>NC_140584.1:1006376299-1007595546 GCF_964204655.1 Triturus cristatus
ATCCCTATAACCTTCCCAGCACCAGCAGTTTTGCGAATGTTTTACACAGGGCTCCTTCAAAGGCACCAGTTCTAAGGGAAAAGGCAGGGGGAACCCCAACAAGCGAAGACAATACCTCCAAAAACTGGTTTGCCGCACATCTACGCCAAGCACACACCACTTATCACGGAGAGACTAAAGGGATTTCTTCCCCATAGGGGGAAAATCATCTTTGGTTGATCGGTCTTGTCCATCTTCTAACACAGCTACTGCCTGGAGCTCCTCGCCTCCCACCACCAGACATGTGCACCAGTATCCTCAGCCCCAAACAATCTGTTCCATGAGGAGTTTTAGGTGTGTCAACTCCATAAAGTCCGTGCCCCTGCAACACCAGGGTAAAGGCGTCCGTTCCCTTTACTTCCTCATCCCCAAGAAGGACAAATGCCTCATGCCAATCCTCAACCTCTATCCTCTCAACAGGTGCCTCCCGTTAGACCATTTCCACATGGTCATCCTACAGGTTGTTATCTCCCTGCTGCGGAAAGGCAACCTTATTGCTACCCTCGGCCTGAAGGACGCCTGCTTTCATATCCCAATTCATCCAGCTCATCGGTGCTTCCTCTGCTTCATTGTAAGTGGTCAACACTACAAGTACAAAGTACTACACTTCAGAGTCACCACAGCTCCTAGTGTCTTCACCAAATGTTTAGCAGTAGAGGCTGCTCACTTAAGGGGGAAAGGAATTAATGTTTTGACTATCTCGATGACCAACAGATTAAGAGTGCAAGCAGGCTACAGTCTCCCTTCTTTACAGCTTTGGGTTCACAGTAAGTGCCACAAAGTCCCACTTGGAATCGCTTCAGTTCCAACCCTTCCTAGGGGCACTCTTCAATTACATAGTGGCAAAAGCCTTTCTCAGTCCACAAAGGGTACAGGCGTTTCAACGACTGCCTCTTTTTCAGCTAATCAGCCTCCTTTCAGTTTGCACTGTTAAGCGCCTCCCAGAATGGTGGCCTAATGCATTGCCATACTGACCCACACCAGGCTTCAAATGCCCTGTGGATGAATTAGTCAGGGATCTTTGCCTATGCTTTTCCTTTTTTCCCACTGATTCCATATGTGGTCAGGAAGCTGAAGCAAACATCCCTCACTCTCATCCTGGTAGCTCCTACATGGGCCAGACTGCCATGGTTCTCTACTCTGCTGAAGATGCCCATTGCCCTGCACAAGAAACAGGCCGAACCTTCTCATAGAGTCATGGAGTTTGGTTACCTTGGGTTGCCATAGGAGTGCATGGAAATACTTCAAGAAGTATGTAAACCCAGCACACGCACCTACTACGCTGCCAAGTGGAAAAGTTTTGTGCATTACTGTAACTTAAACAACATTAATCCACTCACCCCAACAGTGCAGGACAATATTTGTTACCCCCTACATTTTCAACGGTTAGGTTTGGTTTATCCATCAGTCTGGCCGCTATTGCTGCATACATGCAGAATAGGGAACACTCTTCTCTCTTCAAAACCCCTATTATCAGACCTTTATGGAGGCACTTAAATAGGTAATCCCACCAAGGGTGGAACCTTAACAGTGCCCTCACCAGACTAATGGAGCCACTGCCTTAATGCTCCTTGCAGTTCCTCTCTTGGAAGGTTTACTTACTCATTGCAATCGCGTCATTCAGACACATCAGCGAATAGCAGGCCCTCATTCTTCAGGAATCTTTTCTCCAAGTACACATGGACAAAGTAATTCTCAAAATCAGTTGTATGTTTTTTTTTTCATCAAGGTGATCGTTTCCACCTTAATCAATCAATTGAGCTTCCAATCCTCTTCCCACAACCTTACTCTCAAGCTGAAAGGGCACCTCACACACTTGATGTTAAGCATGCTCTTATGTACCATATGGACAGGTTCAAACGCAAGACAAAACAGCTCTTTGTTCCATTCTCCAAGCCTCATAAAGGACATGCCATTTCAAAAGCAGGGATTGCCAGGTGGATTGTTGAATACATCCTGTTAGACCCGGAAGGTCCCAGGGACCACCGACTCCGACGCAGTAGTTTGGCACGAGCCGGGAAGGCACTCCATGTGTTAAGTAGTTGTGCAGCACACACTCACACTGACCCAGTAAAGTGCACGCAATGAAAGGACACCACTCCAGGTTCATTGACAAAACAAGAATCTTTATCTATTTCGTGTCAGGATTTGAAATGCAAAGCTCGCACAGGGGGCGGAATAACCAGTTTCTCTAGCTTCAGGTCACTACAGATAACACTTCTGACACACATGTACACTAAAAGTAACGTTTCCCCTCTACACAGTCAACATAGGCAACATTTCTTTTGCCCCTGATCATTAGAGGCAACATTTCATATGCACCCGGCCAAGGCAGATATCATTGTACATACAGAGGTGGTAACAAAACATTTAACATATATTCTGGGGAATATAGTCAATGTCAGCACCCAACTCCTCCCTTTTACGTGTTCATTCCGGGCAACTGGGCTCATAGGAAGGGGGTACACAGGAATGGAGGCCCAGTCTAGCCCGACCTCCAGGTATCCAGCCTATGGTAATTTTGCACCCCCGGTAATTAGACAATGCTGGCCAGATTCTTCTGTAAGGCGCAGTCACCCCCCCCCCAGTCAGTGGTCGCGTGCATCTGTGCCTTGAGGTTGTTCGAGCCCCAGTTGTCCCGCACTCACCAGCTTGATCCAGGAGGGTGGTGCTGCAGAATCCAGGTGGCGCCGAGCCGAGTCCCGGGTAGACGCCCCCTCTCCAGGCAGCCCACTGCTCCTCTCTCATGGGGCTCTCTCCTGGAGGAGGCGGCAGGATTTTCACACGTTGTCAGAGCCCTTGCAGGCGGGGGGAGCGGAGCTGGGGTTCCCACACGCAGCGGAGCCCCTCCAGGGACGATCGGGACAGGCAACGGGCATCTGTAGGCTTTTATTTTATTTATTTGTGGGTTTATATAGCGCTAGAATCGACTCCCGGAGGAGTATCTCCGCGCTTCGACCGCTGGGGAACCCGTCCTGGCTCACCCTGAGAGATGGTCCCTAATGGGTATCTCTAAGGTGCGACCAAGCATTCCCGGTGGTCTGGGGGGGCCGTTGTGAAGATGAGGCAAGCTAATGCCCAGAGTTGCCGAGTGTGGTCCCTGACTGGAGTAGGCACCGAGGCGAGAATTATCGAGCCCGCTGACCCTGGTCCACGACCCTGCCACGTCGGGAATCGAACCCTGGTCCCGGGCCGTCCTCTGCTTACGGGTCTGCCGCCTCTAACCAGTGAGCCACACCTCTCCGGCTTTGAGACCCGGGAGCCAATCCCTGCACAGCATACAGGGGGGGCACGGCCGATGACGCAGCCAGCGCCCCGGTTGCCGTGCAACGCTTGTTCACACCTCCTAGGCCCAGCGCAGCCTTCGCTGAAGCCACGGCGGCCCTCTCCTTGCTACGGAGGCGCGCAGGCCAACGCAATCTCCTTCAGAGGCAGCTCCGGGGCTGCAGCGGTGATTCCGGCCCCAACGCTTCTCGGGGGCAAAGCGCCTGTATTCCGATCCACGACCAGCGGCGGTGAGTTCCGTCGCCAGCACCCCACAGTAGCGCTCCCCTTTCTTCTCAGTGCTTGACCACGCCACTGGGGATCAGGGCAACTGCAGCGCTTCCCTTTCGCCCCAGCGCTCCCTCTGCTCACAGCGCGGGGGTCACAGGGGCATTTCAACCGGGTCCTGGCTGCGGCGATGTTTACAGGCCCACAGTGCTTCGTCCGGCGCAGCGCTTAACAGAACCAGCGCCCCTAGTCCTCGGCAGCAGTCCCTAGCCCTGCGCTCATTAGTAAGGGCACAATCAGGTCCGGGCCACACATCAGTGCCCCAGCACAGCGCTAGCAGACAGGGGCAGTCTCTGGTGGGTTAGCGCTAGCAGCAGGTGGCAAGTTCCTTCAGTGTAGCGCTTATTGAGCACAGCGCTGGCAGGAGGGGGGCACGTTTTTGGAGTTTAGCGCTTGTTGAGCACAGCGCTTACCTTGGGGGTTCCCAGCGCTTCGCATACCTGGCGCTAGCAGCGGACAACAGGCAGGATTTCCAAGGGTTAGTGGCAGGGGTGAGTTGCAGAGGGAGTTGGTAGTAGCAGGATGTAAGATGGTAGTCTTGAGCAGGCACACTGGAGTTGGCACCCCGGACTCCCCTCCCACTGGGCAAGGTCAGCATGCTGGCAGGATCACTCATCTATCTTGAGGACAGCAGGGCCTAAGCTCAGTCAGCCTCAGTAGTGTAGCTTCCACCTGGCCCAGCAGCCTATTCTCCAGCGGAGGGTCCCCAGGTCCAGTGGTGCTCCAACTGCCTGTCAGGTTTTCCCTCCCTTACCTTTATACCCCTAGGTGACCCTACAAAAAGGCGGCAAGTTCTGGCGCCAGCCTGGGGGGTTGGAAGATTCCAGAAGGCTCCGGGGACTCTGTGGTGGCTTCTCTGGTGACAAGAGGCGGGACACTTAGGGTTACAGTATCATAATGTCCCAACCTGATCCCAACTACTAGCGCGCAGATATGACAGTGGCCACTCCGCAGTAGCAGGGGCCTATGGCAACCATATTGGTAGGAGAGAGCACCTGCACCTCAGCACTGTTCAGCAGCGGTAAGGCGCCCAGAGTCCTATGTCCAACAAAGGATATTGATAAAAATGGAGGCAGAAAGGGAAATAAATGCGGGGTAAGACCACCCTAGGGCTGACAGGTCTAACACATCAAGACCTGCCATGTTATAGTTAAAAGAAACTTACCTATCTGCCTCAAGTGGCACTTCATCTGACAGCAGAGCACTACTATGACTTTCCTGGGGAACATATTCATATCAGCAACTTGTACAGCTGCCAATTTGTTCACTCCACACACATTTACAAAACATTATTATGTTATTATGTTGACATCCCGTTAAGAGAGCAGGGCAGAGTTGGTCAAGCTCTCCTCAGGACTTTGTTGTGACCTTTGCACCATTCGCTGGCTAGCCACTGCTTAGAGGAGTGCTGATGTTAGTGTTTGCAGATCATGTGTAGCTAAAGCCACATAACCATCTGTTTGTTGTATGTTGTGCTGTAGATTCACATACGCCCACACTCCTTACCGGAAGCCGTTGGTTGTTGGAGATATATTTCCCTTTAAGCCGTTTTTTTTTTTACTTGCATGGTCACTGTTCGTTTCTGTACGCACTACATAATTTAAAACTTCCTCTCACTCATTGGGTGAAAACCAATCTCACAATGGAGTCGGTGACCATGCGCATCTGCACCCAGAGGAGGAGTCATTGAGACCTTGTGACTTCTTCAAAGAAAAACAACTTTCAACATCCAAGCCCAATATTAGATGACAGGAGTATGCAAAGTAAGTGAGTCTACAGCATAACATGCGACAAACAGATGCTTACAGTGAAAGTAACATATTCCATATACAATTAGTGCTTCTTGAAATAATTCTTCTGCTTCTTGGTGCTGTTATAACAAATTATAGTACTGTATGCTTTATGTCCTCCTGGCAGAGACAACCAATATTACCTAAAAGCACCAAATCTACTTACAATTGTGACTGTTTGGCTTTGTCAATGTTTGTTGACAGTGAAGCCTAGACTATTTCTCTACCTAATTCCCATAAAAATAGTAATGTCCATTATTGAATACAACTGAAAAACATGGATTGCCAGGACTTGGTCTCGTCTGAGGAATGTTGCTTTTAACACTTTGAAAAATGTCATATATTCTACATTTCTTTCAGACAACATATCAAAACTACACTTTAGTATACTCAGGTCTTCAACTCTTCTTTTCTGACATTTTCATTAGGTTCATGCACATATCATCAAATAAAAGTTTACGTAGAATGATCAGCCAGGAAGTCAGATGTTTTGCTGAAAGTTTGCTTTTATTTTCAGTAACGTTTTCCAATCTTTAGAGTGTGCATTTCTCAGAGAAATGTTAAATAAAAGCAAGCATTGGCTGCCAGACGTTTGGCTTTGCTAATGCTTCTTTGTTTCTGCAAAACTTCGTTTGGGAAGCTGCTGGGCCTTTTGGCTAACACCCAACATAAAATGTTTAAAAGGATACCATCTTTTAGCATCCACACTGGGCATAAGGAGCTTTGGGGGATTGTATTTGGCAGTTATGTAGAAATGCATTCATGACTTTTCACATATCCTAAAATTTAAACCAAGTAAATTGATCGGACTGGTTTATTGTAGAATGCGCGCAGTCAAACAGCAATGCAGAATGAATGAATATATATATATATATATATATATATATATATATATATATATATATATATATATATATATTCACTAAAAATAACAAAGGTTATGCTAACATTATAGTTAGGTGAGATATTCTGTTACAACGTAACGTTTTTACAAAAAAAAAACTACAGATATTCACCAGCTATAGTTATCACAAGGAACTATAACTTTGCCCTAATGTAACTATAGCTCGTGCCCCCGGCATGCAAAGTTGTTTTACCAATAATTTCACTCTAAATCTTGCAGTGATATTATTAAAGATGTCACGGAACCTGTAATATGTGCAATAATTAGCAGGCCATGGAAAGGGTGCGGTGTGTATTCTAGTTACTTTAGGGCACATGTTCTAGTTATTGGCCCTGCTTCCAACTCCCCACAGGCAGCCAATCACACCCTGCTCACGGCCTGCAGCTAGTGTTTTAGTTATTGGCCCTGCTTCCAACCCCCCACAGGCAGCCAATCCCACTCTGCTCACGGCCTGCAGCTAACCTGTGGCCAATCCGTTCCCACAGTCTGCCAAACCTACGCAATGCACAGCCTTTGGTTATGTGGAGTAGGGTTGGCCTTCGGGCCCGGGGACCCCGTCCTCTGGTGCTAAATTCAAGAAAAAAAGGGAAGGATCCACACAGCCCCCCCTCCTGAGCCTTAATTCCTAGAGACCCCACCCACCAGGGCTGAGTTGCAGAAACTAAGGGAGGGAGGCCATGTGCCTCACCCAGCCTTATCTGGTGCTGGAGAACCCATCCCCCGTGCCATACCTTATTTTTAAAGGGGAGGAGGCCACACGGCTCCCCTCCCTGAGCCATTAATGGCCCCGAGGCCTGCCTTCAATATTGCCCATTGTCCACCCGGGGCACCCACAAACAACTAGTTGTGAGCTTCTAGGAGAACCCCGAGATCCCTGCGGCCCCACCCAGCTCCTCATATAGTGCGGGAGCCGGCATCGCTCCCACTTGGAGGAAGCCGCTTATCATGCTTGCTCCCTCTGGGTCCAGGCCGGCGGGAGCATTTTTAAATCTCCCGCCGGCTGGGAAAAGACCTAGTGTTTGCTCCCGTTTGGCAGTTGATTTAAAAATGCTACCGCCTAACAGGAGCTAGTGTGGGCAGGCGAAACTAATGTGTCCCGGGGGTGGGCTCCCTGGGACCCAGTAAGTGAGCCACCCTGGGGGATGGGGTCCCCGGTGACTTTAAAGGCTCAGGGATCAGAGCAGTGTGCCTCCTCCCTTAATTAATTACGCTGCCTTGGGTATGGGGTCCCTCGACCTTTTTTAGGCTTGGCGAGGGGGGCCCCATGCCCCCTCCTCTTAAGTAATATTTGAGCCACACCTCTACAGGCACTGGCCCAAGCTGGGGTTTATTTTGTGTGTAATGTGGGAGCCCACACTTTTTTTGCTGTGGATTCTCCATGAATTTGAAGCAAAATATATTTATTAAAAAAAAGATTTTGGCCCAAGGCCTAGAGGGTCAGGGTATCCCTACTCTGCCCCCTGAGTTTTGTTTAGGACTCTGGACTGAGTCCTGAGATGGCTGCCACCACTTCCATGTTGATGTGGATGCAGCCAGTCAGATCTCAGCAGCAGATCAGCCGGATCTACGGAGGCCCGCGTTCCTAGATATACAATTTGTTTGAGCATTAATTTCTCAAAAACAAGTTTGCAGATTTACACCACATCACACAAAGCACTTTTTCTGGAAGAAGAGCTAGCTTTCTGCCAAATTTGGTTTAAATCCGTTATGCTGTTTGGGAATTAACAGTGTCTAAAGTTCCTATGGAAAAATTAAAGTGGAAAACGCGTTTTGGTGCCCCACCTTTTTCTCTGCCCCCAAAACTTTCCATGCTCAAACTAGTCAAAATGTAGCACTTTATGGGAAAGTATTGTAGAGATTTTATATCTCTCTCTCTCTCTCTTGCTATATATATATATATATATTCACTGAAAAAAAACATAGGTTTTACAGACGTTATAGTTAGGAATTAGCATTTAAAAAACCTTAAAAATTCACTGAAAAAATCATAGGTTTCAGGGTCGTTATAGTTAGTTGGACATTTCACTCATAGAAAACCATAGAAATTCCCATGTTATAGTTAGTTGAGCTAACTATAACTCGCGCCCCCGCAATGCACTACTGATGACGTCACATATTACATCATTCATGACATGGTCAGTGACATCACTGATGACATCTCAAATGACATCACTGATGACATCATCCAGTGACTGTGTTTTTATAAAATATAAATATGTTTTATATATATATTGAAGAATGAATGGGTGTATAAGAGTCAGGATGGATGATTAAGTCGGTGTGTAACTGACTGTATAAGTGAGTGATTAATTGTGTCTTACTTAATGCATGTGTTAGCGACTGATACAGACATTCACACAGTTTAGGTTGTCAGTTGGTGTGTAAGCAATTGCATGCGTTGGTTAGCAGTTAAATGAGGATCTATATGGCTATTGATTGGTTGTCTGAGTATCTGTATGGGTGCCTGAGTGTCTGGGTGGGGGGTGTGCCTCTGTGCATAGATGTGTTAGTAGATAATTCACTGGGTATATGTGTTCAAGTCTATATCTGTGAAGGGCTGTATGGCTCGGTGACTGTGTGTATGACTGTATTGGTGAGTGAATTGATGCCTCAGTGGTACATGTGCGAGTAACTGCATATATGTGAAAGGCAGTATATATTAGTGTTGGAGTGTATAAATGACTATATGTGAGACTGAGTGATTGTGAGAGTGCCTGTATGGATGTTTGTTCTTGCATTAGTTATTGTATTAGAGTGGAAGTATGTGTCAGTATATGTTTAAATAAGTGAGGTGGTATATGCGTAACTGTACAGGTGAGTAAGTAAAACTGTGATTGATTATTTCCATTACTGACTACATGTGTGAATAACTCTATCATTGAGAGGCGGTGTGTGAGTGTCTGTATAGATATGATAATGCTGTATTGATGGCTGACTGTATGTATAAGTGACTGTATGGGTGAATGAATAGATGTGTGTGTAGACCTAGGAATTAGTGAGTGGATATGTACTAACTGGTATTGGTGTGTTCATGGTTTTGAAAATTATAGTCTCTATTTTAGAGTGGGTGTATCAACTATTACATTAGGGTCTGATGAGGTGCATCAGATTTTCACGTGGATGATGTCATCAGTGATGTAATATGTGACGTCATCAGCAGTGCATTGCGGGGGCTCGAGTTATAGTTAGCTCAACTAACTATAACAGGGGAATTTCTATGGTTTTCTATGAGTGAAATGTCCAACTAACTATAACGTCTGTAAAACCTATGGTTTTTTCAGTGAATTTTGAAGGTTTTTTAAATGTTAATTTCATATTTTAATATTTATAAAACCTATATTTTTTCAAATTTTTTAAATAATATTTTTGGACTCTATAAACCTTTTTTTAACTTTAAAAATTATGTAATGTTTTATATCTTCAAAAAAATAATCTATATAATTTATTTTTTTTCTGAGAAAACTAGAGTCCCGTACCGGTAGTCTACCAAGCTCAAGCTGCACACGAATCCTATCCGCCATATTGAAATGATGCGCATTTCGTATCCGACGAGTTCGTGGCACCACGTCCCGCGTAAGAACTTATACGTATGAGGTCGCACCAGCTGCTACTTTGGTATGCGACGGGTACGCAATACCAAGCGCGTGTTACGTCATGTACGTATGGGGTCGCGCCCACTGCGTGTTGTGTATGCGACGACTGCACGCTCCCAGGCCCTGTGTTACGTCCTAGACTTATGGTGCCCCGCCGGGTACGGCATTCCCTCATTTTTTTTGTATGTCTCAAAACTATATCTACATAACTTTTTTTTTTTTTTTTTTAAACCGTTTATTACAAAATTCAAAAAATATACAAAGATGGGCTTACAACCTTCAGGCCGGCCGCTAGCAAGCAAGAGGAGTACGTGATACAAACAATAGCGCGCATGCCGCGGCAAAGGGAAATGCACAGGAGTTAGGAGCGATGGTAGCCACACCCTTCGGACCCCACATAACGGTTTCATTTTAATATAAATAACAACAAAAAACAAATCCACAAGGCAACCCACAATCGGAAACAGCAGCATGTGCTCCCCTAGAGGGGGGACCCTACCAATCCATAGGAGTATCAAGGGGGGGAAAAGGTCAGAACGGGGACTAGGGGGACTCAGTGCCCGGCACCGGGGAGATAAACTGGTTAAGGGGACGGGGCCGGTGACGGATCGGGCAATAACGGCGGGGTACAGATTCCCCCGCGGTAGGCGTTCCAGGGGCCCCATACTTTCACCCATGTCCCAGGCTTACCTCTCGCAACATACACTACCTTTTCCCGAAACATGCACCAATCCATGTTATCCTTCCATGCCGAGACAGTCGGCGACCTCTGGGAACCCCACAGTTGAGCGATGTCGCGTTTGGCCACCATATATCCCAGAGTCACCCACCACGTCTGCGGCACCGAGTAGTCGGTTGGCTCCCACACATTCAGAAGGCATCTCCTCACTTCGGGCAGCAGCGACACATGCGTAACCACCCGCAGGACCTCATGCACACCACGCCAGAATCGCTCCACCTCCGGGCACTCCCACAAAATATGGAGAAAGGTCCCCAAAGAACCACACCCACGCTTACACAACCCGTCCACAGCATAGCCCATACGCAGTAGCCTTGGCCCCGTAACATAGACCCTATGGAGTATCTTGAGCTGGACGAAACGAAGGCGGGCCGGTATGGCCACCTCTTTCGGGGAGGCCACCGCAGATACCCAGTCCTCGTCATCCAGCTCCAATCCATCGGCAACCCATGCCTCACGAAGGTTAGTCAGCAGTCCTGAGCGGTCATTGATAAGTTTTTTGTAGATTAATGAAATCGTGCTGTCCGGTACATGTCCATCTAGTACTCTATCCTCCAGAGGGGAATACTCCGGGATGGAGGCAACGTCCGGGAATACGGAGCATAGCGCATGACGGATCTGCATATACCGAAAGTACTCTCTGTCCTGCAATTGGAATTCTGTCTGCAGCATCTCGAACGTTTTAAATCCCCCCCTCGTCCAGAGATCACCCACCCTGCTGATGCCTATCATGTCCCACTTCTCAAAGCCCTTCGAGGTCCACAAGGAGCCCAACTGCTCCGATGCGTATAGTGGCGACGCCCGGGTCAAACGATCTTTCCACCCCATCGCCACGTTAGCCGCGTGCCACACTCGTACCATGACACGCGTGGGGCCCGTCAGACGTGCGTCAAGCGAGCTGGAGTAAAGCGCTCGGTTATAATCGCCACCCGGCAGTAACATCTTATCCATTTCAAAGGCCGGGTTGAGAGCGGGCCCGTACAGGCCGTGATTAATCGCAGCCAGCTGGGAGGCCCAATAATACCGTTTGATATCCGGGAGGGCAATCCCCCCGTCATACCACGGGAGCGTCAGCTTCGCCAGGGCGATACGCGGTCTACCTTCCCAGAACAGTCGGCGCTGCAAACTCTCCACCTCGCGAAAGTAGCGCGCCGGGACGACGTCCATTGTGTTCTGCAGAGCATACAGGAAACGCGGCAGCGACATCATCTTAAACAATGCCGCCCGGCCGAGCGGCGAGAGCGGCAAGCGCCTCCAACGCGCGACATCCTCCTTCAGGCGCTGGAGGGGGGGGAAGCAAGTTCTGACTATATCGGGCCTCCGCGTCCAGGGTAATGAAGACACCCAGGTACCTAAATCCCCGCGGGGCGATCTGGATAGGACAGCCCCGCGGAAGGATAGGATCCTCCCCAGAGAGAACATAGACGCACGATTTAGCCCAGTTGATGACAAGGCCGGAGTTAAGGCCAAATGAATGCAATACGTCGACCAGTACTATCAGTGATGTACGTGGGGAAGCCAGGTACAGGAGAATATCATCAGCGTATAGAGATACGCTGTCCTCATACTCGGGGGACCAGCGGAGACCACGAATAGAAGGTTCCCACCGCAGCCACTCCGCCAGGGGCTCCAGGGCAAGCGCGAAGAGGAGCGGTGATAATGGGCAGCCCTGTCGCGTGCCCCTGCCCAGCTCAAACGGAGCTGACACTCTACCGTTCACAACCACCTGCGCCAGCGGGCCAGAGTACAACAATTTTACCCAACCGATCAATCCGGGGCCAAACCCAAACTTCGCGAGCGTCGCCCAAATATATGGCCATTCAAGTGTGTCAAACGCCATAGTGGCGTCCAAGGACGCCAAAATGGCCGGCTCCCGTATGAACGGGACACGTGCGAGCACCCCATGCAAACGCCGCAGGTTAAGCGCTGTGTTGCGATGAGGGATAAAGCCGGACTGATCCTGGTGAATCAAGTCACACACTACGCCGACCAGCCGATTGGCCAACACTTTGGCGAGAATTTTGGGCTCCGCATTCAATAGCGAAATAGGCCGATAGGATGTGACCCGGTCCCGTGGCCTCCCCTCCTTATGGATAACCACGATAGTAGCTAGACGCTGGTCTAGTGGGAGGGAACCCGCCGAGTGGGCCGCGAGGAACATAGCACGGAGATGCGGCGCCAGCGTATCCGGTCGCAGTTTATACAACTCGATGGGAAGACCATTAGGACCCATGGCCTTGCCGGAAGCGACCGAGCGCATGGCGAGGGCAATTTCTTCGGAAGTTGGAGCGGCGTCCAACGACACTCTGTCCTCCTCCGAAAGGGAAGGCAGCGCGATATCCCTGAGCAGGGCATGGGAATCCTCTTCAGAGCGGGAGGACACCGGGGAATACACCCCACGGAAATAATCTGCAAAGCAGGAGACAATTTCTTCTGGTTCAGTGACACACACACCATTCTGTTTCTCAATCAACGGGACAACTCGACTCGCTCTCTCCTTTTTGTCCAGCCACGCAATCAATTTACCAGCCTTATCACCCACATCATACAGTCTCCCCGGTTGCTCTCTACTGAGGCCCCTGGCCGCCTCCGTAACGAGGGCCTTATAGGCCGCTTGCTTGAGTCGGAGAACATGTAATTTGTCATCCGTCACCCCACATTCTAGATCACCCTCCAACTCGGTTATCTCAGCTTCAACACGGGTCACCTCCTCCCGCTCGCGCCTCCGGGAATGGGAAATAAGGGACAAGGCCTCTCCCCGGAGTACCGTCTTGAACGCCTCCCACAGTGAGACCGCCGATGACACAGACCCCACATTCTCGTCAAAGTAGCGCTTAAGGGATTTAACCAGCTCTGCGCGAATGGTGGGGTCACGCAGGTACCAGGGATTAATCAGGACCACCCTACCCTCTCCCCTCGGAAGAATATCAAAGTGCAACAAGAGCGGGGAGTGGTCCGAAATACCCCGTGCCAAATGGCGCACCTCCCCTATCCTCCCCACATGCGCCGCCGGAACCAGGACATAATCTAGCCGTGAGAGACTACCATGAGCCCCTGAATGGAAGGTGTACTGCAACTGCGTGGGATGTTTCAGACGCCAACAATCCACCAGCCCCAAGGTATCCAAGAGGCCAGACAACCACGCCTGGGCACGGGGGAGATCCCTAGGGGGGTAACGATCCACAGTTCTGGAAACCACCGCATTAAAATCCCCCCCCCACCACTAGAATCCCCTCCGGAAGGCCAAGGAGGAGGCGCCCCAGATCCGCAAAGGTGGTCGTCTGCAGCCCCGGCGGGACATAGACAGACACGAAAACGACCACTCTGCCCTCCATTCTACCCACCAAAACCGTGTAACGTCCCCTGTCGTCATGGAGCACCTCATCAATCTCCAACGGGAGCGAGTTCCTAACCATAATGCCCACACCCCTTGAACCAGACGTGAAGCCCGAATGGGCCACAAGGCGGTAGCCCCGTCGATTCATAGCACAAAAGGAGTTGCCAATGAGGTGTGTCTCCTGCAGAAAAACTATATCGGGCGAAATTCGCTTCAAGAACTGCAGGACCACACCTCGTTTTATCCTGTCCCCCAATCCATTGACATTCCAGGACAACAGACTCAGTCCTCTACCCCCCATCAGAAACAGAAGCCATCACTCGTCCCCCAGAGAGCACTTTAGAAATAACACAACGATACTTTTGCCTTGTGGTGTAAACGAACAACACCCCACCCCAACCCACCCGCCCCAACAAAACTCCCCCCTCCCTGCACCCCTGCATGAGCCCAGACAGCCCCCCCAACTTGCAGTGTGCCTGTCGCCCCTATATAATGAAACTAGCTAGACCCCCTAGAGGAGGAAAGAGTACCCCTTCTAGACCCCACACAACCTCCAAGGGAGGGGAAAGAACAAAGACAGAAGCTTGGTCGAAAGTGGCATCATAGACGTCCAGAGTGAGGCCCAACTTCAACCCCTCAGTCCTGATCCAGTGGGCCATCTCCTCCCGCCGCCCCCCCCCCACCATCTCGATCACTACCCCCAGACAGAGTGTCCAGCCAGTCCCCGGCTGCTTCGGGACGATCAAAAAAGTGCGTGCGACCATCCACCTCTACCCGCAGCTTGGCCGGGAAGAGCATGGCGTATTTTAAGTTCATGTCCCGGAGCCGGCGCTTGACGCCCAGGAAACTCAGTCTCTGCTTCTGGACCGCTTGGGTAAAATCAGGATAAAAGTTCACCTCCATATTTTCCAGCTTAATCGGCCCTTGCAGTCTGGAGGCTTGCAGGATCGCGTCCCTGTCCCGAAAGTTAAAAATCCGGGCAATGAGAGGCCGCGGAGGGGCTCCGACCTTCGGCCTTCCCCCGGGAACTCTGTGGGCCACCTCCACGGCAAAGAATTTACTCAGTCCCCGAGGCTGGAGATGGGTAGCTATCAGGTCCTCTACAAAAAGATCCGCCGCCGCCTCCTCCCGTCCCTCGGGTACTCCGATGATGCGGATGTTATTCCTCCGGGCCCGACTCTCGGAATCCTCCAGGCGCCGATCCATAAGCGCACTCGCCTGACGAAGTCGGTGCACCTCTGTTTGGAGGGCCGCCACCTCAGTCGTGAGGCCCGACGCGGTTTGGGCCAAAGAATCAACCCGGTCGTTGGTCTTGGAGAGATCAGCCCTCACCAGGCCGACATCCACGAGGACCGCGTCGATCTTATGCGCCAAGGTGTCGAACCGCTGGCCCACCGAGGCCTTCATCTCAGCAATGGCGCCCATGACGTCTTGCAGAGTCAGATCCGTGGGCAAATCCGGGGCATCAGGGGGGCCCTCAGAGGACTTGTGCGGTCCGCCGGGAGATCCCTTCTGGAGGGTATAGCGGTCCATGATGTTGGCCTGATGTACGGCGCCACGCCGGGTCGACTTGGTCTTCGACCGATCTCCATCTTGTTTCGCGGCCATCGCCACGGGTCTCACACCCGCACCAGCTACGCCGTCAAGGGCAAGTAATCAAGGCCACGAGCTCCGGGGGGCCACCCCAGGTCGACGGGGTGGGTCACAGCCGGCAGGCAGGCCTGGTCTCCCAGCGAGGCCACACCAACACAAAGAGCTCCGCGATCTCACTTGCAGAGACGGCAAGGGGGTGCGAAAGTGAAAGCGAAAGTGCGGGGTGCGCGACTCGCCAGGCCCAGCCCGCCGTTGTTGTTCACTTTGCCACTGGGTCACCCCCCAGCGCAAATCCGGGGTCCGGCGAGAAGTAGGCCGCAAACTTCAATCGGTGCTCACTCCGGTACCCGAAGTCCGATTCGAGAACGGGAAACGGGTACCACCTCGGCTCAGGCTCACCGACACAGTCCCCTCAACCGAGGCAGGATGAAGACAGGATAAACGTAGGAGGTTGCGGGGGTCCTCGGGAGCCTCGCACCTACGCGGCCATCTTGGTTGCGCGCTCTATATCTACATAACTTTAAAAAGCATATGAAAGCAAGCAATAATCTCAAATATTTTAAACATTTGTATATTTCTAACTGTAATAAACTTATATTATGGTAATATTTTCTCAAAATCGCATCGGGTGCGGCCTCCTTGCGCGCTCGCTGTGCAATTCCCATGTGACCTTAAAGAAAAGCATTTGATTGGTTCATAACATTTCCCATTGTAACAGTTGGAGGACCCCACCTATTTTCGCCATTCTCTCTACAGCGTTTGATGAGAGACTCCTCTTCTACTTACAGAGCTTTTTTGAAATCTTTTTTCTATGTACACATATCTGACAGTACATAAAACATGCAACCATCATCTTCATCAATATTCATGCTCTGTAAAGCAGCCTTCCACCTGTGATAGCCATGCATCTAAAAGCTACATAACAGAACTTTTCCCCACTGCCAGAGGTAACATGGTTGCATACGCTGTCCACAGCACAATGTAATGTGGTACGGCCCAGGGGCAGTATCATTCATAGATAATGAACACACGGACACAGATAGATAGTGGAAGTGGGTACGGGCACGTGCGCTCGACTCCTTTTTATTACCAGGGTCACATATCCAGTGACGTCTGTGCTGGATGCTTGTGCGGTGAGTGTAAACGAGGCCTCAGGGAATGGTTGCTGCTAACATCAACTACAACACTAATCATTGGATCACACACAGATATTCAATAATAAAAGGGTCAATAGTTTGTGCTGCAGTAAAGTAGGGACAGTAGATGTAAAATAATACAGAAAAGATTCTATCGTGAAAGAACCATAACTTGTGGTATACTGAGATACAGGCATTAGATCTGAAATAATACACAAAAAGATTGTATCATAAAGGGTCCAGCAGTTCTAGTGCACTCGGATAGCCACATCAAAAGCATTCAGCATGTGCACAGCCAGCGATGAAGTGTGCTGCGAGCAGGCCGTACTAGCAGAAAGGTCTGTTGCCATCAACACTGCATCATCTGCAATAGCGACTCGATCACAATTGTGAACACTGCTCTCTGCAGTGTAGGACAGAGAAAGCGGTCAGTAAAGACCCACAGCTACGTAAGGTGGACTTGAGCTACACAGTTTGTCGTACACAAAGCAAGAAAAAGCGTGTGCGGAGCCTGCGATAACGAGTATGCATGGTGCAGACAGAGCGCACTGCAGCAATGTCTTTTCCTACAGGACTGCATCATCTACAATACCGACTCGATCTGAATTGTGAACACCGCTGTCTGCAGTGTAAATTGAAGGCATTAGTCACACAGAGATCCATTAATACTTTTTCTCACTTCCTCTTCCCAAAATACAACAACATAACTTACAGAAAACTCTTCAATAAATAAATCAAAACAATTCGAATTGTGATTTCTACTGTCCACAGTGTAGACTATTCAGTGTTCCTTTGAACTTGCAAGATGAATTTCACCATTGTACTAAACACATAACTCATCTAAAAAAAATTCTTCAAGCAACTATACTAAAAGAATATTCTGTATATTTCAAAACGTTGTAGTTAGTTGCCTATGAATTCTGTAATTAAACAATCCCAACTCGATCTGAATTGTGAGCCCTGCTGACCGCAGTGTAAGTCAGAGGCAGTAGTCATTAACACCTCACAGCCACGTGCCATTGGATTCGGATGCACGGAGTTGGTTGCACCTGGTCAGAGGGGGTACACAGAAATCATCACAGACTTTAACTTCTGACATCCTCAATCATATAATCATATTCACTGTTCGGACCTTCTGTACCACGGTGTAGTCCTCCGACTACAGTCAACCATGCCCAATAATCATGTGCAGCAGTTAACTACGGCAGCACAGACACTGACTGATGCACCTCAACGGAAACAGTTCTGTGAAAAGCAAGCAGCAGTTCATATCGGACACCGTCCATTGTGGGATCAAGACACCGTTCCACTGTTAGGACCTAGAGTTGATTGCACCTGTTCGAAGGGAGTACCTTCCTCTCCACTCTCAGATGCAGTTCTAACATCGTCCATTGTGGGATCAAGACACCGTTCCACTACTGGGGCCTAGAGTTGGTTGCACCTGGTAGAAGGGAGTACCTCCATCTTCCCTCTGACATGCAGTTCTAACATAGTCCATTGTGGGATCAAGACACCGTTCCACTGTTGTGACCTAAAGTTGGTAGCACCTGGTCGAAGGGAGTACCTTTATCTCCACTCTCAGATGCAGTTCTTACATTGTCCATTGCGGGATCAAGACCCCGTTTCACTGTTCGGACCTGCTGTTCCGCGGTGTACTCCAGCTACTACAGTCAGCCAAGCCAAATAATCATGTGCAGCAATTAGCTACGAAAGCACAGAGTCTGATGCACCTCAACGGAGGGAGTTCTTTGAAAACTCAGCCGCAGGTAATATCGGACATCGTCCATTCTGGGATCAAGACACCGTTCCACTATTTTGACCTACAGTTGGTTGCACCTGCTCCAAGAGAGTACCTTTATCTCCACTCTCAGATGCAGTTATAACATCGTCCATTGTGGGATCAAGACACCGTTCCACTGTTGGTACCTGTTCGACTACTGTGTTAGTAGTATACAGAGCACTCCACGCTGCTGGGCCTCAAACTGAACAGTGTGTGCCTGTGTCGCGGTAGCCAGCGTTGATCTGAGGATCCTTCCGACCTCGCAGACCTCTCCCCAGGAGCTTCCGCCGTCACGTGGTGGGCCCTCTTTCATATAATGCGGTAGCGAAAGGTGAACTGTGGGGCATATGTGCATCGCAGCGGCCACGACGGTTTCTGATTACCAGCAGGCTGAGAGCATCATTCACGCAGCCACCTTCACTCATGAGGTCAACCTCGTGGTGGTGTAAGCTGCGCAGATCTGGCAGACACATTCGCCATTCCGGAAGAGAACCACACCCAGAGAAACGTGCCTTTGGTTCATACCCCTACTCTAGCCTTGCGTACGCTAAGCCAGCCCACTACGCTAAAGATTTTGGGGAGGGAAAGGGCACGTACGCGCTATGTTTTCGAAATCTTCCCTACTGACTGTACTATTATGGTTCCGTTCACTATCTACTTCACTCAATAGACCATCAGTGTATGTTCACATGTACATGTGTGTGCTCTGTATACTCAAGTCTGTCCGGCACATCCCCTCAACACTTTGCATTGTATACTTTTATAATTGAGAATCACTTGCCACCTTCACACATACTTTGCTCCCATCTCTCCCTGCATTCTGCATTGTGTGAAAGAGGTGCTATTCCATGTTTGGTTTGTGTACATGGCTAGCCACGGTTCCCACAGTACGTAGTGTTGTTGTGTGTGATAGGTGTACATGTTGTTTGTCATGTATGCGATTATATAAGGTAGCGCTTTTATTCACGAGCAGTGGTTTCTCCCATTTACATATTGCTGTCTTAAAGAACATACAGAAGTTTTTCTCACAGGTGCAAACTGTGACCACAATGGCAGTCATTCATTTCTATGCAAGAATTCCCAACTGCACGACACTTCTAAGTTTACAGCCCCCAATCTTGCCTGCTTTCTTGAAAGCATGCCAACTCCCACAATCACACCAACATTCACACAGCTTTCTAACAGCAGTTATCTGCTTCTCAATAACATGCACTCCTACGGAATGTGAGGTGGCATACCGTATGTCCTTACTGTTTCAAACCGAGTAACTTCCTGTAGCAGTGTCTACTCCCACCCACACAAAAACTCCCAAACTTCAACTTGGCCTTGAATGCCTACTTTGCAAACAGATTTCATTAAACTAACCAAACTAAAGCGCTTTTCTTCACAACAGAAGTGTCCCTCACTTCTGCAAAAGAAATTTATCGCCTGCAGATAGCACGAACTTCCAGTAAAATACACTCCCTTTTAAATTCGAACCTCCCATTACACTTTGTGAATTGTTACCCAATTTTCAACACATCTCACACTCAAGGTCTGGCCCACTTTTTTAATACGGTCTCCTCCGGCCTTCTCACAGCCTTTCAAACTGTTTTTCGTAT
The DNA here is from genome assembly GCF_964204655.1 of Triturus cristatus. Classification (NCBI taxonomy): domain Eukaryota; kingdom Metazoa; phylum Chordata; class Amphibia; order Caudata; family Salamandridae; genus Triturus; species Triturus cristatus. Next base: position 1,006,396,364 of record NC_140584.1, read on the forward strand.
AATACCACACTTCATTTATTCGATCACCTCTGGAGGAACAGTGCCCAAAATTCTCGCTCTCTTTGCGGCCATCCTACTACTATTTTTGCTTGTAAAAAATGACTGCGATCCCTGTGGTAACAAGCATCTCCGACAAAATACGCCTCTACGCGAAGCTACATCAATACCATGAAAAAATGGAACAACTTTTCGGCTGCCTGCCTCCATCTATTATCGGAGCCAGCTACAACATAACATTTATTTACACATATACAATCTGCGTGCAACCATCTTTCTATTGCAAAACTTGCCCATTCGACTGGTGAATGGGTGTATGCCTTGCCAACATCCCAACAATCGCTCCCGATATCCAGCAGGTAATGGAGTATCTTGAAATCCATGAACTCGATTGTTCAGGCAGTAGAGCAATGGCGGATGCAACGCAAAAAGGTATCGTGGCGGAATGGGATTTCTGCGCAGCCGCGAAAGATCTACTGCAACATACGACCTTTGACAACATCGCAGATTGCCTGCCAATTCAAATTGCCGCTCCAGCATTCGAGGAACATTACTGTTCCTTCGAAGATATGAATTGGATCGCTTCGCTTTTCTCATACGATGGCAGCAATGACCTCTTGGAACATTACGCATCTCAAGCCGCTGAAGAACTTCCGGACTGCAATCTCCAAGACTTGTAAGAAATTCACGTTCTTCGTGGATTGATTTTTACCAACTTTTTTGAGTTTTTCCTTTCAATTTTTTTAATACACTTCAATTGAACTATTTTCATATAATAACTTTCTAAGTATGCTCAGGCATTTGAACTCTGTTTTCCTTATTGCCCCTTACGTCTCCAGTCTAACAAGGGATGGGTGATGTATGGCCTATCCAAATACGCTATTTACTTCCTGAATTATCCTAAACCCGACATCCATTTTGAAACCATCTCTATTCTTTGTGCACACATCTCTCAGCCTGCCTGTTATCCACGAAACCCTTTCACATAAATTTACTCATCCTCAGCCTCTACTCACGAGCTGGCGATCAACATCAAAAAACACGACTTTGTTTAGGAACTGGTTGGCACAGTGTGCTACTCGTATCCTACCTTTATTTATATTATAGAATTGAGTCATTCATGTCTAATAGCTATTGTTTATGTCACATGGAACTGTTACATGTAATGTGGAATTCACTAATGCAGCAGCTTCAGATTTGAATATAGCAGAATCGTTTGGAGTTTGCCTCAGCTCGGTGCCTTAGCTCTTTGCACAATAATTTTTTTTTTGAAAGAGCTGAAGACAATAATGTATGGTTTGACGGGAAGGGTACCTAATGTGCTTCTCAGAAGCACAATTTTGTGTTCCCTCTCAAAGTTCCGATGTGACTAGAACTATTACCAATTCTGACACGCACCAGATTGAATCTACCATACAAGAGATTGCTGACTGTTCTACTGTTGATAATTTTGTGTTACAACAAAGGAGTACCAGGGTACCGAAGAAGATTGATGATTACACTTTGCAATTTTTTTTTGTTTCTTTTCTTAAAGGATACATGTGCTATTCGTATCCTACCTTTATTTTCATTATAGAATTTCGAGTCATTCAAATGTAATAGGTATTGTTTATGTCACATGGAACTGTAACATGTAATGTGGAATTCACTGATGCAGGAGCTTACGTTTGAATACAGCAGATCCAGTTGGAATTTGCCTCAACTGAATGCCTTACCTCTTGCACCAGTGGATCCATTTATGGCACTTAAATAAAGACACTCTTTATATAACTTTCAGACTCCCATCGCTTTATTACACACAGCCACTTTCTTAGACACACCTGATTTCACCATTTCTCTTCTGTGGCATTGCAACATTCTGCATTATATTCTTCAAGATTATTTCTTTATTCATCCTTCCTATTACACACACCCACTTTCTTAGACACACCTGATTTCATCATTTCTCTTCTGTGGCATTGCAACATTCTGCATTATATTCTTCAAGATTATTTCTTTATTCCTCCTTCCTATTACACACACCCACTTTCTTAGACACACCTGATTTCTCCATTGCTCTTCTGTGGCATTGCAACATTCTGTATTATATTCTTTACGATTATTTATTTATTCCTGCTTCCTAAAACACTGCATTTGAGTCTTCAGAAAGTAGAGGTGAGTAGTTCGCTTCCCACTCTCTGTATCATATAAACGCATACTAACACTGCTTACACAGATATGCTAAAGCGGCCAGTATCCTACAACGCCCACACACATCACTTCTCCTTCCGTAAACCGCCCACACACCACCGCACCCTACAGACCCCCTGCTGCCGCTAGGGCAAAATCACTGGAGATCAACTACAAACAAACCTTGCACTCAACCCCCCGACGACCCCAACCGACCCGGATGAAGGGGCACTCGCCCTCGAACGCTGGATGAACGACTGCGCCAACACCGTCGCTCCACTGAAAAACCCCACCAACACAGACACCAGCAGAAGAATCAGCTGGTTCACCCCGGAACTCCTCAACTCTAAACACACCTGCCGGAAACTGGTAAACATATGGCACAACGACAAGATGCCAGACAGCCGCGCTGCCCACAAAGACACCATCCGCAACCACCACCACCTCATCAGGACCGCCAAAAGAACCTCCTTCACAGACCGCCTTGACAACAACGCACACAACAGCAAGGAGCTCTTCACCATCGTGAAGGAACTCTCCGACCCCAGCTCCAACGCCAACGACTTCCCACCATCGCAAGCCCTGTGCGACTCCCTCGCCACCCTCTTTCACTGGAAAATCACCGACATCCATGACAGCTTCAGACCCAGGACGACCCCTGCCGACCGCACCGCATCGAACCCACCGCACCCCACCGCCCACGACACCCTGACAACCTGACAACCTGGGCCAACGTAAGCATCGAGGACACAGTCAAGACCATGGGAACAATCCACTCCGGATCCCCATCCGACCCTCTCCCGCACCACATCTTCAACAAAGCCAGCAAGTCCACCGCTCCCCACCTGCACAAAATCATCAACCTGTCCTTCGAGACCGCAACCTTCCCTGAGATCTGGAAGCATGCAGAGATCAACGCTCTACTGAAGAAACCCAAGGCGCGGACCCGAGCGACCTCAAGAACTTCAGGCCCATCTCCTTGCTTCCGTTCGCAGCTAAGGTCATCGAGAAGATAGTAAACACCCAGCTCACCCGGCACCTCGAAGACAACAACATCCTAGACCAGTCCCAATCAGGATTCCGCAGCAACCACAGCACCCGAGACCGCCCTCATCGCCGCCACAGACGACATCAAGATCCTGCTGGACAACGGCGAGACGGTGGCCCTCATCCTCCTGGACCTCTCCGCTGCCTTCGACACCGTCTGCCACCTCACACTACGCAGGGATCCGTAACAAAGCCCTGGACTGGACCACCTCCTTCCTCTCCGGCAGAACGCAGAGAGTCCGCCTCCCCCCGTTCCGATCCGAGACTTCCAAGATCATCTGTGGCGTCCCTCAAGGATCCTCCCTCAGCCCGACACTGTTCAACGTCTACATGGCACCACTAGCACGCATCGCCCGACAGCACGACCTCAACATAATCTCCTACGCCGACGACACTCAGCTGATCCTCTCCCTCACAAAGGACCCCCTCACCGCCAAATCCAACCTCCACCAGGGAATGAAGGCCGTCGCCGACTGGATGGAGGACAGCTGCCTCAAACTGAACACAGACAAGACGGAAATCCTCATCCTCGGATTCAACACCTCCGCATGGGACGACTCTTGGTGGCCCACTTCACTGGGGTCCCCCCCGGCCCCCACTGACTATGCACGCAACCTGGGAGTCATCCTCGACTCGAAACTCTCCATGACCAAACAAGTCAACGCAGTTTCCTCCACCTGTTTCAACACCCTCCGCATGCTCCGCAAGATCTACAGATGGATTCCGACCAACATGAGGAAAACAGTCACCCAGGCCATAGTCAGCAGCAGACTCGACTACCGAAACGCCCTCTATGCCGGAGCCCCGTCCAAGCTCAGCGGACTACAGAGAATCCAGAATGCCTCCGCACGCCTGATCCTCGATGTCCCGCGCCGAGACCACATCACCCCCACCTGAGGAACCTGCACTGGCTCCTTCAAACTCCTGGTCCACGCACACAAAACACTCCACAAAACCGGCCCTGACTATCTCAACAGTCGACTCTCCTTCTACGTACCCAACAGGAACCTCCGCTCCGCGGACCACGCCCTGGCCACGGTCCCACGCATACGGAGAACCACTTCCGGAGGCAGGTCCTTCTCTCATCGCGCCGCCAAGACCTGGAACACCCTCCCCCTCGACCTGCGACAAACCGAAGACCTGCTGTCTTTCAGGAGACAACTCAAGACCTGGCTCTTCGACCAGTAACAGCACCTCCCCCCCCCCCCTCAGCGCCTTGAAACCCTACCGGGTATGTAGTGCGCTTTACAAATTATGTGATTGATTGATCACTTTACAGCAATCAGCTCATGGCTTACACTGACGGTTTCATCCCTGAGTCTTCAGACTAGTACTAGTGAGTAGTTTGCTTCCCACTCCTGCTATACTCTAAACGCATACCAGCACCACCTGCACAGCTATCCTACAGCGGCCAGTATGCTACAGCGCGCAGACCATATCAGTTTACACCACTCAGCTCACGGTTTAGGCGCACGCTTTCATCCCCGAGTGTACCGGCACCTCACCTCAGCACCCTCTCTATCGGCAAAACAGCACTTTCACACCGGTAGGACTAAATACTTTGCTCCACATTCCCTGTATAGCACACCCTAAACACCCCACAGACGTTACAGTGCTCCTACCCTCCCCTTTCCTACTTTTTTCGCCCTTTTTCCCCCTTACTAGTTTAAACGGAATCTCAAAATGGCGGCCAACACTTCCTAGTTACAACTGCTCGCACTGCTCACAGCCAATAAGCAGCAAGCTCATGCTCGTAACGCCTCAGCCAATCAGATGGCAGAATTCCCAAAAATCGATATCTGTAAATGTCGATATTTCTCAAAAACTACTGAACGGATTTAGACCAAATAAGCAAAAGCGTGCTTTCTAGACCAAGACCATTCTCCCTGCCAAATTTGGGGTAATTCCGTTCACCTGTTCGACCTGTAGCCTTGTCTAAAGTTTCCTATGGAAATGAACATGGAGAAAACACGTTTTGGGACCCCCCCTTTTTTCTCGGCCTCCCCTTGACGAATCACCCCCAAACTTCCCACATAGGAGCTGATATGAACAAAGAATTAGTTTGGAAAAGATCATGAAGATTCATCAAACGACGCCAAAGTTATAAGCAAAACAAAATATGCTCTTCCTAAGGAAACTTGGTCCTAACTATAACTACCTATATAGATATAGATCCCCTATATATAGCTAGGTATAAATATATAGATATATATGATAATTTATCCTTAAATTTAAATTACAGTGCAGTTACAAGTCACAAACGAGTGCCTTGCCTATGTGTAGGCTGCGTGTGTTTGTTGCTTCTTGGTGGCAAGTTCTGCTGTGTATTGTGACAGCTTACTGGGTGCAGTGTCTGGTCATTCTAGGACATATGTTAGGAATAAAGTGTGTTCTATCGGGTGTTCCCTTTGGCAGTCTCTCACAAGTGCTGCCATGAACATGGTGAGAGCTAAACTAATAACTAGTCTGGTCTTGGCTAGTACTCTAGACATACTGAGAATAGACTGATTCTTTGCACACATGAGGTCCATACATCAGCTTTGTCCCCATCCTGCCATCAAAGTCCAGTTCTTTGTTTTATACCTCAGTGACCCTTGCTGTTGCATGTTTTAATGAGCAATATTTTCCCACGCTCCTGAAATGTTCCCCCCCAAAACCTTTTTACTTTCATTTTTATGATGTACAACCAGTGTTGTGGTAAAAAAGACCTACCTGCGTCATTGCTTTGTCCATGACACCAGCGCCACATAGGTTTGACAGAAGGCTCATTTTGTTCAATCATAGCCCAGCTGTTCTCTGAAAGATGTAAACCAGTATTAAAAAAGTTTTAAACCACAAACTATTTCGCCTATGCTACAAAACTACTGTTTCAGATAAGTAACTTTTTTCGTATCTTATTGATTTTCTATCTGTTTCTGAACTTTAATTTATTTTCCCTCATCCAGCTGAAGTTGTCCTTCCTGGCTCTGAAGACCCTCTCTGCAAAATCTGCATGGATTCTCCAATTGATTGCGTCCTTCTGGAATGTGGGCATATGGTGACCTGCACCAAATGTGGCAAGCGTATGAGCGAATGCCCCATCTGTCGGCAGTACGTGGTGCGAGCTGTTCATGTCTTTCGATCCTGACAAGAGTAGCCAAGATGTGAAGAAGAGAAAATATAAACTTTCTATGAACTTGAAATCGAAATAGAGTTGATTTTTAGACTGGAGCATTTGCCAGTAAAAACACCGCCCTGGCAATGGTAAGGTGTGGCGTTCTGGTATTTGCATATATATTCTGCTGTAAATCTGTTTACTGATTATTCCAGCATCTTGTGTCCTTGTGTGGGAGGAGGGTTTCAATTATGTGCTGGACTTTGATGGACAACTGGATATTTTATGAAAGCCTTAGAAATGTTTTTTCGGTTGTCCAGGTGATTAGAACACCATGCCTTTGTGCCTTTATAGGGGCGATGTCCTCCTCTGGGAGAAGGTTACATCTCTACACAAGTATCGGGTTCCTTTGCAGCCCACCAAATATGATCAAAATAAGTAGGACTATACAGCAGAGCTGAAACTAACTGGCAACTATAAAATGGCGACTTACTTGGATGGCACACTGCCCTGGTTAAATATATTTCTGGATTTGAAACTCTTATATTCTTGTGCCTTAGAAATGCGCACACCAGAAACAGCTGTAATGTTTGTAGAACTGTGGAATGAATGAACAAGAGACTATAGCACAGGTTAGCAGAAATGTTCAGGTGGAGGAAGGCCTGTAAAAAGGACATTGGAAAAAAAGACGGGAAGCCAAGGACAGAGTTTCATTCCTGAATGCCTTTTATCTCACCACTGTGCCTGTGACAAGCTGGCATCTTGCTCACCTTTCTCAACTGGTAATGTAATCATTCATTACTAATCAAGTGCAAATGTTAAACATTCTCGATCTTTCTATTAAAATGTGTTTTATTTGTGCAAATAAATGGAGGGGAGGATGGTAGAATTGTCTGATGTCTCATTTTTTTGCTGCTACGTTTGAATGGCATATGGGAGAGTCAAGTTGTGTATAAACTACATCTCTTTAAAAGAGGTGCATCAACAATCTACAATTGAATTCCAACCTTGCAGGGCGTGTCAGCCACAAAATAAAAGGGCAATGAAATCATCTTGAACATAAAAACGTATTTACACATATTATTTGACTAGGAGTTCTGGCACCCTTCTTGTTGGAAATTGAGACTGGGACCTGATAAGTCCATTGTGGTGACACGTTAATGTCTGGGAAATGGCATAACAATTTGTTACACACATCTATCCATTTAAATTTAGGAATATTGGAATATAAAACTTGCGTGACTCTAGAGTGACGATTCCAAATAACTGTATACTGTCTGTCTGAGCCAGTGTGAAATAGAACTACCATTAATGGTAACATTAGTTTTCATTGTCATTCCTTAAATTGGAGTGGGAGTGTAGATGGAAAACAGCTAACTGTTGTCAATCTGTGATTTGTTGGCAAACACCTGTTCTCTAGAGTTACCAATTGAAGTTTTATTCAGGGTCTTTCAGAACTTTTATTTCCATTTTCCTGCTTAACAATTGTTTACTTGCCTTTCAAATGATACAACATTTCTCATGTCCTTTCGGCATCAGTATTTGTAAATCTGCAAACACCACATTTACTTGACTCATATGCAAAGTCCGTTTACATCGATACCGGTTACTGATTGCATACAAATTTGCTTTGATCTTTCCTACATTATATGTCTCATTACTTGTTTGTGCCACACTGGACAACGTTTGTACAATGAAGATCGCTTGTCAACATTTCTTTCCATGATGTGCATAATTGTTTAAAAGTCTATCCATATGCTGTGGGGTTTGTTAAGGAATAGTTAAGATTCTACTACTGTCTTACCTATCAGCAGTGTAAGTGCCATTCACATGGCTGCTTGATGTGGATGGCATCTCTCTAAGCTAATACCAATACGGGGGCTGGTCCTTAATCCTTTGAAGTAATAGTGGCACTTGCCAGATGTCAGACTGCCTGTCTCAGTGGTAACTCAGATTATTGATGAACACGCAAGGAAAGTAAGCACAAACAGCTTAAGAAGTAAAAGCCCTTTAGTAAACGCAGGGACCTACGTTTTTAGTATAAGCAACCTGGAACCCAGCTGACTACTGGAGGTTTCTGAAAACCACAGATGCCTATTTTTGATTGTACCTCATGCTTCTTTCTTCTACCACTCAGCACTTCTTTATCATCCCTGCATTTTTACTTTTGTTAGTTTTTAGGGCTCGCGCCCTGCGTTGCACTGCGCAGCAGTGTTCGCGCAGGCGAGAGCCCTTTTGTCCGGGGTTTGAAAACTGACCCTGAAATCGCACACACTCGTGCGTGTGATTTTACTTTTGGGTTATTGGGCTCTGTGTGCGTGTTTTTTTAAAAACAGAGCATGCAATAGGCCTAAGGCGGGCGCATTGCTCCGCCCATGGCCTATTGGTGTCTGTTACGCGCACCAAGGCCCATATGTTTTCAGTTATCGTGCCCAGACACGGGTGCGATAATTGAAAACACATATGGCTCGCAGTGACGCGCGCGCACCACTCGCGGGTGTTTTTTTTTTTTACATTCGCGATCGCTTTTGTTTTTTGCCTGCCTGACCCTGGGTACCTCTCAGATATCCGGCGATGCCACAGACCTCATCGTGACCCTCAAGCACCGCCATTTCCACCCTCCGCCTGCAGGTTTGTAAAGCTCAAAAGATGCCATTTCCGTGCTTGCCCCTTAGCACCATGCCTTCCCTCCTCTGTGCTCCCATTTGCACCACACCTCCTCCTGGACTGGACTCCCCTTGCTACAAGCCTCTCCTTGCCCCATGTCTCCCCTCCTCTGTGCTCTCCCCACCCCCGCCATGCCTCCCTCTGCTCGAGTCTCTCCTTGCCTGTTCCTCTCACCAGCCGCCTCTACAGCACTCGTGTCAGCGACTGGAAGGATTCGATAGATGTAGAGACACCCACCCAAGGGACGGTTGTAAAAGAGGCCAATCTCAGCGCAAAGATGCCATGACACGGTGAGGAGACGGGGCTCCACTTCACCGAGGGACTGTCGCCATTGCCAGCACGGAACTGTGACAGGTGAGTGTGGACGCAACACCAGTGAGGCTGACATTTACCGCCTGCCACCACTCTTCATTCAGCCCACGTGATCTGTCCTCCCGTTTTGCTCCACATTTCATCCTTACCCATTGTCCCTACTTCTCCTTTCCCATCCACCCAAACGTCCATTTTAAGCAACACTTCACCACCGCATTGTTACCCCACACCTTGTCCATCCCGCTATCCTCTTGCCCAAACCTCTCCTACTGCACCCTTCCCCCATGGCCCACCCTTCTCACTCTCTGCAGCATTCTTTCTACCGCATCCCCACCCTCCTGTATCCCCATTATCCCTTTCCTCCCCGCTATCTACCATCACTCCCTACTCGCCATCTTCCTCCGATCAACATCCTTCTCTATTTCCATTACCCCCTCCCCAATACTACATATTCTTACCGCTCAGACCATCTTTCCCCTTTCATAATTTCCGCAAACCCATGTTTACTTATTCACGTCTTTTCTCATCCCCCATTCCATATTGGTACCCCGGCCGTCACCATGGAGATTACGGCTGCCTATTGCCAAACTCTTTGCTCGTGACAGGCAAGAACAAGCATTTGCAATGCAATAGGTCTCGCATTATTAAAGTTTGAGCTATTGGTGTTGCATTATTTAGCAATGCCAATAGCTCAAACTTTAATAATGCGAGACCTATTGCATTGCAAATGCTTGTTCTATCTTTCTTTTTGTCCTCACTCCCCTTCTCTGAGTCAGTTTGGTGAAGAAAAGCGCTGGTCTCCAAAAACAATGGCAGGTGTTCACCACAGCTAAACACCGGCGCAAGAGCAGTGGAGACTGTTTATGTAGAAAAATTGTCAGGAAAAATCCTTGAAGTAGCTAAAACCATTAATCACCACATCTGTGACAAAGGGGAGGACAAGCACGTTTATTGCATATACACAAAATAAAGCAGCTGGGAGAGTGACCGCACCATAAGAAAAGAACAAGCCAGTCTCAAATTACACACGCTGCGAGCCCATTCTTATAATACTATTTAGGGCAAGCAGCCATAACTCCAACACAATAGAGAAAGCTTTGTGCTCTTCCATTCTTCCCCACCCATTCTGCCACTATGTAATTACACACACACATTTCACAGGGCGCAGCTTACCTGTTTTCATGACTCTAGCAGTCACGCTGCCTATAAAAATCTAAGTTTGGAGCATCCTCTGCTGCTCTGAGTTTCCTGCAAAATATCCAAGTCATGAGGGTTCCCAGAAACACACGTGCTGGAGGATCAAAACACTTAAGTCAGATCACATTTAAATCTTTATGCAATTTATACATTCACTTTAACTACACATTCAAGCAGCCTCATACAAAATTTCCTTCGTTACAGGATAATAATGCTTCGCAGTTTCTGGGTGAGAGACAGGTAAAACAGAATAATGAACAGAATGATTAGGCCCTAAAGTTAAATTAAGGTTTTGATTCCTTTAATTCTCCTCTCTAGATTCTTCAACTACTTCTTCACCACATCTGTATATTTCTCCCACTTCTGTATTTTGCATCTCTTTTTTTCTTATCATAGGGAACATACCTCTCACCTTACATGTAACCCTCTTCCAACATGCTAAGATAATCTGAAATACTATGCACTTCAATAGCAACAGAACTATTATAGGCAACAAAGCCTTGCACAACCCCGACATCCAGGACAGCACCCAGTCAAACCATCCAGTGAACCAATCTTCCAGAGCACCGCCCCTCTTTCATCATTTGTGTATGCAAGGTATGCAAAGTCAATATGGTCTGAGTCAGATTTCCTTCATTGTCGTCATTTGCTGGTATAAAAGTACAGCATACAGGGGATGTGGCCAAACGGACGCACATTAACCCCGCTCCTGTAGCCCCACATCATCCTTCAACATCCTGCCGGTAAGCGGCAACTCTTTACCCCTGTTGATCAACCCCGAAGCGACCCAGGACCTCGGGCCACACGGTGCTTCCCTTTCGCAGCGGTTGTGAGCCCGGGACGGCAAAAACATAGGATATGGAGTCTGAGGCGGAGAGGCCTGGGCCGCGTGGTGAGACCGCACCCTTCCGTGCGCCCTGCCCCGGGCGACGAGGCTTGGGGCAGGACTTCGCCTTGGATTTGTCCCACTGGAGCGACGGCACATCGGAGCCTGGTGTTATCTGGGTCGGGCGGGGCTCTGGATCCCGCGGCCCTGCGACAGCCAGGAGATAAGTATCCCCACCGGCTCCCCGCTCAGATCCGCAGGTGGGCTGAAGCGATCGGCCGGAGATCTGAGGGAATGAGATCCGGACTGAGAACCAGTCTACACCTGAGAATACGGTGACAGGAGGGAAATTAGCGGGGTCAGCGGCCCTAGGATGACCGATGACCAGGTGAGAGGAGTAAGGCACCTCCGTGCATCCGAGTCAACTCCTGCTAGGCCAGGGGCAGGCCCGGGCATCCAGGTCTAGGAACATTGAGCTAGCGTCACCGGGCATAACCCTGCAAACACCGTACGATCGGTCTGCGGGCCCAATTTGCCCTCTGATGCACGGAGTAATGCTGACCTATTATCAGCAAAGAATAACTGCCCATCTATATAAACCCTTTGCGCACACCTACTACCCCCCTAGGGCCGCGCAGCAAACCAAAAGAGACTGTGTGGTGCGCCCGTTGGCGGTGGGGGTGTCACCACATCTACAGAAGCCTCCGAGCTAGGTCCTTGTGCAGCTTGTGGATGGGGTTGACCCCCGTTGCGCCAGACCCCCAAAACGCAAGCCTTGAGATTCCTACGTGTACCTGGAGGCATAAGGATCCCGTGTTCCACCACAGAATATACAGGTATCCTTGTGGGCCCCTAAACCCTATTCTCTTTACAGCCATTATGTCCAAGGGCGAGTCAGCCGGTTCCACTGCAAAGCAGAGAACAATAGACAAATTTACAAGTGGAGGTACCAGCACTACTACCTCCAACATTGCCGCCACGACTGCACCGGGCACCCACACAATCTTGACCGCAATAAATCAATTGCACGATATACTAGGCGATACAATCGGTGCATTCGGAGCAGATGTTATGCTGTTGCGTCTGGACCTGCGCAATGCCGTGGAACGTATCACACAGACCGAAACAAGGATCTCGGGGGCAGAAGACGACATCACCATCCTGAAAAGGAAAGTAACCACCCTCGAAACGCTTACAAGGGCCTTGCCACTCGGGTTGAGGATGCCGTAATAACTTGCGTTTCTTGGGATTTCCGGAGGGATGCGAGGGCTCCGACATGTGCATTCCTGAATCAGTGGCTCAAATCCTGGATCCCAGATGGAAGTTCGTCTCCCTGCTTCACACTGGAGCGGGCCCATCGAACCCTCACCAGCAGGCTCCCTCTGGGCACCCAGCCACGACCTGTAATTGCACGGATCCTAAACTATCACGACCCGGACACCATCCTGAGACAAGCCTGAGTGCAAAAATCCCTCACCTATGCATCCCAACCAGTAATGATCTTTCCCGATTACACTAAACTGGCACGTCAGCAGAGGCAATCCTTCATGGCCACGAAATCTCGTCTTTGGGACCTGCAAATTCAGTAAATGCTGCTCTTCCCGGCCTGTCTTCGAGTCCGGTATAAGAACAACCCCCTGTTTTCGATACCCTTGAAGAAGTCTTCCAATGAAGGGAGGAACGCCGCCCGGTCAAGCCTCATACACCGCCACCTTGGGACTCGGACACCTCCTCAGGGGACCAACGCCATCACATGGATAATAACCCTACAGATAAATGACACCAATCGAGTCATCCTGGCGCTTCCGATCGCGGGGCGACATGCAAGCCAAGAAATAAGATAAACCGAGGAATAAGATAAGTAATTTATGAACCTCATTCGGTCGCTTCTCCGGACCAGTTGGTCTACACGGGGGGAGTGGGCGAAGATCCTAAACTATGATTCCGCTTACCGGAATTACCCAGGGCTACCCTACCCAACTGGTCATCTTGGATCCCAGAGACACTCATTAGGGATGGGATCCATGGGGAACCATTGGGCTGTTTCAGCCTTTACCCTAGTTGGGGTGAGATCTGTTGACACTCTGCAACAGATACTTAATTGTTCTTTGAGGTGTTTGGGACAAAAGGGGTGGGAGAGGGAGGAAGTTACAGTTATCTATGTTATTGGACCCAGAGGTTCGGATGTGCCCACAATGTATTGCTCTTCTTGGTAATTGTGTCACACTCTGTAATCTGTCTTACTGCACACTATGACTACACATCCACATAAAACAAACTCAGTAGGGGAAATCAAGTTGGTGACCTGGAATGTTAGAGGCCTGCTCAATAAGGTCAAGCGGGGAGCAGTCAGACATGCAAAATGCATGGGGGTTGACATCCTGTTACTGCAAGAAACAAAGTTAATGAGGACCAAAACCCAATGTCTGGCTCGTTTTGGCTTTGTGCACATTGCAGATATTTCATGCCGGCTTCACGAGGAGTTCCAGGGGAGTAGCCATTTTTATCCACCATAGATTATGATTCACACATGCACGCACATAGGCTGATTCGTTGGGCAGATATCTCTTTATTCAAAGCACAATCAGTGGGGAGGCTATAGTGCTGGGAAGTGTGTATGCCCCCACTGCTCAGCCATACATTTACCAAACGCATAATCAACACCTGGGGATCCTTACCTGACGCCCTGGCATTGATTGGGGGGGATTGGAATGATGTCATACACCCTGGCCAAAATAGGTGCCGCCCTGCAGCTACAAAATATACACCAAAAGAGTTCCGCCTGGGGCCAATGGTGGAGGCGCTGGGATGGTCTGACACCTGGAGGATGCTTCATCCAGCAGAGGTGAGCTTTATGTACTTTTCAACTGTGCATGGGTCATTCTCTAGACTAGATCACGTTTTTTCTCCAGGGAACACACGTATCGACTGGCCAATGCGGATATATTATCCAAAGGCCTATCAGACCATTCCTCCGCGAAACTGCAGCTAGAGTTAGGTCCTAGACGGACACGGTTTCACTGGCGTCTGTCGCCATGGCATCTGCGCTACCCGAGCTACCAAACTAACTTACGTAAAGCCCTGAAAGAATACTTCTTGGTAAATAAGGGGATGGTGGACTCCGCCACTACATTATGGGAAGCCATGAAACCAACCATCCACGGTTTTGACATTAGTTACTGTAACTCGGCCAAACGTCCGAAAAGGCAGACCTTGACACAACTTGAAGCCCAGATTATACACACTGAATTGTTAGCGCAAGAAAGAGATGGAATTAGCACCCACAGAGAATTAGGTATACTGCAGAAGAGATATCAAAGCATCCAGCTAGACGAGGCCAAACACATCTGGCAGGCCACACAGAGCAGGATCTATCAATGTGGGGACAAATCAGGGAAACACTTGCATAGGCTGTGCCAATACTCTCTCAAATCTGTACAACTACCTATTCTTAAGTCACACACAGGTGAAATGATCAGTAAGCCCTGGCACGTGGCCAGATTCTTTGCCGAATTCTATCAAGCACTTTACTCTAAACGCGAATTCCTATCAGAATCGCAGATTGAAGACTGTTTTCGAGATCTACCACCCAGGGCACTATCCGCTACTGCACAAGACTCCTTAGATGCTCCCATCTCATTGGAAGAATTAACATTGGCGGACTCAGAAATAGCATCTGGTAAATCACCAGGTCCCAATGAATTCCCCAGTGAATTCTTCAAAATGAATGTGGCGATACAGGGACCGCGGTACTTCCCAATCCTTAATGAAGCTCTTGAGAATAAAGGCCTGCCTCCCGACTGGAGACACGCAGAAATAGCGGTCTTTCCTAAACCGGGGCACCCACCCGAACTATGTGCATCCTACCGGCCAATATCTCTTCTTAATATTGAAGCCAAGAAACTCGCCAAGATACTGGCCAATAGACTGATCCCACATCTTCAAGCCCTGAACCACCCTGACCGGGCAGGATTTCATGCCCCATCCTGCTACTCAGCACAACATACATAGAGCGCATAATGCAATAGCGGCCACAGATAAAACTGGAAAGGCCAGCTGCCCTATTACTAGTAGATATAGACAAAGCATTTGATTCGGTCAGCTGGTCCTAAATGCTTATACTACTGCGACATTTGAATATGGGTCCCCGATATATTGCATTGGTTAGACTATTATACACAGCTCAACTGGTCTCAATCTGGGTGGGGCTACATCAGTTGAATTTTCAATACAGTGGGGAACCCGACAGGGGTGTCCCCTCTCCCCACTGCTTTTCGCCCTTGCCATAGAACCCCTTGCAGCTTAGGTAAGAATAGATTCACTATATCGCGGCTTTGCATGGACCCTGCAAATATCCAATCGTATCATGCTTTACACAGACATTTTATTCTCTCTAACCGACCCTCACCGATCAGGCCCCAGAATACTACAGATCATGCGCTTCTTTGGCGAGACATCTAGTCTCTACATGAATGCTTCTAAATCGCTGATCTGGCCAATACGAGGACCACTGGGAAATAGCCGATGGGCGGAGGGACTTACAACGGTGTCACACAGGTTCACATATTTGGCAGTCTACATATCTGGCACTCAAAACATTTTCTGGAAACGTAACCTAGAGGAAACAACACAGTGGGTTAAAGCAGAGGTGAAAAATTGGTCTGCACTTTCCCTGTCCCTATAGTGAAGATCAGTCCCACCCATATCCAATCCCCTTGTTATGGTTCCGCAAAATTAACTCCGTGCTGGGACACTTCCTGGGGGGGAAGGGGGGGGGGGGTAGCACAGCCAGGGTGGGCCTACACACATGTAAACAATCCACCTACTGTGGCGGTATTGCTACAGCAGACATACAATCATACCATGCCGCTGCACAACTGCAGGTATTAAATGAGTGGTGGTATGGGTCTAGAGATGACACACCTATCGACTCTAGGAATGGATAATGGGGGAGCCCACTGTTCACTCGTTCTTATATAGCAGGACCAATCCCAAAGATGCTCCCCCTGCAGCATGGGTGGTGGTCTTGGCTTGGCAACAGACCCTTCATAGAATCGGCTGGTGGGGCCGCCTAACGCAAGCAACCCCATTGTGGTGGAATTGTCTGCTTCCGCCAGTGGCGGACCTTCAGGGATTCACTAACTGGGATCGAATAGAAATCTCAATTTTGGGGGATGTCATGAGGGGGATGGTTCTTAAATCCTTTGAGGACAGCCAAAATGACTTCCCATGCCTCATACTCAATTCTACCAATACCTGCAACTATGACATGCCCTTCTCCCATACATTAAAGTTCTGACCAATCACCCAGAATTCAACCCACTGGAGGGAAAACTTCTAATGGGGGACCTTGAGGAACACAAAATATCTACCAAACTGTAGTTATTAATAGCCCAACAACCTTTGACACCTTAAGAGCCTCATGGTATATAGGTGTATCACCAATAGATAAAGATGAGTGAGCTGAGGCACTTCAATCACCACGTGAGGCCGCAATTTCTTCCTGACTCCACCTTATTCAATTTAAATACTTACACAGGGTGTATTACACCCGACACAGGTAATGGACAGTTGGATTGATCGCTTCCCCACTTTGCCTCCGGTGCCAATCAGAAGAAGGCACCTTTATACACACAACCTGGTCCTGTCCAACCCTAGATCGGTTTTGGCAAGGGGTACTTACCTGTCATACAGAAGTATTGGCATGGGAAATACCAAGATCTCCGAAATTTACATTGCTACATAGTACAGAGGACATAGGGGGTACAGATACAAAAGACACCTTTTATTTCTAGGCCTCACCGTAGCTAAGCAGGATATAGCCAGGCAATGGAAGGCAGATGCTCCACCCCGGGTATCGCAATGAAAGATAGATTTGGACTTCATTATGGAGTTGCACTCCGCATATTTATCGCCCGAGGCTGCCCACAGAAACATGCCAAAATTTGGTCTAGGAGGGCCACCTATAGAAACATTCCCCTGAAAACATATGACACAGCGGATGGTCAATTAGATACAGAGATAAAAACGTTTGTGTAAGAATAGAGTATGCAGCTTTACCCATGGACATGTTTGGTGATATGTGTGACTCAATCTATATTTTTTGCAGATACGGGGCATTGTTAGAGTTAGGATAATTATAATGTTTTTGCAATAGGTCTCGCAACAGACTGTACATGGGGGATGAGGATCAATGTCTGTATTAAGATATGTTCTTCCTATGTTGTGTTGCCTCGTGCCGCTCAGGCCTACTGTATGTTTAAAAGTCAATAAACTTTGTTTTAAAAAAAAAAACACTCATCCTTTGATCGCTGTCATCAAGTCAAATATCTATCGATGATGCATTACCATAAGTCTGATTGAACACAGTTCCTCTTTAATGGCATTAAAGCCATCTTCAGTCCCATTTAATGTTTTCTTCAACTCTCAATGGGTAATCTGCACCCAGCGAGCAGTTGCTTTTGCTTGAACCATGGGAAACAGACTCCCAAAAATGCTTGGGCATAGTTGAACAGCTTATACTCTTTAGGCACATCTTGCCACTCTGTAGTTCCAAAGTACTCAGCCATCCTTTTTCTTCTGTGATGAGGCAGCAAAGTTGATGCTTTACTCGTAGAATGCAAATGCAAATCTTGTATTCCTTTTGCTGGTATTACCATAGATGGGGCATGCAGAGTCACCAAGGAGCAAAGTCTACTCCAGTCAGGGGGGTAGTTGAGTGTATATTTGAGCGCCACATTTCCAGAATAAATCGATAAGGTTGAAGGTACTGCCCTGCATATCGGCATTGTACATAGTTGAGCCACAATTGACTTTCCGTCCCATTTCCCTGTAAGCAAAGAGATGATTTCATTAGTTTCACAGCTAGCTTAGGATGACATTTAGTTCCAGTCCATGTATAATCTCTGTATGTTTTCATCCCCTGCTTGCTGACATGATACTTTTACATCATCAAATCTCAAATGACTATTTGTTTCTCTGCCATTCCATAAAGATATGGCCCTACATGTGAACCTAGCTGCAGTAAACCATTTAATATTAGCAAATACTGATGTTTCAGTACTTAATACTGTCCTTGTGTCAATTAGTTCCTATAAATCTATGTAGGATCTATTCATTTAGACAACATAAACTAAGAGATTGGTGTCCAGACAGATTCCAGACACCCCGAAAGGATATGTTCGCCTTTAGACCAACTAGCTCACAGTGCAACCATAAGCCCCCTAACATTACCAAGGAGTGAATAGTCTCTAGCAACTATCGAACATGACCACCCTTGATCCTTCAGGGATCGTGGAAACAGTGTACTACTTTTTGCTCAGTCACTCGAACTCACTTGGTCTCAGAGAAATACACAGACTAAATGATGGGGCCATTTTCAATAAGCATTTATTGAACCAGTGTCATTCTAGTATAAAATACGTGGGCTGGGACAACCATTAGACAGAAAGAGATGGAGCCCAATTGTCCACGGACTTGATAATTCTCGCTTCAGTGCCTACTCTAAGCATGAGTTCACACTAGGCAGCTCTGGGCAACTAGCTTGCTTAATCTCCACAACGGCCCCCCCGCGGCGGGATGCCTGGCTTTCACCTTGGGGATGCCCAGTATGGATTATCTCACAGGGAAAAACCAGGACGGGTTCCCAATGCAAGCGCTGGGATGCCCAAGGGTAACCGTGCGCGATATAAAACTCCTAATAATAATAATAATATATACAATTGCAAACACCGACAGTGTAAATAAAAGGTAGAATTCTACCATGTTGCGAAAACAGCGTATATATTGCAGGCATGTAGATTAATAGCAATAATGACGCGTACTCCTAAGATACAAACCCTAGCTAAATGTACCTAGGTGTACCTAGCATGTATGTTGGTGTAAAGCCAAAAATCCCCTAGGAAGGAGCCAACTGCATTACCTGATGGGAAAGAACAAAGAACCCCATCCTGGTCTCAAGCTGGACACCCCGCAAGGGATGTTAGACTGCGTGCTGGAGTTTCTATGTGTAGGGACTCGTGTCAGCATGGAATCTTCTCCTCTGGTGTGCCCAGCGAAGATGTGGTGCTTATATACCCAAAAGGTGCCCTCAGGGTATCTACCTAGATGTGTAATGGTGCTGTGGGCCTGTCATCCAAGAATTACAATAGCGGTGACTTTTGTACAGAGTTATTATACATGAGATGATAATCCTGCAGTGTGATACTAAGAATCCTCATGCATAATAAATTAGACTAGTTTTCGAAGAAAACCACCCAACATTTATTCGGTACATAACTAGGCAAAAGGTCAGCGCCAGAGCCGTTATGTAGAGCTAGGTAGGGCAATGTAGGTAAAAGGTTGTGCAGCTATCTAGGCCTATATTGGGGTACATAACACCCACTCCTCATCCGAAGGACGATAAGATAAACTCATTATAAAATATGCCTTAGCAGCATAAAAACATATGTTAAAAAACATCTAAAAACATGGTATACGTAAGAATTATGTTTTTTTTTTTTAAGTTCTTTAAGTCCTATAGAAAGTCAATATACTGTTTAGACCAACTGAACACATCAAAAGCCATGGTGCTTAGTGAGAGCAAGGAGAAAAATAAAACAAATATAATGTTTCCAAATTCCAATTTGGCTTGTGCTGGAAAAGGCCTCATTGTTCCCATCACAGGGAGAGCCAAATGTTTATATGTCCTGTGTGGGGAATGCAACATCACTGTTGCTGGCTTTCTCAGACGACGGTCCCTGTAACACCTCTTGGATCAAGTCAATGGAGCAAAGGTGATCTTCTCCGGTTCCCACAGCAGCCACTGAGGAAGCACTTGACACCTGTGAGCCTGTTGCAGAGCTGGTGTCCAATCCGAGAGGAGCTGAAGCATACCGTGGTAGGTCTAAGAATGCCGACATCAACATGGGAATACAATGAGGACACTGCAATACGTGGGCCTTTAAGGGGTGCAGTAGTATGTCAACATCTGGTGGCGCAACCGATGGAAGTGTTAGATATATGGCCAACACGCATTTGTATCCACAGAATAGGCAAGACGCAGTCAATCCAGAATGATCTGAACGATAGGGACCAATGCTTGGTTAGTTCCCAAAGACGAGGTGTGCCCAGATGGAGTACCATCGTGCACGAGGAGTGCTTTTTCCCCTCTCTTTGGAGGCTGGAGCGTCCATTGCGTGGCAGAAAAATTAAAACCAGGAGTAAGACCAGCGAAAGCCCTCCAAAAATGCTACCTAATAAGGAGTGTATAAATGATGGCATAACTCCGAAGATTGTCTGAAAGATTCTTAATAGTCCAGAGCCTATGCTCATATCAGACAGGTTAAAGATAGGATGTACCATTTCTCCGAAATGGAGCAGGAAGTTCGGGACTAGTGCCTGTATCTCAGCTGAAGACCTTGGAACCTGGAAATCAAAAGTCTCTCGGGCTGAGGTTAAGGCCACATCCTTCTGTAAAAGCATGGCTTTCAGTCTGCTCAGAGAATCAACCCTATAAGGGAAACATTCAATGAAGGCCATAGTGGCGCCTCACTGACTGTGTGGGTTGGCGGAAACAATACTTGCATACAACAAGTAATCCTGGAACTTACTGTGACTAGATATGCGACGCCTGGCAGCATCCCACAACAACCTTGATCATTCAACATCAAATAACTCCTATTTGAGAGCTGTTTGAACACCGGATGAATCATGGCAGCTGCAGACCCTTTTAAGTGACACAATAAGTTTGCAACTGAAGCATTACATGCTCTGTGAAGCATAATTTCCTGACAAATTAGAGAATTCTCACAGTCTGAACCGCTGAGAAAAACTTTAGTCTCCCCATTCCTCCATCTAAATCTATACGGTAATTCCCAAGATTCACGTATGTATTCCTTACCCAACTCTTCATACCTGCCTACCTGGTGCAGCTGTAGAAAGTATTGAAATTGAAATGTCGTGATTGGCAGTCTAATATGGCCATGAATTAACCATTCTGTGGAAAGTGACTCAGCTACAGTGAAAGGTAATTTGTCCAATTTTTCAATGTGCAGCATTTTATATTTTGCATCTCTTTGTGCCATAATTGTCTGTCTTTCTGTTCAATTGAATGCACAAAACAGAGATGTTCTGTTTATATACCGCCAGGGGACGTGACCAGAACGCAGTGATTGCAGCGTCCAACTCAATAACAGAATGGATCGCGATTGCCCATGTTGAAGAATAGACAAATCCTGTTCTATTATATCTATTGCAGAAGGCACAATGTTGCCCAGTGAATAAATCCTGGATGTCATTGTGGTCATGCCATTGTCGACCCCCACCAAAGCCTTTTCTATGTCCTTTTCTCAGCAGCCTCTTGTTGAGAGATTTTCCTTACTTCGTTGTAAATAGATTATAAGAAGCGCTTTTGAAAGGGCTTAGGGACCTATCAAAAAATCCCTTAGATCCATGTCATCAGAGAGTAAGGACAAGTGTTTTTTCACCTGGGACAGTGTTGAGGTTTCTAGCCACTCTAGGCATAACTTCCCAACACTGTAAGATGTCACCACCCGCATGTTCTGTTTGTATGTAGCGTTGCTCAGGCCTATGAATATTAAACCATTTGGTGCTACCCCTGAATCTTGACTCACACCTATTTGTGTTGATAGGCCAAACCAACCATCCCTTCCTATTGGGGTCAGATAAATTGTACAAACCATCATGTAGAATTTCATCTAATGTGTCCTCACTGTGTTGTGTATAGTTTTGCCACCCCTCAAAGTGTGTGAGTGAGGGAATCCGAGGTGTGTTCAAGTTCTTTATCTTCGCTAACCCAAGACAGGAAGTTTGTTGCACTGTGATGTTTAGGAAGATCATTTTCTGTGGTATGAGGCATGCTCTAAATAAGGTCTCAGTTCCCTTAACTTGACAATCTCTAGTGCCCAAAGACATATTTTGTTTCTATGGTTTCCCTCAAAAAGTCAAAACTCTGTAAAGACAGCTGGGAAATAAAGGAAGCAGAGTATATCTGTTTTGTGTTAGTGAGAATATTTTTCTTTGCAGGTGTAAGTGCAAGCTTATAATAATAAGATCGCAGGTCTGAAGTGTTAAACCAAGAAAAATAAGCAAACTTGTGTATAAATGTTTGCGAACTAACTTTTTGTGGTGTCGGGCAATGTTTCCATTGATGGTAAGTGAAAATATTACATGGGATACATGCTTTGTGCAAGAAATGATGACCATAGTGTTGGTAACAATAAATGATGTCAAAATCAGATGTATCATCATACAATGAATTACTGGACAATGCAGATTGTTATAAATCGGACAGCGTAGTATTTACAGTTGCAAAGTCCCAATCATCAGAGAAAGTACTGGAGGTGATATAATTTAAAAAAAGAAATTAAACAAGTATAGTATTTTCAAGAGTTCAGTTGGACCATATACATCATATGCAACCCTATCCCAAACTATTCCTTCTGGAACTAAAACTTCTGTAATGGTCACTAAGGACAGGTCTCTTTGTTCATTATGTGGTTTCAGGACCAAGTTTACATGTACTGCGGAGCGTTCTGGAAAATAATGTCAATTTCCAAGCAGGAAAAAGACAGTCACTACACAGTAAGTCTTTTTCAGCCAAAGGTAGAAATCGCATAGTTTTTGTTTGTGGGAAACAGGAGCTGGCGGTGACTCGGGTTCACTTGGATCCAGAGAGAAAATATCAAAATCGATGAAGTAGCCAGACGCAGTTAGATCTATCTTTTGTAGCTCAGCAGGTTTTGTAGAACTGGCAGATGACTCATTTCGGAGACATATTCACATAGATGTCGGTATTAGGCCAAATTGAGATCTGTGTTTCCTTTGTATTTTGTTACTGCCCAATTTCAACAGGCACAAGTTTCATTCCATTGTTGGTAACTCCTTCACTTCGTAGAATAGGACCTTCAAATGTTATTAATCTTTCTGTCTGAACTGCCTGTATTGTAGCAAGTGGAGATCGCCGGCTACCAAGGAGCCCCCGCAGCCCACTATTCAGTATTGGCCACATAGTGTGGTTTGATCAGATCAATGGAGACTAATCTCTTTTTTTTCTTGCCGGCAAGAGGCGGACAAAGTACTGATCTTGTTCCTTCGACAGCCAGGACAGGTACAGGTGCTCTGTAATATGGCCTAAATTCTTTTTTGTCCACAATTTTTTCTCTGACCAGGTCCCCAATCTTCGGGACCCAGGCAGGTCTTGCTGGAACAGCTTTCACTACCCCAGTGGCTGTGCATTTTACTTGGACGTTGCTTTGTAATGCCCGGAATCCATTGTGTTCCTGTAAAACAGCCAAACGATCATTGATGTCAAATTGTTTTTTATCCGTCACTGCACTGCCACAATCGAGGTCGGGTACCCACATTCAAGTCCCAAACAGGACTTGATATGGAGGACGGCCCCCAAGGGAACTTCTTGGCATGTTATTAAGTGCCCTCTGTACCTCATATAAGTAATTGGCCCACCTGCCACCCGAGGCTAATAGCATTGCTGTTAAGGATTGCTTAAAGTCCTGTTTTTTCCTCTCCACAATCAAATTTCCCTCTGGGTGATACGGAGAGGAGTACCACAAGACCACACCCAAACTTCCCATGGCTTCTTTGTAAGCTTTAGAGCTAAACGTAGGGCCAAGGTCAGAATGTAATGTGCCAATTGCGTGTGTCCTTATCAAGACTCGCAAATCCTTTATAACAGTTTGAGTGCCAGCCGAGTGCTGGGTCCAAATCCACTGGAATCTAGACCATGAATTCACTGCCACCAGGATGTAGCTGGAAGCTCTGTCTTATTGTCAGGGGCCGCAGTGGTCCAAATAGACACATGCAAGAGGTCTGTCTGATACCAGTAGTTGTGTTTGTGGCGGACGTGCTATGGTGGAACCTTTCATCTGCTGACAGATGTCGCATTTAAGGACAAAACCTTTGGTCTGTTTGGTAAGACCTGCCCACCAATAACGTTGTGTCATTAGTGAAACTGTTGCAGTAATGCCTGCGTGTGCTGAACCCAGACCCTCGTGTGCAGCTAGAATTAAACCTAATCTGCGATTATTGTTTGGTATTACTCTATCCCCCACTCCTGGAATTTGAGCATACGGGATATTATGCGCAACTAACTTGTAGGAGTACTTAAGTGGAAAACCTTTTAGCGAGGCTGAGCTGTTGTTATGCCTAACGTTCACAGCTATCATTATCTGTCCGTCTATCTTTGTGCTAGAATGAGTGATAACAGCAGCAGCTCTCACTGTCTCCTTGGCGGCTTCATCAGCCAATTAATTCCCTTCAACCTGCACGCCAACATGCTGATGACTCAATGCATTAATTAAATGAGTCTGTGGCAAGCCTCTTATTAGCTCTGCCACCTGTTCCCAAAGCAACTTGTGCGTTATTGTGTAATTTTTGGAATCTCTTAACTCATTCTGGCCCCAAAAGTGAAGATATTCATTGTATGACTGGAAACAGTAAAATGAATTGCACACAATAAGTGTGGGGAATTCCCGATCCATATTTTTTTAGTGCTTGTATCTGGGCTTTTAGTTCTGCCAGCTGTGCCGTGCAATCTCCTAGAGATTGTGTCTGCGTATTGTTCGGACGGAACTTGCCGTCCTGCATATTTCCCTTTACAATCGCATATGATGCGCTGTGTTGCTGTTTACTTCCTACGACCGGCTGGGCAGAACTGTCAGTGTAAATGATGTATTCATACTGATCTAAAGGCATTCAGGAGAGAATACTCTTGTTCTTATTGCAGGAATGCTTGTGTTTTTAATGTAGCATCAAATTTGCAGTCTACATCTGTTGCAGTGAGAGAATTAGCCCATTGTATCCATCGTGGATGCAGTGCTTTTGCATTTGGAACGCTTGCTTTTGCAACAGCCTCTAAGGTTGGTACTGGAGTCACGACAATTATTTGTTTCCTCTGAGCAAGTGCCCTTTTTCTTATTACAGCAGTCTGTACTGCTGTCCATATCTTTTCTGTGGATGCGAAACGCATTTCATTGAGTACAAATGAGATTTTGTATGCAATTGGCACTGTTTCGTCTTCATTGAAAATTAGGTAAGTGTATCCTGATTGACCCACTATTACACAGATCACCAAGTTCGTAGTGTTGTCATATGTTTGTAAGTGTTTAGAAGCTATCATGTTAGCTTGTAAGGAATGGAGAAATTGTGTGTGTTCCTTTGTCCAATGTCGAAATGTTGTGTAAGTGATCAAACCATTTATCCTCCGTCTGATAAATATCATCTACATAGGACAATGCCTGCTCATCACAATTTTGAAGTAACTCTGATACTCTTGCTGTGAACAACCCGGGGCTATTCTTATACCATTGGGGCAGTCTACAGAATGGCACTGAGAGCCAAGCACTGAAAATGCTATCAAATATCTGTTTGCATGCGATGTATTTTGGCAAAAGAATCCATTTGAGATATCTAGTAGTGTTTTGTATTTCTTCCGTTCAATGTTATTCAATAATGCGGCACTGTGTGAATTTTGTACTGCAAATGTCTTTGTGCATTTGTTCAAATGCCTGTAGTCTAAAACTAGACAGTAAGAATTGTCGGGTTTCATTATGGGAAACAACGGATTATTCATGGAGGAGGCGCAATTCTCGATTACACCTTGGTATTCAAGTTGATCTAAGATCTCCCTGACCTGTTTCTTTGCATCATGTTTAATTGGGCACTACATTTGTGGTATAGAAGTAGTTTTAACTGGGATTTCATGGTGAGGTGACTCGGCATCCCACCCTACATGATTGCTGTATAATGCAGGAGCTGGCGCTACCGCCCACTCCTGCGCATATGTGTGTTTTGGTGACTCTGGAACGAGGTCGGAAAAAGCGGATAAACTTACGTCTTCCCCCTTTGGACAATTCATGACGTTCAGGTCGTCAATCTCTTTCAGCCAAAGAAATATTGTATCCATATGTCAGGTTCACCCAAAAGAGACCTTTCACTTTCCTTGGTATGTCTCCCTCCATTTGGAGTGTTATTTTTCATTACTGATGTAGGACACTTACCCTAGTATCAAGTGTTTCCACCGTGATATGTTCATTCAAAATGTTCATTCAACGCTGCTGTCACCAGAAATTCTATCAGGTTCTGGTAAGGTATTGTTACTTCTGCTGCGCTGTCTAGCATCGTCAGAGCCCCTTCCCCGTTCAGTAGTTGAGTCCTCAGTAGCCTAGGCATTTCTTATTTTAAGGCCGGCTACCTTCTTTTTAAATTGAGTTTAACTTTTGGTTTTATCCTTATGTTTGATAATGTAGTCTGAAGTGCGATTTGTGTCTCTTGGCTTTGCTTGCTGTTCTGATCTGTGTTCTGACCCTCCTTCCCTCTCTGAGTTTTTTGATGAACCCTGAAAGCAGTGGCGTCACTAGGGTTGGTGTCACCCGGTGCGGTAAACTCATGGTGTCACCCCCTCACGATTTACCGCATGTACCTACTCCGCTCCGAGTCCGCCAGTGGACACAGTTGGCAAATAACTGAACCTTACAGAATCCTTAGTAACGTTTGTAAATTTAGGTCCTCTATTTACAAAGGCCATAGAAGGGTTTTGGACCGCCTACCTGCACCTGGTGGCATCATCTGAGGATAACCCCATGAACCACAGTGAGTACTGAGGGGTAGGAAGAGGGCCCACATGTATGTATTGTGCCATATAAAAAACTTTGTGCCTTCTGCTGAAGGTTTTTTCTTCATGTTGTTTAGGTCATCAGGAGGAAGGTCTTACCTTGGGGCACCAAAAAACTCCCAGAGGCAATGTCTGCTCAATAACATGTTGCTTTATTGTGGAGGCGCGTGCAGACATGCAGCATTATATGCTTGGCATCCGTCATGTTCTAAAGCTGAACATCCCAATGCACACCGACTCATCTCAGAAAATGCTTCCTTGTTTTGGCCTTATGTCACCAAACCACACTGTGCCCACTGCACTCAGTGAGATGTCACAAAACCCCATTCTTATTGTTTGTTTTCTTTGGGTGTCATTTTAGTTTGTCCATTGAAATGGCCACTAAATTTGCACAGACAGTCAGTTTTACTGATAAAACTATATTGGTGACAAATGATCATGTGTGGAGCTTGGGTTTCTGTGACCATTCATCATTTGTGCATCAATGAGTTGCGTGTTCTGATTTGTTTTAACCCTATTCAAATCTGTGTTTCCATAACTCTTCAGAACTAAAGGGGCTTTGTGCTTGGTTTTCTCACAGGTGAATGTGTACATTTAATTTACAGGTATATACATTTTGTTGTGGGTTACAAAAAATGACAGCCTTCCCTTTCGCACTCCCTGTGCCTGGCAATATTGTCATATAATTCACTTTACTTTCTCTGACCACCCGCGTCACCCTCTCTCTAATTGCTATTGCATTCCATAATGTTGCCGACTGGTGCCTCTACGCCCCCGTGAGCAAATTACGCCAGCCAGTGTAAGAAATGGTGCCAATCCCTGCTTTCTGGAAAATAATGTTTGTAACTATAGCTATTGCTATGTAAACTCTCGTTGCCGATACGAGGATGGGTCGTAAACCCCGTCTAAAGGCAGAAGACGGTCGATAACTAATTAACTATCCATAAATGAACTTCATGACAACTCATTGTATTTCTTCCATGTTTTTCTGACTGTTAACATTCCCAAGCGAAAGAACCTAATTTATTTTAACCGACCAGTCCCTTCCTATCTGCCAACACCCTCCCCCTGCGAGGCGTGGTTCCCCGCCTTACCCCGTAACCCGACCTTTTGCTGCCCATACCCCCCGCGCACCTCAGCGCTCCTTTGCCTCAGACCTTGCAGCGCCCCATGCCCCCCCCCCTGCTGCGTCACTCACTGTGGTGGTAGCTGGGCCCCTACCATATGGGTTCTGCTCTGTTTCTGCAAATCTCCCAGCAGCACTCCGTCCCCTGCCGAGACTGTCTCTGTCTTCCCTCAGTCTAAGCGCGTGGTGATGGCGCGCATCAGAGGAGCACAGCGCAGGGGCGGTCCCAGGGCCGTCATTGGTAGCGCTATAAGATTGACGGCCCTGGGACCCACAAACTGGGTACGCCACCGCCGTGCATCGCACCATCACCACTATGCTAGTAGGTGGTGCGTGCGTGACGCTGGCGTGCACAGTGCACTGCAGTATTTTGAGTCCTGATTATAAAGCAGTCAGAGGCATTGGCAAGGCTGCAGAGCTGTGTTACACTTACACAGCGTAACCAGATTGGTGTCACCCCATACGAGGGTGTCACCCGGTGCGGTCCGCACCGCCCTAGTGATGCCGCTGCCTGAAAGGAACGAGAGGAACATGTATCAGTATCCTGATACCTGTCAGGTTTTTTAATATTATCACGGTTTCTAAGGTTATATTTCCTGTCAGAGGGCTCCTGTTGAGGAGACACGCCCTGTGATTGTGATGTATTTTGCTTGTTTATTGTCCTATTTCTTTTTAGAAGAATCAGGTGCCTGCTTTGAGTTGTCCTTATCAGGATTACCATTAATCGTGGTTTTACTGGTCTAGCTCCCAAATTATCTCTACCCAGTGATGCATAGGTATCTTCGATAATTTTATTGGTAATTCTCGCTCCTGTTGTGCAGGAGTGCATTCCCTCAAGCGTTGGTATATAGCCACCGCTGCTGCCTCCCCTTTTATGTTGGCTAACATAATTGTAGATACCTGGGCAAAATGTCATCCCTAAGTCCATGGCAGGTTCTGCCCCGTACTCATTTTGTATTTGTTTCAATACTTCTGGTATGACTGCTATTTAGGGGATACCATGCGTTCTGGTATAAACGGCAGCGAAAACTGTACCCCAAGTGGTACAGTCCTCTAGCTGGGTAGCTATCCCCCTCAGCAAGCAATCTGTCAGTATTCTGCATTGTTCTTGCAGAGCAGTGTGTGAAAAAAACTGCCTCAAGCTGTGCTGTTTTCTGTGCTATCCAGAATGGCATTTGCTCACATTTAGTGGGCATTCTTCCCATTATCGTGTTCAGTGTTTGTGGGGTGATTTTTGTTACGGTCTCTTGTACTTGACCCGCTTGAGTGACCCTTGTAGGTTGGAGTGTGAGTATTCGCATTACGGACTGTGTACGATTTCTGTATAGTTTTATTATTTCTTAGTGAAGTGGACTCAAATCTTCTGCTGGCAATATGTAAATCTCTGGATGCATTGTGTCAGCAGCTAGGACCGGCCAAGTCGCTCCGTCTCTGCTGAGTGGACCGAGTCTCACTATATCTGTGGTATGGGGGAAAGGCACCTTTAAACCAATTTATATGTTCTTGGTAAGTTAACAGGACTTCTATGTCCTCGTATGGAGAGTATTCATCTGGTATTTCAACTGGAGTATATGAATGAAATGTATGTCTGTGTGCATCTGCAGGTGGGAATTTGACCCAAGAATAGAACACCTCCGTTCTGAATGCCTCGTGTGCCTCAATCACGAAAGTAATGGTCCCACCTAATGCTGAGAGACCAACATTTTCGAATTTTACAGCAAGTGTGTTTCTACAATTTTCCAAAATGTTTCTAGCACCTTCCTGTGGAAGTTTAGAGAAAAAGAGATAAGGTTTTGCACAGTGTGGGGAACTATAATCCTTCAAGCTTGAACAAACCTACAGCCAATACAGAGGGTATACCTACTCAGCTGTGGTGGATATTTCCTCCCCACTCCAGGCATCTCTGGGTAAATGTGAGTAGGGTTCTCTGAGAAAGCATGACTGAACTACTCAGATTTGACCGTTAAATAAGATCCAAACCAACGTTGGCTGCGCCATGTCGTGTAGTTCCTATATATCTATATAGGGTCTGCGCGTTTAGATTACTTAAAATAAGTATTAGTGTCCCGTCTGATTCCAGACCCCACCAAAGGATATGTTAGCCTTTCGACCAGCTAGCTCACAGTGCCACCATAAGCCCCCTAACTTTGCCAAGGAGCGAATAGTCTCTGGCAACTATCAAACATGACAACCCTTGATCCTACAGGGATCGTGGAAACAGTGTTCACTTTGCGCTCAGTCACTCGTGCTCACTTGGTCTCGGAGAAATACAAAGAATAAAGGATGGGGAGGTTTTTAATGAGCATTTATTGAACCAGTGACATTCTAGTCTAAAATACGTGTGCTGCGACAACCATTAGACAGAAACAGATATATTTGGTTGCAAGCACGGTAAGAGTAAATAATAGGTAGAATTCTACCATGGTGCGAAAACAGTGAATATATGCAGGCATATAGATACATAGCAATAATCAAACGTACTCCTAAAATACAAACCCTAGCTAAATGTACCTAGGTGTACCTAGCATGTATGTAGGTGTTAAGCCAAGAATCCCCCTAGGAAAGAGCCAACCTCATTACCTGATGGGAAAGAACGAAGGACCCCGTCCTGGTCTCTAGTTGGACACCCCGCAAGGTATGTCATACCACTGCGTGCTGGAGTTTCTGTGTGTAGAGACTCCAGCGTCTCGTGTCAGCATGGAAGCTTCTCCACTGGTTTGTCCAGCGAAGATGTGGTGCTTGTATACCTGAAAGGTGCCTTCAGGTGTTCTACCTAGATATTTAATGGTGCTGTGGGCCTGTCATCCAAGGATTACGATAGCGGTGACTTTAGTACAGTTATTATACAGAAGATGGTAAACCTGCAGTGTGATACTAAGAATCTTCATGCATAATAAATGAGGCTAGTTTTCAAAGAAAACCACACAACATTTATTCAGCACATAACTATTCAAAAGGACCATGCAAGAGCCGTTCTGTAGAGCAAGGTAGGACAAATGTAGGTAAAAAGTTGTGCAGCTACCAAGCTCTATATTGGGGTACATTGGGGCTCATAACGCTGGCTGCACAATCTGAGGGCAGTGGTTTTGCAGAATAATTACTATATGTGGATGAGGGATTAGATCTCCCTAGAATATTGTTCCAATACCGCTTCCTCTCTATTTACATAACTATATTTCTGCCCTGCTCCCTTCATTCTGGACAGCTTTCATTATCTGTTTTATTTGTCAGAATTTGTAAAACTTTTTGTGTTGTATCAAATCAACTTGTATTAGCTTGTGCAATCACAGAACTAACATGAGTTGGTGTAACTGCTTTTATCCTACACAATAAAAGTGTCATGTGCCCAGTCTCGCCCGCTGCACGCCCCGTGAACAGACAGACTCACGGCGCCTATTGGATGAAGTCCGCGCTCCATCTCCGCGAGATGCGTGAGATATGGAGGACCTCCGTGGCGCACTACACGTCCCGGCCTCCCTTGCAACGCGCAGGCGCAGTAAGCAACGTTGCAAGGGACCGCCTGGCTACGTAAGCCAGAGAAGCCGAAGGAACGGGGCGGTTTATTCCTAACTCGCTGCCGAAGACGGAGGACGCTTCAACGGCCCTCGCTGTTCCAGACGGCTCTGGTGGGGTAAGGGTGTCGGTGACACCGCCTAGAGTCAATATTTGTGATATCTAGCAACACAGCGTTGTTGACTCACGCCGCTATGGTTGTTCCTCAGTACTTTAAACGCGGAAGTCAGTGACACCGCCAAGGGTCATTTGTGTGTTATTGTGAACCACGGCGCTGTTGGCTTACAGCGCGGAGTTGAATTCTTAGTTGCCTTGCATTCGGGTGTCAAGGAGACACCACCTGGAGTTGTTCATTTGGGTGTTACTTGCAACGTTGTTATGGTGTCCAAAGCCGTACCAAAACTCTATCTACCGCGCACAACGGTTGAGGGTAACATCACCTAGATTCCTACTCCAGCTATGATTTAACAAGGGCTGCCCATTCACTCAAAAAGCGGCCATAGACTTCACAGTACCTACGGTGCTGCCATTTAAGCTCTTTCTTGTAACATGGGACAGCAACACTGAATATCCATATCAGGTGGTATAGTACAATTCCACGTTATCTTGCAACATGTATACATGACGTCAGTTCTCCATCATAAGTGTTTTATGTGTATATTGTTTCGTCTTAGCAGGGGAGCTAAGAGAGGTGCGGAGAATAAATCGTAATCCCTCCTTCCCTTGTGATGCCTCTCCTATCTTTTTTATTCCAAAGGCCAACGGTGAAAAGAGAGCCTGCATAGACTTTCGAGCATTAAACAATGTAACGATCAAAAACAGGTATCCACTGCCTTTGATACCTGTTCTGTTAGAGCAGGTTAAATCCGCCACCATCTACACACGCCTAGACTTAAAAGGAGCGTACCACTTAGTACGTGTACGAGAGGGGGACGAGTGGAAAACGGCCTTCCGTACTCGATATGGCCTCTACGAGTACACGGTAATGCCCTTCGGCCTGTGCAATGCCCCCGCGGCATTTCAATACTTCATTAACGAGGTGCTTCGGGAGTATTTGGACAGGTTTGTGGTAGCATATATCGATGACATATTGATATATTCATCTTCAGCAGAGGAGCATAAGGCTCATGTGTGTTTGGTGTTTGAAGCACTAAGACAGAATAAACTATATTGTAAGCTCAGCAAATGCGAGTTCTTGGGAGTGATGCTGACGCCATCAGGACAGGTCATGTCCGAAAGAAAGATCAGAGCGGTGAAAGACTGGGCACAACCCACCACAGTTAGAGAAATCCAATGTTTTCTCTGATTTGCGAATTGTTATCGCAGATTCATTAACCAATTTTCTGAAGTGGTGGCTCCCATCACGAAACTGTTACGGAAAAACGAACCTTTTAGGTGGAGAACAGAAGCCAAGACCTCTTTTCAACGATTAAAAAAGGCCTTTGTTACAGCCCCGGTGTTGACACATCCGGATCCTGAGAGCCCGTACATTGTGGAGGCGGATGCCTCCGATGTTGAGGTAGGTGCTATCCTCTCGCAGCGCCATAAAACGACTGGCCAACTCCATCCGGTTGCATATATGTCGCGTAAGTTAAACTTGGCCGAAACCAGGTATACCATCGCCGAAAAGGAGCTCCTAGCCATAAAGGAAGCGTTTAGTGATTGGAGACACCTGCTGTTAGGAGCGAAACATGTGGTAACTGTATATACAGATCACCGTAACTTACAGTTTATGAGATCTACTCGGATGTTGTCTCCCAGGCAATTACACTGGATGCTTTTTTTTTCAGAATTTCACTATTTAGTGACCCACAGACCTGGGGGGACAATAAAAAGGCGGACGCATTGTCCCGCAAAGACACCCCTGATGAAACCCAGATAGAACGTCTGCAGTCGGTTTTGGACCCTCAAAAGGTCATAGAAACTCTGCAAACCGACTCCTTTCTCCAGAAAGTAACCAAATGTGTAAAGAATCGCTACTGGAGGAAATGGCTGTTGAACCACCCGCAGTGGAAGATAATCAAAGGTCTCCCAATAAAAGGCAAACAGTTGTTAGTACCCAATCAAACGTTAAGGAAGGAGGTATTCCAATGGTGTCACAACACGCACAGTGCTGGACATAACGGGATCAGGAAAACCCTAGATCGAATTTATCGCCAGTTTTGGTGGCCTACGGTAGTCGAAGACACCACTGCCATGATTCACCGGTGTGAAACATGTGTGACCGCAAAATCAGACCACGGGAAATCCAAAGGGCTGTTGCAACCCCTACCAACGCCTTTGGTGCCATGGGAATCCATTTCCATAGATTTCATTGTAGGTTTACCCCTGGATCAAGGGTGTACAGCCATCGTGGTGGTGGTGGACAGTCTCACCAAAATGGGACATTTCATAGCCTGTGCAAAAGAACCCACGTCAGGACAGTTGGCCAAACTGCTTTTGTTTCATGTGATAAGGCTTCATGGACTCCCGGCAAATATAGTGTCCGACAGGGGCCCTCAATTCACTGCAAGATTTTCGAAAGCCTGGTGTAAAGCTCTACATATGAAGACATCCAAAACCAACAGTTTTCACCCTCAGTCAGACGGACAGACGGAAAGACTGAATCAGACCCTCAAGCAGAACCTGAGGTGCTACGTGGAGAAGAACACAGATGCTTGGGTGGACCTCTTATGCTTGGCTGAGGTGGCATATAACAGTGCCAAACATCAATCCACAAACTTCACGCCTTTTTACAGTAACTACGGTTACCATCCACACTTTATCTCTTTGATTCACCCCGTAAGCACACAGGAAGTACCGGAAGCACAAAACCGCATGAAACACATTCAACACACCCTAAACAACACTCGTAGAAATTTGGAAAAGGCCAAGGGTATCTACAAAACTATGGCTGACAAACACCGCCAACCCAACCCAACCTACAAGGTAGGAGATGCAGTGTGGCTATCGACAAAAAACATTCGGTTCCGTCGATACACCGTGTTTGATCCCAAGTTCATTGGGCCTTATAAAATACAAAAGGTGATATCACCCTTGGCCATGAGATTGGCGCTACCCAAGGCCATGAAAATACATCCGGTCTTTCATGTGTCGTTACTGAAACCATCCTACACACCCATAAAAAAAAGACCGTCACCCATCTGGATCAATCACGAGCCAGAGTATGAAGTTCAATCTATCCTGGACTCCAAAATGAGGGGATCCAAATTGTGGTATTTGGTGTCGTGGAAAGGATACGGCACGGAAGAAAATTCGTGGGAGCCCGCAGTGGGCATGCATGCGCCCCGGTGCGTGAAAGCCTTCCATGAACATTTTCCCAACAAACCTGGCTCGTGTCAGCGGTCGTTGGGAGAGGGATGTGCTGTCATGTGCCCAGTCTCCCCGCTGCACGCCCCGTGAACAGACAGACTCACGGCGCCTATTGGATGAAGTCCGCGCTCCATCTCCGTGAGATGCGTGAGATATGGAGGACCTCCGTGGCGCACTACACGTCCCGGCCTCCCTTGCAACGCGCAGGAAGCAACGTTGCAAGGGACCGCCCGGCTACGTAAGCCGGAGAAGCCGAAGGAACGGGGCAGATTATTCCTAACTCGCTGCCGAAGGCGGAGGACGCTTCAACGGCCCTCGCTGTTCCAGACGGCGCTGGTGGGGTAAGGGTGTCGGTGACACCGCCTAGAGTCAATGTTTGTGATATCTAGCAACACGGCGTTGTTGACTCACGCCGCTATGGTTGTTCCTCAGTACTTTAAACGCGGAAGTCAGTGACACCGCCAAGAGTCATTTGTGTGTTATTGTGAACCACGGCACTGTTGGCTTACAGCGCGGAGTTGAATTCTTAGTTGCCTTCCATTCGGGTGTCAAGGAGACACCACCTGCAGTTGTTCATTTGGGTGTTACTTACAACGTTGTTATGGTGTCCAAAGCCGTACCAAAACTCTATCTACCGCGCACAACGGTTGAGGGTAACATCCAGCTATGATTTAACAAGGGCTGCCCATTCACTCAAAAAGCGGCCATAGACTTCACAGTACCTACGGTGCTGCCATTTAAGCGCTTTCTTGTAACAAGGGACAGCAACATTGAATATCCATATCAGGTGGTATAGTACAATTCCACGTTATCTTGCCACATGTATACATGACGTCAGTTCTCCATCATAAGTGTTTTATGTGTGTATTGTTTCGTCTTAGCAGGGGAGCTAAGAGAGGTGCGGAGAATAAATCGTAATCCCTCCTTCCCTTGTGATGCCCACAGTCACACGTGTTATGGTGGGTAAGGTACGCCTTGTAAAGGATGGTGTAATAACGACACCGTGAATGGCTGTCGCTTATAAATGTTTATGTATTCACTGTTCTCTGCTGAGTATCACATACATGTGGTACGAACAAACAGGCAAGCACCCACGTAGCCTTAGAGGGTCTGATGATGATACAATCGTCTTTCTAGTGGTAGCTGCAATCATTGAGTTAGTTTCCTTTACAGGTAGATACAGCTGCGTAACCGTAAGGAAGGTGTGAGATAACTTGTTGAGGTGCTGTTCTTTAATTGTGTCTTAATGATCGTTTGTCTCCACAGGTCTCCCTCCCCGCTGTTCCCTTCCTTTCCTTTCCCCGATTGACCCCCTCTAATGTCCGTGCTTTTATAGCACCTCGGAGATTGAGGTTGTCAATAGGTGGACCCCAATTGAGCAACGAACCGATCCTGAGAGGCCTCTGAGGGACCGTGACAAAAAGATGCAATAAACAGTTCATTAGATTAACAGCACTTCTTTAGGGTACACTAAAGGTGGTGTTCCAGTGGTATGGGGAATAAGAGAACATACATAACTATCATCTTGTGTATTAGAACTTATGGTATGCATATCTTTATACCACATATTATCAAGTAAAGAATCATGCAAAGGATCTATATCTGTTTCATTAAAAACAACTCTGCAAATGCGTGACGTAAAAATTCCTCCTTATGGGTGGGGTCTTTTGCATCTACTAAGTAATTATCATAACAACTAAACTCATTATTATAATACGAAAAATATAATTTAACTGTCTCTTCATTGTGTCATTTACTCTTGGACCACTGCCTTCTACCCTCTCTGCGGGAGTAAGGCCGAAAATAGTATATGGTCTGTTACGTGCACCCAGTTCCGCATCCCCTCCACTTTTACTGCTATTTGCATTCTCTGTGTTACTTTTTAGGGGCCTAGAAACTTGTGGTCTCTCCATGTCCTCATGAAGTTTCGTGCGAAGACCCAGGAACCAATACTTGTTGCTGAAGACAAAGAAACGAGTGTTGTGGTACTATCGGCCTGTTGCAGCTGAACCTAACCTCTACAGCTTTTGTTAAGGCAGACACGTATGCATGTATTTCTTGCCAAACACCTTCTGGTGCAGACTTAGTATCAGAACAAATCATTTGATTCTGTTTAAAGGAAAAATTAGAATGCCTACCTGTTACAACTTGATGAGGGGTCCAATGATCCTTTGTAGGAGCATTTCTCAATGCAAACAGAGCGCGGGGAAGACAGTAAAACCAATTTTCTTTCAATATCACACAAATCTTTAATACTTTATTCTTTAATAAACCATTCATCCTCTTAATAATTCCATTACTCTCTGGGTAGTAACTGAGGTAAACTGGTTTTCCACTCCTAATAGGATATTAATTTGATGAAATACCGTGTTAGCCATTATCGATGCGTATAGCTGCTGGAATCCCCCTTCTCAATATGACCTCTCACCAGGAATTTGGCTGCCTGGCCAGTATCACACCTGGAGCAGGGTCCCGCTTCAATCCATTGTGAAAAAGGATACACCACTACTAAAAAGTACCTATATCCGTTACACTTTTGTATAATTTCTACAACGTTTATATGTAACTCTATTAACGGATCTATTGGCCTTGGAATGCAGGATGAAGGCATTTCTGGAGATCTCTTATTATAGTACTGATACACATGACATGAAGCTAGGAATATGTCAACTAATGGTCCTAGATTAGGGATAAACCAGCGTTTGTTTATCTCATCCATCATTACTCTTTTAGAATTGTGTGTTGGTAAATTAAGTTGTCGAAGGCTGTTATAAATAGGGACTTGGGCATTATAATTTTACCTGAAATTGCTGATCTATAAAGAAGATCTGGAAATCCAGTTTCTCCCCCCTCCCCTCAATTTCCAAAGATCTTTCTCATGTTGTGGTGCTCTGTTTTGAATGTCTAATAATGCCTCTGTAGAAATAGTCACATAGTGTTTGATCCTAACTTCATCTCCTGCATTTAAAGTGTGCATACTGCATGTTTTCATTGCATATGAACTAGCTTCCTTTGCTGCTGATTCAGCAGATTCATTTCCCTTAGACACAAAGTCTGTTCCTTTAGTATGTGCGAGGCACTTTACCGCTGCTACTTGATATGGTATTTGCAATGCGGCAGTAAGGTTAGCTAAGAGATGTTGGTGCACTATTGGTGTCTCATCGGATTTGAAAAATCCTCGTCATTCCCATCTCTTCGCCTTTTGCCCGTCTCCTGGTCTATCCATGAGGAACCATCAATGAACATTTGTTGGCCATCAGACTAGGGATCCTCATGTGCCAGGTGATCGTCCTCCTCAAATGTTACACTACAGTCATGATCAGTGGACTGTAGTGGGTGCACTAAAAATGTTGCAGGATTGACTGAGTGTAGTTGCTCAATGCAGATAGAAAGATTTGACGGTATTACTTCATAACCTGTCATTCTTTGAGTGGTCAGTGAACTTTTACTTATCTGCAGCACAGCAAATGGAAAGTGCTAATTGTACAATGTTACTGGGCATCCTGCCGTAATGCTCACAAGGAAAGTGACCTTCCATTACTGGATCTAACAGTCCACTAAAGTAGGCAAAGGGTTTGTGACCCATTGGGTATTTTGATTAAGGAGTGATATGGAATCCTCTGTGGCAGTGGAGAACAGAATAAATCTCTTTATATAGTCTAGATTTGCTAGCTCTGGGGCTGAAGCGGTTGCTTCTTTGAATGCCTCAAATGCACTTACGCTGTCATCAGTCTGCTGTATGTATGTGTTGTCAGTTTTAGCTTGCTTCATTGCATGTAATAGTGGTTGTATGATGGTAGCATAATCAAATATCCACTGACGAACAAAATTACAAAGACCTAGATATTTTTGTGTGTCTTATTCTGTCTTGGTCTGAGGTTGATCATGTATAGTTTGTATTCTAGAACCTGCTATCTTTCTGCCTTCTGCAGACAACACTTAGCCCAAAAACAGCATTTCCTGTTGTACCAACTGTAATATTTTCCTGTACACTTTGTATCCCTTAGTAGCAAGTAGCGTTAAGAAATTGACAGTGTCCAAAACACATTAATATTCTGTTTTTCTACATATTAGTAAATCATCTACATATTTGCAAGACTGTACTGTCTGACTGGAAATGTAACAAATCGTCTCTCAACACTCTATTGAACACAGATGGAGACCCACAATAGCCTTGTGGAAGATGAGAGTAGACTAGTTGTTCACCATCAGAACTGAACTGATATACTAAAAAAGCATTCTGCATATCCACTACAGAAAACCATTTGCTGTCACTTGGTATATTAGTCAATATCACAGATGGGTGCCGCACTATGGGGTACTCTGCTGATACTTTGACATTAAGGGGTCAAAAATCCTGTACCATCCTTCAAGTATAACCATTTTTCACAGGATAATTTGCGATGTTACACAGGGATGGACAGGAATACATGACCCCCTGATCCTTCAGTCTTTGTCTTGTCCCTTTTTGTTCTTTGGACAGTGCATACTGTTTTTACTCAGAGCAATTGTGCACCTTTCTTCAATTTTATCTTAAATGGTTCTGCTGACAGTACCAGTCCTACCTCATCTGGAGCTGATGTCCAGAGACAAGGCGGGACCGCTGCAAGTGCTTCAGTATCAGGGGAGGGGGATTGTACAACTAATAACATGGTCTGTGCATGGTAAACACGCACTAACTTGGGTGAGGTGTGTGTGTGTGTGTGTGTGTGTGTGTAAACTATATAATTCCTGGCGGGATCGTATGAAGAGATCGGAGTCAGAAATGTCCTGTGGTCTCAGACCAGGGATAAGAAAAATCAGAAATCCAAATTCCTCCATCATCATATGATGCCACCAGTGTGCCCCTACTTGGTATTTCCATGCACTCAAGGTACAGGGTGTTCACCTGTCCCAGTTTGTCACCGTTAACTTGCCTCCGAAAAATGTGTCTAGGTGGCAATTCCATCCATCTCCCTAAAAGTATTTCCTCAGTCTTCAGAACATTAAGTACAGCATCAGCTAGTAATTTATAATGCACTGGCTCTGCACTTTCAACCACATTTATCTCTGGTATTCTTAGCAGATGTAGCCCACATTTCGCTTGACCTGGTATCTCACGTCACAGACGCATCAGAGGAAAACCTTATTGTCATATTTAATTAAGACTTGATATCCCTTCCTAATAAATTTGCTGATGAGTTTGGAGAGTAAAGGAGACGCTTCAGAGTTTGCACGCCTGCCACATCTATAGGCACATATGTTGTGTACGGAATGCGCTGTACTTCACCAGAGAAGTGTGTGTATCCATGGCGGCAGAGGACAATGAAACATTTCCTACGGAGAGGCAAGATTTTGTTGCCCTTGTATCAACCAAGAAGGCATATCTCCTTCCCATTATGATCATTTCTACCATTGCTTTTTTCTCTAGGTCAAGTTTCCTACCTACCGCTGAACAATTGGGATTCCCTGGTGCGTCCCATCAAGCTGAATGATAAAAAGGGTTTCCACCTTGACCAATCAATCCCTGTGCTCATCACTGAGGTAGTATGCACTTGAGGCTAGCCTCCTGTCTGTACTATAGGTGCTGGTGTACCTTGGACAGGTACATTAGCAAATTGCTGTTGTTGCTTATAAAACTGTGGTAGTGGGGTTATTTATTGATGATGGTAGGGGACACACCGGTAAGGATCACGTTGAGGCACTGGCTGTAACGTATTAGCATTCTGTCATCTCTTCTCTCTCCCTATTCTAATCACTCCCTGCACCTCATCACTCTTCTTAAATTGGCATTCAGCAATAAAATGTCCAATGTTACTGCAGTAATAGCATTTACAATTTCTCCTTCCTGGCATCTGTCTCCCCTCTCTTTGACCGTTTCCTTGCTCCCTGTTTGCAACAGGAACCTGCACAGTGATTTCTTTTCCTGTCTTTTCCTTCTGTATTTTTTGGGTCACCAGTTTGGCTTGTGCTTCGTCGCTTTGGTCTTTATTTTTCCTCTCCTTTTTTTCAACAAAAATGTATAATATGTGCTTGTATGTCTGCCCGGGGTTTTACCTCGAAAGCCACAACCTGATCTAATTGCCCCTGTTTCAAAACATTGTAGAATCATTTACAGCTACCTCCTGTGTCTACAGGTCCCACATCTACTTCCTACTTTTTCTTGATCATCATTATGTAGTCTGCCCAGGACTGTCTGAAGACATAGTTGTGTCATCAATGCCCCAATGTCTGGTGGGTGTTGGTACCTGTTCCTCAATTCAGTCCACACCCTATAACGCATTACTCCAAAAGCAGACTCATCATGTTTTCCCTCATTAATAGTTACTCCTTGTATCACTGCACTTCTCATTATACTGTCCACCTCATCCCCCTACTATGGGGTTCAGCAGGCTCTTCACATTTCCAAGAGGTAAAGGTATCCCAGCCCTTGCATTTTCAAATGATTTTATCCATTTCTCTGCTCCTTCATGTAATGTAGGCAGGCCCTTTATGTTTTAGATTTTTTGTATCCATGTCGTACTATGGTACATAGACAGGCTGTGCTCCCTGTGTCATATACACCAGTGGCATTACAGCGGTATTCCTGCAACCATGTCCCTTATAAGGTGTCTTAGACCTTATAGCATATTTCTTCTGCATGCACAGACTTTGTTGCATGTAATCATAATCCCAGTCTGGGTCCCCATAACCTTGAAAAATACATAAATCAGCCACATTTTTCAATTTAGGGTCAAAGGATCCTGCTCTTGGCCACACATTCATCTGAGGCACCATACCCTCGGTCTACCCCGCAAGGTTATTAGTGAATGTGACAACATTATGCCAACTATTTTCTCCCGTCGCTACTATTTCATTGGGTGTCAGATCACTATTTTCTTTCCGTTCTTGTCTCTGTAAAACTTGTCATTCCCTGCATATTTCGTATATAAAGAGATCTTGTTCCAGTCGTAGGGGAACTTTTTCCTAATTCTGATACTCTCTGTTTGAAACGGATGCCCTTACTTTGTTGTACTACTGGGAAACATCTGCTCTACTCTTGTTTGTTCTCTAAAGACACGTTGTTCCTCTAATCTTCTTCTATTTATTTCATCATTTCCGTTCTCAGCCTCTTGCCACAATTCCATGCGTTCACGGTCAAGAACCCTTCTGGTTTTATTCCCCACTGAGTTTATCTCTTCCTCATTTTCTCCTGTCACATTCTTGACTTCCATATCATACCCCATATCCCTCACAGCCGACTTAAAAAACATGGATTTACATATATTCGAACAGTCATCAGTAATATTACTTAGTCTCTTAATTGTGTTCTGTATTTACACAGGTGGTCATGTCACAATATCCCTATCCTCTCCCTTATACATCTTTGATCGTGTAAGTCATACTTCACCTGTGGGGTACTAGTATAGTATCCATTTCCTTCACTCGAGTTTTGGGGTTTCCTACTAGCCCATTCCAATATGTCTTTTGACATTTGTTCCATCAATTTTCCATTATTGTCCTGTCTTAATTTTACTGAAATATCTCCTGTTAGAGACACTGTTCCAGGTTTTAGAGAGCCTTTATTAATTCTTTGAGCAAAATTAACCTCCCCATGTTTAACAAATCGTCAACCTTTGTTGTAATTTTGTTTGTCATTCTGGGGTATTAATGTCGGGACTTTGTATCCTATAGCAGTAATATCAGTGTCCGCTGAGTCTATCGAGTTAGTGGATTCTTGAGTCCTTTAATTATCTCAGAATATGTTGGGGTGGTGCTGTGGATGCCACATGGAAATCCTGACTGAATATCTTCCACATGTCTAATGACGCTAATCTATTTGTTCTTTTATTTCCTTTATATGCTCCTAAGATATATGATATTACATGGGCTATCACAGTATTATCAAAATAGCCATCTGGGGGCCATGGAATCAGGGAAGTATTTGTACCTTCTGCCCATTCCTGACAGTCTTTTTATCCTATCAGAGTCTCGTGGAAATTAAGTGGCCTAAAGGAGTACCTTTCGCTCCATGTCCCCCCCGGGGT
Source organism: Triturus cristatus (assembly GCF_964204655.1). Taxonomy (NCBI): domain Eukaryota; kingdom Metazoa; phylum Chordata; class Amphibia; order Caudata; family Salamandridae; genus Triturus; species Triturus cristatus. The sequence goes on from NC_140584.1 coordinate 1,006,439,261, forward strand.
AGATTTCTTAAATAAATGCAGTTTCTCAATATTTTTCTTTTAATCTAGTGTAAAGCTTTACTATTCCTGTTCGTGGGGAAAATGCTTGTGGACTACAAAACAGGCTACTCCCTTTTGTTTAGTCTTGTCTGCAGTTATCCCTAAATAAGCAAGTTGTGGGAGACTTACAAATGTTTCATACGACACACCTAGACTCAAACCAGATGGAGCTAAATTCCACGTAATAAATCTACCTGGTATCCTAATAGACCCAACTCTTACTATTCTTTAAGGCTCCTGTCCTAATGGAGCTAATACCATAAGAACAGTTGGTGCCTTTGACGATGCAAGAGAACTCATGATCGATTTACTACATTGTGTGTGTGTGTATATATATATATATATATATATATATATATATAGTTTTTTGTTTTTTTAAACAACTTGCATAATACATTTATGCAACATGTCCACGTTTTCTCTCTCTGACGTTTTCCTAATTCAAACCCTCAGGATAAACTTCTTATATTATTCCTATTTCTCGGATAATTCCAAAAGGAAAAAAACAGTCTGCCAATTTTAACTAAATAAACATCTATTTCTCTGACAATTCCTAAACAAAGGTCTGCCAGGATTAACTAAATACACATCTCTGTTTGTAACAGTTGGTTATCAATATATAGGGAATCGATGATCGCCATTTTTTCCTACCTTATCTGGCTGCTGCAGATGTCCCCCAGACTGGTACCCCTGTCATCCAAAAATTCAGATCTTTCGGTTCAATGGGCATCTGTAATCCTCCTCGTATTATGCACAACTAAATTAGTTGTCGGTAGGGGCCACGGCTGGCTCGCCATGATGTCGGGGGAAAAATGCTTTAGCTAAAATTATTAATCACCACATCTGTAACAAAGGGAGGACAAGCACGTTGATGGCATATGCACAAAATAAAGCAGCTGCGAAAGTGAGCACACCATAAGAAAAGCACAAGTCTGTATTCAATTACACTCGCTGCAAACCCATTCTTATAACACTATTTTGGGCAAGCAGCCATACCTCCAACACAAAGGTAAGAATAGAAAAAGCTTTATGCTTTTCCTTTATTCCCCACCCCTTCTGCCATCACGTAGCTACACACACTTCCTCAGAGCGCAGCTTTCATGTTTTCGTGACTCTAGCAGTCACGCTACCTATACAAAACTAAGTTTGAAACATGCTCTGAGTTTCCTGCTAAATATCCAGTTACAAAGTTTCCCTGAAACACATATTGTACAGGAGGAAAACAACATGCATTTAAACATTTTTCAAAGCAGGCTGTAGAATATTTACCAGATAAATGTGCAACTTAAACATTACTTTAACCACACATTTAAACGGCTTCATGCTAAATTTCCTTCTTCACACAATAATATTGTTTTGCAGTTTACGGGTGAGAGACTGGTAAAACAGAATAATGAGCAGAATTATTAGGGCCTAAAGCTAAATTAAGGTTTTGATTCCTTTCAAAATAATTGAAACTATGAATTACAGCACACAAGACGGGGCATGGCTAAGATGGTGGCCACAGCAGCCGTGCTTTAGTGAGCTCCAGGCTGGGGACACCCATTGATGTGCGGGTGACCCGACGCCGCCACACCCTCTGAGGCGATTCTGGTGGCGGGGCGCCCGATATCAATCTCCCTTCTGATGACTATTATGGGTGAGTGGGTTGTGACTGCGATGGGTCCTTCTACTGCGTAATGAATGCAAGTCCGGGCTGTGCTGGTGGAGTCCAGTGTGTGGAGTTCCGCCTGCCGCATCGTACAGTCTGGTGCTAGAGGCAGCCTAGCGGCCCGGTACCCAGCGGTGAGGAGGCGAGCGGAGGGCTGTGTGGTGGGGGCCCACAGTTCCTTCAACTGGCTGGTGCCTTGCGACCTGTGCCTGTAGCAGTCTACGCTGAGCCAGAGGTGGTCGTGCCCTGATGCTCTGTGAGGAGAGGAGGACTTGCAGTGGTGCTGTACGAGGACAGCACTGACTGCTGGTTGCTCTGGTGGCGCACGGAGCGGCCTCACTTGGGCCTGTCTATTTGGGACCTACTATATACCGGCGCCGAGAGTGCAAGACCAACCCTTGTATGCACATGGCTAGTTTGGATTTGGGACTGGACAGCACGGGGAGGGCAGCCCTGGGTGCATTGGGGGCCCACCTGGAAGAACCCTGTGTAATTACTAGGCAGCGGCTACTCCCTGTGGTGCCTCCTCCCATTGAATATGATGCCCCTTCACTGAACTGGAGGCCTTCAATTTTCCGCCTGTTGCTCTGGTGTTATTCCACATCCCCGATGACATGAATCTAGCGAGGAGCAGGGGGCGCTGGCGCACCAGATAGGACTTCCTGGACCACCACTTGGGGAGGGCGCTATAGAGGACATGATGGTCAAAACCAAATCAACAAATAAAAATTTGGCATTGGGTGCCGATGATGCACCAGGCATGGCAGTTCCTCTTGATCATGGTGTTCGTACGCTGGGCCACTTTGAGACCACTCTACAAAGTCACTCTGCCCTGTTTGAAAAGATATTGCGTGTACTTCCGGACAAAGGGCCCGAGCATGGAACTTTTCCTCGATCAAATGCTGATGTCTATTGTGCTGGCCGGCAAGGTGCCCAAATTCTTCTCTGTGGAACACGTGCATAGTCTACCAGAAAGGCCCCGACTGCTGGGGGGGCCTAGCCGTGGCCTGCAATTGTGAAACACCTTAACTATAAGGACAGAGACTTGATACGGCAGCTGTTTTAGACAAAAGGTCCTTGACACTTCCATGGCAGTGCCATTACTGCATACATGGACTTTACTGTATAGTCTTTGAAACTCCTATGCTGCTGCCAAGCAACGTCTCAGGGAACTGGGCCTGAAGTATGCTCTTCTCTAACCTGTGAAGCTTAAGGTGATGGATGGTGAGACCTTCCACTTTTTTTCAACCCCTTAGGATCCATGGACCTGGCTCCACACTAAGGGCATGCCGAGGACCTCATCTGACAACTGGAATGCTAACAAATAGCTGATACCCCGTCCGAGGCTTAGGAGACGCAGGCAGCCAAGGAGCGAGCACAGGCAGTGGAGGTGGTGCAGCACCATGACCAGAACTCCTTTGAGCCCTAGCAGTCAGACTGCACATCCCAAACTGGGTTGGATACCAATGGCTCCATGACATCTGCCAGGGCCCCCTTCCCGGGGCCAGAGTTGACGCTGCAGCCAGCGGATGAGGTGCTATATGGGGTGGGGTTTGTTCTATGTTTTTTGCTGTGTGACTTATGATATGGCCTGCTTGCCGCTGACTGCTGGGTATGCCTGAGGGCTCTTGAGAGAGCATCGGACGCCCTGATCATTGAAGAGGGCCTGTGAGCTCTTCCCTATGGCTCACACGTCCCCACTGTTTGCCGAACAGGACTGGCCATTTCATATATTCTCCTCTTTTGTTGTAGGTTATTTGTTGAATGGTTATGGCTGGGTGCTCAATAGAGTCCATGCCTGGGAGGGGGAATTCTATGTGTTGTTTTGTCTTTTGATGCATAGTTGGAGTCTCCTACATAAAATACAGTGGCGTGTAGCCGGGGTGCATGGGGGAACCGTGCATTGGAGTTGTGAGAGGGTGGGAATCGTGGACTTCAATACCCAATAGGCACACCTGCATGCACCACTACTCCACACTATTTCTTGATGACGTGGAATGTGAGGGGCATGGCTACTCCCAGTAAGAGGTACCGGGTGCATACATATCTTAAGCATCACTGCCTGCACATCACATTCTTGCAAGAAGTGCATTTGACTCAAGCAAAGATGCAAAAAGTACAAGTAACATGGAGGGGACAGGGGCATGGCACTATGACATCAGCGTATGCGCGCAGGGTCTTGCTATGTATTGCCCCGGGGTCTCATTTGTGATAGACAGGAACAGAGTTGACACTGAGGTCAGATACGTCGTGGTAGAATGTCACATGGATGGAGTACCACTCACGCTGGTGGTCATTTAATGCCCCCAACACTAATCATTCTATGTTTTTAGATGTGCAAACACAGCTCTCTTCCAGCACCCACTCACTCCAGGCACATAAGGTGGCAACTTCAGTTGTGTTTTGGATGTCGCCCAGGACCATTCTATCCCTCTGCTGAAGGGTGCTCTGTGTATCTGGCCGTTGCAATACTCTTGGGACTAGATGGCTCACAGGCTGGATCTTTTCCTCTGCAGTGAACTGCTGGGCATGCAGATAAATAGGGCGGAGTACTTGCACGTACCCTCTCCGATCACTGGTCCTACTGATGACGATACATTGTGGGAGGACGCGTCCTAGTATGCCAACCTGGAGGCTTCAGACTGAGGCACTTCACGACCACCCCACTTTATGGAGGCCATATCATCACATTACCCAATATTTGGAACTCCACAGGGGCACCACACTCACCAAAGAGTTGGAGTGGGAGGCCCATAAAGTGGACATGTGAGGACAGTGCATTGCCACTAGATGGGGGTTCATAGGGCTCTGCGTGAGGAGCTTCTGGACCTGGAGCAGGAGTTGAGACTCCTTGAGACTAAGGTGTCTTGGCGACTGATGAGATGGAACAGCTCCAGCAGCTGAGAAAGAGTCACAGGGACCTTGTGACGCTTGGGGGAACATGATTAGAGGTGCCGCCTTGCCCTTCTTCATGCAGAGGGGTATCGCTCAAGCCGACTATTAGTGTGGCTGGTTAAAGAGACCAGGTATACTCTCCGATAGGGGTAATTAAGTTGGGTAAAGGAACAGTGTTCAATGCGCAGGCGGCCATTAATGCCACGTTTGCGTAGTTCCCTGTATGATGCCCTGGACAGTCCTCCACCCCCCCCCCCCCCAGTTGACGGGATCAAGGGGTTTCATCATGGGATTCTGCTACCCCAATTGAATCCGCTCCAACGAACAGAACTAGATTATCCCCTTCAAATTGAGGAGATACGTGCTCCTATCGCCCAAATTGCTCTTAATAAAACCAAATGTATGGATGGCCTCTCAATCGAATATCATGCCACCTTCAGTGCACACGTTTCCATGGGCTTGATGGGCGTTGCCCTGCCATCATGGGAGAGGAGGAAGAGAAGGACATTCAAGCACAATGAGCTAGCAGACGCTTGTGATGTGTCACCCTAGATTGTTTTATGTTTTTTTGGAGTGAAGGATTGGTGCTAGGAAAAGAGAGCCTTGCGCAAGAACCTGTTGAGGAAGCCCTCATCCTGGTGGAACAAGCCAGGGCAGTGAGATCACACTGATGGGTGCGACTAGGTTTGGCATTGATAAATAGGTTTACATTTGGGCACTTACTGTTGTGACCCAGGGCGGGGTCAGCAGAACTCCTTACATGCAAAGGGTCGGGGTCAGTGGCGGTGCGTCCATTGGGGGCGTTGGGGCGTAGCCCCCCCGCCCGTAGCTCCCTCGGAGTTTCTAAACTTAAGTAAACTGAATCAGTTTACTTAAGTTCAAAGACGCCGAGGGAGAACCAACTGACAATCATGTCAATCAGTATGACGTCGGACCGCCCACCCCCTTCAGAGTCTGAAGGGGGTGGGCGGTCCGGCGTCATGTTGACTGACATGATTGTCAGACCAGGGGCAACAGGCAGCAGCACAAGTGCGCATGAGCGGGGAAGGTGAGCGAATTGTCACCCGTGCCCAGTCATGCGCTCTTGTGTTTGCACTGGCTTGTGCATGCCCATTAGGAGCCCCTCGGTCTCCTAATGGGCAGGCGGCGGGCGTAGCGTAAGCTGTGCCCTCAGCCAATCCTGGAGGTGCTGGCAGCACCAGGATTGGCTGAGAGGGGTTGGCAGGCCCCTCCAGTGCGGTTCGTGAAGGCGGCAAGGCGCCCAGGGGAGCAGAGGTCTGTGAGGTGGCGTGGACCGGCTGTGAGGTAAGTTTTTTGTGTAATATTTCTTGTCTCTTGTTTCTGGAGACTTTTTTGTTCGTGGGGTTCTCTCTTGATTGTTTTTGTTCTGGAGTTTGATTGTGTTATCTGTGCCGTTTTATGTCATTGTGCTTGCTAATGTTTGTTGAGTTTTTTTATAAAGCCTTTTTGTAAAATTAATATTTAATTTCCAACCGGGTGCTTGGACTGGCAGCCTTTTCTCTCTCAATTGTCCCGCAGAATAAGATACTAGATAGATGTGTCATCGTCCTTCTTTAGTCGAGCCAGTTACCAACGGAAGAGGGAGACATGCTGTCTGGGAAGTGCCGAATAACCGCAGCCATTAACAGCACTGGGTTGCGCTTACAGTGACACCTGGCTAGACCTCGAAGTGCGGCTGAAACATGAATATGATTAAAGTACTGGTTTACGGAAAAGCCTGTAACCAGACCTCGGAATTTTGTTGACGTGACCGGCTCTGATTAGGGAAGTGGCGGATTGGGGGGGGTGCAAATACTGCTGAGCACAATTAGAATTGTCCAAAATGAATAACGCGCTAGTCGAGAAAGATCAAAATACCGCTCTAATAGGACACATCCTGGGGAGGGCAGAGAGTACTGCTGAGAAAACGCGGCTCCGTGGGGCAGAGGGTCGTGTACTGTTACACCTGCTGATCAGGCCTGGGAGTATTGCAGCAGCGGCTATTTATGAAAAGCCGATATTACAGCAGGTCTGAACGGGCGGGCACGTAGGAGCAGCCCAGTGAGGCAGGATTATGCAGTGCAAAGGAGGCTGAGCAGTAAATATTCAATAACCTTAGGCCCCTAGACAAGAGGTAGGGAAGCCATCAAATTAAGAGCCGAGCCAAGGGTAAGGGTTGGCTGTAAGAGTCAAAACACGAGCCAAGTCATCAATGTATTTGGCATGCAATATGAGAAAGGCACTTAAAATGTGTTTCTTTAAAACATTGGAATTGTTCACTTTAGTGACAACTGGAAGTGATAGCTTCTCACGATGAACTTAGAGACATTCATGAGATATCCTGGCCCTGATGATGAAGCTATTAGTGACCCTAGAAAGAGGTCAGTTGTCCTGTGGCCCCTGCATGCACCCTATTTTGTTGTTATAGATGGAACAACATTATAATACATTGCATGCATGCATCCACCACCAATCCACCCATCCACAACTGGGAAATTACTGATTTCTGAGCAATGAATGCATAAAACATTAAGGTATTCCATGTCAGTGATATCGTTTTTGTTTATGTGTCACATGTTTTACTTAATCTTGCATTCCTTAAGAGTGCCCACTATTTCCAGGATGCTGTATTTCTGTATTTTGTTGTGTAGCATATTTCTTGTACAGTGCATACTTTGAACTGAGTTGCATTCAGGCATTTTTAATGGGCCACCATTGAGAGCTTTAGAGCAAAGGCTGAAGGCTGTGTCAATTTCTCACAGTGCCTGTCAGTGGGTCAAAAAGGTGTTCAGAAAACTTAGCCATCCAACCCCTGGCCTCTCTGCTGAACAATCAAAGCACAGGCCACTTATTTAAGTTGCGATTGTGATTCTGTGCAACTGTGTGTGAAGGAGGTACACAGTTGCCAAAATATTGAGAAGGCAATTGTAAAGGAAAATACAGTGCTTACAAGTGAGTCAGTGCGTTGTGTTTTTGGGGGTTGATTAATGTTGGACTTTGAAATTTTGTGCTGTTTTTGGGGGTTGAAAAGTGAAGTTCTCTGATTATACTGAACAAGCGGCTGGCTACCTACGTCAAATCTCTACTATTGATTTCATAACACTTTTGCAAGTGCCTTATCAACTTTCCTGCTTTCTCAAATTTGCTTGAAAATGCTCCATTTATACACTCTTTTTCTTTTTTTAAACCCCGGTAGGTTTTTCGGGCTAGCTCGCTACGCTCGCTCGCCTCCAGTACCACGATAACTTTCCGCCCACCACTTTCAAATGTCACCAGCCGCCACTGGTCGGGGTGGAGCAGACCAATGAGTTAAATGGGTGGTGACCAGCTTAGTGAGGGCTCCACCTCCTCCACTATCACCCTCTGACCGGCATTCGTACTTTCAGTTTCTATCAAGTTAGAAGCATTGAAGAACAAACACGTCTTTGCATGCTGGGAACAGCTCTTCGTCTTTCCCCAGCTCAGCCGACTCTAGTGAGTGGCTTTATTTCAATGTGATTTACTTTCAAAACTGTCTTCACCGAACAGGCTTTGTTTTCGATATGCACTGCTAGTTCAATGAAAGTATACCGCCTGTGACTTCAGCAACAACAACCTCCAACCTCCAGTTGATTGATGTTTTGTTGCTGCAGTCCTATACTTTAAATGAAAAACATGCAGACAAGTCTCTCGGTCATTCTGTTTTTGTTTTTCAGCTGTCCTGGGAGCTCATATTAATGATTGAAAAATAGGGGGAAACAGTTTTTACCTAGATTTATTTTTTTACCAAGTTGTGCAGATAAGGAAACGTGAAGCGGAAAGTACAGCTACACTGCTGTTTTTCAGTTGTTAATCGGGTATCCAAGCTTTGCAGTACATCTCGAGGTTCTCACCACACCACTTACAAAATTCACCAGCTGCCACTGCACCTTTCCCAAAAACTTTTGGAAATTTATAATGAGGGAAAAGCGTCCGCTACTGGACTTGCTTTGTGAGGCGCTGATAGTAGTACTCTTTTAACCAGACCGAGATCACCTTGACGTCCACTCATATCGGCTGCTATCCCTTTTAAACTTTAAGATTATAAGATATTAGGGAAGGTCCTGGCCAATATGCTACTTCCCGTTACCGGCACCCTAGTGCGTGAAGATCAATCTGGGTTTATTCCCAAGCGCAATACCTTCCTCAACATACACCAACTACTTCATCTGATGAACGCCGCCTCAAGTAAGACGAGGGAACAGGTATGGTGTCCCTTGATGTAAAGAAGGCTGAGGTGAGATTACCTGCTGGCGATGATGGAGGGGGATGGGCATCGGGCCGGGTTACCTCAGTTGGATTCACGCTCTCTATAAGAATCGAATGGTGAGAGTCAGGACGGGACAGTTGACACTGACAGGTCTGACATACAGAGGGACACTAGGCTGGGGAGTCCCATGTCTCCGTTGAGCCTCGCCCTGGCCATGGAACACCTGGCCTGCCACCTGCGAGCTCAGCACTGGGGACAACCAGTGCATGACAAGTACCATAGCATCTCTTTATACGCAGGTGATGTCCTTATTTATTTGCATGATATCACTGCCTTACTTTCAGTCCTGATGGAGACACTGGAAGAATTTGGAAACATTTCAGGCCTCAGGGTGAACTGGTGTAAGTCATGCTTGTTCCCCCTCTCTACGGTCTCTGAGCATGACAGGAGGGCCCTGCAGAGGTTTCGACTTGAATGGTGCCATGATACATTCAAATACTGGGGTGTACAGATTTACCATTCAGACAGGGACCTTGTGGAAGGTAATATGGGCAGGGCCCTGGGCTTGATCTGTAGGTCCCTCTTTTCTTGTAGTCCTTGCCACTGTCCCCGTTGGGCTGGGTGACAATCTCCAACATGCTTTTTCTTCGTTGTCTCCTGTACTTCTTTGTTGCACTACAGCTTACGCTGGGACCTCTATGGTCTCCAGGATGAGCTGATATGGAGCTCGGGCAGCAGGCGGGTGGCGGTTTCCATACTCCAGCATTCACTTCTGGAGGTGAAGAAATTCAAAACTCCTTCTCCGTGTTAAACTAACAAAAAGAAGTTGGCACAGAAACTGAAATATAAAAGAACATCTTTATTAAACTCAAAATGAGTGTGACTACGTCACCCAGAAGCCGCAGCAACTGAATGAGGCAGTCCAAAGAGAGCAGAACACTGGGGCCTTATATATGTGAGGGTTACATACTCAGCATAAAAGAAAGGGGCAGTCCTGGCTCATGCAAGCATGCAAAATGCTAATATGGACATACAAGATCTGCCAAATATTAGCCAATAGGAAAACATTCAAAACAAGGCATCATGTAACCAGAACGTCCCCTATGAGTCGTGTTTTTGCCCAACCCCATAAGTCAATCAATGACAGCACCTATAGGTCAATCAGTAACGGCAGGACATGTTTGTGTGCTTCAAAGGACAACTTGCAAAATAGGATAATGCGGAGAAAGTTGGGACAAGGATTAGTTAGTATAGGCAAGGATTTAGTCAGTCTGGCTAGTTCCTGGAATTGGCTTCACAACAAGGAAGGGAAGGTTATTTGACACGTGGCAATACAAAGGGCAAAAACACTTGGTTTACCAAGCTGCCTGAGTGATGGCAACAAAATGGCTACAGAATGGAGTTAAAACTGAATTACCTCAGAGGGCGGTCTGGAGGACCCTAATTATGAGTTGTACTACGCGACGGCGCAGCTGCAGTTGCCGATGCGCTGGCTGAGCACAGCCTATTACCTGGTGATGGTGACCATCCACAGGATCCTTGGGAGGGCACACATATATACGTAGCTGTCAGAACACGCCCGCTTATAAGACGCATAAGACGCATCAGATGAAGATAGCACGTCATTGCTGGCATACATATATGCATGGCAATGGCCCCCATGCACCATGCTCCCCACTAAACCCCATGTGCCAGTTGCTCACACTTCAGGTGGTGATTCAGAGCTGTGACCTGTCACCTTGGAGAGATGCTGAGGTTGACCAACTGAGGAACATTTTCCTGGATAGCGCACTAATGTACTTTCTGGAAATTGTGGAAACTTACGGCATCGCGGCGGGGTATCTCCTGACATATCATGCGTACAACATGCAATCACTACACTATAGAGTCTGGCGAGAGCAGAGCCGCCCCAATCACCAGCACAGAATGCAATCCTGTCGCATGGAAGCACACTGAAAATTATTACAGCCCTCTACACCGCATTGTGCTCATCCCATTGCAAGCCAGATGGATAGCGGACCTTCCGACGCCACTCATGGACAGTCTGGCCAAGGCGCTTCAACAGGTCATGATTTTTTCAGATAATCCACACTTCCACACCACGCAATTTAGATATTTGCATCAGGCATATCTCACACCTCAACGCATCAAGCACATGTTCCCTACTGCATCCCCTGAATGCCCCAGATGTAGAACACCTGAGGCAGGTTTTTATCAGATGGCCTGGGAGTGTCCGGTGGTGCAGTGGGCCTGGGGGTAGGTCACAGGAATCACTGCTGCTGTAGTGGACTGCCGGCTCCTGCCCTCCCCTTACTCATGCCTACTCGGCCTTAGACCCAAGGCTAAGGGGGATAAGTACTTGTATAGGTTTATCGATCTAGCCTTTGTACTCTTCAAGCAACAGAATGCGATGTCCCTCAAGGCTCATACAAGCCCCAATATAGACTATTGGCTCTCCACTTTGCTGAAAAGGGCAAAAGCCGAGCTAGACGTCCTCATAATGGCGCACATGTGGTGGGGGGAGACTGCCGGAGGATGGTGTTTGGACAGCTACATCAGAAATACAGAGACGAAAAATTACACTCATACACTGAACGCTACCTTTGTTCCCTATGTCCCATCCTGCAGCGCATACGATAAGCTCTTTTGGTGCGTGGGAATGTGGCTTCATGCCCCTCTGCGGGCCCCATCAATAGTTTAGATGACACAAACACATCAATGGTGCCCTTCGAGACTGTGGAGGGGTACCTTGATGGGTGTCCTGGGTCTGGTGCCATGGCCTGAGATGACCACTCACACTGGCCCACAGGAACTTCCTATATTTTCATCTGACATGCCACTGGCTCTGGCGGTGTTTGTCCCTAAATGCACCTCCCAATTGTGTACCCCCCCATCCTACCGACTATTACAACAATCCATTATACCGCAACCCACCTCTGTGCAGGGACCCTATTTTCCAAAACACTTTGTCGCATTCTAGCTCATAGACGACTGAAGCTGAAATGTTACTTTGAAACTAAGTAAGCTAGACTCGCATGCTTTTTGTGATGCATTGTCAGAGTAACTCATGGCGCCAACAGCCCAAATGCCACCATGCAGCACACTGCTATTGTCACCAGTGCAATGACTAAGGCTCTTCACCTATCTGATTCTGTGGATCAAAGGGAACTTACCTCAGGAGTCTGTTGCCACAATGCTTACATTTTTGAACCACAGTTATACAGTTTGTATGAGTGAGTCCAATAGGTGATATGATTATTTCTGACTAAAAACATGGGGTGGATAAATATGGGAGCAAAAACATTGAGAAAATATATTTTTTATATATCTTTGTTTGGTGCTTTTATTGCACAATTCCAATGGTAACAAATCTATATTTCAACTTGACCGGCCCAAACCACTCTGTAACATATATATATATATATATATATATATATATATATATATATATATATATATACACACACACACACACACACACACACACGCGCGCATGCACACACACACACACACCCCTCCCCCTCCCCCCCCAACCCCCCCCCCAGAATAACTGGTGACTCCTGCAACAATCTCTCTCCCTCTTCTCTAATAGAGGGGATCCTATCTAGACTTCATTCTATAGCGGCTCTGTTGAGCTGGTGAGGGCACCTCTCGAACTGAGAACCCCATGTTGGGCAATAGCCAGATATTGATGGACACAAAACTATCATTCGAAGCATCAGAAGTGCTCTTGTAAGTTTGGACCCCATTATTCCGGAAACTGGCGACCTCATAAGATTGTTCTGCAAGTAAAGTTCTCCCTCCTTGATGCGTTTAATATTTATCAGTGCAGAAGTGTAACGTGCCCTTGAAGCCGAGTAGTGTTGAGCAGGAGGCCTGTGGCAATATGCACATAAAAAAGAGATTATTCTGCAGAGTCTGAACGAGCAAAACTCATGGTAAATAAACATTATGTTAAAGTCATCTACATATGTTAATCTATAACAGCGCCAGAATACACCACACCAGGATGTGCAGTTTTCATTGCATAAATATAGGTTTGCATAGTTTGCAATTACTGGCTTGCAAGGTGTTTGCAGATTTTCCTGATTGCCATTCTCCTGCCTTGAACATTAGCTGGTACCAGGAGCTCGTAAGCATCATGTTTGCTAGTGCATACCTTGCTCAGCTTATTCTTCGAGTACTCAGAAACATTGTCACATGAGTAACTTATAGTCATTTTTTATGGGAGTGCATATGCTGATTGGCTCTTTCTCATGAGCACCTTCAACATATTCGTACCAGTAACTTGCATGGATTTTGTACACAAGTGCATAACTGGTTTAGAAGTTCACAGCCACTGCACATTTTTCATAGTTTTTGTGGGAAATATTTGAACTTAACATGAAAAAAAAAAATTCTCATAGTCCCAGTCAGCACATATATATATCACTGGTGGATCGGGGTGAGCCAGTGGGGAGAATATGTCCAGAGAAGGAGCCAAGATCTCTTAAATGGACTGTTTGTTGGTAGTGCGGCACTAGTTTCCAGTTTCTCTTATGCTTTCTGTTGGCGTTTAGATTTGGGGTGGAAGATTTTTGCAAGAGACGAACATTCCAAGTTGTTTGGCGTATGGAGCAGAGTTCCTAATTTAGCATTCTTCATGGCCGCCATCTTGGGTTCTAAGTTTCTGTTGTTCTTCCATGTATTTTAGCAGACAACAAATGCTAAGCAGAAACGCAGCGGGTCCTACAATATATGCTAATGAATACACTAGAACTCACAGTGATGCAGCTAGCTATGATGTCAATCAGGGGCACAACTAGACCTGAACTTGGGGATGGGCGGGGGGGGGGGCTATTAGTACTTAAAAGTGATGGTGGGGCCACCATTTCGCACACTGGGAACCAGACACGTTTGGAAGGCCAATAGGTCCAGGTTTAATGTGTTAATGCATGGAAAAGGCATGTGTGCATGCCTGTTCTATCATAATGTAAGCACATTAAAGCTAGATCTTTTATCTTCACAAAAGCATTCCTCTGAGACACCGAGCGCTGCTGGAGTGCAGAGTGTGTACACCAGACCTGCGAGCATCAGATTTCTGCAAGATGGTTGCTAGCAAGCAGGTCCTATGCATGTCTGAAGAAGCAGCTTAGCAAGGATGCCATAGGCCCTGGTGCAAGCAGAAGAAATGGCCACTTTGAATGCTGGTGTGGTAGTAAATACAGCAATAGTCAGGGTTCAACAGGCCCCTCAGGGCTCTGAACTCCGGTGCCACTGCACCTGCTGCACCAGTGATAGCTACGCCCACTGTCAGCCAAAGTCTATGCAACCAGGCCATGTGGTCAGGGACATTCATGGAGCCCCATTGTGCAAGGATCGTTTGGCGCGCTGCTAGCAATTCCAGTGCCATCTGCCTACCCCTCAGTGAGCGAAGGGGAAATGTCAGCGCGTTTGATAGCCCTAGTAGTGTGAATGCCGGGAAGCGTCGTATCTCAGTATCAAAGGCTTTGTCACTATCATTCAACACCCCCTGCCAGAAGCGCTCCAGCCTTGGGTAATGCCAGAGTAAGTGCACTAAAGAGCCGGAAAGGCCACACCCCCTCCAACATTTCTCAGTATGATTTTTGTCCCAGCTATGAATGCGGGCTGGAGTAAAATACCAATAGGATGTGACTTCGTACGCTGATTCGGCCCCTGCAGTATTATAGGCTGTATGGTGTGCCCTGTAATGGATGTTTTCTCAGTCTTTGTCCGAGAGGGCCCTGCCCAGCTCCTCCTTCCATCGTAGTTGACCCTCTGTACGCCCCCCCCCCTCTGCCCTGTGGCAAGCATAGCATACCGTTCTGAGATCATATGCTTATCATCCTTTTTGCACGTTAGCCACTTCTCGAAAGGGGTAAGTGGCCGAGAGGCCTTCACTAGATAGGTCAGTGAAGTGACCCAATGCCTATGTTACAGGTAGTGGAAGTGGTCCGACTTGGGCAGACCATAATCCAATCGCAGTTGTTCATAGGAAAGTATGCCCTGTACATCAAACAGCGAACCCACCCTTTTACACCCCGCTTCTCTCCATCTCTGAAAGACCTCAGATCTGCAGCCTGGTGGGAAGTCTGGGTTGTCCACTATAGCGGACATCGGCTTGGGGAATGTCGTCAGGCCTCTCCTTAATGCCACGGCATCCCGTACCTTTAGCGTCGCCACAGTGACAGGCAAAGAGTAGAGACTCCAGGCCCTTAAATTACGCGGGAGCCATGCCACCCTCCATATATTTGCTCCAGCTACCGCCTGGTCCATAAAGGTCTAGTGTTTTTCAGACAGCGGACGATTCCACTCCAGAATATACCGAAGGTGGGAGGCTTGAAGATATCTATGCACCAGCGGGAGACCCACCCCTCCGTCCTGCTTAGGTTGCGTCATTTGGGAAATGGGTAATCGCGCCTTCTTCCCTCCCCAGACAAATTTGTTAATGGCTAGTTGCACAGCGCGTATATCTTTTGGAGGGGGGTGGGCATGTGTAGAGTCTGGAAAACTGATAGAATCTGCTGTAGCACCGTCATCTTTACCGCGGCTATTCGCCCAAACCAGGCTAGTTTTAGTCTCGACCACCCATCCAGGGCCTTCGTCGTTTGTTCCACCATTGCTGAGTAGTTTATACCCAGGGTTTTCGCTATCGTTGGAGCCAGGAGGATGCCCAGGTAAGTTATCGGTTGCTTGACCCATTGTAGGGGGAATCTCTCCCTTAAAATCTCTTCATGTGCCTGGGGGGAGGAAAGGTTAAGAATCTGTGACTTCCTTAGGTTCACCTAAAAATCCCGACGCTTCCTCAAAGGCCTCCAGCTCGGCCACGAGGACGGGCAGAGAGGTGAGTGGCTCCACTAGGGATAGAATTACATTGTCCACATAAAGGCTTATCTTATGGACATCGCCTACAAATCGTAGTCCCTGTATCTGCGGGTGGTCCCGAATCCGTTGGGCAAGGGGCTCCATGTACAGAGCGAAGAGGAGGGGTGAAAGTGGACACCCATGCCTCGTGCCCCGTGCTATTGGGAAGGGTTCCAAAGACAACCCAGTCACCCTGACAAATGCCCGGCGGGGCTGATAGATACATCAAACCCATTTTATAAAGCGCTCGCCGAAGCCAAAGCAATGAAGTGTGTCGAACAAGTAGTTCCATCGCACTCTGTCAAATGCTTTCTCCGCATCTATTGACAGAAGTAAAGCTTCCTTAAGGGATCTATGTATACTATCCAAAAGATGTAGGAGTCGCTTTGTATTATCAATCTTCTGTCGTGTGGGGATGAACTCCGCCTGGTCTGGGTCGATCAGAGCCACATACATTGTGATCCTTGTGAGGTTAGAGGATTACTGAGATCGCAGCTTCTGCCATGGAGTCTGTCACCGCACCGCTCTCCAAAAAGGAGTTGAAAAGCCACATCAACAAAGGTGCCAGTTCCACGCAGAAGGTTTTATAAAACAGAGCGGGAAACTCGTCGGGTCCAGGGGCTTCATTAAATTTCAGCCTAGCGATGGCTGAGATAATTTCTTCTGGGCATTTGGGCTCGTCCAGTTGGCTGGCCAGGGCCCAGGGTAGTCGCATGAAATTACTTGCCTCCAGGTACGCATGGGCTACCAGCTGCCCTGCCTCCTCCTCGGTATACAGAGACCGGTAGAATTGACCAAAGGTCACCGTTATTTGAGAGTCCGAGTTCACCTCCTCCCCTGAGGGCTTCTTAATCGACGGTATAGCCGCCGCCAGACTTTAAGCTCTAAGCCTCTGAGCAAGCAACCTCCCGCATTTGTCACTGCACAGGTAGAACGTATGGCGGAGACGGAGTAGGGCGTATTCCACCCTATCCAGGACTATGCGCTTTAGGAGGAGACGTTTTGTTCTCCAGTTCTCTCCGTACCCATGGTGCACCTGTGCGCTTATGTATAGTTTCCAGCTCTCTCACCTCTTGTTCTTTGTTCTGATGGATCTCCCAACGCTTTCTATTGTCAGCGGAAGAGACAGACACAAATTCCCCCCTCATTACTAATTTCAGGGCCTCCCATATCTCCGCTGGCGAAGTGTCCTCCCCATCATTGAGTTGTATGTATTCTACAATTTTGGCCCAGATCACCGTCTCCGGTGACTGCAACAGGCCCTCCCGCAGGCGCCATCTTGTGTATTTGTGGCTGGCCTCATGTGGTTCAATGGTGACCGTGATCAGCGCATGTTCCGACTGGGACTGTGGCTCTATAGTTGCTTCACGCACCCTATGCAGAAGCGCTGTGGAGGCTAGTAAGTGGTCTAGGCGCACAGGATCGCTGCATCAGGAGATGCTAGACCTTCTGAGGAGGGTCCTCATAATGAAGGGTTCTTGGTGCGTTTTTGGTGTGTAGATATTAATTAAGGTGAAAGGAGTGGAACCCCATTAAATTCTAAGTGCGAGAACCCTCCCCTTCACCTCATATAGGGTAGAGAGAACTTTCCCTTCGAATTTTGCTCTAAACAGGATAGCACTCCATTTCTTTTAGTGGCACTCGAGGACCAGTACTGGTGTGGAAATCGGCATGTATGCATGCGGGCCATGTCTCTAGATAATAAGTAGGTTTCTTGTAACATGCAAATGTAATCGTCTGCATTCCCCAGCAGCGAAAGGATGGCAGCGCATTTCACAGGGTGGTTGAGGCCCCGTATATTGAGGAATATGATCGTTTGATCCTTACCCATGTGGTGTATCAGATGTTAAGTGATATATGGAGGTGTACGCATAGTAGGATGGGCGAAGTGGGGTGGGCCGGGGAGTGTGCGGCGCTACCCTCGCATATCTGGCCTCCCTATGACCGGTGCAGGTTACACAAAAAAAAATAGACCCCATGCAAGAAAACATTAAAAACTTTCCCATCAGACTGGGTGGAACAAGAGCAAGCATTCTTGGAGACAAAAGTTTGTCTAGGTAGAACTGGGTAAAGGGGCAGGTGCCCACGGCCGAGCTTCAAGGGAAGGTGAGGGCGGTCTCTGACTCTGCCACTTAGTTGTGCTCATCGTGATTTCTCTAAGCGTTCAGCTGGGGGACGAATGGCCCGGGCTAGTGGGCAGCGAAGAAATGACTGCTTCTTGTCCCTTCACTATAGTCGCTGTGTCTGGTTTGTGGAAGGAGGGGGTCCTCCCCACCATCTGCAGTGAGGTTGAGTGTGCCTTGATCCCTCCAGGGATTTACGTTGCATTTCCGGGGACATGGGCTTCGTAATTCCCAGGACATCCCTGGCCTCCTGATGGGAATGTATCTGTCGCAGCTTACCCTCATAGCAGAAGATATTACAGAAGGGATGACCCCAGGAGTATGTGATTCCTTTCTCTTTCAGGTGCATCGTAATTAGTTGAAATTCACGTTGCTTGAACAGGGTGGCAGCCGACAGATCTTGGAAAAATGTAGGAGTGTGACCGCGGAACTGCAAGGGGTGAGCGGCTCTTGCCTTCTTAATAATCAGTTCCTTCAGCTGAAAGTCGTGTACACCAACCAGAATGTCCAGCGGTGGAGCCTTACCCCTTCTCGGCAACCCCACCCGATGGGCCCTGTCAATCTGGAGGTCGGCCGTGTGGTCGTCACCCAACACCTTTCGAAAGAGGGCCACAACAAGCTCCCTAATGTCTTCTCCATCTGCACCTGATTTCACACCTCTGATGCACACATAGTTGCAGCAGGAGTGGTTTTCCAGATCTTCTGTGTGTCCCTGTTGCTCAATATTCTGCCCTTTGAGCCGGAGGATTTCTTGCTGCATCATATTCAGTTCCTCATCCCTTCTGTTTTCAAGGGTCGCTACACGGTTGCCTATTTCCTCAACATCGCGTTTCACTTCTTCATTGAGTTTAAATTTACAACCAGCCATCTAACTAGCTGCTTCCTGGAGACATGGAATCAAAGACAGGTGTCTGGAGTTGGGGTCGGGGGAAACTGACATGACCAACTGGGTGTCATCGGCATTTGAGACCAATGACAGCCCAAGTGTGCGCACGATATCGGTAAGGAGGAGCATATAATGATTAAAAAGGTTGGGGCTCAGGGAGAAGCCCTAAGGAACCTCACAGCTAAGGGGGAGTCTGGCTGAGTTATAGGACTGATCCGAGACCTGAAAAGTTTGGTTCTCCAGAAAAGAGTCGAGCCATTCTAGTGCCCGGCCCTTGACACCGGCCTTTGAAATTCTCTGGGGCATATTAGCCACGCTTTGCGATAAATATCGCAAAGCGCTAATGTTTTTCATCACCGGATATCGCTGGATTTTATCACCGAGATAGCGCGTTATTAGCAACGCGTATCTCCACGGCGATAATAAATCCAGTGATTGCCATGATAACATGCTGTATCGCGGGAAAACAAGCGATGATTTCCCTGCGATACTGCAAACCTTGCTGATAAGCAGGCATGGACTCAGCCATGCAATCCAGCTCCCATGTTAAAGATGGCTAAGTTTTATTTTTAGCAGGTGTTAAAAACCTGCGGTAAAGGGGGTCTTGTGCAGCCTTGTTAATATCCCGAAGTTATGTTAGCGAGTGTTTGCCAAGGAGTTGTGTGGAGGAATGCCCACTTTGCATGTCATTAGCGATAAATATCGTTGACATGCAAAGTGGCATAAAGCTGTCGCTAACGGCTGTTAGCGACAGCTTGCTAAAAGGGTGATAGAAATATCGCCGCTTTAGCGGCAAAAAGTGCAGCTAAAGCGGCGATACCGCCCTTGCTAATATGCCCCGCTTAGTGCGAGTTAGATGGTCCACGGTGTCAAAGGCAGCACTGAGATCTAAGAGAATAATGGCTGCAGATCCTCCTTGATCAAGGAGATGTCTCAGTTTCTGGTTCACCACCAACAGAGCTGTTTCAGTGCTGTGGGCGGACGCCCATTTGAGTTGGATGAAGCACTTCCTTGGATTCGAGGACAGGGGAGAGATTTTATTAACATGTTTTTTTGAGAGTTTGTAGAATCCAGGTAACAAGGAGAAATGCCAATAATTACTGAGACCGAGAGGGTGAAGATTATTTTTTGGGCAGGAGGGTTCAGGTTGCACTCTGTCCAGCCACCACTGGTTATGGGGACCTGTGTGTGGAGTGTGTATAAGTGTGTTAGCAAGTGAGAATGAGAACCAGTGATTGGGAGTACGTTTGTGTATGAGAAACGTTGAGTGGGAAGAAATGAGCAAGTGAGAGAATGTGAGTTGGAGTGATTCAGGGGAAGAGACTAAAGCACAGATTATCAATACTTTCACACAATGCAGAACAGAACCCAACATTGCTGTGTTGCATGAGAGAGCTGGAAAGCACCATAGCAGCAAAGATGTGGTACTATCCTGTCCTCTCCGCATCACTGGTGTACAATAAGGCGGCCAAGCGTCATACAGACACCTTTGCACCGTAGTGCAAAGATTTCTGTTTAAATTGTAGCATAGCCTCTGTACTGGAAGGGTCCCATTCCAGCACTAAATACTATGCTTTGTCTAACAATACAACTTTTCCTGCTTTGGATGTGTGCTGTACAGTGTAGTACAGTTTCAAAGCGGGAAAAGGTATGAGAAATAAAGGTGTTACTCCTTTTTAATGCCTGTTTTCAAGTGGTTTTTATATTTTGCTGCAAACCCTTTCAATTGTTGTTAGTAGATAAGGGTTTGCATCAAAAACCATAGGTGGTTGCACAGTAACACCCATGTTCCACCCATGTTCCACCCATGTTCCACCCATGTTCCACCCATAGAACGCCCCCTTGACACAGAATAAAGAAAAGCAGCTCTTTGCACTGCTTTGCATTACTTTCAGGCAACTTTCCAGTGCAAAACAGGTTTGGGCTGGAAAGTAAATTAAAAAACACATTTTGAGTAGGTGTGCGTCCCTTTTGAGATGCAAACCCATCCCAAAATGTTTTTTAATCTAGGTCTAAATGTGAGAGGGAGTAAGTATGAGTGAGGCAAATTTTGAAAAAGATGAGCTGAACTCCTGGGGAGTATTGCACCCCACCACTTTCAAAGATCAGCAGCCACTCACGCAAATACCAATTGGCGAGATGTGGCCAAACAGCCTGAGCTACTGACTCTGGAACTGGGTAGTTTGAATCTCAGCGTCAGCTCAGTGTCCTGTGATCCTGGGCAGATCACTTATTCTCCCTGTGCTTAAAAAAAATAATCTGATTTTGTGTTATTTAATCTGGTGCTTGTGTAAAGCGCCATGATGCCTTTGAGCCCCAGTCCCCCATCATGAAAGCGCTATTGGCAGAAGAGTCTGGTCGCTGCATTTAAAAAACAAAATGTCTTTCTTTACCTTTTTAGCATTTATTTATTGCTTATTACTCATCATATATGGGTAGTAAGCACTAAATAAATGCAATTCCAAAGCAAGCCAATTTGCTATTTCTGCCTTGTTTGCTTGAAAGCAGAGGAGGACGGCAGAAACTGCTTTTGAAGTGTAGACGCAGTCCCTTAAATAGAGCGTTAAAGAGCACGCATTGTCTCTCTTTAAAACAATGGTGATCAGTAAAGCACATTGCTTTACACATTTGAACCCCCACAGTGAGGTTTTTGTCCTGGGAGTTGTGGTTCATCTGTGACCCCTATCACCTCCTTTAAGGACATTGCAGAAGCAAGATAAGCTGAAGGTGTCTGTTGGAGAAAATGTTTGTTCAAACACTCTGTTCATCAGCTGTAGTTTGCCCAGACTTTCCCTGGGACAGACACCCACACAGCTGCAGGCCTGCAGCCCAGGCTACAGAACACATAGGGGAGGAGGGCTGAAGCCCTTACAGCCCATTGAGCGTTGCTCACCTGAAAAAAAATGATATCTCAGTTATTTCACCAAACACTCATGTGCACCACGTCTGGAGTGTAGTCTGCAAACCATGTTGGGTTTAGTTTCTGTCACATGCCCTGCGCCCCCTAAAGGTTACCCGGAGTTCCCTGCACAGCTCATCTGTGTCCCAGTACCTGCCTGGGTGTTAACAGAGTTTCAGGGCAGGGAAAAGGTGGAGAACAGGTGCTGATGATTTGTGCTCTCAGTTAGACTGGTAGCCTGTGCCTTCTCTCTCCATCCCGGCAATGCACCTTGGATTGAAGAGAGCTTCAGGGCGCATGCCATGATTAGATTAGAATACTTGTATAGCGCATGGCTGCCCCAACAACGAGGCGTCCCAGCGCTGAAGCAGAGCACAGAGTAGGGAAGCAAGGCAGAGGATTAGCAGTGGTAGAAAAGCCAGGTCTTTACAAGCCTTCTGAAGACCAGGTAATCAGGATTGCTACGGATATGTAGAGGGAGGGAGTTCCATAAAGCAGGAGCCAGCCGTTTAAAAGATCGACCACCCGATCCGGTCCTTCGTATTCGTGGAATTCTTGCAAGGAGCAGATCCGCCGAGCGCAGCGCTCGTGAGGGTACGTAATGGGCGCATAGATCACTCAGGATTCCTGGGCCGATGCCTGTAAGAATATTTTATGCGTCATACAGAGTGCTTTAAAACGAACTCTGCAACCAATGCAGACGATGCCATGCACACTTGAGTAGCAGTGCCGATGCCATGCACACTTGAGTAGCAGTGCCCAATACACCCTCTCCAGCCTGTCATCACCCTGGTCCCGCCCCCAAGCCTCAGCTCTGAGAGAAAAATTAAACAATAGTAAACAAAGGTTTATTATTGTTTTATTTTTCATTTTTTCAGCTGCTGGCAGGTGGGGCGACGCTCCTCTACCATTACGGAGGAGGCGCCGCTGCTGTGTCCGCCTACCAATGTACACTGTAGAAGAGACCTATTTGTGATGTATATGTCTACAGTGCTTGTGGGGTTGATTGCAGTCTCCAAACAGTGGCACGCGCCAAAAACAGCTGTTACTTGAAATGAACACTTCCTTTGAACCCAGGATTTGCTCTGTGACCTCAAGATGACATCATGCCAGGAGAAGAGATGGTGCAAGGATGTCTGTGCGATTATGCAAATGGTGAGCACACAAAGTTCCACTGTGCAGTGGAAACACATCTTGTGTAGTTCAGTTCATCAGCAGAGAAGAACGTCTGTGAACTTTTCAACTGTATTCACTCTTTGTTTGCACTTTTCAACTGCATTCACTCAATATTCATGCAGGCAATTTCAGCAATGGCATCTGCAGGATCTGCCCTGGGCTAGGTTCCTAGATGACTTCCTTCCCTCGCCAAGTTTCCTTTATCAAACAACTGAATCAGCTCCTCAAAACTAAGTGGCAACTGTTGAGTAATCACGAAGGACGCCGGGACGATTGACTATGAGGATCTTTACACAAAGCGATTATTCTATGAGCAACAAAAGTGCTAACAGGAAAAGGGAGAACGGTATATATGGTATACACCCCTGTGATTTTTGAGAGCTGGTATGTGGGCCCATGGCTCTCAGTAGTCGCTTTTGATATTACAGTAGAGGTCCAGGGAGGTGACGTGTGACCTCGGTTGCCCTGACGAATTTGCCGCTACTATTGAATTGGCAATGAAACATATTGGACGTCCTTGAAGTGGTTCACAACATGCCGTGTTTTTAATATTGGGCGAACTCACGTGCTGGATTAAAAGCTATAAGTATGTGTGTACCTGCCAGTAGCCTGTTTGGTGGTGCATACATGAGACACTTTCTCCTTTTCTCCACACTTTTTCTTTGTGGATATACACTTAATTTTGTGAGTATTGTCTTCCAAGGGATCTGACAGACGACTGGTTTTCTCATTGTGGGTTGTTTTAAATTATTAATCAACCAGGCATTGTGGATTAGGTCAGAGTGCATACAATAGCATCTGAATGTGGGAAATGATAAGAGTGTCACCCCATATCAATCCAAGATACTTATAAAATGGATGAGGTTGCCTATTAGTTACAGGTCTTTGTTGTTTGATTTAATGTTGATTGGAGGGTGACCTGGCACATTAATTCCCTCTATAGCTCCTTATTGAAAGTACAGATTAATCACAAAGGCCAATCACTCAGTGCTGCTGATAGTATGACATCATCCAGGGTCCAATTAACAGTCAAGCGAGCGAAATTGATGCATGGTTTTATGCATGAATTTAGCTCCGCCTGATCACTACTGTTTACGTTTTTCTTGGTTTTACTGGTTGTGAAAGAACCTGACCCAATTTCTCTGGCGGGTAAAACCTTCTGGAAAAACTACCTGAGTATTTTGCTGCAGCAGAGCCAAGTTTCATCCTGCTTTTTTTAATGGAGTAAGAATACAATGCTTCCGCCAGCTGGAAAGAAACCTTCCTTTTACTTCCCTACTCCACCCACTGTACAAGGGCGATTATGCCAAAAGTAAATTTTCATGCGAATTTACTGTGCAGTAAATCTTCTTCAATAGCATGCAAATCATAATCAGAGCCCCCGAGGTTATACCTTTGGTGGCTCGCTGCAAATGTGTGCCTGTAAAGCCTTGGACTTTCCAGTGCTTAATTTGAGCAGGGGGGTTCCGGTGCTGAGCACCAGCACTTAATTGTCAGTACCAGCACCTATGACACAGTGGCACTGTTTTTTTAAATTCAAAGATGAGAACAACAACTGTTGTTTATTAATTCAGTTTAAATTAACAATGAGCAATTCCTGCTGCCAAAGCCATTCTTTTAACTCTGGGGGCCTGAAATAGTCAGAATTCTCATACTTGTAGGAGTGTGCCTTATTACTTATGCGGCAATGGGCAGTACAAGTGGAAGTGTCCTGCTGACTAGAGGCCTGGCATTTTTGTTTTTTTACAAATTAAGCACTTGTGTTGGAAATGGGGGCCTCTAGTTGGCAGAGTTAGGTACCCTTGACCAAATGGGGAGCTTTGCTTCTTGTCAGGGCAAGGGGGATACACACTTTAGATAACCCCTGCTCACCCCCTTGGTAGCTTGGCACGAGCAGACAGGCTTATCCTAAGAGCAATGTATAAAGTATTTGTACCAACACTCACGGTAACACAGTGAAAACACCACAAATGGACACCACACGTTTAGAAAAATAAAATATCTTTATCTAAACTAAACAAGACCAAAACAACAAAAATCCAACATACAGGAACTCAGTAGAATATCTTTAAAAAGGGTTGTTGCAAAAATAAACTTGTAGATGATAAATGTGACACTTTAGTCTCAAAGTACCTGGGATGCGTAACGCAAAACAAACAAAAGGGGCGCAGAGAAGGCGATGCGTTGATTTTTCCTGCACTCCGGTTCGATGCAAAAAGATGGCGCCTTGATGCTTTGCGACGATCCGGTGCGATGCGACAAAATGGCGTCTTTACTGCGATGCGACGTAGAGGCGATGCGTGCACGCCCGATGGCCGTGCGGCAAACTCTGTGGTTTTCTGAGCCACGACAGGCCCTGGGACACGCTTCCCCGGTGATGCGACAACACCCTCGGCGACTGCGACACGCTTCTCCGGTGCTGCGGCGGCGATCAGCGGCGACGCGTTTCCTCAGCGATGCAATGGCCCTGCGACACGCTTCTCCGGTGATGCGACGGTACCCTCTGTGGTGGTGGCACGCTTTTCCGGTGATGTGACGACGAACAGCGGCAGCTACGATACGCTTCCTCGATGAAGCAAAAGCGGCTGCTGCGGCGGCGTCACACTTCTCTCTCATTGCGTCGTGCTACCAGCTCCCAATAGCAAAAAAGCCTCACACACAGTTACAGGCCCTCCTAGCAGACTGGAACTCCCAGCAAGGAAGTTCAGGGAAGCTGTGGGTGAAGTCCTTTTGTGCCTGGGACTTCAGAAACAGGAGCCCAGCTCTTCTCAGGCCCTTGGAGACTTTTCTTCAGATGGACACAGTACACAGCAAAGTCCTTCTTCAAGCAGGGGACACAGCACATAGCAAAGTCCCTTGGTCCTCTCCTCAGTAGAAACAGCAAACCGCAGGCCAACCCCAGACACACAGCAAGGGCAGTACTTGTCCTCAGTCTCTTCAGTTGATCTTCTTTGGCAGGGATTCCTCTTGATCACGAAGTAGTCTAACTTTCAGGGGTTTCAGCTCTCATATTTATACCCCAAAAGTCTTTGTTCTCCGTGTGTGAGGGGTTCTGGACCCAGTCCAAACCAGTTCTGGGGGCACTCTGCCAGTGCACATCTTCTTCCTTTGTGAGTGTGGGCCATGGCCATCAGACACACCGCAGGAGGTGGAACTAGCATTGTGGAAGGCAGGCACAGCCCTATTCAGGCCCAGGTGCTACTCCCCCCACCACTCCAAATGCAGATAGGTCCATTCATCTTAGTGTTGACTCACCCAGACTCCTGGAGCCACCCCAGTCCCTGTCACTCTCAAATCAGACAGTCAATCCACAAACAGGCAGAGGCACACAGAAAGGTTGAACAGGAAAATAGCCGCTTTCTAAAAGTTTTTTCAAACACAGTATTTAAAAAAACATCTTTACTAAAAGATGTGTTATTAAATTCTGAGTTCAGGGATACCAGACTCCAATTTTCTATTCACGTATCCCCTCCAGCTGAAAAGTGGGGAGAACTACCCACCCTCTTGGGAGTTCTCATCACTAAGGCGGAAGAACCTGGACAGACCATCAGCATTGGCATGTTCTGTACCAGGGCAGTGTTCCACCGTGAGGTCCATTCCCTGTAGGGAGATGGACCACCACAACAGTTTTGGGTTCTCACACCTTATTTGCATTAACCATCTGAGGGGCCTGTGGTCTGTCTGAACCCGGAAGTGAGTCCCAAACAAGTAGGGCCTTAGCTTCTTCAGCGCCCAGACCACAGCAAAAGCTTCCCTTTCAATTGCACTCCACCTCTGTTCCCTGGGAAGTAGCCTCCTGCTAATGAAAGCTACGGATTGCTCCAAGCCCTAGTCATTTAATTGTGAGAGTACTGCTCCCACTCCATGCTCTGAAGCATCTGTCTGCACCACAAACTCTTTGGAGAAATCAGGCACCTTGAGCACGGGTGCCGTGCACATGGCAGCTTCCAGGACATCAAACACGGTCTGGCAGGCATCGGTCCAAATCACCTTCCTGGGCTGCTTCCTTGAAGTCAGCTCTGTCAAGGGGGCATCAATGGTGTCATACCCCATGACAAACCGTCTGTAATACCCGGTGAGACCTAAGAAGGCTCTCACCTCTGTCTGGGTCTTGGGGGGGCTCCCAAGCCAGAATGGTATCAATCTTTGCTTTTAGGGGCGCCACCTGGCTGCTCCCTACCTGGTGACCCAAGTACACCACAGATCCCTGCCCTATCTGGCACTTACTGGCCTTGATAGTGAGGCCTGACCTTTGCAGAGCCTTCAACACTTCACAGAGGTGTTGCAAATGTTCTTCCCAACTGGAGCTGAACACAGCAATGTCATCCAGGTAAGCAGCGCTGAATTCCTCCAGCCCGGACAGTACCCGGTTGACCTGTCTCTGGAAGGCGGCAGGGGCGTTCTTCAACCCAAAGGGCATGACACAGAACTGGAAGTGCCCCTTCGGTGTTGGAAACTCTCTTTGGCCCCCTCAGTTAAGGCAATCTGCCAGTACCCAGATGTTAAATCAAACGTACTGAGGTACTGGGCAGCGCCTAACCAATTCACGAGCTCATCAGATCTGGGGATGGTGTGTGCGTCAGTCTTGGTGACTGCATTGATCCCATGGTAGTCCACACAAAACTGCAGTTCTGGAGTAGCACCGGGTGCAGCAGCTTTTGGTACTAAGACCACTGGGCTAGCCCACGATCTGCTGGAGGGCTCAATTACCCCTAGCGCCAACATCTTGGAAACTTCTTCCTTGGTGCTGGCCCTGACCTTGTCAGCTACCCTGTACAATTTATGTTTCACAGGTAGAGTGTCCCCAGTGTCCACATCTTGGATGCACCAACCAGTGACTCCTGGCGTCAGGGAGAAGAGGGAGGCGAACTGACCCAACACATGGCGACAGCCCCTCTGCTGCTCTGGGGTCAGGGTAGGCGAGAGGTTAACCCCATCCACTGACCCATCCTGCTCCTCTGCTGACAGGAGGTCAGGCAGAGGGTCACTTTCCTCCTCCATCCCATCATCTGTAGCCAGGAGCATTGTCACATCAGACCTCTCAAAGTGTGGCTTGAGGCGGTTCACATGTAGGACCCTCAAAGGGTTCCTGGGAGACTGCAAGTCAACCAGATAGGTTACATCGCTCTTGCGCTCCACCACCTCATATGGCCTAGTTCTCTTGTCTTGGAGCACACAGGGCTCCACCGGCACCATCACCCACACCTTCTGTCCAGGTTGAAATTCGACCAGAGTGGCATTCTGGTTGAACCATCTTTTCCTTTCCTCCTGGCTAGCTTCCAGGTTCGCCTGAGCGAGTTTCCTGAAGCGTTGAGTCCGGTTGCGGAGGGCCAGCATATACCTGAACACATCCTGGGGGGTCTTACCAGGGGACCTTTCCCAACCCTCCTTCACCAGACTCAGAGGTCCTCTCACAGAGTGACCGTACAGGAGTTCAAAGGGACTGAGCCCTAAGGACTTCTGAGGTACCTCCCTATAGGCAAACAACAGGCATGGCAAAAAGACGTCCCACTTCCTTCTCATGGGCTCCGCAAAGCCCATTATCATTAGGGGTGGGCAGAATTGCGTAGTTGCCCTACGCAAGTGATTGCGAAATTGCTCCAAATCTCTGCGAGCGCGCGGAACTTTCGCAAAGACGCAGAGATTGCTTTTCCCGCCCGTTCGCGATGTGTTTTTGCGTGCTCACGATGCTTATTTCCTGTTCCGGGTCGAATTACGTGTTCGCGATCGCAAACTCTCACGGGATAGCGCAACCAGCTATCAACAATCCAACATCTCATGGCGCACGCGATCGGATAGGAAAACTTGTCGGCGAATGCAGGGATCCGGTAAGTCACTACCGCATGCGCGAGAATGCATTTTTAAAGCACAAACAAGAAAATACTTCTGCTTTTGCAGTGGGTCGCGGTAGTTTCCACATCTCTGCGTTCTCCACGGAATGCGGATATGCCAAAACTTCGCAACTTCCTCGAGCGGAACGGAAATTTTCACCCAGGCCTGATTATCATGCCTTTCATGGTTCGGTTGAATCTGTCAACCAACCCATTCCCTTTAGGATGGTAAGGAGTGGTGAACTTGTAAGTTACCCCACACTACTCCCACAAAGACTTCATTCACTTCGAGATGAAGTTGGTATCCCGGTCGGAGACCACCTCTCTGGGGAACCCCAAACGGGAAAAGATCCCCATCAATGCATGGCCCACCACGGGGGCTGTGATTGTCCAGAGAGGGACAGCTTCCGGGTACCTGGTGACATGGTCCACCAAGACCAAGATAAACTTGTTGTCTAAGGCTGTCTTGGGTTCCAGTGGCCCCACAATATCAATGCCCACCTGCTCAAAAGGGGTGCTCACCACAGGAAAGGGTTGGAGGGGAGCCTTACACTTTCCTTCACTCTTGCCACTTGCCTGGCAAGTCTGGCAAATCCTGCAGTGTGTACTAATGTGCTTCCTCATTTGGGGCCAGAAAAAGTGGGTGGCAAGCATCTGAAAGGTCGTCGCACACCAAATGTCCTGCGAGAGGCACGTCATGAGCCAGACCCAGTAGGAAGGCCCTGAAGCGCTCGGGTACCACCAGAACACGGACTGCACCGGGCTCAGCGACCCTAGGCTCACTACAGAGTAATTCATCTTCCCAGTAAATGTGATAAGTCTTGGACTTGCCACCTGCCGCTTGGTCTGCAGCAGTGCTTAATTTGTGCTGGTGCTTTCCAGTGGTAAGCACCGGCACTTAATTTCAGGGCCGGGTCTACACGCAAAATTGGCTACTCATTAACTTCACATGGGTCTCCCCGGTGCACAGACGATTTCACACGTGATTGTGTATGTAAACATTTCAAATTAGGTGCTGCACCTGCGTTATTAAGTACACACGCAGTGCCAGAAACTGATTGAGTCCCTGCCTTATCATAAGTTACAGGTCACTCACTCGGTCGCTCCAATCAATCAAGCACTGCTCTACTAATAAAGACTGCTTACAAGATATATTATAAACCTGCCCCGTCCCTACTTGGGAATCATCAGATGTGTGTCCTGAGTCAGTCAGTCAGACCAATGGGATCAATGTTTTCACTACGGCCCGCCCTGGCATACTGCGCAGCCGCAACGCTTTTCAGCCGACGACACAAGAAGCAAGCAGCGTGGTTCGCAGCAGGCCTCAGACTAAATAAAACTGAAAGGCAACAGTCCGAGTGAGTACTGATTTTGTAATATGAGGCTAGTAGTGTGTGATCTGTGATGCAAGTCTGGAATAAATGTCAAATTTTCGCTACGTTGCAGGTTGCATCATTCTGCAGTAGGTGGGGACTCACCATACATTCACTTAGAATTTCCCAGGAGAGAGAGCCCCAAGTTCTTTTGCACATTGTCTGTATCATTTATTTGGCCCTCCCTCTGTTTTAAATCTCCCCTCGCACATCACCTTTGCCCTGGAAGGATGGCATGACATCATTGACATGTTCCTCTCGCAGCGATCGGGCACTAGCTGCTCGCCCACTCTATTGATGTTGAAGAGACATGCGCTCATTTTGTTGCTAATGTGCTCAGAACTCCCTCCTTTCTGTCTGCACACGGATGGTGAAAGCGCTGCCCCTACTCAGGGCATGAAAACACACGAAGCCTGAATCTTACAATGTAGACGTTACACACGTTACATTATATGAGCAGATGTAGAGAGTGCACCGGGAGCCACGGAGTAATGGTGAACTCCTAGTAATGGTGAACTCCTTGCTCTGTGATTAAAAGGTCGTTTTACACCTGTAAGCCAGGCCCTTGACACCTCTGCTGACCTTGGGCGCACAGAAGTCTTAGGGATTGAGACCTCAAGAGTGTCAGCTGTCCTGGGAACAGTTAATCTGCAAACTTTCACTACTTTCATTTTTATTTAACAGTGCACTTTAAAATGTTATTGTCTTGAATACATGGTCCCTGAGGAGGACTGGCCTGCATGGAAATCTAAAGATTTAGTGATAGATCAAAACGAATAAGACAGAAAAACTGTGACAAAGGGAAAAAAGCAGAGCAGAGAAGGAACCTGCAAGAGTGAGATAAAGTGGCAGGGGGTGTTTTGGGGGTGGATTAAAAAAGGTATGAGGTGAATTCAAGAGTATGCAGCCTTCAACTTCAGCCTTTGAGCTTGTAAAAAAGTTATATGAGTACTTTTCAAGCTATGTAAGTTGGAATGGATTTTAGCTTGCTGCAGATAATGTTTGTTTCAGTACCAGGGAAATCAACAGGAAAACCCAGCCCAGTAGATCATAAACACTCCCAGAAACAGCCAAATTAAAGGCCCACACACTGACTTGTCTGACCAGCCCACCAATCACTACCTACTTGCACTGCAGGCCAGTCCGACCCTGGTAGCATTGGCATTCTGCACGCCAACATTCAGTAGCACTGGGCATTCTATTCTAAGTAAAACTTTTAGACCTGACACTTACTGTTTTAAAAATTGTAAGTAAACAATATCTGAATAACATGGTCGCTGGGGCTGCATTGTCAGGTAGTGGGGGTGTAGGTTATTAGAGAAGTCTGGGTCTGTGGATAAGCGAGGGGTCCAAGGACCTTATGGTTACAGAGGACAATGGAGTGTGAAACACCTTGGGACAGTGAGGGTTATAAAAGGACCCCTAGGAAAAAGGCATGTGCTACCTGCCGTTAACACAGAGGCCACACACCTTTCTAAAATGCAGAGACGGTGTCAGCTGTCCTTACTGCACACATTGTGCTTCTTTTCCAGAACACCAAATGGTGGCAGACTACTCTTTGCTACACATAGTGAGCTACTTGTCCTTAATGTAAGGATCTGCCACCGGCTTTTAGCACAGACTTCTATCTGCCCTTAATACATGATCTACCTCAAGGCCGGTCAAGCCGTACCGGAAAGCTGAAAGAGTTCGGGGGCCACTTTTGTAGCTGCACAAAAGTTTGAAAAGCACTGCAGAGTTTCTTGCATAGCCAACAGTTTTCAGGCAACAATAAATGTGCCAAGATAACTCTGGTGATTAACGTACCTGACGGAGAGAGAACTGAGTTTTGTTTAGTGACAGTTTTGACTCATTTAAGGTAACGCAGAGGGTTAATATGCCTGTTGCAAAGAACCTGTACCATGCAGATTACAGAACAGTATTTTATGTGCCCGGCTCAGTGGGATGCTGCTTTTGCCACTGTGATTATTTTGTTACTGTGCAATTCATATGTTACAATCATGATCTAGTACAATGAGCTATGAACTGCCATCAAAGCGCTAGATGCAAACAGCATGGTGCAGGTTAGAAAGTTATGGTTTTTTCCCAGTCTTTGACTATCCTAATTTTGCTAAAAAGGATTTGTTTGGGTAGAAATACATTGTTATTAGTTAAGTCAACCCTAACCACTGTGTTATATTGCAGAAGTTGCATCAGTTGCATTAGTTTTTTAGCTAATCTATTCCAGTGGCGGCTGGTGACATTTGAAAGTGGTGAGCGTAAAACAATCGTTGTACTACACTGCAGCGAGCGAGCCTGAACCACCTTGGGTGCGTCCCCCGAGAAATTATTGACGCCCCTATGAAGGAGCCGCCACTGGATAAGAAAAACTTTGGACCAGCCTTTTTTGGTTTTTCTTTGCAAATGAAGCACTGGTCGCATGCAACCAGTTGCTACAAACATTTTCAGTTTGTATGATGACACTGTGTAAGCCTTTAGCTAAAAAATTATCCCAATCTACAATTCTCTTATTGTGTGTTGAACTAAGGTGATTTCATGTGGTGGAAGTAACTGCTCCGATAAGGGAATTTTATCACCGAGTGGTTCCCGCCCTTTTAAATATTGTGCATAACCAAGGGCCCGGAGCAACTTCTGTGACTATCCAGAATGGCAAATAAAAAGAAAGTGGATCACTTGAAGGCATAGTCACCCAGAACGTGATCATTTCTGTTTTATAAGGTAGCGCATTGTGTGGAATCTTCAAATGTCACTAATGCGCTATTGTACATTCTAATCTGGTTTAAACTTATTCTGTTTCCGGAAAACATTAATAAATGAGTTCCTTTTGCAATTCATGCCCCTCAGTTCAGAACACGTTTAATGATGTAAAAACACATTCTGGAAACTGAAAGACGGGGCGCAAGTCTGCCTCTACACAGCGTAAAATGCAGGGAGACGACAAACATCCTCCCGAGTGGGGGCGGCTGCTCCGGCTCAAGTTGCAATGCGCTTCTGTTTAAAGTTGCATGATCTCTGGGTTGCTGGAAGCTCGGTACAAATTGGAGGGCTGGCATGACATGAACCGAGGCGCCCCCTCTTAATGTTGCTTTTGTTCTGCATTTAACAAATAAGTATGTTGACATTTGTCGCTGGTAGATCACGTTATTTGCGGAAAGGGTGTTAGGAGGCTTGACAGCATAGTGGTCGGTATATTGGCCCAGGATTTACTAAACTGGATCGTCGTTTCCAGTAACCAGTGATCTGCTGCTGTCGATGCCATGAATTTCGAGTCTAAAATCTGCACAAGGTCACGCTGTCCAGAAACAGATCTATTCGCGCATGTAGGTGATGTACCGGCAATACAATGATTGCTCACTCTGTATGGGGGCAGATCTATCACTCACATAATACATCAGCCCATTGGCCATCCAGCGTTGACAGTGCTGTGTTTCTTTGCAGCAAGTAGTATTTAATAGGGTGGGATGGATCTGTCCAACCCCACGCCAGCTATGCAATTAACATCCCCTCCCCCATACGCATGTGGCCTGTGCGACAATGCCGGTGACAGGCAATCTAAGAAAAGGGAGTGATCAGGATTCTCCGTCTAATTGTTCCTCCACAACCACCCTGCTTGTCCCTCCACAAACCCCCTGCTTTTCTCCACCACTAAAATGGTCCCGTGTGCAAACCAGGCAGTCGCGGCCGGCATGTCCATGACGGGCGGGTGGGAAGGGTGGTGGAAATAGGGTCATCACGGGGGGATGGAGGGGTTTACCTTTTAATTAAAGAAAATATAAAATAAAACTTACCGGCCCGCTTCTGGATGGGTCCCGAGTCCGACTCCCGCCGTCCAACATTCTGACCTGCAGCCCTTGTCATTAAGAAAAGGCAGCCTTCCTCCCTCCGCCAATCACAACGCTGCCATGGCTGGTGAGGCGAAACAGAGCGCGCCCCACCCCGGCCATTATCTCTATGTAGGCTGCTGCATGCAGCAGCCTACAGATAGAAAAAGGGAGAGTGGGCGGTCCTGCTCGAGGGCAGGGAAGGAGTGGCTTGCCCACTGTTGTGGGTATTGACTGTTTGGTCGGCCCAGGGGCCGACCAGTCAATACCCACAACAGTGGGCAAGCCACTCCTCCCCTGCCCTCGAGCAGGACCGCCCACCCGCCCGCACCCCAACCAGGCACTTCTGCTCTCTCGCAGCACGAGAAGCAGAAGCATAAAATGGTGGTTTTTACCATTTATATTTCTGCCTTCTCGCACTGCAAGAAGACAGTGGGGTGACGCGCCCACACCCCAATGGGGGAGCCGCCACTGATCTATTCCAAAATTGTGATTTAAATGCCCTTTTGTTTTCTTTTTTTTCAAAGTTTTCTTGGGGCTGGCGGGAACCGCCTATCAGAAACTTACTTGAGTAGGTCTCCCTTGCTGGAATTCAAATGTGGTATCACACCTGGATTTCAGCAGTGACAGCTGAGGATGTGGGTGGGGTTAATATAGTAAGTGAGTGGAGCCAGTGCAGGAAGTGGTTGGAGCTGGGGGAAATGGCTGTGGCCTCCAAAAAAATGTGAGCACCTGGACTTAATATTTTACAAATTAAGCACTGGTCTGCAGCCTGTTGCCGCATACAAATGAGAGAAGGGCATTCCATCTGGACCTGGCAGAACTTCTCCCTGGAGGGACCTCCTTCCTGCTGCCAATGGGTCAGCTCAGGAAGGTCTCTCAGTTCGGCCACCTGTTCCCCTGTAGGTTCCAGGGCATCCCCCTCAGGTTCTGCTTCCTCCTGGACTATGGGAATGGCTGGGGCTGGTTTCCCACGCCCCCTGCCCCCTGCCCCTTCTCTTTCTGGCAGGCACCTGGGCCACTGTTTCAGGCTCCAGGTCCGCTTGATTACCCCTACTGGCTGCCATTGACCGAGTGGTCACACAGAGCCACTCAGGCAGACCCAACATCTCCAAATGAGCCTGGCGTTCCACCTCTCTCCATGGGGAACTCTCCAGGTCATTACCCAGCAGACAGTCTACAGGCATGGATGGACTGACAACAACCTTCAAGGAACCTAAGACCCCCCACTCAAAGGGAACTAGCGCCACTTTGCAGAGGCGCACAGAGTTGTCTGCTGCAACTACAGGGTGAAGTGCATTGGGAATTACCTGCTCCTCAGACACCCACTGACACCTAACAGATGTCACACTGGCTCCTGTGTCTCTCAGAGCCTCCACCCTCCTCCCATTGATGGTCACCCACTGCCTGTATTTTTTAGTGTTCTCAGGCAGGTAGATCTCCTGGACCATATCTCTGTCTCCTAAAGAGACAAGGGTCATAACTGCTTGCTCTTCCCTTTCACTGGAAACAAATTCCTCTCCCAAAGCTACACTCACAAAACTCGGTGTCTGAGCACTAGTGGGTGCTTGGGATTCCTTGGGGCTCCTAGTGGCAATGTGGCCCTTTTCACCACAGCTGTAACACCTGGGGGGACCCTGGAAGTTACCCTGCCCTTAGGGGGCTGCGCGTCTTAGGCTGGGGGGGCTGGGACTCCTTTGCCTCTGAACTGTTTTGCGGCCCTTTAGAGAACTCCTTTTGGTTACCTTTGTCCCCCCCACTCTTCTGCTGGGGACCCTGCCCACCTTTGGCTGTGGTACCCACACTCCCATTGTGGACACTGGTGCTGGTCAAGCGGTCCACCTCCTTAGCAAGCTCACTGGGATCAGTTAACTTACTGTCCAAAAGATGCTGGCGCAGCTCTGAAACACATAGACTGCTCAAGTGCTCCCAACTAATTAGATGGGCACCCCTCATAATCAGTAACTTTGCTGCCCTTTATCCAACCTTCCAGTGCACACGTGTACACTCTCACACATTCAACCCAAGTGTCTGAATCATGCTTCTTGAAGTTCCTGAACCTCACTCTGTACTGTTCTGGGGTGAGCCCATACTTAAGGCATAAGGCCTCATTCATGTTGACGTAGGTCAGAGTACCAGCCTTCTCTAAAGGTGGTAAAACAGCCCTCCCAGAAACCTCAAAGTGTTTCCATAGGTCCACCCCCCAGTTCTTTTCAGGCACCTCATTCATCCTCAATGAAAGCTCATACAATTCAAACCATGCATAAATATCCTCTTCCTTCTGGAAATTCTGCTCTAAATTCTTGGGTATGTACAGCTTACCCCCTTGCACTGTCTGTGCCGCTGCCACCATTTGAACTGGACTCCAGTTGCTTGGCCTTGATGTCCAGTTCCCTCATGCTCAACTCATGAGCCAAAAGCAATTTCCTTTCTTCCAAGGCATGAGCCCTTTCTTCTGCCTTCTCCTTGAGCCTCATGATCTCCAGCTCATGCTCGCTGATCCTCTGGTTCTCCTCCCGCTCCTCTCGGGAGAGACTTCCTGCGGAATGGAGGCTGGCAGCCCTTGAGGCTGCACTTGGCACAGGCAGATCCTGTGACCCGAAACCATCCACTTGTGCATCCTCATCCACTTCTCCATTCTCTAGCACGACAGCTCCTTTCGCCTCCCACCAGGCTTTTAAGGCCTTCCGTAGCTCATCCTTCTTAGAGCTACTCCTCATGGGAGATCCCAAATCCTTGCAAAATTGTTTGACTTGATCTACTTTGTAG
Organism: Triturus cristatus; assembly: GCF_964204655.1. Classification (NCBI taxonomy): domain Eukaryota; kingdom Metazoa; phylum Chordata; class Amphibia; order Caudata; family Salamandridae; genus Triturus; species Triturus cristatus. The sequence continues at coordinate 1,006,475,816 of NC_140584.1, forward strand.
GAATACAAATCCTCAATGTGAAACTCCAATTCTGCCTTCTCACTTGCTACTTTGCCATTTTGAGACATGATGCATGGATGACTCAAGGATCAGATCAAAGAAAGAACCAAAAATAAAACACAGTATGTGGTTGCGTAGTGGTCTGCACTAATCTAGTGATGTACACCAATCACTGTGGGTCAAGTACAAATACAAGTTCAAATCCACACCACTGACCACCAATGTTAGAAATGGGGGTGTCTAGTTGGCCGAGGTAGGTACCTTTGACCAAATAGGGACTCTTGCTTCTAGTCAGGGCAAGGGGGATACACACTTTAGTTAACCCCTGCTCACCCCCTTGGTAGCTTGGCACAAGCAGACTGGCTTATCCTAAAGGCAATGTGTAAAGTATCTGGGTCTAAATCCATCTTTTTTTGCTTACCATGACATTCCAGTTTGAACCCTGCCATATGCAAATCAGTCTTAACCCTGCACCCAATGGGAACAGTCCAGCCCGAACTGCCAGGCCAGGTCCTCCCCGGACTGGAAACAAGCATCCTAGGACCGGTTTCGGGCTTTCAGCCCTCATCAGCCAGGATAGCTTCACTCCAGTGGCATGGAGAGCACGGGACCCAGGTCTGAGCATACCAGTCCCACTCGGGGTGACAAATGAAAAAAGAACAATTGATGGACAGAATGCAGAACAATGTCATACATTCACCGAAGTACAAAGATCTTGGCCTAAATCCATCGTTTTTTTGCTCACCATGCCATCCAGTTTGGACCCAGCCATATGCAAATTAGTCTTGACCCTGTGCCCAATGGGAAAAGTCCAGCCCGAACTGCCAGGCCAGGTCCTCCCTGGACTGGAAACAAGCATTCTAGGACTGGTTTTGGGCTTTCAGCCCTCATCAGCCAGGATAGCTTGACTCCAGTGGCATGGAGAGCACGGGACCCACGTCTGGCAATACCCATCCCACTCGGGGTGAAAAATGGAAAACGAACAATTGATGGACAGAATGCAGAACAATGTCATACATTCACCCCAGTACAAAGATCTGTGCCTAAATCCATCGTTTCTTTGCTCACCATGCTATTTCAGTTTGGACCCAGCCATTTGCAAATCAGTCTTGACCCTGCGCCCAATGGGAACAGTCCAGCCCGAACTGCCAGGCCAGGTACTCCCTGGACTGGAAACAAGCATCCTAGGACGGGTTTCAGCCCTCATCAGCCTGGATAGCTTGACTCCAGTGGAATGGAGAGCCGGGGACTCACGTCTGAGCATACCCGTCCCACTCGGGGTGGCAAATGCAAAAAGAACAATTGATGGACAGAATGCAGAACAATGTCATATATTCACCCCAGTACAAAGATCTGGGCCTTGGTGAGCAAAAGAATAATGGATTTAACCCAGATCTCTTGACTGGGGTGAATGTTGTGATTTGTTCTGCATCCTGTCCATCAATTGTGTGTCTTTTGCTTTCTCGCCCTAAGTGCGCCAGGTATGCCCAGACATGGGTCCTGGGCTCACTGTGCCACTGGAATCAAGCTATCCTAGCTGAAGAGGGGTGAAACCCCGAAACCGGTCCTAGGATGCTTGTTTCCGGTCCAGGGAGGATCTGGCTTGGCAGTTCGGGCTGGACTGTTCCCATGAGGCATAGGGTCAGGACTGATTTGCATATGGCCAGGTCTAAACTGGGGTAGCATGGTGAGCAAAAGAATGATGGATTTAACCCAGATCTCTTGACTGGGGGAGAATGTTTTGATTTGTTCTGCATTACGTCCATCAATTGTGTGTCTTTTGCTTTCCTGCCCTAAGTGCGCCAGGTATGCCCAGACGTGGGTCCTGGGCTCACTGTGCTACTGGAATCAGGCTATCCTGGCTAAAGAGGGGTGAAACCCCGAAACAGGTCCTAGGATGCTTGTTTCCAGTCTAGGGAGGACCTGGTTTGGCAGTTTGGGCTAGACTGTTACCATGAGGCACAGGTTCAAGACTGATTTACATATGGCCAGGTCTAAACTGGGTTGGCATGGTGAGCAAAAGAATGATGAATTTAACCCAGATCTCTTGACTGGGGGTGAATGTTTTGATTTGTTCTGCATTCCATCCATCAATTGTGTGTCTTTTGCCAGCTGTTATGTTCAGGCAAACATTACATATCACTAAAGTGGACGACATCTCCATAAAGAATTGTGAGGCTCTTCTCACCAGATGCAATTCTACACCGTCTTCCTCCTGTAACTTCCTGCTCCTTTACAGACCCCATATGTCCCATACGAAAACTGTCATCACTGGCCTAGACGCACTGAACCTGCATCAGATCATCCACAAACCTACACACATCGCTGGACACCTCCTAGATGTCCTTTTTGCTAATACTGAACTAGTTACCTTTCAAACTATAACTCCAGTCACATGGTCAGACCACCACTTGCTTGCTTTCCAACATAAAACAACACAAAGCATCTCACCTAAAACCTCCTTACATGCATCCACCTATCGACCATGGAACAAATTCAATTTGGAACACTTAGAAACACAACTAACATCCAGTATAGATCTGGAAACAATACATTCTGTTCAAAAACTATATGAGTGGCTACAGGAAGCTTTTGATATCCTGATACCACTCAAACCCACACAACACAACAAAAGAAAACAAGCACCTTTGAGAAATACAGAGATAAAAGAAATAAAACAACAAATTAGAAATCTGCAACGCGCTTGGCTCAAAACAAAAGCCAAACAAGACAAACTTCGCCTACAGAAACTCAACAGATCATACAAGTCAGCTATCAAAAAAGCAAAAAAAGGGTACTATTCAGACAGAATTCAAAATGCTAAATGTGCAAATAAAGAATTCTATAAAATACTCAATTAATTTCGTAAGCCAAATTTCCTAGAAGAAACTCATTCCGTTACTCAAGATTTCATAGACGAACTGGCAAATCATTACACGGACAAAGCAGACACACTGGAGTCATACTTAAAACAGGGTCAAAGCACCAGCACTAACCTTTTTACAAAAGAAAATCCAAGAATACCCGAACCCAGCCTCTCTGTTCCTTCCAACACATTTCACACAATGAATTCATGGACCTGGTCAAAGCAAGCAGGCCTGCCGGCAGGCCTTCTGTCCTGTGTCTCCCCAAAATTTTCAAGACAATTCTTCTAACAACCTCTGCTGCCACTCCAGTAAGAAGGATCATCAATTCAATTCCAGTTTTATTGTTTGATTAGTCAAAATCATTACAATCCCCCTTTCCCAATGTACATTGAAATCATGATAAAAATTACATTACATTTATAAAAAGTGCGGTTGCTTTACGTTAAAAATTAATTTACAAAAATTCCTGCTTACGGAGAGATTCTCATAACTGCCTATTTAGCGGCGGAATTACACTCCAGTGGGGGGTACAGTTTAAAATTAAACGGCATAAATAAAAATATAGGGACCTCTCAAAAGAGAGAAGTGTTTTAATGCTGCCCCAATGTTCAAGACTTTGCTGTCTATTTGCTGCCTGCAACTGGACGTAGTTTACTATCCACTTAATTATTATGATCGATATATACTATAAGGAGATGACTACTAACCAGGTTGCTCGCCGTCAGCTTGATGTAAAAGTCTTCTAACCGTTGTCATATATTTGACACCCCGGCAGGCCAAGATAATGGACGCGCCCTCCAGCCAGCGTATTACCGCTTTCCTGCTTGAGCGAATGTCCAGGGCGTTAAAAATAAATTTTAAGCACTGTCTCCTTTGGGGCAAAACAGCTGGACAGGCACTTAATAAGTGGATTAAGGATTCTGATTTATAACCACATAGTCGACAGTTCTCAGATAGAAAAGGCTTTTTCCAGTTTGGATACAGATCTTTTGCGTCGTGCACACCCATTCTGAAGTTTGTAAAACTCTTTTTTAACTGCAGGCTGAAGTGAGCAGATAAGTAAGCTTGAGGCCTTAAGATCTTGTACGAGTTGATGACGTCCACCCGTGCCGGCGCTTGCTGAGTTCTTTTTTGTCAGCCAACAAAGATTTCCTTTTTGCTGCAGCATTTGCAGCTTTGTTGAAACTTTCTTTGTCATCCCCGTTTGCCCATGCGGTTTGTAATTCCAGCACATCCAAAGATGTTTTCAGGAAGCTGCCCCATGAGGTTGGGATTTCAGAGTTCATCTGGTCCCTAATTTCGTCCCAGCATAATCTGTTTTTAGAGTCTGGGTTAGAGGAGCGAAATTTATAACACAGTTTGACAAAACCGCTCATTCCCCAGAATGTTTGGTGCTGAAGACCGAATTCCAGATGGACCTGAGAGGGAGATGCAGATTTTGGCAACTCGAAGACGGCCTTGTAAATCCTTGACTGGAGCTCGTTTAGAACGTTCACTTCCTTGCCGCACCAGGTGGCTAAACCATACGATAAACTGCGCTGAATTTGTGCGGCCATAATTTTTAGCAAGTGAATATAATTCGGGCAATCGATTTTTTTACGTAGAAGCCTAAACGCGTAAATTAATGATTGCGCTTTAGCTTTGAGAGCCAGTTTATGATCTTTATAAGAGGCATTTTGCCCAATTATTACGCCGAGATATTTGTATGAGCGCTGTACTTCCACTATTGCCGATCATTTACATTTTGCTTTTTTATGATCCACTAAACAAATGATTTTAGTTTTTTCTTTATTTAACTCAAGTTGTTCCTGCTCCAGGTAGGTTGCTAGATTATTTATAGATCTCTGTAAGCCAATTGGGGTTTGGCTCAGCAATACAATGTCGTCTGCGTATTGTAAAATGGCGACTGACTCGTTGGCCATGTTAGGTGGATGGTAATCAGCTTTTTCAAGGTGCGGTGCGATGTCTGAAAGAAACAAATTAAAAAGACTAGGAGCTAGAACGCATCCTTGTTTCAGGCCTCGCTGCGTATAGATACTTGGGGTTGTACTGTATCCATCGCCCAACTTAACTCTGGCCCAGGTGTCCAAGTATAAGGTGGTTATGGCATTAAGCATTATACTTGGCAAACCCCAAGCCTTGAGTTTCTTCCAAAGATGACCCCTGTTTACTCGATCAAAGGCAGATTTAATGTCCACAAAGCATGCGAATAGTCGCGATTTCTTTTTCTGCGCTTTTTCAATTAAAAGTGCTAGAATCGTCAAGTTAGTTAAGGTGCCCATCCCTTGCCTGAAGCCCGTCTGGAACTTGGGGATTTTATTCTTCTCCTCCATCCAATCTTGAAGCTGGACCAACAGGCAAGCGGCATAGAGCTTAGCCTCCACGTCTATCAATGAGATCAATCTATAGTTGCCTGGTTTGCGGTGGTCACCCTTTTTAAATATGGGGTGAATAATGTTCCCTTTCCAGGAAACCGGGACATTAGCTCGTATATAGATCTCGATGAAGACGGGGGTAAGATGGACGGACCCAAAGGCTGATACTTTGTTGTGTTTCAATGGAAGCCTGAGGGGTATTAGTGTGTTCTATATCCAGATGTGTGGCCCCACAAGAGGAGGAGTGGATCTTTTCCCCTTGTGATGCTTTTATTATAGCTGGCGGGGAAGTTTTCTCCAAAACAGGGCTTAACTGTTTGTTTTGTTTAAGCCGGGCCTTCCTTGCGCGCTTTCTTTCCCGTTTTGTGGGAATCGCTACCCCCGCGGGCTTCAAGAGAGTTTGTGAGGCGTCTATATGGGGATCTGTTAGATCCAATTGGACCTGCTGCTCCGCTCTCTCTGTATCGTTTGCATTACTAGTTTCCGCTATAGCTAGTTTGGTATAATTTTTCCTCTTGCTCAACGGTTTTTTGCGGTTGATTAGACTGCTTGCTGTTACAGGATTGTTTTACTACCCCTAAAATATCCTTTAGGATTTCAGGGAGGGATGACAGCTTCTCTATAATTGAGCCGCAGGTGAAAGGTTGACTGTTGTTATCTATTAACTGGTCCATCTTTCCCCTACATGTTAATAAAGATGTTATTAGGTCCATTTTGGTGTTTATGCCAGAAATATGACTGGCGATGAGATTTACAAGGTCAATTTAAACATCCATTTTGTCTGATTGGAAGTTCAAGACCCTTATGGCTTGTTCCAGGGAATGAATACTGAGGCCTCTGACCCGAGCTCAATCCTGCTGAATGAAGAAATGGTTATTGGTGGCGAGAAATTTAGTTGACTTGCACTAATGGAACATTGAAAATCCTCCACAGGTACTGAGCGCTGGTAAACCAACTTACCAGGTGAACTTAGGGGTGTCGATACGGCTATTTTTAGTCTGCCCTGTGGGGTTTTGTTACTTAAGTCTGGTTGTAAGTCGTTTCCTAGAAGATTTTTTTCCTGGCTCTTGGATTCCAATATTTCCAGAATTTCCACCAAATTAGAGTCATTTAGCATAGAAAATGACTTGGCAGGACCTTCTTCCGTAGGGCCTGCCTGTGCTGAAGGTTTTATTGATTTTTCTTTTGTGTCATATGTCCTTTTTGAGTTGGTGAGGCCATCTTCATTGGGGCATGCCAAGTATTTTCCTGCCTTAGGTCCCGTTGCGATTATATGGCCGTCCAAGGCTATATTGTGGGCTGCAGAACTATTGTTGGAGCTGATCCATGCTCTCCTTTCCATGGGGATCTCAGTGCCCCCCTCTAATACAGCATTGACTGCTTGCTCAGGTACATTCGAGTTAAGAGATTTTGCAATCACTTCGAATGTATTTGTGAATGTGGTAATTGAAATTGTGGGCGTTGTCTGATGTACCTGAGCTGTTGTAGTTACTGGCTTTCCCACGTCTGAGCATTCCACATTTTTTTGTGGGAATAATTCCCTATGTAAAGCCTTGCTCAAATCTTCTGGGGTCCGAAAGGGGTTGGCTCTTGATTTGTCGGGGAGAATTGGACTTGGCAACTGGGCAGCTTCAACTGTTGGAGCGTATAATGCCGCCATAGGGTCCTTTAAAAAACAGAATTTGCGGATCCCTGTTTTATTTTTCGGGTTTGGCATTGTTATTGTTGACGTTGGTGTAGAAACCAGCCTCTCCCTTGAGCCTTTTACCTTAGCTAAATGATTAAACAGTGAATCCTCTTCTTTAGATTTTTTGAGTTTTGATTTTTTGCTTATTTTTCTGCCTGTTGCCGCTTGGCGGATTGTCCCCGATCTCATTTGAGCAGCCCTGTACTTGGCCTAACACCAGGGATAAATTCCTCACGCTTATAGGCAACTTTCCGTGACTCCACAGGGAATATAAGCATAGATGTTAACTAAATTCCTAAGCCATTACCTGCTGGTCGGTGTGAGGTTATTTACTCAGGGCAGAGAGCATAAACAAGGATGAGTGAGTCTGGTTTTAATCCTGATTTCTTTGTTGCCCAGCCAGGACCTTCCCTAAAGAGTTTTAAGCTGGGGTTCCTTAGTTTGGAAAAGATCTGACACCAACTGGGTGCTTGCTGAAGGATGGTTGCAACTTCTTCTCCTTCCTCCTTTTCACTGTTTATTCGGGTGGTGCTGCGCTCGTTGTGTGGCTGTTTGTTTGCCCCCTCCGGTCTCAATGTGCGGTGATAATGCCTCCCTCCTAGCGGGAGGAGTCCAGTGCTATACAATAAACAGGTATGAGGACGAACCTGGGAGAGTGCAGCGTGGGGCTTGGGTTTGGCTCTCAACTCTTACATCTGGCCTCTGCCCACGATTGCCTCCCTCCTCTTCCTCTTCCTCCTCATGCTGCCGGCCTCTCGCTGCTACCGCACCCCTCCCGGATGCCCTAAAGCAACGTGTGCGAGGGACCGGAGTTTCCCAATGGCGCTGCTTCAGCCGAGCGGCAAGCCAGGTGGAAATCACGACAATCCGGGGGGAGCAGCCCAGGCCAGCCCCAGTCAGCACCGTGACTCTAACTCCAACTCCAAGGCTCCAAAACACGGGCTCGCTGGCCAACGGGCAAACGGGCCCTCTCACTCCACCGTACCCGACTGCAAATTCGGCTCCTCCCTCGTGCACTCCACGCAGGCTATCCGCAATGTCTTATACAGCTCAGGCCAGGCAGTTCTCGCACCGGCGTCTAGATAGCGTCGGAGGACAAACCAGGAGGCGGGGGTCGATTGCTCTTTCCCCCCCATCGAAAAATGCACCGTTGCTCTGCTACTCCACCGCTACAACTTGGTCCGCCGGCAGCCCGCTTACAGCGCCCCCCGGCACCGCTCGGCACGGGACAGCACGGGTCCGCTCCCAACAGGAAATCTTGACGCTTGATGCAAGGGAAGTAGTTTCAAGCAAACTGGATCCAGCAATGATTCCTTAATTACCGGAATATTTCCAGAAGAACTAAAAAAAAGTCATACATACGCCCTTTACTGAAGAAAACAAACTTGGACCCGCTGAACCCTGACAAGTACAAACCCATTACAAATGGACCTTTCCTGGGTATTCGCCTATATGTCACAATTCATAGAAGAGAATGCCATACTTTCAGACTTCCAGACAGGATTATGTCCAGGAAGAGGCACAGAATCTGCCCTACTTACCATCTGAGATGACCTGAAGAACACAGTTGACCGCAACAGGGTTGCTGCGCTACTCCTTTTGGATCTGTCGGCTGCCTTTGACACAATTGACCATGACACTCTGATACAAAGACTCTACGAAGCCAGCATAGAGGAAACTGCTCTAGACTGGATCACGTCCTACCTTCAAAACAGAACTAATGTCATCCATGCCCCACCTTTCTCGTCCAAACCATACTCCACAAAAGCAGGAGTCCCTCAAGGCTCTATCATCTCGCCCATGCTTTTCAACATCTATATGAAGTCATTAGCGGTACTGGTCAATCAATTTCACCTTACATGCTATAACTATGCAGATGACACACAAACCCTCCTTCAACTGGAATACCCCAAAGAAATTGGAAACTCACCAATTTTCAGTTGTCTCAGAGCCATGGATCAATGAATGACTTGGAGCCATCTCAAATTGAATGCTTCCAAAATGGAAATACTCACATGTGACGATTGGAAACATTATGACCTGCTTGCCGTCTGGCCTGATGAACTGGGATCACCACCTAAAGTAACAAATAAAGTAAGAAACCTCGGAATGACCATGGACTCCAAGCTATCGATGAATGTCCAAGTAGCAACAAGCAAGATCAAGCTTTGCTACTATAAAAACTTTGCGACAAATCTTTCCCCATTTGTGCTTTCTATACAAGGTCCAAGCTAACATCTCCCTTGTTCTGTCCAAACTCGCTTACGCCAATAGCCTCTACCACGGATCACCTTTAACGACCATGAAAAGACTACAACAGATTCAGAACTTGGCTGCCAGACTACTCTTGCATATCAAACCGCGAGACCACATCTCACCTGCCTTGAAAGCCCTGCATTGGTTACGAGTTGCCAGAAGATCGATGTTCAAGCTGCTTTGTATCACCCACAAAGCGATACATGTAATGGGACCGCTCTTCATCAGGAATAAAATCACCAAACACATTCAACAAAGGAACCTCCGGTCTAGAGTGGCACCTCACCTCAAAATCCCAAGATACAAGAAAAAAACATGGGTGACACATCCTTCTCTGTTCAAGCAGCCAAACTATGGAACTCTTTACCCCACCACATTAGATCCACGGACAACCACCTTATCTTCAGAAAACTACTTAAGAATTAGCTCTTCCCCACATAAGCACCATACGCAAACAGAAATATACAGCTTATCAATCTGTGTATGAGCATTTCTTTGTATTATAAAGATGTGCCTATATATGTGCATTGCTTTGTATAAACATGTAGAATAATTATGTTTAAAAAAAATAAAAAATGTTTTAAGTACAACAACACTTGAAAACCAGAGTTTATCTAATGCATCGTAAATCTACATATACGTACCTACTTTATGCAATTGTATACCTTCCATGTACTTGGATCTATAAATGTATTACCTTTCTCATAAAAAAGCATACAATGCAATACCCTATTTCTCACTCTACACCTCTCTCAATATATCCTCTACCTCAACTCTTTGACTCATCTCAAACTCTTTCTAATGCACTACCCTATTTCTCACCCTACACCTCTTTCAAAATCTTTAATCCACATATACTTACTTTTTTTATGCATCTATATTCTTTCCATGTACTTATGGATCTATATATTTATTACTTTCTTCTAATTCAGCATATTCTATGCACTACCCTATTCTCACCCTATGCCTCTCTCAATATACCTTCTACCTCAACTCTGGCTCATCTCCAACCTCTTTCTACTAATCTTTCCAATGCACTACCCTATCTCTCACCCTATACCTCTATCAATATATCCTCTGCAGCCACTATCTCATTCATCCCAAACCCCATACCGCTACTATGATCCCCAAAATAACCCTTTCTAGACTCACCCCTACTCAACCCTCCTTGCATCATCTGACACCTCTTTATTATACCGATCTCTCAAAACAAGCCTTTCTAAACTCTTCCCTCTGACTCTTTCCCTCCACTTCCCTTTTTACTCATCCCAATCCTCCTCCTATGGCTATGACCTCCAAAATAAAAATAAAAAAATACACGCCTTCACTCTTCTATCCCTCCACTATCCTTTCAATCAAAATAACAGACTAACATGTCCAATTCTCAAATTTCATATTTTACTATACTAATTCACCACTAATCCTCTCTGGGTCCCAGAGTAGCATGCTACTCGCTGAGAAAGCAATTCAATACCTCATCAGGGGTAGCAAGCATTATATAAATGCAAACCTTTTTCCCTCTCCTATCTCTTCGCTACCCTTCTCAACCCAAATAACTGACTAACATATCCACCACTCAAATTAGTTTCATATTTCACTATACTAATTCAACATTAATCCATTATGGGTTCCAGAGTAGCGGGCTACGCACCAATAAAGCGCTTCAACACCCCAACAGGGGGAGCAAGCGCTATATAAATGCAAACCTTTTTCCCTCTTTCATCCGTCCGCTATCCTTCTCAATTCAAATTACCGACTACTATCCACCACTCACATTACTTTCCCATTTCACTATACTAATTCACCACTAATTCTTTATGGGTTCTGGAGTAGCGTGCTACTCACCAAAAAAGTGCTTCAACTCCCCATCAGGGGTAACAAGCGCTATATAAATGCAAACCTTTTCCCCTCTTCCATCCCTCCGCTACCCTTCTTGATCAACATAACTGACAAACATATCCACGACTCAAATTACTTTCATATTTCTCTATACTAATTCACCACTAATCCTTTATGGGCTCCATAGTAGCGTGCTACTCGCCAAAAAAGCACCTCAACACACCATCATGGGGTAATAAGCGCTATATAAATGCAAACCTTTTTCCCTCTACTACCCCTCCGCTATCCTTCTGAATCCAAATAACTGACTAACATATCCACCACTCAAATTACTTGCATATTTCACTATACTAATTCAACACTAATCCTTTATGGATTCCGGAGTAGCGTGCTACTCGCCAAAAAGCGCTTCAACACTCCATCAGGGGTAACAAGCACTATTTAAATGCAAACCTTTTTCCCCTCTTCCATCCCTCAGCTACCCTTCTCAATCAAAATAACTGACTAACATATCCACCACTCAAATTACTTTCATATTTCACTATAATAATTCAACACTAATCCTTTAGGGTTCCGTAGTAGCGTACTACTCACCGAAAAAGCGCTTTGACGCCTCATCAGGGGTAGGAAGAGCTATATAAATGCAATTACAATACAATACAATTAAGACGTGTTCGTTCTAATGACGGCGTTCAGAAGGCATGCGTGCTAAACGCATGTGGAATACCATCATACATACTTCGAATATTGTTCTGACAAGACCCGGTCTCTAAATCTAAAATTATTAGCAGCTATAAAATGGAGGATTTTTTCCATGTTAGAGAGCATATCTATAATAGCAGCCAGAGTATATTCTACAGCTGAAATTTGTTGTTCCTGCTCTGTAAGTATGCCATCATGCCTCTCAAAAATTCCGGGAGATGTTATCTATGCTTGTGTTAAGCGTATCTGTTTGGTGATCTATGGGCTTCAGATTTACTTGCAAGGCCTTAAGGAGTGTTTTCATATCTTCACCTTGGCTAACTGAGTTTGGTCTCTTAATAGGGCCTTGTCTACCATCAACCTCCTTGCTCTCCTGTGTGGTTCAAACAACAGCTTTTGTTGTTTTCCATCTGTTTTGTCCACGTTTGTTATCAGGATTATTTGCACAATCGCCAAAGATGTGGAGACTGTAGCCACCTACTTAACATCTGAGTGGAGCCTGATCCGTTCAACTCAGATTGCCAAGTATACCATCCAAGCCCTAGTGAGTCACAGCAATACAGGCAGATGCCTCGAATTAGCCGCCCTTCTGTATAGACAGTAGGCAAGCAGTAGGCAAGAAAGAAAGTACTGATTAGCAGAACATCGCTTATGCCAGCTGCCGACACTCCAATGCAGTGGGATACAAAATGCAAAAGAGAAATCACATAGTCTCCACATTGTCAAGCAGGGTCCCGCCTCCCCCCGGCTCTCCTATATGTATATCTCAGGGGCGTAGGACAGCTTGTGAATGGCTCCTGGTCTTCCACAGTGTTGCCTGGTCAACACAGCTCCAGTGACATGGCCACCATCAACTCTCCTGCATTTTCCGTCATCTGTGGTCATTGATCTTCTGTACATCCTGGTCATTCCTGAGTAACATAGACTCTGTCCCCTCTGCTTGCAGGTACTCCTCTTCAAGAATCCACCCCTGGATTCCACTGGACACTTTCACCTTTGCATGTCTCATCTTAACTGAAGTCCTCCATTGTGGTCTATGGCGGTTTCCGACGTCACTTCGCACCTATGCCCCCGGCTTCCCTGGTGTAGGTATCCTGGTTCTTGGGGTATCCATGGGTGGGGTAACTCACCAACCTTCCATCTTCCACGGGGATTCTTCAGGGTCCTCTGGTAAGGGTCCTTCTTCTCGAAAACTGCAACCGTGACTTTCCTATTGATTTGCATTGAGTACACAGCTGTTTCCACTCTGCACACAGCCTTTGTGGGGTTCTGGGCACTTACCTCGGGGGTTCCTTGGGTCTCCAGCTCTTCTAAGTCTTCTGAGTCAAGTCTCGACTCTGGTCACAGTTCGCATTCCACTTTATTAGCATATGGCTTGGTCTCTCCCTGGAGACTACTGTGAATGTGTGCTACTTACCTGTTCTCCTTTTGAAATATTGTGTGTACTGTGTTGATATATTCGGGTAGGAGATGTACCAATGTGTTAGTGAGTCTGTATAATAAATATAACGATTTTTATAACCACACAGTGTGGTTCTTTTTCGTTTAAACTACACTACATGATTAGTCCTGGTAAAACAAGTTGCTTAACCCTCCTTCTGGACTAAGCCTGAATTCTGATTTCCACAGCTACCACTTAGAGAGCTTTCTATGGTTGTCTAAGACAACTAAAATCACCATAGGGTTGCCTGGATTAGTGCAGGGTGCTTAACTTGAATAAGTGTGCACCATATACTATGCCACCCTCCTACATTGGTGTGCAGCGGTGGGAATATAAGCTGGCACTGTTTTACCAGCTAATCTAGGTGTCGATTAGGTGAAAAACGCTCACTAGCATTAGGCACTTATAAAATATTTTTGTAGACCAGTACATTCTACTGAACTTTTAGATTTGTTGTTAGGGGTCCAGTACAACCCTTTCTCCAGTCTGTGCAATTTTAGTTTCCACTAGGGTAGGTGCTATACCACACTATACCTAGACACCATGGGGGTCATTATGATGGCAGTTGGACTTTAGTCCGACCGCCATCATTGCCGGGCTTGGGACCGGCTGCCTGTAAGGTGGACATCCCGCACATGATATTACAATGTGCCTGCCACCGTGGCGGTTGCATCATGTATCTCTAACATTGCGGCGGGTGCTGCTGGCTGCCGCACCCTCTGCAATGTTAAAGTGCCATGCTGTGCATTTCCCAGCACTACGTGGCAGGACCACACAGTGCCTTCCACTTAGTGCAGGGACATGTAGAGGGTGTACCCCCCAGTGCACCTCACCCTCTCACCACAGGGGGGGCCCGCAACGGGCCCCCAAATACAATCCCCGCCATACACCGGCTGGTGGAGATGCAGCATTGTAATTTGGCGGATGGTGCCTGCTAGGCACCGCCACCATTTTACGGATGCTGACCGCTCTGCCAGGCAATCGGACCGATTGCATGTGGTGGATCTGTGGCGGGTGGTCTTTGCACCCGCCACGGTTGCGGTTGGATTCACCCCGCCATCCTAATTTGTCGGGGGCAAAATCGCGGTCTGATGGTGGAAGGCGCACCACCGCATGGCTGGCGGTGGCGGGCCTTCCACTATCATAATGACCCCCCCCATTTCTTTAATTATGGAACCCAGTGGGTCCCAAAACTCGAGATACAGTGGTCGTAAGTTCCAAGAACTAAGGACCCTGTGTACCGCTAGAAAGTTAAAGAAAAGTAGTAACCCCACCACTAAGCACCTCTTAGAGCTGCTTATCGTAGATGACCTCCAGAATCCTGATAGGTCAGAAGAGCAGGACAAAGTGGGTGGGGATGCTCCAGAAGATGGGCAAGGAGGGGTTGTACCTAGTGGCCTTAATTCTGAGCATGACCAGGAGGAGTCTGATGACTCCACCCTGGTGAACTCTGATCCCCCAGGGAATAGTACTGATGGTACAGAGGGTGTCCCTAGAGGTAGGTCCACCTTTGTTCCTCCTGGGAGGGTGCAGAGAATACAGGGGAGGTCTAAATCCTCCTCTGTCCATTCCAATGCTTCTGTTAGTTCCACAGGGACTTCCATCGCTAGCAAGAGGGAGGACTCTTTAGAGAGTGAATATCACCTGATCAAACTTGAGAGAGTTAAACTCAAGCTCAAGCAAGAACAGTGGCCCTTGATAAAGAGACCCTGGAAGTCCAGAGGGCTAGGAAGAATTCGGGACTAGAGCCCCATGGTGGCAGCACTAGTGTACCTAGAGTCAGGAAATCATCTTTTGTTACTAGAAACCTGAGCAGGATAGTCCCTCCTTACCAGGAGGGGGATGATATCCATAAATGGATTACTGCTTTAGAGAAGGCCTGTAAAGTTTAGACGGTCCCTCAAGGGCAGTGGGCAGCTATCCTGTGGCTCTCCTTTGCTTACAAAGGTAGAGACAAGCTCCTCACTGTTAGAGAAGAGGATGCTGACAGTTACTCAGTCTTAAAGAGTGCCCTCATAGATGGGTTTGGCTTAACTACTGAACAGTACAGAGTTAAGTTTAGGAATACCCAGAAGGCACACACTCAAGATTGGGTTGATTTCATAGACAATGCTATTAAGGTTCTGGAAGGCTGGCTTCATGGAAGCAAGGTACAGAACTATGAGGGATTGTACAATTTGTTTATGAGGGAGCACATTTATTTTATTTATTTACACATCAAATATTCACAGTCATGGGCCTACAACCGCCTGGGCCGGCCGCTAACGTAGAAAAAAGGGAAGAAAACAATAACACAGCAATCATGAGCGCAGGAGCGAACCGCACGCGTACCCAGCTGAACTGAACCCAGCACTACAGAAAGGTTTCTTATTAACTGTTTTATAAATAAAAACAACAAAAGGAAACTTAGACCAGGCAGAAGAACTCCATTAGCAGGGACTTGCTCTCTCATGAGCGGGGGGACAACAGTGACAATGCAGCCCATTACACAGTTACGCGCGTTAAGAAGGGCAGGGGGGGGGGGCAGGGTAAAGATCGGTCATCAATCCTGCAAAGCGAAAAGGGGAAAAAGACCAGGAACATCAAAGTCAAGGGGACATCGTTACGTCTGGGAGCACATCCTTAATAATCATCAGAATCGACAACTGCACCGGTGCCTCGTAGACTCTGATCTGACCTCTCCCCAAGAATTAGGAAAGAAGGTAGAAAAATGTGTCCACACCAGGGTTAAGCAGAAAAGCGATGGTGGTGGAGCTGACCAAAAGAAGCAAGATTCTTCTAAGGCCTAAGGGTGGGTGAAGGGTAAAGACAATAGAGAGCCTTCACAGGGTCCCCAAAAACCTGCCTCTGAGGGTGAGTCCCAAAACTCCAACAACTCCAAAAAGAACTCTTGGTGCTACATGTACAAGGAAAAAGGCCTTAGGCCAAGGAATGCTAATTGTCCTAAGGCCAACACCAAGGAAGCTACAACCACACTGCCCCTAAGGCAACTGCTGCCCCTAGCACCTGTACAAGTGGTAGTACAGCTCCCAATGGATTAGTTGGGTTAAACTTTGGTTCTGAAGTGGGTTCTGGCCTAGTCAGAACTCCCAGTCAGGCTGTCTTGTCTGTGATAGTGGCATGGATCTTGACACTTTGCTAGTAAGTCCCTCTAACTTGGGGGGCGTGGCTACGCCGCGGTGCAAGATGGCCGCCCTCTAGGTGAGCTCTGCTGCCTGAGCTAAACATCCGACATGAGCCAGCCGTAACGGAGGCCATCCATCCCCGCCACTGACCCGCAGTGTCCTGTGAGCACTAGTGGCATTGGCCAGGGAGCATCGATCCTGCCTCCCAGCATCATCGGGCGTGGCCGCTGACTGTGCAAGGCCCGGAGAGAGCTTAGGCCTGTACGGGTGGCCCGTGAACCAAGAGGAGGCATCAAGACCAGAGACTGTGTGGCGCTGGGGGCTTGGCTGCACCACCCACGCAAATATGCTGAACCGGAGTGCCCCGGCATGGGGCCGGAGGACCGAGGACTCGTGACGCTGCTCAGGCCTGGTCGCTTCAGGTGACGTGGCAAAATTGGGCCTACCAGCATTGCATACAAGGGCGCAGGGCTGCAGAGGGCGGTGAGTGGAGGGCCTGCGGGACTCACTGTGGTTGCGGGTGGCCCGGCCTTACCTTCCCTCTCCCCGGTGCTGCGGCTTCTGGACTCCTGCAGCGACGCTCCGACTTGTGGGTGCCCAGGTGCCTGGTGGGCCTGCAGAGCTCCCGCTGCACCGCATCGGAGAGGACCCGGGTGACTCGATAGCATTGAGGTGTGCGGCGGCCTGTGAACCAGCTGCTGCCACGCGATTGGTGTGCCTGACTCTGGCCTGTGCGGGCACCGTAGGCACAGATGTCACAACTGCAAGTGGCTCAGCTACCACCCACCAAGGTTTAAGGAAGAAAGGGAGTTTTAAAAAAAGGGAGGGGGCCTCCAACCCACGACCGCCACTACATAAAGCCCACGTCCCCATTCTGTGAACATATCCTAAGTCACTGGTGCTGCGCGCCATAAATCTTATGGGCCCGCGCATAAATCTGGAGCACGTCACTTGCCCATAACCGCTGTGCCCTTGACCTCGGCCAGCTTGAATCCACTGCTTGGCCCAGCCACTTCGAGCCACTAAGCAGTCCGGCCTCGTGCCCAGGAACGCCGGGACACTAGACCTGCAGCCCACAGTGCAACCCGTGATCCCGACTCTCGTCCAAATGCCGTTCGTTGCGCACCTCAAGACAACGAAGAGGTGCTGGGGGGTGCCTGGTGATTGCTGGATGTTGAGGGTGAGATGGGACAGCAAGATACACCCCCCCCAAAGCTTCTGAAAACCGGCACCCGGCTGGCCTGCATAACTGCGAACATGGGGAAAACAGAGGGCAGGCGGTCCAGGATCAGCTTTGAAAAAACACGCAGTGCTAAGTAAACTGAATCTTAAGCCGAGAAAAACACCTCACTGCACCCCCAGACAACAATGCCCCAGAGGACCAAGAACAGGACCTGAGAGCCATATTATTGGGTGTAAAATCCAGTTTGAGGAACATTGATGCTAAATTAGACCTGATCTCTTCCCACCTGGACAGACTTAAAAGCAGGGTGGACGCACACAATATCCACGTGGAAACCAGAGTCTCTGAAACTGAAGATAACCAAGCAGCCACCACTGAACGTATGCTACAAATGGACAAAGTATGGGAGCTAATAAAACAAAAGAAATTAAGATCTTGAAGCCCGCTTATGATGCAACAATCTCCACGTGACGGGCATTCGCGAGTCCACAGCTATCTCATCTCCAGAATTGAGGAATTTGTCGAAACAATGCTGCGAGACCTCTTCAGCTCAGATCTGTCGCCGGTCTTCATTGTCGAAAGAGCTCACAGTTTGCTGGGGACGCGGCCTCCACCGGGGCCCCGCCACACCCCATCGTGGCACACCTGCTTAACTATAAAGACCGCAACACTATCTTGTGACAGGCCAGTGAGCTAGGCTACATTCAATACAAAGGAGATGCCATATCTTTCTTCCCAGATTTCACCTTAGCGGTGCAGGCCGCTAGTCGTGAGTTCTTGCCGGCAAAACAACTTCAGCAAAAGCCAATATCAAATATGCAATGCTTTAGCCCGCTAAGCTCAAAATCACCCTAGACGGTAAGGCAACCCACTTCACAGACCCGAAACTGTCTCTTAAATTTGCCAAGCTGCAGGCCCAAAGAGAACATTCCCGGGAAGACCACACAAGCTCCTCCTCGGCAGCAGCTTGGCTCAGTGATAACGACTAACCACTACCCACACATATCTAGGGGGTGACTGCAAGAACAGCCAGCCGCTGCTATAACCAACATCACCAAATCTTCATGAAGCTGTTGACTCAGCTAAGTGACCTATGAGTACGTTGTGGCATAACAGTGGATGGGGTGGGTAAAGCTTCCACTCCACATTTATGCTCAGCCACCCAGCCTCAAGACAGGTAGACCCCCACGGTGACTCCACTACCCCCTGGGATGACTCCCAGAAGTTGTGTTTATTGGGGGGGATTGTCTCATCCTAATTGGGGGGTTGGAGTGGGAGGGGGGAATTGCGGGGGGTTGTTGAGGGTTTATTACCTCAAGTTTATTGTTAGCACAAAAACTGTTAGCACACCAGCACACTCTCGCACAGTTTCACACAGGGTTGGCAAACCCACCTTGATGATGTAAGTACGGCATAGCTGCACAACAGCAGAAAACGGATGATTTTTTTCTAAAGGGGTACCGACTTTGAAACCTACAGTGGTATTTTGTTTTTCCCATGACAGTGTTTGACTACCGGTGCTCCTTCCCTCCCTCTACAGGCTCATGGAGCACTAGATGGGCTATTTAAAAGTACGTGAAAAAGCCTAATCACAACTGATATTTCACATAGAGACTGCACCTAAGAGGAGTTGCATGAATGCATTTACTGAGGGTTCGCTAATAATTCGGTCCCCAACTATAGAGTGTGTGGTTTATGTTATATGTTTGTTTGGTCATGTATTGTCCACATCGCCGGCATAGCACAGTTACTTTTCACAACACGTAAAGGCACAAGAAAAATATATCACGCCTGCAAAAATATATCACCTTTTTTGCAGGTTGGTTCCACAGAGGGTACGGGGACTGTGTTATGTAATATTTCAATCGTGTTCCTGTTCTTCCAGACCCAATACAAGAGGAACACCTATTAGGATACAGTATAAAGTGCATGTTGATTAGAGTATGCACCACGTAGTGATTATCTTGTAAAGAATCCATTTTTTATCATTAGTATTTTCAGTGTAGAAGGGATCTGTCTAGGTCCTGATGAGAAGCCAGGGGAAGGCCTAGAAACATTTTGACAAAGGAAGTACTGCACATTAAAGCATAGTACCTCCACTTATTCCCCACTTTTAACAATACCAGCTTTTCGGAACATTAAACTGTTTTTTTCCACCTAGACAGGTATCTTTTAATTAATTCTTCACTTCACTTTGTCACTCCTCACCCTTCCACTCGCACTCCAACACACACATAGTATTGTCAAAATCAGTGCTCGCGCGTAGTCGTAGGTTGCAGCACGCCCCGTCCCGCAGCAGGCGGGAATACCCCGATCATGAAGCATGCCAACAAGGGTCCTTTTGGTGGGTGAGGGTTATTTTAACAAAGCTGTGTGCTTTCCCAGAACTTAGGAGCCACACCTTTTGTTGGAAGAACACTTTTGCCTTATGTTACAAGGGTGGATCCCTGTGTTTATTACACACCACAAGTATAACTACAACACCATGACTCCTTTCAGTGCAGATGGATAACAGGGCCACGGTCAAACTACTCTCCTGGAACATAATGGAGCTTAACGATGCCAGAAAGATACGCCTTGTGCATGCCTATCTAAACAGAAATGCCATAGATATTTGACTATTCCAAGAAACCCACCTCTCAAGCAATATACTACCAACCCTACTCACTTGTGGATGGGGGTCCACATACGTCTCCTCCTAATCTAACTTTGCAAGGGGGGGGGTGTATTTTAATATGCAAAGACCTGGCCTGGACCACAGATCAATACATATGTGACACTGACGGACGCTACATCATTCTAGCAGGCAAACTGCATAACCCTTCCGTAACCTTATCCACTATTTACGGACCAAACACAGATGATCCGGCATTTTTTCCAAATGTCTGGCAATGGACCGCTAACACCACCCCACAAACGGTACTCTGTTGCGGAGATTTTAACGTCCCACTGATAGATGACAAGGCAGGGAGCTCCAGACTGCCTCACCCACAAGCAGCATCCACACTCACGACGATCATCACAGACAACCAACTCTTAGATATATGGCGTGGCGTGCACCCTGATGCATGCAAAGGTACCTGTTTTTCCCTACAACACAAAGCATGGTCAAGAATTGACTATTGGCTAACGTCCAAAACTATGCTCCCCTGGAGCCCCACAGTATCTCATCTACGCCACACCCTCTCTGATCAAGCACAGATCCTACTGACCCACAACCCCCCACATGCAGCAGCAGGCGAGTTCTCCTGGCGATTTCCCCCGAATGCGCTCAGAGATCAGGTGTTTAGAGGTGCGCGCTGCCATCGAGGAATACTTTATGCGGAATACTGGATCAGTAAGCTCCCCCGACACACTTTGGGATGTCTTTAAGGTGGTTATCCGCGGCGTCTGCATAGCCAAGCAGCATGGGGTGCTCAAAGCCATCCGAAGAACACTCTCAACACTTGAAACAGACATTTCCGCACTCGAAACTTAGTTTCACCACTCTAACGACCCTAAGATATTAGCTGACATCTGTAGTAAACTGACGGCGTATCGGGAGTAAGAAACCAGGGGGCATATCAACAAGTGCCAGCGATAAATAACGCAAAGCGTGCTTAGCGCTTGCATATTTATCGCCGGCTATCTCTGGAATTTATCGCCCAAGGCGATAAAAATTCAAGTGATAGTGTGGATATCACCGTTTTCCATTGTGGAAAACGGCGATATCCTAGATGATAGGGCCTGTGGTCTTAGCCACAGGTTTCACCCCCCATGTTAGGTATGCCTTAGTCAGGAATTTAACAGACGTTAAATCCCTGCGTTAAGGCATACTTAACGCGATTTAAAAAATAGCTACCCTTCCTTGTTAATTTCGCGAAGCTGCCTTCGCGATATTTTCCCTGGTTGGTTTCACAGCCACGCCTATTTTAAATCTCATTAGCGATGCAAAGTTAGGCGTGCTGGAAACGGGCGCTAAGTCAGCAAGACACGCGATAGCGTGTCTTTGCTGATAAGGTGATGAAATTATCGCCGCTTTTTGCCCGAAAACAGACGCAAAAGCGGCGATAATTTCATATCGCCGCCTTATTAATATGCCCCTTGGGAAGTTAAATTCCTATGCAAAGAAACAAAAGCACGCAGATATGGCGAGGGCGACGGCCCAGGCAGGACACTAGCCAGGTTACTTCAGAAACCACGTGCGTCCTCTTACATTACAGGCCTGGTGGACTCAAAGGGCGAACGTCACTCTCATACCCCCGATCTAATACACATCATGGTGGACTTCTTTACTCAATTACACACTACTTCCCGAGCGATACCCCATTTGGCATTGCAAACATACTTTGATGTCATGGAACTAGTGTGGCTCTCCAACTCACACCAAGACTTTCTGGACTCCCCCATTACCGCTCAGGGGGTACAACGGGCCATTGCTGGTCTCTTCCTGGACACGGTCCCTGGCATGGATGGACTGATTGCATCCTTTTACAAAGAATACTCTGACATTCTAGTTCCCCAGTTACTGGAGGGTTACCTGCTACGCATTACTCCGCGAAGTTAAAAAAAAACTCTGCGAAGTTCCTCAAGTGGCAGAGTGCAGTGCGAACTGCAGTTTGTGCTGGTATTCCTGCTACTCGGGTAGAAATTCTACCCGAATGGCAGCTCGCACTCGCAAACGTACCATTCGCGATCGCAAACTTACTGCTCACTATCGCAAGCGGGGGGAAAACTCCGCTGCACATCGCGAAGCAGAAAACTCCGAAAACTCCGCGAACTGAGCTAAGTTCTCCGCCAGCACACTTACTACATTACAGGATATATCCCACACTATTTCAACCGCACATCGCTATAGAGATAGACGCGGCCTCACCTTGGCCTCTCTCAACAGCCCTGTTTGCCCATATAAAAGGCCAGTTTCAAAAATAGAGACCCCACAATGTATGCGATGGGCATGAATTGGACTGGCACGGCACGCAAGTGTTCCTCTCTTTTATGCCCCATCAGTCCCGTTGAAGAAACATCCATTAATACCCTCTCTACAAGATGGCGGATCTTGTAGCCACGTAGACAGGCTCAACATGCACACTTTTGTAGATCTTTTTCCAGGAGATCACTTCTGCGGTCCTCCGACCCCGCACCATGCAACTAACACACCGTTAAACATATTTTTATATTACAAATTGCGAGCACCATGCCGAGAGCTCTTCCAATGTTCCCAGTACCCCAGAGAGACCCTTCCGGTACTAGAATATACCTACACCACCGCCTTACCCTGGAAACCTATCACGTTACTATACCAAAGTGTGTAACGCACCTGGCTCGCAACGCAAACACCAGCTCGAGAGGCCTGGGGGGATGACCTCGCTCTCCCACTCACATACGCACTGTGGTCGTTTTGTTGCAGCCAGTTCCAATTACTGTTCCCGAACTACAGCTTGTGCCTCATTTATTAAAAATGTTTACAGCGCACTTACCGCACTCCAGTACTGCTACATAGAATGGGTATATCTTCAGACTCCCAATGTACACGATGCCAGGCAGTTGCAGCAGATTTCATTCATCTTGCCTGGCAGTGCCCTGCGGTTGCAGCATACTGGGTGGAGGTCTTCGGGTGGTAGGAGAAATTATACAATTACAGTTGTCCCCCTCTCCCTTAACTGGACTACTGGGGCACGTGGCAGAGATACCCAATAGCTCTCGCAAACTCACCGCCTTGCTATTACTCCTCGCAAGACGTAGGGTCACAATGTGCTGGGGTGGGACCCTGGCGCTCAAAATAAGAGACTGGATAAAAGACATTGCTTACTGCCATGAACAGCTGTCTAATTACTGGGACTTAATGCCTCTGAGATCTCGACCCTGTGACATTTGGGAAGCCTTAATCAGTTATAAGCGTCAACAAGAACCGAACACCAACCCATAAGACCCCCCTTGGCTGCGTGATTCAGAGAGTGGATGTCCATTGTGTATAAACTCATGTTGTACAAGGTGTTGTAAATATAAGAGATGCCAACTGTGAAATCGCATTATCATAATAAACGATATGTATTAATGTACACGAATGCCAACATTATAAATGAAGGTTTAAAAAAAAGTCCCTCTAACTTGGGCAAGTACAGGCAACAGCCTTTGATCAATGGAAAAGAAGCTGTGAATTTCAGGGACACGTGGGCCAGTGTCACAATGGTGGCAGAGCAACTTGTGTCCCCTGAACAGATCATACTTGGTCTGTTGTTCCAAATGATCAATGCTAGCAATGCCAGGACTGATTACTCCTTGTCAGTTGGAGGTGAGGACCTCAGTCCCTGTGAAGGAACTGTCCCAGAGAAACTTGGGCCTGACCAGGCAGAGTTCTTGGGGGCAGGGGGCCCTTCCAGGGCAGACTTGAGTTTGGAGCAGTAATCCTGCCCCCCTCTTGAACAGCTGGGGCAGCAAGCTGCTGCTGAGCAGGCAGGGAATATCAGTGGGTCCCATAGGATCTACTGGGAAGATTGGCTCCTGTTCTCTGAGTGTAGAGATCCCAAGCCTGGTGCCAAAAGGAGGTTGGTAACAATTTAAACGTTCAGGGGCTGACTTGGAGCATGCTTGTCCCTCATTTTCACTGGCCCTGTATGTCTGAAGACACCAAGGAGTTTTATCACTCCTGTGTTACTTGCTAAGCCAGTGGTATGTCAGGTGGCACTACAAAGTCCCATGTAATTCCACTTACAGTGCCTGGGGTTCCCTTTGAGAGGGTAGGGATAGACATTGTTAGTCCCTTAAACCCCCCAACAGCATCTGGACACAATTACAACCTAGTGGTGGTTGACCATGCCGCTAGGTATCCAGAGGCTATTCCCCTAAGAACCACTACAGCTCCTGTACTGGCTAGGGCCCTTCTCAGAGTCTTTTCCGGAGTGGGTTTCCCTAAGGAGGTCTTAACAAACAGAGGTACAAACTTCATTTCTAGTTATATCACTGTAATTTGGAAAGAGTGTAAAGTTAACTACAAGTTATCCACACCCTCTCATCCATAGTGCAATGGGCTTGTTGAAAGGTTCAACAAGACCCTTAAGGGTATGATCATGGGACTCCCAGAAGAGTTCAGGCAAAAATGGGATATCTTACTACCCTGCATTCTCTTTGCCTACAGAGAGGTTCCACAGAAATGGGTTGGTTACAGCCCACTTGAACTTCTGTTTGGGCATCTAGTTAGGGGTCCATTGTGCTGGTTAATGAGAGCTGTGAGCAGCCTCTCAAACCTCCTAAACAGGATATTGAGGACTGTCTATGGCCTGCATTAGTGTATGACTGGGTATATAAAGAAGGCCAGCAAAAACCTTGAGGCCAGAGAGGAGCTACAGAAAGCCTGGCATGACCAAAAGGCTATACTGACTGTTTACCAACCAGGACAAACAGTGTGGGTGTTGGAGCCTGTGGCCCAAGTAGCTCTCCAAGACAAATCAAGTGCCCCCACCCCCACTATTCTTGAGAAAAAATGTGAGGTCACCTATTTAGTTGACCTAGGTACTCCTAGAAGTCCCCCCAGGGTACTTCATGTGAACCGCCTAAACCCTTTTGTTGACAGGGCTGACATGAGCTTGCTCATGGCGACTGATGAGGGACAGCAGGAAGAGAGAGACCCTCTCCCTGATCTCCTCTATCAGGACCCTGTTGATGTATCAGCTGATGGAGTAGCCTTGGCAAGCAGCCTTACTGACCAGCAGCAACCTGATTGCAGGAAAGTCCTCAATTCGTTTTCCCACATGTTTTTTCTGACTCCCATTCAAACCACCTGGTGTACCCATGAAGTGGACACAGGTGATATTTTGCCTGTGAAGAATAACATTTACAGATATCCTGACCATGTTAGGAGACTGCATCAGGACTGAGGTCCAAAAGATGCTGAAGTTGGGGGTCATTAAGCCTTCGGATAGCCTTTGGGCTAGTCCAGTAGTCCTTGTGACAAAACCTCACACCAAAGATGGTAAGAGAGAGATGAGGTTTTGTGTGGACTACAGTGGCCTCAATCCAGTCACTAGGACTGATGCCCATCCAATTCAAAGGGCCGATGATCTTATTGATACTTTGGCCAAGTATCTGAGTTCATTTGACCTGACTGCTGGCTACTGACAAATCAGACTCTTTGAGGATGCCAAGCCAAAAACAACAATTTCAACCCCTAGTGAGCATTATCAATTTATTGTCATGCCTTTTGGTCTGAAAAAGGAACCTGCCACATTTTGGAGGTTGGTGAACAAAGTCCTAACAGGTCAGGAAGCCTATATTGCAGCATATCTAGATAATATTTCTGTCTTTACTTCCGCCTGGGAGGATCACCTGGTCCACCTCAACAATGTTCTAGAGGCCCTGCAGAAGGATGGCCTTACTATCAAGGCCACAAAGTGACAAGATAGGGCAGAGTAAGGTTGTATACTTGAGTCACCTAAGTAGGTGGAGGCCAAGTTCACCCACTGGAGAGCAAAATCCAGGCCATAATGGACTGGGTTGCCCCAACTACCCAGACTTAGGTCAGAGCTTTCTTGGGCCTGACTGGGTACTACATGAGGTTTGTTAAGAGGTATGGGTCCATTGTGACTCCCCTAATGATCTCACCTCCAAAAGAATTCCTAAAAAAGTTCAATGGAAAGTTAGCTGCCAAAAGGCACTTGATGACCTGAAGCAGGCCATGTGTACTGCTCACATTCTGCAAAGTCCTGATTACCCCAAACCCTTCATTGTCCAGACAGATGCTTCTGTGATAGGGGCAGGAGCTATTTTGTCACAACTTAATGCAGAGTGCCAGGACCAACCAGTAGCTTTTATAAGCAAAAGGTTGACCCCCAGGGAGAAACGTTGGTCAGCTATTGAGAGGGAGGCCTTTCCTGGGGTCTGGGCCTTGAAGAAGCTGTGGCCAGACCTGGTTGGTACTCGCTTCATAAGGCCCTCTTATGGCTTAAACAGATGAAGGGTGAGAATCCCAAACTTTTGAGGTGGTCCATTTCCCTACAGGTGTTGACTTTTCAGTGGAACATAGATCTGAGAGTAACCATGCCAACGCAGGTGGACTCTCCAGATATTTCCATCTAGAAAATTAAGACTCAACTGGGCAAAGTTAGTCTCATCTCTTTTTAATTGGGGGGGGGGGTTGTGTAGGAAAGCAGAATTTGCTTTCATGGTTACCCCTACTTTTTGCTGGTTTCATCCTGTTTGCTGACTAGTCTGACTGGGATCCTGATAATCAGGACCCCAGTCACTGTGCTCTCTCCCTAAACTGGCCTATGGTAAGTACTTTGGTACCTTCCTATTTAGCTACTGGTGAACCCTTCTACATCCCTTGTATATGGTGCTAAGTTACTCGGGTCATAGGTACACTAGGGGCCTCCCATGGGCAGCAGCATGTATTGTCCCACCCATGAGAGACCGCTCAAAATGTGACTACAGGCCTGCCATTGCAGCCTGTGTGGGCTAGTGCTAACACCAATCACAAAAGATATAAGTTTCCTTATATCTGAGGTCACTGCACTTAAAACCTATTAGTCACCACTAAGGCAGACCTATCGCTCCTGAAGGCAGGATGCTTGGTTATAAGAGTGAGGGTGCCCTGCAGAAGCAGGACATCCCCAACAAACCCAGGAGTCGATTCAAGGCTTTGTAAGTATGCTCAGCCATTTTATACATATACATACAGCTAGTGCTGCTGCTGACCACAGACACGATTCTGCCCTCCTGTTGCTGAGCTGAGCTCGAGCAGGGAAAGGTAGAACAATAAGCTTTCTGTCACGGGGAGGTGTGACCACCTCCCAGACATGGCATAGTGTATTGGGCTGGGGGCGCATGCCAGCACAACAGACTGCTTTGAAGGGCACATTTGGTGCCCTCCTTGCATACTCCAGTTGAATCCAGTTAAGGGAGCTGTTGGCTCCTGCTCTGGTGTGAAACTGGACAAAGGACATGGGAATATCCTCCCCTCTGTCCAGCCCCTCATCTGGGAGGGACCCCTGAAAGGTCCCAACCCTTTCTTTAGGGTACTTAAGGGCTTACCTGTGGTGGCTCTTCAGATTTGTCATGGGACAAGATTCAGATCTGAAAAGACTTCTACTTCTACTGTCTGGGCACCATGGACTTTTCTGGACTTCGCTTTCGGAACCGAGATTGCATCTGTGAAGAATGCTGCTGCTCCTGGTCTCATCCTCCTGCCAGTCTTCTGCGTTGTCTGTGCCTGTGCTTCATCCAGTTTCTTCTCTAAGGCTGTGGGCATCAAAGACACCAACGGAATCTCCCTTGGAATGAAGGAGTCACTCTCCTGCATCTGCAGGCACCGCAACTAAGCTGATCGGTCTGCTTCTCCTCATGTCCTCTAGACTTCAAAAGGCCCAGCAACACAGGTGGTGGTTCTGCAACTCCCTCAAGGGCTGCACTGTCTTCTCACCAAGTTTGAGGCCAGTATCCCTCGTCGGACCCGCTGCAACAGTACCCCTGTGCACTGCTTTGGCTTGCCCTTGCCAAGGCTTGTTGACTCTCTTCTCCAGAGATCTTCGGTCTCCAGAAAGCTCCAGCCCCCAGCATCTCTTCCTGCTAAGATCTTTGTCCTCACTGTATCTTCTGCACTGTGGGCCTGTATCTTTGGTGAGCTGCTCGAGGTCCTCATGTGACTCCTGTGCCTTCAGCCTGTAAGTCCTCTTGAGGGTCTTCTTTGGCTCTAGTGGGCTTCCCGATTTGCTCGGGCCTGCTCTGACTCTCCTGCACTTGGTGAGTCCCTTGGACCTTGCTGGTCCTGACACTGCAGCGATAAGGTCACTGTTCATCATCGGTGGTCATTGGTCTTCCGTGCCTCCTGATCACTCCCAAGTGGCATAGACTCTGTCCCCTCTGCTTGCAGGTACTCCTAATCAAGAATCCACCTTTGGATTACACCGGACTCTTTCACCTTCTTTGCCAGTGGCATCTTCACTGAAGTCCTCCATTGTGGTCTACAGCGGTTTCCGACGTCACTTTGCACCTATGCTCCCGGCTTCCCTGGTGTAGGTATCCTGGTTCCTGGGGTATCCATGGGTGGGGTGACTCTCCATCCTTCCATCTTCCAAGTGGTTTCTTCAGGGTCCTCTAGGAAGGGTCCTTCTTCTTGAGAACTGCAATTTTCTGGACTCCCCTATTACCGCTCAGGGGGTACAACAGGCCATTGCTGGTCTCTTCCCGGACAAGGTCCCTGGCATGGATGGACTGATTGCATCCTTTTACAAAGAATACTCTGACATTCTAGGTCCCCAGTTACTGGAGGGTTACCTGCTACGCATTACTCCGCGAAGTTACAAAAAAACTCTGCGAAGTTCCTCAAGTGGCAGAGTGCAGTGCGAACTGCAGTTTGTGCTGGTATTCCTGCTACTCGGGTAGAAATTCTACCCGAATGGCAGCTCGCGCTCGCAAACTTACCATTCGCGATCGCAAACTTACTGCTCACAATCGCAAGCGGGGGGAAAACTCCGCTGCACATCGCGAAGCAGAAAACTCTGCAAACTCCGCTAACGGAGCTAAGTTCACCGCCAGCACACTTACTACATTACTGGATACATCTCACACTATTTCAACCGCACATTGCTATAGAGATAGACGCGGTCTCACCTTGGCCTCTCTCAACAGCCCTGTTTGCCCCATATAAAAGGCCCGTTTCAAAAATAGAGACCCCACAATGTATGCGATGGGCATGAATTGGGCTGGCATGGCACGCAAGTGTTCCTCTCCTTTATGCCCCATCAGTCCCGATGAAGAAACATCCATTAATACCCTCTCTACAAGATGGCGGCTCTTGTAGCCGCGTAGACAGGCTCAACATGCACACTTTTGCAGATCTTTTTCCAGGAGATCACTTCTGCGGTCCCCCGAACCCGCACCATGCAACTAACACACCATTAAACATATTTTTATATTACAAATTGCGAGCGACATGCCGAGAGCTCTTTCCAATGTTCCCAGTACCCCCAAGAGACCCTTCCGGTACTAGAATATACCTACACCACCGCCTTACCCTGGAAACCTATCACGTTACTATACCAAAGTGTGTAACGCACCTGGCTCGCAACGCAAACACCAGCTCGAGAGGCCTGGGGGGAAGACCTCGCTCTCCCACTCACATACGCACTGTGGTCGTTTTGTTGCAGCCAGTTCCAATTACTGTTCCCGAACTACAGGTTGTGCCTCATTTATTAAAAATGTTTACAGCGCACTTACCGCACTCCAGTACTGCTACATAGAATGGGTATATCTTCAAACTCCCAATGTACACGATGCCAGGCAGTTGCAGCAGATTTCATTCATCTTACCTGGCAGTGCCCTGCGGTTGCAGCATACTGGGTGGAGGTCTTCGGGTGGTAGGAGAAATTATACAATTATAGTTGTCCCCCTCTCCCTTAACTGGACTACTGGGGCACGTGGCAGAGATACCCAATAGCTCTCGCAAACTCACCGCCTTGCTATTACTCCTCGCAAGACGTAGGGTCGCAATGTGCTGGGGTGGGACCCTGGCGCTCAAAACAAGAGACTGGATAAAAGACATTGCTTACTGCCATGAACAGCTGTCTAATTACTGGGACTTAATGCCTCTGAGATCTCAACCCTGTGACATTTGGGAAGCCTTTATCAGTTATAAGCATCCACAAGAACCGAACACCAACCCATAAGACCCCCCTTGGCTGCGTGATTCAGAGAGTGGATGTCCATTGTGTAAAAACTCATGTTGTACAAGGTGTTGTAAATATAAGAGATGGCAACTGTGAAATCGCATTATCATAATAAACGATATGCATTAATGTACACGAATGCCAACATTATAAATAAAGGTTTAAAAAAAAGTCCCTCTAACTTGGGCAAGTACAGGCAACAGCCTTTGATTAATGGAAAAGAAGCTGTGGATTACAGGGACAGGTGGCCAGTGTCACAATGGTCGCAGAGCAACTTGTGTCCCCTGAATAGATCATACTTGGTCTGTTGTTCCAAATGATCAATGCTAGCAATGTCAGGACTGATCACTCCTTGGCAGTTGGAGATGAGGACCTCAGTCCCTGTGAAGGAACTGTCCCAGAGAAATTTGGGCCTGACCAGGCAGAGTTCTTGGGGGCAGGGGGCCCTTCCAGGGCAGACTTGAGTTTGGAGCCGTAATCCTGCCCCCCTCTTGAACAGCTGGGGCAGCAAGCTGCTGCTGAGCAGGCAGGGAATGTCAGTGGGTCCCATAGGATCTACTGGGAAGATTGGCTCCTGTTCTCTGAGTGTAGAGATCCCAAGCCGGTGCCAAAATGAGGTTGGTAACAATTTAAACGTTCAGGGGCTGACTTGGGGCAGGCTTGTCCCTTATTTTCACTGGCCCTGTATGTCTGAAGACACCAAGGAGTTTTGTCGCTCCTGTGTTACTTGCCAAGCCAGTGGTAAGTCAGGTGGCACTACAAAGTCCCATGTAATTCCACTTACAGTGCCTGGGGTTCCCTTTGAGAGGGTAGGGATAAACATTGTTAGTCCCTTAAACCCCCCAACAGCATCTGGACACAATTACATCCTAGTGGTGGTTGACCATGCCGCTAGGTATCCAGAGGCTATTCCCCTAAGGACCACTGCAGCTCCTGTACTGGCTAGGGCCCTTCTCAGAGTCTTTTCTGGAGTGGGTTCCCCTAAGGAGGTCTTAACAAACAGAGGTACAAACTTCATTTCTAGTTATATCACTGCAATTTGGAAAGAGTGTGGAGTGAACTACAAGTTATCCACACCCTATCACCCATAGTGCAATGGGCTTGTTGAAAGGTTCAACAAGACCCTTAAGGGTATGATCATGGGACTCCCAGAAGAGTTCAGGCAAAAATGGGATATCTTACTACCCTGCATTCTCTTTGCCTACAGAGAGGTTCCACAGAAATGGGTTGGTTACAGCCCATTTGAACTTCTGTTTGGGCATCTAGTTAGGGGTCCATTGTGCTGGTTAAGGAGAGCTGTGAGCAGCCTCTCAAACCTCCTAAACAGGATATTGAGGACTATGTCTATGGCCTGCATTCGTGTATGACTGGGTATATGAAGAAGGCCAGCAAAAACCTTGAGGCCAGAGAGGAGCTACAGAAAGCCTGGCATGACCAAAAGGCTATACTGACTGTTTACCAGCCAGGACAAAAAGTGTGGGTGTTGGAGCCTGTGGCCCAAGTAGCTCTCCAAGACAAATCAAGTGCCCCCCACCCCCACCATTCTTGAGAAAAAATGTGAGGTCACCTATTTAGTTGACCTAGGTACTCCTAGAAGTCCCCCCAGGGTACTTCATGTGAACCGCCTAAATCCTTTTGTTGACAGGGCTGACATGAGCTTGCTCATGGCCACTGATGAGGGACAGCAGGGACGAGAGAGACCCTCTCCCTGATCTCCTCTATCAGGACCCTGTTGATGTATCAGCTGATGGAGTAGCCTTGGCAAGCAGCCTTACTGACCAGCAGCAACTTGATTGCAGGAAAGTCCTTAATTCGTTTTCCCACATGTTTTCTCTGACTCCCAGTCAAACAACCTGGTGTACCCATGAAGTGGACACAGGTGATATTTTGCCTGTGAAGAATAACATTTACAGATATCCTGACCATGTCAGAGACTGCATCAGGACTGAGGTCCAAAAGATGCTGAAGTTGGGGGTCATTAAGCCTTCGGATAGCCTTTGGGCTAGTCCAGTAGTCCTTGTGCCAAAACCTCACACCAAAGATGGTAAGAGAGAGATGAGGTTTTGTGTGGAATTACAGTGGCCTCAATCCAGTCACTAGGACTGATGCCCATCCAATTCAAAGGGCCGATGATCTTATTGATACTTTGGCCAAGCATCTGAGTTCATTTGACCTGACTGCTGGCTACTGACAAATCAGACTCTTTGAGGAGGCCAAGCCAAAAACAACAATTTCAACCCCTAGTGAGCATTATCAATTTATTGTCATGCCTTTTGGTCTGAAAAAGGAACCTGCCACATTTTGGAGGTTGGTGAACAAAGTCCTAACAGGTCAGGAAGCCTATAGTGCAGCATATCTAGATGATATTTCTGTCTTTACTTCCGCCTGGGAGGATCACCTGGTCCACCTCAACAATGTTCTAGAGGCCCTGCAGAAGGATGGCCTTACTATCAAGGCCACAAAGTGGCAAGATAGGGCAGAGTAAGGTTGTATACTTCAGTCACCTGGTGGGTGGAGGCCAAGTTCACCCACTGGAGAGCAAAATCCAGGCCATAATGGACTGGGTTGCCCCAACTACCCAGACTCAGGTCAGAGCTTTCTTGGGCCTGACTGGGTACTACATGAGGTTTGTTAAGAGGTATGGGTCCATTGTGACTCCCCTAATGATCTCACCTCCAAAAGAATTCCTAAGAAAGTTCAATGGACAGTTAGCTGCCAAAAGGCACTTGATGACCTGAAGCAGGCCATGTGTACTGCTCTCATTCTGCAAAGTCCTGATTACCCCAAACCCTTCATTGTCCAGACAGATGCTTCTGTGATAGGGGTAGGAGCTATTTTGTCACAACTTAATGCAGAGTGCCAGGACCAACCAGTAGCTTTTATAAGCAAAAGGTTGACCCCCAGGGAGAAACGTTGGTCAGCTATTGAGAGGGAGGCTTTTCCTGTCGTCTGGGCCTTGAAGAAGCTGTGGCCAGACCTGGTTGGTACTCACTTCATAAGGCCCTCTTATGAATCCCAAACTTTTGAGGTGGTCCATTTCCCTACAGGTGTTGACTTTTCAGTGGAACATAGACCTTAGAGTAACCATGCCAACGCAGGTGGACTCTCCAGATATTTCCATCTAGAAAATTAAGACTCAACTGGGCAAAGTTAGTCTCATCTCTTTTCAATTGGGGGGGTTGTGTAGGAAAGCAGAATTTGCTTTCATGGTTACCCCTACTTTTTACTGGTTTCATCCTGTTTTCTGACTAGTCTGACTGGGATCCTGATAATCAGGACCCCAGTCACTGTGCTCTCTCCCTAAACTGGCCTATGGTAAGTACTTTGGTACCTTCCTATTTAGCTACTGGTGAACCCTTCTACATCCCTTGTATATGGTGCTAAGTTACTCGGGTCATAGGTACACTAGGGGCCTCCTATGTGCAGCAGCATGTATTGTCCCACCCATGAGAGACCACTCAACATGTGACTACAGGCCTGCCATTGCAGCCTGTGTGGGCTAGTGCTAACACCAATCACAAAAGATGTGTTTCCTTATATCTGAGGTCACTGCACTTAAAACCTATTAGTCACCACTAAGGCAGAACTATCGCTCCTGAAGGCAGGGTGCTTGGTTATAAGAGTGAGGGTGCCCTGCAGAACCAGGACACCCCCAACAAACCCAGGAGTCGATTCAAGGCTTTGTAAGTATGCTCAGCCATTTTATACATATACATACAGCTAGTGCTGCTGCTGACCAAAGACACGATTCTGCCCTCCGGTTGCTGAGCTGAGCTTGAGCAGGGAAAGGTAGAACAATAAGCTTTCTGTCACGGGAAGGTGTGACCACCTCCCAGACAGGACTTAGTGTATTTGGCTGGGGGCGCATGCCAGCACAACAGACTGCTTTGAAGGGCACATTTGGTGCCCCCTTGCATACTCCAGCTGAATCTAGTTAAGGGAACTGTTGGCTCCTGCTCTGGTGTGAAACTGGACAAAGGACATGGGAATATCCTCCCCTCTGTCCAGCCCCTCATCTGGTAGGGACCCCTGAAAGGTCCCAACCCTTTCTTTAGGGTACTTAAGGGCTTACCTGTGGTGGCTCTTCAGATTTGTCATGGGACAAGATTCAGATCTGAAAATACTTCTACTGTCTGGGCACCATGGACTTTTCTGGACTTCGCTTTGGGAACCGAGATTGCATCTGTGAAGAATGCTGCTGCTCCTGGTCTCATCCTCCTGCCAGTCTTCTGCGTTGTCTGTGCCTGTGCTTCATCCAGTTTCTTCTCTAAGGCTGTGGGCATCAAAGACACCAACGGAATCTCCCTTGGAGTGAAGGAGTCACTCCCCTGCATCTGCAGGCACCGCAACTAAGCTGATCGTTCTGCTTCTCCTGATGTCCTCTAGACTTCAAAAGGCCCAGCAACACAGGTGGTGGTTCTGCAACTCCCTCAAGGGCTGCACTGTCTTCTCAGCAAGTTTGATGCCAGTATCCCTCGTCGGACCAGCTGGAACAGTACCCCTGTGCACTGCTTTGGCTTGCCCTTGCCAAGGCTTGTTGACTCTCTTCTCCAGAGATCTTTGGTCTCCAGAAAGCTCCAGCCCCCAGCATCTCTTCCTGCTAAGATCTTTGTTCTCACTATATCTTCTGCACCGTGGGCCTGTATCTTTGGTGAGCTGCTCGAGGTCCTCATGTGACTCCTGTGCCTTCAGCCTGTAAGTCCTCTTTAGGGTCTTCTTTGGCTCCAGTGGGCTTCCCAATTTGCTCGGGCCTGCTCTGACTCTCCTGCACTTGATGAGTTCCTTGGACCTTGCTGGTCCTGACACTGCAGCGATAAGGTCACCGTTCATCATCGGTGGTCATTGGTCTTCCGTGCCTCCTGATCACTCCCAAGTGGCATAGACACTGACCCCTCTGCTTGCAGGTACTCCTAATCAAGAATCCACCTTTGGATTACACCGGACTCTTTCACCTTCTTTGCCAGTGGCATCTTCACTGAAGTCCTCCATTGTGGTCTACAGCGGTTTCCGACGTCTATGGGTGGGGTGACTCTCCATCCTTCCATCTTCCACGTGGTTTCTTCAGGGTCCTCTAGGAAGGGTCCTTCTTCTTGAAAACTGCAATTGCGACTTCCCCATTGACTTGCATTGAGTACACGGCTGTGTTTCCACTCTGCACACAGCCTCCATGCGGTTCCTGGGTACTTACAACTCGGGTGGTTTTTTGGGTCCCCAGCTCTTCTAAGTCTTCTGGGTCAAGTCTCAACTTCTGTCGCAGTTCGTATTCCACTTTATTAGTATACGGTTTGGTCTCCCCCTGGAGACCTCTGTGTATTTGTGCTACTTACCTGTTCTCCTTTTGAAATATTGTATGTATTGTGTTGATATATACGGGTAGCAGATATACCAATGTGTTAGTGAGTGTGTATAATAAATATAACTATTTTTATAACTACACTGTGTGGTTCTTTTCCGCTTAACCTACACTACTTGATTAGTACTGGTAATACCAGCTGCTTTAAACTTCTTCTGGCCTAAGCCTGGAACCTAAGCCTGGAGGCTGCTCTCCACAGCTACCACTTACAGAGTTTTCTGTGGTTGTCTAAGACCACTAAAATCACCATAAGGGTTGTCTGGATTAGTGCAGGGTGGTTCACTTAAATAAGTGTGCATCATATACTAAGCCAGCCTCCTACAGCCCTCACTTGACGGATCAACCCGAAACTTTTAAGACAGCAGCTAAAGTGAGTGGGACCCTTGTTTTTTAAATTTTGTGGCGATTCATCAAACTTTGCCAAAGTTATTAGCAAAACAAATAACGCTTTTCCTATGGAAACTAGTTCCTAACTATAACTACCTACTGGCATCTATATATATATAAAAAACTTATAAGATGCGGCCACAGTTGGCCTGCCTTCTTAGGCCAGTCCCAGTGAAGCAAGACTCTTGATCCACAAAGAGAACAGGTCAGACTTCGGGGGGTGCTACGTTGCTACATTGTGTGTGTGTATGTATATATATATATATATATATATTTATTTTTTTCATTGTATTTTTGTTTTGTCAATAAGTTTATTGTTGGCTGAATAATTTCACTTTATGAGGAACTACGCTATGTGGTTAGCTAAATACAAAAGGTATGCCCACTGGGGGTAAATTAAGTTAAACGGAAAGTTTGGAGCTATCCATGCCCACATGGTGTCAGATTCTTCTAGTCGACTTCCTCAGGAGCAGAAGATTATTTCCCAAATTCCCTCTACCAGTGTTTCCGGTCTATGTGTTCTAACATATCAACCAAGAACACTAATCGGGGGGAAAGGGGAATGGGACAAAAGAGAGACTCCTCCAGTCAGGCGCTTCTAAGTTCACCCTTCAACTCTGCTCTGCTCTCAGTTGTGTTTGAAGGAACACCTGTAACAGATTAGCATAACATTTTTTAGGAACACAATCTCCTACTAGTTCTTTCTTTTACTTTCCCTCACTACTTCTTTAATCTTCTTTACCTGTTATTATTTGGAGGATAACTGCTCTCTATTTTAATGCTTTTTTCAGAAGTCGTGGGTAGTCTCTACTGCGCTTGCGTCTTGCTTGCTGCTGTTTCTTATTAGTGCGCTGGCATAAACTCCTGGAACTGTTGGTTGCTAGATACATATATATATATATATTTAGGACTTTGTATCTCCTCAGATAATTCGTGCCAATTCAAGTTCTGCACTATTCTCTTGGCTTGTTAACTTATTTAGTCTCTGAATCTTCAATTAGTTGTCGCATCACTTTTGTTAATTTCGTTTTTTCTTTTAAAGACTTGCAATTGACTGGACGATGGATTACTCTATAAACTGACTCAAAACCTGGAATTGTTCGGCAAAGGTTTTCTCACAAAAAGTTCTGGTGCTTCACCTTCTGAATACTCAAAACGCTACTCACGGAATTCTTCGAATTTTCTCTGAGACACTTACTTCAGACTCCGAAAGTGTCTCTAAACGAAATACCTCAGAACTGACAGGCGCGGCGGGAAGACGCTGCTCTCGCCTCAGGAGATTCAGTTGAAGTGCGAGGAGCGTTAATCACTCGCGCGCACTTGTCTTTCTGCTTCCTTAGAACACTAGACTGCTCACCTCTCGGATTCCAAGCGTCGGCGGCCATCTTGAAAATCCCGCGATGGTAAATCTGGAGCACCTTGAAAATTACTCGGTCCAGTAATCTCCGCCGTGGATATAGTCTTCTCCACCTAGGGTAGCAACTGATTCTATGGTATTTCTTTCCTCTATTGCTGCTCAGGGAGATGGTCGCTGCACTGATTGGCTGATTCCTGACAGTACTCCCCCCTAACAGAAGGCTGTCCCCCTTGGGTTTGTTAGGGTTTTTCTCATGGAACCTTTTTATTAATTTTGGTGCATGGACATTGGAACTGGGTTCCCATGATATTTCTTCTGGACCAAAGCCCTTCCAGTCAATTAAATAGAACAGTCTCTTTTTTCTAACCTTTGAGTCTAGGATCTGATTTATCTCGAATTCTTTCTCTGAATTTATTTGAATTGGAGGCGGAGTGGGACTCAACCTAACATCTGGAGGATTTTTCTTTAATAATGACACGTGAAAGACTGGATGGATTTTTAAATGAGAAGGTAATTGGATTTTAACTGCTACTGGGTTCACCATTTTATTTACCTTGAAAGGGCCAATAAATCTGGGTTGGAACTTCCTATTTCCTTTCAATTTTAAATGTCGAGTGGAAAGCCAAACTTTATCTCCTTTTTTAAAGACAGGGCCTACTTTTCTTTTCTTGTCTGCCTGAATCTTGTAACTTTTTTTTGCCTTCTCTAAATTCTTTCTGGCTATAAAAAAAGGAGTCTTGCAATTCCTGTGCTAACTGTCCTGCTGCTGGAACTGTCTCGTTCTCTTTCCCTAGGAATACACTTGGGTGCCTCCCATGATTTAAGTAAAAAGGTGTGTACCCTGTTGAACTATGGATGGAATTGTTGTATGCAAATTCTGCGGTCCAAACCAATTCTGACCACTCTTTTTCCTGATCTAAAAGATACAACCTTAAGTACTGTTCTAACTCTTGGTTGACCCGCTCAGTCTGCCCATCGGTTTCTGGGTGGTAACTCGTAGAGTATCGAGAGTCTATTCCCAAACTTTTAGTGAATGCCCTCCAAAAATGAGAAACAAACTGGGTTCCCCTATCTGATATTAGTACCTTTGGAATCCCATGGGCCCTCACAATGTGTTGTGTGAACAATCGTGCCACCTGGGAAGCACTGGGAATACCTTTTAGTGGTACAAAGTGGGCCATTTTTGAAAATGTGTCTACAAATACTATTATGGTGTTATTGCCTTGACTAGGGGGAAGGTCAACTATAAGATCCATTGTGACTGTATGCCATGGGTGAGGTGCGGTGGGCAACGGCATCAATAACCCATGTGGAGCTGACCTACTAGTTTTTCCCTTTACGCACCTTTCGCAGGTGGAGACGTATTGTCGTATCTGAGTTTCCATGTTTGGCCACCAAAAGGTCCTCTTGATTAGTTCCTTAGTCTTTTGTATTCCTTTATGACCAGCCAATGGGTCATCATGGCAAGCGTGCAAGATGTTCTCTCTGATTTCTTTTGTTGGGATGAAAAGAAGTCCTTGATGATACGGCAATCCTTCCTTGACAGTTCTTTCTGGAGCTTCTTTTAACCAGGCTGACAGTTCTGCAGCTGAGATGTTCTTCTTAATTTCACTTTCTAGCTCATTGTATTGAATTGTTAAAATGAATTTTTCTTTTGGGATGATGGGTTCTTTGCTGATAGCTTTCTCCACTGATTCTGTTTCAATTCTTGAAAGAGCATCCGCTTTTCCATTTGCCATTCCTGGACGATAGGTGATCACAAAATTGTAGTCCGCAAAATACAAGGACCACCTTAACTGCCGTGCTGTTAAGGTTCGGGCCGATTTCAAAAACTGCAGGTTTCTGTGGTCGGTAAACACAGTAATCTTGTGACGTGCACCCATCAAGTAATGTCTCCATTCTCGAAAAGCTTCCTTCACTGCCAAAAGTTCTTTATCTGCGATCGAGTAGTTGATTTCAGCGGGAGTTAATTTTTTCGAATAAAAGGCCACTGGATGTAGCTGGCCGGTATTTTTATGCCGCTGGGATAAGATTCCACCTATGGCAGTATCTGAGGCATCTGCTTCGACATAATAGGGTTCCTCTGGGTCT
This sequence comes from Triturus cristatus, assembly GCF_964204655.1. NCBI lineage: Eukaryota > Metazoa > Chordata > Amphibia > Caudata > Salamandridae > Triturus > Triturus cristatus. The sequence continues at coordinate 1,006,515,120 of NC_140584.1, forward strand.
GCATGTAACAAAATGGGTGCTGAGACAAAAGACTGCTTCAAGAATTGAAAGGCCGAATCTGCTTCTGGTGTCCAATCAAATGTCACTCCCTTTTTTAGCATACGAGTTATTGGGCTGACAGTAGTTGAAAAATTCAAAATGAACCTTCGATAAAAGTTTGCAAAGCCCAAAAAACTTTGGATTTCTTTTACACTTCTTGGGGCCGGCCATTCTTGCACTGCTCTCACCTTGGCTGGATCCATACTAACTCCTTCTGGAGACAATATGAATCCCAAAAATTCCACCTGGTTCACATGAAAAGCGCATTTCTCTAGTTTGACATAAAGGCTGTTTTCTAACAACCTTCGTAGGATGGTTCTCACATGGGACACATGATCTTCTTGGTTGTTTGAAAAGATCAAAATGTCATCAATGTATACTACAGCAAATCTATCCAAAAATTCGCGCAGTACGTCGTTCACAAAATGTTGAAATGCGGCTGGAGCATTGCATAACCCATAAGGCATTACTTGGTATTCGAACAATCCGTAGCGAGTTCGAAACGCTGTCTTCCACTCATCTCCAGGTGCCACTCGAACTAGGTGATAAGCACCTCTAAGATCCAATTTCGTATAGATTTTAGCCTCCTTTACTTGATCCAACATCTCGGACACCAAGGGTAATGGGTAACGATTTTTTACTGTGACTTGATTAATGGCTCTATAATCTATGCAAGTGCGAAGTTCGCCGTTCTTCTTAGGGATAAAGAACAGGGGCGAAGAGACTGGGGACTGTGAGGGACGAACGAATCCATTGGCTAAATACTGGTCTAGGTACTCTTTTAAATGAGCATTCTCTGCCTCCGTTAGAGCATAGACTCGACTACAAGGAAGGTTCGCTCCTGGTTCCAATTCTATTCGACAGTCATATGGCCTATGTGGAGGTAATTTTTCAGCTTCCTTTTTATCGAACACCTTGGCCAAGTCTCGATATTCGCTAGGAATTTCCTCTGTCTCTGTCATACAGATGCTGATGGGGGCTGACACCAAACAAGCTACTTGAGATTCCTCAATCCCTCTGGGATTTTCACAAAAGCAATTTGCAGTGCAGTATGATGAATTCATTACTACAGTCCGTTGACTCCAATTTATTTGGGGGTTGTGCTCAGTAAGCCAAGGTATTCCCAAGATAAATTGGAATTGGGGCGCGTCAATTAAACTGAAGGTTATTTGTTCCTTGTGACCATTCAATCCCATGAGGAGCAATGATTCTGTTTCATGGGTAATGGGGCCTGAAGACAAATTCGTTCCATCAACAGCTCTTACAGCTTCTAGAATCTTCTTTTTAACAAATCGAATTCCCAATCTTTTGGCACAGTTTATGTCACAAAAATTACCGGTGGCTCCCGAGTCAATCATCACCGAAACCTCTGAAGTTCTTGTGTCTTGAAACCGAATTGTGAATGGTAAAACTAAGTGTGGAACTGAAGTTTGCAAGGTATTTGCCACTCGTTGAATGGTTGGAGTTGACTTAGTCTCTGCTGCCATCAGAGCAACCCCTTCTACTGATGGAGCCTGTCTTTTACCTGTGGCCCTGTTTTAGGCCTCTTTGGACACTCCCTAACAAAATGTCCTGACACTCCACAATATAGACACAATTGATTCGTTTTTCTCTTCTCTTTCTCCTCCTTCGATAGTGGACCACGAATTGCTCCAATTTGCATTGGTTCGTCGTTCTGAGCGTTGTCTGAAGTTTTATGAATTTCACTTTTTACTCTGTCAAACCTGGGAGGAATTGGACGAAAATCTCTCTTCTTTTCTGACCTTCGTTCATTGAGGCGATGATCAATCTGCAAAACTAGATCTATTAATTCTGAGATTTCCGAAGGTCTACCAGGAACTTGTGCTAAAGCATCCTTTAATTCTTCCTTCAATCCACGATAAAAAATTGCTGCTCTTTTTTCATTTGGCCAATTCGTTTCTACTATTAATTTATTGAAGTGGGCAATGTAAGCCACCAAGTCACGATTCCCTTGTCGTAGATCCAACAGTTCGTTATCTGTTGCCTGAGCTGCAGTCCTGCGATCAAATATTCTTAAAAATTCGGCCTTGAAATCCTGAAAGTTATATAACATGGGATCATTTCTGTTGACTATAGGCATAGACCACGCTGCTGCATCACCTGTCAGATACGACAATACGAATGCCACCCTAGATTGGTCTTCGGAAAATATTACTGGGCGACACAAAAAATGTAGTGAACACTGAGTGAGGAAGATTTGAGCTTTATGCGAATCCCCCCCAAAACGCTCTGGTTGTGCTAAAGGAATGATTGGGGAAACTGCATGTATGACCTGAGTTGATAACCCTACCGATTGAGGAACACTTGGAATACCTGTAGCCCCTCCAGAGGGAGACCCTGCTGAAGCTACTAACTCCTCCATTCTTTGTTTAATCTGCAAGGACTCCTGACTGGATCTACGTAATTCCTCTCTCAGGACTTTATTCTCTTCTCCAGTGTCATGTAATTGCTTTTGCATGTTCTCGAGTATGGTTGTTAAAGTTTTCAAATCTAATCCTTCTGTCATTTCTGCTCGGGTGGAAGTCTATTTCTTTTTTGGGGCACTTCAATCTGTCAGATTCTTCTAGTCGACTTCCTCAGGAGCAGAAGATTATTTCCCAAATTCCCTCTACCAGTGTTTCCGGTCTATGTGTTCTAACATATCAACCAAGAACACTAATCGGGGGGAAAGGGGAATGGGACAAAAGAGAGACTCCTCCAGTCAGGCGCTTCTAAGTTCACCCTTCAACTCTGCTCTGCTCTCAGTTGTGTTTGAAGGAACACCTGTAACAGATTAGCATAACATTTTTTTAGGAACACAATCTCCTACTAGTTCTTTCTTTTACTTTCCCTCACTACTTCTTTAATCTTCTTTACCTGTTATTATTATTTGGAGGATAACTGCTCTCTATTTTAATGCTTTTTTCAGAAGTCGTGGGTAGTCTCTACTGCGCTTGCGTCTTGCTTGCTGCTGTTTCTTATTAGTGCGCTGGTATAAACTCCTGGAACTGTTGGTTGCTAGATACATATATATATATATATTTAGGACTTTGTATCTCCTCAGATAATTCGTGCCAATTCAAGTTCTGCACTATTCTCTTGGCTTGTTAACTTATTTAGTCTCTGAATCTTCAATTAGTTGTCGCATCACTTTTGTTAATTTCGTTTTTTCTTTTAAAGACTTGCAATTGACTGGACGATGGATTACTCTATAAACTGACTCAAAACCTGGAATTGTTCGGCAAAGGTTTTCTCACAAAAAGTTCTGGTGCTTCACCTTCTGAATACTCAAAACGCTACTCACGGAATTCTTCGAATTTTCTCTGAGACACTTACTTCAGACTCCGAAAGTGTCTCTAAACGAAATACCTCAGAACTGACAGGCGCGGCGGGAAGACGCTGCTCTCGCCTCAGGAGATTCAGTTGAAGTGCGAGGAGCGTTAATCACTCGCGCGCACTTGTCTTTCTGCTTCCTTAGAACACTAGACTGCTCACCTCTCGGATTCCAAGCGTCGGCGGCCATCTTGAAAATCCCGCGATGGTAAATCTGGAGCACCTTGAAAATTACTCGGTCCAGTAATCTCCGCCGTGGATATAGTCTTCTCCACCTAGGGTAGCAACTGATTCTATGGTATTTCTTTCCTCTATTGCTGCTCAGGGAGATGGTCGCTGCACTGATTGGCTGATTCCTGACACATGGGCATTATCGATAATGCAATCGATATCAGGCGCATGTTGTTATTCCTTAAAAGGACTGTGCCTGAAAAAGCCATGATACAATATAATTTTAATTTGTAGACTCAATAACATTGTCTACATTTTATTGTATATTGCTTTGTTTGTTTACATACTCCGACGCCGCTTACCGGCTTTTTTGGTATTTATCAGGCAGAAACTACCAGTCTTTTGTCTATTACAACTGTTTTGTAGTCCTCACATGACTTTATCACGTGCACAGCATAAAATGGTGGAATTGTTTGACAAAACTTTGTTGGTGAACAAGCCTGCTGGCTCAGGCGAAACGCGTCCGACATAGCCACTGATTAAACCCTGGCTGTATTTGTCAAGACACTGCGTCGTGTCCTTTTATTCTAAGAGGAGCCTTTGTTTCTATTTAAGCGGACCAAGCTTGGAGGTTCGCCTGACGACGCACCCGCTGATTTGGTGTTTGCGGTGGCTGTATCCAAGCAATTTGGAAAAGGATTTTGGTGCCGCTGCCCCCCCCTCATGCGAGAAGCATTTGCAAAATATTCGTCAAAAGTACCAGAGTGAGTTACGGCGGTTTGGTTGAGTCGGAGGACCCGCGGAAGCGACGTCTCCCAGGTGAGCTGTGTCGATTGTGCGTGAGGGGAAGCGGGGAAGCCAACAAGTATAAGCAAGAGCAGCTTCCATTTAGGAAAGCAGCAGTTGGCGGTTCTTGTCGAGAAAACTACAGGGTTTAAGATGTTGGCTGCGGAAATGAAAGAAAGGGAAGAGGCAGCCCTATCGATCTTTGACGATAATAAGCAGATCACTAAGAAAGGTGCAGGGAGTGCAACAAGTTCAATATCCAATGATAAAGTATCGGATGTGCTGGCAAGATTGAAAAGATTGGAGTAATTAAAACGAAGTGAGCTTTCAAAATGGTGGGAAGCAAAGTCATTACAACGGTACCTAGAAGTCAAAAGAATCCCTAGGGGCTTGAGATTTCTAGTAGTCCCTACATATGAGGATCCTAATCCTAATATGTTATGTGAATGGGCCGATAATAATCAAGAATCCTCGCGGAGAATGCTCGCAATTTTAATCAAGTATGCCGATATTGACAGGACCAAGATAATGGAAGAAATTGGGCAGATAACGGAAATGCTGGAGAAAGAGTTGGATCAAGAACTGATAAGTAAATTTAAAAAAGATATGTCAGAGCGCCTGCACAAATTGGAGGTCTCAATCAAAGAGAGGAAAGCAGTCAAATTTATGCGAGATAAGGGCGATTATGAACGAGGACAAATATATACATTTGCCAAGAAATTTGAGAATGTCCGCAGACAAAAAATGAACCCCGGAATGAGAACGACAGGAGCAGCCCAGTCAGAACAAGGTAGTGTGCAAAGCTTCAAGATTGAGACATCTGCAGATGAAGGACCTAGTGGCCTCACAAGTAATCAAATCCCCTCAGTACTGGATGAATTCGGTTTTTACAAGAGCAAAGGAGGTTCAACCTCCGTCCAAGAACTGCAACCAATTATGCAGGACCCGGAAGGGGAAAAGGCAGAGGCAACAGAGGCGCAAAGGGGCCAGACAGCGGCACCGGCAATGGGAGAAGCAAGAAAAAGTAAGTGACGCAACTTCGTCTGAGAGTCCCACAGCAGTAATTAATTTAACATCAATCCCGTTATCAACTAAAGAAGAAAAAAATCTACAACTTGGACTGTCATACTGTCCCACTGCGGAATTTAATTATGTGTCTACTAGAATTGATACATTCAAGTACACCAGAATGTTGAAACTTAAGAAACATTTCGCAATGAATCCTGGCAAATATAGGGTACTGGTAGCCCAAAAAGGTACTGTAATACAGAGTGACCTACGAAATCTACAGGTTAATGATATGAACTTAATACTGGAATTGGGACAAATGGGCAACGAAGAAGAGAATGACTATTCAGCTACTGCAGAAGCTGCATCACAGAATGCAGAGGATGTTGCACTAGAACAAGGTGTTCCAATTGGGGAAAGTGTTTCTACAGGTTTCAGGCCACGCTCAAGATTTATCCCCAAAACTGTAAAGGATTCAGTAGACATATTTAATGAACTGGTAATCAATGATTTAAAGAATCTGGAGAAATGCACAGGGTCTAAACATAAAAAATGGTCACTGCAACAAAAAAATTGTATGGATCTTGTTAAGAAACTGTCCTCAAATAACGATTGTATTGTGCAGAATGCCGATAAGGGTGGTAACATAGTTTTATGGGGCAGACAGAAATATCTAGATGAAGCAAATAAACAGCTTAATAACAAGAACAACTACGTAAGGGTCCCCCCTGACCTGATGTCAGAAAGCAATCGTGTGTTTAATACAAAATTACAGCAGTGGTATGATCAAGGTCTGTTATCGCACGATGAATTTCGTTATTTAGAGATCAATAACCCATAATTCCAGTCTTTTATTTAATACCAAAATTTCATAAAGATTTGAACAATCCCCCAGGGAGGCCAATTATTTCGGCCATTGGGAGTGGTTTAGAAAACACTTCCAGGTTTGTTGACTCATTTTATTGCCCAATGGTAAAGTTATTACCCTCATTTATTCAAGATACAGGTGATTTCCTGAAGAGCATCTATGATCTGCCATGGGAAGATGACATGTTTTTAATGACCATCGATGTAACTACGCTGTATACAAGCATAAAACATCAAGACAGGCTTAATGCCATTAAATATTACTTGGGGACAAGACCAATTTCCTTATGGGCTCATACACAAATGTTATGCTCAATGGTGGAATGTTGCCTACAAAATAACTTCTTTCTCTTTAATGGGGAACTGTTTCATCAACTCTGCGGCACTGCGATGGGCACCTGCTTCGCCCCCAGCTATGCGAATTTGCATATTGACTGGTGGGAGGAGCAGGTGGTCCGTCAGCAGTGCCAAGAAGAATGGCAAAATAACATCCTCCACTGGAGTCGTTTTATCGACGACTTGTTCGTCATATGGAGAGGAACTGAAATATCAGCCAATGATTTTGTTAAAAAACTTCAGATTAATAATCTTAATCTAAAATTCACCAGTACTGTGAGTAATAATGAAGTGAACTTCTGAGATCTTACTGTGTATGTGAAGAATGGTAAATTGCATACCAAAATATTTCGAAAACCTACAGCAGGAAACACGTTGCTACATGCAACAAGTTTTCATCCCAGTAACCTCATTAAAAGCATCCCCTATGGGGAATGTTTAAGAACAGTACGTAACTGTAGTGAATCTGCCACCAGTGAGATAGAATTACAGACCTTACACTCTCGTTTCAAAACAAGAGGATATGGGGAAGAGTGCATTCAGAGTGCAATTCACAAGGTCAAACAAAAAACAAGAGAGGAAATTCTATTTCAACCATCAGAAACGAGTAAACGTAGGCAGAATCAATCAAAGGGCTCTAATGAGTGTAGATTGGTGACCTCTTTCAATAAACAACATGGGCAAGTGCGCAGTATCTTGATGAAACATTGGCATTTGATACGAAATGATCCAATTTTGGGTCAAATTGGATCAAAGAAACCTATGATAACATTTAGAAGAGCAAAATCATTTAAACAAATGTTGGTCAGTAACATGGCACCTAAATCCCTGAAGCAGCCCCTTAAAACATCATGGCTAAAACGGCAAGATGGATTTATCAAGTGTTTGAAGTGCAAAGCATGCCAGCATGGCAAAAATACAAAAAAGTTTATGACAGGTTGCTCGCAAATTTAAAAGAACATTAGGGGGCAATTTGATTGCAAAACAGAGTTTGCTGTGTACGTTCTGAGTTGCCCTTGCAATCTTCAGTATGCTGGCAGCACAATTCTTCCTGTCCATAAGAGAATACTTCAACATTTGAGGGCTATAAAACATGTAGATAGAGCTTACCCTGTGGCACGTCATTTTGCAGCCTTTCATGGTAGTGATGTGACTGGTTTAACATATTTAGTTATTGATGCAATTGCCCCTAATGTGAGGGGTGGAGATAGACAGAAGAGCTTGAGAAAATTGGAATCACGTTCTATTGTGGAATTGAACAGTAAAGCACCAATGGGCCTCAATATGGAAGAAGATCTGTATACACATTTGTAATTTAAGGGGCTTCTGATGAGCTTAAATTAATCTTCCTGAGATTTCCGTTTTCATGTTTAGTATATTATAGTTTTCTTGTATATATATATTTTTTTCATTGTATTTTTGTTTTGTCAATAAGTTTATTGTTGGCTGAATAATTTCACTTTATGAGGAACTACGCTATGTGGTTAGCTAAATACAAAAGGTATGCCCACTGGGGCTAAATTAAGTTAAACGGAAAGTTTGGAGCTATCCATGCCCACATGGGCATTATTGATAATGCAATCGATATCAGGCGCATGTTGTTATTCCTTAAAAGGACTGTGCCTGAAAAAGCCATGATACAATATAATTTTAATTTGTAGACTCAATAACATTGTCTACATTTTATTGTATATTGCTTTGTTTGTTTACATACTCCGACGCCGCTTACCGGCTTTTTTGGTATTTATCAGGCAGAAACTACCAGTCTTTTGTCTATTAAAACTGTTTTGTAGTCCTCACTTAACTTTATCACGTGCACAGCATAAAATGGTGGAACTGTTTAACAAAACTTTGTTGGTGAACAAGCCTGCTGGCTCAGGCGAAACGCATCCGACATAGCCACTGATTAAACCCTGGCTGTATTTGTCAAGACACTGCGTCGTGTCCTTTTGTTCTATGAGGAGCCTTTGTTTATATATATATATATATATATATATATATATATATATATATATATATATATATTCACTTAAAAAACCATAGGTTTCACACATGTTATAGTTAGCTGTACATTTCACTCGTAAAAAACCAATGAAATTCCACGTTATAGTTAGATCAGGGAACTATAACTTGCGCGCCCACAATAAACTGCTGATGACGTCACATATTACATCACTCATGACATGGTCAGTGACATCACTCTTCACATCAATGATGACATCTGAAATGACACATTGTGGATTGCGGTCGCGCAAGTTATAGTTACCTGATCTAACTATAACGTGGAATTTCATTGTTTTTTTACGAGTGAAATGTACAGCTAACTATAACATGTGTGAAACCTATGGTTTTTTAAGTGAATTTGCAAGGTTTTTTAAATGCTAATTCCTAACTATAACGTGTGTGAAACCTATGGTTTTTTCAGTGAATTTGTACGGTTTTTTAAATGCTAAGTTCTGTATTTATTTTTTATTTTTTTTTCTGGTTTTTCACCGTGCGCACACCCTGCGCGCGCGGTGCGCTTCGCGCACCGTGCGCGCGCTGTGGGCGCTCTGTGCGCTTCGCGCGCCGAGCGCCCACATTGCGCAGTCCATACCGTGCGCGCCTCGCCTTTTTTTACACAGTAACAATTTTTTTTTCTCCCTTGCGGGTCCTTCAATTTATTTAATAAATGTGATTGTTATTTCTCATTTTTTTTTAATTATTTTTTTTTGCCGTGCGCGTACGGTAAGCTTACCGTACGCGCACTCGGCGATTTTTTTTTAAAATTAATAAATGTATTTTTGGTACTTTTGTGTCCTTCTTTGACCCCCTTTCAAATGTTATGGGGTCTATAACTCTCTTCCTTGCCCCCTTTTCACGTTATCTCCCTTTTTTTTTCTGTGTGAAACACACAAAATGGCGGCTGACACTTCCTGATTTCGTCCGATTCGAATGTTTACAGTCATGTGACAACCAATCAGATTTGAGCTCGCGCACGGCACCGTACGCGTACGGTAAGCTTACCGTAAGCGCACGGAGCGCGCTTACAGATATATATATTGCTTTAAATGCTTTTTTCTCAGGAACTACTGAACAAATTTACACCAGACCTACAAAAAGCACTTCCTTGACCTTATGGCTACCTCTCTGCCAAATTTCAAGTAATTCTGTTCAGCCGTTCGGGCTGTAGCTGTGTCTAAAGGTCCTATGGAAAAATGCATGGGGAAAACGCGTTTTGGGACCCCCCTTTTTTCTCGGCCCCCGCTTGACGAATCACCCCGAGACTTTCAGGGTAGGAGCTGAACGGAGCGCCCCATTAGTTTTGAAAATTTCGCGAGGATTCGTCAACCGGCGCCAAAGTTATTCAAAATAGAATTTTGAGATTTCCTATGGAAACACGGTCCTAACTATAACTATCTACTGGCGACCGCCAGTAGATAATCTATCTATCTATATATATATTTATATATATCTATATATATATATATATATGCAAAACAAAGTCTCCAAGCCCAAGGAGCCCCCGACCCTTCAGGGTGGCCTCGCGGAACAGTGAGCATGGAGCAGCTCACCAACACACGCCGTGACCAAACAAAGATGCGAGGCCCATCACGGAGATAAAAGCATTTATTTCGAAGACAACAGCACTAATCTTCCATCACCTTACGCGTTTCGGCTGTCGCCTTGCTCACAGGTAAGAAGTTAACAAATGCAAAGTGCGTTGTGCTTGCTTTTTTTTAAACAAAATGTCACATGACCAGGCATTCGAAATACTAGCCCCATAATGCATTGTACAGTTCGTAAGTTCATTGCACATGGAATCATGATTGATCCTCAAACAGCTTTATTTCAGCATTTTTTTCTTTGGTACCTGCATCATTTTAGTGGAATATGGAAGAAGATCTGTATACACATTTGTAATTTAAGGGGCTTCTGATGAGCTTAAATTAATCTTCCTGAGATTTCCGTTTTCATGTTTAGTATATTATAGTTTTCTTGTATATATATATTTTTTTCATTGTATTTTTGTTTTGTCAATAAGTTTATTGTTGGCTGAATAATTTCACTTTATGAGGAACTACGCTATGTGGTTAGCTAAATACAAAAGGTATGCCCACTGGGGCTAAATTAAGTTAAACGGAAAGTTTGGAGCTATCCATGCCCACATGGGCATTATTGATAATGCAATCGATATCAGGCGCATGTTGTTATTCCTTAAAAGGACTGTGCCTGAAAAAGCCATGATACAATATAATTTTAATTTGTAGACTCAATAACATTGTCTACATTTTATTGTATATTGCTTTGTTTGTTTACATACTCCGACGCCGCTTACCGGCTTTTTTGGTATTTATCAGGCAGAAACTACCAGTCTTTTGTCTATTAAAACTGTTTTGTAGTCCTCACTTAACTTTATCACGTGCACAGCATAAAATGGTGGAACTGTTTAACAAAACTTTGTTGGTGAACAAGCCTGCTGGCTCAGGCGAAACGCATCCGACATAGCCACTGATTAAACCCTGGCTGTATTTGTCAAGACACTGCGTCGTGTCCTTTTGTTCTATGAGGAGCCTTTGTTTATATATATATATATATATATATATATATATATATATATATATATATATATATATATATATATATATATATATATATTCACTTAAAAAACCATAGGTTTCACACATGTTATAGTTAGCTGTACATTTCACTCGTAAAAAACCAATGAAATTCCACGTTATAGTTAGATCAGGGAACTATAACTTGCGCGCCCACAATAAACTGCTGATGACGTCACATATTACATCACTCATGACATGGTCAGTGACATCACTCTTCACATCAATGATGACATCTGAAATGACACATTGTGGATTGCGGTCGCGCAAGTTATAGTTACCTGATCTAACTATAACGTGGAATTTCATTGTTTTTTTACGAGTGAAATGTACAGCTAACTATAACATGTGTGAAACCTATGGTTTTTTAAGTGAATTTGCAAGGTTTTTTAAATGCTAATTCCTAACTATAACGTGTGTGAAACCTATGGTTTTTTCAGTGAATTTGTACGGTTTTTTAAATGCTAAGTTCTGTATTTATTTTTTATTTTTTTTTCTGGTTTTTCACCGTGCGCACACCCTGCACGCGCTGTGGGCGCTCTGTGCGCTTCGCGCGCCGAGCGCCCACATTGCGCAGTCCATACCGTGCGCGCCTCGCCTTTTTTTACACAGTAACAATTTTTTTTTCTCCCTTGCGGGTCCTTCAATTTATTTAATAAATGTGATTGTTATTTCTCATTTTTTTTTAATTATTTTTTTTTGCCGTGCGCGTACGGTAAGCTTACCGTACGCGCACTCGGCGATTTTTTTTTAAAATTAATAAATGTATTTTTGGTACTTTTGTGTCCTTCTTTGACCCCCTTTCAAATGTTATGGGGTCTATAACTCTCTTCCTTGCCCCCTTTTCACGTTATCTCCCTTTTTTTTTCTGTGTGAAACACACAAAATGGCGGCTGACACTTCCTGATTTCGTCCGATTCGAATGTTTACAGTCATGTGACAACCAATCAGATTTGAGCTCGCGCACGGCACCGTACGCGTACGGTAAGCTTACCGTAAGCGCACGGAGCGCGCTTACAGATATATATATTGCTTTAAATGCTTTTTTCTCAGGAACTACTGAACAAATTTACACCAGACCTACAAAAAGCACTTCCTTGACCTTATGGCTACCTCTCTGCCAAATTTCAAGTAATTCTGTTCAGCCGTTCGGGCTGTAGCTGTGTCTAAAGGTCCTATGGAAAAATGCATGGGGAAAACGCGTTTTGGGACCCCCCTTTTTTCTCGGCCCCCGCTTGACGAATCACCCCGAGACTTTCAGGGTAGGAGCTGAACGGAGCGCCCCATTAGTTTTGAAAATTTCGCGAGGATTCGTCAACCGGCGCCAAAGTTATTCAAAATAGAATTTTGAGATTTCCTATGGAAACACGGTCCTAACTATAACTATCTACTGGCGACCGCCAGTAGATAATCTATCTATCTATATATATATTTATATATATCTATATATATATATATATATGCAAAACAAAGTCTCCAAGCCCAAGGAGCCCCCGACCCTTCAGGGTGGCCTCGCGGAACAGTGAGCATGGAGCAGCTCACCAACACACGCCGTGACCAAACAAAGATGCGAGGCCCATCACGGAGATAAAAGCATTTATTTCGAAGACAACAGCACTAATCTTCCATCACCTTACGCGTTTCGGCTGTCGCCTTGCTCACAGGTAAGAAGTTAACAAATGCAAAGTGCGTTGTGCTTGCTTTTTTTTAAACAAAATGTCACATGACCAGGCATTCGAAATACTAGCCCCATAATGCATTGTACAGTTCGTAAGTTCATTGCACATGGAATCATGATTGATCCTCAAACAGCTTTATTTCAGCATTTTTTTCTTTGGTACCTGCATCATTTTAGTGGAATATGGAAGAAGATCTGTATACACATTTGTAATTTAAGGGGCTTCTGATGAGCTTAAATTAATCTTCCTGAGATTTCCGTTTTCATGTTTAGTATATTATAGTTTTCTTGTATATATATATTTTTTTCATTGTATTTTTGTTTTGTCAATAAGTTTATTGTTGGCTGAATAATTTCACTTTATGAGGAACTACGCTATGTGGTTAGCTAAATACAAAAGGTATGCCCACTGGGGCTAAATTAAGTTAAACGGAAAGTTTGGAGCTATCCATGCCCACATGGGCATTATTGATAATGCAATCGATATCAGGCGCATGTTGTTATTCCTTAAAAGGACTGTGCCTGAAAAAGCCATGATACAATATAATTTTAATTTGTAGACTCAATAACATTGTCTACATTTTATTGTATATTGCTTTGTTTGTTTACATACTCCGACGCCGCTTACCGGCTTTTTTGGTATTTATCAGGCAGAAACTACCAGTCTTTTGTCTATTAAAACTGTTTTGTAGTCCTCACTTAACTTTATCACGTGCACAGCATAAAATGGTGGAACTGTTTAACAAAACTTTGTTGGTGAACAAGCCTGCTGGCTCAGGCGAAACGCATCCGACATAGCCACTGATTAAACCCTGGCTGTATTTGTCAAGACACTGCGTCGTGTCCTTTTGTTCTATGAGGAGCCTTTGTTTATATATATATATATATATATATATATATATATATATATATATATATATATATATATATATATATATATATATTCACTTAAAAAACCATAGGTTTCACACATGTTATAGTTAGCTGTACATTTCACTCGTAAAAAACCAATGAAATTCCACGTTATAGTTAGATCAGGGAACTATAACTTGCGCGCCCACAATAAACTGCTGATGACGTCACATATTACATCACTCATGACATGGTCAGTGACATCACTCTTCACATCAATGATGACATCTGAAATGACACATTGTGGATTGCGGTCGCGCAAGTTATAGTTACCTGATCTAACTATAACGTGGAATTTCATTGTTTTTTTACGAGTGAAATGTACAGCTAACTATAACATGTGTGAAACCTATGGTTTTTTAAGTGAATTTGCAAGGTTTTTTAAATGCTAATTCCTAACTATAACGTGTGTGAAACCTATGGTTTTTTCAGTGAATTTGTACGGTTTTTTAAATGCTAAGTTCTGTATTTATTTTTTATTTTTTTTTCTGGTTTTTCACCGTGCGCACACCCTGCGCGCGCGGTGCGCTTCGCGCACCGTGCGCGCGCTGTGGGCGCTCTGTGCGCTTCGCGCGCCGAGCGCCCACATTGCGCAGTCCATACCGTGCGCGCCTCGCCTTTTTTTACACAGTAACAATTTTTTTTTCTCCCTTGCGGGTCCTTCAATTTATTTAATAAATGTGATTGTTATTTCTCATTTTTTTTTAATTATTTTTTTTTGCCGTGCGCGTACGGTAAGCTTACCGTACGCGCACTCGGCGATTTTTTTTTAAAATTAATAAATGTATTTTTGGTACTTTTGTGTCCTTCTTTGACCCCCTTTCAAATGTTATGGGGTCTATAACTCTCTTCCTTGCCCCCTTTTCACGTTATCTCCCTTTTTTTTTCTGTGTGAAACACACAAAATGGCGGCTGACACTTCCTGATTTCGTCCGATTCGAATGTTTACAGTCATGTGACAACCAATCAGATTTGAGCTCGCGCACGGCACCGTACGCGTACGGTAAGCTTACCGTAAGCGCACGGAGCGCGCTTACAGATATATATATTGCTTTAAATGCTTTTTTCTCAGGAACTACTGAACAAATTTACACCAGACCTACAAAAAGCACTTCCTTGACCTTATGGCTACCTCTCTGCCAAATTTCAAGTAATTCTGTTCAGCCGTTCGGGCTGTAGCTGTGTCTAAAGGTCCTATGGAAAAATGCATGGGGAAAACGCGTTTTGGGACCCCCCTTTTTTCTCGGCCCCCGCTTGACGAATCACCCCGAGACTTTCAGGGTAGGAGCTGAACGGAGCGCCCCATTAGTTTTGAAAATTTCGCGAGGATTCGTCAACCGGCGCCAAAGTTATTCAAAATAGAATTTTGAGATTTCCTATGGAAACACGGTCCTAACTATAACTATCTACTGGCGACCGCCAGTAGATAATCTATCTATCTATATATATATTTATATATATCTATATATATATATATATGCAAAACAAAGTCTCCAAGCCCAAGGAGCCCCCGACCCTTCAGGGTGGCCTCGCGGAACAGTGAGCATGGAGCAGCTCACCAACACACGCCGTGACCAAACAAAGATGCGAGGCCCATCACGGAGATAAAAGCATTTATTTCGAAGACAACAGCACTAATCTTCCATCACCTTACGCGTTTCGGCTGTCGCCTTGCTCACAGGTAAGAAGTTAACAAATGCAAAGTGCGTTGTGCTTGCTTTTTTTTAAACAAAATGTCACATGACCAGGCATTCGAAATACTAGCCCCATAATGCATTGTACAGTTCGTAAGTTCATTGCACATGGAATCATGATTGATCCTCAAACAGCTTTATTTCAGCATTTTTTTCTTTGGTACCTGCATCATTTTAGTGGAATATGGAAGAAGATCTGTATACACATTTGTAATTTAAGGGGCTTCTGATGAGCTTAAATTAATCTTCCTGAGATTTCCGTTTTCATGTTTAGTATATTATAGTTTTCTTGTATATATATATTTTTTTCATTGTATTTTTGTTTTGTCAATAAGTTTATTGTTGGCTGAATAATTTCACTTTATGAGGAACTACGCTATGTGGTTAGCTAAATACAAAAGGTATGCCCACTGGGGCTAAATTAAGTTAAACGGAAAGTTTGGAGCTATCCATGCCCACATGGGCATTATTGATAATGCAATCGATATCAGGCGCATGTTGTTATTCCTTAAAAGGACTGTGCCTGAAAAAGCCATGATACAATATAATTTTAATTTGTAGACTCAATAACATTGTCTACATTTTATTGTATATTGCTTTGTTTGTTTACATACTCCGACGCCGCTTACCGGCTTTTTTGGTATTTATCAGGCAGAAACTACCAGTCTTTTGTCTATTACAACTGTTTTGTAGTCCTCACTTAACTTTATCACGTGCACAGCATAAAATGGTGGAACTGTTTAACAAAACTTTGTTGGTGAACAAGCCTGCTGGCTCAGGCGAAACGCATCCGACATAGCCACTGATTAAACCCTGGCTGTATTTGTCAAGACACTGCGTCGTGTCCTTTTGTTCTATGAGGAGCCTTTGTTTATATATATATATATATATATATATATATATATATATATTCACTTAAAAAACCATAGGTTTCACACATGTTATAGTTAGCTGTACATTTCACTCGTAAAAAACCAATGAAATTCCACGTTATAGTTAGATCAGGTAACTATAACTTGCGCGCCCACAATAAACTGCTGATGACGTCACATATTACATCACTCATGACATGGTCAGTGACATCACTCTTCACATCAATGATGACATCTGAAATGACACATTGTGGATTGCGGTCGCGCAAGTTATAGTTACCTGATCTAACTATAACGTGGAATTTCATTGGTTTTTTACGAGTGAAATGTACAGCTAACTATAACATGTGTGAAACCTATGGTTTTTTAAGTGAATTTGCAAGGTTTTTTAAATGCTAATTCCTAACTATAACGTGTGTGAAACCTATGGTTTTTTCAGTGAATTTGTACGGTTTTTTAAATGCTAAGTTCTGTATTTATTTTTTATTTTTTTTTCTGGTTTTTCACCGTGCGCACACCCTGCGCGCGCTGTGGGCGCTCTGTGCGCTTCGCGCGCCGAGCGCCCACATTGCGCAGTCCATACCGTGCGCGCCTCGCCTTTTTTTACACAGTAACAATTTTTTTTTCTCCCTTGCGGGTCCTTCAATTTATTTAATAAATGTGATTGTTATTTCTCTTTTTTTTTTAATTATTTTTTTTTGCCGTGCGCGTACGGTAAGCTTACCGTACGCGCACTCGGCGATTTTTTTTTTAAATTAATAAATGTATTTTTGGTACTTTTGTGTCCTTCTTTGACCCCCTTTCAAATGTTATGGGGTCTATAACTCTCTTCCTTGCCCCCTTTTCACGTTATCTCCCTTTTTTTTTCTGTGTGAAACACACAAAATGGCGGCTGACACTTCCTGATTTCGTCCGATTCGAATGTTTACAGTCATGTGACAACCAATCAGATTTGAGCTCGCGCACGGCACCGTACGCGTACGGTAAGCTTACCGTAAGCGCACGGAGCGCGCTTACAGATATATATATTGCTTTAAATGCTTTTTTCTCAGGAACTACTGAACAAATTTACACCAGACCTACAAAAAGCACTTCCTTGACCTTATGGCTACCTCTCTGCCAAATTTCAAGTAATTCTGTTCAGCCGTTCGGGCTGTAGCTGTGTCTAAAGGTCCTATGGAAAAATGCATGGGGAAAACGCGTTTTGGGACCCCCCTTTTTTCTCGGCCCCCGCTTGACGAATCACCCCGAGACTTTCAGGGTAGGAGCTGAACGGAGCGCCCCATTAGTTTTGAAAATTTCGCGAGGATTCGTCAACCGGCGCCAAAGTTATTCAAAATAGAATTTTGAGATTTCCTATGGAAACACGGTCCTAACTATAACTATCTACTGGCGACCGCCAGTAGATAATCTATCTATCTATATATATATATATATATATATATATCTATATATATATATATATGCAAAACAAAGTCTCCAAGCCCAAGGAGCCCCCGACCCTTCAGGGTGGCCTCGCGGAACAGTGAGCATGGAGCAGCTCACCAACACACGCCGTGACCAAACAAAGATGCGAGGCCCATCACGGAGATAAAAGCATTTATTTCGAAGACAACAGCACTAATCTTCCATCACCTTACGCGTTTCGGCTGTCGCCTTGCTCACAGGTAAGAAGTTAACAAATGCAAAGTGCGTTGTGCTTGCTTTTTTTTAAACAAAATGTCACATGACCAGGCATTCGAAATACTAGCCCCATAATGCATTGTACAGTTCGTAAGTTCATTGCACATGGAATCATGATTGATCCTCAAACAGCTTTATTTCAGCATTTTTTTCTTTGGTACCTGCATCATTTTAGTGGAATATGGAAGAAGATCTGTATACACATTTGTAATTTAAGGGGCTTCTGATGAGCTTAAATTAATCTTCCTGAGATTTCCGTTTTCATGTTTAGTATATTATAGTTTTCTTGTATATATATATTTTTTTCATTGTATTTTTGTTTTGTCAATAAGTTTATTGTTGGCTGAATAATTTCACTTTATGAGGAACTACGCTATGTGGTTAGCTAAATACAAAAGGTATGCCCACTGGGGCTAAATTAAGTTAAACGGAAAGTTTGGAGCTATCCATGCCCACATGGGCATTATTGATAATGCAATCGATATCAGGCGCATGTTGTTATTCCTTAAAAGGACTGTGCCTGAAAAAGCCATGATACAATATAATTTTAATTTGTAGACTCAATAACATTGTCTACATTTTATTGTATATTGCTTTGTTTGTTTACATACTCCGACGCCGCTTACCGGCTTTTTTGGTATTTATCAGGCAGAAACTACCAGTCTTTTGTCTATTACAACTGTTTTGTAGTCCTCACTTAACTTTATCACGTGCACAGCATAAAATGGTGGAACTGTTTAACAAAACTTTGTTGGTGAACAAGCCTGCTGGCTCAGGCGAAACGCATCCGACATAGCCACTGATTAAACCCTGGCTGTATTTGTCAAGACACTGCGTCGTGTCCTTTTGTTCTATGAGGAGCCTTTGTTATATATATATATATATATATATATATATATATATATATATATATATATATATATATTCACTTAAAAAACCATAGGTTTCACACATGTTATAGTTAGCTGTACATTTCACTCGTAAAAAACCAATGAAATTCCACGTTATAGTTAGATCAGGTAACTATAACTTGCGCGCCCACAATAAACTGCTGATGACGTCACATATTACATCACTCATGACATGGTCAGTGACATCACTCTTCACATCAATGATGACATCTGAAATGACACATTGTGGATTGCGGTCGCGCAAGTTATAGTTACCTGATCTAACTATAACGTGGAATTTCATTGGTTTTTTACGAGTGAAATGTACAGCTAACTATAACATGTGTGAAACCTATGGTTTTTTAAGTGAATTTGCAAGGTTTTTTAAATGCTAATTCCTAACTATAACGTGTGTGAAACCTATGGTTTTTTCAGTGAATTTGTACGGTTTTTTAAATGCTAAGTTCTGTATTTATTTTTTATTTTTTTTTCTGGTTTTTCACCGTGCGCACACCCTGCACGCGCTGTGGGCGCTCTGTGCGCTTCGCGCGCCGAGCGCCCACATTGCGCAGTCCATACCGTGCGCGCCTCGCCTTTTTTTACACAGTAACAATTTTTTTTTCTCCCTTGCGGGTCCTTCAATTTATTTAATAAATGTGATTGTTATTTCTCTTTTTTTTTTAATTATTTTTTTTTGCCGTGCACGTACGGTAAGCTTACCGTACGCGCACTCGGCGATTTTTTTTTTAAATTAATAAATGTATTTTTGGTACTTTTGTGTCCTTCTTTGACCCCCTTTCAAATGTTATGGGGTCTATAACTCTCTTCCTTGCCCCCTTTTCACGTTATCTCCCTTTTTTTTTCTGTGTGAAACACACAAAATGGCGGCTGACACTTCCTGATTTCGTCCGATTCGAATGTTTACAGTCATGTGACAACCAATCAGATTTGAGCTCGCGCACGGCACCGTACGCGTACGGTAAGCTTACCGTAAGCGCACGGAGCGCGCTTACGGATATATATATTGCTTTAAATGCTTTTTTCTCAGGAACTACTGAACAAATTTACACCAGACCTACAAAAAGCACTTCCTTGACCTTATGGCTACCTCTCTGCCAAATTTCAAGTAATTCTGTTCAGCCGTTCGGGCTGTAGCTGTGTCTAAAGGTCCTATGGAAAAATGCATGGGGAAAACGCGTTTTGGGACCCCCCTTTTTTCTCGGCCCCCGCTTGACGAATCACCCCGAGACTTTCAGGGTAGGAGCTGAACGGAGCGCCCCATTAGTTTTGAAAATTTCGCGAGGATTCGTCAACCGGCGCCAAAGTTATTCAAAATAGAATTTTGAGATTTCCTATGGAAACACGGTCCTAACTATAACTATCTACTGGCGACCGCCAGTAGATAATCTATCTATCTATATATATATATATATATATATATATATATATATATATATATATATATATATCCAACACACCTCCTCCCAGGGAAAGAGTGGAAGCCACATGGGGGACAGTTAGGAAACAATTTAATCGGGTGAAATCAGCATAATGCATTTCGGCCTTCACTGGCCTTCATCGGATGCTTCAAATGTTCAGGTGGCTCTGAAACAACAAATTTGAAAGTCCTGCCCCTTCCCCATTGGTGGGGATCCGCTCTGCCCCCTTTCCCTCGTGCTTGCTCACCAACACCGCAATTAGTAGAAACTGCAGGTCCCAGGATACACCAGGTAGGTGCTGCAGGGGGGATAGACTGTCCAAGTGGAATGGCGGTATTGGCAGGGCATCCCACGTTGTAACAGATTGCCAATAACCTGTTTCAAATAATTCCGCTCTGTCTCCTTGTGTCCCCAAACACCGCTGCAGCCCCGCGTTCCAGGTCACCATGCAGGCAGAGGCAGGAGTGTAGAATACAACCCGCCCTACATATCGCTGCCCTCCAAGTGCCCCTGAACGTTGAGGCGGGCCACGGACTTCCCGATACCTCGGGGTACAACCAAATCTGCCGCAGCAGCTGCCAGTATGGTCCGCGTCCGGCTTGCGCAGCGGGAGCCTCCGAATCACGTTACAGGCAGCCGTGACAATATCCAACACACCTCCTCCCAGGGAAAGAGTGGAAGCCACATGGGGGACAGTTAGGAAACAATTTAATCGGGTGAAATCAGCATAATGCATTTCGGCCTTCACTGGCCTTCATCGGATGCTTCAAATGTTCAGGTGGCTCTGAAACAACAAATTTGAAAGTCCTGCCCCTTCCCCATTGGTGGGGATCCGCTCCGCCCCCTTTCCCTCGTGCTTGCTCACCAACACCGCAATTAGTAGAAACTGCAGGTCCCAGGATACACCAGGTAGGTGCTGCAGGGGGGATAGACTGTCCAAGTGGAATGGCGGTATTGGCAGGGCATCCCACGTTGTAACAGATTGCCAATAACCTGTTTCAAATAATTCCGCTATGTCTCCTTGTGTCCCCAAACACCGCTGCAGCCCCGCGTTCCAGGTCACCATGCAGGCAGAGGCAGGAGTGTAGAATACAACCCGCCCTACATATCGCTGCCCTCCAAGTGCCCCTGAACGTTGAAGCGGGCCACGGACTTCCCGATACCTCGGGGTACAACCAAATCTGCCGCAGCAGCTGCCAGTATGGTCCGCGTCCGGCTTGCGCAGCGGGAGCCTCCGAATCACGTTACAGGCAGCCGTAACAATATCCAACACACCTCCTCCCAGGGAAAGAGTGGAAGCCACATGGGGACAGTTAGGAAACAATTTAATCGGGTGAAATCAGCATAATGCATTTCGGCCTTCACTGGCCTTCATCGGATGCTTCAAATGTTCAGGTGGCTCTGAAACAACAAATTTGAAAGTCCTGCCCCTTCCCCATTGGTGGGGATCCGCTCCGCCCCCTTTCCCTCGTGCTTGCTCACCAACACCGCAATTAGTAGAAACTGCAGGTCCCAGGATACACCAGGTAGGTGCTGCAGGGGGGATAGACTGTCCAAGTGGAATGGCGGTATTGGCAGGGCATCCCACGTTGTAACAGATTGCCAATAACCTGTTTCAAATAATTCCGCTATGTCTCCTTGTGTCCCCAAACACCGCTGCAGCCCCGCGTTCCAGGTCACCATGCAGGCAGAGGCAGGAGTGTAGAATACAACCCGCCCTACATATCGCTGCCCTCCAAGTGCCCCTGAACGTTGAGGCGGGCCACGGACTTCCCGATACCTCGGGGTACAACCAAATCTGCCGCAGCAGCTGCCAGTATGGTCCGCGTCCGGCTTGCGCAGCGGGAGCCTCCGAATCACGTTACAGGCAGCCGTGACAATATCCAACACACCTCCTCCCAGGGAAAGAGTGGAAGCCACATGGGGGACAGTTAGGAAACAATTTAATCGGGTGAAATCAGCATAATGCATTTCGGCCTTCACTGGCCTTCATCGGATGCTTCAAATGTTCAGGTGGCTCTGAAACAACAAATTTGAAAGTCCTGCCCCTTCCCCATTGGTGGGGATCCGCTCCGCCCCCTTTCCCTCGTGCTTGCTCACCAACACCGCAATTAGTAGAAACTGCAGGTCCCAGGATACACCAGGTAGGTGCTGCAGGGGGGATAGACTGTCCAAGTGGAATGGCGGTATTGGCAGGGCATCCCACGTTGTAACAGATTGCCAATAACCTGTTTCAAATAATTCCGCTATGTCTCCTTGTGTCCCCAAACACCGCTGCAGCCCCGCGTTCCAGGTCACCATGCAGGCAGAGGCAGGAGTGTAGAATACAACCCGCCCTACATATCGCTGTCCTCCAAGTGCCCCTGAACGTTGAGGCGGGCCACGGACTTCCCGATACCTCGGGGTACAACCAAATCTGCCGCAGCAGCTGCCAGTATGGTCCGCGTCCGGCTTGCGCAGCGGGAGCCTCCGAATCACGTTACAGGCAGCCGTGACAATATCCAACACACCTCCTCCCAGGGAAAGAGTGGAAGCCACATGGGGGACAGTTAGGAAACAATTTAATCGGGTGAAATCAGCATAATGCATTTCGGCTTTCACTGGCCTTCATCGGATGCTTCAAATGTTCAGGTGGCTCTGAAACAACAAATTTGAAAGTCCTGCCCCTTCCCCATTGGTGGGGATCCGCTCCGCCCCCTTTCCCTCGTGCTTGCTCACCAACACCGCAATTAGTAGAAACTGCAGGTCCCAGGATACACCAGGTAGGTGCTGCAGGGGGGATAGACTGTCCAAGTGGAATGGCGGTATTGGCAGGGCATCCCACGTTGTAACAGATTGCCAATAACCTGTTTCAAATAATTCCGCTATGTCTCCTTGTGTCCCCAAACACCGCTGCAGCCCCGCGTTCCAGGTCACCATGCAGGCAGAGGCAGGAGTGTAGAATACAACCCGCCCTACATATCGCTGCCCTCCAAGTGCCCCTGAACGTTGAGGCGGGCCACGGACTTCGCGATACCTCGGGGTACAACCAAATCTGCCGCAGCAGCTGCCAGTATGGTCCGCGTCCGGCTTGCGCAGCGGGAGCCTCCGAATCACGTTACAGGCAGCCGTGACAATATCCAACACACCTCCTCCCAGGGAAAGAGTGGAAGCCACATGGGGGACACTTAGGAAACAATTTAATCGGGTGAAATCAGCATAATGCATTTCGGCCTTCACTGGCCTTCATCGGATGCTTCAAATGTTCAGGTGGCTCTGAAACAACAAATTTGAAAATCCTGCCCCTTCCCCATTGGTGCTGATCCGCTCCGCCCCCTTTCCCTCGTGCTTGCTCACCAACACCGCAATTAGTAGAAACTGCAGGTCCCAGGATACACCAGGTAGGTGCTGCAGGGGGGATAGACTGTCCAAGTGGAATGGCGGTATTGGCAGGGCATCCCACGTTGTAACAGATTGCCAATAACCTGTTTCAAATAATTCCGCTATGTCTCCTTGTGTCCCCAAACACCGCTGCAGCCCCGCGTTCCAGCTCACCATGCAGGCAGAGGCAGGAGTGTAGAATAAAAATGCATGGGGGAAACGGCGTAAATGCACAGTTTTTACAGTATATCTATTGGCATAGGAATATATTGAATAGTCAATGTGAATCTAGCACTGTATAGAGAGCGCAATATACTAAATTGGCATATATGTTGTCAGAGAGTTGTACTTGCTTCTAAAATATAGTAAGATCATAACAATTGTGTATATGGTCTTGGGAAGCGAAACATGAATATACGGGTATACTAATATACCTGTATACCAAATAATTAGCATAAATGCAATGATATATATATATATATACATATATATATATATATAACTGTAATGCCGATTCCAACTTCCACACGGGCGATGAAAAGACAGCACAAACTCCTCTTTTTGGTATGGCGAGATTCTTTATTGCTCACATTGTAGTCATTACGCGTTTCGACTGACACAGCAGCCTTGATCACATGTGGAAATGCGTTTGCCATTGATTTTTTAAATAGCACCTCCTAGTGTCACGTGATCCCTATAAACATAGAAGACATACTATGAGTATACACCATATAATGTGCAAAATAATGCTAAACTTATTGCATTAGAATATTATTTAATGTAATAATTAAAAGCTGACAATTCTATAAATTGAAGAAATAGAATATTATGACCAATACATTATGAATAAGAGATATAAATCACATGATGTCTTTGAGAGAAATTTCTAAAACGGCGTAAATGCACAGTTTTTACAGTATATCTATTGGCATAGGAATATATTGAATAGTCAATGTGAATCTAGCACTGTATAGAGAGCGCAATATACTAAATTGGCATATATGTTGTCAGAGAGTTGTACTTGCTTCTAAAATATAGGAAGATCATAACAATTGTGTATATGGTCTTGGGAAGCGAAACATGAATATACGGGTATACTAATATACCTGTATACCAAATAATTAGCATAAATGCAATGACATTGTATGGTAAAGATTACTGCTCATAACTGATTCTTTATCCCTGATGCAAGATAATACTCAGAACAACAAATATAAAGGAAACACGGCAAAACTATGTGTAATACTGATACTGCCAATAGAATCACGCCCAGTAGTATATAGAATGTCTTTGTACTATGGAGCTCTAATTGTTAAATGTATATCTCTAAATTACTGTAACATTATATTCATTTCAAGTTAATAAATTGCAGCCCTGTATGTTGTGCAAATAACGCAACTAGAGAGACCTACTCTCAAGTCTAAAGTGCAAATGATGTGTTGAATAAATAACAGTGTAATAAAAGATAATATTAAAAATAATATATATCTAAAAAACACTTCTAAAAAAATACACTTCTAACTAGGTTTCATTTTTATGGGATTTTTTGATAAAAAAGGAATTATATATAAAAACAATCTGTGTGATCATAAAATGGTAATTGAACAGGGTGATGCAAAAAGACTGAAGCCTACTTGTTCAAAAAACTACCAACTAAGATGGATATGTGTCTTAATAGTTTATCTGGTCATAATGATAACACATGTTGTACCTAATAACGATGGGAACATAGTCTTCAGAAATTCTACAGGTAATAATACAGGTCTTCTGTAGTATTGAGTCCATTGGGGGCCTTGCTGTCAAATTCCATAATCAAGTGTGTTTCAAGTTTCCTAAGCATGAGCTTTCTGTTACCACCTCGTGAAAGTACCGGGATGGCAGCTACTACATAGTATTTGAGACAACTGAGATCATTATGGTGTATTGCCTTAAAATGAGGTGCTACAGGGTAATTGGTGTCATTGTTCACAATAGCACGAAAGTGCAGTAGGATGCGGCTATGTACTGCAAGTTTACTGCTTCCTATGTAATTTAAACCGCAGGTACAGGTAAGAACATACATCGCAAATTTAGTGCGGCAACTAAAATGGCCTCTTATCTCTCTTTGATGGGACTGAAAGGAACAGTATAGTGAGTATAGTTTTTACCAAATTTACAAGCTCTACATGTAGAGCACTTGTAGAAGCCTAATTTAGGCTTCAACCATATTGTGTTGGTAACTGTTTCTGGACTATTTCTAACAAGTTCTGTCCTCATCGATTTCGCTTTTCTAAAAGTGAGAGTGGGTGCTGTAGGTAAAATAGGTGCCAGTACCCCATCAGTTAGTAGGATGGGCCAATTCTTATTTATTATAGCCTTTACTTGCCTCTGTTGTTGGCTATATGTAGTAATTAACCTTGGTGCATCCAATTTTTCATTGGTTTCCTGGCTCGTCCCTAGTATGGCACCGCTTTTGTTCAGAAGAGAGTCCCTAGATCTAAATGTTGCTTTATGGGTTGCTTCCTTAAGTGTTTTTTCGCTATACCCTCTTTGTCTGAACCTTTCCAAGGAATCTGATGTGCATTTGTTAAATTCTTCTTCAGTGCTACAGATCCTTTTCAATCTCAAAAGTTCACCATATGGGATACTTGCGATCAAATGTTTGGGATGTGAACTAGTAGCATGTAATGTGGAGTTGCCTGATGTAGATTTCCTATGTAGAGTTGTGTGTAATTTATTGTTGGCTACATAAACAGTGGTATCCAGAAAGTCGACATTAACTTTGCTTATACATGATGTGAATCGCAGATTCATTTCATTAGTGTTGATGTCCGATATAAACATTTCTGCACTCAGGATGTTACCTTTCCAAATTATAAAAACATCGTCTATATAACGAAACCAATTCATAACATGTGTCTCTACAGTGTCTTTATCTGGCCCTCTGAGAGCCTGCTCCTCCCACAACTCCACTTGTAAACACGCATAGCTGGGAGAGAAGCAGGCTCCCATCGCAACACCTCTGGATTGTCTATATGTCTGTTTATTAAACATAAAAAAAATGTTAAAAATACACCATTCAATCATCTCCATCAACATGATATTGTGGTTATAGCAGTTCAGAGGTCTGGTCTCTAGATAATGTTTAACTGCAGCCAATCCTTTTTGATGCTCAATACTTGTATAGAGTGATTCTATATCAAGAGTAATTAGTACACATTCGTCATTCCAAAAAGCTAGCTCCAATTTGTTAAGAAAATCCCCCGTATCTTTGACATAAGTAGGAAGCATCTGCACATGGCTCTGTAGAAAGTAATCAACATAGCGACTCATATTTTCACACATTCCACCAATTGCCGAAATGATAGGTCTACCCGTACTGGTTCAGTTTTCTTATGTATCTTTGGAATGAGATACAAAATAGGGATTATAGGGAATTCTTTATACAAAAATAAATGCTCTTGATTGGAAACAAGACCCTCACGTTTGTATCCCATCAGCATTTTCTTGAGTGCATCTTTGGCTTTGTTGTATTCCACTATAGATGATTTCACATAGCATGTTGTGTCGCTTAATTGTCGGAATGCTTCCTTCATATAATCACTGTGCGGCCAAATCACTAAATTACCTACTTTGTCTGATTTGTTGATTATGACAACGCTTGCGCTGCCTTGCCTTACTTCATATCCATGAGGCCATGCAAACCCATTCAGGGTGGCTTTGCATCGTCTCATAGATATGACTGATAGGCCTGCGCCACAGGGGCATCAAAAAAAGTGATGTTCCAGCGGCGCAGGCCTCTTGTAAATAAGTCCATGAGATTGGGTATGGTGGCTCAGTGGCGTGACGTGGGGCCCAGCCCCCTGCAACGTACATGGAGTAGTCACCCAATGCTCTAGACCCAGTTAAGAGCTCTCAGCCTGCTCCTTGTGCAGAGTGCCAGAGGGCGCCCCCTGTAGCTCGATGCCCCCATGCTCTGCAAGGGCTGCGAGGGCTATTGTTACACCACTGGGGTGCCTGGACCGATTGTAAGCCTTTTTCTAGTAGTGCCTATTTGCTCAAAGTTTGTTCCCATAGAAAGAAACTGGGGAATTTAGATTGGTTCATAAGCACTCAGCACCTAGAAGGGCTTCTGTTAATGATGCTATTGACCCATTCCTTTGCTCTGTCAAAATGGCACCCTATTACTAAGGTAATTGGGTCTGGGGCCTTCATGGCCAAAGCAGACATTGAGTTGGCTTTCTGCCTTTTGCCAGTGCCCCCCATGACTTTCACTTCCTAGGTTTCAGTTCCAAGATAAATTCTATTATGACAAGCGCATGCTGATGGGGTGCGCTGTCTCTTGTGCTTATTTCCTACAGTTCAGCACCTTTTTGGAATGCGTTTCCACATAGGTATTGGTGTCTGTTCAGTCATTCAGTTCTTGGACGATTTCCTACTCCCGGGACCAGGTGGATCCATTTGCTGTGCCAAATCACTTGCTACTTTTCAGTGCTTAATGTCTGAATTCGAAACTCAGGAAACAAATGCAGGATCAGCAACAACCTTGATTTTTAGATATAGAAATCGATACAGTGAAAGGGGACTGCAGACTTCCAATAGATAAAGTGGATGCCTCCAGAGCCTTCCTGGAGTCCTACCTGGGGACACAGTAGGTCACCTTACACCAGTTACAAATCAGCTCAATTTTGACTTATAGGTAATACCCGTGGGTCACCCACTTTCATGCACCATAGTTCAGGCCATGTATGGCTTGAAAGAAAAGTACCATATGACTCACCTTTCAACAGATCAAAAGCAAGATTTGAGGATTTGGTTGTCCTTTCTGAGATGTTTTAATGGTTCATGGGTGTGGTCAGGCCCCTACGGTAAAGCCATGATTTTGGGTTGTTTACATATGCAGCAGGCAGTGTGGGTTTCGGTGATGATGTAAGCACCAGGTGGTTTACCCAGACCTGGGCTTAGTCTTGGCTGGATACGAGCTCGGGCCAGATTATCACCTTTCAGGAACTGTACCCCATTTTGGTGCCTCTTCGAATTTGGAGTGGCATGTTCTGCAACCAATTGGTTATATTCTTGTCGGACAACATGGCTTTGGTTGAGCGAATCAATTCTCAGTTCCCAAGGTGCACAAAGGAATTGGACTTGATTTGTCTGAAGAATAACAATGTTTTTCCGGTGTTTATGACATTTTTATTTTATTTTAATTATTGCTTGCTTTCTGCACTGATAGTGCATGTGTATAGATAGCGTGTGCACAGGGTATATGAGGTCCAAATTTATTTTTACTGCACCAGAATGGACTACAAAGTCAATAGCATTCTTCATTAACTCTGAAGATTGTAAAGATGCATTCAGCATACCATATAGCAAGTGACAAGGATCTCTTACACTTCAGCTCAGGTATCGATTTTGACAGAACATCATACAACTTTTTCACTTACGTAGCTGAATTACCGCAAATACAAACAATATCACTCCAATCTTTATTGAACTTGGTAGGAACTTTTTTCAGCAGATTTCCAAGTGACACTGCGTTCCATATTTACCAAATGTCTGGTGTGTTGTTTTCACCACTATCTCAGATGCTTGGTGACAACATTCTTTTCACATATACCTGTCACTACATCTTGCATTAAATGTTTAAAGCTTGGCAATTCACTTACAATCAATACTGAATCACTAGAAAAGGGGGTTGATGTATCAAAGGATTTCACCCATTCCTTGTCTGTGGGTAAATGTGATGGTAAATATATGGAAAGATTCTTATTAAACCAGCCATTTTACCTATTGGTGAAATCATATGTAGCCAAAATATGATTTTGATATTTCCCGATTCTCTACAGTTTATAAAATAACTAAATAAGACCTAAAACATGCTTCCAAACACTGCATCTTTAGACCAAAGACCACAAAACTGAAAAAAGCAGAAGGAAGAAGAGACAATCTTTTAGTGAGATCCCTAAACAACAAAACTCAAGCAGAATAATGTTAGCCCAGTCTTTCGTGATGCTACCTTGTATAACAAAGTTACATTGTATTGGCCCCTTCAGGAAGAAATAAAAATGTCTCCTTAACTCATCTTTTCCTTTCTTTGAATGGCACTTAGTTTGTGGTTGCAAAGGTGTTTTTTCAGTGTTTATATGTTTACACCGGTGATGGCTATTTTCCTTTCAGTGGGGTTTTATCTGTTATTATAGGTTTAAACTTAAAACCAGATAGCCTAATTATGTTTAAAGCAAAACATGTACCTGGTATCTTGACTACTGCAAACGATGTTTTATCTTGTCCCGAATGTCCAGAGTTTCCACTGACGTGCAAAGGCAGAACCCACCACTTACCGGGACATCTATGGAACCGTGGAACCCAACTCTCTCCGAGTTTGTTTCAGACAGCATTGCACCTAAAACAACACAGGCATATAAAAGGGCCTCTTCCAGCTAAATTGTATACACTGCGGGCAGACCTCAGGAACAGCTTTTCTCTTTGACTAATTGACTGGTTTTCCTTGAACACATGCAGTGGCTGGATAGATCAGCGGTGTTTGCTAAGTGACACACATTAGCAGTGCCATTTTTGGCGAAATTGAGGGGGGGACTCAGATCATTTACAATCCTTTTAAATTTAGAAAGCCCTGAGAGGGTGGGAAAGGTTGGATGGGTCGAACCTAAATCGACGGCGCTCCAACAACGTGGACACGTCGGGAAGGAGTTTTGTTGCCTTGCACAGAGTATGCAAATATACATATGAGGTGATGCTGTTCACATCAAATTTCTCATATTTTTGGTGCATTTAGAGTCTCTGAGATTGTGGCGAGGTACAAACAAGACGTACATGGGGGGTTTTGGTCAGTAAGATATATTGCTTTGGAAAGGACTTGGTCATCACCATACCTCGTAGTACCCATTGGGCAAAGGGGACCGGATAATTTTGAGGAGGACAGGTAGTTTCTCAGGTGGTCCAGTGGTTGTGGTATGCACATTCTCAGATATGTCCTCAGGTAGCAGCTACCTCCATACTGGCTCATGTCACTGGTGTCCTTTTCACTAGATACCAGTTCCTTAAGGTTCTGCACAAAGACCTTCAGCACCAAGCATCCATGGCAATTTCAGCTCACTCCCTTTTAGAACTGAGACAGGGACATCCGCAGTAGGAGCGGGGGTTAAACCCGAGGTGTTCAAGAAGATTGTCTGGTGGAGGTTAGACTGTTATAAGCACTATGTGTGTATCAACATTCTGTAGATATGAATGTCTTTGGACTTTTGGAGTAATGGCATGTATTTTTCACATGTCAGTTTTTGCATTAGGCACATGGCTATGGCCAGTGTATCGATCATTGGTCATTCAATTGTGCAACATGCAAAGTCGATGTTTACCCAAACTGGCTTGGACAGGCAGGCAGCAGAGGCGAGTTTTCATTTCCTCTAGGCTAATGGGGGTAGTCTCTGCTTTGATGGATTACGCCATCTAGTTGAGGAGTTTATACGCAGAGGCTCCTGCCACATAGGTGACAATGGGCAGAAAGACCCTATTTGAGAATCTGATAGTCAAAATCTCTTGGTTGGCTTGAAAGTGACAGTCATTGCATGGTCACATATCACCCCATGGAGAATTTAGAAGTTAGGCCAGTCATTCAAGGGCCTCAATGAATCAGTCAATAATTTAAATAGGAAGCGGAGTGCTTACCATGGTTGGTTTAACACAATTTCCCGTGGCTGCCCCCAGGAAATAATCCTTTCACAAAGATAGGGCTTATCTGTCAGCCTGGGGCAACTAGTTATTTATAGAGGACTTGGTGGCTTTCGTAATAGAATAGTTCTCACAACACTAGGCAAAGGGACACGGGGGTCCTGTGGTGGTGGAGGAGTTGCTTTTGGCCAGAAAAGAAGTGATCAACTTTGGCATTCAGGAGTATGATTGCAGGTGAACTCAAGATGGAATTGGTTTTAAGCCTTTGGCACAAGCCAGGGTAATGTCCCCACGGTCTCTAGAGAAGGGCTGGTGACGTCCACTGCAGCTATCATCCATAGCCTGACAGGGTATCCCATGGATAATCCTTCTTGTATGCTACTTCAGCAAACCTTTCAAAATATGGGAATGCATGGGGGTTGATGGCTGCACCAGAGGGCCATGGATTGGTCAGGTTGCCCAGGCCCATCTGCATTTGGGTGCCAGGGAAGTCCCTCTTTTTTGCCATATGCATCTTGACCTTGTTCCCCATAGGAACAGTCCAGCCCAAACTACCGAGCCAGGTCTTCCCTGGACGGGAAACAATCATACTGGGTCCAGTTTTGGGGTAACACCCCTCATCAGCCAGGGTAGCTTGAATCCAGTGGCAAAGGGTTGAGTGGCGCGAGGGTAGGTTGACGGCCCATTCCGGCAACAACCTTCAAGACACCAGAATCTTGGTGTCCCGGTGGCGCCACGGCCACGGATAGGAGCAGGGAATCACACCACAATAGGTCCCCTTAGACATATGGCGAGATCGTTTTCCATATAACGTGTGGCAGGTAACATTTGTACTTACCACGTTGTGTAGATTATTGACAGTTCAGTAGGTCCTGAAGAATTGCCACGGATCAGTAGGACCACCGGGCAAGAAACATGTTGACCACCACAGAAGAGCATAGCCAAGCTGAATCATAATATCGGCCAGCTGCCACTCTGTTTTCATTTTTAATCAGGTGGAGAGCCACTCTTAATAAAATTCTATTTTTGGACTTTCCAACTTGTTTTAACCACACACTTGCACTCACATCTACACCACTAGGTCCCTCTCACACACACTGCATCATACGGCCAGGAACTAAAGATCTCCGCTAAAGAGCCCCTTTTTAGGGTGCCCGTCGGGCATTGCAGCGCCGGCCCGACGAGGAGCAGGTCCATATGATGAAGCATGACACCTAGCTTGCTGGGTGTGTGAGGACCCTAGTTCCGAATAGAGGAATTCCTCTTTCTTACGGTCTCTTCTCTACACCTTCACTCCCCCGTTTCTCTGAGGAACTGCATACTCTTTCTTTTTGATATTTTTAAAGTGAGCAAGGGACCCACGTCCGGGCATATCCTGCAAACTTAGGGCAAACAAGGCAAACACTAGGCGATGATGGACGGAGCGCTAAAACTTTTTAGACACTCACCCCAGTCACAAATCTAGGTTCAATCCATCATCGTTCTTTAGCTCACTTCGCCACCCCAGTTCAGACCCACCCATAATCAAATCAGTCTTGACCCTGTACCTCGTGGGAACAGTCCAGCCCGAAATGCCAAGCCAGGTCTTCCCTGGACTGGAAACAAGCATCCTGGGACCAGTTTCGTGGTAACAATCCTCATCAGCCAGGCTAGCTTAAGTCCAGTGGCAAAGTGAGCAACGTACCCACTTCTGGGCATACCCTGCCAACTTAGGGAAAACAAAGCAAACACAAGGAGATGATGGATGGAGTGCTGAAACTTTTCAGACACTCACCCCAAGTCACAGATCTGGGTTGAACCCATCATCGTTCTTTAGCTCACTTCGCCACCCCAGTTCAGACCAAGCATATGCAAATCAGCCTTGACCCTATTCCTCATGTGAACAGTCCAGCCCAAATTGCCAAGCCAGGTTTTTCCTGGACTGGAAACAAGCATCTTGGGACCAGTTTTGGGGTAACACTTCTCATCAGCCAGGCTAGCCTGAATCCAGTGGCAAAGTGAGCAACGTACCCACGTCTGGGCATACCCGGCCAACTTAGGGCAAACAAAGCAAACACAAGGAGATGATGGATGGAGCACTGGAACTTTTCAGACACTCACCCCCCCTTCACAGATCTGGGTTCCATCCATCATCGTTCTTTAGCTCACTTCGCCACCCCAGTTCAGTCCTAGCCATATACAAATCAGTCTTCTTGACCCATTTCCTCATGGGAAAATTCAGCCTGAACTGCCAAGCCAGATCTTCACTGAACTGGAAACAAGCTTCCTGGGACCAGTTTTGGGGTAACACTCCTCATCAGCCAGGTTAGCTTGAATCCAGTGGCAAAGTGAGCAACGGACCCATGTCTGGGCATACCCTGCCAATTTAGGGCAAACAAAGCAAACACAAGGAGATGATTGACAAAGTGCTGAAACTTTTCAGACACTCACCCCCAGTCACAGATCTGGGTTTAATCCATCATTGTTCTTTAGCTTTCTTTGCCACCCCAGTTCAGACCCAGCCATATGCAAATCAGTCTTGACCCTGTTCCTCATGAGAACAGTCCTGCCCGAACTGCCAAGCCAGGTCTTTTCTGGACCGGAAGCAAGCATCCTAGGACAGGTTACAGGGGGTAATACCCCTCATCAGCCAGGCTAGCGTGAATCCAGTGGCAAAGTGAGCAAGGGACCCATATCTGGGCATACCCTGCCAACTTAGAGCAAACAAAGCAAACACAAGGAGATGATTGACAAAGTTCTGAAACTTTTCAGACATTCACCCCCAGTCACAGATCTGGGATGAATCCATCATCGTTCTTTAGCTTACCTCGTCACCCCAGTTCAGAATTAGCCATATGAAAATCAGTCTTGACCTTGTTCCTCATGGGAACAGTCCAGCCCGACCTGCCAAGCCAGGGGCCCGCTATCCCTCATTGGATAACATTGGGCCTCAGCACTCTGCACCCGGCCGCCCTAGTGCCAGCTGAGAGTGCTCTAGGAGTGCATCCTTGACCCTGGAGGGACCCTTGTTCTAACCCCAGAAAACCAACTCTCAAAACTAAGTACTTACCTGTAAACCAATAAGTTAATTTCCTCCCCCATAGGATTGCATTGACTGCTTTTCTATGAAAAATGTTTTAAGTGTGGAGCTGGAAAATTGTATGAAACCTTAAGAAACTGTGTACTCACAAAAACTGATTTACTTACCTTTTATTTAGGAAATGTCTCAGTGTGACATCTAGGCACATCCCACTGAGTAGAAAAAGTAATCTAATAAGTATTCAGACAGTGACTGCAAAGAAACTGAAAAGTAATTTAAATTGTTTCTGAATAATTAACCTATCTGTATTCAAATCAATTACATACAACTGCATTCAACTGTGTTATTCCTGCAAAGTATTATTTCACTTACCTGCACCAGGCCTGGCTTGGTTCTTGAAATAACATAAAACTAAATTATATTTTTACAAAACAAATTGGTCAGAGTTCAGTCTTTGAGTGTGTGAAATCATCTCTTGCCTGAGTGTGTACAATAAATGCTTAACACTACCCTCTGATAAAGCCTTACTGCTCGCCCACAAAAATAGAGTAAGGTATTATCTATGTTTACCTCTGCCTACCTTTCGGGAGCCATTGGACTCCGTGTATACCTTACTTTGGTATACTATTTACAGAGTCAGCTTCTTACAAATACTACCGGTTGGTATGGGCCCTCTTCCTTCAACTGTGCTAAGACCATCCCCATGCCATTCTCTGAAGCATCCGTCTGCACTATTAATTCCTTGGAGAAGTCATGAGCCTTGAGTACAGGTGCTGTACACATGGCCTCCTTGAGGGTATTCAAGTCTTCATGACAGGCCCGTGTCCAGATCGCCGATCTGGGCTGCTTCTTCAATGTCACCTCTGTTACCAGGGCAACAACGGTG
The DNA here is from genome assembly GCF_964204655.1 of Triturus cristatus. NCBI lineage: Eukaryota > Metazoa > Chordata > Amphibia > Caudata > Salamandridae > Triturus > Triturus cristatus. The sequence goes on from NC_140584.1 coordinate 1,006,550,359, forward strand.
CCTTATCCCTTAACAAATTTAGGAGAGAGGAGTTGGCCTAACGCCTAGGGCGGTTGACCTTGAATCCGGGGGAACTGGGTTCGAGTCTCGGCAATGAAGCTGAACATCCTGTGATTCTGGGCAAATCACTTGATCTCTCCGTGCTTAACAAAAATGAATGTGTCCTCATGTAATGCAACTGGTGCTATATAAAGCGCTCTGATACCCAATTCGGGTCAAGTTTGCGCTATATAAAACTCTTGTTAAAAAAAAAATCTTTTGTAGTAACCTGTGAGGCCTAGGAAGATAATCACCTCAGTCTGTGTTTTAGATGGTTGCCAGGTCATGATTGTCCCAATCTTGGTTTGGAGAGGCTGACCTTGCCTCCGTTCAGAAGGTGGACCAGACATACCAGATAACCCTACCCTATCTGACACTTACTGACCTTGATAGTCAGGCCTGCCTGTTGCAGGGCCTGAATCACCACCTGGAGATGTTGCAAGTGCTCCTACTAGCTGGAGCTGTAGACCGCAATGTAGTTCAGATTAGAGGCAAAGAAGACCTCCTTTCCAGCTAGGATGCTGGTAGCCAATCTCTTGAAGGTGGCAGGGGCATGCTGCAGGCCAAAGGGCATCACCCGAAATAGGAAGTGGCCCTCTAGGGTTGAGAATTCTGACCTCTCTTTTGCTCCTTCAGTCAGAGCAACCTGCCCGCACCCTGATACCAAATCAAAAGTACTGAGGAATTTGGCAGTGTCCAGCCTGTCGATGAACTCATCAGCTGAGGGGGTGGGGTGTGCATCATTCCTGGTGACTTAATTGAGACCCCTGTACTCCACGCAGAACCTAAGTTCAGGGGGTGCGCCCAGTGCGGCAGCCGTTGATACCAGCACCACAGGGCTGGACCAGGGGCTGTTTGAAGGCTCAATCACCCCTAACACCAGCATCTTGGAGACCTCCTTGATGCTGACTCGCACTCTGTCTGACAACCTGTACATTTTGATCTTTACAGGTAGGCTGTACCAGGGTCCACATCATGGACGCGCAGGTGTGTGGGTCGAGATGTGAGGGAGAAAAGAGAGGTAAACTGCCCCAGTAACTGATAACAGTCACTCTCCTGCTCTGGGGCTAGGGTAGAAGAGAGAATAGCACCTTCCACTGAAGCATTGTGCTCCTGGAACGAGGAGGCGAGGGAGAGGCTCGCTCTCCTCTTCCACACCTTCATCTATCTCCAGGAGCATGCCCACTTCGTACCTATCAAACTGAGGCTGGAGGCGATTCATGTAGAGCAAGCTTAGAAGGTTTCTAGGGTCTGAAGATCTTCCAGGTAGGAGACTTCTCCTGTTGCTCTTTCACATCATATGGGCCCGCCCAGCAATCCTGGGGAGCTCTGGGCTCCACAGGCTCTATGGCCCATACTTTCTGGCCAGGCTGAAACTCCACAGAGTGGCCGTGTGGTCATACTAGAGCATCATAACCTCCTGATTGGCCTCAAGGTTACTTTTTATATTTTCCAGAAGCGGTGCATCTGGTTGCAGAGGACCAGCATGTAGATGACCACATCCTGGTGAGGTTTCCTGGAAGCTTGCTCCCACCCCCCCCTCACAAAGCTCATACGTACCCTAACAGCACGGTCATTGAGGAGTTTAAAGGGGCCAATAACTAATTGTTTCTGTGGCACCTCCCTGTAGGCAAAGACAAGGCATAGATGGAGGATGTCCCACTCATGCCTCATGGGCTCAGGAAGGCCCATTATCATGTTTTTCAAGGTCTTGTTGAATCTCTCAAAAAGACCATTGATTTGGAGCTGATAGGGTACAGTGAACTTTTAGGTTACCCTACACTCATCCCACTTGGACTGCATGTGCGCTGACATTAAGGCAGTACCTCAGTCAGACACTACCTCCTTGGGGAACCCCACACAGGTAAAAATCCCTATCAGAGTTCTAGCCACCCATCAGAGTTCTGGCCAACACAGGTACAGTCACGGACCTCAGAGAGATGGCCTCTGGCTAGCGGTGGCATATTCCACCAAAACCAGCACAAACCTGTTGTTAAAGGCTGTGTTGGGGTCTAAGGGTCCAAGGGGCCAATAATGTCGATGCCTACCCTTTCAAAGGAAGTGCCAACAACAGGCAGTGGAGCCAGGGGAGCTTTATGATTTTTCCCTGACTTCCCACTGGCCTGGCAGGTTCGGCAGGTTGGGCAGGACGTACAGTATGCATCTGAGGCCGTCTTCATCCAGGGACAATAAAAGTGTGCAGAAAGCCTGGCAAAGGTCTTATCTTGCCCTAGATGTCCTGCCAGAGCTATATGAGGAGCCAAACCTAGTGGAAGGTCCTAGAACACTGGGGGACCACCAGCATAAGGGCTTAACCAGAACCCTTAGGCTCGCTATATAGGAGGTTATTCTCAAAATAGATCAGGTGATCCCCAGAGGTGTCACCTTCTGCCTGGGCTTGGTCTTGCTCCCTCAAGCCCTCTAGAGTGGGACAGTCTCTATGCATCTTGCAGAGCTGGTGGGCCCGCCCTCAACTTGCCAACCAGCGAGTTCAGTCAGGTCACCAAGGGTCTCAATGTCCTCCCCATTTGGCTCGGGCCTCCTCCTCAGGTGCCCCATCAACCTCGACCATGGGGAATTCAGGGGCTGCTTTCTCACACCCCCGCCTCTCTAATTCATGGCAGTAGTCTGGGCCATTGTTTTAGGCTGCAGAGACCCTTGACTCCCTTCATGGGCAGGCATAGGCCATGTGATCATACAGACCCATTCAGGCAATCCCAAAATCTCCAAGTGCGACTTGAGCTCTACTTCCCTCTAGGTAGTGTGCTCCAGGTCATTGCCTAACAGACAATCTACAGGCATGGAAGGGCTCACAGCTACTTTCAGAGAACCTGAGACCCCCCCCCCACTCAAAGAGAACCAGAGCTATTGGTAGATGGCTCTCACGATTGTCAGTGACTCTGACTTGGTGAAATGTGTTAGGAAGGACCTGCTCTGAGGACACCAGCTGATTCTTCACATTAGTCATACTGGTTCTGTCAGGTTCTCATTCTGCGGAATCCAGACGCAGCAATAAGCTCCACCTCCGGACCTTCCCAACACCCTGAAGTATTAGACACAGGGTGTTCGAACGATACGGTGAGGGAAAAAATCCCCAAAAGGGGAAAAAACCCAAAAGGAAGGGAAAGGGAGGGTCAGCAGGGAAAGGAAGCTGGAAAACATAAACACAAGGGTTAACACAGGGCATACATGCTACTCTCAGTAAATTCTCACTACAACCAGTAATGATTCACCTGTAAGGTCTCAGCACAATGACTATATCCCTGGAACGCTTCCGCTATCCCTTCTTCCTATGGACACACAAAAAACCAGATCCATAAACATGGGGACAAAAGACCGTTCATGCTCCTTAGAAAATGCAGCAATAGACTACCTACCCTCATGAGAGGGCTGCTTAACCTCTAAGAGAATCCGCTGTGCTAACTTCTGAGTATGAAGGTTTTCGCTCCTCAAATAATCCCCCAAAAGTAGCTGCAAAGTATACAAAAGGAATATCTTGTTGCGGGGTATATTAATAGCATATACCCCGAAGTTTTAACCAAGGCTCTGTCCCCACACTGGGGTCCCTCCAACCACGGTAGGGCGTAGTGATCAACTACCGCCGCCCGCGTTGGCACCTGTAATCCACTTAAGGCTGTCTTCGTGACGGCAATGCAGAGTATGCCTGCCCCTCGCACTCCGCCACTGGTATGTATTCAGGGATACCTTGCACGAAGGCACCGCCTCCAGGCTGCTCCCTGACTCACCGTACTGTCGTCCGGGCTCCGGTAGAGTCTCACTGATTATCGCCAGGGTGTCAGTGTCCTGCCGAGTGCGTCCTCGATAGATCAGCCGTACGCACGCCGGCACTTCAAAAGTCTACGGTCCGTGTCCACCACTACCAACTCAAAAGGGAAAAGCTACCGGTCCTTCTGATGGTAGCCGCCGCTCCCTCTGGTTCCACAAAATCACGAACGCCTTCGTCTTCGTTAGCTTCTCCTATATCCGGTCCTACCGCAAAGGCTGATGGGATCGGTAGTTCCAACCCCCGGAACTCTGGGAAAGGTAGTTCGTTCGGCAGGCGCGAGGGCTAGACCCTGACAGTACGCCCCCCTCCCCAGCGCCTCCTAGGTCCAGGCTTAGATGGAAACCTCCAATGAAAAGACGCCACGGCTTTTGGGGCATGCACGTTGCTCCAGGGTTCCCAGGAGTCATCCTCCACCGGATACCCCTTCCAGGAGACCAGGTACCACAACACTCCCCTACGCAGCTTCGAATCGCGGATGGACCGCACCTCATATTCAAGCCCGTCATCCCCACACACCGGTGGGGGTGTTCTCCTGTGAGCCGTGAAGGCCTTCTTCAGTAAGTGCACATGGAACACGGGATGTATCCTTAATGAGCACGGCAGTCGCAATTTGTAGGCCACGGGGTTGACTTGTTTCACTATAGGATACGGACCAATGAAGCGTGGGTGGAATATGCTTCGTAGTTTGAAACGGATGTATCTGGTTGACAACCACACCTTGTCCCCCACTCGGAACTGAGGACCCGGGATCCTGTGCTTATCCTCCCAGTGCTTGTATGCAGCTTTCGCCCTCAGCACATGGGTGTGCACCGCCTTGTGCACTTTCCTCAACCTGCGTACGTGTGCCAGTACTGCGGGCTGATTCCGAACGGCCGAAGGGATGTTAATGGGTAACGTGTTCGCGTCGTACCCGAAATTGGCTTTGAACGGTGACATGCCAGTAGAACAATGCCAGGCATTGTTATACGCCAATTCGGCCACCCATAACAAATCCACCCATGATTCATGAGCTTCATCTGAATAACACCGGAGATATTTCTTTAGAGTCTGATTTAACCGTTCGGTCTGCCCGTCAGTCTGTGGGTGAAAACTCGTTGACAGCGCCGCTTCCACCCCTAGTGCCTGACACCATGTTTTCCAAAAACGGGCAACAAACTGCGGTCCTCTGTCAGACACTATCACCCGGGGCAGGCCGTGCAATCGTATAACCTGAGAAGCTAGTAGCTGAGCAGTCTGACTGGCGGTGGGAAGATTCGAACATGGCACAAAGTGACCCATCTTGGTTAGGTTATCCACTACCACCAAGATAGCTGAATGCCCTTTATCCCTGGGCAACCCAGTTATAAAATCCAGGCTTATGTTCTGCCATGGGCGAGCTGGCGTGGGCATGGGCATTAGTTGACCTTTCTTGCGGGTGTTCTCCCCCTTGGCTCTGGCGCAAACCGCACACTCCCTCACCCACCTCTGGGTGTCTGTTACCATCGAGCCCCACCAAAAGTGTCTCCGAAGTAAATGCAAAGTCTTGGTTACTCCTGGATGACCAGCCATGGGCGTTACGTGGCACCATACGAAGGCCTTTTTCTGCATTTCCCTCGTGGGTACATACAGTCCCTCTCCTTGAAAAGGCAGCCCTTGTTTCATCGCCCTGCCCGGTTTACTCGCCGCCCATCTTTCCCAGGCCCCCAGGGATCTGGACTCCCTGATGGTGTCCAAGAACTTCTCAACCTGGATCACACCAATTACCTTGGTAGCCGGAATGATAGCCTGAGGGGTGGTCTCTGGTTGCTCCCCCGGCACCTCCTGGCGAGACAGCGCGTCCGCCTTCCGGTTATCACTGCCCGGTCTATATGTGACCACGAAATTGTACCCTGCGAAGAACAACATCCAACGCATTTGACGCTGCGTTAAATGTCGCGCCGAGGTCATGTATTGAAGGTTTTTATGGTCAGTATAGACGGTTACCGCCTGACTGGCCCCCCACAGATAGTGCCGCCACTCCTGGAAAGCCCTCTTGATAGCCAGAAGCTCTTTTTCCGCTATAGTATAGTTGACTTCAGCAGGGCTCAATTTTATCGACAGGAAGGCTACCGGGTGGAGGAAACCAGTGAGTGCATCACGCTGGGATAAAACCGCTCCGATTGCTTCCTCCGAAGCGTCGGCTTCCACCACAAACGGATGTTCTGGGACGGGATGCGCCAAAACTGGAGCTGTAGTAAACGCTCTTTTTAGGGACTGGAAGGCCTCATCGGCCTCTCGGGACCATGCAAAGGGAACCCCTTTCCTCAACAACCTAGTAATAGGAATAGCCGTGTGAGAAAACTGCCCTATGAACCGGCGGTAGTAGTTGGCGAACCCCAAAAAACTTTGCACTTCACAAACTTTTTTTTGGGGTGGGCCAATCCACTACCGCCCTGACCTTTCTATCCGACATCTGTAACCCCTGGGGACTGAGGTTCACCCCCAGGAACTCCACCTCCCGTACACCGAACTCGCATTTGCTCAATTTGACATATAAACTGTTTTCTCTCAATCTTTCCAATACACGACACACATGCTCTGTATGACAAGACTCGTCCGTGGAGTAAATCAGGATGTCGTCTATGTACATGACCACAAAACGGTCCACGTATTCCTTCAGCACATCGTTAATGAAGAATTGGAAAGCCGCCGGGGCATTACATAGCCCAAACGGCATCACTGTGTACTCGTAGAGGCCGTATCGCGTCTTGAACGCCGTCTTCCACTCATCCCCCTCGCGTACTCGAACCAGGTGATAAGCCCCCCGCAAGTCCAAGCGGGTATAGATCTGGGCTTCCCTCACCTGGTCAAGCAACACCGGTATGAGGGGGAGAGGATAACGGTTGCGTACGGTGTTTTTATTCAAGACGCGATAGTCCACACATGCCCTTAGATCCCCATTGGCTTTCGCAATAAAGAAGATGGGAGAGGCTGCCGGAGAGCGTGAAGGCCTGATGAAACCCAACCGAAGATAATGGTCAATATACTCTTTGAGGTGGACGGTCTCGGGAACCGAAAAGGCATACACTCTGCATGTTGGGATGTTCGCCCCCTCCACCAAGTCTATGCGGCAATCGTACTCCCTATGAGGGGGTAACGATTCCGCTCTGACCTCACTGAACACATCACTGTAACTACTGTACTCCACAGGAAGCCGTACATCGGTTTCCACTGCCGTGGCAGCCAAGTACGGGGAAGCTAACACTGCTATATGAGTCGAAGGATAATGTGACATATGTTCCTGACAGTATTCAGGCACAAAATGGATCGCCTTAGACCTCCAATCCACCCCAGGGTTGTGTAGGCGTAACCAGGGCATACCTAAGATCACCTCGTATTGTGGGGCTGCTATAATATTAAGTGTCACTATCTCCGAGTGTACCACTCCCTGGGCCCTAAAGGTGAGCCCCACCTCACTGGTCCTTTCGGTTATCTGACCTGATTTAAACGGCTGTCCGTCTACTGCCAATACTTCCTCAGGATTATCTCGGGGAACCCGGGGCAAGGCTAGACGGGATACCAACCCGTCATCTATGAAATTGCCCGTTGTTCCACCATCACCGAAACTTGATGGGTTTGTAGGTCGCATGCAAGCTCCATGCGAAGAACAAGATGTGATTCAGTTTCACCCACCCCGATGGTGGATAAAGAGGTGAGTTTCCAAGTCTGACCTCCCTCCTCCCTCTGTCTAGGGGCCTCAACCGGTACCTCATCTGACACTACGGAAGAGACCGCTATTCGCTTGAATCGATTGCCCCCAGAGGCTTTGGGTTTGAAGGGGCACTCTCTAACGTAATGCCCCTTCTTACCGCAGTACAGGCAGAGACCCTGCGTCCTCCGGGCTTCCTTTTCTTCCTTGGACAACTGAGCTCGAAGAGCCCCAATTTCCATCGGTTCGGCACTCTCTTCAGGTCCTCCCCCTGACTTCCGACCTGACCGCTCCGAAGGACCAGACCCTCTGTCCCATCGTCTCCTGCTACCCCCTCTCTCTGTCATACGACTATCCAGTCGTAGAACCAAATTAATCATATCCACACACGTGGTTGGCTGAGGGTCCACTTGGGCCACTACATCCTTCAACTCCTCCTTCAACCCTTGGTAAAAAAGGGACATCCTCTTTTCCTCAGGCCAGTCTGCCTCAGCCACCAACCGATTGAAAGTAGTTAAATACGTAATCAATTCATTTTTTCCCTGTCGTAACTCCAGGAGTTCTTTGTCGGCACTGAAAGTGGTGGCCCTTCTATCAAACATTTTCTCAAATTCATCCTTGAAGGCTGACCAATCTGACAAAATAGGATCGTTCCGTCTTACCAAAGGCACAGCCCAATTGGCGGCGTCCCCCGCCAAATATGATATGGCGAAGGCCACGCGCGAATGATTGCTGGGGAAAGAGGCTGGCTTACAAGAGAAGTGCAGTAGCACCTGAGTCAAAAACACTTGCGTCTTACGAGGATCGCCAGAAAACCTCTTGTGGGTAGCCAACGGAATGGGAGGTGGCACCGTGACTTGAATGGAGGATGCCGAAGAGGAGGCACTAAAAGGGTTCCTAGATAATTGTTCCACCTTATCTCTTAACGCCGTAGTTTCGGCTCTAGATGCTGCCAACTCCTGTTGCACCAATACTAATGCATGTAACACCTCCTCCATGGACGCCATTATTGCTGCGACTGAATCGGGCAGAATGCAATTCGTGGGTTCGTGATTCTGTCAGGTTCTCATTCTGCGGAATCCAGACGCAGCAATAAGCTCCACCTCCGGACCTTCCCAACACCCTGAAGTATTAGACACAGGGTGTTCGAACGATACGGTGAGGGAAAAAATCCCCAAAAGGGGAAAAAACCCAAAAGGAAGGGAAAGGGAGGGTCAGCAGGGAAAGGAAGCTGGAAAACATAAACACAAGGGTTAACACAGGGCATACATGCTACTCTCAGTAAATTCTCACTACAACCAGTAATGATTCACCTGTAAGGTCTCAGCACAATGACTCTATCCCTGGAACGCTTCCGCTATCCCTTCTTCCTATGGACACACAAAAAACCAGATCCATAAACATGGGGACAAAAGACCGTTCATGCTCCTTAGAAAATGCAGCAATAGACTACCTACCCTCATGAGAGGGCTGCTTAACCTCTAAGAGAATCCGCTGTGCTAACTTCTGAGTATGAAGGTTTTCGCTCCTCAAATAATCCCCCAAAAGTAGCTGCAAAGTATACAAAAGGAATATCTTGTTGCGGGGTATATTAACAGCATATACCCCGAAGTTTTAACCAAGGCTCTGTCCCCACACTGGGGTCCCTCCAACCACGGTAGGGCGTAGTGATCAACTACCGCCGCCCGCGTTGGCACCTGTAATCCACTTAAGGCTGTCTTCGTGACGGCAATGCAGAGTATGCCTGCCCCTCGCACTCCGCCACTGGTATGTATTCAGGGATACCTTGCACGAAGGCACCGCCTCCAGGCTGCTCCCTGACTCACCGTACTGTCGTCCGGGCTCCGGTAGAGTCTCACTGATTATCGCCAGGGTGTCAGTGTCCTGCCGAGTGCGTCCTCGATAGATCAGCCGTACGCACGCCGGCACTTCAAAAGTCTACGGTCCGTGTCCACCACTACCAACTCAAAAGGGAAAAGCTACCGGACCTTCTGATGGTAGCCGCCGCTCCCTCTGGTTCCACAAAATCACGAACGCCTTCGTCTTCGTTAGCTTCTCCTATATCCGGTCCTACCGCAAAGGCTGATGGGATCGGTAGTTCCAACCCCCGGAACTCTGGGAAAGGTAGTTCGTTCGGCAGGCGCGAGGGCTAGACCCTGACAGGTTCCTGTGTCTCTCAGAGCCTCCAACAGTTGGCAATTAACAGTGAGCCACTGCCAGTACCTCAAAATATTGTCAGGCAAATGGGCATTTGGCAGTACTTTTGAGGGGTCAGCCCAAAGTTTACAATTAAAAGAGCCTTCGTTGGTTTGGTCCCCAACCTTTAGATCAGAAGTGTGTTCCATCCCACAGAGGCATGTGTTTCCATAAACCACCCTCATAATGCTCTTCTGGGACCTTGTGAACCGTCAGGGCTACCTCGTACGCAGAATACCATTTGTCAATATCATCTCCCACCATATAATGGTATCTGCGGGTATGCTGCCACTATCACTGCTGGACTCTGCCTGAATGGCCTTGAGATCCAGCTCCTTCAGACTTGGTTCATAAGCCAGTACTCCTCCCTCCTTTCTGCCAGTTCCTTGGGGGACAGGCCAGGGGAGTAGATACTGCTCCCTGCCCTAGCAGGGGGATCCATTCTAGGGATCAAGTCATTCCTTTCCTCTTCAAGTGGCTCCATGGAAGGGTCCTCCACAGGCCCCTCCCGCTCGTCATCCTCTCCTGTGGTCTCATTCTGTATGGAGTGAACTTCAACTTCCTGGTGGTGCTCTTGGCAGGAAGTCCAAACTCCTTGCAAAGTCCTTGAGTAGGGCCACAGTGTAAACCTCCAAGTTGGCCAGCTCAAATTCCATGCTTGCAGGTGTGGTTTTAAGATCCAATATTTAGAGAGATAATTTGGGAAATAAAAAATGCCGATCAGGGAGAATTTGAAATTCAAATTGGTCCTAGGTGTGGAATGGTAGTGTATACCAAATCACTGTATGGCACTGCACAACTACAAGTCAAAATTGGCTACTGGATGACAGGGGCATGAGCCTTGGTCAAGCAGCAACCACAATTCTAGTCACGGTGAGAAGTAGGCTACCCTAAATTAACCTATGCGCACCCTCTGGTAGCTTGGCACAGAGTAGTCAAGCCTAACTTTAGAGGCAGTGTTTAAAGTATTTGTGCAACACTACAAACAGTAAAATGGTGATAAAGCCAAATGATCCCTTACCAGTTTAGAAAACTAGCTCTGAACAAAAGCAACAAAAATCCAATTAGCAGACTCGGAGATATCAAATGTAAAATTTATAGTAGAAAATAACAGCAAGAAGCAAAAAGCACCATTGAGGATATCTGGTCACTTCAGGCTGGGACAAAGTCACCAGTTTAGGCTGACCATAGTGGTGCACGGGTGAGCTATGGGGACCCAGTTAGTCCCTCTGGACAAATTACCTTAAATCGTGGTTGTAGATGTTTGTGTGGCTCTGTGTCAAAGATGCATCGCACAGCAGAGGCAATGCGTCTGTTTCGAGATGCGGAGAGGCTGTGGTGCGTGGCCCTGTTGTGTCGACATCGAGGATCCTGTTGATGGGCTTGCGATGCAAAGCCCAGTGTCGAGGATGTGAAGCACAGCCAAGGTGATGCATCGGGTTTAATGAGCAGTGAAGCTGCGATGAGGAGTTTTGTCATCATCCTTGAGGCTGCCGTCAACGAGGGACGTGAGAAGACGCTTGCGGCAGGAAAAGCATTGTGCAGTGGCAGTTCTGAAGGATATGCATGAGTCCAAACATGCAAGAGGTGGTAGCGATGCTAGATTTTTATAATGGTCGAAATCCATGCGGAAGCGCCGCTGTGTTAATTCTGTTCGGTATGCGTCGTTCATCAGAGAAAATGCCTTGGTTCCACTGGTAAGCACATTAGGCCCACATCCAAGGGTCCAGGACCGGGGTGGCACCACTTGGCAGGGTAGACACACAGATGGCAGAGTCGCAGTTCAAATCCAAGTAGGTTGGAATCCTATTATGTCCCTGAGGCTTCAGATCTGGAGGCCAGCCAAGTAGCCTTTGGAGTCACTCTAGGTGCTGGGTTCAAGTGATGAAGGTCCAGTCTTTCTCACCCAGGCAAGAGGGGAGCAGGCAGTTCACCACAGCAAAGCAGGAGTCCATCTAGGTGCAGTCCAGCAGAGTGGCGGTTCTTCAGCAGCACGGCAGTCCTTCTTACTAGCAGAGTATACACAGATCTAGAAGTGTACTGAAGTGGTAGTGTCTGAGTTCCAGTACTTAAACCCAGTGGCCCTTTGATGAGCACAAATGTCCACTCTTACTGCCCTGGTCCAGACTCAATACAGAGGGGGTATGTAGCCATTTTTGTGTGGGAAGGACACAGCCTATTCATGTGTAAGTGAGGCTATGCTCAGCTCCTCCCTCTCACCCTGCCCGAGATGGCCCATTGAGACACACCTAGGTCCCACTGTGTGTTGCTGACTGGGAGGAATACATAAAGATCATCTGTCAACTGCACCCAGATGTGTGATTAGAGACAGGTTATAGGCACCAAATGGCTGAAGTAAGAAAATGCCAATTGTCTAAAGGTGTCATTTTCAGAATTGTAATTTAAAATCTGACTTCACCATAAGTTTGGATTTCTTTGGATTTCAAATTGTGATTCTATAGACACCAGACTTGAAAGGTTCATCTCTTCCTAATTGGAGATTACACTTATAAAAAATAAAATTAAGGTAATCCCAATGTAATCCTATGGAAGCAACAGGCATTGCAGTAGTGAAAAACGACTTTGAGAGTTTTTCATTGCCAGGTCACGTAAACCTTAAAAGTACATGTCCTGACTTTTAACCACATTACACCCTGCCCTCTGGGTTGTCCAGTGCCTACTGTAGGGGTAGAGAATATGTATAAAAAGGGAAGGTTTAGACCTGGCAAAACGTTACTTTTGCTAGGTTTACATGGTAGTGTAAACTGCACACACCGGCTCTGCAATGGCTGGCCTGGGACGTGGTAAAAAGGCTCCTTAAGAGGATGGCACAATCAGTGCTGCAGGCCCACTAATAGCATGTAATTTACAGACCCTGGGTATGTTTAGGCACTTTACTAGGGGCCTATAAGTAAATTAAATATGCCAATTTGGGATGAAACAATATTACCACGTTCATGGGAGAGAATACAAGAACTTTAGCACTGGAGAGCTGTGGTAACGTGAGCAGCATGTCCCTTAAGTTAAAAGAAGGATCTAGGGACCCATGCAGACTGTCAAACTATTCAGAAGTGAAAAATCCTTAGAAAAAGATGAGGTTCAGATGGCTCAAGTTCAATGTACAAAGGCCAATATCCTTTTCTCTTGGACCCATTGAAATCAAAACCCCCTTTACTTAAATACTCCTGTAATTTCCTAATGAAGAGCAGGTTTCTGCTAGGAATAGAGGGGCATATTCTCAAGGACATATCGCTGAGTTAGCGGCACTTTATCGCAGCCAAAGTGGTGATAAATGTATCGCCCTATTCACAATCTGGTGCTAACAGCCGATATCTACAGTTCACCTGTGATAGCAGCCGCAAAAAACATCGCCACAGATGACCCCGGCAACTAACGCTAATAATATGCAGAGTATGCGTTCCCGTGCAAAAAGCAGCGACAACACTACTCCGCAACATTCTCAACGACAAGCCAGATCGACGATAAGATCCCAAAACAGGCGTTAAGGCGCGTTAGGAGCAGGGATTTAACAACCTGCACAATAAAAGGGAGCCCAGCCCAGAGCCACACCTGAAAAACAACAGATGCCATGGAGCTACTGATCATGCAGCTCGGAGCCCCAAGAGGGCCACAACACCCACCGCCACCAACCCCAGGACCACCCCCTCTGGACTACCACCGAGGCAGCGCAGAACAAGACTGCAGACCTTCAGAAAACGCACCAGCCTCACAGACCTAACATCAGAGGATGTCATTGCCCACTACAGGCTCAAAAGGACAACCATCCTCCGCATCCTGACCATCATTGCCCACAGGCTGATGGTACCAACACAGCGGACAACCAACATCCCTCCGCAGACAAAGCTACTGGCTGTGCTGCATCTGTTGTCCTCTGGTACCTTCCAACCAACAACTGTCAGAGTCGGAGGAGTCTCACAGCCAGCCCTATCAAAGTTCCTCACACCTGTCTTGGATGCCATCATCAGCTTGGTAGCCCAGCACCTTCACTTCCCCTACACTGGGCAGGAACCTCTGGAGACCAAGCAAGGCATCTACACCATAGCTGGCTTCCCGCATGTGTTGGGCAATTGACTGCACACATGTCCTACTTGTGCCCCCTGCCGCAACTGCACACAATTACCGCAACAGAAAGCACACGCATTCCATCAATGTGCAGGCAATAGTGGATCACCGGGGACTCTTCACCAATGTCGTCGCCAACTACCCAGGCAATGTGCATGATTCCTACATCTTCCGACAGTCCATCATCAACGAGCGCTTTGTGGCTGGCACCTATGTGAATGCAGTGCTCGTTGGTAAGTGCCAAATGAACACACCACGCACCTCAACTCCACAATCATGCAACTCACAAATCTGGTAATGCACACGCCACAAACTCACATACAACATGCCAAACAACATGCCCACCTACCAGACACGACAGCACAACTTACTGTGGTAACCAGGGCTGGCCATGTACACAAGCCATCAACGGCATGGCACCTCAGCCACACAATAGCAGAATGTGGGGAAAGGTGGGAACCAGGCATGTGCGAAGGAGGCAAGTGACCCATGAATGAGAATGTACACAATGGCAAGTGTGGCGTGGATGTGCTGGCCAGACTGCAGTCTGCAGACCACAGACATGTCCATGTCGACATACACTGCTGGTGTTTGGAGTGCATTGAACAGTGGACACAACCATGTTAGCTCAGCCAGTGGGGAAGATCGGGGAAATGGAGCTTGTTACGTCACCCCATGCAAGCGTGAGCGGAGTGGGCTGGCCCGGCATACGCCATGCTAGCGTAGGGGTGTGAATAAAAAGCACGTTGCTCTGGGCGTGGTTCTCTTCCGGAATGGCCAACGTGTCTGCCAGGGCAGCGCCGCTCATCCCGCCACGAGGCCGACGCCGTGAGTGGTAGTGCCGGCGATCATGTGCGCCTGCTGCACCCCAGGCCACTGGTCCCCAGACCCGTCTTGGCCCCCACTGCACACCCAGCCCTCAAAGCTCACCTGCAGACACTGGCGTGTGTCAAAGAGGGCCCACCACGTGCCGGTGCATGCTCCAAGCCTGAGGCCTGTGACCTTGGCAGCCTCCTCAGACCATTGCTGGCCTCCGCGAGACAGGCCCGCAGTACTCCTTTCTCATTGACGCACTCCACCGCTGCCTCCGGCCCACAATGCGGTCCAGTAGGTCACACATTTGGAACTGAGTCTTGATTTAGTAATGGCCATGTTCATATCATTAGAAGCAAGGAGAGGAGTAAGAGGAAGACGCGGTTCAGTCCGTAGGAAAAAAGGATCATCGTTACGGAGGTGATCGGACACTACCAACAACTGCTCTGGTGCCACTAACTCTGTGCATCGCAAGCCAAAGACACGTGGCTGTGGGACCCTGCTGACCGCTGCTTCCGGCCTACACCGCGGTCAAGTAGGTCACACATTTGGAACTGAGCCTTGATTTATTCATGGCAGAGTTCATACCATGGTACAGGCCTCATCGCAGACTGCATCCCCTTTCAGCTCTGGTTGAACTTTGGTGTCTTCTGAGTCTATGGCCTGGGGGTTGTCTTCATCATCATGTAGCTGATGCTGACTTGGTGTTAAAAATGAATCTGTAGCATTCATCACCTCTATATTGCCTGTTTCTGCTTGGTTCTGCCCTCTGCATCATGCCCTGCAGAACACCTTCCACTGTCCCCTGAAACACTCCGCGTCATTCATCTTGGACATCGACAAGGACCCGGTCAGCTCTCATGGCCCTACCGCAGTGCACCGCCAATCACCGTCCCGTGGCGGTGTGCCTGTGCCGGCCGCAGTGCATCCGGGGCCACTAACTCTGTGCAGCTCATGTCATGGAGCCTGTCTGATTGAACATTGGATGGCCTGTGAGTCGATGGCCTGGGGGCCAGCAACGCCATGTGTCTGTGGCCCTGCGCTGACCGCTGGCTCCTGCCTCAACTGCGGTCCACCAGGGCTCCCACATCAAATTCGAGCCTGACCTTACCAGAAGACGCATCACCACTGGCTACACACGCTACCACCACCAGGAACTCCTCCAACCAACAACTGCCAGAGTCGAAACAGTCTTACAGCCAGACTATCAGAGTTGGTCACACCTGTCTTGGATGCCATCATCAGCTTGATACCCTGCTCAGCTCTTCAGGTGCCACTAACTCAGTGAACCACAACTCATGGACCCTTTCTGATTGGGTTTTGTGCTGTGTACAGCGGACGCAACCATGTCACCTCAGGCAGTGGGTTAGACCTTGGACATGTTGCTTTGTCGTCGTCCCCTTTACGTAAGAGGAGTGGACTAGGCCGGGGTACGCAAGTCCAGCGTAGGGGTGTGAATGATTATCCCAGGGCTCTGGGCGTGGTTCAGTACTGGAAATGTGCACATGCTTATGTTTCTGTCGCAGTGTGAGTGTAAGTGGTCCCTGATGGGAATTAGACAGCCATGTATGTAATCTAGTTCGGCTGCCATGAGGTCGAACTCCACCCATACATGATCAGCCACATCCTTCTGGCAATCTAACACCTGGTCTTGGAATGCGGTGTGCTTTGGTGAGGTGATGGGAGCCAACCGTGGTGGTGGGTGTTTCCTGCTATGTGGTCTGTGCAGGGGGTGGGTCTCCTCGATGCAGCTGGGCTGCCCTACTGCTGGAGGTGAGTTGCCTAAGATGTCCATGAGCTGTTGTAGGGCGTCGGTGTCAAAGGTGTGGAGGTCCTCTTCATCATCACTGATGGGTTGTCTGCTCTGCTCTGTGGGAGGTGTTGATTGTCCCTCTGCAATGTGAAAGGGAGATGCATTTTAACATTGTGTTGACATGTATGTTGACACATTGCTCAGGTCTACATACAGACTGCATGACAATGTACATTGTGACTGTTTGGGAGGAGCTCACTATTTGATACGGGACAGTGGACATTTGAACTACATCTTGGATGTGAGGTTGTACACGTACATCTTCATCTCACAGTTTTCTGCTATGCCAGATGTGATTGGCCAGTTTCTACGCACAAGCGGAACAAGTTGTGTCCTCTGTTCTGTAGTGAAAATGTTGCACTTTGTACCACATTGTCGTCAATTTCGATGTGCTGTTCTTGCTATGTGTGTGTGCTGCATTGTGGGAGAGTCACCCCTGCAGCTGTGAATCTGCTGCCCCTTCTCCCTTTGAGGTAGTGTGCCTTTGACTTCTGTGCTTCTATAGTGCTGAGATGTTGCAGACTTGGCTATTTTTAGCTCTTGTCCATATTTTGTACTCCTGGGCATAGTTTATCGCAGATGTGTTATTGTCGTCAGGGGTTGTTTGTGCAAGTGGATGTGTCAGAGTGTGACCTGCTCCTTTCCTGATGTGTTCTACACTCAGCCACCTCAGTGTCGTGGCGTGCACCATTTTGGGTTTTTTTGTAATTTTTTTTATTGATTTTCAAACAACCAAAGTCATTGAGAAGCAATATAGCAACAAGCGGATAAATGACAATATGATATATCACAAGTCGCTTCTCAGTGTGTCCCCGCCCACATCCCTCCCCCTTCACCGGTGTGCCTCGAGAGCATGGTCGTTAAGCAATTAAGGTGCATCAGAATCCAATACAATAGCAATCGTAAACAACAGTAATACAGTACAGGGCTTACATATACCTTAAAGATCACCATTTGTCCCATTGATCGTACCCTGGGCCATTCTCCTTGTGCTAAAGTGCTAGCTGGATCCTGTCGGTCCTCCAAGTCCGAACTCTCCCCCAAACCTGGCTCTGGAACCTGTAATATTGCAACTAAGGCCTCCCACGCCCTTGCCGTCTCCTGCGCCTTGTCATTATTAGTACGTAGGGCCTGCTGTAGCCGAAGCGTACCTTCGCTCCGCGCCCACTTGAGTAGTTCCACCCGCCATCTTCCCAAACCTGGCCCCCTCGCTGACTTCCAATGCATAGTGATTTCCCTCTTGGCTAATACGAGGCCCAGAACTATAAATGTACTTGTCACTTTCATTTTAGCTGTATGCGGGAACCAATGCAACAAACAAGCGCCCAGGTCCAGTTCTATTATACGATCAGTTATATTACACAGTAGTTCCAGCACCTCTTTCCAATATGTTCCCAAACTCGTACATCCCCACATCATATGCTGGAAGTCGGCTCCCTCCAAACTACATTTTGGACATTGAGCGGACGCCGCACTGAAATATTGATTAAGCTTGGCTCGTGTCAAGTACGCCCTGTGCAGGACATAGAACTGTACCAATTGAAATCTAGCATCCCTCGTGCTCTTCCAAGCTCTTGTGACCAACTGGGCCCACGTTTTTTCTGGGATTTCCCTGACAAGGTCCGCTTCCCACTTCTCCTGCAACGCGCTCAATGGCTCCAGAGCCTCCGTCATCATGCGTCTGTAAATGCACGGAATAGCCTTAACAGTTCCCATCGCCATTACCACATAATGGCACACCGTTGAGGCCCGCGGTTCCGACAGATCCGTCCCCCAATAGCGCTGTATTGCCGAAATAAGCACTGAATGCAGCAAATATTCCCCTTGCGGGAGATCGTATTTATGCTGAATGGCCTGAAATGTCAACAGGGTTTCATTCTCATAGAGGTCTCCTAGCATTTGTATTCCCATGTCTTCCCAGTTAGCCAGTGCCGTCCAATCTCCACCATGTGGGAAGGCCGTGCACATACCCAGCGGTATCTCCGGGGCATACGGGCGAGTGAATCCGGCCCGACGTTGGCTCTGATTCCAGCACAACCGCAGCGTCCTCTCTTCCGCAGTGAGCGGTTTAAGACGTATCTTCTGCTGAAGCACTATAAAGGACAAGATGTAGCGTGGGATCCATCGCCCCTCAGGACCATCCGGACCCCGGAACTCCTGAGCCACAGCCTGGGTGAGCCACTGCAATTGCGCTGCTAAATAGTACCATTCGAAGTCTGGCACTGCCAGCCCCCCATCAGCTCTCGGGCGTATCATTGTAGCCATTGCAACCCACCGTCTGCCCGACCCCCAGATAAATCCTACAGCCATAGAGCGGAGCTGTCAGAAGATGGAGCCCGGCACCCAGACCGGCAATGTCCGAAAATAATACAATAAGCGCTGGAGCACCACCATCTTCAGGAGCGCCACCCGACCCGCTACCGATAGCGGCAACATGCTCCAAAACCCAAAACTGCCTCTATGTCTGTGCATGGCCCGACCCAAATTACCCTTCAACAAATCCTCGGAGGTATGATAAACGTTGGTGCCTAAATAAGGTAAACAGTGGGCCTCCCAACGGATGCCTGTGACGGGTTCAGCACAGCCGGTGCCACTGGGAACAAGCAGGTCTTTGCCCAGTTCATCCTCAGCCCCGAGTACCGCCCAAACACCTGTAGCAAGTGTCGCGCGCCCGCCAAAGCCGTAGCCGTGGTGTCTGCGAGAAAGATCAACAAGTCCTCCGCATAAAGGGAGATAAACTGCATGTCCCCACGGAGGCACAAACCTGGATAATGTGTCCCCAATCGGGCATGTGAAGCCAGAGGCTCAATGGCTAGAGCAAATAACAATGGAGAGAGCGGACATCCCTGTCGCGTGCCCCGTCCCACTTGGCAGGCTGATGAGATCGTCCCACCCGTCTGCACTCGAGCCATCGCCGACCTATAGAGAAGTTCCGTTCACCCTACAAAGGTGTCCCCCAGTCCAAATTCGAGCAGGAACCGATAGAAATATATCCACTCTAGGCTGTCGAACGCCTTCTCGATGTCAACTGAGAGAACCGCCGCAGCAGGGGTCTCACTATGGTCCTCGCCCAAAATCAACAAAAGGCGTCGCACATTAGTCACAGTATTGCGCTTTGGAATAAAGCCCGCCTGGTCAGAATGGACCAGCTGCGTCATATAAGGAAGAAGCCGGGTCGCCAGAATCCTACTCAAAATCTTGTAGTTGGTTGTTAACATCGATAGTGGACGGTAGGCTGACCTAGACAACGAGTCCTTACCCGGTTTCAGCAACGGGATAATGATGGCCTCGCGAGTGGAATCTGGCAGTCTCCCCAAGTCCCAGGCTTCCCGATAGACCGCCAGCATTTTGGGGGCAAGGATATCGACATATGTCCCGTAAAATTCAATCGGTAGACCATCTGCTCCCGAGGTTTTCTTACACGCCATATGTTTTATTGCAATACGTATTTTCCCCACTGAGATTTCCTGTCCCAACATATCTGTCTGATCGTCCTCGAGACGTGGCAGTCGTATCTCAGCCAAGAACTCATCTAATCCATCACATACACCCTGCAACCTACTCTCGTATAGGTCCGCATAGAATGTCAAGAACATCTCGTTAATCCCTTGTTGGGTATATTCCAGTACGCCATCTCGAGTGGTTAAAGCCATAATGGGCGTGCCACTCGGGGTCGGATTAGCCAGCCACACCAAGAGGGAACCCACCATAACTCTCTCCGCGTGTGCCCACACTAAATACTCCTTGTGGTCAAAGCAGCGCAACCTTTCTACCTGTGTCGCCACTCCCTCTCTTGCAGTTAGGACTTCGGCCTGTGCCCCCGGGTCCTCAGAGTGGGCCCTCTCTGCTCGACGCAGTCTCTGTTCCTCCCTCTCTATGTCCTGCAAAAGCGTCCTCCGCACTCCAGCCGTTTTAGAAATACATAAGCCCCGCACCACCACCTTAAAGGCATCCCACTTTAGGGCTAGGGACGACACCGTCCCTTCATTCTCGAGAAAATAATGCTCAATACCCTCTTGTACTTCTGTGCGAAACACCGGGTCTTCCAAAGTCTCTGGGCGCAATCGCCAGGAAGGGATTGCAGGCCGATCCCGAGACCACCTCAGCGCCAAAAGTAGCGGATTATGATCCGAGATTGTCCTTGCCAGGTACTCACTATGGCGGACCAGCGCGTGGACGTCCGGGGAGCACAACACTACATCCAGCCACACATGCAAGGCATGTAGAGCAGAATAATAAGAATAGTCCCGCTCGCCCATATGCTGTGCCTGCCACGTATCTATCAGCTCCCACTCTGCCTGCCAATCCCTCCGGAGTTTCGAGAGCTTATGTATGGGTGCCTGGGGTAGCGGTGAATGTAACCTATCCATCTCAGTATCTATGACTGAGTTGAAATTGCCCCCCAGGATCACAGAATCAGTCAGGAATGAAGCCAGTCTCCCTGATAGCCGAGCAAAAAAAGCCTTCTGTTCCACATTAGGGACATACACACTGCACAATGCCACATCTCTCCCATCTAACCTCCCCTGAACAGCCACGAACCTCCCTTCAGGATCCACTGTCTGCTGAGTCGGCTGGAAGGGAACCCCCACCCTCTCCCAAATCAGTGCGCCCCCAGCAAAAGCAGAATACGTTGTGTAAAAAAGCTGGCCCCTCCACCGGGGCTGCAAAGCCTGGCCTTCAACTCGATCCATATGGGTGTCCTGGAGGAAAGCTATCTGTACCCCTCTACGCACCAAATAAGCATGGACCCTGTGGCGTCTCAACATCGTATGCATTCCCCGTACATTCCACGTGATATATTTGAATTCAGGTGACGTCCCCATAATGCGGATTATCTCTGTTCCACAACTGCACTCCCTGCATTGACACACCGGTGGCTCTAACAATCCAAAAAACAACCCCAAAATGTTCCCCCCCTCCCCTCCCCTCCCCAGAACAGGCTCTAAACAGCTAGTACCCATCCAAACTAACCACAAACAGTCCCTCTGGTAGCTACCAGGGATTCACTCTAAGAGTGAAACAAGGAGGGGAGCTTTAACGCCAAGAAGATCTGGCCCGCTGCTTCACTGCATCCCGACGCCAACCCCACTATAACAATAAAGAATTCCCCTCAACCCCGGGAGGGCCCCCAGACAGACGGCCAACCGCACAGAGCGTATGTCACCTCGCCCAAGCCCACCGAACCTCTGAGCCTCACCCAATCACCCCTGCCCAAAAGCAACAGTGCCTGGACCATTTGACCCCTCTTACTAGCCACTTGAGGCAGTGCATAAAGTTAGGCATCAGCGATCTTGTCCGCCGTCCCTGGTGTGACATGTGGTAGAGTGACACTCCCCGCGTCTGTTCCATCAGAATCCGTCCCCACCGATCCCTTTTGCAAGTCGGTCACTCTCAACAGTGTTGTGCCGCTCGCCTGTGAGATCTCTGTCACAGCTTGCAGGGCCGCCAACCTCTCTTTCTCTGTCTGTGTCGTGGAAGATTTCTGTGTCCCTGGATGCCGTCGTCTGGTACGCCTTGTGCGGCACGGTCGTGGTGCCTCCGCTGTCCAACTTCCTGACCCATCTGCTCCATCTGTCCGTACCTGGTAGGTTTCCAACCCGCTCCATGCTTCATCTGGGTCATTATGGAAGAACGTTTTGTCATCCAAAGTCACTCGCAGGCGCGCCAGGAACATCAGGGAGTATTGAATGCCTTTGTCTCGGAAGGCCTTCTTGACCGCCAGAAACGAGGCTTGATGTCGCTGTACATCAAAAGTATAATCCGGGAACAGTGACACATTATTATTGTCCACTCTGTATGGGCCTGCGGTGCGTGCTTTATGAAGCAGTAGATCCCTGTCCTTATAATAAAGCAAGCGGTCCACCATAGGTCTAGGCGGTCTCCCAGGTTCCAACGGGTGGGCAGGTACCCTGTGGGCCCTCTCCAAGGTGTAAAATGGTGTCAGGCCCTCAGGGGCAACCTCAGTGCGCAGCCACTGTTCCAGGTAGTCTATCATTCTGTCCCCTTCCACTCCTTCCGGAAGGCCCACTACCCTGACGTTGTTCCGTCTATTACGCCCTTCGGCATCTTCGGCCCTCTTGTCCAGCACTTGGAGCCTCCGAGTGACTTCTCCCATTTTAGCATCCATTGCCTTCTGAGCCGGTTCTAAGACCTCCAAGGTAGCCTCAGCTTGCTTCACTCGGTCGGTCAGCTTCACATGATCTGCCCGGAGGAGTCCCAGTCCCAGTGACACTTGAGCAATGTCTTGTTGGAGCGCCTCCTTTGTATCCGAAATTGCTCGGAGGATCTGATCCATCTGCTGTTGCATCAGCCCTTCTGGGGGCGGCTCAACCACATCTCGCTTCCACTCCTCCACTGCCTCCTCCTCCGGCTCTAGGGGAGCTCCCCTTGTCGGCCCCGCGGCTTCCCCATGGGTGTCAGGTGACTTGGCCCCCAGTCCTGGTCTCACCATCCAGTTCCTCCTATAATCTGGTGACGTGGGTCCCCCCGTTAGTCAGAAGTATGGGTTCTCCGAGTCGTTGGCCCCCTCCGTCCACAACGCTCCCGGTGTCCTCACCCATCTCCACTTCCTGCAAGCATCCCGACAGGACAATCCACTCTCAGGCGAAACCCCTAGCCGCCAGGCAAGGGTGCATCAGACCCAGCAGGACCACCGCAGCCTCGTAAGGATCTCCCCGCGCTTGAGATAATCCAGCGGGGTTCCCCAGCCTACAGAGCCAGCCTCCACAGGAGGGAGATCCAACAGTCCGCCACCAAGCGAGTATCCCAATCCAGGGCCCGATGCCGCTGCAAGCCGTAGGGGGGAATCACTTCTGCCCACTAGCGTTGTCACTCCCGCAATCACCACGGAGCACCCTGCCAGTCACTCCTCCAGTCCAGGGTGCCACAGTTCACTTCAGTCCACTCATGTACCGCCAGCTGGGGCCACGCCACATCCAGCCCCCGCCACTGGCTCCAGAGGTCTGCCCGCAGCCTCCAAACAGCTCTACCGCAGCGGGCCACCCACACTGGAATGACAGGCAAGTTCACTCCTCCGCCCGCTGGCCAAATTGTAGGCAGCTCCACTTCGCCCCGATTTCACGAGGTCAGGGACCCCCCAGTGTCACGTCACAGCTTCCTCTGCTTGCTCCAGTTCGTGGGGTAGAGCAGGCCCCAACAGCAGGCAGAGCTAAACCCCCACTCTCAGTCCAGTAAGTAGGCAGCAACTAACTCCGCCCGCGACAGTCAAGAGTGGGAGCCCATCTCGCCCCCACCGCTAGTGCAGGAGTTGCTCGCGGGCCGCCGGAGCCAGGGTCTCCACACATCCTCTCTGGTAACTCCCCTGGCACTGTATAGTCCTCCCCGTCTCTCTGCCGCCGGCAATGCACTTCGCTTTGGCGGCCGGGTGTCTCCAATATCCCCCTCTGGGGGGGGCCGCACAGTCAGCAGCCACCGCTTCCTCCTCGCACCACTCAGGGGGGGCCAGGATCCCGCTACAGGCTCCCGCCTCAGACCTCGTGGTAGAACAGGGCCTCGCCTCCCTCTCGTGGCCCAACAAACAGATAGTGGCTGAGTCCGCCCGCTACGGCTGAGCACAGAGGCCTGTCTCACCCCCGATGTAAGCACAGCCGCCGCTCACAGGCCATCGGTGTTGGGACCACCGCCTGTCTTCTCCAACGATACGCCGGGCAAGGCGCAGTCCTCCCCGCTCCTCTTCTGCCAGTAACTCACTGCGACATTGCAGCCAGACACTCCTACAACCCCCCAGGGGCCGCTCCGCCGGCAACCACCTCACTCTCCTCACGGTGCACGGGGGGCCCAGGATCTCACTGCAGGTGTCCGGAACTCACCGCTCATAAGAGGGGAGAGTCCTCGTCCCTCTAGGGCTCCAAACTACGCCTCCCCTCCGGCACTCCCTAGAACTCGAGCCATGGAGTCGGGTGCCATTTTCTTTCCATGCAGGCCGGGTCTTCCTCCTCTTCGTTTCACCGCTCAGCTTGGTCTCAGGCAGAATTAAAGCACTCAATTCCGTGCTATGCAGGCTGCCGCAGCTGGAGGAACCCTCCCAGGGTCACAGAAGAGCCGGCTCAGCTCTCCGTGCAGGATAAGCGGTGAGGTCGGCGCGGAGCTCTCTTGCCTCCCGCGACCGTCCTCATCGGCGACCAAGCCACGCCCCTCATCGTGGCATGCACCATGTCATGATAATTAGACAGCAGCCATGCTATTTGTCATGCAGTGTCACTTGCATTGTCCGTGTGGCTCACAGACATGCAGCTTTGCTGGTTTTGACATGTGTGACATGTGTGCATGGGTTGGTTGTGAGATTGGTGCTGTGTGGGGAGGGACCCCTTTTTGCCGATAGTGGACAGGGTCCTACTTGCTGTTTGTATGTGTGCTGCAGTGTGCCAAGAGGATCAGGGACATGATTCAAAGTAATGGTGGGTGTGCAGTGTACTCCACTGATTTGTGCATGTGTGCCATTGTGCCCATCTCCCCCCGTCCCCCCAGTCCCTGGTCGGTACTCACCCTGTTGATGTTGTGTCAGGTCATGTTGAGCAGTGTCCAGATCCCCAACTCCTGGCACCGTATCCCGACTGATGACTGTGGCCGCCAATTCCTCCATGTCATCCACGGGTGTTGTCTCGATTGTGTGGAGGGAGGAAAGGCGACTTCCTTTCCATGGGAGGTTAGCGCTCTAGCAGTCGCTCTCCTCCTCTATATAACCGGATGCTTTACCCGACGCGCAGCGGACGCGTATAGGCAATGCAGAAGGTCTGTTCTTTCCTGTTTTAAGCAAATGCAAACTATTTTAACCTGATTTAGCGCTGTCTTTTAAAAACGTAATTTAACTTTGTTTTATGTGTATGCACTTTGTTGGCACCTTTTTGCACTGATTCGCGCTGTGTCTTTCGTTGTTCTCTTCCTGGCTGCCCCTCCCCGGTCCACCACAGGTGTCGTCCCGATTGTGTGGAGGGAGGAAAGGCGACTTCCGGTCCAAGGGAGGTTAGCGCTCTAGCATTCGCGCTCCTCCTCTATATAACCTGATGCTTTACCCGACGCGCAGCGGACGCGTGCAGCAGGCGCGCTGGCTGCGCGCCAAAGGCAAGCCCGTCTGCGCCCGTCTGTGCCTGGCCACGCCCTGCCGGGTCCAGGGGCCACAACCCCTGTCGGTTTTTCGGCCGGAGCCATATCATATAGTCCTTTACACCTGCATGAGCTTCGGACAGACATCATGGAAGCATGCCGGCATTCCATGAACGCGATGAATGGTAATGTGCAATGTTCCTATTGTGACTTTGCATTCTCGTCCCCCACTAAACTTTTAGTAAACACTGACTGCCCTTCCACTCTAAAGATGTTTTCCCTTAATTGCAGATCTTTCACTAAGCACTCCACAGAACTTTCGATGTTGTTGGACGATTTAAAGCCCGACGTCCATTTTTAACAGAGACGTGTCTACATAATGAATCTGAGCCCATTCTTGCGCAAACCCTTCCTCCCGACTACTCCATTCAGTTTCACGGTGCTTGGTGACCTTAACGTACACCTAGATGATCCTGCTGATAATTTGGCTAAAGAACTGACTGAGCATCTTTTAGCACTCCAGCTTATTGAGAAAGTGTTGAAATCCACTCACAATAAAGGTCATCTATTGGATCCAGTTTTTAGCAATTGTAGCGAACTCACGGTAGGACCCCCCGTCCCTCTTCCTTGGACTGACCACTTCCTGATCCCTATGACTTGGGAAATTCCCGGACCCTTATGCCCCCCCCAATATAATTACGGTCCGAGAGCGGAACTGGTCAAGGCTTCCTGTTGATTAATGGAACTTGGCTCTAGAAACCACTAGACCTACCCATGACCTTAACATTAATTTAGCCAATGCTATTGAAACATTTAACTCTTTGATCCAAGGTTCCTTGGATATAGTACTCCCTAAGAAATCCTCCCATATAACTTACAGACTGAAAAATGCCCCTTGGTTCACTCCTAAATTGAGGGAACTTAAACAACGCTGCAGAAGGCTTGAAAGGAGATGGAGAGTGAATTATTCAGCTCTTAGCAAACTTGAATATAGGGATTCTATTAGATCCTACAAATCTGAAATCAAAGTCACTCAAGCTGCGAACTCTCCCAAAGAAATTTTTTAAATCGCTAAAACTTTAATCAAACTGCGCCAGAAACCTCCTCTGCTAGATGATGTCCTTACAGACTGTAATAATATAGCAGAGTTTTTTCAACAGAAAATTCTGGATATATATCTCACTTTTTCACCTCCTCAGTCCATTAATCTCTCGACTTCCCTTTCCGCGCCGATTGTAGGACCTCAAATCCTACTAGCACCTAGCACAGTTTCCCCTGCTGGATCTTGCTTTATTGGAGCTAATTATGACGAATATCAAATCGGGCTCTCCCATAGACCCCACCCTCCCCAGGCTCTCTCTTTGGTCGCAGAGACTATTCGTCCTGCGATTCTTGACCTGGTGAATTCCTCTATCTCTACAGGTGAAGTGCCATTGGCCTGGAAATGTGCGATGGTTAAGGTCCTTCTTAAAAAACCTAATCTGGATCAGGCCAACTTGGCTAACTACCGTCCCATTTCCCTTCTGCCCTGGGTGAGTAAGATTCTGGAGAGACACATAAATACCATATTTGTAGCCTTTCTGGTGTCTAATAATCTCCTTCACCCTTGCCAGACTGGGTTTCATCCCCAGCTTGGTACTGAGACTGCCCTTCTTGCAGTGACAGAGGAAGCAAGAAGGATTCTAGATCAAGGGGGCACAGCGGCAAATATCCTTCTTGATCTCAGTGCCGCTTTTGATACTGTTAACCATAATACTCTGATCCTTAGACTCAGGAATCTAGGAGTATCCGGATCGGCAGTAGCATGGTTGCAGTCTTTTCTCAGCGATCGCCCCGTTAGGGTTTTTGAGGGAAATGTCTCCAACCAGTTGCATCTCAGTTGTGGGGTTCCCCAGGGCTCTGCCCTGAGCCCCACACTGTTTAATGTTTATATGAGACCCCTGGCAGAGATTGTCCATCCATTTGGCATAGAAATCATCACCTATGCAGATGATACGCAGCTCGTGGTGGCACTTAACCACCCCGAAGGGTCATCTAGCACCCTAGGCTGTTGCCTAGAGGAGGTGGCCAAATGGATGGAACTCTCATGCCTCAAACTCAACGGGGACAAGACAGAGCTTATGCTCCTGGGCAACTCCCCTTCCTTTAATCCGGCATCTCTCTGGCCAGACTGCCTAGGCCCTGCCCCGGCCCATAAAGACCAGATTAAGAGCCTTGGTGTATGGCTGGATTGCTCTCTTACCTTCAATTAACAGGCAATTAAGCTTTCAGCAACGTGCTTTGGTCTACTAAGGATGCTCCGAAAGGTTCTCCCCCTTCTCCCTTTCCATGCCAGAAATATTATGCTTCAAGCGCTGATCCTCTCCCGTTTGGACTATGGGAATGCTTTATACCTGGGAGGCCCGCAGTATACCATCAACAAGCTCCAAATTATTCAGAACTGCGCCGCCCGCAGGCTCCTGCATATTCCTCGTCGGCAGCCCGTTAAACAAGCTCTAAGGAGCTTGCACTGGCTGCCGATTAGGGGAAGGATTCCGTTTAAGGCTATGTGCCTGGCCCATAAAGCCTTTTGGCAATTTGCAATTTGCTCTCATTTTGAAAACTCTTAAAAACGTGGATGTTTTAGATCTGTAGTCACCCCTACTGTTCTGTCTCTTGTACCCGTCCGTAGCGCTGGGAGACCTCCGGGTAGCCATCGCGCTTTATACATTTCATTTCATTTCATTCATTTCATCCAGCTCCTGGTGTGCTACTGGACCCCCAACTCCAATCTAAGTTGCTGCTTTCATGTTGGCATCGAGTTCCTTCTTGGTTTTGCCCGTCACATCATTCCAGCGCCTCTTGACCTCTTCCATTGTCCTCCTCAACGCTGCAACTGCATTCACATGGTCCAAGATGGTCTGCCATATTTGCGTCTTTGTTGCCAATGACACGTTGGAGGTGATGAACAGTTGTTGGTAGGGTTCTATCACCTCCGTAACGTTGATCCTGTTTTCCTGTGGACTGAACTGCGTCTTCCTCTTCCTCCTCCTCTTCTCCTTGGCCTTCCCCGACCCTGGGGTTCCTTGCTGGTCATCTTTGGGACTTTGGGGGTTTGCATTGTCCTCTGCACTATGTCCGGGTGCGCCCATGGTGCTACGCAGGTAAATTTTTTTATGATGTTTTTTCTCTGCCTTTATAGTTCATTTTCCCGCACGACACGTGGGAATTGCAGGCCTGTCGCTAGTTGTCACAGATTTTTGTTTCGTGATTTGGGACATCGCAACTTTTTTCGCGTTCGTGTTTCGCAGTTTTTCAGCATTGCATTGATTTTAACGGGGTCATTTGTCACGTTATCATGAGACTATCGCATGGTGCCGTCGGGTTGAGAATACAACGTTAACAGTGCGTTATTTTCCCACGATAGACTGTGATGTGCAAAGTTGCATTAAGATAATTTTGCGATAATTAACACACATTCTTGGGAATGTCCCCCAATGTGTGTTGCTGAAGGGCCTGGAGATGGGATATTCTATGTTTCAGTACAGGTTTAATAATTTGAGAGGAGGGTATCCCCACCGCCTCAATAAACTCACTCTGGTTAGGTCAAAACACAGTTATGAGAAAATCCCACCTCAGCCCCTGATAGTAAAAGGAAGTAACATTGTATTGAAAGCTGACTTTAAATTTGTGTTTGAATTTTAGGCTACATGAATTCACTAACAGTTGGAGGGTTTACATGCCAGTGTCGCGTTCTCCTACAGTGTCACTCTAAACCTGCATAAGGGGCAGGTCTGCGCCCAAATGATCGGGATGTAGAAGCCAGCACAAGACGGGAGGCACAGATTTCAGGAACATTTTGCTAGATATTGTCCACCTACACCACTAATCTGCCCAGACTAAACTGACATGCAGAGTAGGAGTGCTGTGTGACATCAGCTTCCTCTTCAGATCCCAAATCCATTCAGTCATGAATGTTGCATGAAAAAACTGTGTAATTCTTCCTGTGATGCCCATTTCTCATAAAAGTGCCTGATTCTAGCTATGGTTATTTCCCAATTAGGCTACTGAAAGACCATCAACACAGAGCTCCCAGAAAAGGACATTTCCAAACTCTCAGGAGTCCCGAACCAGTCAGTCCAGCTCATTTTCTACCTAAAATGCTAAGATCATATCAGGTCTATCATCAAAATGCTAAAATGGCTCCTTGTAAAAGAAAGATTGCATGTCACACACTCGGCTTTTCCACAATTGTTGCATGGGCAGCTCCATGGATACCTTTACTATGCCTTACATCTATTCTAACTTGTCATAAGCCTGAAGTCAGCTATCCAAAGCCCGGTTGCCAAAAATGAGCCAGATTACGAAAGCATTTGGGGGTCAATTGCTTCATGCACACAATTAATTCTCTGAGAAAAGCACTTTAGACACTTAGGAACCAACAAAGACGCCCCCAAGTACAACAGAGGCCTGAACCCACCCCCCTACATTTGACTAAAAGCGCAGTACTGTCTCTCAGTCTTTTTTTTACACCACTCGAAACCTAAGAGCATATCATGTCTGGCAGACACCTACAACTGGACCTGACACTCACTCACACAGCTGATGACACATGACCATTCTCGTCATGAACATGGCTTTTCCATTGTATATACTATGATCACATGAATTGAGTCCTATATCTTGACTGTTCATTCTGTTGCTCCTCAAGAGTTATCCTTCTGCCTGCTTCTGTCCCCTCTCAGCTTTGAGGTGACTCCAAGCTAAATGCATGAATAAATACATTGATTCTTATTTTTAATTTCTATGACCTCAGCTTGATGTAATTGCAGGGCTTTTTGGGGGACATGCATGTTACATACAAATGAGGCTTAATTGCATGGTAGACATGACCGTACTTATCCTTTAGAGTATGCACATTATTTTATAAATAAATTGGCATTAGTGGCGATAACAAAAGAAGCAGAAATGCATCAAAAATAAAAGCTTCCATTCTGCTGTTTAGGAAGCTATGTTCAGTAGAGCTAATGTGGAAGGAAGCTTGTTTTTATACAATTGCCTGCCTTTTGGGCATGTCTGTAACTGAGCTGCACACGCAACCCGCCTCCCTCCACAGACAATCACTGGGGAGAAAGAGACCCAAGAATTAAAGAGGAGCATATAGGAAGATTGATTGCTTCCATGAGAATACCGGAGAGCTGAGATCGGGCATTCTTTGAGGTATTCAAGGATAATACATGGGTTGGCATAACATAGTGAGATAAGCAGCTAATCGTGAAAACTGTTCCATAAGTGGGAGGCTGGAGATCATATAGGTGTAAAGTTGGTGAGGGTTTAGACCAATTACTAGTAGGGATGCATGATACAAGATTCTCATCATTTACATTCAGAGTGTGTGTGCAGATTGTACATAATAAATGACTAATTATTATAAGTGCCACTTACTGTGTGTGCCCACTGCTTTCAGAGATCAGATCAATGGTCCACAAAACTGCAAATATCCCTTGTAGATAAGAATACCGATGACAGAGTTGTGTGACCCACAACACTCTAAGGGGCATATTATCAAGGCCAACATCGCCGCTTTAACTGACGTTTTCGGACGAAAAGCGGCAATTGAATTACCTCAGTATTAGCAAGGACATGCTAATAGGCATCAGCGCGTGTTTCCTTGTGTCAGTCGCCGTTTCACTAACACCTCGCATCGCATCTCTAATGAGATGCAAAGAAGGCGTTCCCTCAGAAGACAACAGTGAAAAAGTCGCTAACCGCACATCGCGGTATTTACAAGCCGGACCCTGACACCCATAGCGATATAAAAAGCTGTGCTAACAGCGGTTATCGCCGTAAGCTAACGTCTGCTAAATTTCGGACTTAGCTATATGTATAAAGGGAGGTGGATTGTCAGACTACGACCACCATGGCGTATCAACAATGAATTCCCTATCGCTGCAGTGTTATCGCTGGATTTCCAGCGATAACACCCCGCATTTCGCCGCTATCGCTGCATTAGTTATCGCCTTGGAGATAAGCGTTGACAATAATGCAATATCTCGGCGATGAAATGCAGCGATAGCCGGCGATATATCAAAAGGAGCTAAGAGCGCTTTGCGATAATTATTGCAGCTCCTTGTTAATATGCCCCATAATCTAGATGAGTCTAACTCATAATAGAGAAGAATGAGACACCTGCCTGTATTCCTTTTCTCCAAAAGGCAGTGATAAGCAAACAGTCCTTGGGTTAAGAAAATCTGCCCGAGTGTACCCCACGTTTCAGTGGGTTCACGAGAAGCAGTACAGAGTTAGGCTCCACAGTTTGCAGTGGGCAACATCTGTCATGTTATTTTATATTATAGTCTACTAATTGCTGTTATACTCTTAAGACAGAGGTCTTCATATGCAATAGAGTTAAGACAACTCCTCTACGTGCATAGGCTGTTATTCATGTCCGTATTCCTTGTCCTGCTTATATTTTACAGGAACTTTACACCAGAAACAAAACATCCACTGTGATGTTCACTAGGCCTTATTGTGTTTGTGTAAGCACGGATGAATGAGAGTTCTCTAAATCAATGGGGATCATGGTCCTGAAGAAAGCCCTGGACCTCTGAGGAGCCCCAGAGAGCCTGAAACATGTCGACCTACAGGATAGCGGAGCAATAATTATCCCACCTATCCCATTGATTCGTTTTTAATATCCCTCCAAGGAATCCACAATAAATTCTGATAAAGTGCCCTTTGAGAGAGATTTCTAGTATCCTAAGATCCCTCACCTCAATAGGATGGTATTTAATGCCATCAAAGCGCTTCCTGTAAACACAGGAAGCCCATCCGCCCCCTAACAAACTGTTGAGCAGGTGTGACAATTAAACTAGATAGCCTCGGTTTTTTTTGTATATGTAATTGGGCGGAAGAGTCTTGGGCTGTCCTGCCCTCTCTTTCCATTCTTTGTTGCAATTATGGTATTTTACACATATTCAGAATTTTGTTTATTTCACATCTGCACAGACTGCATTCATATTAATAATGTAAAATAAATTCAATTTTTTCACAATGCTGTTGTGTTTTCAGAGCAAAAAATAAACTAGAAATATATGAAAATAATCCATTAAGGTTGGGTTGGGTCGGCTCCAAGATGGCCACCTTCGTTTGGAGCTCTCTCAATTTTCCTTTACAGGCCCATGAAGTGCTACTGGGAGACAGGAAGGGCTTAAGAGGGATGAAAAAACTGGGGGTCTCCCATAGTGGCGTGGCCTATGTAGTTAATGTCGTGACTTAGAACACTTAAGCTAAAAATCTGTACTTAGCATAGTGTGCTGTCCACTGGTTTATGCTGCTTCTGTCCATTCATCCAGATATATAACACAAGTAACATTACACCTACAACAAGTCAGAACTATTGGCTTTGTCAAAGGTTGTAAACTGCTTAAGATAAATAAGGAACAACTATGACTATGTTGTATATCATATTGAAAATTCGTCGATTCTTGTGTGTGAGTTTGTGGCTAAGGCTAGAGCTAGCGACTTTCGAGCCGAGAAAACAGGTTCGAGCCTCAGGTCGGCTCAACATCCTGTGATTCAAAACATGAATATGTGTTTGTGTAATGTAGCTGGTGCTCGTTGTGTGCTCCACGTTTGTGCTATATAAAACTGAAAAATGAGTCTCTTTGAAGTTACATCAAAAGCAATGAGGGTGGTACTATATTGCAGAGTTAAGCATTTTTGCCTGAAGGTAAAAATGGAGAGCCCGGAAGGGACCCATCTCTGCACCTGCTTTAAAGAAATGGCGGTGCTAAGCACCGGCAGAACCCGGCCCACTTAACCTCTTCTGTGCCCATGACGAGATAGTCTCGTCATGGAGCACGGTCGCGCTGTGCCCATGACGAGACTATCTCGTCATGAAACCCGCCCACTAAGGAAACGCCCGGCACAGGAGGGGGAAAGGGCGTGGCACCGAAGGGGTTAAAACCCTAGAGACAGGTGAGGCTCTATGCCCCTGCTGGTGACAGGGCTGAAACCGAAGAGGCGCTTGTCCTGTTTCAGAGAGGATGGCACATGCTAGGACTGGTCCGAACCTTGGAGGCTGATTGTGAAGCAGGTGCGGAATTTCAAAGCCATTCACAGGAAGACAGAACATGATTGACATCATGTAAACCTATCACAAAGGGGAATCAGCGGTAACGCCATTGCATATCCTCCCAAAAACAACACCGACTAACACAAAAGATCATAGGGAGCACCTCATGGGACACCCTATAAAAGGCAGCGCTCAACTCCACTAGAATAAGAGCTGCGGAGTCTCTTTCATCGATATTTTGTCGAAGGGCCTCTGTCGCTTTAAGAAGGGCAGACTCGGTGCTATGGACAGGTCTGAAGCCTTTCTGCAAAGGGTCCAGCAGCTGATGCTTTTCTAAGAAATCCACCAGGAGACTGTTCAGATGTTTCTCTTCCACTTTCCACAGAAAGGGAAGAAGAGAAATGGGTGGATCACTGTCAGGCAGGGAGGGTCGAGAATAGATCTTTTATAAAAGCTGGATGACTTTACCATGTTTCCACCCAGCAGGCACCGCTGCAGTGGACAAAGAAAGATTATTTACGCTTGCAAAGATGGGGATAGGAATCTCCTCAGCTTTATGTATCAGATCTGGTTTAATCGGATCATCGGGGGAGC
Organism: Triturus cristatus; assembly: GCF_964204655.1. Classification (NCBI taxonomy): domain Eukaryota; kingdom Metazoa; phylum Chordata; class Amphibia; order Caudata; family Salamandridae; genus Triturus; species Triturus cristatus. The sequence goes on from NC_140584.1 coordinate 1,006,584,473, forward strand.
CCTACTTTACTTTACACATAAGGGCTTTGAAGGAAGCGTCATCCAGCTGTTCGGATTCCACCATCTTGAACCCCTGGGACAAGTCTTTGATGTCGGGCATCCAGAACCGGAGCTGGGGTTGTCACTTAAAAAGTGTGTATGAATATCATTACATTTCAAATAAAATGATCCGCATGTGTGCTGTGAACAAGATAAACAACAACAAACTAAACAAGCTTTGAGCAAGTCAACAGATCTGGAGTTAGCTGCCAGTCTTTTAACTTTTTCAATGCTTATTTTGTTTTCTCATGACTTCTCTAAAACATTATTGCTGAGGGAGCTGCCAGGCCAAAACGAATTTCAAAAAATTGCCTAAAAGGAAAAATCATTTTTGGTTTTAAAAAGCACTCAAAGTAGTCCCTGGCACTGAGGATAACTACTTTGTATGTGCTCCCTGTGAAAGCAGAATGCTGTCAGTCACAGATAACTTAGCCAATGGCTGAAGTGGGCTGACCCACTGCCTCATGTTGTATGCTGTAGTGGACAGAAGACTATATAAATGACATAACAAGAGACCAATGGCGAGAAGGGCTGACTGAAAGACCCTATAATTGAGACTATTATAAATATAATTTTTATCAAATCAAAAGGCCTTGGATAATCAGACCTAACAATAATAAAAACAAGAAAATGCACTTTTCATGGCCCAGTCATACATCGCAGTACAGTGTCATGCTACTAGCAGTGCAAGGAAGCCACAACACACATGTATGTATGTATGTGAGTTCTTATATAGCGCTCGACTTACCCTTGGGCATCTCGGCGCTTGCATTGGGAACCCGTCCTGGCTTTTTCCCTGTGAGATAACCCGTACTGGGCATCCCCAAGGTGAAAGCCAGGCATCCCGCCGCGGGGGGGGCCGTAGTGGAGATTAAGCAAGCTATTGCCCAGAGTTGCAGAGTGTGAACCCATGATTCGAGTAGGCACCGAAGTGAGAATTATCGAGTCCGTGGACACTTGGGCTCAGACCCTGCCGCGTCAGGAATTGAACCCTGGTCCCGGGTCTGACCTCTGCTTCAGGGTATGCCTTCTCTAACCAGTGAGCCACAAATAACTTAGCCAATGGCTGAAGTGGGCTGACCCACTGCCTCATGTTGTATGCTGTAGTGGACAGAAGACTATATAAATGACATAACAAGAGACCAATGGCGAGAAAGACCCTATAATTGAGACTTTTATAAATATAATTTTTATAAAATCAAAAGGCCTTGGATAATCAGACCTAACAATAATAAAAACAAGAAAATGCACTTTTCATGGCCCAGTCATACATCGAAGTACAGTGTCATGCTACTAGTAGTGCAAGGAAGCCACAACACACGTGTCCCCAACGTTACCCAGGTAGTAGTGGTGATGGAAATGATATAAATGGACTGCGTCAGATAAAAGTGTTTCATCACCCTTCCTAACTTTAATCCATGGCTCCCAGGTCAGCACAAGACAGGATAAGAACCTAGTAAACAAAACAAGAATAATCGCCGTGATGCAGCCGTGGGGAGCGGCCCAGAGGATGCCGAAGTTGGCAAAAGTGGGGAGAGAACGATAAATTATTAAAATGGTAAATCAAAATGACGTATGACACAAATGGAGTGAGAAAACGATGGAAGAAACTGAGTATGAGATATAAGACAGATTTAACAATAAAGGGACGACAAGAGGATGATCAAATGAAAAAAGGAACAAAAAAATTAATGGGAATATGGAATAGGGAAATATGAAAAGAAAATGAAATATGAATTTAAAGAATAGAGAGAAAAGAATGATATAAAATAGATTATGATCAAATGAATTCCCACAAAAGAACTGAACAGTTGCTCAAAACTGTGCGCATACTGATAAACCGTGAAGTACACGATCGTCTCAATCTAATATGAACTTTTTTTGACTTTTCCTTATTTTGGTTGTCAATTTACTTACTCATATACTATTGCGCGACCTCCTATTTGTCTGGAAAACGTATCTTTTGTCCCAAATTTTTGTCATGAATTTTGACCTTCTGTCCTGAATTTTTGTACTGAATTTTGACCCGTTTTCCTGAATTTTCACACCGACCATCCTGAATATGCACCCATGCCAGCTGGTCACCCTAATCATTCCTCTTTCACGCGCACTCCAGACACGTCAGTCATTCCCTGGTCTTATCTCCTGGTGTTCGAAGTGGCAAAATGTTCACGTTTATTCAGCCATACGTATATATGAGACATTACCCTTTCCGGCACAGGTTGTAAAGAGCTGGGCCTGTACATTTCAAGCAGGAGACCAGAACAGTTTTCAATTGTTAACAATTAGACCGACAGAAGCCACATCTACAGACTCACTAAGGACGATTGGACTGAGCGGCCAGCACTGTACAGGGTTCGAACTACAAGTCTCCTGAGGCGAGACCCAAAGACTGCCCCTTCTGTTCACTATAATATTCACCGTATGAGAACAATTACGTTTGTATTTATCAATACAAACATTTCTTAAAAGGGATGACGCGGTTTACTGGACAATACTCGAGGGGAGAAACTGGACAGACAGAGATGCGGATGTGTCCCAGTGAAAAATCATTTAACTTGTACAATGTAAGGGCACCGTGAAAACAAGTTGTGAGAATAAGACGTACTATTGAAATGTAATTAATTTTAAACGAAGACCAAAAACAACCACATTTGACATACGCTTGAAAGGCCTGTGCCTTCCCAGCGGCACTAGAAGCAGAATCCTGTGAATGGAAGGCTTATGATGTAACAGGCCCTCCAATATGATGTCACGAGGCGCAGGGTAAATGCAGGGGGAGGTCGTCACCGCAGCGGAGAGAACACTGTTGGGAAAGTATATCGGGTAGGATGGGATCTTCTTTCAGGTTCATCACAGGAACATTTTGCAAACTAAAAAGTTTTATTTTCTCAATAAATTGCATAATACCCGTGCCTTGCCTGCCCCCCTCCCCCCCTGTTAAACTGAAACACATGGCATCACCCACACAGCAGTGATGTATGATGACACGATGAAAAGCCTCCATTGTGACATGTCCTTGGTATGAGAGGCTAGTAACCAGGCAGGTGCAGCATTGCACTCAGGGACGTCGTACGGAGAGGACCGCTGCTGGCGCCTGGAGCTCGGGGCAGTGAGAGGCCGGAGCTGCAGGGGCTGAGCAGGCTCCGAAAAGGAAGGGACCCCTCCCTCTCCCTTCATTTCCTTCCCTTCCTTTCCCTTTACCTCCCTTCACTTCCTATTCCTTTCCCTTCCTTCTCTATGTCTGTTCTCCTCTACCCTTCATTCTTCTCCCCTTCCCTCTCCTGTCCCCGCCTCCCATCCAATGCCCTTCCCTTCCTCTCTACCCTAGCTCTAATAGCCTTTCACCTTCCCTCCCGTCTCCTTCCTTCCCTTTCTTCCCTTTCATTCCTTCTCCTCCATATCCCTTTGCTTATTCTCATCACTTCCCTTGACTATCTCCTCTTCATTTCCCTTCCCTAACTCTCCTCTCATCTCATCTCATCTCCCCTTTCCTTTCCAATTTCTTCTATCCCCTTCTGTTCTTTTTACCTTCTCCTCATTTCCATTCAAATGTCCTTCCCCTTTCTTCTCTACATCGCATCTCCCCTACCTTTCTTCCCCTTCCTTCCTCTCCCCTCCACTTGCCTTCCTTCCTACCCTTTCTCTTTTATCCTTTCCCCTTCCATCCTCTTCCTCTCCGCTTCTCTTCCATTTGCTTCACTTCCCTTTCCATTTCCCTTCAATTCTCTTCCTTCCCTTCCTTCTCCTTCTCTCCTCCACTCCCCCTCACCTTCCTCTTGTCCCTCCCTTTCATTGCCTTCCCGCTTACTTCCATTCATTTCCATCTCCCCTTCCATTTCATTCCCTTTCCTATCTCTCCCTTACTTCCCTATCTCTCCTTCCTCTACCATTCCCTCCCCTTTCCTTCCCCTCACTTTCTTCCTTCCATATTGATCGTCTCCACTTTAGGCCTCTTGTCTATCTCTCTTCTCCTCTCCTCACCTTCAATTTCCATCCCTTCCCCTGTTCCATATCCTTTCCTTACCCTTCCCTTTTCCCCCAGCCTCTCCATTCCCTATCTCTTGGCTTATCTTCTCTTGCCTCTCCTTTTCTTCAGTCCTTCCCATCTCTCCTCCCCTCTCCCCTCCATTCATTTCCTTAACCCTTCCCCTACCCTTCTCTAGCTTATCTCTCCCCTCACTTCCCCTTCCTTCCCTTCTGTTCCTTCCTTCCCTATCTCTCCTCTCCTCTCCCCTCCCCTTTATGCCTTTACCTTGCTCTCCTCTCCCTTTCCCATGCATTCTTTGCTTCTCTATCCCTTCCCTTTCATCCCCACCCCATCCCTCCCTTCAATGTCTCTCCCTTAACATTCCATTTCCCTTCCTTCCCATGGCATTTTCCTTCCTTCTGTCTCTGCTTTTCTTGCACCTTCCCTTCTCTCCCCTCGCCTCCCCACCATTCTTCTTTCCTTCCTTACTACCCTAATTTTTGTATAATTTCCCATTCTCTACCCTTCTTTTACTCTCTTTCCCACCCCCTACCTTTGCTGTCTCAACTCTCCCCTTCCCTTCACCTCCCTCCCCATTTCTTAATCCCTATCCCCTCTCTGCATCTTCCACTTCCTTGCCGCCCCTATGCTTCACATTCCTTTCCATCCCTCTTCCCCCTTCCATTGCCTATCTCTCCTTCCCTTTCCTGTCCCTTCCGTATGGCTCCTCTCCCTTCTATCCCTTTCCTTCTCTTCCATTGTGTATGTATACTCTCCTTTCCCTTCCTCTTCCCTTTTATCTACTTCCCTCATTGCCTCTCCTCTCCCATCTGCTCTCCTCACCTTCCCGTCTACTATCCTCTTCTCTTCTCATCTCTATCTTTCCTGTTTCACATCCCTATATCTCTTCTCCCCTTACCTATGTCTCCTGTCTTCTCCCGTTTACTTTCTGCTGCATCCCTTCTCTCCTGCTCTTCTCTCCTCTCGGCTCTCCTCACCTTCCCTCATTTTTCTTCCCTATCCCTTCCATATCTTTCCTCCCTTCCCTTGCTTCCCTCCTTGGCTTCCCTATCACTCCTCTCCTCTCCCCTTCCCTTCATTTCCCTTCCCTGACTTCCTTCCTTTTCTGTCTCTTCTCTTCCCTACTGTTCCCTTCCCTCGACTATCTCTCCTCTACTCGAGCCTTCCCTCAAGTACCCTCCCCTCCCCTTTCACTCCCTCTTACCTAGCTCTTCTTTTCTTTTCTCTACCCTTCCCTTCCCCATCTTTTCATACCTCCTTTCTCTTCCCCTCTACATACTCTTTCCGTCCCTACTCCTTCTCATTCTCCCTCTCCCACCCCCTTACTTCACTTCCTTCCCCATCTATTCTCTCCCCTTCCCTCCCGATACACCCCTTCCCTTGCTTTCCTTTCCCTTCCCATTAGTTTCTTTATCTCTTCTATCCCTTTCTCTTCTTTCCTTTCCCTTCCTTTCTTTGCCCATTTCTTTCCCCATCTACCCTTCCCAGCCTTTTTAGCTATCCTTCCACCCTTTCTTCTCTTCTCTTCTCTTCTCTTCTCTTCTCTTCTCTTCTCTTCTCTTCTCCATCTGTACACTCCTCTTTCTCCCAAACCTTTCCCTCTCTGCTACTCCTTGTCCTCTCCTCTCTCCTCTCCTCTCCCTTTTCCTTTACTCTTCCCTTCCATTCCTTTCCCTATCCCTCCACTCTTCTCATTTCCTCAGCGTCTCTTCTCCTTTACATACACTTTTCTTGAAATTCCACCCTCCCTTCACCTTCTCTCCCTTTCACTTAATTCTTCCTCTCCTCTCCCCTCCTTACATTTACTTCCCTTTTATCATATCCTTTCCTTTCCTTCCCTTGCCTGTCTCTCCTCTCCAAACCACTCCCCTCTCCTTCCATTCCTTTCATCCTTCCCTATCACCTCTAGTATTACCCTCCATTCCATTCTCTTCCTTTCCCATTTCTCCGCTTCCCTGCCTTGCCTCTCCTCGACTTTAACTCCCCTCTTCTGTTCTCTTCTAGTTCCTCTGTTTCCCTTCCTAGCCTTTTCTCATCTCCCTTTTCCTTCCTCCACATGCCTTCTCTCCTGCTCCCCCTTTATCTCTTCTAATACCTTCCTTTGCCTCTTCCCATTTTCTTTCCCTCTCTTTACTCTCCTCACTTCCACCCTTAATATCTCTCCCCAACTTGTTTACCTATTCCTTCCATTGTTTCTCCCTTCCCTATTTCTACTTTACTGTCTAAACCTCCCTCCACTTCTATTCCCTTCCATTCTCTTCCTTACTTATCTAGCTCTCCTTCCCCCTCTCCTTTCACTTCCCCTACATTCCTTACCTATCTCTCCACTCTTCTCTTCTCATATGCACTTTCCTTCAACCCCTTCCCCACCCTTTTCCTTTCTTCGCTCTCTCCTCTCCCCACCTCTCCTTCCCACCTTCACTATCTCCAATTCCCCTCCTTGCCCTTCTCTTCACTTCCCTTGTCGTCCTTAGTTCCCTGGCTCTCCTCTCGACTTTCTCTTATATCCCCCGACCTTCCCTCCTTTCCCCTTCCCTTCCCTTCCATCCCTAATTCTACTTTTCCATCTCTTCCATTCCCATTTTCGCTAGCTCAAAGATACAGCAGCTTGGAGAGCAAACTGAACTGAGCATGAAAAACACAAAACGTCTCACCCTTTAACACGAAAAGTTGAACAAGAAAGACATTCCTTTCTTGTGTTCAATTTTTTTTTATTAAATGTATTTTTCACAATACAGAGAATAACACCAAACTGTGAATGGGTTTTGGGGTGACAAGGTTGATTTTAGGGTTCGGGGTGGGTGTGGGTTTAGGGGTGCCAAGGGTAATTTTAGGGTTCAGTATGGGATGGGGTTTGGCGAGCCAAGGGTAATTTTAGAGTTCAGGGTGGGCATGGGTTTTGGTGAGCCAAGGGTAGTTCTAGGATTCAGAGTGAGTATGGGTTTTGGGTTGCTAAGGGTGATTTTAGTTTCAGGGCGGGTATGTGTTTTGGGGTGCCAAGGTTCATTTTAGGGTTCAGGGTGGGTATGGGTTTTGGGGTGCTAAGGGTCATTTTAGGGTTGAACCTGGGTATGGGTTTGGGGGTGCCAAGGGTAATTTTGGGGTTCAGGGTGGGTGTGGATTTTAGGGTGCCAATTGCAATTTTAGAGCTCAGGATGGGTATGGGTTTTGGGGTGCCAAGGGTAGTTTTAGGGTTCAGGGTGGGTGTGGGTTTTGGGGTGTCGGGGATAATTTTAGGGTTCATTGTAGGTATGGGTTTTAGGGTGTCAAGGTTATTTTTGGGGTATGGGGGATATGGGTTTTGGGGTGCCACGGGTGATATTAGGTATTGGTTTTGGGGTGCAAAGGGTAATTTTAGGGTTCAGGGTGGTTATGGGTTTTTGGGTGCCAAAGGTAATTTTAGGGTTCAGGGTGGTTATGGGTTTTTGGGTGCCAAGGGTCATTTTAGGATACATTGGAGGTATGGGGTGCCAAGGTTTTTTTTGGGGTTATGAGGGTATGGGTTTTGGGGTGACAAGGGTAATTTTAGGGTTCAGAGTGGCTATGGGTTTTGGCGTGCCAAGGGTAATTTTGGGGTACATGCTGGGTGTGGGTTTTTTGGGTGCCAAGGGTAATTCTAGGGTTCAGGGTGGGTATGGGTTTTAGGGTGCCAAAGGAAATTTTGGGGTTCAGGGTGGGTGTGGGTTTTGGGGTGCCAAGGATAATTTAAAGTTTCAGGGTGGGTGTGGGTTTTGTGGTGCCAAAGGTGATTTTATGGCTCAGCGTGGGTATGGGTTTTGGGGTGCAAATGGTCATTTTAGGGTTCAGGGTGGGTATGGGACTCTAAGGGGCATTTTAGGGATGAGCTTGAGTATAGGTTTTAGGGTGCCAAGGGTAATTTTGGGGTTAAGGTTGCGTAAGGGTTTTGGGGTGCCAAGGGTAATTTTGGGGTTCAGGGTGGAAGTGGGTTTTGGGGTGAAAAGGGTAACCTTAGGGTCCAGGGTGGGTATGGATTTTGGGCTGCAAAGGTTAATTTTAGGGTTCAGTGTGGGTATGGGTTTTGGGGTGCTAAGGGTCATTTTAGGGTGTGAGCATGGGTATCGGTTTTGGGGGTGGCAAGGGTAATTTTGGGGTTTAGGCTGGGTGTGGGTTTTGGGGTGCCAAAGGTAATTTTAGAGCTCACAGTGGGTATGAGTTTTGGGGTGCCAATGGTAATTTTAGGGCCCAGGGTGGGAATGGGTTTTGGGGTGTCAAGGGTAAATTTAGGGTTCAGGATGGGTTTTGGGGTGCCAATGATAATTTAAGGGTTCAGGGTGGGTGTGGGTTTTGGGGTGCCAAAGGTAATTTTAGGGCTCACAGTGGGTATGGGTTTTGGGGTGCCAATGGTAATTTTAGGGTTCAGGGTGGGTATGGAGTTTGGGCTGGCAAGGTTAATTTTAGGGTTCAGGGAGGGTATGGGTGTTGGGGTGCTAAGGGTCATTTTAGCATTGAGCCTGGGTATAGGTTTTGGTGTGCCCAGGGTAATTTTGGGGTTCAGGGCAGGTATGGGTTTTGGGGTGCCAAAGGAAATTTTGGAGTTTAGGGTGGTAGTGGTTTTTGGGGTGCCAAGGCTAACCTTAGGGTTCAGGGTGGGTATGGATTTTGGGCTGCCAATGTTAATTTTATGGTTCAGGGTGGGTATGTGTTTGGGGCGCTAAGGGTCATTTTAGGGTTGAGCCTGGGTATGGGTTTTGGGGGTGCCAAGGGTAATTTTGTGGTTCAGGGTGGGTATGGGTTTTGGGGTTCCAATGGTAATTTTGGGGTTCAGGGTGGGTGTGGGTTTTGGGTGGCCAAGGGTAACCTTAGGGTTCAGGGTGGGTATGGGTTTTAGGGTGTCAATGGTAATTTTAGGTCTCAGGGTGGATATCGGTTTTGGGGTACCTAGGGTAATTTTAGGGTTCAGGGTGGGTGTAGGTTTTGAGGTGTCAAGGATATTTTAAGGGCTCAGGGTGGGTGTGGGTTTTGGGGTTGCCAAGCGTAATTTTAGGGCTCAGGGTAGGTATGGGTTTTTGGGCGCCAAGGGTAATTTTAGGGTTCAGTATGGGATGGGTTTTGGCTAGCCAAGGGTAATTTAAGAGTTCAGGGTGGGCATGGATTTTGTGCTGCAAAGGTTAATTTGACGGTTCAGGGTGGGTATGGGTTTTGAGGTGCTAAGGGTCAATTTAAGGTTGAGCCTGGGTATGGGTTTTGGGGTGCCAAGGGTAATTTTGTGTTCAGGGTGGGTAAGGGGTTTGGGGTGGCAGGGGTAATTTTGGGGTTCAGGGTGGGTATGGGTTTTGGGGTGCCAAGGGTAACCTTAGGGTTCAGGGTGGGTATGGGTTTTAGGGTGCCAATGGTAATTTTAGGGCTCAGGTTGGGTATAGGTTTTGAGGTGCCAAGGGTAAATTTAGGGTTCAGGGTGGGTGTGGGTTTTGGCATGTTGAGGATAATTTAAGGGTTCAGGGTGGTTGTGGGTTTTAGGGTGCCAAGGGTAACTTTAGGGCTCAGGGTGGGTATGGGTTTTTGGGTACGAAGGGTCATTTTAAAGTTCGGGGTGGGTATGGGTTTTGGGGAGCCAAGCGTAGTTTTAGGGTTTAGTGTGAGTATGGGCTTTGGGGTGCTAAGGGTAATTTTAGGGTTCATTGTAGGTATGGGTTTTAGGGTGTCAAGGTTATTTTTGGGGTATGGGTTTTTGGGGTGCCACGGGTAATTTTAGGTATTGGTTTTGGATGCAAAAGGTAATTTTAGGGTTTAGGGTGGTTATGGGTTTTGGGGTGCCAAGGGTAATTTTAGGTTTCAGGGTGGGTATGGGTTTTGGGCTGCTCAGGGTAATTTTAGGGTACATTGTAGGTATGGGCTGCCAAGGTTATTTTTGGGGTTATGGGGGGTATGGGTTTTGGGGTGCCAAGGGTAATTTTAGGGTTCAGGGTGGGTATGGGTTTTGTGGTACTAAGGGTCATTTTAGGGTTCAGGGTAGGTATGGTTTTGGCCGGGGTGCTGTCATTTTAGGGTTGAGACTGGGTATGGGTTTTGAGGTGCTAAGGGTAATTTTGGGGTTCAGGGTGGGTATGGGTTTTGGGGTGCCAAGGAAAATCTTTAGGTTCAGGGTGGCTGTGGGTTTTGGGTTGCCAAGGGTAATTCTAGGATTCAGGTTGTGTATGTGTTTTAGGGTGCCAATGGTTATTTTAAGGTTCAGGGTGGGTGTGGGTTTTAGGGTGCCTAGGGTAATTTTAAAATTCAGGGTTGGTATGGGTTTTGGGGAGCGAAGGGTAGTTTTAGGGTTCAGAGTGTGTATTCGTTTTGGGGTGCTAAGGGTAATTTTTGGGTTCATTGTAGGTATGGGTTTTAGGGTGCCAAGGTTATTTTGGGGTTATGGGAGGTATGGGTTTTGGGGTGCCAAGGTTAAATTTAGGTATTGGTTTTGGGGTGCAAAGGTAATTTTAAGGTTCAGGGTGGGTATGGGTTTTAGGGTGCGAAGGGTAATTTTAGGTTTCAGGATGGGTATAGGTTTGGGGGTACTAAGGGTAATTTTAGGGTACATTGTAGGTTTGAGGTGCCATGGTTATTTTTAGGGTATGGGTTTTGGAGTACCAAGGGTGAATTTAGGGTTCAGGGTGGATATGGGTTTTGGGGTGCTAAGGGTAATTTTAGGGTTCAGGGTTGGTATGGGTTTTAGGGTGCCAAGGTTAATTTTAGGGTTGAGGGTAGGTATGGGTTTTGAGGTGCCAAGTTTATTTTTAGGGTTATGGGGTGTATGGGCGTTGGGGTGCCAATGGTAATTTTAGTGTTCAGGGTGTCTAGGTTTTGGGGTGCCAATGGTAATTTAAGGGTTCAGCGTGGGTATGGGTTCTGGGGTGCTAAAGGTGATTTTAGGGTTCAGGGTAGCTATGGGTTTTGGGGTGCCAGGGGTAATTTTAAAGTTCAGGGGGTATGGGTTTTGGGGTGTCAAGGGTAATTTAGGGGTTCAGGGTGGGTATGGGTTTTGGAGTGCTAAAGGTAAGTTACAGTGGGTATTGGGGTGGTAAGGGTATTTTAGGAATTTAAGGGGGTAGGGGTATTGGGGTAGTAAGAGTAATCTTAGGGTTTTAGATTGATCAAAAAATTATATATATAACAGACACACACATATATATATATATAGAGAGAGAGAGAGAGAAGAGAGACAGGGAAGGGCACAGTACAGTAGAAGGGGATGGGTGGAGTTCGAAGGGTAAAGGACAGAAGATAGTGATAGGTAAGAAGAAGGAACGGAAGGGTATAGGAGGAGACAGAGAAAGAATGGAAAGGAATGGAAAGAGGGGAAGGAACGAAAAGAGAAGGGGAGACAAGGGAAGGGAAGGGGGAGGGGAAAGGAGAAAAAGGGAAGGGGGAGTGAAAGGGGAGGGGCAGAAAGAAAGGCGGAAGCATATGGAAGGGAAAGGTAAGGAAAGGAGAGAAAAGGGAAGGAAAGGAAAGAAGGCATGGGGGAAGACATGAAAGGGAAGAGGATGGGAGGGATTGGAAGGGGATAGGACAGAGGACAGGGAAATGAAGGGAAGGGACGGAAAGGAAAGAAAAAGGAAAGGAACAGAGGGGAAGGGAAGAAGAAAAGGGATGGAAAGATGGGGTTGGAAGGGTAAAGGCGGTGACAGGGAAGGGACAGGAAGGGCAGGGAAAGGAGAAGAAGGGGAAGGGCAAAAGAAAGGGGAAAGGAGAAGGGGAAAGGAAATGGGAAGGAGGAAGGGATAGGAAAGGGGAAAAAAGGGGGAAGGAAAGTGGAGGAGAAAGGGAACGGAAGTGGAATGGAGGGTAAGAGGGAAGGGGAGGGAAGAAATTAAGGGGAGGGGTAAAGTAGGAGACAGGGAAGGGGTATAGGAGGAGACAGAAGGGGTGGGAAGGGATATAGGAGGAGACAGGGAAGATGAGGGGTATAAAAGGAGACCGGGAAGGGTAGGGGTATAGAAGGAAACAGGGAAGGGGTATAGGAGGAGACAGGGAAGGGGTATAGGAGGAGGCAGGGAAGGGAAGGGGCATAGTAGGAGACAGGGAAGGGGTATAGGAAAGGGCAGGGAAGGGGTATAGTTGGAGACAGGGACAGGAATTGAAGGGAATGGGTATAGGAGAAGACAGGGAAGGGAAGAGATAAAGAAGAAGACAGGGAAGGGGAGGGGAGGGTCATAGGAGGAGGCAGGAAAGGGGTAAAGGAGACAGGTAAGGATGGGATTAAGAAGGAAAAAGGGAAAGGGTATGGGGAAAGGGAAGAGGGGGTATAGGAGCAGACAGGGGATGGGTATAGGAGGAGGCAGGGAAGGGGTATAGGAGACAGGGGAGGATGGGTTAAGGAGGAAAAAGGGAAAGGGTATGGGGAAATAGGGAAGGGGAGAGAAGGGTATAGGAGGAGACAAGGAAGGGAAGAGACGGGTATAGGAGGAGGCAGGGAAGGGAAGGGAAAGCGTAATAGGAGGAGAAAGGGAAGAGAAGGGAAGGGAAGGGAAGAAGGAAAGGGAGGGAAAGTGGGGATTGGAAGGGTATAGGCAGAGACGGAAAAGGGAAAGGAAAGGCAGGGAAATGACAGGGAGGGGAAAATGAAAAGGGAAAAAGAAGGGGGCAAAGGAAAGGGAAAAGGAAGGGGAAAGGAAAGGAAAGGAAAGGGAGAAGGGAAGGGGAAAGGGGAAGGGGAGGGGATGAAGGGAAGGAAAGGTGAACAAATGGGGGAAGAGAAGAGAGAGAAGAGGAAGAGAAGGGGGAAAGGGGAAAGGGAAAGGGGTATATCCCTTCCCTGTCTCCTCATACGCCTTCACTTCCCTTCCCTATCTCCTCATATACCACTTCCCCCTTCACTTTCCCGTTTCCCATTTACCCTTTCCCTTCCTCTTCTCTTCTCTTCGAGACAGGGAAGGGAAGTGAAGGCGTATGAGGAGACAGGGAAGGGATATAGGAGGAGACGGAGAAGGGAAACAGTATAGGAGGAGACAGGGGAGTGGTATAGGAGGTGACAGGGAAGGATAGAGGGTAGAGGAGGAGACAGGAAAGGCAGGGGTATAGGAGGAGACATGGAAGAGGTATAGGAGTAGACAGGAAAGGGAAGGGATCTAGGAGACAGGGAAGGAAAGGGCAGCGGTATGGGGAGACGAAAGAGAAGGGGTATAGGAAGAGGCAGAGAAGGGAAAGGGTACAGGAGGAGACAGGGAAAAGGTATAGGAGGAGACAGGGAATGGAATGGAAGAGGAAGGGGAAAGGGAAACGTGGAAAGGAAAGGAGAAAGGGCAAAGGAAAGGGAAAAGGAAAGGGGAAGGGAAAGAAAAGGGGGAGGAAAGGGAACAGACGGAGAATGGAAGGGAAGGGGGAAGGGAAGGGGAGGGAACAATTGAAGAGGATGGGTAAAGTAGGAGACAGGGAAGAGGTATAGTTGGAGACAGTGAAGGGGTATAGGAGGAGGAAAAAGTGAAGGGAAGGGTATAGAAGGAGACAGGGAAGTGAAGGGGTATAGAAGTCGACAGGGAGGGGGTATATGAGACAGGGAAGGGAGGAGGTATAGGAGGAGACAGGGAAGGGGTATAGGAAGAGGCAGGGAAGGGGTATAGGAGCAGACAGGGTAAGGAATGGGAGGGAAGGGGTATAGGAGAAAACAGGGAAGGCGTATAGGAGGAGACTGGGAAGGGATAAAGGATTAGACAGGTAAGAGAGGGGAGGTGTATTGGAGGAGGCTCGTAAAGGGCATAGGAGACTGGTAAGAGAAGGAAGGGGTATAGGAGGAGGCAGGGAAGGGGTATAGGAGACAGGGAAGGGATGGGGTATAGGAAAAAAAGAAAAGGGGTATGGGGAAAAAGAGAAGGATAATAGAAGGAGACAGGGAAGGGAAGGGTAATATGAGGAGACAGGGAAGGGAAGAGAAAGGAAGAAGGAAAGAGACGGAAAGTGGGTTTGGAAGGGCAAGGAAGGGAAATGAAGAGAATGAAGAGAAAGAGAAAATGAAAAGGGGAAAAGGGCAAAGCAAAGAGAGAATGAGAAAGGAAAGGGGAGGGGAAAGGGAAAGGGAAAGAGAAGGGGGAAGGGGAGTGGAGGGGTGGGGTGGGGGAGGGATGAAATGAAGGAAAGGTAAAGGAAGGGAGAAGAGAAGTGAAGGAAAAAAGGAAGGGGGGAGGGGTATAGGAGGAGACATGGAGGGGAAGGAAAGGGGTATAGGAGGAGACAGGGAAGGGGTATAGACAGGGAAGGGAAGGAAGGGAATGTAAGGGAAATGTATAGGAGGAAACAGGGAAGGGAAGGGGTATAGGATGAGAAAGGGAAGGGGAGGGATATAGGAGAGGAAAGGGAAGGGTATAGGTGGAGACAGGGGAGTGGTATGGGAGGTGGTAGGGAAGGGATAGAGGAGGAGACAGGGAAGGCAGGGGAATAGGAGGAGACATGGAAGGGAAGGGGTATAGAAGACAGGGAACGGGTATAGGAGGAGACAGAGAAGGGGTATAGGAGGAGACAAAAGGGGTTAAGGAGTAGACAGGAAAGCGGTATAAGAGGAGACAGAATAAAATGAAGGGGTATAAAACACAGGGAAGGAAAGAGCAGGGGTATAGGAGGAGACAGGGAAGTGAAGAGAAGTGGTATAGGAGGAGGCGGGGAAGGGAAGAGGAAGGAGAAGCAGGAAGGGAAAAGGGCAAAAGGGCAAAGGAAAGGGGGAAGGGGAAAGGAAATGGGGAAGGAGAGGGAAAGTGAAAGGGAATGTGAGGGGAAGGGAAGTGAAGGGAGAAGGGAAGAAGAGAAGGGGAGGGAAGAAGGGGAGGGGTAACGTAGGAGACAGGGAAGGGGTATAAAAGGAGACAGAAGGGGAGGGAAGGGATATAGGAAAGAGGGAAGGTGTATAAAAGGAGACAGGGAAGGGGTATAGGAGGAGGAGACAGTGAAGGGAAGGGGTATAGAAGGAGACAGGGAAGTGAAGGGGTAATAAAGGAGACAGGGAAGAGGTATAGGAGACAGGGAAGGGGTATAGGAGGAGACAGGGATGGGGTATAGGAGGAGACAGGGAAGGGGTATAGGAAGAGGCAGGGAAGGGAAGGGTATAGGAGCAGACAAGGAAAGGAAGGGAAGGGGTATAGGAGAAAACAGGGAAGGGGTTTAGGAGGAGACTGGGAAGGGAAGGGATACAGGAGGAGACAGGTAAGAGAAGGGAAGTGTATTGGAGGAGGCAGGGAAGGAGTATAAGAGACAGGTAAGAGAGGGAAGGGGTATAGGAGGAGGCAGGGAAGGGGTATAGGATACAGGGAAGGGATGGGGTATAGTAGGAAAAGATAAGGGGTTTGGGGGAAAAGAGAAGTATATAGGAGGAGACAGGGAAGGGAAGGGTAATATGAGGAGAGAGGGAAGAGAAGAGAAAGGAAGAAGGAAAGAGGAGGAACGTTGGGGTTTGGAAGGGAATAGGCGGAGATAAGGAAGGGCAGGGAAGGCAAATGAAGGGAAGGGAAGGGGAAAATGAAAAGAGGAAAAGGGAAAGAGGAAAGAGGAAAGGGGGAGGGGAAGGGAAGGGGGAAGGGAATGGGAGGGATGGGGAGGATGGGATAAAGGAAAGGAAAGGCAAAGGAAGTGAGAAGGGAAGGGGAAAGGAAACAAGAAGGGGGAAGAGGTATAGGAGGAGACAGAGAAGGGGTATAGGAGACAGGGAAGGGGTATAGACAGGGAAGGGAAGGGTATAGGAGGAAACAGGGAAGAGACCAGGTATAGGAGGAGAAAGGGAAGGGTATAGGTGGAGACAGGGGTGTAGTATGGGAGGAGACAGGGAAGGTAAGGGATAGAAGAGGAAACCGGGAAGGCAGGGGAATAGGAGGAGACAGGGAATGAAAGGGAAGTGGTATACGAGACAGGGAAGGGAAGGGCATGGGAATAGGAGGAGACAGGGAAGGGAAGAGAAGGGGTATAATAGGAGGCAAGGAAGGGATGGGAAGAGGAAAGAGAAGTGGAAAAGGAAAAGGGCAAAAGGGCAAAGGAAAGGGCAAAGGAAAGGGGAACGGGAAAGGAAATTCGGAAGGAGAGGGGAGGGGAGAGGGAAAGGTAATGGAAGGGGAAGGGAAGAGAATGGAGAAGTGAAGAAGGAAAGGGGAGGGGTAAAGTAGGAGACAGGGAAGGGGTTTAGTTGGAGACAGAAGGGGAGGGAAGGGATATAGGAGAGAGGGAAGGGGTATAAAGGAGACAGGGAAAGGAAGGGGTACAGGCGGAGGAGGAGACAGTGAAGGGAAGGGGTATAGGAGACAGGGAAGTGAAGGGGTATAGGAGGAGACAGGGAAGGGGTATAGGAGACAGTGAAGGGAAGGTGTATAGGAGACAGGGAAGGGGTAAAGGAAAAAGCAGGGATGGGAAGGGGTATAGTAGCAGACACAGAAAGGAATGGAAGGAAAGGGGTATAGGAGGAGACTGGGAAGGAAAGGGATAAAGGACGAGACTAGTAAGAAGGGAGGTGTATTGGAGGAGGCAGGGAAGGGGTATAGGAGACAGGCAAGGAATGGGGTATAGGAGGAAAAAGATAAGGAGTATGGGGAAAAAGAGAGGGGTATAGGAGTAGACAGGGATGGGAATGGCAATATGAAGAGACAGGGAAGGGAAGAGAAAGGAAGAAGGAAAGAGAGGGAAAGTGGGGGTTAGAAGGGTATAGGCAGAGACAGGTAAGGGCAAGGAAGGGAAATGAAGAGAAGGGGGAAATGAAAAGGGGAAAGGAAAGGGGAAAGGGCAAAGCAAAGGGAGAAGGAGAATGGAAAGGGGAGGGAAAAAGGAAGGGGAGTGGAGGGGAAGGGTGGGGATGGTGGAAGGGAAGGGAAGGGAAGGTAAAGGAAGGGAGACGGACAAGAGGAAGGGAAAAGGAAAGGGGTATAGGAGGAGACAGGTAAGGGGAGGAAAGTCGTATGAGACAGGGAAGGGAAGGGGTATAGGAGGAGACATGGAAGGGAAGGGCCAGGGTATAGGAGGAGACAGGGAAGGGGTATAGGAGGAGACGGGGAAAGGGTTTAGTAGGAGACAGGAAAGGGGTATAGGAGGAGACAGGGAAGGGGTTTAGTAGGAGACAGGTAAGGGGTATAGGAGGAGACTGGGAATGAAAGGGAAGTGGTATAGGACACAGGGAAGGAAAGGGCAGGGTTATAGGAGGAGACAGGGAAGGGAAGAGAAGAGAAGGGGTATAAGAGGAGAGGCAGTGAAGGGAAGAGGAAGGAGAAGCAGAAAAGGAAAAGGGCAAAAGGGCAAAGGAAAGGGGGAAGGGGAAAGTGGGAAGGGGAAAGGGGAAAGGAAATGGAGAAGGAGGAGGAGAGGGGAAAAGGAACGGAAGGAGAAGGGAAAAGAAGGGAGAAGGGAAGATGGAGAGGGAAGAAGGGAAGGAGAGGGGTATAAAACGAGACAGAGAAAGAAGGGGTATAGGAGGAGAAGACAGCGAAGGGATGGGGTATAGAAGGAGGCGGGGAAGTGAAGGGGTATAGAAAGAGACAGGGAAGGGGTATAGGAGATAGGGAAGGGGTATAGGAGGAGACAGGGAAGGGGTATAGGAAGAGGCAGGGAAGGGGTAAAGGGGCAGACAGGGAAAGGAATGGAAAGAAAGGGGTATAGGAGGAGACTGGGAAGGGTAGGGATAAAGGAGGACACAGGTAAGAGAGGGGAGGTGTATTGTAGGAGGCAGAGATGGGGTATAGGGGACAAGTAAGAGAGGGAAGGGTTATAGTAGGAGGCAGGGAAGGGGTATAGGAGACAGGGAAGGGATGGAGTATAGGAGGAAAAAGATAAGGAGTATGGGGAGGGGTAATATGAGGAGACAGGGAAGAGAAAGGAAGAAGGAAAAAAAGGGAACATGGGGGTTGGAAGGGTATAAGCGGAGAGAGGGAAGGGCAGAGAAGGGAAATGAAGGGAAGGGGAAAATGAAAAGGGAAAATGGGCAAAGGAAAGGGGAAAGGGCAAAGCAAAGGGAGAAGGAGAAAGGGGAGGGGAGGGGAAGAAAAGGGGGAGGGGAAGGGAAGGGGAGGGGAGTGGAGGGGAGGAGGAATAAATGGAAGGAAAGGTAAAGGAAGGGAGAAGAGAAAGGAAGGGGGAAGGGAAAAGGGAAGGGAAGGAGTATAGGAGGAGACAGGTAGTAAGTGGAGGAAAGGCGTAGGAGACAGGGAAGGGAAGGGAAGGGGTATAGGAGGAGACAGGGAAGGGGTATAGGAGGAGAAAGGGAAGGGAAGGGGTATAGATAGGGAAGGGTAGGAAGGGAATGGAAGAGGAGGATATAGGAGGAAACAGGGAAAGGGTATAGGAGGAGAAAGGGAAGGGGTATAGGAGGAGAAAAGGAATGGTATAGGTGGAGACAGGAAAGGGGTATAGGAGGAGACAGGGAAGGGGTTTAGTAGGAGACAGGAAAGGGGTATAGGAGGAGACTGGGAATGAAAGGGAAGGGGTATAGGACACAGGGAATGAAAGGGCAGGGGTATAGGAGGAGACAGGGAAGGAAAGAGAAGAGAAGGGGTATGAGAGGAGGCAGGGAAGGGAAGAAGAAGGAGAAGCGGAAAAGGAAAAGGGCAAAAGGGCAAAGGAAAGGGGGAACGGGAAAGGAATTTCGGAAGGAGTGGGGAGGGGCGAGGGAAAGGGAATGGAAGAGGAAGGGAAGAGAAGGGAAGAAGGGAAGGGGAGGGTTAAAGTAGGAGACAGGGAAGGGGTTTAGTTGGAGACAGAAGGGGAGGGAAGGGATATAGGAGAGAGGAAAAGGAAGGGGTATAGGAGGAGGAGACAGTGAAGGGAAGGGGTATAGAAGGAGACAGGGAAGTGAAGGGGTATAGAAGGAGACAGGGACGGGGTATAGGAGACAGTGAAGGGAAGGTGCATAGGAGACAGGGAAGGGGTATAGGAGCAGACAGGGAAAGGAATGGAAGGGAAGGGGTATAGGAGGAGACTGGGAAGGAAAGGGATAAAGGAGGAGACAGTTAAGAAGGGAGGTGTATTGGAGAAGGCAGGGAAGGGGTATAGGAGACAGGGAAGGAATGGGGTATAGGAGGAAAAAGATAAGGAGTATGGGGAAAAGAGAGGGGTATAGGAGTAGACAGGGAAGGGAAGAGAATGGCAATATGAGGAGACAGGGAAGAGAAGAGAAAGGAAGAAGGAAAGAGGGAAAGTGGGGGTTGGAAGGGTATAGGCAGAGACAGGTAAGGGTAAGGAAGGGAACTGAAGAGAAGGGGAAAATGAAAATGGGAAAGGAAAGGGGAAAGGGGAAAGGGCAAAGCAAAGGGAGAAGGAGAATGGAAAGGGGAGGGAAAAAGGAAGGGGAGTGGAGGGGAGGGAGGTGGGGATGGATGAAGGGAAGGAAAGGTAAAGGAAGGGAGAAGGGAAGGGGGAAGGGAAAAGGGAAGGGGTATAGGAGGAGACAGGTAAGGGGAGGAAAAGTGTATGAGACAGGGAAGGGAAGGGGTATAGGAGGAGACATGAAAGGGAATGGCCGGGGTATAGGAGGAGACAGGGAAGGAGTATAGGAGGAGACAGGGAAGGGAAGGGGTATAGGGGGAGACAGGGGAAGGGTTTAGTAGGAGACAGGAAAGGGGTATAGGAGGAGACAGGGAAGGGGTTTAGTAGGAGACAGGAAAGGGGTATAGGAGGAGACTGGGAATGAAAGGGAAGGGGTATAGGACACAGGGCAGGGGTATAGGAGGAGACAGGGAATGGAAGAGAAGAGAAGAGACGGGGTATAAGAGGAGGAAAAGGGTAAAAGGGCAAAGGAAAGGGGAAAGTGGGAAGGGAAAAGGGGAAAGGAAATGGAGGAGAAGGAGAGGGGAAAGAGAATGAAAAGAGAAGGGAAAAGAAGGGAGAAGGGAAGAAGGGGAGGGAATAAGGGAAGGAGAGGGGTATAAAACGAGACAGGGAAAGAAGGGGTATAGGAGGAGGAGACAGTGAAGGGAAGGGGTATAGAAGGAGACGGGAAAGTGAAGGGATATAGAAGGAGACAGGGAAGGGGTATATGAGACATTGAAGGGAAGGGGTATAGGAGGAGACAGGGAAGGGGTATAGGAAGAGGCAGGGAAGGGGTAAAGGGACAGACAGGGAAAGGAATGGAAAGAAAGGGGTATAGGAGGAGACTGGGAAGGGTAGGGATAAAGGAGGATACAGGTAAGAGAGGGGAGGTGTATTGTAGGAGGCAGGGAAGGGGTATAGGGGACAAGTAAGAGAGGGAAGGGGTATAGTAGGAGGCAGGGAAGTGGTATAGGAGACAGGGAAGAGATGGGGTATAGGAGGAAAAAGAGAAGGAGTATGGGGAAAAAGAGAGGAGTATAGGAGACAGGGAGGGGTAATATGAGGAGACAGGGAAGAGAAAGGAAGAAGGAAAGAGAGGGAACATGGGGGTTGGAAGGGTATCAGCGGAGAGAGGGAAGGGCAGGGAAGGGAAATGAAGGGAAGGGGAAAGTGAAAAGGGGAAAAGGAAAAAGGAAAGGGGAAAGGGCAAAGCAAAGGTAGAAGGAGAAAGGAAAGGGGGGGAGGGGAAGGGAAGGGAAGGAAAGGTTGAAGGGAAGGGAAGGGAAGGGGAGTGGAGGAAGGATTCATGGAAGGGAAGGTAAAGGAAGGGAGAAGAGAAGGGAAGGGAAGGGGGAAGGGAAAGGGGAAGGGGTATAGGAGGAGACAGGTAAGGGGAGGAAAGGTGTAGGAGACAGGGAAGGAAAGGGGTATAGGATGAAGTATGGAAGGGAAGGGGTATAGGAGAAGACAGGGAAGGGGTATAGGAGGAGAAAGGGAAGGGAAGGAAGGGAATGGAAGGGTATAGGAGGAAACAGGGAAGGGGTATAGGAGGAGAAAGGGAAGGGGTATAGAAAGAGAAAGGGAATGGTATAGGTGGAGACAGGGAAGTGGTATGGGAGGAGACAAGGAAGGGAAGGGATAGAGGAGACAGGGAAAGCAGGGGAATAGGGGGAACAGGGAAGGAACGGAGAATAGGATACAAAAGGCAAGGGGTATGAGGAAAAAGGGAAAGGAAGAGGGGTATAGGAGGAGACAGGGAAGGGAAAGTGTATAGACAGAGATAGGGAAGGCGTATAGGAGGAGACATGGAATGGAAGGGTAATAGGAGGAGAATGGGAAGAGAAGGGAAGAAGGAACGGGAGGTAAAGTGGGGGTTGGAAGGGGGTAGGCGGACACAAGCAAAGGGAAATAAAGGGCAGGGAAGGCAAATGAAGGGAAGGGGAATATGAAAGGGGAAAAGGCAAGGGGGAAAGGGCAAAGGAAAGGGAGGAGAAAGGAAAGGGAGATGGGAAGGGGAGCGGAGCGGAGGGTAAAGGGAAGGGGAAGGGAAGGGGAGTGGAGGGTATGGGAAGGGAAGGAAAGGTAAATGGAAAGGGGGCGGGAAGAGAAGAGAATAGAAGAGGAGGGAGAAGGGGTATAGGAGGAGACAAGGAAGGCGAGGAAAGGTGTGTGAGACAGGGAAGGGAAGAGGAATAGGAGGAGAAAGGGAAGGGTATAGGTGGAGACAGGGGTGTAGTATGGGAGGAGACAGGGAAGGTAAGGGATAGAAGAGGAAACCGGGAAGGCAGGGGAATAGGAGGAGACAGGGAATGAAAGGGAAGTGGTATACGAGACAGGGAAGGGAAGGGCATGGGAATAGGAGGAGACAGGGAAGGGAAGAGAAGGGGTATAATAGGAGGCAAGGAAGGGATGGGAAGAGGAAAGAGAAGTGGAAAAGGAAAAGGGCAAAAGGGCAAAGGAAAGGGCAAAGGAAAGGGGAACGGGAAAGGAAATTCGGAAGGAGAGGGGAGGGGAGAGGGAAAGGTAATGGAAGGGGAAGGGAAGAGAATGGAGAAGTGAAGAAGGAAAGGGGAGGGGTAAAGTAGGAGACAGGGAAGGGGTTTAGTTGGAGACAGAAGGGGAGGGAAGGGATATAGGAGAGAGGGAAGGGGTATAAAGGAGACAGGGAAAGGAAGGGGTACAGGCGGAGGAGGAGACAGTGAAGGGAAGGGGTATAGGAGACAGGGAAGTGAAGGGGTATAGGAGGAGACAGGGAAGGGGTATAGGAGACAGTGAAGGGAAGGTGTATAGGAGACAGGGAAGGGGTAAAGGAAAAAGCAGGGATGGGAAGGGGTATAGTAGCAGACACAGAAAGGAATGGAAGGAAAGGGGTATAGGAGGAGACTGGGAAGGAAAGGGATAAAGGACGAGACTAGTAAGAAGGGAGGTGTATTGGAGGAGGCAGGGAAGGGGTATAGGAGACAGGGAAGGAATGGGGTATAGGAGGAAAAAGATAGGGAAGGGGTATAGGAGGAGACAGGGGAGTGGTATAGGAAGAGACAGTGAAGGAAAGGGGTAGAGGAGGAGACAGGGAAGGCAGGAGTATAGGCGGAGACGTGGAAGGGGTACAGGGAAGGGGTATAGGAGGAGACAGGGAAGGAGTATAGGAGGAGACAGGGAAGGAGTTTAGGAGGAGACAGGGCATGGGTATAGGAGGAGACAGAGAATGGAAGATAAGGGGTATAGGAGGAGGCAGTGAAGTGAACGGAAAGGAAAGGGTATAGGAGGAGACAGGGAAGAGGTATAGGAGGAAATAGGGAAGGGAAGGCAAGGGAAGGGGTATAAGAGGGGCTGGGAAAGGAATGGGTATAGGAGAGGACAGGAAAGAGGAGGAAAGGGAAGGGGTGTAGGAGGAGAGAGGGAAAGGAAGGGGTGTAGGAGGAGACAGGGAAGGGAATGAGTATAGGAGGAGACAGGGAAGGGAATGAGTATAGGAGGAGACAGGGAAGGGAAGTGGTATAGGAGGAGGAAGGGTAGGTATATAGGAGGGAGGGAGGGAGGGAGGGAATGGGTATAGGAGGAGAACTGGAAAAGTATAGCAGGAGGAAGGGAAAGGATATGGGAGGAGGAAGGGAAGGGGTATAGGAGGAGGAAGGGAATGTAAGGGGTATAGGAGTAGGAAGGGAAGGGTTACAGGAGAAGAGAGGAGCAGGTATATGAAGAGATAGGGAAGGGGTTTAGGAGGAGACAGGGAAGCGGATGGGTTGGGTTAGTTTGGAAGGGTATACGAGAGGAGGCATAAGGAAAGGGAAGGAAAGGAAAGGAAAGGAAAGGAAAGGAAAGGAAAGGAAAGGAAAGGAAAGGAAAGGAAAGGAAAGGAAAGGAAAGGAAAGGAATGGGCTGGGTAAGAGGGCAGAGCATGGTGGGGCAGAGCAGGAAAGGATGGCAAGGCAGAGCAGGGCAGGAGGCCAGAATGGGAGGGCAGGTGGGCAGGAAGGCAGTACAGTGGGGTAGGGAAGAAGGGTGGGGCAGTGGAGCAGGGTGGGAGGGCAAGAGGGCAGAGTGCAAGGCAGGAGGGCAGGGCAGGGTAGGAGGGCATGTGGGAGGACAGAGGGGCAAGGCAGAAGGTCAGGGCAGGTGGCAAGGAAGGAAGGCAAGACAGGGATCAGGGCTCCAGGGTAGGACAGGAGGGCAGAGCAGGAGGGAAAGGCAGGGCAGGAGGGAAAGGAAGGATAGGAGGGCAAGTAACCGCAGGAGGGCAGGAGAGCAGGGAATGGCAGGAGGGAAAGGAAGGGCAGAAAAGAAAGGAAGAGAAGGGGAGAGGAGAGAAAGAGAGAGGTGGTGGTGTGGGGGGGGGGAGGAAGGTAATGGAAATGAAAGAAAGAAAAAGAGAAAAGAAGAAAAGAAAGGAAATGAAATGGACGGAAAAAGTGAAGATGAAAGGGGGAAGGGAATTGGAATTTCAAGTCAGTTTCAAGTTTGGTTTCAAGTTCAGTTTGGTTTTCAGGGAAGGGTATTGGAATTTCAAGTCAGTTTCAAGTTTGGTTTAAAGTTCAGTTTGGTTTTCAGGGAAGGGTATTGGAATTTCAAGTCAGTATCAAGTCAGTTTCAAGTTAGCTTTCAGTTTGATTTCAAGTTTAGCTTTCAGTTTGGTTTATTCACTCACCTTGTCTCCGTATTCCGTCCCACACCTCTCACCGCCCCTTTCCCTTTTCAGAGCCTGCTCAGACTCTGCAGATTCGGCCTCTCCCTGCCCCGAGATCCAGCCGCCAGCAGCCGTCCTCTCCGTCCACTGTCCCCGAGTGCAATGCTGCAGCTGCCTGGTTACCAGCTTCTTATACCAAGGACACGTCACAATGTTGTTTTTTCGACGTGTCATCATACATCACAACTTTGTGGGTGATACCATGTGTTTTAAGATTAACGGGGGAGCAGGCAAGGCACTGGTATTGCGGTATTCGTTAAGTAAATCCAAATTTTTCATGACAAAAATAACCTGCGATGTAACTGAAAGAAAATCCCCTCCTGCCCGACACACTTCCTCAACAGTGGTCTCTCCTTTCCTCTCTACTGCGGGGACGCCCCCCCCCCCTGCATTTGCCCTGCGCCTCGTGACATCACAGTGATGTTACATCATAAGCGTTCCATTCACAGGATTTTTCTTCTGGTGCCGCTGGGAAGGCACGCGCCTTTCGAATCAATATAAAATGCAGGGTTTTTTAAAGTCTTCATTTAAAATAAATGGAACTTTTTATCATAGTCCGCATTCTCATCACTTGTTCAAACAGCGCTCCTTCATTGTACAAATTAAAATGATTTTTACTGGGCCACATCACCGTAGCCAAGATGGTAGAGGATGTGGTTTAACGGCTAGAGCGGCCGACCTTGAAGTTCCGTCAGGAGGTTCAAACGTCCTGTGATTTTGAAATCTCCCCGTGCCTTAATAATGAATGTGTTCCTCTGTCTTGTAACTGGTGCTCGAGTAAAGCGCCCTGATACCCTCGGGTTGATTTAGCGCTATAAAAAACTGCAACAACAACATCTCCCTGTCAGCCCTGCTCCTCACCTCGAGTACTGTCCAGTAATCCACTCCTTCCTGTGTTACGACAGCCGTTATACACTGCGGAGAAATTACCTATTTCAATTTTATGAACTGTTCGTAGAATACTTACATTTTACACTTTCTACTGTTTCAAATCCGTTGTACAGAAACGGACTAAAAAAGCCATTCCACTCATTATCAAGTAGATGCACTTCCCGTCCCACTGCCCATTCCGGCACATTAATACATTGACTCCTGACCTCCCCAGGGAAGGACCACCCCGAAACCCCCCTCATTCTACAGCCTCCAGGCATGATTTCCCTCCAAGCCCTTCTCACTTATCCCCCCTCGCTGTGACATCTCCCGGTCCCCAACCCGAGGCGTGACATCATCATCAGACACGGAAGTCCTCGAGCTTCACTCATGAATACATACTGCCTCACCTCCTAGGAATGCAGCCTCAGACCACTGGTACCTATCTAGCAGCAGTGGTAAGTTCTGTACGGAAAGCCTCATTGCACTCGAGGCGATTGGTGTTATTCCAGTCATTTCACTATTTATGATGTCAGTGAATGTGATAGAAAAACGAGCACTGACGTCATGAGAATGTCTTTGGGAAACAAGTCTTTCTCCTTCCCTGACAACATGATTAGCAAGTGAGTGGTGAATGCGTGAAAAAGTCGATGTTTGGATTGATGATTGAGTGCACTGATGGATGAATGAATGCGTGTATAGATGGCTCAATGGGCACACAAGTGCACCGAGTGACTCAGGGCATTAATAGATGGCCCGATAGGTGTAAGAATGAATGGCTGGTAAAGGCCAAGGGGCGATAGAGTGAACGGGTAAATGAACGAGGGAGTGTATCTACGGATAATGTGGTGGAGAATGGAAGGCTCCGTTAGCAATCATTCCATTAATGGTTTACACAGGGCTCTGGTGGTGGTGCCCTGCTAGCACTTGTTAAATGATTCCATGCCCGTGACAGTCTGTTTCAAATCATGCAGTGTCATTTAACAAAGCACTGCATTCTGGGAGCTATTGCCGTTGAACTGGACGAACACAGAGAAATAAAACAAGAGATCCCAGAAAAGTCCAGAACTAGAGAAGTTATTTGTGGTCACACAGTCTCACAATTATTCTTCCCTGCCCCTGCTTTGCTGTGTCCATTAAGGCAGCCGGAAATGACGCACACCTAGCTCTGGCTCTAGTGTGTCACGGCTGCCGTTGTTAGAGAGGCTGTGAATGGCCTGGCATCTTAATCCTCCAAAAACACAGGTAACAAGTGCCAAACTGTTCTTCGCAATATACTCTAGGGGTTAAAGGGTGTTTTTAGCCTTTGCATATAGCCTAGAACCGCCAGATGTTCAGCAGCATTGTTGTACGGCAGGTGGGAGATTGCCAACTCACTCCTACCTATATAGCATTCTAGCCAGGCTCGACTGGTGGTGAGCATTGATGAAACCAATGAGCCAGCATCCGAGATGCATGTTACCTGGATGAGGTAAGTGTGCAGAAAGGAAGTCAGAAGTGGTTGTTGGAAATTTGCCCTCTCTTCAGGGTCACCCTGATTTATTGGCCTTTTTGCTGAACCCTATTTTTGCTGGTTATGTAACTGTGCACTTTACCCCTGCTAACCAGGGGTAACATGCTTGTTGTGCTTCTCTTCTCAACATGGCAAAATTCATATACTCCAGATTGGCATATTTAAACACAGCTATAAGTCCCTAGCATATAGTTCCCAAAGTGTACCCAAGGCCTGTAAGTTAAATGTCACCAGTGCACTGCGGCACTCACAGTGTCAACCACTGCAGTGATGGAGTAAGGCATGTCTCTGTGGCTACCACTGTAGCCTGGCTGTGCAGTTTTAACCTGACAATTCAACCTTTCAAAATAAACCCTTTTGACAGACCCAAACCTTCCTTTTAAATATTAATAAGTCACCCTTAATGTTGGCCCTTTTGTCCATTGGGCAGGATGCCAGCTATTTAAAAGCAGGATGTGTAGAAGTTTAATATCCTGCATGTTCTTACGGTGAAAAAGCATAAAAGCTATTTTCACTGTGGCGAGTCTGGCTGCTTCCATAGGGAAGTGCTGGAATACATTAAAATACCTTATAATGCTAATTTCAAATTGGTAACAGCTAGCAAAACAATTCGAATTTTTGTCCAACTATCACAGGAAAGACAGTTTGGAAAAGTTACTGTTTACCTGCCTATGGCCTCGGTGGTGTACTTCATAGGGGCCTCTCCTGTCACAAGCAGATGTGTCTCGCACCTGGGCCCGCCACTCCTTTCGTCCTTCTAGTTGCCAGGCATCAACCCCAGTGGGAGGAGGAGCTCCCCCAGAACTGGTTTAGAGGCTGTAGGCATCCCCTTTGACATTAGAATGTTAAATTCTGCTTGAATGTCACATCCTGCTTAACAGGTCGGCTGGAGTTTTACATATAACATTCTGGGCGCACTTAAAATGAGGATAACAGAATGGCATAACACTTTATGTGTATCCACTGTCTCATTGCCAAAAGCTGAGTTTTGATTTTATCAGAATTCTGTCTCTGAGTTTGTTTGGTGTACAGGGACTGTTTAGAATTGTATTTTAGTGATAGATTTGGGAGGGCAGTAGGTTTACCATAGTATACTCCACACTTAACCCCAGCCGACAGAATCCAAGTTTAGTGTGGCTGAAGAGTTCAGCCATTTTGAAAATGTTCAAAGTGAGTAGGGTTAGCCGTGGGAACCTGTCTCCTATTGCTTAGGGAGCCCTCAGGGGCCATTCCCAACCTCTAGCTCATGCCAGTAATACATGTGGTATCGATAGGCACCGACTTGAGGACACTCCTGGACCTGTGGAAGATCAAAAGAGCACTACATCTGCTGTCTGAGACCTGAGAAGAGCCTAGAAGACTGGAACCTGCCCTTCCTCTTGTACCCACGATAAGGAAGTGGACTCCTAGTGTCATAAGGCTGACCTCATGTTCAATCTACAGGGATACAACAAGCTCCAAAGAGGCCTTTCCTGCAACTGCCCAGCTGATCAGTAGCAACTAGACCTGGGCTTGACTCCACCTGTCATGCTGTGAGTCTCTAAGTCAGTGGTTCCCAAACTTTTTAGATCCACGACCCACTTTTTAGAACAACTGTAGGAGAGTAGGATCTGCACTTATATTGCCACCACTTTTTTCTGATGTATACACTGGTTTCTGGCTATAGTCTGGCTGGGTCCCTGCTAATCTGGGCCCCTGTCTCTCTGTTCTCTCTAAACGACTTGGTGTGCATATTAGATGCATTAGTGATTGGATACTGTGGTACCTTATGAGCCCCTAGTATATGGTACCTTAGGTACTTAGGGCATTGGTACTTCACAGGCCTACCAGGGGCTGAAGCATGTATTATGCCACTCCTGGGAAGCAGACTCAATCTGACACCACAGGCCTGCTACTGCAGCCTGTGTGAGGTAGTGTTAGCACTCCTCACAGAGATATAGGTTTCTATATCTCACCATACACACACATATAAACCTATCAGCCACCCCTATGGCAGGCCCTATCAATCCTGAGGGCAGGGTGCTTGGTTTACTATGTGAGGGGGTGCCTCTGCCTGAGCAGGGCCCCTTTGCAGCTGGCAGGGTCTATTCCTTGTGGCTGTTTGTGGATGTGGTTAAACCATATACTCTTAAGTGCATTATAACCTTGCGGTAAATGCTAACTTTGGAATGACTGCATCAAAACATGTCGTGTTTGGTGTCAAACAACTTGGAATCATACCCCCACACCAGTAACTGGTGTGGGAGTATGATCACACCCTTCTAGAGGGGATGACATGTACCCACTGTACTAAACGACAGAAATCTAAAAGAGCCATGGCATCACAAAATGGATGCCACCAGCACAGACACTGGGCTGCCCTCCTGCTGCTGACTGAAACTCATGGAGGAAGCCCAACAAAAGGCATCCTGTCACAGGGAGGTGTCACCACCTTCCAGACAGGATTTAGTGTATTGGAGCTGGGTGGGTGCACTCTTAGAGTGCTTTGAAGTCCTGCACTGGGGGAGCAGTAGGCTCCTCTGTGCATATGCCAGCTCAAACCGGTTCATGGGCTACCTGCCCCTGCTCTGGCACGAAACTGGACAAAGGGAAGTGGGTGTAACCACCCCCTCCCCTGACCCTCCTAGAGGAGTGGTCATAGAGCTAGTCCCTCCCCTATCTTCACTATAAGATAGCAAGCATTGTCATTGCAATTCAGATAACCCTGGACGACGCTCTACAAAGAAGAATCCTGGCCCTTCGATGTTCCACTACCTTTGGAAGACAGAAGAATCTCCCTTGGAGTCAAGGAGTGACTCCCCTGCGTGGCAGGCACCAAAACCCTTAATCAACAGTTGCAAACTTTCCCGCTCCCGCTGGAGTTCGAAGTCCCTGCTGCCCCAGAAGTGGATTTCCTGACTTCTCGATGGCCATTGTGAGCCCCCAGCAAAGCTGTGGCGAGTGGACCCCACGAGTGACGAGGAACAGCAATACCCAGGAACCGTGCACTATTGTCAAGTGCAATCCCTTAACAACATTCTACAAACTTGTGCTTTGGACCATTTGTGGCCCAAGCCTCCAGCAGATCTTGCAGCAAAAATCAGTGGCCTACCCCATCCCTAGTGACCGTGGGCTCCTGTGAAGCATTTCCTGAAGAGGCATTTTTGCGATCCCTTGCCTGTTGGCTAGAGGGTCCCCCGAAGACTTTCTTAACAACTCAAAGGGCTCTCCTGGTTGCACAAAGCCTGCCCTCACTTACCGTCGCAGGGTGAGTCCCTCAGACCTTGCTGGTCTGCACCATTGACTTTCTTCAGTCTACACAAGACTTGCAGTTGCCAAGGCTTGTTGGCTCCAATCCGGTTGCCGACACTGCCATCAGCTGCAGACCTTGTGGGAGACTCCAAATCCAGCTGCTGGTCATCGTCGATCTCTCCTGAATCTCGTGAGCGAAGAGTCAAAACACCATTGATGACCTGAAATCACGCGACATCTGTGGTCATCCATCTTCCTGGCCACCGGTCACTGGCAAGTGACTTTGAACACTGTCCCTTCAATTTTCAGGTCTTCAGCATCTTGAATCCACCTTCTGATTCCACCGGCCACTTCTTCAGGCGACGCAAGCAGCAAGTCTTCTTTGGTCTCCATAGAAAACAGCGACGTGACCCGACACCAAAAGACACCTATGCACCCGGCTTCCCTGGGTGAGGTAACTCGTGCACTCCAGTGCCCTAGTGTGTGTTGGCCCTCGAATTACTTACCTTGAAAGTGGCTTGCTTGTAGTCTTCTTCGAAGTACCCTAAAGCTTTAAAAATCAAACCGCGACTTGCCCCATTATAATCAATGGGGAACCCGCGGCTGTGTTCACACACTGCACGCGTCTCCCGTGGGCCTGTTACTTACCTGCTAACACTGCAGTAGTGAAGCCCCAGCAATTCCCCAGGCCCTAGGCCTTGTCATTTTGCAAGTCGACATTGTTATACCATTTTTTTAGTATATGGTATGGTACGCCCCTAGGGCTCCAGCCTTATTTGTGCTTAATTTATTGTGAAACATTGACATTTGAATGTGTACCTGGCTTCTAATCTCATAAAGGGATTAGTAGAGTGTGTCTAGTAATAAATACATATATATTTGATATATATACCTGTGTGGTGTCCTTTCATTTGGTAATTCAAGAGATTATAAGGTAAAACAAGCTGCTTTACATTCCTCTGAGACTTAGCCTGAAGGCTGCTCTCCACAGCTACCACTAGGATAGCTTTCTTTAAAAGGTTGTCTTAAACCTATCTACCATAAGAGTCGAATTGGACTGGTGCAAGGTGGCCACTATAACTAGTGGAAAAATAACAAATCTCGCAAAGAGTAAGGGTCTAAGGGATGGATTTACAGACTTAAACAGTTTTTATCCCCAGATCAACATATAATACACCAAATAAACTGTAAGTCTCACATAAAATATGATCCTCCTGTGGCAATGAAAACGAAAGAGGAAAAAGCTGATAGAGTTTCTAGGTGATACATCATAGTATGAATAAATTAAACAAAGATTCCCATCACCCACAACAAGTGGCTTGCTTCATCATCTGGGAACCACGAAATATCGGTAAACCACTTATTACTTGAGAAATGTAAATCGTGGTTACAGATAAGTCCTAGAGTGGATAACCATATCATTTATATGAGAGAAGCCAGTATGATTTTAAAGGGGGTGATGCTTGCAGTGCCAGTGATAATGTGAAAAAGTGAAGTTAAGATTGGCTATCAAGACCTGGTGGACTCTGATCTGACCTCTGCCCAAGAATTGGGAAAGAAGGCAGACAAATGGGTCAGAACCAGGGTGAGGCAGAAAACCCAGGACCAAGGGGATGACACCAAGAAGCAAGATCCTAAACGCTCAGATAAAGGTGGGGATAAGTCAAAAGACCAGAAGTCTTCACAAGGGCCCCAAAAATCTGCAACTGGTGGGGATTCACAGTCTACAAAGGGAAAAGGCCAAAAGAAGCCCTGGTGCAAATTCTGTAAATAGAAAGGGCACTGGACCTCTGATTGTACCAAGTCCAAAGACCAAACCACCACCACTCCAGCCCCTAAGGCAACTGTTCCCCCTAGTGCAGTCACTGGTGGAGGTAATAATCAGAGTAAGGGTGTAGTAGGGTTGACCCTGGGTTCTGATGTGGACTCTGGCCTAGTCAGAGTACCAACACAGATATTGCTAGTTTGTGAGGGAGACCTTGATATGTCCTTCCTAGTGACCCCAGTAATCTGGGCAAGTACAAACAGCAGCCTATCATAAATGGCAAACAGGTTTTGGCATTCAGGGACACAGGTGCTAGTGTCACCATGGTGGCAGAGGATCTAGTGGACCCTGCACAGATCATCCTGTGTGAAATGTACCAAGTGACCAATGCAAGTAATGTCAGGACCAACCATAGTCAGGCAGTTGTGAATTTCTCCTGGGGAGGGGTAACTGGCCTCTAAAAGGTAGTAGTCAGTGCAGACCTCCCTGTCGAATGTTTGTTGGGCAATGATCTGGAGACTTCAGCCTGGTCTGAAGTAGAATTATGGACTCATGCTGAGATGTTGGGCATACCTGCAGAGGTGTTTGCTGTGACCAGGTCACAGGCCAAAATGCATAAAGCTGAACCAGCTCTGGATCCTGAAACTATGGATCAGATGCTACCCAAGAGGAGGAGCAGTAGGGTCAAGGCTGTGCCTTCCCCTCTGTCTCAGATTCCCCTCCTGAGGGAGGAGAAGCAGAGCCTGAAGAAGGACCTGCCCCAGAGGAACTTGAGCCTGGTCAGGTTGAGTTCTTGGGGGCAGGGGGACCTTCCAGGGAAGATCTGAGCAAAGAGCAACAGTGCTGCCCCTCTCTTGAACCCCTCAGACAGCAAGCTGCTGCTGAGGCTGCTGGGAGTACTAGTGGGTCCCATAAAGTTTATTGGGATGAGGGACTCCTATATACTGAGGCTAGAGATCCTACCCCTGGAGCCACCAGGAGGTTGATAATACCTCAGAAGTTTAGGGGGTTCCTCTTGACCCTATCACATGATATCCCATTGGCAGGACACTTGGGCCAAAACAAGACCTGGGACAGGCTTGTCCCTCATATTCAATGGCCACACATGTCTGAGGACACCAAGCAGTTTTGTCGCTCCTGTATCACTTGCCAAGACAGTGGCAAGTCAGGTGGCACAAAAAAGGCCCCCCTGATACCACTACCTGTGGTGGGGGGTTCCCTTTGAAAGGGTAGGGATTGACATTGTTGTTCCCCTTGACCCTCCAACTGCATCTGGGCACAGATTTATACTGGTGGTAGTGGATCATGCCACCAGGTATCCAGAAGATATACCCCTAAGGACTACCACTGCCCCTGTGGTAGCAAGAGCCCTCATTGGAGTTTTCTCCAGGGTGGGTTTCCCTAAGGAGGTCATCTCTGACAGAGTACAAACTTTATGTCAGGATATTTAAAAGCAATGTGGAAGGAGTGTGGAATCAACTACAAGTTCACTACTCCCTATCACCCACAATGCAATGGGTTAGTTAAAAGGTTCAACAAGACCCTAAAGGGAATGATTAAAGGCCTCCCAGAAAAGCTTAGGCGAAAATGGGACTTTTTACTTCCCTGCCTGCTGTTTGCATACAGGGAGGCCTCACAGAAGAGGGTTGGCTACAGCCCTTTTGAAGTTCTGTTTGGGCACCCAGTAAGAGGACCCTTATGTCTGGTGAAGGAGGGATGGGAGTTACCTCTCAAACCTCCAAAACAGGATGTGATGGACTATGTACTTGGTCTCCGCTCCCGAATGGTAGAGTACATGAAGAAGGCAACTAAAAACCTTGAGGCGAGCCAAGAATTACAAAAAGCTTGGCATGACCAAAAGGCTGTCCTGGCTGTCCATCAGCCAGGCCAGAAAGTGTGGGTGTTGGAGCCTGTGGCCCCAGCAGCTCTCCAGGACAAATGGAGTGGCCCCCATACAGTTGTTGAGAAAAAGGGAGAAGTCACCTACTTGGTGGATCTTGGAACTCCCAGGAGCCCCCTTAGGGTGATCCATGTCAACAGACTTAAGCCATATGTGGACAGGGCTGACATGGGCTTGCTCATGGCAACTGATGAGGACCAGGAGGAGGAGAGTGACCCTCTCCCTGACCTGCTCTCACAGAACCCTGATGATGGGTTAGTTGATGGTGTTGCTTTGGCAAGCAGCCTCACTGAGCATCAGCAAACTGAATGTAGACAAGTGCTACAACAGTTTAGACATATGTTTAGCCTGACCCCAAGTCAGACTTCCTGGTGCACCCATGAGGTAGACACTGGAGACAGTCTGCCTGTAAAGAGAAAAATCTACAGGCAACCTGACCATGTCAGGGATTGTATCAGGACTGAAGTCCAGAAAATGTTGGAACTAGGTGTTATTGAGCCCTCAGATAGCCCTTGGGCTAGCCCAGTAGTCCTTGTACCAAAACCTCATACCCAGGGTGGTAAGAAATAAATGAGGTTTTGTGTTGACTACAGAGGCCTCAATGCAGTCACCAGGACTGATGCCTACCCAATACCAAGGGCAGATGAACTTATAGACACTTTGGCCTCAGCCAAGTATCTTAGTACATTTGACCTAACATCTGGCTACTGGCAAATCAAGTTAGCTGATGATGCCAAGGTCAAAACAGTATTTTCAACCCCTGGCGGGCACTATCACTTTGTAGTAATGCCCTTTGGTTTGAAAAATGCACCTGCCACTTTTCAGAGGTTGGTGAATAAAGTTCTGACTGGTATGGAAACTTATTGCTCAGCTTATCTTGATGATATTGCTGTATTGAGTTCCACCTGGCAGGATCACCTGGTCCACCTCAGAAATGTTTTGGAGGCCCTGCAAAAAGCAGGCCTCACTATCAAGGCCACTAAGTGCCAGATAGGGCAGAGTCAGGTTGTGTACCTGGGCCACCTTGTTGGTGGAGGCCAGGTTCAACCATTGCAGAGCAAAATCCAAACCATAATGGAATGGGTAGCTCCAACAACCCAGACACAGTTTAGAGCCTTCTTAGGCCTGACTGGGTACTATAGGAGGTTTGTTAAGGGATATGGATCTATACTGTTCCCCTTAAATGATCAGACCTCTAAGAAAAGGCCAAAAAAGGTTCAGTGGACAGCTAGCTGTCAAAAGGCATTTGATGACCCCAAGCAGGCCATGTGCAGTGCCCCCATCTTACAGAGTCCAGATTACAAAAATAAGTTCATTGTTCAAACAGATGCTTCAGAGCTGGGTGTGGGAGCTGTACTGTCTCAACTTAATGATGAAGGTCAAGACCAGCCAGTAGCTTTCATAAGCAGAAGGCTGACCCCTAGAGAGAAACGTTGGTCAGCTATAGAAAGGAAGGCCTTTGCTGTGGTGTGGGCCCTGAAGAAGCTGAGGCCATACTTGTTTGGCACTCACTTCATAGTTCAGACTGACCACAAGCCCCTCCTATGGCTCAAATAGATGAAAGGTGAAAATCCTAAATTGCTCAGGTGGTCCATTTCCCTACAGGGCTTGGACTATACAGTGGAACATAGACCTGGGACCCAACATGCCAATGCAGATGGACTCTCAAGGTATTTCCACTTAGAACATGAAGACTCAACTGGTCAAGGTTAGTTTAATGTCCCTGCGTTTGGGGGGGGGGGGGGTTGTGTAGGAGCGTAGGATCTGCACTTATGTTGCCCCCACTTTTTTTCTGATGTATACACTGGTTTCTGGCTATAGTCTGGCTGGGTCCCTGCTAATCAGGGCCCCAGTCTCTCTGTTCTCTCTAAACGGCTTGGTGTGCATATTAGATTCACTAAAGATTGGTTACCCCTACTTTTTTCTGGTTTCATCCTGTTTTCTGACTAGCCTGACTGGGATCCTGATAATCAGGACCCCAGTCACTGTGCTCTCTCCCTAAACTGGACTAAGGTAAGTACTTTGCTACCTTCCTATTTAGCTACTGGTGAACCCTTCTACATCCCTTGTATATGGTACTAAGTTACTCGGGACATAGGGACACTAGGGGCCTCCCATGGGAAGCAGCATTTATTGTCCCACCCATGAGAGACCACTCAAAATGTGACTACAGGCCTGCCATTGCAGCCTGTGTGGGCTAGTGCTAACACCAATTACTAAAGATATAAGTTTCCTTATATCTGAGGTCACTGCACTTAAAACCTATTAGTCACCACTAAGGCAGACCTATCGCTCCTGAAGGCAGGGTGCTTGGTTATAAGAGTGAGGGTGCCCTGCAGGAGCAGGACACCCCCACCAAACCGAGGAGTCGATTCAAGGCTTTGTAAGTATGCTCAGCCATTTTATACATATACATACAGTTAGTGTTGCTGCTGATCACAGACACTATTCTGCCCTCCTGTGCTGAGCTGAGCTCGAGCAGGGAAAGGTAGAACAATAGTCTTTCTGTCACAGGGAGGTGTGACCACCTCCCAGACAAGACTTAGTGTATTGGGCTGGGGGAGCATGCCAGCACAACCAGACTGCTTTGAAGGGCACATTTGGTGCCCCCCTTTCATACTCCAGTTGAAACCAGTTAAGGAAGCTGTTGGCTCCTGCTCTGGTGTGAAACTGGACAAAGGACATGGGAATATCCTCCCCTCTGTCCAGCCCCTCATCTGGGAGGGACCCCTGAAAGGTCCCAACCCTTTCTTTGGGGTACTTAAGGGCTTACCTGTGGTGGCTCTTCGATTTGTCATGGGACAAGATTCAGATCTGAAAAGACTTCTACTTCTACTGTCTGGGCACCATGGACTTCTCTGGACTTCGCTTTGGGAACCGAGATTGCATCTGTTAAGAATGCTGCTGCTCCTGGTCTCATCCTCCTGCCAGTCTTCTGCGTTGTATGTGCCTGTGCTTCATCCAGTTTCTTCTCTAAGGCTGTGGGCATCAAGGACACCAACGGAATCTCCCTTGGAGTGAAGGAGTCACTCCCCTGCATCTGCAGGCACCGCAACTAAGCTGATCGGTCTGCTTCTCTTGACGTCCTCTAGACTTCAAAAGGCCCAGCAACACAGGTGGTGGTTCTGCAACTCCCTCAAGGGCTGCACTGTCTTCTCAGCAAGTTTGAAGCCAGTATCCCTTGTCGGACCCGCTGGAACAGTACCCCTGTGCACTGCTTAGGCTTGCCCTTGCCAAGGCTTGTTGACTCTCTTCTCCAGAGATCTTCGGTCTCCAGAAAGCTCCAGCCCCCAGAGTCTCTTCCTGCTAAGATCTTTGTCCTCACTGTATCTTCTGCACCGTGGGCCTGTATCTTTGGTGAGCTGCTCGAGGTCCTCATGTGACTCCTGTGCCTTGAGCCTGTAAGTCCTCTTGAGGGTCTTCTTTGGCTCCAGTGGGCTTCCCAATTTGCTCGGGCCTGCTCGGACTCTCCTGCACTTGGTGAGTCCCTTGGACCTTGCTGGTCCTGACACTGCATAGATAAGGTCACCGTTCGTCATCGGTGGTCATTGGTCTTCCGTGCCTCCTGATCACTCCCAAGTGGCATAGACTCTGTCCCCTCTGCTTGCAGGTACTCCTAATCAAGAATCCACCTTTGGATTACACTGGACTCTTTCACCTTCTTTGCTAGTGGCATCTTCACTGAAGTCCTCCATTGTGGTCTACAGCGGTTTCCAACGTCAATTTGCACCTATGCTCCCGGCTTCCTTGGTGCAGGTATCCTGGTTCCTGGGGTATCCATGGGTGGGGTGACTCTCCATCCTTCCATCTTCCACGTGGTTTCTTCAGGGTCCTCTAGGAAGGGTCCTTCTTCTTGAATACTGCAAAAGTACATGGCTGTGTTTCCACTCTGCACACAGCCTACATGCGGTTCCTGGGTACTTACAGCTCGGATGGTTTCTTGGGTCCCCAGCTCTTCTAAGTCTTCTGGGTCAAGTCTCAACTTCTGTCGCAGTTCGTATTCCACTTTATTAGTATAGGGTTTGGTCTCCCCCTTGAGACCTCTGTGTACTTGTGCTACTTACCTGTTCTCCTTTTGAAATATTTTATGTATTGTGTTGATATATACGGGTAGCAGATATACCAATGTGTCAGTGAGTGTGTATAATAAATATAACTATTTTTATAACTACACTGTGTGGTTCTTTTTCGCTTAACCTACACTACTTGATTAGTACTGGTAATACCAGCTGCTTTAACCTTCTTCTGGCCTCAGCCTGGACCCTAAGCCTAGAGGCTGCTCTCCACAGCTACCACTTAGAGAGCTTTCTGTGGTTGTCTAAGACCACTAAAATCACCATAAGGGTTGTCTGGATTAGTGCAGGGTGCTTCACTTAAATAAGTGTGCATCATATACTAAGCCAGCCTCCTACAGCCCTCACTTGACGGATCACCTCAAAACTTTTAAGACAGCAGCTAAAGTGAGTGGGACCCTTGTTTTTTAAATTTTGTGGCGATTCATCAAACTTTGCCAAAGTTTTTTTTTAAAACAATTTTTATTAGTTTTTCCCAACGTAGAACAGCATGAAGTCCACATTACATTCAGTATCCCTGTGAAGGATAACCAGGCCAGTGGGAACAATATCAAAGACAGTAAGCTCGCAACAAAATAAACTTTGCCAAAGTTATTAGCAAAACAATAAACGCTTTTCCTATGGAAACTAGATCCTAACTATAACTACCTACTGGCAACTATATATATATAAATAACTTATAAGATGCGGCCACAGATAGCCTGCCTTCTTAGACCAGTCCCAGTGAGGCAAGGCTCTTGATCCACAAAGAGAACAGGTCAGACTTCGGGGGTGCTACGTTGCTACATTGTGTGTATATCTATACATGGCCGCCAAAGTCACAGACACCACTTGGCTAACATTTTGTCTGTCGTTTGTTTCTCCAGCCATGTAAATACCTCCTAGTTTTTGCAACACTTCGTGTGATCAAGTCAGTGTTACTGACGAAACGCGTAACGAATAATAAAAATTTGGTTTCTTCCTTCCGAGTGCGACTCCTTCTGTGAAGAAGACGCTGTGTGACATATTAATAACCGGGAGACCTGCTCGGTTTTTACTCGCCACCTGCCAACAGGGCATGGATTTCAGTAAACTGGGTCAATTGTGGAGAATATATATATATATATATATATATATATATATATATATATATATATATATATATATATATATATATATATATATTACCTACTGGTGGTCGCCAGTAGGTAGTTATAGTTAGGACCCTGTTTCCATAGGAAAACCGCAACATTCTATTTGGAATAACTTTGGCGCCGGTCGACGAATCCTCGTGAAATTTTCCAAATAGGTGGGGCGCTACGCTCCGCTCCTACCCTGAAAGTCTCGGGGGGATTCGTCAAGCGGGGGCTGAGAAAAAAGGGGGGTCCCAAAACGCGTTTTTCCCATGCATTTTTCCATAGGACCTTTAGACACAGCTACAGCCCGAACGGCTGAACAGAGTTACTTGAAATTTGGCAGAGAGGTAGTCCTCAGGTCAAGGAAGTGCCTTTTGTAGGTCTGGTGTAAATCTGTTCAGTAGTTCCTGAGAAAATAGCATTTAAATCAATATATATATCTGTGGCAGCTTACGGTGCGCTTACCGTGCGCTTACGGTAAGCTTACCGTACGCGTACGGTGCCGTGCGCGAGCGCGAATCTGATTGGCTGTTAGATCTTAGTAAACATTCGAATCGGTCGAAACCAGGAAGCGGCGGCCGCCATTTTCTCTCTCGCACTCTGAGGGGGGGTGGAAAAACAAAGGCAAAAAACATGTAAAGGGGCTGTTTAGACAGCTCCTAACCACCTAGCCTTGATGAGGGTGCCTCCAAAGATCCCCCAAGGCCAAAAAGTCAATTTAAAAAAAAAAAAAATTCGCCGATTACGCTTACCGTACGCGTACGGTAAAAATTAAAAAAAAAAAAAAATAATCCATACTCTCCCCACCCCGTGTGCAAATGGTGCCCGTAGCGCACCATTTGTGCATGGCATATCAATGCAATGAAAATGTAAAAGATTACCTTTCACAACGAAGCGCATAATATGTCCTCCCTGTGCGCACGGTGCGCGAAGCGCATCGTGCGTACATGGCCCATCTAGCGTAACGTGGGCACGCGGTGCACGGAACTAACTGCGTTAAGTGGGCGCGCACGCCACGAATGGCGTAAAGTAACTTAGCATTTAAAAAACCGTACAAATTCACTGAAAAAACCATAGGTTTCACACACGTTATAGTTAGGAATTAGCATTTAAAAAACCTTGCAAATTCACTGAAAAAACCATAGGTTTCACACATGTTATAGTTAGCTGGACATTTTACTGATAAAAAACCATTGAAATTCCCCCATTATAGTTAGTGCAGGCAACTATAACTCACGCGACCGCAATCCTCTGCTGATGACATATGTGTCTTTATGAAAAAAAAATATTTGTAATATATGTATAGCTAAAATTTAATGGAAGAAGACATGGGCAAATAAGTGTCTAAATACAGTATTAGCATCAGCAGAGGATTGCGGTCGCGTGAGTTATAGTTGCCTGCACTAACTATAACGGGGGAATTTCAATGGTTTTTTATCAGTAAAATGTCCAGCTAACTATAACATGTGTGAAACCTATGGTTTTTTCAGTGAATATATATATATATATATATATATATATATATATATATTCACTGAAAAAACCATAGGTTTCACACATGTTATAGTTAGGTGGACATTTCACTCGTAAAAAAACAATGAAATTCCCCCGTTATAGTTAGTTGAGATAACTATAACTCGCGCGCCCACAATCCTCTGCTCATGACGTCACATATTACATCACTCATGACATGGTCAGTGGCATCACTCATGACATCACTGATGACATCATCCTTGTGATAGAGTGGCGGTCGCGCGAGTTATAGTTATCTCAACTAACTATAACGCGGGAATTTCATTGGTTTTTTACGAGTGAAATGTCCACCTAACTATAACATGTGTGAAACCTATGGTTTTTTAAGTGAATTTGCAAGGTTTTTTAAATGCTAATTCCTAACTATAACGTGTGTGAAACCTATGGTTTTTAAGTAAATTTGTACGGATTTTCAAAGGCTAAGTTATGTATGTATTATTATATATATTTTTTTAAGGTTTTCGCCGTGCGCGCACCCCGCGATTTAAAAAAAAAATAATAAAATGTTTTTTTCACCCTTCGGGGTCCTTCAGGGACCCCCTGACAAAGGCTAGGGGGTCAGGAACTCTCTACCCTGCCCCCTTTTCACATTCGCCACCTTCCTTTTTCACTCTCGCACTCAAAACAAACAAAATGGCGGCCGACACTTCCTGATTTCGACCGATTCGAACGTTGACTGACATGTAACCACCAATCAGAATTACGCTCGCGCACGATAGGGTGCGCGCACGGTGCGCGCACGGTGCGTGACTATAGATATTTATGTGCTTTTAACTCAATTTTCTCAGGAACTACTGAACAGATTGACTCCATATATGCAAAAGGCACTTCCCTGACCTGAGGACTATCTCTTTGCCAAATTTCAAGTAATTCTGTTCAGCCGTTCGGGCTGTACCTTCGACTAAAGGTCCTATGGGAAAATGCATGGAGAAAATGCATTTTGGGACCCCCCTTTTTTCTCGGCCCCCGCTTGACGAATCCCCCCGAGACTTTCAGGGTCGGAGCTGAGCGGAGCGCCCCATTAGTTTTGAAAATGTCGCGAAGATTCGGCAACCGGCGCCAAAGTTATTCAAAATAGAATTTTCAGATTTCCTATGGAAACACGGTCCTAACTATAACTATCTACTGGCGACCGCCAGTAGATAATATATATATATATATATATATATAAAACAACAACGGGTGTCCCCAATAAAGATGTCATTCCTAGGGGGGAATCCGCACACACACCTCCGGCAGCAGCTGTCAGCAAAACACCTCAGCTTCCAAATGCAAATGCCAAACACGTTTCAAGCCGTAAGCCCTTGTTCACTGGCTTGCATTGACAACAGAGGCAGCATGAAGTTTAGGAACACCTTTATTTAATTAACACTGTCCCACCCAATGGGGATGACGACTTTCAAGTAGATATCCCACTGAGGATTAATTTCAATGGGGGCAGCAACACACACTTGGGTTTGGATGGAACCGCAGTCATCGCTGGCACATGGACTATAATTACCACAATGCCTTGCCTGTTGACGTCCATGTGTGTGCGGATTCCCCCCCAGGAGTGACATCTTTATTGGGGACACCCGTTGTTGTTTTGTATAGCGGCTGGTCCGGCCGCAAAGATGTCCCGCTGCTCTAAATAGCGGATTCTTTGTGCCCGCAACCGCGAGCACACACAGAAGTGGAGGGGGCCTCACCTACGGAGTACATTGGTGAGCAGTCAGTGATTTTCCTTTGACTTTCACCCACTGGGGATGACGACTTTCAAGTAGATATCCCACTGAGGATTAATTTCAATGGGGGCAGCAACACCCACTTGGGTTTGGATGGAAACGCAGTCATCGCTGGCACATGGACTATAATTACCACAATGCCTTGCCTGTTGACGCCCATTGGGGCGGGACTGTGTTAATTAAATAAAGGTGTTCCTAAACTTCATGCTGCCTCTGTTGTCAATGCAAGCCAGTGAACAAGGGCTTACGGCTTGAAACGCGTTTGGCATTTGCATTTGGAAGCTGAGGTGTTTTGCTGACAGCTGCTGCCGGAGGTGTGTGTGCGGATTCCCCCCCAGGAGTGACATCTTTATTGGGGACACCCGTTGTTATGATATATATATATATATATATATATATATATATATATATATATATATAGATATATATATATATATATATATAAATGGTGCATTCCAGTCCTTTCAGCTAGCACCGCGCACAATTTGTTGCCTAGCGCCAACGCGGGCACCCTTGCAACATGGTGCAAGGGTGCCTGCGTTGTTAGCAGGATTGTTTTTGTGCATGAAGGGGCACCTTCCTGCATAAAAACAATCCATGGAGACATTTTCCTTATTCTATGTGTGCTGCCGAATTCAGCAGACATGGGAAGAGAAAAAAAAGAGGAGAAATGAAAGGATTTCTCCTCATTACACCTGCTCTGGGGAGGTGTAATGTTTTGGCATTGACCCAGGTTTATGTGATTTTGGAAATTTGGGGCAGAGTCAAAATCCATGGGTGCTGTGTGGCAACACCCACTACAACACCCATGGAGCGCCTCCTTGAAGTAGAGCAAGGCAAAGCAACGCTTGCGCTGCCTTGCCTTACTTCATATCTATGAGTTCATGCAAACCCATTCAGGGTGGCTTTGCATCGTCTCATAGATATGACTGATAGGCCTGCGCCACAGGAGCATCAAAAAAAGTGATGCTCCAGCAGCTCAGGCCTCTTGTAAATAAGTCCATGAGATTGGGTATGGTGGCTCAGTGGCGTAACGTGAGGCCCAGCCCCCTGCAAAGTACATGGAGGAGTCTCCCAATGCTCTAGACCCAGTTAAGAGCTCTCAGCCTGCTCCTTGTGCAGAGTGCCAGAGGGCGCCCCCTGTAGCTCGATGCCCCCATGCTCTGCAAGGGCTGCGAGGGCTATTGTTACACCACTGGGGTGCCTGGACCGATTGTAAGCCTTTTTCTAGTAGTGCTTATTTGCTCAAAGTTTGTTCCCATAGAAAGAAACTGGGGAATTTAGATTGGTTCATAGGCACTCAGCACCTAGAAGGGCTTTTGTTAATGATGCTATTGACCCATTCCTTTGCTCGGTCAAATAGGCATCCTTGGATGGCACCCTATTACTAAGGTAATTGGGTCTGGGGCCTTCATGGCCAAAGCAGAGATTGAGTTGGCTTTCTGCCTTTTGCCAGTGCCCCCCATGACTATGACTTCCTAGGTTTTCAGTTCCAAGATAAATTCTATAATGACAAGCGCATGCTGATGGGGTGCGCTGTCTCTTGTGCCTATTTCCTACAGTTCAGCACCTTTTTGGAATGCGTTTCCACACAGGTATCGGTGTCTGTTCAGTCATTCAGTTCTTGGACGATTTCCTACTCCTGGGACCAGGTGGCTCCATTTGCTGTGCCAAATCACTTGCTACTTTTCAGTGCTTAATGTCTGAATTTGAAACTCAGGAAACAAATGCAGGATCAGCAACAACCTTGATTTTTAGATATAGAAATCGATACAGTGAAAGGGGACTGCAGACTTCCAATAGATAAAGTGGACACCTTCAGAGCCTTCCTGGAGTCCTACCTGGGGACACAGTAGGTCACCTTACACCAGTTAAAAATCAGCTCAATTTTGACTTATAGGTAATACCAATGGGTCACCCACTTTCATGCACCATAGCTCAGGCCATGTATGGCTTGAAAGAAAAGTACCATATGACCCACCTTTCAACAGATCAAAAGCAAGATTTGAGGATTTGGTTGTCCTTTCTGAGAAGTTTTAATGGTTCATGGGTGTGGTCAGGCCCCTATGGTAAAGCCATGATTTTGGGTTGTTTACATATGCAGCAGGCAGTGTGGGTTTCGGTGATGATGGAAGCACCAGGTGGTATACCCAGACCTGGGCTTAGTCTTGGCTGGACACGAGCTTGGCCCAGATTATCACCTTTCAGGAACTGTACCCGATTTTGGTGCCTCTTCGCATTTGGACTGGCAGATTCTGCAACCAATTGGTCATATTCTTGTCGGACAACAAGGCGGTGGTTGAGCGAATCAATTCTCAGTACCCAAGGTGCACGAAGAAATTAGACTTGATTTGTCTGAAGAATAACATTATGTTTAAAGCAAAACATGTACCTGGTATCTTGACTAATGCAAACGATGTTTTATCTTGTCACGAATGTCCAGAGTTTCCACCCACGGGCAGAGGCAGAACCCACCACTTACCGGGACATCTATGGAACCA
Organism: Triturus cristatus; assembly: GCF_964204655.1. NCBI lineage: Eukaryota > Metazoa > Chordata > Amphibia > Caudata > Salamandridae > Triturus > Triturus cristatus. The sequence continues at coordinate 1,006,628,613 of NC_140584.1, forward strand.
TGGAACCCAACTCTCTCCGAGTTTGTTTCAGACAGCATTGCACCTAAAACAACACAGGCATATGAAAGGGCCTTTTTCTGCTAAATTGTATAAACTGCGGCCAGACCTCAGGAACAGCTTTTCTCTTTGACAAATTGACTGATTTTCCTTGAACACATGCAGTGGCAGGGTAGATCAGCGGTGTTTGCTAAGTGACACACTTAGCAGTGCCATTTTTCGCAAAATTGGGGAGGGGAACTCAGATCATTTACAATCCTTTTAAATTTAGAAAGCCCTGAGGGGGTGGGAAAGGTTGGATGGGTCGAACCTAAATCGACGGCGCCCCAACAACTTGGACAAGTTGGGAAGGATTTTTGTTGCCTTGCACAGAGTATGCAAATCTACATATGAGGTGACGCTGTTCACGTCAAATTTCTCATATTTTGGGTGCATTTAGAGTCTCTGAGATTGTGGCGTGGTACAAACAAGACGTACATGGGGGTAGGATATATTGATTTGGAAAAGACTTGGTCATCCCCATACCTCGATGTACCCATTGGGCAAAGGGGACCGGATAATTTTGAGGAGGACAGGTAGTTTCTCAGGTGGTCCAGTGGTCGCGGTATGCACATTCTCAGATACGTCCTCAGGTAGCAGCTACCTCCATACTGGCTCACGTCACTGGTGTCCTTTTCACTAGATACCAATTCCTTAAATTTCTGCACAAAGACCTTCAGCAGCAAGCATCCATGGCAATTTCAGCTCACTCCCTTTTAGAACTGAGACAAGGACATCCGCAGTAGGAGCGGGGGTTAAACCCGAGGTGATCAAGAAGATTGTCTGGTGGAGGTTAGACTGTTATAAGCACTAAGTGTGTATCAACATTCTGTAGATATGAATGTCTTTGGACTTTTGGAGTAATGGCATGTATTTTTCACATGTCAGTTTTTGCATTAGGCACATGGCTATGGCCAGTGTATCTATCATTGCTCATTCAATTGTGCAACATGCAAAGTCGATGTTTACCCAGACTGGGTTGGACAGGCAGGCAGCAGAGGCGAGTTTTCATTTCCCCATGGCTAATGGGGGCGGTCTCCGCTTTGATGGATTACGCCATCTAGTTGAGGAGTTTATACGCAGAGGCTCCTGCCACATAGGTGACAATGGGCAGAAAGATCCTTTTCGAGAACCTGATAGTCAAAATTTCTTGGTTGGCTTGGAAGTGACAGTCATTGCATGGTCACACATCACTCCATGGAGAATTTAGAAGTTAGGGCAGTCCTTCAAGGGCCTCAATGAATCAGTCAATCATTTAAATATGAAGAGGAGTGCTTACCATGGTTGGTTTAACACAATTTCCCGTGGCTGCCCCCAGGAACTAATCCTTTCACAAAGATAGGGATTATCTGTCAGCCTGGGGCAACAAGTTATTTATAGAGGACTTGGTGGCTTTCGTAATAGAATAGTTCTCACAACACTAGACAAAGGGACATGGGGGTCCTGTAGTGGTGGAGGAGTTGCTTTTGGCCAGAAAAGAAGTGAACAACTTTGGCATTCAGGAGTATGATTGCAGGCGAACTCAAGATGGAATTGGTTTTAAGCCATTGGCACAAGCCAGGGTAATGTCCCCACTGTCTCTAGAGAAGGGCTGGTGACATCCACTGCAGCTATCATCCATAGCCTGACAGGGTAGCCCATGGATAATCCTTCTTGTATGCTACTTCAGCAAACCTTTCACAATATGGGAATGCATGGGGGTTGATGGCTGTACCAGAGGGCAATGGATTGGTCAGGTTGCCCAGGCCCATCTGCATTTGGGTGCCAGGGAAGTCCCTCTTTTTTGCCATATGCAAATCAGTCTTGACCCTGTTCCCCATAGGAACAGTCCAGCCCAAACTGCTGAGCCAGGTCTTCCCTGGACGGGAAACAATCATACTGGGTCCAGTTTTGGGGTAACACACCTCATCAGCCAGGGTAGCTTGAATCCAGTGGCAAAGTGAGCAAGGGACCCACGTCGGGCATATCCTGCTAACTTAGGGCAAACAAGGCAAACACTAGGAGATGTTGGACGGAGCGCTAAAACTTTTTAGACACTCACCCGAGTCACAAATCTAGGTTGAATCCATCATCGTTCTTTAGCTCACTTCGCCACCCCAGTTCAGACCCAGCCATAATCAAATCAGTCTTGACCCTGTTCCTCGTGGGAACAGTCCAGCCCGAAATGCCAAGCCAGGTCTTCCCTGGACTGGAAACAAGCATCCTGGGACCAGTTTCGTGGTAACAATCCTCATCAGCCAGGCTAGCTTAAGTCCAGTGGCAAAGTGAGCAACGTACCCACTTCTGGGCATACCCTGCCAACTTAGGGAAAACAAAGCATCACCCGAAATAGGAAGTGGCCCTCTAGGGTTGAGAATTCTGACCTCTCTTTTGCTCCTTCAGTCAGAGCAACCTGCACGCACCCTGATACCAAATCAAAAGTACTGAGGAATTTGGCAGTGTCCAGCCTGTCGATGAACTAATCAGCTGAGGGGGTGGGGTGTGCATCATTCCTGGTGACTTAATTGAGACCCCTGTACTCCACGCATAACCTAAGTTCAGGGGGTGCGCCAAGTGGGACAGCCGTTGATACCAGCACCACAGGGCCGGACCAGGGACTGTTGGAAGGCTCAATCACCCCTAACACCAGCATTTTGGAGACCTCCTTAATGCTGACTCGCACTCTGTCTGACAACCTGTACATTTTGATCTTTACAGGTAGGCTGTACCAGGGTCCACATCATGGACGCGCAGGTGTGTGAGTCGAGATGTGAGGGAGAAAAGAGAGGTAAACTGCCCCAGTAACTGATAACAGTCACTCTCTTGCTCTGGGGCTAGGGTAGAAGAGAGAATAACACCTTCCACTGAAGCATTGTGCTCCTGGAAAGAGGAGGTGAGGGAGAGGCTCGCTCTCCTCTTCCACACCTTCATCTATCTCCAGGATCATGCCCACTTCGTACCTATCAAACTGAGGCTGGAGGCGATTCATGTGGAGCAAGCTTTGAAGGTTTCTAGGGTCTGAAGATCTTCCCGGTAGGAGACTTCTCCTGTTGCTCTTTCACATCATATGGGCCTGCCCAGCAATCCTGGGGAGCTCTGGGCTCCACAGGCTCCGTGGCCCATACTTTCTGGCCAGGCTGAAACTCCACAGAGTGGCCGTGTGGTCATACTAGAGCATCATAACCTCTTGATTGGCCTCAAGGTTACTTTTTATATTTTCCAGAAGCGGTGCATCTGGTTGCAGAGGACCAGCATGTAGATGACCACATCCTGGTGAGGTTTCCTGGAAGCTTGCTCCCACCCCTCCCTCACAAAGCTCATACGTACCCTAACAGGACGGTCATTGAGGAGTTCAAAGGGGCCAATAACTAATTGTTTCTGTGGCACCTCCCTGTAGGCAAAGACAAGGCATAGATGGAGGATGTCCCACTCATGCCCCATGGGCTCAGGAAGGCCCATTATCATGTTGTTCAAGGTCTTGTTGAATCTCTCAAAAAGACCATTGATTTGGAGCTGATAGGGTACAGTGAACTTTTAGGTTACCCTACACTCATCCCACTTGGACTGCATGTACGCTGACATTAAGGCAGTACCTCAGCCACACACTACCTCCTTGGGGAACCCCACACAGGTAAAAATCCCTATCAGAGTTCTAGCCACCCATTAGAGTTCTGGCCAACACAGGTACAGTCATGGACCTCCGAGAGTTGGCCTCTGGCTAGCGGTGGCATATTCCACCAAAACCAGCACAAACCTGTTGTTAAAGGCTGTGTTGGGGTCTGAGGGTCCAAGGGTCCAATAATGTCGATGCCTACCCTTTCAAAGGAAGTGCCAACAACAGGTAGTGGAGTCAGGGGAGCTTTATGCTTTTTCCCTGACTTCCCACTGGCCTGGCAGGTTCGGCAGGTTGGGCAGGACGTACAGTATGCATCTGAGGCCGTCTTCATCCAGGGACAATAAAAGTGTGCAGAAAGCCTGGCAAAGGTCTTATCTTGCCCTAGATGTCCTGCCAGAGCTATATGAGGAGCCAAACCTAGTGGAAGGTCCTAGAACACTGGGGGACCACCAGCATAAGGGCTTAACCAGAACCCTTAGGCTCGCTATATAGGAGGTTATTCTCAAAATAGATCAGGTGATCCCCAGAGGTGTCACCTTCTGCCTGGGCTTGGTCTTGCTCCCTCAAGCCCTCTAGAGTGGGACAGTCTCTATGCATCTTGCAGAACTGGTGGGCCCGCCCTCAACTTGCCAACCAGCAAGTTCAGGCAGGTCACCAAGGGTCTCAATGTCCTCCCCATTTGGCTCGGGCCTCTTCCTCAGGTAACCCGTCAACCTCGACCATGGGGAATTCAGGGGCTGCTTTCTCACACCCCCGCCTCTCTCTTTCATGGCAGTAGTCTGGGCCATTGTTTTAGGTTGCAGAGACCCTTGACTCCCTTCACGGGCAGGCATATGCCATGTGATCATACAGACCCATTCAGGCAATCCCAAAATCTCCAAGTGCGACCTGAGCTCTACTTCCCTCTAGGTAATGTGCTCCAGGTCATTGCCTAACAGACAATCTACAGGCATGGAAGGGCTCACAGCTACTTTCAGAGAACTTGAGACCCCCCCCCCCACTTAAAGGGAACCAGAGCTATTGGTAGATGGCTCTCACGATTGTCAGTGACTATGACTTGGTGAAATGTGTTAGCAATGACCTGCTCTGAGGACACCAGCTGATTCTTCACATTAGTCATACTGGTTCCTGTGTCTCTCAGAGCCTCCAACAGTTGGCAATTAACGGTGAGCTACTGACAGTACTTCAAAATATTGTCAGGCAAATGGGCATTTGGCAGTACTTTTGAGGGGTCAGCCCAAAGTTTACAATTAAAAGAGCCTTCGTTAGTTTGGTCCCCAACCTTTAGAGTCAGAAGTGTGTTCCATCCCACAGAGGCATGTGTTTCCATAAACCACCCTCATAATGCTCTTCTGAGACCTTGTGAACCGTCAGGGCTACCTCGTACGCAGAATACCATTTGTCAATATCATCTCCCACCATATAATGGTATCTGCGGGTATGCTGCCACCATCACTGCTGGACTCTGCCTGTATGGCCTTGAGATCCAGCTCCTTCAGACTTGGTTAATAAGCCAGTACTCCTCCCTCCTTTCTGCCAGTTCCTTGGGGGACAGGCCAGGGGAGTAGATACTGCTCCCTGCCCTAGCAGGGGGATCCATTCTAGGGATCAAGTCATTCCTTTCCTCTTCAGGTGGCTCCATGGAAGGGTCCTCCACAGGCCCCTCCCGCTCGTCATCCTCACCTGTGGTCTCATTCTGTATGGAGTGAACTTCACCCTCCTGGTGGTGCTCTTGGCAGGAAGTCCAAACTCCTTGCAAAGTCCTTGAGTAGGGCCACAGTGTAAACCTCCAAGTTGGCCAGCTCAAATTGCATGCTTGCAGGTGTGGTTTTAAGATCCAATATGTAGAGAGATAATTTGGGAAATAAAAAATGCCGATCAGGGAGAATTTGAAATTCAAATTGGTCCTAGGTGTGGAAAGGTAGTGTATACCAAATCACTGTATGGCACTGCACAACTACAAGTCAAAATTGGATACTGGATGACAGGGGCATGAGCCTTGGTCAAGCAGCAACCACAATTCTAGTCACGGTGAGAAGTAGGCAACCCTAAATTAACCTATGCTCACCCTCTGGTAGCTTGGCACAGAGTAGTCAGGCCTAACTTTAGAGGCAGTGTTTAAAGTATTTGTGCAACCCTACAAACAGTAAAATGGTGATAACGCCAAATGATCCCTTACCAGTTTAGAAAATTAGCTCTGAACAAAAGCAACAAAAATACAATTAGCAGACTTGGAGATATCAAATGTAAAATTTATAGCAGAAAATAACAGCAAGAAGCAAAAAGCACCATTGAGGATATCTGGTCACTTCAGGCTGGGACAAAGTCACCAGTTTAGGCTGACCATAGTGGTGCACGGGCGAGCTACGGGGACCCAGTTGGTCCCTCTGAACAAATTACCTTAAATCGTGGTTGTAGATGATTGTGTGGCTCTGTGTCAAAGGTGCATCACACAGCAGAGGCAATGCGTCAGTTCCGAGATGCGGAGAGGCTGTGGTGCATGGCCCTGTTGTGTCGACATCGAGGATCCTGTTGATGGGCTTGCGATGCAAAGCCCAGTGTCGAGGATGTGAAGCACAGCCGAGGTGATGCATCGGGTTTAATAAGCAGTGAAGCTGCGATGAGGAGTTTTGTCATCATCCTTGAGGCTGCCGTCGACGAGGGACGTGAGAAGACGCTTGTGGCAGGAAAAGCATTGTGCAGGGGCAGTTCTGAAGGAGTTGCATGAGTTCAAACATGCAAGAGGTGGTAGCAATGCTAGATTTTTATTATGGTCGAAATGCATTTGGAAGCGCTGCTGTGTTAATTCTGTTCGGTATGCGTCGTTCATCAGAGAAAAGGCCTTGGTTCCACTGGTAAGCACATTAGGCCCACATCCAAGGGTCCAGGACCGGGGTGGCACCACTTGGCAGGGTAGACTCACAGATGGCAGAGTCGCAGTTCAAATCCAAGTAGGTTGGAATCCTATTATGTCCCTGAGGCTTCAGATCTGGAGGCCAGCCAAGTAGCCCTTGGAATCACTCTAGGTTCTGGGTTCAAGTGATGAAGGTCCAGTCTTTCTCCCCCAGGCAAGAGGGGAGCAGGCAGTTCACCACAGCAAAGCAGGAGTCCATCTAGGTGCAGTCCAGCAGAGTGGCGGTTCTTCAGCAGCACGGCAGTCCTTCTAACTGGCAGAGTAGACACAGATCTAGAAGTGTACTGAAGTGGTAGTGTCTGAGTTCCAGTGCTTAAACCCAGTGGCCCTTTGAGGAGCACAAATGCCCTCTCTTCCTGCTCTGGTCCACACGCAATACAGAGGGGGTATGTTGCCATTTTTGTGTGGGAAGGACACAGCCTAGTCAGGTGTAAGTGAGGCTATGCCCAGCTCCTCCCTCTCACCCTGCCCGAGATGGCCCATTGAGACACACCTAGGTCCCACTGTGTGTTGCTGCCTGGGAGGAATACACAAAGATCATCTGTCAACTGCGCCCAGATATGTGATCAGAGACAGGTTATAGGCACCAAATGGCTGAAGCAAGAAAATGCCAACAGTGTAAAAGTGTCATTTTCAGAATTGTAATTTAAAATCCGACTTCACCATAAGTTTGGATTTCTTTGGATTTCAAATTGTGATTCAAGAGACACCAGCCTTGAAGGGTTCATTTCTTCCTAATTGGAGATTACACTTATAAAAAAATAAAATTAAGGTGATCCTAATGTAATCCTATGGAAGCAACAGGCATTGCAGTAGTGAAAAATGACTTTGAGAGTTTTTCATTGCCAGGTCACGTAAACCTTAAAAGTACATGTCCTGAATTTTAACTACATTACACCCGGCTCTGGGTTGTCCAGTGCCTACTGTAGGGGTAGAGAATATGTATAAAAAGGGAAAGTTTAGACCTGGCAAAAGGTTACTTTTGCCAGGTTGACATGGTAGTGTAAACTGCACACACCGGCTCTGCAATGGCTGGCCTGGCACATGGTAAAAAGGTTTCTTAAGAGGATGGCACAATCAGTGCTGCAGGCCCACTAATAGCATGTAATTTACAGACCCTGGGTACGTTTAGGTACTTTACTAGGGGCCTATTAGTAAATTAAATATGCCAATTTGGGATGAACCAATATTACCACGTTCATGGGAGAGAATACAAGAACTTTAGCACTGGAGAGCTGTGGTAACGTGAGCAGCATGTCCCTTAAGTTAAAAGAAGGATCTAGGGACCCATGCAGACTGTCAAACTATTCAGAAGTGAAAAATCCTTAGAAAAAGATGAGGTTCAGATGGCTCAAGTTCAATGTACAAAGGCCAATATCCTTTTCTCTTGGACTCATTGAAATCAAAACGCCCTTTACTTAAATACTCCTGTAATTTCCTAATGAAGAGCAGGTTTCTGCTAGGAATAGAGGGCATATTCTCAAGGACATATCGCAGAGTTAGCGGCACTTTATCGCAGCCAAAGTGGTGATAAATTTATCGCCCTATTCACAATCTGGTGCTAACAGCCGAAATCAACAGTTCACCTGTGATAGCAGCCGCAAAAAACATCGCCACAGATGACCCCGGCAACTAACGCTAATGATATGCAGAGTAAGCGTTCCCGTGCAAAAAACCGCGACAACACTACTCCGCAACATTCTCAATGACCAGCCTGATCGGCTATAAGATCCCAAAACAGGCGTTAAGGCGCGTTAGGAGCAGGGATTTAACAAACTGCACCATAAAAGGGAGCCCAGCCCAGAGCCACACCTGACAAACAACAGATACCATGGAGCTACTGATCGATCGTGCTGCATGGAGCACCAAGAGGGCCACAACAACCCCCCCCCCCCCCAGGATCACCCTCACCCCCAGGACCATCTCCTCTGGACTACCACCGACGCAGCGCAGAACATGACAGCAGACCGTCAGAAAACGCACCAGCCTCACAGACCTAACATCAGAGGATGTCATTGCCCACTACAGGCTCAAAAGGACAACCATCCTCCGCATCCTGACCATCGTTGCCCACAGGCTGATGGTACCAACACAGCGGACAACCAACATCCCTCCGCAGACAAGCTGCTGGCTGTGCTGCATCTGTGGTCCTCTGGTACCTTCCAACCAACAACTGCCAGAGTCGGAGGAGTCTCACAGCCAGCCCTATCAAAGATCCTCACACCTGTCTTGGATGCCATCATCAGCTTGGTAGCCCAGTCCCTTCACTTCCCCCACACTGCGCAGGAACCGCTGGAGACCAAGCAAGGCATCTACGCCATAGCTGGCTTCCCGCACGTGTTGGGCAATTGACTGCACACATGTCCTACTTGTGCCCCCTGCCACCACTGCACACAATTACCGCAACAGAAAGCACACGCATTCCATCAATGGGCAGGCAATAGTGGACCACCAGGGACTCTTCACCAATGTCGTCGACAACTACCCAGGCAATGTGCATGATTCCTACATCTTCCGACAGTCCATCATCAACGAGCGCTTTGTGGCTGGCACCTATGTGAATGCAGTGCTCGTTGGTAAGTGCCAAATGAACACACCACGCACCTCAACTCCACAATCATGAAACTCACAACTCTGGTAATGCACACGCTACAAACTCACATACAACATGCCAAACAACATGCCCACCTACCAGACACGGCAGCACAACTTACTGTGGTAACCAGGGCTGGCCATGTACACAAGCCATCAACGGCATGGCACCTCAGCCACACAATAACAGAATGTGGGGAAAGGTGGGAACCAGGCATGTGCGAAGGAGGCAAGTGACCCATGAATGAGAATGTACACAATGGCAAGTGTGGCGTGGATGTGGACATACACTGCTGGTGTTTGGAGTGCAGTGGACAGTGGACGCTCAGCCAGTGGGGAAGATCGGGGAAATGGAGCTTGTTACATTACCCCGTGCAAGCGCGAGCGGAGTGGGCTGGCCCGGCATACGCCATGCTAGCGTAGGGGTGTGAATAAAAAGCACGTGGCTCTGGGCGTGGTTCTCTTCCGGAATGGCCAACTTGCTGCCAGGGCGGCGCCGCTCATCCCGTCACGAGGCCGACGCCGTGAGCGGTAGTGCTGGTGATTCTATGCGCCTTCTGCACGCCAGGCCGCTGGTCCCCAGACCCATCTTGCACACCCCTGCATACCCAGGCCTCAAAGCTCACCTGCAGACACCAGTGTGTGTCAAAGAGGGCCCACAACGTGCCGGTGCATGCTCCAAGCCTGAGGCCTGTGACCATGGCAGCCTCCCCAGACCATTGCTGGCCTCCGCGAGACAGGCCCGCAGTACTCCTTTCTCATTGACGTACTCCACTGCTGCCTCTGGCCCACAGTGCGGTCCAGTAGGCCACACATTTGGAACTGAGTCTTGATTTAATAATGGCCATGTTCATATCATTAGACGCAAGGAGAGGAGTAAGAGGAAGACGCGGTTCAGTTCGGAGGAAAAAAGGATCATCGTTACGGAGTTGATCGGACACTACCAACAACTGCTCTGGTGCCACTAACTCTGTGCATCACAAGCCAACGACATGTGGCTGTGGGACCCTGCTGACCGCTGCTTCTGGCCTACACTGCGGTCAAGTAGGTCACACATTTGGAACTGAGCCTTGATTTATTTATGGCTGAGTTTATACCATTGTACAGGCCTCATCGCAGACTGCATCCCCTTTCAGCTCTGGTGCCACTAGCTCTGTGCCCCGAAATTTATGGACACTCTCTGGTTGAACTTTGGTGTCGTCTGAGTTTATGGCCTGGGGGTTGCATTCATCATCATGTAGCTGATACTGACTTGGTGATAAAAATGAATCTGTAGCATTCATCCCCTCCATATTGCCTGTTTCTGCTTGGTTCTGCCCTCTGCATTATGCTCTGGAAGAACACCTTCCACTGTCCCCTGAAACACACCGCGTCATTCACCTTGGACATCGACAAGGACCCGCTCAGCTCTCGTGGCCCTACCTCAGTGCATCGCAAGTCACCGTCCCGTGGCGGTGTGCCTGTGCCGGCGGCAGTGCATCCGGGGCCACTAACTCTGTGCAGCTAATGTCAGGGAGCCTGTCTGATTGAATATTGGATGGCCTGTGAATTGATGGCCTGGGGGCCAGCAACGCCATGTGTCTGTGGCCCTGCGCTGACTGCTGGTTCCTGCCTCAACTGTGGTCCACCAGGGCTCCCACATCAAATCGAGCCTGACCTGTCCAGAAGACGCATCACCTCTGGCTACACACGCCACCACCGCCAGGAACTCCTACAACCAACAACTGCCAGAGTCGAAACAGTCTTACAGCCAGACTATCAGAGTTGGTCACACCTGTCTTGGATACCATCATCAGCTTGATACCCTGCTCAGCTCTTCGGGTGCCACTAACTCAGTGAACCACAACTCATGGACCCTTTCTGATTGGATTTTGTGCTGTGTACAGCGGACGCAACCATGTTACCTCAGGCAGTGGGTTAGACCTTGGACATGTAGCTTTGTCGTTGTCCCCTTTACACGTAAGAGGAGTGGACTGGGCCGGGATACGCAGGTCCCGCGTAGGGGTGGGAATGATTATCCCGGGGCTCTGGGCGTGGTTCAGTACTGGAAATGTGCAAATGCTTGTGTCTCTGTCGCAGTGTGGGTGTCCGTTGGGGAGTGTAAGTGGTCCCTGATGGGAATTAGACAGCCATGTATGTAATCTAGTTTGGCTGCCATGAGGTCGAACCCCACCCACACATGATCAGCCACCTCCTTCTGGTAGTCTAACACCTGGTCTTGGAATGCGGTGTGCTTCGGTGAGGTGATGGGAGCCCTGGTGGTGGGTGCTTCCTGCTGTGTTGTCTGTGCAGGGGGTGGGTCTCCTCGATGTAGCTGGGCTGCCCTGCTCCTGGAGGTGAGTTGCCTAAGATGTCCATGAGCTGTTGTAGGGCGTCGGTGTCGAAGGTGTGGAGGTCCTCTTCATCATCACTGATGGGTTGTCCGCTCTGCTCTGTGGGAGGTGTTGATTGTCCCTCTGCAATGTGAAGGGGAGATGCATTTTAACATTGTGTTGACATGTATGTTAACACATTGCTCAGGTCTACAAACAGACTGCATGACAATGTACATTGTGACTGTTTGGGAGGAGCTCACTCTTTGATACGGGGCAGTGGACATTTGAACTACATCTTGGATGTGAGGTTGTACACGTACACCTTCATCTCACAGTTTTCTGCTATGCCAGATGTGATTGGCCAGTTTCTACGCACAAGCGGAACAAGTTGTGTCCTTTGTTCTGTAGTGAAAGTGTTGCACTTTGTACCACATTGTCGTCAATGTCGATGTGCTGTTCTTGCTATGTGTGTGTGCTGCATTGTGGGAGAGTCGCCCATGCAGCTGTGAATCTGCTGCCCCTTCTCCCTTTGAGGTGGTGTGCTTTTGACTTCTGTGCTTCTACAGTGGTGAGATGTTGCAGACTTGTTCGTATTTTGTACTCCTGGGCATAGTTTTTCGCAGATGTGTTGTTGTCGTCAGGGGTTGATTGTGCAAGTGGATGTGTCAGAGTGTGACCTGCTCCTTTCCTGATGTGTTCCACACTCAGCCACCTCAGTGTTGTGGCGTGCACCATTTTTTTTTTTAAATATATTTTTTTATTGATTTTCAAACAACCAAAGTCATTGAGAAGCAATACAGTAACAAGTGGATAAATGACAATATAATATATCACAAGTCGCTTCTAAGTGTGTCCCCCGCCCACATCCCTCCCCCTCCACCGGTGTACCTCAAGAGCATGGTCGTTAAGCCATTAAGGTGCATCAGAATCCAATACAATAGCAATCGTGAACAACAGTAGTACAGTACAGGGCTTACATATACCTTAAAGAGCACTATTTCTCCCATTGATCGCACCCTCGGTCATTCTCCTTGTGCTAAAGTGCCAGCTGGATCCTGTTGGTCCTCCAAGTCCGAGCTCTCCTCCAAACCTGGCTCTGGAGCCTGTAATATTGCAACTAAGGCCTCCCACGCCCTTGCCGCCTCCTGCGCCTTGTCATTATTAGTACGTAGGGCCTGCTGTAGCCAAAGCGTACCTTCGCTCCCCACACCTGGCCCCCTCGCTGACTTCCAATGCATAGTGATTTCCCTCTTGGCTAATACGAGGCCCAGATCTATAAATTTACTTGTCACATTTGTTTTAGCTGTATGCGGGAACCAATGCAACAAACAAGCCCCCAGGTCCAGTTCTATTATACGATCAGTTATATTACACAGTAGTTCCAGCACCTCTTTCCAATATGTTCCCAAACTCGTACATCCCCACATCATATGCTGGAAGTCAGCTCCCTCCAAACTACATCTCGGACATTGAGCGGATGCCGCACTGAAATATTGATTAAGCTTGGCTGGTGTCACGTATGCCCTGTGCAGGACATAGAACTGTACCAATTGAAATCTAGCATTCCTCGTGCTCTTCCAAGCTCTTCTGACCAACTGGGCCCACGTTTTTTCTGGGATTTCCCTGCCAAGGTCCGCTTCCCACTTCTCCTGCAACGCGCTCAATGGCTCCAGAACCTCTGTCATCATGCGTCTGTAAAGGCACGTAATAGCCTTAAGAGTTCCCGCCGCCATTACCACATAATGGCACACCGTTGAGGAACGCGGGTACGACAGATCCGTCCCCCAATAGCGCTGTATTGCCGAAATAAGCGCTGAATGCAGCAAATAATCCCCTCTCAGGAGATCATATTTATGCTGAAGGGCCTGAAATGTCAACAGGGTTTCATTCTCATAGAGGTCTCCTAGCATTTGTATTCCCATGTCTTTCCAGTTAGCCAGTGCCGTCCAATCCCCACCATGTGGGAAGGCCATGCACATACCCAGCGGTATCTCCGGAGCATACGGGTGAGTGAATCCGGCCCGACGTTGGCTCCGATTCCAGCACAACCGCAGCGTCCTCTCTTCCACAGTGAACGGTTTAGGACGCATCTTCTGCTGAAGCACTATAAAGGACAAGATGTAGCGTGGGATCCATCGCCCCTCAGGCCCATCCGGACCCCGGAACTCCTGAGCAACAGCCTGGGTGAGCCACTGCAATTGCGCTGCTAAATAGTACCATTCAAAGTCTGGCACTGCCAGCCCACCATCAGCTCTCGGGCATATCATTGTAGCCATTGCAACCCACCGTCTGCCCGACCCCCAGATAAATCCTACAGCCATAGAGCGGAGCTGTCGGAAGATGGAGCCCGGCACCCAGACCGGCAACGTCTGAAAATAATACAATAAGCGCGGGAGCGCCACCATCTTCAGGAGTGCCACCCGACCCGCTACCGATAGCGGCAACATGCTCCAAAACCCAAAACTGACCCTAAGTCCGTGCATGGCCCGACCCAAATTACCCTCCAAAAAATCCTCGGAGGTATGATAAACGTTGGTGCCTAAATAAGGTAAACATTGGGGCTCCCAACGGATGCCTGCGACGGGTTCAGCACAGCCAGCGCCACTGGGAGCAAGCAGGTCTTTGCCCAGTTCATCCTCAGCCCCGAGTACCACCCAAACACCTGTAGCAAGTGTTGCGCGCCCTCTAAAGCCGTAGCCATGTCTGCGAGAAAGATCATCCGCATAAAGGGAGATAAACTGCATGTCCCCATGGAGGTACAAACCTGGATAATGCGTCCCCAATCGGGCATGTGAAGCCAGAGGCTCAATGGCTAGGGCAAATAACAATGGAGAGAGCGGACATCCCTGTTGCGTGCCCCGTCCCACTTGGCAGGCTGATGAGATCGTCCCACCCGTCCGCACCCGAGCCGTCGCCGACCTATAGAGAAGTTCCATCCACCCTACAAAGGTGTACCCCAGTCCAAATTCGCGCAGGAATCGATACAAATATGGCCACTCTAGGCTGTCGAACGCCTTTTCGATGTCAACTGAGAGAACCGCCGCAGCAGGGGTCTCACTATGGTCCTCGCCCTAAATCCGCAAAAGGCGTCGCACATTAGTCGCAGTATTGCGCTTTGGAATAAAGCCCGCCTGGTCAGAATGGACCAGCTGCGTCATATAAGGAAGAAGCCGGGTCGCCAGAATCCTACTCAAAATCTTGTAGTTGGTTGTTAACATCGATAGTGGACGGTAGGCTGACCTAGACAACGAGTCCTTACCCGTTTTCAGCAATGGGATAATGATGGCCTTGCGAGTGGAATCTGGCAATCTCCCCAAGTCACAGGTTTCCTGATAGACCTCCAGCATTTTGGGGGCAAGGATATCGACATATGTAGAGTAAAATTCAATCAGTAGACCATCTGCTCCCGGGGTTTCCTTACGCGCCATATGTTTTATTGCACTACGTATTTCCCCCACTGAAATTTCCTGTCCCAACGTATCTCTCTGATCGTCCTCAAGACGTGGCAGTCGTATCTCAGCCAAGAACTCATCTAATCCATCACATACACCCTGCAATCTACTCTTGTATAGGTCCGCATAGAGCGTCAAGAACATCTTGTTAATCCCTTGTTGGGTATATTCCAGTACGCCCGCTTGAGTGGTTAAAGCCAGAATGGGCGTGCCCCTCGGGGCCGGATTAGCCAGCCACGCCAAGAGAGAACCCTCCTTAACTCTCTCCGCGTGTGCCTGCACTAAATACTCCTTGTGGTCAAAGCAGCGCAACCTTTCTACCTGTGTCGCCACTCCCTCTCTTGCAGTTAGGACTTCTGCCTGTGCCCCCAGGTACTCATAGTGGGCCCTCTCTGCTTGACGCAGCCGCTGTTCCTCCCTCTCTATGTCCTGCAAAAGCGTCCTCCACACTCCTGCCATTTTAGCAATACATAAGCCCCGCACCACCACCTTAAAGGCATCCCACTCTAGGGCTAGGGTCGACACCGTCTCTTCATTCTCGAGGAAATAATGCTCAATACCCTCTTGTACTTCTGTGCGTAACACCGGGTCTTCCAAAGCCTCTGGGTGCAATCGCCAGGAAGGGATTGCAGGCCGTTCCCGAGACCACCTCAGCGCCAAAAGTAGCGGATTATAAGCCGAGATTGTCCTTGCCAGGTACTCACTATGGCGGACCAGCGTGTGGACGTCCGGGGAGCACAACACTGCATCCAGTCGCACATGCAAGGCATGTACAGCAGATTAATAAGAATAGTCCCGTTCGCCCATATGCTGCGCCCGCCACGTATCTATCAGCCCCCACTCTGACTGCCAATCCCTCCGGAGTTTCGAGAGCTTATGTATGGGTACCTGGGGTAGCGGTGAGTTGAAATCGCCCCCCAGGATCACAGAACCGGTCAGGAATGAAGCCAGTCTCCCTGATAGCCAAGCAAAAAAAGCCTTCTGTTCCACATTAGGGGCATACACACTGCACAATGCCACATCTCTCCCATCTAACCTCCCCTGAACAGCCACGAACCTCCCTTCAGGATCCACTGTCAGCTGAGTCGGCTGGAAGGGAACCCCCACCCTCACCCAAATCAGTGCGCCCCTAGCAAAAGCAGAATACGTTGTGTAAAAAAGCTGCCCCCTCCACCGGCACTGCAAAGCCTGGCCTTCAACTCGATCCATAAGGGTTTCCTGGAGGAAAGCTATCTGTACCGCACCAAATAAGAATGGACCCTGTGGCGTCTCAACATCGTATGCATTCCCCATACATTCCACATGATACATTTGAATTCAGGTGATGTCCCCATAATGCGGATTATCTCTGTTCCACAACTGCACTCCCTGCATTGACACACCGGTGGCTCTAACAATCCCAAAAACAACCCCAAAATGTTCCCCCCTCCCCTCCCCAGAACAGGCTCTAAACAGCTAGTACCCATCTAAACTAACCACAAACAGTCCCTCTGGTAGCTACCAGGGATTCACTCTAAGAGTGAAACTAGGGGGGAGCTTTAACGCCAAAAAGATCTGGCCCGCTGCTTCACTGCATCCCGACGCCAACCTCACTATAACAATAAAGAATTCCCCTCAACATCGGGAGGGCCCCCAGACAGACGGCCAACCGCACAGGGCATATGTCACCTTGCCCAAGCCTACCGAACCTCTGAGCCTCACCCAATCACCCCTGCCCAAAAGCAACAGTGCCTGGACCATTTGACCCCTCTTACTAGCCACTTGAGACAGTGCATAAAGTCAGGCATCAGCGATCTCGTCAGCCGTCCCTGGAGTGACATGTGGTAGAGTGTCACTCCCCGCGTCTGTCCCATCAGAATCCATCCCCACCGATCCCTTTTCTGAGTCGGTCACTCTCAGCAGTGTTGTGCCACTCGCCTGTGAGATCTCTGTCACAGCTTGCAGGGCCGCCGACCTCTCTTTCTCCGTCTGTGTTGTGGAAGATTTCTGTGTCCCAGGATGCCGTAGTCTGGTACGCCTAGTGCGGCGAGTCACGGTGCCTCTGCTTTCCAACTTCCTGACCCTTCTGCTCCATTCGTCCCTGCCCGGTAGGTTTCCAACCCGCTCCATGCTTCATCGGGGTCATTATAAAAGAACGTTTTGTCATCCAAAGTCACTCGCAGGCGCGCCGGGAACATCAGGGAGTATTGAATGCCTTCGTGTCGGAGTGCCTTCTTGACCGCCAGTAACGAGGCTCGATGTCGCTGTACATAAAAAGTATAATCCGGGAACAGTGACACATTATTATTGTCCACTCTGTATGGGCCTGCGGTGCGTGCTTTATGAAGCAGTAGATCCCTGTCCTTATAATAACGCAAGCGGGCCACTACAGGTCTTGGCGGCCTCCCAGGTGCCAACGAGCGGGCAGGCACCCTGTGCGCCCTCTCCAAGGTGTAAAATGGTGTCAGGCCCTCAGGGGCAACCTCAGTGCGCAGCCACTGTTCCAGGTAGTCTATCATGCTGTCCCCTTCCACTCCTTCCGGAAGGCCCACTACCCTGATGTTGTTCCGTCTATTACGCCCTTCTGCATCTTCGGCCCTCTTGTCCAGCACTTGGAGCCTGCGAGTGACTTCTCCCATTGCCTTCTGAGCCGGTTCTAAGACCTCCAAGGTAGCCTCAGCTTGCTTCACTCGGTCAGTCAGCTTCACATGATCTGCCCGGAGGAGTCCCAGTCCCAGTAACACTTGAGCAATGTCTTGTTGGAGCGCCTCCTTTGTATCCGTAATTGCTCAGAGGATCTGATCCACCTGCTGTTGCATCAGCCCTTCTGGGGCCGGCTCAACCACATCTCGCTTCCGCTCCTCCCCTGCCTCCTCCTCCGGCTCCGGGGGAGCCCCTCCCTGTCGGCCCCGCGGCTTCCCCCATGGGTGTCAGATGACTTGGCCCCCAGTCCTGGTCTCACCATCCAGTTCCTCTATAATCTGGTGACGTGGGTCACCCCGTTAGTCGAAAGTATGGGTTCTCCGAGTCATCGGCCCCCTCCATCCACAACCCTCCCGGTGTCCTCACCCATCTCCACTTCCTGCAAGCATCCCGACAGGACAATCCACTCTCAGGCAAAACCCCTAGCCGCCAAGCAAGGGTGCATCAGACCCAGCAGGACCACCGCGGCCTCGTAAGGATCCCCCCACGCTTGAGATAATCCAGCGGGGTTCCCCTGCCTACAGAGCCAGCCTCCACAGGAGGGAGATCCAACAGTCCACAACCAAGCAAGTATCCCAATCCAGGGCCAGATGCCACTGCAAGCTGCAGGGGGCAATTACTTCTGCCCACTAGCGTCGTCACTCCCGCAAGCACCACGGAGCACCCTGCCAGTCACTCCTCCAGTCCAGAGTGCCACAGTTCACTTCAGTCCACTCATGCACCGCCAGCTGGGGGCTACACCACATCCAGCCCCCGCCGCTGGCTCCGGAGTTCCGCCCACAGCCTCCAAACAGCTCTACCGCAGCGGGCCACCCAAACTGGAATGACCGGCAAGCTCACTCCTCCGCCCGCTGGCCAAATTGTGGGCAGCTCCACTTCGTCCCGAATTCACGAGGTCAGGGCCCCCCCAGTGTCACGTCACAGCTTCCTCTGCTTGCTCCAGTTAGTGGGGTATAGTGGGCCCCCACAGCAGGCAGGGCTAAATCCCCACTCGCGGTCCGGTAAGTAGGCAGCAGCTAACTCCGCCCGCGACAGTCAAGAGCGGGAGCCCATCTCGCCCCCACCGCTAGTGCAGGAGTTGCTCGCGTGCCGCCAGAGCCAGGGTCTCCACATGTCCTCTCTGGTAACTCCCCTGGCACTGTATAGTCCTCCCCGTCTCTCTGCAGCCAGCAATGCACTTCGCTTCGGCGGCCGGGTGTCTCCAATATCCCCCTCCGGGGCCGCACCGTCAGGAGACCACTCCCTCCTTGCACCACTCAGGGGGGGGGCCAGGATCCCGCTACAGGCTCCCGCCTCAGATCTCGGGGTAGAACAGGGCCTCGCCGTAGGCAGGTTCCCTCTCGCAGCCCAACAAACAGATAGTGGCTGAGTCCGCCCTCTACGGCCGAGCACAGAGGCCCGTCTCACCCCCGATGTAAGCACAGCCGCCGCTCACAGGCCATCGGTGTCGGGACCCCTGCCCGTCTTCTCCAACAATACGCCGGGCAAGGTGCAGTCCTCCCCGCTCCTCTTCTGCCAGCAACTCACTGTGACATTGCAGCCAGACACTCCTACGAACCCCTAGGGGCCGCGCTACCGGCAACCACCTCACTCTCCTCACGGTGCACGGGGGGTCCAGGATCTCGCTGCAGGCATCCGGAACTCACCGCTCGTAAGGGGGGGAGAGCCCTCGTCCCTCTAGGGCTCCAAACTACGCCTCCCCTCCGACACTCACTAGAACTCGAGTCATGGAGTCGGGCGCCATTTTCTTTCCATGCAGGCCGGGTCTTCCTCCTCTTCGTTTCGCTGCTCGGCTCAGTCTCAGGCAGAATTAATGCACCCAATTCCGTGCTGTGCAGGCTCCCGCAGCTGGAGGAACCCTCCCAGGGTCACAGAAGAGCCTGCTCGGCTCTCCGTGCAGGATAAGCGGTGAGGTCGGCGCGGAGCTCTTGGCTCACGCAACCGTCCTCATCGGCGACCAAGCCACGCCCCTCGTCGTGGCGTGCACCATGTCATGATAATTGGACAGCAGCCATGCTATTTGTCATGCAGTGTCACTTGCATTGTCAGTGTGGCTCACAGACATGCAGCTTTGCTGGTTTTGACACGTGTGCATGGGTTGGTTGTGAGATTGGTGCTGTGTGGCGAGGTTCCCCTTTTTGCCCATAGTGGACGGGGTCCTACTTGCTGTTTGTATGTGTGCTGCAGTGTGCCAACGGGATCAGGGACGTGATCCAGAGTAATAGTTGGTGTGCAGTGTACTTTATTCACTTGTGCATGTATGCCATTGTGCCCATCTCCCCCCATCCCCCTGTCCCTAGTCGGTACTCACCCTGTTGATGTTGTGTCAGGTCATGTTAAGCAGTGTCCGGATCCCCAACTCCTGGCACCATATCCCGATGACTGTGGCCGCCATTTCCTCCATGTCATCCACGGGTGTCGTTCCGATTGCGTGGAGGGAGGAAAGGCGACTTCCGGTCCAAGGGAGGTTAGCGCTCTAGCATTCGCGCTCCTCCTCTATATAACCGGATGCTTTACCCGAAGCGCAGTGGACGCGTATTGGAAAGGCAGAGGCTCTGTTCATTCCTGTTTTAAGCAAATGCAAACTATTTTAACCTGATTTAGCGCTGCTTTTTTAAAAAAAAAACGTAATTTAACTTTGTTTTATGTGTATGCACTTTATTGGCACCTTTTTGCACTGATTCGCGCCGTGTCTTCCGTTGTTCTCTTCCTGGCTGCCCCTCCCCGGTTCACCACGGGTGTTGTCCCGATTGTGTGGAGGGAGGAAAGGCGACTTCCGGTCCAAGGGAGGTTAGCGCTCTAGCATTCGGGCTCCTCCTCTATATAACCTGATGCTTTACCAGACGCACAGCGGACGCGTATAGGCAAGGCAGAAGCTCTGTTCTTTCCTGTTTTAAGCAAATGTAAACTATTTTAACCTGATTTAGCGCAGTCTTTTAAAACCGTCATTTAACTTTGTTTTATGTGTATGCACTTTATTGGCACCTTTTTGCACTGATTCGCGCCATGTCTTCCGTTGTTCTCTTCCTGGCTGCCCCTCCCCGGTCCACCACAGGTGTCGTCCCGATTGTGCGGAGGGAGGAAAGGCGACTTCCGCTCCAAAGGAGGTTAGCGCTCTAGCGTTCGTGCTCCTCCTCTATATAACCGGATGCTTTACCGGACGCCCAGTGGACGTGTGCAGCAGGCGAGCCAGCTGCGCGCCAAAGGCAACCCCATCTGCGCCCGTCCGCGCCGCGCTGAGCCCAGGGGCCACAACCCCAGTCGGTTTTTCGGCCGAAGCCATATCATATAGTCCATTACAGCTCCATGAGCTTCGGACAGACATCATGGAAGCATGCCGGCATTCCATGAACGCGATGAATGGTAATGTGCAATGTTCCTGTTGTGACTTTGCATTCTCGTCCCCCACTAACATTTTAGTAAACACTGACTGCCCTTCCACTCTAAAGATGTTTTCCCTTAATTGCAGATCTTTCACTAAGCACTCCACAGAACTTTCGATGTTGTTGGACGATTTAAAGCCCGACGTCCTTTTTTAACAGAGACGTGGCTACATAATGAACCTGAGCCCATTCTTGCACAAACCCTTCCTCCCGACTACTCCATAAGTCGGTCCGATGATAAGACCGGTAGAGGCGGGGGTATAGCCATTATATTTAAAAAGATTTTTAACTGTCGTATTATTGCAGACCCCATAACAGATTGTGAAAGCTTGGCTTTCTTCGTAGAGGCCTCTCCTACCAGCACCTTTTCCGTCCTCCTAGTATATCGCCCTCCTGGCAGTTCTAGACAATTCTTTGAAACATTCCCTACCTCAATTGCTGACTTAGCCCTGGGACCAGCCAATTTCACGGTGCTTGGTGACCTTAACGTACACCTAGATGATCCTGCTGATAATTTGACTGAAGAACTGACTGAGAATCTTTTAGCACTCCAGCTTACGGAGAAAGTGTTGAAACCCACTCACAATAAAGGTCATCTATTGGATCTAGTTTTTAGCAATTGTAGCGAACTCACGGTAGGACCCCCCGTCCCTCTTCCTTGGACTGACCACCTCCTGATCCCTATGACTTGGGAAATTCCTGGACCCGTATGCCCCCCTGTCACGAGGCATCAAGCCCTGACCAGGAAAACGGCCTACGGTTACGGTCTGACAGTACGAACAATCCCCTCTCCCCTCTTTACCTCCAGCAGTCAGAAACGCCAATCCTGACGACGGACTTCGGAAGGGAGACAGGCACGGAAGAGGCATGTTACTTTAATTGGGACGAGCTTGTATCCAGCCATGAAACGGTCTCCCTTCTTTTTTACACGCATCGAGGGGACCGAAGTTCTGCCCTAGCAAGAAGAACACGGCATCCTGGACCGGAGAACACAAGGAAAGAAGACCCCCTCCAAACGGGCCGATACAGATGTAGAGGACGACTCCCCACTCCCCTTCTACAGACCCGTCCTAAGCAAGAAAAGAGTGTACAGATCAATAAAACCACCTTCGGTCTCTAGCCCTGACTCAGAGTATCCTTACATCCCGCGACACCCCCCAATATAATTCTGGTCCGAGAGCGGAACTGGTGAAGGCTTCCTGTTGATCAATGGAACTTGGCTCTAGAAACCACTAGACTTACCCATGACCTTAACATTAATTTAGCCAATGCTACTGAAACATTTAACTCTTGGATCCAAGGTTCCTTGGATATAGTACTCCCTAAGAAATCCTCCCATATAACTTACAGACTGAAAAATGCCCCTTGGTTCACTCCTAAATTGAGGGAACATAAACAACGCTGCAGAAGGCTTGAAAGGATATGGAGAGTGAATTATTCAGCTCTTAGCAAAATTGAATATAGGGATTCTATTAGATCCTACAAATCTGAAATCAAAGTCACTCAAGCTGCAAACTCTCCCAAAGAAATTTTTTAAATCGCTAAAACTTTAATCAAACTGCCGCAGAAACCTCCTCTGCTAGATGATGTCCTTACAGACTGTAATAATATGGCAGAGTTTTTTCAACAGGAAATTCAGGATATATATCTCACTTTTTCACCTCCATTAATCTCTGTACTTCCCTTTCAGAGCCGATTGTAGGACCTCAAATCCTACTAGCACAGTTTCCCCTGCTGGATCTTGCTTTATTGGAGCTAATTATGACGAATATAAAATCGGGCTCTCCCATAGACCCCGCCCCCCCCCAGGCTCTCTTTGGTCGCAGAGGCTATTCGTCCTGCGATTCTTGACCTGGTGAATTCCTCTATCTCTACAGGGGAACTGCCATTGGCCTGGAAATGTGCGATGGTTAAGGCCCTTCTTAAAAAACCTAATCTGGATCAGGCCAACTTGGCTAACTACCGTCCCATTTCCCTTCTGCCCTGGGTGAGTAAGATTCTGGAGAGACACATAAATACCATGCTTGTAGCCTTTCTGGAGTCTAATAATCTCCTTCACCCTTCCCAGACTGGGTTTCGTCCCCAGCTTGGTACTGAGACTGCCCTTCTTGCAGTGACAGAGGAAGCAAGAAGGATTCTAGATCAAGGGGGCACAGCGGCAATTATCCTCCTTGATCTCAGTGCCGCTTTTGATACTGTTAACCATAATACTCTGATCCTTAGACACAGGAATCTAAGAGTATCCGGATCGGCAGGAGCATGGTTGCAGTCTTTTCTCAGCGATCGCTCCTTTAGGGTTTTTGAGGGAAATGTTGTCTCCAACCAGTTGCATCTCAGTTGTGGGGTTCCCCAGGGCTCTGCACTGAGCCCCACACTGTTTAATGTTTATATGAGACCCCTGGCAGAGATTGTCCATCCATTTGGCATAGAAATCATCACCTATGCAGATGATACGCAGCTCGTGGTGGCACTTAACCATCCAGAGGGGTCATCTAGCACCCTAGGCTGTTGCCTAGAGGAGGTGGCCAAATAGATGGAACTCTCATGCCTCAAACTTAACGGGGACAAGACAGAGCTTATGCTCCTGGGCAACTCCCCTTCCTTTAATCCGGCATCTCTCTGGCCAGACTGCCTAGGCCCTGCCCCGGCCCATAAAGACCAGATTAAGAGCCTTGGTGTATAGCTGGATTGCTCACTTACCTTCAATCAACAGGCAACTAAGCTTTCAGCAACGTGCTTTGGTCTACTAAGGATGCTCCGAAAGGTTCTCCCCCTTCTCCCTTTCCATGCCAGAAAAATCATGGTTCAAGCGCTGATCCTCTACCGTTTGGACTATGGGAATGCTTTATACCTGGAAGCCCCACAGTATACCATCAACAAGCTCCAAATTATTCAGAACTGCACCGCCCGCAGACTCCTGCATATTCCTTTTTTTTTTTTAAACCTTTATTCAGCAGAAAAAAAGTCAGTACACGGCATTCCGCCTACAACCTCTTCGGGCCGGCAGCAAACCATAATAAGCAAAGCAATAGGGAGGTACACAGCGGAATGTCCACAACCCTAAAGGCCCAGCCGCGCAGCAATAGAGATGGGTTTTGCATTTTAGTAAAACAAGGATACCGTTATTCAATAACAAATGAACAGCAACTGAATATCCCACCCCAAACTAGCATCGCGGGAAGAGACAAGCAGGACAACAATGAGAAAAAAAAAAAAAAAAAATTCTGAGGGCGATCTAGGACTGATCTAGGCAGCAGTACATCGTCTGAAATGCAGCGACGCAACCACACATGCCACGACTAGAGGATTGTTATCCCTGTAAACAGCCCTCCATACCTGCCAAGGCCACAGCCGGTTGCATAAGCGCCCCAGGCAGCCCACCACCCAGCCCACCGCCATCGGCACCCCAGTCCCAGGAGGCCACGAACAGAGCGGGAAGCCACGCCAATCCAGAATATCTAAAAGAGTCCCCGACCCCCCTATCCAGCACCCCATCCCCGGGAGCCTCAAAGGTCGTCAACATCTCCCCCACAAACTACCCAGTCTCAACTCCGGTCAGGGAGGCGGGGGCCGCCTCGTCAGGCAGCATGGGGTTCAGCAACAGGTACGTCTTCAAGGGTCCCCACATGTCTCCGGGTCGGGAACCAGTCGGCAGAAGGTCAGAGTAAAGGGCAAGCTGATCCTGCCAAAGGATCATTGTTTCTAGCCAATCTTTGAATTTAGGTGCCCTCCCCCTTCCCCATCTACAGGCCACTCTCCACTTGGCCAGGAGGAAGCACAGCGAGGCAAATCTCCTATGCAGCACTGGGAGTTTTTCCGTATATCCCAGAATGCCCATCAACGGCGTCGGCGGGAGCGAGGCACCCAACATCGTCCCCACTGCCTCGAAGACCTGTTCCCAGTATAACTGAAGGGCCGGGCAGCTCCAGGCCAAATGCAGCATGTCAGCACTATCTGTCCGGCATCTGGCACATCGTGCGTCCTCCCGCAGCCCAAATCTACGCAGCCTAGCAGGGGTGTAATAGTACCTTTGCAGGAACTTGAAATGCGTGATGCGCAGCCGGCCGCTAGCAGACACCCTCTCAATCTGGATACAGCAGTAGTGCCATTCCCGGTCTGTGATCTCGTGCCCTAAGTCACTTTCCCAACTGGCCCGAGCAGAGCCATGCGGGGCGCCCAGCTCGACATAAAGCGATCGGTACAGTATGGACACCAAGTGAGAGGCCGTCCTCGCTCCCAGCAAGGCGTGTAACTGAGGGAGCACCTGTGGTTCAGCCGGGTATTCCGGAGTACAGGCCCGCATCCCCTCCCTCAGTCGGGCATAGACGAACGTCTCCATCCCAGTCGGGGGGGGGCTCGGCACATAACTGCTGAAGGGTAGCGAACCTCCCATCCTTGTATACGTCTCCCCACGTGACTACGCGCCGCATTCGCTGAAATCGTTTAAAGACACCCTCCTGCAGAAGGGTCAGTTGAGGATGAAACGTCAGCGGCAAGCGAGGGGAGTAGAGCATCGGGGCCCGCAGTTTGCGTGCATTCAAATTCCATGCTCTCACCGTGCACTCCACAGTCGTAGGTTCCCGGTCGCACCGCCCCGCGGGCAGCAGGATCGCACCCTCCAGTGGAACCGGGTCTACCAGCCAGTGCTCCGTGGCCACATGTGCCGTATATTTGGGGCCGTTAAACCAGTAGTGCGCATAGTGCGCTTGCGCAAAGATGTAGTAGAGTTCAAAGTTGGGAAGCTCAAGACCTCCCTGTGCATAGGGACTGGCCAGCGTCTCCCAGCTAACCCGAGGTTGCTTGCCGCCCCAGACAAGTCGCAGGAGCTCCGTCCTCAGCGTGGAGAAAAACACTCTGCCCGGGTGATAGGGAATGTTCAGGAAGTAATACAGAAACTTAGGCAGCACAGTCATCTTAATCAAGGAGATTCTGTCTATCATGGACAATGGCAAAGCCGTCCATCTCGAGATGGAGTCCCGCAACGCATCAATGGCCCGGCCGTAATTCTCTCGGATCAGCTCCTCCCTATCCAAGGCGACAGTCACCCCCAAGTATCGGACGGTGGAGTCACACCACTCCAATGGGAAGTCAACCGCGAAGGGGGCGGCCGCCGGAGTGAGGCGCAGGATCTGGGACTTCGCCCAGTTTATGTGTATGCCGGAGAGTCCCCCAAATCGCACAAACTCCCGTAGAAGCGGGTTGAGGTTGTGCAGCGGGTCCTTTACATACAACGTTACGTTGTCCGCATACAAGGAAATCAAGATGGGGCGTAGCAGGCATCTAAGGGCCTTCTCCTGATGATGTTGGCGTATCCTGGCCGCAAGCGGCTCCATCGCCAAGGCGAATAGCAGCGGCGACAGTGGGCATCCCTGTCTAGTGCCCCGCGACAGCGAGATCGTCCGGACAGCTGTCCATTAATCTGCACGTGGGCCACCGGGTCAGTATAAAGCAATTTGATCAGGGTAGAGAAGCCAACCGGGAATCCCATACACCGAAGCACCGCGTGTAGGTAGTCCCACTCCAGCGAGTCAAATGCCTTAGTGGCATTCAGGAAGACAGCCGCCAGCGGCAACTACGGGGCCACCTGTTGGATGATCGAAAAGAGGGTGCGCAGGTTGTGGGAAGTGGAGCACCCGGGGATGAATCCCGCCTGGTCCGGCAGGAACAATTTATCCATCAGGAGGTTCAGGCGATTAGCTATCATTTTAGTGAGAAGTTTACTGTCGACATTGATGAGGGACAGCGGCCGATAGGAGTCGCACTTGTGGGCCGGCTTACCAGGCTTCAGAATCGACAGGATAAGGGCCTCTCGCATTGTGGGTGGCAGTGCCTGTGTCTCCTGCGCCTCTGCATACACTTCCAGAAGTATGGGGGCCAACTGATCTATGTACTGTTTGTAAAAGTCACACGGTAGCCCGTCCGGTCCAGGTGCCTTACCAGACGGCAGCTGGAGAACCGCCTCCCTAAGTTCCTCATTCGTAAAGGGGACACATAGGAACTCTCTCTGCCTGTCTGCCAGATACCCCAGCGTGATTCCCCCGAAAAACTGTGGGAAGTCAGCCTCGTTAATCCCCTTAGAGCGGTAGAGTTCCGCATAAAAGTCAGTAAAGGCCTGAAGTATCTGAGGACCATCCTTCTGGCAAGTACCTTCCCCATCTTCAACCTCTAAAATGTAGTTTGCGTATCGAGGCTGTCTGATGTCCTGCGCTAAGGCCTTCCCGGGTCTCCCTCCCTCACCGTATCGGCGCGCCTTAGCGTATTTCCCTCTGAACCTCATCTCCCTGTCCGCCTCGTCTGTGTATTCAGTCAGCAGTTCCCTCAACTTAGCTCTGCCCTCTCCATTGCCTCTCCTCCAAATATCCGTCTCGAGCACCTTAATCGTCACCTCAAGTAGGCTCAGCCTCCGTCTAAGGTCGCGCAGCACTCCAAAACTTTTGGCCATGCATTCCCCGCGTATAGTGACTTTAAACGCCTCCCACAGGGTACTCATCTGCACAACCGATCCCCTGTTGCGTTCAAAGAACTCTGTAATTGCCTCCCCCAGCTCAGTACGGAATACCTCGTCCAGCAACGCCTCGGGGCCAGTCTCCAGCATCTAAAGCCTGTCGTCAACGTCGGGACCTCCACCGTCAAACACACCGGGGCATGATCAGACAGGGTTCAAGCCATGTGAGTTACACTGCGTACCGATGGGCATACTCCTCTGGACCCAAGCCAGTAGTCCAATCTAGACCAAGACTCATGCATGGTTGAATGAAATGTCCCCTCCCGTTCGCCGGTGTGTCTGTGCCTCCACAAGTCCACCAACCCGCCACCCTCCAACAAGCCCCGGAAGGCGCTCTGACCTCTCGTGTAGTGATGGGGCATGTGTGAGGATCGGTCCATCACCGGGTCCACGACTGTGTTAAAGTCGCCCGCCCAGAGCACATGGGTGGCCCCGACTGCAAGTATCTGCCCCCAAACTACATTCAAGATGTCCGGATTGTCAATGTTGGGGCCATAGTAGCTGACAATGACAAGCGACTGCGCTTCCAAGGCGCCCCACAGCATGCAAAACCTTCCCTCCCCATCGCTCATTGACCCAGCAAACCGAAAGGGGGTACCCGTCTTGACTAAAATGGCCGTGCCCCGCGCATATGTGGAATAGGCAGAGAATATCCTATCTGAGGCCCATCTGCTACCAAAAGTGGGTGGGGTTCTAGGGTCAGTGTGAGTTTCCTGTAGCGCCACTATGCTTATATCGTGTCGGTCCAGGTAAGAAAGTATGTGCCGCTTCTTCCTGGGATCACGCAACCCCCGCACATTCCATGACAGAAGCTTCAAGCTATTTCTACGATCTCCCTCCATGAGCATGAAACAGTGCACCGGAGGTGCGTATCCCCCGTCCTGGTAAACAGTGTGTCAGTCTCCAGTGTAGTGTATCGTGGTGCCTTGTTAGTCGCTGCAATGCAGTGCAGCAGTGTATCCGAAGTCGTCCCTACGCTGTCGCTAGTGTGTCCCACTCCTTCCTCCCCGCGACGCCCTCCCGTCCCCCTCCCACAACAGCGCCCCAAATGCACTGGCATCCCCGAATCCTCCCACCCTTCCCTCCTCCCCAACCATGAGGCAAACAAAATCAGACAGTAGAATGTCAACAAAGAAAAAGCTAGCCCACTCTTAAGGCCTAGTCCAGCCCTTGACGTTCGAGTCCAGGGGATCTCCCGCAGTGTGGCGCCAGAGTGCCATCAAGTCCCTTGTGTCCCCCCATGTGGCAGGACCTCCCGCCTCCGCCCCTGAACGGTCAGTGCGGTGGAGGGTAGAATCGAGGGTGCCCCACCCAAGGAATCAGACCCCTTCAAGCCCAGAGCAAGCAAACAGTCAGGCCCCACCAGAGCTAACAGGAGCTGCTCAGCCAGTGCTGCGCCCAGGGTACGCACAGTGCGGTATCGCAAAATGTCTGACATAAAGCATTACAGAATGTACTCATCTGTAGACGACAGCTCCAGCAGTGAACTCTCCCAGTGCACCACAGCGGCTCCGTCCATCTCCCACAGCAACAGGTCCGCCTCAAGGCGGCCCGGAGGCGTCCCCGCCCCCAGCGCCGCCAGGGCTCTCGGCAAGGGACCAGAGCATCTAGTCCAGGCCATCCCAGGATTTAGGACCAGTGTCTACTCCTCAGCCATGGGCGGGTGAGAACTCCCTCCCCCAGCATCCAGTCCGTGGGTCAGAGCCTGTCGTCGCAGGGTCTGGAGGAAGTCTCAGCCATGTCCCGCTGCCATCTTCTCATCTCCGAAGTCCCCGAAAGGGACTCCTCTCTCAGCTCCGCCGGAAGACCCTGTACCAGGCCATGGGGTCCAATCTGGAGCAGCGGAGGAGCCCGCGCCCAGCGGCTAATCCTCAGTTATGGGCGAGCAAGAACCCGAACGCCCAGCATTATTGTCGTGCGCCGGAGATGATCGCCGCAGGGTCTTGAGGAAGTCCTCCGCCTGCTGGGGGTTTGCACAGATGATAGTGCGGTCGCGATGCCGGAGCCGCAATTTGGCAGGGTATAGCAAGGCATATTCCACGTTCGCCTGGCGCAATTTCTGTTTCACAGTTAAAAATTTTCGGCGAGCCTCTTGGACTGCAAGGGTAAAGTCTGGATAGATAGAGAACGAGTTGCCCTCGTATTGCAGGTTCGGCGTCTCTCTCGCCCTGCGGAGCGCAATATCTCTGTCCCTGTAGTTAAGCAGCCTCGCCACTATAGGTCTCGGCGGTGCACCTGCCGTTGGCCGCGGGTCCAGCGCTCTATGCGCCCGCTCCACTATTAGATGTGCAGAAAAGGAGTCAGCGCCCAGCGAGCCCGTCAACAGTCTCTCCACGTGGTCTTCCATTCTCCCCGTGGCTGTGGACTCCGGCATGCCCACCAGGCGGATGTTATTCCTGCGGCTGCGCGCCTCTAAATCCTCGCTTTTGGCCGCAATCACCTTCAGGATCTTGTCCATGTGAGCCATTTGGCGCGCTATTTCAGTGGAGCTGTCCTCAGTGGCGGATATGCGCCTCTCCGCCTCCTTAACCTGCTCATCATGCTTGTCGACCTTAAGCACCAGAAAGTCCAATCTGGTGTTCATGGTGTCCATTTTCCCCGAGAGGGTATTTAAGCTCTGCTGCATCGTGACGAGCATGGTTTTTAGTTCGTCGTTAGGGGCAGTCGCAGGGGGGGCAGACGGGCCAGGGGTGGACGCCTCCGCGTCCCCCGTCACAGGTCGCGTGGCCGCTTTCTTCTGATCAAACAGGAGCTTGGCCTGGCGTGCCTCTGCCTTCCCCATACCAGCAGATTCTCAGGCTCCGTTTACAGTGAGGGCCCCCTTCTTCGTTGTTACTGGTCTCCCCTCCGCACGGGCCCCGCAGCACGTCTCCGGCTCCTGCCCCACGAAGCCCACACCGGGGGCAGCTATGCACGCCGTGCCCGAGTCCCAGCGAACAGCAGCCCAGTCCAGCAGCGCATGCCCTCCGAGCAGCCAGGGGGGGGGCGAGCACAGCACCCAGTGGTTACTCCTGAGTGCCGCCCGATCTTCCACCTCCGCTCAGCCACGGGCCGTCTCCTTGGGGTCCCCCAGAGTCCCCAGGGGTCCACAGGCACTGCAGATCACTCCGCCACAGCGCGCCGGCCGCAGTCCAGCAGCGCCACTCAAGATCAGCAACCAGGTGCCCACAGCCAGCAAGCCAGTGTCCCAAGCGCGCCCGCCGTATAGCCGGGGGGGCACTGATAGAGAGTCTCACCTCCCCGCAGGGGCTCCGGATCCTTCTCAGCGCCGCATCCGTCCACGTTTCAGCGCCTGCCTATGCCCAGCCTCAGCTCACAGCGTCACACCGGCTACAGCGAGCAGGCAGGGCCTATGCTTCTCAGGCTCACCCCCAGGGGCAGTGCACGGGTATCGAGCTCAGCGCCAGCCCGTCCCCAGCCAACACAAGCATGTCCTGCACCTCCAGCAGCCGGGTCCGTGCACGCCAGTGCTCCTAGTGTCCCCGGTGAGTTCCGATAGCGCAGTCTTGCCGTATGCGGGGGCCTCGGCAGCAAATAGCAGGCAGTGTCAGCACTCACCCCTCCACAGCGTGTTGTTTCGTGCTGCGACGGCGGGCTCCTCCTCCGCACCCCACTCAGCAATCCGTCCTCCGCCGGCGGGCCCGCAACCTCGTGGCCGCACCGGCACTCGAGTAGCGCCCGCCGCCGCACCAGCCTTCCGCCTCCAAGACTCAGCTCCTCCCCCAGGCAGTACTGGGCCCGATAGCGCAGTCTTGCCGTATGCGGGGGCCTCGGCAGCAAATAGCAGGCAGCGTCAGCTCTCACCCCTCCACAGCGTGTTGTTTCGTGCTGCGACGGCGGGCTCCTCCTCCGCACCCCACTCAGCAATCCGTCCTCCGCCGGCGGGCCCGCAACCTTGTGGCCGCACCGGCACTCGAGTAGCGCCCGCCGCCGCACCAGCCTTCCGCCTCCAAGACGCAGCTCCTCCCCCAGGCAGTACCGGGCCCGATAGCTCCGCCGCCAAGCACCTCAGCGCCGTAAAACTTTCAGCGAGTCTTCCTCAGCCCCGGGGGTCAGTATTGCCGCAGGTTTCGTCTGCGGGCGAGGGGTCCTTGTGCGGATATATGCCGGATATCAGGGTCGGGCGTCCAGAGCCTCACTACAGTGCGGCCATCTTGGTTCGGCGCCCTCTAGCGCCCCCAGGCTCCTGCATATTCCTCATCGGCAGCCCGTTGATCAAGCTCTAAGGAGCTTGCACTGGCTGCCGATTAGGGAAAGGATTCCGTTTAAGGCTATGTGCCTGGCCCATAAAGCCTTTTGGAAGAATGGCCCGTCCATTCTCCAATCTCTGATCATTCCTTATAAACCGAGGAGAGACCTTCGGTCAACTACCGCTTTCCTTGCCCTTCAACCCAGAATAAGGAGAGCCAAATGTGGTGGGCGCTCCTTCTCATATAATGGTGCCATCGGTTGGAATGCCCCCCACTTTTACTGTGGAAAGAGCCTAATTTGCTCTCATTCCGAAAACTCTTAAAAACGTGGCTGTTTTAGATCTGTAGTCACCCCTACTGTTCTGTCTCTTGTACCCGTCTGTAGCACTGGGAGACCTCCGGGTAGCCATCGCGCTTTATACATTTTATTTCATTTAATTTCATTAATTTCATCCAGCTCCTGGTGTGCTGCTGGACCCCCAACTCCAATCTAAGTTGCTGCTTTCATGTTGGCATCGAGTTTTTTCTTGGTTTTGCCCGTCACATCATTCCAGCGCCTCTTGACCTCTTCCATTGTCCTCCTCAATGCTGCAACTGCATTCACATGGTCCAAGATGGTCTGCCATATTTGCGTCTTTGTTGCCAATGACACGTTGGAGGTGATGAACAGTTGTTGGTAGGGTTCTATCACCTCCGTAACGTTGATCCTGTTTTCCTGCGGACTGAACCGCGTCTTCCTCTTCCTCTTCTCCTTGGCCTTCCCCGACCCCGGGGTTCCTTGCTGGTCGTCTTTGGGACTTCGCGTTGTCCTCTGCACTATGTCCGGGTGCATCCATGGTGCTACGCAGGTAAAAAAATTTATGATGTTTTTTCTCTGCCTTTATAGTTCATTTTCCCGCATGACACGTGGGAATTGCAGGCCTGTCGCTAGTTATCACAGATTTTTGTTTCGTGATTTGGGACATCACAACTTTTTCCGCGTTCGTGTTTCGCATTTTTTCAGCATTGCGTTGATTTTAACGCGGCCATTTGTCGCGTTATCATGCGACTATCGCATGGTGCCACCGGGTTGAGAATACAACGTTAACAGTGCGTTATTTCCTGTGATGTCCAAAGTTGCATTAAGATAATTTTGCGATAATTAACACACATTCTTGAGAATATCCCCCAATGTGTGTTGCTGAAGGGCCTGGAGATGGGATATTCTATGTTTCAGTACAGGTTTAATAATTTGAGAGGAGGGTATCCCCACCGCCTCAATAAACTCACTCTGGTTAGGTCAAAACACAGTTATGAGAAAATCTCACCTCAGCCCCTGATAGTAAAAGGAAGTAACATTGTATTGAAAGCTGACTTTAAATTTGTGTTTGAATTTTAGGCTACATGAATTCACTAACAGTTGGAGGGTTTACATGCCAGTGTCTCGTTCTCCTACAGTGTCACTATAAACCTGCATAAGGGGCAGGTCTGCGCCCAAATGATCGGGATGTAGAAGCCAGCACAAGACGGGAGGCACAGATTTCAGGAACATTTTGCTAGAAATTGTCCACCCACACCACTAATCGGCCAAGACTAAACTGACATGCAGAGTAGGAGTGCTGTGTGACATCAGCTTCCTCTTCATATCCCAAATCCATTTAGTCATGAATGATGCATGAAAAAAACGTGTAATTCTTCCTGTGATGCCCATTTCTCATAAAAGTGCCTGGTTCTAGCTATGGTTATTTCCCAATTAGGCTACTGAAAGACCATCAACACGGACCTCCCAGAAAAGGACATTTCCAAACTCTCAGGAGTCCGGAACCAGTCAGTCCAGCTCATTTTCTACCTAAAATGCTAAGATAATATCAGGTCTACCATCAAAATGCTAAAATGGCTCCTTGTAAAAGAAAGATTGCATGTCAAATACTCAGCTTTTCCACAATTGTTGCATGGGCAGCTCCATGGATACCTCTGCTAGGCCTTACATCTATTCTAACTTGTCATAAGCCTGACGTCAGCTATCCAAAGCCTGGTTGCCAAAAATGAGTCAGATTACGAAAGCATTTGGGGTTCAATTGCTTCATGCACACAATTAATTTTCTGATAAAAGCACTTTAGACACTTAGGAACCAACAAAGACGCCCCCAAGTACAACAGAGGCCTGAACCCACCCCCCCTACATTTGACTAAAAGCGCAGTACTGTCTCTCAGTCTTTGTTTAACACCACTCGACACCTAAGAGCATATCATGTCTGGCAGACACCTACAACTGGACCTGACACTCACTCGCACAGCTGATGACACATGACCATTCTCGTCATGAACATGGCTTTTCCATTGTATATACTGTGATCACGTGAATTGAGTCCTATATCTTGACTGTTCATTCTGTTGCTGCTCAAGAGTTATCCTTCTGCCTACTTCTGTCCCCTCTCAGCTTTGAGGTGACTCCAAGCTAAATGCATGAATAAATACATTGATTCTTATTTTTAATTTCTATGACCTCAGCTTGATTTAATTGCAGGGCTTTTTTGGGGACATGCATGTTACATACAAATGAGGCCTAATTGCATGGTAGACATGACCGTACTTATCCTTTAGAGTATGCACATTATTTTATAAATAAATTGGCATTAGTGGCGATAACAAAAGAAGCAGAAATGCATCAAAAATAAAAGCTTCCATTCTGCTGTTTAGGAAGCTATGTTCAGTAGAGCTAATGTGGAAGGAAGCTTGCTTTTATACAATTGCCTGCCTTTTGGGCATATTTGTAACTGAGGCTTTGTTCACATACTAATGTGGGTGCAAGGAGCTGCACACGCAACCCGCCTCCTTCCACAGACAATCACTGGGGAGAAAGAGACCTAAGAATTAAAGAGGGGCATATAGGAAGATTGATTGCTTCCTTGAGAATACCGGAGAGCTGAGATCGGGCATTCTTTGAGGTATTCAAGGATAATACATGGGTTGGCATAACATAGTGAGATAAGCAGCTAATCGTGAAAACTGTTCCATAAGTGGGAGGCTGGAGATCATATAGGTGTAAAGTTGGTGAGGGTTTAGACCATTTACTAGTAAGGATGCATGATACAAGATTCTCATCATTTACACTCAGAGTGTGTGAGCAGATTGTACATAATAAATGACTAATTATTATAAGTGAGGAAGTGACTAGCGATTTGCGAGTCAAAGAGTTGCACAGCTGCATTTACATTTGTGTTTCAAATAATCTACGTATTCATCTAGTAGTTCAATGTTCATCCAATTTATTCCAAAAGTAATCCAATCCTTATTCGTCACGTCAAAGATACATAGTTACGTTATTTTGTGCGTTTTATTGCTCCAGAATTGCCCATCCGGGCCTATTTATAGACACATTCTGCAACTTAGTTCCTCTATCACATCAAATTCACCCAATGCATTTCAGTCCTCCTGGACCTTCGTCAGGGGTATCTATGGTGTTTAAAAAAATACGCGTCAATTATATGCTCTGAAAATGTGTAGCTAATGCATAATAAATAAATAAAAAACATATCCTATTTGTTGCGAACCAAACTGTACCCCCGTTAAATCAGTACCTTTCCATCTAACTTCTGTGCCAAATACTAGTGACTCCCACCAATGACATGCCCTGTAATGTAAACCAATCAGTGCTTTTATAAAATGTGCCGTAATCTTCACTAACAGTAACTTATCACACCCTCTGCTTAAAGCTCGCCTGAATGTTAATACTCTAACCCCTCTTTTCTATCCTCTATCCCAATCGCGATGCTCTCTTCATCATACCTGTTTGTCAAATCAAGTCTTTTAACCGCATGAACACCTCGCTTCTCCTTCAGGGCCAGTTTCCTTTGAGACTTCCCGCGCTCCTACTTTAAACTACGCGTCTGATTACCCACCTGTGAACCTTGTGTAACACGTGATTATAGCCTCGCCCACCTAACTCCCAGTGTCCCTCCCTAAGCCTTCCCTTTACCCATGTGAAACGAACATTGCGTGATTTGTTACAAGAAACAACCAACTTTAAACAAAAGTCAACAATAAGTCACAAATAATACAAATTTCCACACGATGTTCTAGCATATGATTAATCCACATTTCAATCGTGACAGTTTATGGAAACTTTGACGTGACCTCTTCATTTACATGTTCGTATATGCCTTATCTCATCAGGGTGCTGAACAGGGTTGGAACGGCTACGAAAATAGTAATGTGGGTGCAAGGAGCTGCACACGCAACCCGCCTCCCTCCACAGACAATCACTGGGGAGAAAGAGACCCAAGAATTAAGGAGGGGCATATAGGAAGATTGATTGCTTCCTTGAGAATACCGGAGAGCTGAGATCGGGCATTCTTTGAGGTATTCAAGGATAATACATGGGTTGGCATAACATAGTGAGATAAGCGGCTAATCGTGAAAACTGTTCCATAAGTGGGAGGCTGGAGATCATATAGGTGTAAAGTTGGTGAGGGTTTAGACCAATTACTAGTAGGGATGCATGATACAAGATTCTCAACATTTACATTCAGAGTGTGTGTGCAGATTGTACATAATAAATGACTAATTATTATAAGTGCCACTTATTGTGTGTGTCCACTGCTTTCAGAGATCAGATCAATGGTCCACAAAACTGCAAATATCCCTTGTAGATAAGAATACCGATGACAGAGTTGTGTGACCCACAACACTCTAAGGGGCATATTATCAAGGCCAACATCGCCGCTTTAACTGACGTTTTCGGACGAAAAGCGGCGATTGAATTACCTCAGTATTAGCAAGGACACGACAATAGGCATCAGCGCGTGTTTCCTTGTGTCAGTTGCCGTATCACTAACGCCTCGCATCTCTAATGAGATGCAAAGAAGGCGTTCCCTCAGAAAACAACAGTGAAAAAGTCGCTAACCGCACATCGCGGTAGTTACAAGCCGGACCCTGACACCCATAGCGATATAAAAAGCTGTGCTAACAGCGGTTATCGCCGTAAGCTAACGTCTGCTAAATTTCGGACTTAGCTATATGTATAAAGGGAGGTGGATTGTCAGACTACGACCACCATGGCGTATCGACAATGAATTCCCTATCGCTGCAGTGTTATCGCTGGATTTCCAGCGATAACGCCCCGCATTTCGCCGCTATCGCTGCATTAGTTATCGCCTTGGAGATAAGCGTTGATAATAATGCAATATCTCGGCGATGAAATGCTGCGATAGCCAGCGATATATCAAACAGAGCTAAGAGCGCTTTGCGATAATTATTGCAGCTCCTTGTTAATATGCCCCATAATCTAAATGAGTCTAACTCATAATAGAGAAGAATGAGACACCTGCCTGTATTCCTTTTCTCCAAAAGGCAGTGATAAGTAAACAGTCCTTGGGTTAAGAAAATCTGCCCGAGTGTACCCCACGTTTAGGGGGGTTCACGAGAAGCTGTACAGAGTTAGGCTCCACAGTTTGCAGTGGGCAACATCTGTCATGTTATTTTATATTATAGTCTACTAATTGCTATTATACTCTTAAGACAGAGGTTTTCATATGCAATAGAGTTAAGACAACTCCTCTACGTGCATAGGCTGTTATTCATGTCCGTATTCCTTGTCCTGCTTATATTTTACAGGAACTTTACACCAGAAACAAAACATCCACTGTGATGTTCACTAGGCCTTACTGTGTTTGTGTAAGCACGGATGAATGAGAGTTCTCTAAATCAATGGGGATCATGGTCCTGAAGAAAGCCCTGGACCTCTGAGGAGCCCCAGAGAGCCTGAAACATGTCGACCTACAGGATAGCGGAGCAATAATTATCCCACCTATCCCATTGCTTCGTTTTTAATATCTCTCCAAGGAACCCACAATAAATTCTGATAAAGGGCCCTTTGAGAGAGATTTCTGGTATCCTAAGATCCCTCACCTCAATAGGATGGTATTTAATGCCATCAAAGCGCTTCTTGTAAACACAGGAAGCCCATCCGCCCCCTAACAAACTGTTGAGCAGGTGTGACAATTAAACTAGATAGCCTCGGGGGTTTTTGTCTATGTAATTGGGCGGAAGAGTCTTGGGCTGTCCTACCCTCTCTTTCCATTCTTCGTTGCAATTATGGTATTTTACACATTTTCAGAATTGTGTTTATTTCACATCTGCACAGACTGCATTCATATTAATAATGTAAAATAAATTCATTTTTTTTCACAATGCTGTTGTGTTTTCAGAGCAAAAAATAAACTAGAAATATATGAAAATAATCCATTGAGGTTGGGTTGGGTCGGCTCCAAGATGGCCACCTTCGTTTGGAGCTCTCTCAATTTTCCTTTGCAGGCCCATGAAGTGCTACTGGGAGACAGGAAGGGCTTAAGAGGGATGAAAAAACTGGGGGTCTCCCATAGTGGCGTGGCCTATGTAGTTACAGACGTGACTTAGAACACTTAAGCTAAAAATCTGTACTTAGCATAGTGTGCTGTCCACTGGTTTATGCTGCTTCTGTCCATTCATCCAGATATATAACACAAGTAACATTACACCTACGACAAGCCAGAACTATTGGCTTTGTCAATGGTTGTAAACTGCTTAAGATAAATAAGGAACAACTATGACTTCGTTGTATATCATATTGAAAATTCTTCTATTCTTGTGTGTGAGTTTGTGGCTAAGGCTAGAGCTAGCGACTTTCGAGCCGAGAAAACAGGTTCGAGCCTCAGGTCGGCTCAACATCCTGTGATTCAAAACATAAATATGTGTTTGTGTAATGTAGCTGGTGCTCGTTGTGTGCTCCACGTTTGCGCTATATAAAACTGAAAAATGAGTCTCTTTGAAGTTACATCAAAAGCAATGAGGGTGGTACTATATTGCAGAGTTAAGCATTTTTACCTGAAGGTAAAAATGGAGAGCCCGGAAGGGACCCATCTCTGCACCTGCTTTAAAGAAATGGCGGTGCTAAGCACCGGCAGAACCCGGCCCACTTAACCTCTTCTGTGCCCATGACGAGATAGTCTCGTCATGGAGCACGGTCGCGCTGTGCCCATGACGAGACTATCTCGTCATGAAACCCGCCCACTAAGGAAACGCCCGGCACAGGAGGGGGAAAGGGCGTGGCACCGAAGGGGTTAAAACCCTAGAGACAGGTGAGGCTCTATGCCCCTGCTGGTGACAGGGCTGAAACCGAAGAGGCGCTTGTCCTGTTTCCGAGAGGATGGCACATGCTAGGACTGGTCCGAACCTTGGAGGCTGATTGTGAAGCAGGTGCGGAATTTCAAAGCCATTCACAGGAAGACAGAACATGATTGACATCATGTAAACCTATCACAAAGGGGAATCAGCGGTAACGCCATTGCAAAACCTCCCAAAAATAACACCGACTAACACAAAAGATCATAGGGAGCACCTCATGGGACACCCTATAAAAAAGGCAGCGCTCAACTCCACCAGAATAAGAGTTGCGGAGTCTCTTTCATCGATATTTTGTCGAAGGGCCTCTGTCACTTTAAGAAGGGCAGATTCGGTGCTATGGACAGGTCGGAAGCCTTTCTGCAAAGGGTCCAGCAGCTGATGCTTTTCTAAGAAATCCACCAGGAGCCTGTTCCGATGTTTCTCTTCCACTTTCCACAGAAAGAGAAGGAGAGAAATGAGTCGATCACTATCAGGCAGGGAGGGTCGAGAATAGATCTTTTATAAAAGCTGGATGACTTTCCCATGTTTCCACCCAGCAGGCACCGCTGCAGTGGACAAAGAAATATTATTTAGGCTTGCAAATATGGGGATAGGAATCTCCTCAGCTTTATGTATCAGATCTGGTTTAATCGGATCATCGGGGGAGCCCTACTTTACTTTACACATAAGGGCTTTGAAGGAAGCGTCATGCAGCTGTTCGGATTCCACCATCTTGAACCCCTGGGACAAGTCTTTGATGTCCGGCATCCAGAAGCGGAGCTGGGGTTGTCACCTAAAAAGTGTGTATGAATATCATTACATTTTAAATAAAATGATCCGCATGTGTGCTGTGAACAAAATAAACAACAACAAACTAAACAAGCTTTGAGCAAGTCAAAAGATCTGGAGTTGGCTGCCAGTCTTTTAACTTTTTCAATGCTTCTTTTGTTTTCTCATTACTTCTCTAAAACATTATTGCTGAGGGAGCTGCCGGGGCCAAAAGGAATTTCAAAAATTGCCTAAAAGGAAAAATCATTTTTGGTTTTAAAAAGCACTCAAAGTAGTCCATGGCACTGAGGATAACTACTTTGTATGTGCATGTGCTCCCTGTGAAAGAGCAGAATGCTGTCAGTCACAAATAACTTAGCCAATGGCTGAAGTGGGCTGACCCACTGCCTCATGTTGTATGCTGTAGTGGACAGAAGACTATATAAATGACATAACAAGAGACCAATGGCGAGAAAGACTCTACAATTGAGACTATTATAAATATAATTTTTATAAAATCAAAAGGCCTTGGATAATCAGACCTAACAATAATAATAACAAGAAAATGCACTTTTCATGGCCCAGTCATACATCGAAGTACAGTGTCATGCTACTAGTAGTGCAAGGAAGCCACAACACACGTGTCCCCAACGTTACCCAGGTAATAGTGGTGATGGAAATGATATAAATGTACTGCGTCAGATAAAAGTGTTTCATCACCCTTCCTAACTTTAATCCATGGCTCCCAGGTCAGCACAAGACAGGATAAGAACCTAGTAAACAAAACAAGAATAAATGCAGCCGTGGGGAGGGGCCCAAAGGATGCCGAAGTTGGTAAAAGTGGGGAGAGAAAGATAAATTATTAAAACGGTAAATCAAAATGACGTATGACACAAATGGAGTGAGAAAACGAAGGAAGAAACTGAGTATGAGATATAAGACAGATTTAACAATAAAGGAAGGACAAGAGGATGATCAAACGAAAAAAGGAACAAAAAAAATAATGGGAATATGGAATAGGGAAATATGAAAAGAAAATGAAATATGAATTTAAAGAATAGAGAGAAAACAATTACATAAAATAGATTATGATCAAATGAATTCCCACAAAAAGAACTGCACAGTTGCTCAGAACTGTGCGCACACTGATAAACCGTGAAGTACACGATCGTCTCAATCTAATATGAACTTTTTTTGACTTTTCCTTATTTTGGTTGTCAATTTACTTACTCATATACTATTGTGCGACTTCCTGTTTGTCTGTAAAACGAACCTTTTGTCCCAAATTTTTTTCATGAATTTTGACCTTCTGTCCTAAATTTTTATACTGATATTTGACCCGTTGTCCTGAATTTTCACACCGACCATCCTGAATAAGGACCCAGGCCGGGGAAGGCAAAGCCGGACCCGATAGAGGCCTGGGGTAAAACGCCGGCCGGCGGCGGGACCCCTCCACGCCACGCCCCCGCAATTAGGAAAACCCGGCTAGGCCGGGGAGGGCAGGATAGGCCCACAAACAAAGGAAGCTCCCCCCCCAATCAGGGGGCGAGAAAGGTAGGCAAGGGGGAGGTTAAAAGGGGCCAACGGCCCAGGGAATTCAATTTCAAGGCTCCCCCTCGCGTAAGAAGAAGAAAAGAAGAAGAATGGAAGGGATGAAGACGTGGCCGTTGGCCCTTTTTTGGCGCCAAGAAACCAGCGCTTCAAAGACGCGGAGGGCTCCAGCGACGTTCCATCCCACGCTTGCGTTCACGGCGCCTTTCACAAGGAAGCGAATCAGCTGGCCGCCAAGTACCGCCGGACGACTCGGTGCCGGAAAAGTACAGGGGGTGTGGAGCCGCCTCCGCCGTAAGCAGCACAGACCAGACCGAGAGGCGTAAGCAGGGGACTACAAGTGGCGACAGACACTGCCCGCCTTCCAGAGAAGTACCCTGTTACCCGCACACCCCTGAGGCAGGAAGTACGAAGGGAACAACGGCATCGGGGGTTTCGCGCCTTAGCAGAGAAGACGGAAAGGAAGGCCACGCCATCGCACAGAGAAAGAAAGGATTGCGGGGAAGCTGACCGGAGAAGAGGACGACGCAAGGACGCTATGGGGCATTTCGCGCCTTTGGGCGGAAGAAAAAATGCAGCTGTCACCCCCGCCTCATCTGTTGTCGAGGATACGGGCAGGGTCCACCACAGATTCAGGACTCGCGGGCACCTGGAGCCAATACGGCGGTGCCCGGAGCAACAGGGACACTGGCCGGTGGTTTGCGAAAAGTTGGATCAATGCTGAGCAGTATTCCGGCACGGCCACCACGGAGGCACCTGGAGTCAGAACAGCGGTGCTCGCGAAAACGGACCCCGGGGCGGTTTGCAGACCTTGAGCAAGCAGCTGGTGTAAGATCACGGCAGTACACGAACCACGCGGGGGTCGGTGCGGGCGGCGGTGCCCCCGAACGGAGGAAGACTGGTGCGGGCGGCAGTGCCCCCATAGCGAGCCCGGAAGCAAAAAGAAAATTAAAAGGAAAAAGGTAAGGAGCGGGGCTGCGCGAAGCAGGGGGACGACCGACTCAATTTGGGAAGAAAGGGTTGCGGCCAGCCTACTAACAGTCGCTGAACACCCCAACCCGGCATTGATCGCAGAAAGAATGTAACCTTACGTGTGCTGGGTCGACCGCAAAAGGGCGGAACAGGGTTCGAGCCCGGTAAACAGTCCAGAGCCTTCCCGGCCTGGGTCCAATCTCGGTGAACTGCTCCGGGAAGAAGACAGGGCAGGTTTTAGTGCTGGTGGCGCCCCGTGCAACAATGTTTTGTTGGCGCCTCCACCACGGATTCTCTCACTAGCACCCTGTAATAATAGGTGTGGAAATCCGTATATAGGGAATGAGACATGTGTGGAAATCCGTATATAGGGAATGAGACATGAGCCAAAGGGCTGAGAGCGTAGGAGTAGCATGTCACCCATACTGGTAGGCAGTATAGTTTACGAGTGAGTGGAGAAGCACGAACGCAGAGTCAGAAAAGAAACAGCATAGTTGGGAGTTTTTCTTTAACAATGGGGATCGTTTTCTAGCTAAAGTAACCCTCTTTTGCGACATTAATGAATGTCCGAATGTATATTTTGCGGTTTATATGCAGTTCTGGGATGAAAGTCGATAGCCCACTATTCAATATTGGAACGTTAAGTTGTAAATTGCAAGCAACAGAAAGATGTCTCTTTTGAAAGCAGTAATCCGCTGAGCTGTTTACATCATATGCAGTCGGTAATCTATTTGGTACGCGTTCTTTTCAGCGGGCACATTAAACCTCTGCACTAACTTCACTAAGGCAAAACCCCAACCTTACAAGACACTGATCCCTCCACAGGAAGATGATTAATCACACGAGTTTTCTTGACAATTACGCGAGGCCTGGCAATTGCCGGCGGAAAGGAACGCTGCAGCAGGTGCTTCAGAAAGCTTAAGAAGCTTTCAAACACGGCGCCTTAAGGAAGCCATCACCCGGTGCGGTAGCACCGGTCGCACCGCACTACCATACCAAGATAGGGGTCCAAGCACCTCCCATCGCACACGTCTCACGAGGAATGGAGATGTTATAGCAGTTACGAACAGCGGTTACGAAAGGCGGAGCAGGGTTCGAGCCCGGTAAACAGCCCGAGCCTTCCCGGTCTGGGTACAATCTCTGTGAACCGCTGGGAAGAAAACAGGGCCGGTTTTTAGTGCTGGGGCGCCCTGTGCAACAATGTTTGTGGGCGCCCCGCCCCAATGACCAACTCCATCACGCACTCGATTACTAGCACCCTTTAACAGTGACCAAGTCACCATAACCACAA
Source organism: Triturus cristatus (assembly GCF_964204655.1). Lineage (NCBI taxonomy): Eukaryota > Metazoa > Chordata > Amphibia > Caudata > Salamandridae > Triturus > Triturus cristatus. The sequence continues at coordinate 1,006,671,981 of NC_140584.1, forward strand.
GCTCGCAGAGGCATTGAATTAGTTATATAGCGCCTTCCTACCAGGGTAGGGATCCGAGCACCTGGCATCACACACGCAGTACACAGAGACAATCAAGCATAGGTGTGAATCCGGGTATAGGAAATGATAAATAAGCCAAAGGACGGAAAGTGTAGGAGTCACAGGTCATTCAGACTGGTAGGCAATATAGTGTACGAGTGCTTGGTGTGGTGAAACACGCACGCAGAGTCGGAAAAGAAACAGCGTAGTTGGGAGTTTTTCTTTGGAAATAAGAATCGATTTATAGCCAAATTTACCCCTTTTTGCAACATGGATGAATGTTCTAATAATGTATATGTTGCGGTGTACCTGCAGTCCGGGGAGGGAATTCAATAGCTCACTTAGCTATAGTGGGACTTTAAGTTATAAATTGCAAGTAACATAAAGATGTCTCTTTTGGGAAGCCGTAATCTGCTGAGCTGTTTACATAATATGCAGTCTGTAATCTACTTGGTACACGTTGTTTGCAGCAGGCATATTAACCTCTGCGCTAACTTCACTGAGTCAAAACCTCGACCGTACAAAACACCGATCTCCCTCCAGGAAGATAATTAATCGCACGAGTTTTTCTTGACATTTATGTGAGGCCGGGGAATTGCCGGCGGGAAGAAACGCTGCAGCAGGGGCTTCAAAGGCTTAATAAACTTTCAAACACGGCGCGACCACTTCCCCCTGAAATGTAAATTTTGCGGCATAATGAGGGGTTTATAATTAATGTTCAAGACAGAGGACGTCGCCCGGTTCTGAGGTTTGCAATGGCTATAATGTTTGCATGGCGGCACTAGAATCACTGGGTAAACGGTTGCATTATCTCATTCGAGGCCAGTCACGGTCGATTAATTTAGAGCATGAAGCGAAGACGACGCTGCTTCCCATGTATTACAATTCTTTAAATGAAGGATATTTCCCGACAGGCTGTCTGCTGATATCGAAATAAAAGAATTCCCACCCTGTCGTATGGAAATTGAGACGTGGTGTGGCCTAACGGTTAGAGCGGCTGAGCTCAAAGCAGGGGAACCAGGTTCAAGTCTCGGCAGGGACGCTCAACATCCTGTGTATCGGGGCAAATCCCGCAAACTCTCCGTGCCTACCTTTTAGGGTAGGCCGCGGACACCATCGAATCTCCCCGTGCCCGGGTACTAGAGCGCAAGAGTCACGGCGACAGCGGCATTCTCCTCCCAGTTAGAAGGATCCGCGTTTAAGGCGATAAACGCGCGCATGGCGATTTCGAGGGCAGGGAATTGGCTTTTAGGCCAAATACAGGTCGAATCATGAGGGGGGTCTCCTATGCCCCCCCCCCAGCAGTACACATGCGCTCTAAGGGTGCACGGTGCGCGAGGAAGAGTTTAAAAACAAAACAAAAAAAATCCCCGGGTTATTAGGATTTATTCGTCTGACGGGAGCGGTAGTCTAGTAGGTTGGGGACAAACATTCCCTGGCAGATGCAAGTATAGAGGCGCCAGGAATGCGATCATAAACAAAAAACTGTGTCTTGCTCGTGACTCGAATCAAGAGTTTGTATGTCGGCACTAGGCCGCAAGGTGCCCACTCTGCTGTGCTCCACCAGAGGGGCAATGCCAAACCAATCCGTCCACCTCCGGTAGATAAATAGCAGGGATCAAAGGGTGGCCGGCTTATCAAGGCCAGCCTCAAGCACCTGCGATGGGAAGCTTGACAACAAATCCCATGCTGGTTTAGCACAGCCATGACAAATGACCCAATTACCGCACAAGTCCTAGTACCTTACAAGCTACCATTCAGAAAAGAATCAACCTGTACCACCATATTGCGTTGCCTAACTAGCAGCGATAAACGCAAGTACATGGAGTACACAGGGAGATTTGGCTCTTGAGAGACCTTCCTTAGCTAGAACAAACCAGATGTATAGTGTCCAGCGGATGTGCAACTAGCACTTTCTCTATTAAACAAAGACCTGTGAGTTGCAGGTCACTGCAGTTAAAAGACAAGTTGGTAAGAAAAAACAGAGCAAAAAAAAAACAAAAAATACGCACAGGGGTGGTACCATTAATAGTGGGGCATACACAAAAGGAGAGCGAGGTGTCCCTGAGGTGTGTAGGACAACCCAATTGTTGTTGTCATATCAAATATTATAATTTTCGAAAAGAGCAAAACCAGTCGGGGCAGTGCAAAAGCTACCCATGGTCAGGGCGATGGTCAAGTTAAGACCCTGGGCAATCCGCGTTTTGGCGAGGGGAGGGCCCCCGTAAGGAAAAGTACAACAACCTGGTCTAAAAGGCTAAAAAACAGCAGAACGGGACCAAGACCGCCTGGGGCCATAACAATCCAGATTGCTGTGGGAACAGATACACAGCTGAGGCCAGATGCCAGCAAACAGGCCTGGCGACGGGAGGGCAGCATCCTGCAAGGCCTCGCAGGGGCACCACACCACTCGCGGCACCCAGAAGCATATTGGCCAACCTACGGAACGCCCAACTGAACTAGGGAGAAACGCGGGGCGGAGGTGGTAAAGGGAGCAAATGCTGACCATACAGCTTCAAGGACCGAGTAAATCCCTGCCCATGAGAGACATGACCACCCGCTTACAGTTAAGATCATGACGACATATTCCTACGATCTGCGCTGAGGCATACGCCACCAAGCAACCAACCTGGCTGCAATAATAGGCGAAACAATTTCCCCAAGGTAAATTACGAAAATTTAGTCCAGTATACCTGAGTCCAGTATACCTGCGCCACACAGCAAGCATAGTTGGAGGAGGCGAAGCTAGAGGGCATAGGAAAAAATCCTGAAGAGAGCTGCACACCACCAGGGACAAAGATTACAATGCCAAGGGGTGGATGTCAGGCAGCACGGGTGCATAAACTGGTAGTAGTCAGGGCAACATCCAGATGAGGGGGTATACCACACGGGGACAGGAATAGACAAGTTCACGTGGTACATCGTGGGCATATTCGAGCTAGGAGGTGGCGAGTAGGCAGCGAGGTTAGGCCGAGCTAAGGGGGGAGCTCCCTCCGATCGAAAAACCGTAGAGAGCGTGGCGGAGCTGACACGAGGAACCTAGTAGAGAACAAAAGTACTAGGAGGTAGATGAAAGGCTCACACAGTGTCCTTGGATGCCGCACGCCAGGGGCACCGGGGGAGCCATTGGGCGGCGTGCCGCCAGAGAAAGAACAGAGATGACACTCCCGCAGGACCCCGGGGATGCCTTACGGCAGGGGTACAGACGGAGAAGATGACAAGGACCCAGCCGCAAGAAAATAGAGTAGATGCTCAAGTAAGGTCCTTGGGATGCCAAACGGCAGAGACCCCTGGGAGAAGGGAGGGCTCCGAAAGGATACAGGACGAGCGGGACGGCACTTGCAGCCCGGGCATGCCCAGAAAGGGACACCCTCCAAATCGGTAGCAAGTTGAAGCCTAGACCCGTGAATCGAAACACAGGGATTGGGGCCCCTCCCTCCTCTCCCAGGCAATTGGGGCGGCTGGGTCCAGAATGTGAATAGAGAAAATAATGAACAATAGATAAAAGTGAAACATGGTCGTTGAAGGAATATAGTAAGACCATGAATGTTGAAATTTGAAATATGAAGATTTCATGTTACAAAAATGTTTGTTGTAAAAATAAAACTGCGACCTTTTCAGGCACCAAGAAGTGGTCAAGTGCTAATTAAGGAAAAGCGCGCAGCGATGGCAACAACCAGGGGGGAGCGGGGAGGGAGTGCTCGCCGCCTGGACGGGGTTAGGACCCAGGCCGGGGAAGGCAAAGCCGGACCCGATAGAGGCCTGGGGTAAAACACCGGCCGGCGGCGGGACCCCTCCACGCCACGCCCCCGCAATTAGGAAAACCCGGCTAGGCCGGGGAGGGCAGGATAGGCCCACAAACAAAGGAAGCCCCCCCCCAATCAGGGGGCGAGAAAGGTAGGCAAGGGGGAGGTTAAAAGGGGCCAACGGCCCAGGGAATTCAATTTCAAGGCTCCCCCTCGCGTAAGAAGAAGAAAAGCCCACCCACCCACACCTATGAATACGGGCGTCGCAGCCGTAGGGGGGAAGGGTAGCGGAGCTGACACGAGGAACCTAGTAGAGAACGAAAGTACTAGGAGGTAGATGAAAGGCTCACACAGTGTCCTTGGATGCCTCATGCCAGGGGCACCGGGGGAGCCATTGGGCGGCGTGCCGCCAGAGAAAGAACAGAGATGACACTCCCGCAGGACCCCGGGGATGCCTTACGGCAGGGGTACAGACGGAGAAGATGACAAGGACCCAGCCGCAAGAAAATAGAGTAGATGCTCAAGTAAGGTCCTTGGGATGCCAAACGACAGAGACCCCTGGGAGAAGGGAGGGCCCCGAAAGGATACAGGACGAGCGGGACGGCACTTGCAGCCCGGGCATGCCCAGAAAGGGACACCCTCCAAATCGGTAGCAAGTTGAAGCCTAGACCCGTGAATCGAAACACAGGGATTGGGGCCCCTCCCTCCTCTCCCAGGCAATTGGGGCGGCTGGGTCCAGAATGTGAATAGAGTAAATAATGAACAATAGATAAAAGTGAAACATGGTCGTTGAAGGAATATAGTAAGACCATGAATGTTGAAATTTGAAATGTGAAGATTTCATGTTACAAAAATGTTTGTTGTAAAAATAAAACTGCGACCTTTTCAGGCACCAAGAAGTGGTCAAGTGCTAATTAAGGAAAAGCGCGCAGCGATGGCAACAACCAGGGGGGAGCGGGGAGGGAGTGCTCGCCGCCTGGACGGGGTTTTCACCCATGCCAGTTGGTCACCCTAATCATTCCTCTTTCACGCGCACTCCAGACACGTCAGTCATTCCCTGGTCTTATCTCCTGGTGTTCGAAGTGGCAAAATGTTCACGTTTATTCAGCCATACGTATATATGAGACATTACCCTTTCCGGCACAGGTTGTAAAGAGCTGGGCATGAACATTTCTATCGGAGATTACAGATTCGCCATTCCGCAAAGACGTGCACTGTGCTTCGTGCAGGAGACCAGAACAGTTTTCAATTGTTAACAATTAGACCGACAGAAGCCACATCTACAGACTCACTAAGGACGATTGGACTGAGCGGCCAGCACTGTACAGCGTTCGAACTACAGGTCTCCTGAGGCGAGACCCAAAGACTGCCCCTTCTGTTCACTATAATATTCACCGTATGAGAACAATTACGTTTGTATTTATCAATACAAACATTTCTTAAAAGGGATGACGCGGTTTACTGGACAATACTCGAGGGGAGAAACTGGACAGACAGAGATGCGGTTGTGTCCCAGTGAAAAATCATGTAACCTGTACAATGTAAGGGCACCGTGAAAACAAGTTGTGAGAATAAGACGTACAATTGAAATGTAATTGATTTTAAACTAAGACCAAAAACAACCACATTTGACATACGCTTGAAAGGCCCGTGCCTTCCCAGCGGCACCAGAAGCAGAATCCTGTGAATGGAAGGCTTATGATGTAACAGGCCCTCCAATGTGATGTCACGAGGCGCAGGGTAAATGCAGGGGGAGGTCGTCACCGCAGCGGAGAGAAAAGGAGAGAACACTGTTGGGAAAGTATATCGGGTAGGATGGGATCTTCTTTCAGGTTCATCACAGGAACATTTTGCAACTAAAAAGTTTTATTTTCTCAATAAATTGCATAATACCCGTGCCTTGCCTGCCCCCCCCCCCCCCACCTGTTAAACTGAAACACATGGCATCACCCACACAGCAGTGATGTATGATGACACGATGAAAAGCCTCCATTGTGACATGTCCTTGGTATGAGAGGCTGGTAACCAGGCAGCTGCAGCATTGCACTCAGGGACGTCGTACGGAGAGGACCGCTGCTGGCGCCTGGAGCTCGGGGCAGTGAGAGGCCGGAGCTGCAGGGGCTGAGCAGGCTCCAAAAAGGAAGGGACCCCTCCCTCTCCCTTCCTTTCCTTCCCTTCCTTTCCCTTTACCTCCCTTCACTTCCTATTCCTTTCCCTTCCTTCTCTATGTCTGTTCTCCTCTACCCTTCATTCTTCTCCCCTTCCCTCTCCTGTCCCCGCCTCCCATCCAATGCCCTTCCCTTCCTCTCTACCCTATCTCTAATAGCCTTTCACCTTCCCTCCCGTCTCCTTCCTTCCCTTTCTTCCCTTTCATTCCTTCTCCTCCATATCCCTTTGCTTATTCTCATCACTTCCCTTGACTATCTCCTCTTCACTTCCCTTCCCTAACTCTCCTCTCATCTCCCCTTTCCTTCCTTTCCAATTTCTTCTATCCCCTTCTGTTCTTTTTTCCTTCTCCTCATTTCCATTCAAATGTCCTTCCCCTTTCTTCTCTACATCGCCTCTCCCCTACCTTTCTTCCCCTTCCTTCCTCTCCCCTCCACTCGCCTTCCTTCCTACCCTTTCTCTTTTATCCTTTCCCCTTCCATCCTCTTCCTCTCCTTCGCTTCTCTTCCATTTGCTTCACTTCCCTTTCCATTTCCCTTCAATTCTCTTCCTTCCCTTCCTTCTCCTTCTCTCCTCCACTCCCCCCTCACCTTCCTCTTGTCCCTCCCTTTCCTTGCCTTCCCTCTTACTTCCATTCATTTCCATCTCCCCTTCCATTTCATTCCCTTTCCTATCTCTCCCTTACTTCCCTATCTCTCCTTCCTCTACCATTCCCTCCCCTTTCCTTCCCCTCACTTTCTTCCTTCCATATTGATCGTCTCCACTTTAGGCCTCTTGTCTATCTCTCTTCTCCTCTCCTCACCTTCAATTTCCATCCCTTCCCCTGTTCCATATCCTTTCCTTACCCTTCCCTTTTCCCCCAGCCTCTCCATTCCCTATCTCTTGGCTTATCTTCTCTTGCCTCTCCTTTCCTTCAGTCCTTCCCATCTCTCCTCCCCTCTCCCCTCCATTCATTTCCTTTACCCTTCCCCTTCTCTAGCTTATCTCTCCCCTCACTTCCCCTTCCTTCCCTTCTGTTCCTTCCTTCCCTATCTCTCCTCTCCTCTCCCCTCCCCTCCCCTTTTTGCCTTTACCTTGCTCTCCTCTCCCTTTCCCATGCATTCTTTGCTTCTCTATCCCTTCTATCCCTTCCCTTTCATCCCCACCCCATCCCTCCCTTCAATGTCTCTCTCTTAACATTCCATTTCCCTTCCTTCCCATGGCATTTTCCTTCCTTCTGTCTCTGCTTTCCTTGCACCTTCCCTTCTCTCCCCTCGCCTCCCCACCATTCCCCTTTCCTTCCTTACTACCCTAATGTTTGTATAATTTCCCATTCTCTACCCTTCTTTTACTCTCTTTCCCACCCCCTACCTTCGCTGTCTCAACTCTCCCCTTCACCTCCCTCCCCATTTCTTAATCCCTATCCCCTCTCTGCATCTTCCACTTCCTTGCCGCCCCTATGCTTCACATTCCTTTCCATCCCTCTTCCCCCTTCCATTGCCTATCTCTCCTTCCCTTTCCTGTCCCTTCCATATGGCTCCTCTCCCTTCTATCCCTTTCCTTCTCTTCCATTGCGTATGTATACTCTCCTTTCCTTTCCTCTTCCCTTTTATCTACTTCCCTCATTGCCTCTCCTCTCCCATCTGCTCTCCTCACCTTCCCGTCTACTATCCTCTTCTCTTCTCATCTCTATCTTTCCTGTTTCGCGTCCCTATATCTCTTCCCCCCTTACCTATGTCTCCTGTCTTCTCCCGTTTACTTTCTGCTGCATCCATTCTCTCCTGCTCTTCTCTCCTCTCGGCTCTCCTCACCTTCCCTCATTTTTCTTCCCTATCCCTTCCATATCTTTCCTCCCTTCCCTTGCGTCCCTCCTTTGCTTCCCTGTCACTCCTCACCTCTTCATTTCCCTTCCCTGACTTCCTTCCTTTTCTGTCTCTTCTCTCCCCTACTGTTCCCTTCCCTCGACTATCTATCCTCTACTCGAGCCTTCCCTCAAGTACCCTCCCCTCCCTTTTCACTCCCTCATACCTGGCTCTTCTTTTCTTTTCTCTACCCTTCCCTTCCCTCCCCTTCCCCATCTTGTCATACCTCCTTTCTCTTCCCCTCTACATACTCTTTCCGTCCCTACTCCTTCTCATTCTCCCTCTCCCACCCCCTTACTTCACTTCCTTCCCCATCTATTCTCTCCCCTTCCCTCCCGATACACCCCTTCCCTTGCTTTCCTTTCCCTTCCCATTAGTTTCTTTATCTCTTCTATCCCTTTCTCTTCTTTCCTTTCCCTTCCTTTCTTTGCCCATTTCTTTCCCCATCTACCCTTTCCTTTCCCTTCTCTTCTCTTCTCCATCTGTACACTCCTCTTTCTCCCAAACCTTTCCCTCTCTGCTACTCCTTGTCCTCTCCTCTCTCCTCTCCCTTTTCCTTTACTCTTCCCTTCCATTCCTTTCCCTATCCCTCCACTCTTCTCATCTCCTCAGCGTCTCTTCTCCTTTACATACACTTTTCTTGAAATTCCACCCTCCCTTCACCTTCTCTCCCTTTCACTTAATTCTTTCTCTCCTCTCCCCTTCTTACATTTACTTCCCTTTTATCATATCCTTTCCTTTCCTTCCCTTGCCTGTCTCTCCTCTCCAAACCACTCCCCTCTCCTTCCATTCCTTTCATCCTTTCCTATCACCTCTAGTATTACCCTCCATTCCATTCTCTTCCTTTCCCATTTCTCCGCTTCCCTGCCTTGCCTCTCCTCGACTTTAACTCCCCTCTTCCGTTCTCTTCTAGTTCCTCCGTTTCCCTTCCTAGCCTTTTCTCATCTCCCTTTTCCTTCCTCCACATGCCTTCTCTCCTGCTTCCCCTTTATCTCTTCTAATCCCTTCCTTTGCCTCTTCCCATTTTCTTTCCCTCTCTTTACTCGCCTCACTTCCACCCTTAATATCTCTCCCCAACTTGTCTACCTATTCCTTCCATTGTTTCTCCCTTCCCTATTTCTACTTTACTGGCTAACCCTCCCTCCACTTCTATTCCCTTCCATTCCCTTTGGTTCTCTTCCTTACTTATCTAGCTCTCCTTCCCCCTCTCCTTTCACTTCCCCTACATTCCTAACCTATCTCTCCACTCTACTCTTCTCATATGCACTTTCCTTCAACCCCTTCCCCACCCTTTTCCTTTCTTTGCTCTCTCCTCTCCCCACCTCTCCTTCCCATCTTCACAATCTCCTATTCCCCTCCTTGCCCTTCTCTTCACTTCCCTTGTCGTCCTTAGTTCCCTGGCTCTCCTCTCGACTTTCTCTTATATCAATCCCCCGACCTTCCCTCCTTTCCCCTTCCCTTCCCTCCCATCCCTAATTCTACTTTTCCATCTCTTCCATTCCCATTTCCGCTAGCTCAAAGATACAGCAGCTTGGAGAGCAAACTGAACTGAGCATGAAAAACACAAAAGTCTCACCCTTTAACACGAAAAGTTGAACAAGAAAGACATTCCTTTCTTGTGTTCAAATTTTTTTATTAAAAGTTTTTTTCATAAATATTAAACACAATACAGAGAATAACACCAAACTGTGAATGGGTTTTGGGGTGACAAGGTTGATTTTAGGGTTCAGGGTGGGTGTGGGTTTAGGGGTGCCAAGGGTAATTTTAGGGCTCAGTATGGGATGGGGTTTGGCGAGCCAAGGGTAATTTTAGAGTTCAGGGTGGGCATGGGTTTTGGTGAGCCAAGGGTAGTTCTAGGATTCAGAGTGAGTATGGGTTTTGGGTTGCTGAGGGTAATTTTAGTTTCAGGGCGGGTATGTGTTTTGGGGTGCCAAGGTTAATTTTAGGGTTCAGGGTGGGTATGGGTTTTGGGGTGCTAAGGGTCATTTTAGGGTTGAACCTGGGTATGGGTTTTGGGGTGCCAAGGGTAATTTTGGGGTTCAGGGTGGGTGTGGGTTTTGGGGTGCCAAGAGTAATTTTGGGGATCAGGGTGGGTGTGGATTTTAGGGTGCCAATTGCAATTTTAGAGCTCAGGATGGGTATGGGTTTTGGGGTGCCAAGGGTAATTTTAGGGTTCAGGGTGGGTGTGGGTTTTGGGGTGTCGGGGATAATTTTAGGGTTCATTGTAGGTATGGGTTTTAGGGTGTCAAGGTTATTTTTGGGGTATGGGGGATATGGGTTTTGGGGTACCACGGGTAATATTAGGTATTGGTTTTGGGGTGCAAAGGGTAATTTTAGGGTTCAGGGTGGTGATGGGTTTTTGGGTGCCAAAGGTAATTTTAGGGTTCAGGGTGGTTATGGGTTTTTGGGTGGCAAGGGTCATTTTAGGATACATTGGAGGTATGGGGTGCCAAGGTTTTTTTGGGAGTTATGAGGGTATGGGTTTTGGGGTGACAAGGGTAATTTTAGGGTTCAGAGTGGGTATGGGTTTTGGGGTGCTAAGGGTAATTATAGGGTTCAGGGTAGGTATGGGTTTTGGGGTGCAAAGGGTCATTTTAGGGTTGGGACGATATGGATTTGGGGGTCCCAAGGGTAATTTTGGGGTTCAGGATGGGTGTGGGTATTGGGGTGCCAAGGGTAATTCTAGGGTTCAGGGTGGGTGTGGGTTTTAGGGTGCCAAAGGAAATTTTGGGCTACAGGCTGGGTGTGGGTTTTTTGGGTGCCAAGGGTAATTCTAGGGTTCAGGGTGGGTGTGGGTTTTAGGGTGCCAAAGGAAATTTTGGGGTTCAGGGTGGGTGTGGGTTTTGGGGTGCCAATGGTAATTCTAGGGTTCAGTGTAGGTATGGGTTTTCAGGTGCCTATGGTAATTTTAGGGTTCAGGATGGGTATGGGTTTTGGGGTGCCAAGGATAATTTAAGGTTTCAGGGTGGGTGTGGGTTTTGTGGTGCCAAAGGTGATTTTATGGCTCAGCGTGGGTATGGGTTTTGGGGTGCCAATGGTCATTTTAGGGTTCAGGGTGGGTATGGGATGCTAAGGGGCATTTTAGGGATGAGCTTGGGTATAGGTTTTAGGGTGCCAAGGGTAATTTTGGGGTTACGGGTGCGTATTGGTTTTGGGGTGCCAAGGGTAATTTTGGGGTTCATGGTGGAAGTGGGTTTTGGGGTGACAAGGGTAACCTTAGGGTCCAGGGTGGGTATGGATTTTGGGCTGCAAAGGTTAATTTTAGGGTTCAGTGTGGGTATGGGTTTTGGGGTGCTAAGGGTCATTTCAGGGTGTGAGCATGGGTATCGGTTTTGGGGGTGGCAAGGGTAATTTTGGGGTTTAGGGTGGGTGTGAGTTTTGGGGTGCCAATGGTAATTTTAGGGCTCAGGGTGGGAATGGGTTTTGGGGTGTCAAGGGTAAATTTAGGATTCAGGATGGGTATGGGTTTTGGGGTGCCAATGATAATTTAAGGGTTCAGGGTGGGTGTGGGTTTTGGGGTGCCAAAGGTAATTTTAGGGCTCACAGTGGGTATGGGTTTTGGGGTGCCAATGGTAATTTTAGAGTTCAGGGTGGGTATGGAGTTTGGGCTGGCAAGGTTAATTTTAGGGTTCAGGGTGGGTATGGGTGTTGGGGTGCTAAGGGTCATTTTAGGGTTGAGCCTGGGTATAGGTTTTGGTGTGCCCAGGGTAATTTTGGAGTTCAGGGTGGGTATGGGTTTTGGGGTGCCAAAGGTAATTTTGGAGTTGAGGGTGGTAGTGGTTTTTGGGGTGCCAAGGGTAACCTTAGGGTTCAGGGTGGGTATGGATTTTGGGCTGCCAATGTTAATTTTAGGGTTCAGGGTGGGTATGCGTTTGGGGTGCTAAGGGTCATTTTAGGGTTGAGCCTGGGTATGGGTTTTGGGGGTGCCAAGGGTAATTTTGTGGTTCAGGGTGGGTATGGGTTTTGGGGTTCCAAGGGTAATTTTGGGGTTCAGGGTGGGTGTGGGTTTTGGGTGGCCAAGGGTAACCTTAGGGTTCAGGGTGGGTATGGGTTTTAGGGTTTCAATGGTAATATTACGTCTCAGGGTGGATATCGGTTTTGGGGTACCTAGGGTAATTTTAGGGTTCAGGGTGGGTGTAGGTTTTGGGGTGTCGAGGATATTTTAAGGGCTCAGGGTGGGTGTGGGTTTTGGGGTTGCCAAGCGTAATTTTAGGGCTCAGGGTAGGTATGGGTTTTGGGGCGCCAAGGGTGATTTTAGGGTTCAGTATGGGATGGGTTTTGGCTAGCCAAGGGTAATTTAAGAGTTCAGGGTGGGCATGGATTTTGTGCTGCAAAGGTTAATTTGACGGTTCAAGGTGGGTATGGGTTTTGGGGTGCTAAGGGTCAATTTAAGGTTGAGCCTGGGTATGGGTTTTGGGGTGCCAAGGGTAATTTTGGTGTTCAGGGTGGGTAAGGGGTTTGGGGTGCCAGGGGTAATTTTGGGGTTCAGGGTGGGTATGGGTTTTGGGGTGCCAAGGGTAACCTTATGGTTCAGGGTGGGTATGGGTGTTAGGGTGCCAATGGTAATTTTAGGGCTCAGATTGGGTATAGGTTTTGAGGTGCCAAAGGTAAATTTAGGGTTCAGGGTGGGTGTGGGTTTTGGCATGTTGAGGATAATTTAAGGGTTCAGGGTGGTTGTGGGTTTTAGGGTGCCAAGGGTAACTTTAGGGCTCAGGGTGGGTATGGGTTTTGGGGTACGAAGGGTCATTTTAAAGTTCAGGGTGGGTATGGGTTTTGGGGAGCCAAGGGTAGTTTTAGGGTTCAGTGTGAGTATGGGTTTTGGGGTGCTAAGGGTAATTTTAGGGTTCATTGTAGGTATGGGTTTTAGGGTGTCAAGGTTATTTTTGGGGTATGGGTTTTTAGGGTGCCACGGGTAATTTTAGGTATTGGTTTTGGGATGCAAAAGGTAATTTTAGGGTTTAGGGTGGTTATGGGTTTTGGGGTGCCAAGGGTAATTTTAGGTTTCAGGGTGGGTATGGGTTTTGGGCTGCTCAGGGTAATTTTAGGGTACATTGTAGGTATGGGATGCCAAGGTTATTTTTGGGGTTATGGGGGGTATGGGTTTTGGGGTGCCAAGGGTAATTTTAGGGTTCAGGGTGGGTATGGGTTTTGTGGTACTAAGGGTAATTTTAGGGTTCAGGGTAGGTATGGTTTTGTCCGGGGTGCTGTCATTTTAGGGTTGAGACTGGGTATGGGTTTTGAGGTGCCAAGAGTAATTTTGGGGTTCAGGGTGGGTATGGGTTTTGGGGTGCCAAGGGAAATTTTTAGGTTCAGGGTGGCTGTGGGTTTTGGGTTGCCAAGGGTAATTCTAGGATTCAGGTTGTGTATGGGTTTTAGGGTGCCAATGGTAATTTTAGGGTTCAGGGTGGGTGTGGGTTTTAGGGTGCCAAGGGTAATTTTAGAGCTCAGGGTGGATATGGGTTTTGGGATGCCAAGGCTCATTTTAAAATTCAGGGTTGGTATGGGTTTTGGGGAGCGAAGGGTAGTTTTAGGGTTCAGAGTGTGTATTGGTTTTGGGGTGCTAAGGGTAATTTTTGGGTTCATTGTAGGTATGGGTTTTAGGGTGCCAAGGTTATTTTGGGGTTATGGGAGGTATGGGTTTTGGGGTGCCAAGGGTAAATTTAGGTGTTGGTTTTGGGGTGCAAAAGGTAATTTTAAGGTTCAGGGTGGGTATGGGTTTTAGGGTGCGAAGGGTAATTTTAGGTTTCAGGATAAGTATAGATTTTGGGGTACTAAGGGTAATTTTAGGGTACATTGTAGGTTTGAGGTGCCATGGTTATTTTTGGGGTATGGGTTTTGGAGTACCAAGGGTAAATTTAGGGTTCAGGGTGGGTATGGGTTTTGGGGTGCTAAGGGTAATTTTAGGGTTCGGGGTTGGTATGGGTTTTGGGGTGCCCAGATTAATTTTAGGGTTGAGGGTAGGTATGGGTTTTGGGGTGCCAAGTTTATTTTTAGGGCTATGGGGTGTATGGGCTTTGGGGTGCCAATGGTAATTTTAGTGTTCAGGGTGTCTAGGTTTTGGGGTGCCAATGGTAATTTAAGGGTTCAGCGTGGGTATGGGTTCTGGGGTGCTAAGGGTGATTTTAGGGTTCAGGGTAGCTATGGGTTTTGGGGTGCCAGGGGTAATTTTAAAGTTCAGGGGGTTTTAGATTGATCAAAAAATTATATATATATATATAATAAACACACACACACACACACACATATATATATATATATATATATATATATATATATATATATATATATATATATGGAGAAGAGAGACTGGGAAGGGCACAGTACAGTAAAAGGGGATGGGTGGAGTTAGAAGGGTAAAGGACAGAAGATAGAGATAGGTAAGAAGAAGGAACGGAAGGGTATAGGAGGAGACAGAGAAAGAATGGAAAGGAATGGAAAGAGAGGGGAAGGAACGAAAAGAGAAGGGGAGACAAGGGAAGGGAAGGGGGAGGGGAAAGGAGAAAAAGGGAAGGGGAAGTGAAGGGGGAGGGGAAGAAAGAAAGGCGGAAGCATATGGAAGGGAAAGGTAAGGAAAGGAGAGAAAATGGAAGGAAAGGAAAGAAGGCATGGGGGAAGACTTGAAAGGGAAGAGGATGGGAGGGATTGGAAGGGGATAGGACAAAGGACAGGGAAAGGAAGGGAAGGGACGGAAAGGAAAGAAAAAAGAAAGGAACGGAGGGGAAGGGAAGAAGAAAAGGGATGGAAAGATGGGGTTGGAAGGGTAAAGGCGGTGACAGGGAAGGGACAGGAAGGGCAGGGAAAGGAGAAGAAGGGGAAGGGCAAAAGGGCAAAGGAAAGGGGAAAGGGGGAAAGGGAAAGGAAATGGGAAGGAGGAAGGGATAGGAAAAGGGGAAGGGGAAAAAAGGGGGAAGGAAAGTGGAGGAGAAAGGGAACGGAAGTGGAATGGAAGGTGAGAGGGAAGGGAAGGGAGAAGGGAAGGGGAGGGAAGAAATTAAGGGGAGGCGTAAAGTAGGAGACAGGGAAGGGGTATAGGAGGAGACAGAAGGGGTGGGAAGGGATATAGGAGGAGACAGGGAAGATAAGGGGTATAAAAGGAGACCGGGAAGGGTAGGGGTATAGAAGGAAACAGGGAAGGGGTATAGGAGAAGACAGGGAAGGGAAGGGGTATAGGAGGAGGCAGGGAAGGGGCATAGAAGGAGACAGGGAAGGGGTATAGGAAAGGGCAGGGAAGGGGTATAGTAGGAGACAGGGACAGGAATTGAAGGGAATTGGTATAGGAGAAGACAGGGAAGCGGTACAGGGTAAGGGGTATAGGAGGAGACTGGGAAGGGAAGAGATAAAGAAGAAGACAGGGAAGGGGAGGGGAGGGTCATAGGAGGAGGCAGGAAAGGGGTAAAGGAGACAGGGAAGGACGGGATTAAGAAGGAAAAAGGGAAAGGGTATGGGGAAAGGGAAGAGGGGGTATAGGAGCAGACAGGGGATGGGTATAGGAGGAGGCAGGGAAGGGGTATAGGAGACAGGGGAGGATGGGTTTAGGAGGAAAAAGGGAAAGGGTATGAGGAAATAGGGAAGGGGAGAGAGGGGTATAGGAGGAGACAGGGAAGGGAAGAGAGGGGTATAGCATAATAGGAGGAGAAAGGGAAGGGAAGAGAAGGGAAGGGAAGAAGGAAAGGGAGGGAAAGTGGGGATTGGAAGGGTATAGGCAGAGACGGGAAAGGGAAAGGAAAGGCAGGGAAATGACGGGGAGGGGAAAATGAAAAGGGAAAAAGAAGGGGGCAAAGTAAAGGGAAAAGGAAGGGGAAAGGAAAGGAAAGGGAGAAGGGAAGGGGAAAGGGGAAGGGGAGGGGATGAAGGGAAGGAAAGGTGAACAAAAGGGGGAAGAGAAGAGAGAGAAGAGGAAGAGAAGGGGGAAAGGGGAAAGTGAAAGGGGTATATCACTTCCCTGTCTCCTCATACACCTTCACTTCCCTTCCCTATCTCCTCATATACCACTTCCTCCTTCCCTTTCCCATTTCCCATTTACCCTTTCCCTTCCTCTTCTCTTCGAGACAGGGAAGGGAAGTGAAGGTGTATGAGGAGACAGGGAAGGGATATAGGAGGAGACGGAGAAGGGAAACAGTATAGGAGGAGACAGGGGAGTGGTATAGGAGGTGACAGGGAAGGATAGAGGCAGAGGAGGAGACAGGAAAGGCAGGGGTATAGGAGGAGACATGGAAGAGGTATAGGAGTAGACAGGAAAGGGAAGGGATATAGGAGACAGGGAAGGAAAGGGCAGCGGTATGGGGAGACGAAAGAGAAGGGGTATAGGAGGAGACAGGGAAGGGAATGGAAGAGGAAGGGGAAAGGGAAAAGTGAAAAGGAAAGGAGAAAGGGCAAAGGAAAGGGGAAAGGAAAGGGTAAGGGAAAGAAAAGGGGGAGGAAAGGGAACAGACAGAGAATGGAAGGGAAGGGGGAAGGGGAGGGAAGAATTGAAGAGGGTGGGTAAAGTAGGGGACAGGGAAGAGGTATAGTTGGAGACAGTGAATGGGTATAGGAGGAGGAACCAGTGAAGGGAAGGGTATAGAAGGAGACATGGAAGTGAAGGGGTATAGAAGTCGACAGGGAAGGCGTATATGAGACAGGGAAGGGAGGGGGTATAGGAGGAGACAGGGAAGGGGTATAGGAAGAGGCAGGGAAGGGGTATAGGAGCAGACAGGGTAAGGAATGGAAGAGAAGGGGTATAGGAGAAAACAGGGACGGGGTATAGGAGGAGACTGGGAAGAGATAAAGGATTAGACAGGTAAGAGAGGGGAGGTGTATTGGAGGAGGCAGGTAAAGGGCATAGGAGACAGGTAAGAGAAGGAAGGGGTAAAGGAGGAGGCAGGGAAGGGGTATAGGAGACAGGGAAGGGATGGGGTATAGGAAAAAAAGAAAAGGGGTATGGGGAAAAAGAGAAGGATAGAGAAGGAGACAGGGAAGGGAAGGGTAATATGAGGAGACAGGGAAGGGAAGAGAAAGGAAGAAGGAAAGAGAGGGAAAGTGGGTTTGGAAGGGCAAGGAAGGGAAATGAAGAGAAATGAAGAGAAAGGGAAAATGAAAAGGGGAAAAGGGCAAAGCAAAGAGAGAATGAGAAAGGAAAGGGGGAGGGGAAAGGGAAAGAGAAGGGGAAAGGGAAGGGGAGTGAAGGGGTGGGGTGGGGGAGGGATGAAGGGTAGGAAAGGTAAAGGAAGGTAGAAGAGAAGGGAAGGAAAAAAGGAAGGGGGAAGGGGTATAGGAGGAGACATGGAAGGGAAGGAAAGGGGTATAGGAGGAGACAGGGAAGGGGTATAGACAGGGAAGGGAAGGAAGGGAATGTAAGGGAAAGTTATAGGAGGAAACAGGGAAGGGAAGGGGTATAGGATGAGAAAGGGAAGGGGAGGGGTATAGGAGGAGAAAGGGAAGGGTATAGGTGGAGACAGGGGAGTGGTATGGGAGGTGGTAGGGAAGGGATAGAGGAGGAGACAGGGAAGGCAGGGGAATAGGAGGAGACATGGAAGGGAAGGGGTATAGGAGGAGACAGAGAAGGGGTATAGGAGGAGACAGGGAAGAGAAGGGGTATAGGAGGGGACAAAAGGGGTTAAGGAGTAGACAGGAAAGCGGTATAAGAGGAGACGGAATAAAATGAAGGGGTATAAAACACAGGGAAGGAAAGAGCAGGGGTATAGGAGGAGAAAGGGAAGTGAAGAGAAGTGGTATAGGAGGAGGCGGGGAAGGGAAGAGGAAGGAGAAGCAGGAAGGGAAAAGGGCAAAAGGGCAAAGGAAAGGGCAAAGGAAAGGGGGAAGGGGAAAGGAAATGGGGAAGGAGAGGGGAAGTGAAAGGGAATGTGAGGGGAAGTGAAGGGAGAAGGGAAGAAGGGAAGGGGAGGGAAGAAGGGGAGGGGTAGCGTAGGAGACAGGGAAGGGGTATAAAAGGAGACAGAAGGGGAGGGAAGGGATATAGGAAAGAGGGAAGGTGTATAAAAGGAGACAGGGAAGGGGTATAGGAGGAGGAGACAGTTAAGGGAAGGGGTATAGAAGGAGACAGGGAAGTGAAGGGGTAATAAAGGAGACAGGGAAGAGGTATAGGAGACAGGGAAGGGAAGGGGTATAGGAGGAGACAGGGAAGGGGTATAGGAGGAGACAGGGATGGGGTATAGGAGGAGACAGGGAAGGGGTATAGGAAGAGGCAGGGAAGGGAAGGGGTATAGGAGCAGACAAGGAAAGAAATGGAAGGGAAGGGGTATAGGAGAAAACAGGGAAGGGGTTTAGGAGGAGACTGGGAAGGGAAGGGATACAGGAGGAGACAGGTAAGAGAAGGGAAGTGTATTGGAGGAGGCAGGGAAGGAGTATAAGAGACAGGTAAGAGAGGGAAGGGGTATAGGATACGGGAAGGGATGGGGTATAGTAGGAAAAGATAAGGGGTTTGGGGAAAAAGAGAAGTATATAGGAGGAGACAGGGAAGGGAAGGGTAATATGAGGAGAGAGAGAAGAGAAGAAGAGAAAGGAAGAAGGAAAGAGGAGGAAAGTTGGGGTTTGGAAGGGAATAGGCGGAGATAAGGAAGGGCAGGGAAGGCAAATGAAGGGAAGGGAAGGGGAAAATGAAAAGAGGAAAAGGGCAAAGGAAAGAGGAAAGAGGAAAGGGGGAGGGGAAGGGAAGGGAATGGGAGGGGAGGGGAGGATGGGATAAAGGAAAGAAAAGGCAAAGGAAGTGAGAAGGAAAGGGGAAGCGAAACAAGAAGGGGGAAGAGGTATAGGAGGAGACAGAGAAGGGGTATGGGAGACAGGGAAGGGGTATAGACAGGGAAGGGAAGGGTATAGGAGGAAACAGGGAAGAGACGGGGTATAGGAGGAGAAAGGGAAGGGTATAGGTGGAGACAGGGGAGTAGTATGGGAGGAGACAGGGAAGGTAAGGGATAGAAGAGGAAACCGGGAAGGCAGGGGAATAGGAGGAGACAGGGAATGAAAGGGAAGTGGTATACGAGACAGGGAAGGGAAGGGCATGGGAATAGGAGGAGACAGGGAAGGGAAGAGAAGGGGTATAATAGGAGGCAAGGAAGGGATGGGAAGAGGAAAGAGAAGTGGAAAAGGAAAAGGGCAAAAGGGCAAAGGAAAGGGGAACGGGATAGGAAATTCGGAAGGAGAGGGGAGGGGAGAGGGAAAGGGAATGGAAGGGGAAGGGAAGAGAAGGGAGACGTGAAGAAGGGAAGGGGAGGGGTAAAGTAGGAGACAGGGAAGGGGTTTAGTAGGAGACAGGAAAGGGGTATAGGAGGAGACTGGGAATGAAAGGGAAGTGGTATAGGACACAGGGAAGGAAAGGGCAGGGTTATAGGAGGAGACAGGGAAGAGAAGAGAAGGGGTATAAGAGGAGAGGCAGTGAAGGGAAGAGGAAGGAGAAGCAGAAAAGGAAAAGGGCAAAGGAAAGGGGGAAGGGGAAAGTGGGAAGGAGAAAGGGGAAAGGGGAAAGGGGAAAGGAAATGGAGAAGGAGAAGGAGAGGGGAAAGGGAACGGAAGGAGAAGGGAAAAGAAGGGAGAAGGGAAGATGGAGAGGGAAGAAGGGAAGGAGAGGGGTATACAACGAGACAGGGAAAGAAGGGGTATAGGAGGAGAAGACAGTGAAGGGATGGGGTATAGAAGGAGACAGGGAAGTGAAGGGGTATAGAAGGAGATAGGGAAGGGGTATAGGAGGAGACAGGGAAGGGGTATAGGAAGAGGCAGGGAAGGGGTAAAGGGGCAGACAGGGAAAGGAATGGAAAGAAAGGGGTATAGGAGGAGACTGGGAAGGGTAGGGATAAAGGAGGACACAGGTAAGAGAGGGGAGGTGTATTGTAGGAGGCAGAGATGGGGTATAGGGGACAAGTAAGAGAGGGAAGGGGTATAGTAGGAGGCAGGGAAGGGGTATAGGAGACAGGGAAGGGATGGAGTATAGGAGGAAAAAGATAAGGAGTATGGGGAGGGGTAATATGAGGAGACAGGGAAGAGAAAGGAAGAAGGAAAAACAGGGAACATGGGGGTTGGAAGGGTATAAGCGGAGAGAGGGAAGGGCAGAGAAGGGAAATGAAGGGAAGGGGAAAATGAAAAGGGAAAATGGGCAAAGGAAAGGGGAAAGGGCAAAGCAAAGGGAGAAGGAGAAAGGAAAGTGAGAGGGGAGGGGAGGGGAAGAAAAGGGGGAAGGGGAGGGGAGTGGAGGGGAGGAGGAATAAATGGAAGGAAAGGTAAAGGAAGGGAGAAGAGAAAGCAAGGGGGAAGGGAAAAGGGAAAAGGGAAGGAGTATAGGAGGAGACAGGTAAGTGGAGGAAAGGCGTAGGAGACAGGGAAGGGAAGGGGTATAGGAGGAGACAGGGAAGGGGTATGGGAGGAGAAAGGGAAGGGAAGGGGTATAGACAGGGAAGGGAAGGAAGGGAATGGAAGAGGAGGATATAGGAGGAAACAGGGAAGGGGTATAGGAGGAGAAAGGGAAGGGGTATAGGAGGAGAAAAGGAATGGTATAGGTGGAGACAGGGAAGTGGTATGGGAGGAGACAAGGAAGGGAAGGGATAGAGGAGGAGACAGGAAAGGGGTATAGGAGGAGACAGGGAAGGGGTTTAGTAGGAGACAGGAAAGGGGTATAGGAGGAGACTGGGAATGAAAGGGAAGGGGTATAGGACACAGGGAAGGAAAGGGCAGGGGTATAGGAGGAGACAGGGAAGGAAAGAGAAGAGAAGGGGTATGAGAGGAGGCAGGGAAGGGAAGAAGGAGAAGCGGAAAAGGAAAAGGGCAAAGGAAAGTGGGAACGGGAAAGGAAATTCGGAAGGAGAGGGGAGGGGCGAGGGAAAGGGAATGGAAGAGGAAGGGAAGAGAAGGGAAGAAGGGAAGGGGAGGGGTAAAGTAGGAGACAGGGAAGGGGTTTAGTTGGAGACAGAAGGGGAGGGAAGGGATATAGGAGGAGAGGGGGAAAGGAAGGGGTATAGGAGGAGGAGACAGTGAAGGGAAGGGGTATAGAAGGAGACAGGGAAGTGAAGGGGTATAGAAGGAGACAGGGACGGGGTATAGGAGACAGTGAAGGGAAGGTGCATAGGAGACAGGGAAGGGGTATAGGAGCAGACAGGGAAAGGAATGGAAGGGAAGGGGTATAGGAGGAGACTGGGAAGGAAAGGGATAAAGGAGGAGACAGTTAAGAAGGGAGGTGTATTGGAGGAGGCAGGGAAGGGGTATAGGAGACAGGGAAGGAATGGGGTATAGGAGGAAAAAGATAAGGAGTATGGGGAAAAGAGAGGGGTATAGGAGTAGACAGGGAAGGGAAGAGAATGGCAATATGAGGAGACAGGGAAGGGAAGAGAAAGGAAGAAGGAAAGAGAGGGAAAGTGGGGGTTGGAAGGGTATAGGCAGAGACAGGTAAGGGCAAGGAAGGGAACTGAAGAGAAGGGGAAAATGAAAATGGGAAGGGAAAGGGCAAAGCAAAGGGAGAAGGAGAGTGGAAAGGGGAGGGAAAAAGGAAGGGGAGTGGAGGGGAGGGGAGGGGTGGGGATGGATGAAGGGAAGGAAAGGTAAAGGAAGGGAGAAGGGAAGGGGGAAGGGAAAAGGGAAGGGGTATAGGAGGAGACAGGCAAGGGGAGGAAAAGCGCATGAGACAGGGAAGGGAAGGGATATAGGAGGAGACATGAAAGGGAATGGCCGGGGTATAGGAGGAGACAGGGAAGGAGTATAGGAGGAGACAGGGAAGGGAAGGGGTACAGGGGGAGACAGGGAAAGGGTTTAGTAGGAGACAGGAAAGGGGTATAGGAGGAGACAGGGAAGGGGTTTAGTAGGAGACAGGAAAGGGGTATAGGAGGAGACTGGGAATGAAAGGGAAGGAGTATAGGACACAGGGCAGGGGTATAGGAGGAGACAGGGAAGAGAAGAGAAGGGTTATAAGAGGAGGAAAAGGGTAAAAGGGCAAAGGAAAGGGGGAAGTGGGAAGGGAAAAGGGGAAATGAAATGGAGGAGAAGGAGAGGGGAAAGCGAATGAAAAGAGAAGGGAAAAGAAGGGAGAAGGGAAGAAGAGGAGGGAATAAGGGAAGGAGTGGGGTATAAAACGAGACAGGGAAAGAAGGGGTATAGGAGGAGGAGACAGTGAAGGGAAGGGGTATAGAAGGAGACGGGAAAGTGAAGGGATATAGAAGGAGACAGGGAAGGGGTATAGGAGACATTGAAGGGAAGGGGTATAGGAGGAGACAGGGAAGGGGTATAGGAAGGGGTAAAGGGACAGACAGGGAAAGGAATGGAAAGAAAGGGGTATAGGAGGAGACTGGGAAGGGTAGGGATAAAGGGGGATACAGGTAAGAGAGGGGAGGTGTATTGTAGGAGGCAGGGAAGGGGTATAGGGGACAAGTAAGAGAGGGAAGGGGTATAGTAGGAGGCAGGGAAGGGGTATAGGAGACAGGGAAGAGATGGGGTATAGGAGGGAAAAGATAAGGAGTATGGGGAAAAAGAGAGGAGTATAGGAGACAGGGAGGGGTAATATGAGGAGACAGGGAAGAGAAAGGAAGAAGGAAAGAGAGGGAACGTGGGGGTTGGAAGGGTATCAGCGGAGAGAGGGCAGGGAAGGGAAATGAAGGGAAGGGAAAATGAAAAGGGGAAATGGGAAAAGGAAAGGGCAAAGGGCAAAGGAAAGGGAGAAGGAGAAAGGAAAGGGGGAGGGGAAGGGAAGGAAAGGTTGAAGGGAAGGGAGGGGAGTGGAGGAGGGATTCATGGAAGGGAAGGTAAAGGAAGGGAGAAGGGAAGGGGGAAGGGGGAAGGGGGTAGGGAAAGGGGAAGGGAAGGGGTATAGGAGGAGACAGGTAAGGGGAGGAAAGGCGTAGGAGACAGGGAAGGGAAGGGGTATAGGATGAAGCATGGAAGGGAAGGGGTATAGGAGAAGACAGGGAAGGTGTATAGGAGGAGAAAGGCAATGGAAGGGGTATAGACAGGGAAGGAAGGGAATGGAAGGGTATAGGAGGAAACAGGGAAGGGGTATAGGAGGAGAAAGGGAAGGGCTATAGAAGGAGAAAGGGAATGGTATAGGTGGAGTCAGGGAAGTGGTATGGGAGGAGACAAGGAAGGGAAGGGATAGAGGAGACATGGAAGGCAGGGGAATAGGGGAACAGGGAAGGAACTGAGAATAGGATACAAAAGGCAAGGGGTATGAGGAAAAAGGGAAAGGAAGAGGGGTATAGGAGGAGACAGGGAAGGGAAAGGGTATAGACTGAGATAGGGAAGGCGTATAGGAGGAGACATGGAATGGAAGGGTAATAGGAGGAGACTGGGAAGAGAAGGGAAGAAGGAACGGGACATAAAGTAGGGGTTGAAAGGGGGTAGGCGGACACAAGCAAAGGGAAATAAAGGGCAGGGAAGGCAAATGAAGGGAAGGGGAATATGAAAGGGGAAAAGGCAAGGGGGAAAGGGCAAAGGAAAGGGAAGAGAAAGGAAAGGGAGATGGGAAGGGGAGCGGAGCGGAGGGTAAAGGGAAGGGGAAGGGAAGTGGAGTGGAGGGTATGGTAAGGGAAGGAAAGGTAAATGGAAAGGGGGCGGGAAGAGAAGAGAAGAGAATAGAAGAGGAGAGAGAGGAGGGGTATAGGAGGAGACAAGGAAGGTGAGGGAAGGTGTGTGAGACAGGGAAGGGAAGAGGTACAGGAGGAGACAGGGAAGGGGTATAGGAGGAGACAGGGGAGTGGTATAGGAAGAGACAGTGGAGGAGACAGGGAAAGCAGGGGCATAGGCGGAGACGTGGAAGGGGTATAGGGAAGGGGTATAAGAGGAGACAGGGAAGGGAAGGAGTATAGGAGGAGACAGGGAAGGAGTTTAGGAGGAGACAGGGCATGGGTATAGGAGGAGACAGAGAATGGAAGATAAGGGGTATAGGAGGAGGCAGGGAAGTGAACGGAAAGGAAAGGGTATAGGAGGAGACAGGGAAGAGGTATAGGAGGAAATAGGGAAGGGAAGGCAAGGGAAGGGGTATAAGAGGGGCTGGGAAAGGAATGGGTATAGGAGAGGACAGGAAAGAGGAGGAAAGGGAAGGGGTGTAGGAGGAGAGAGGGAAAGGAAGGGGTGTAGGAGGAGACAGGGAAGGGAATGGAATGAGTATAGGAGGGAGGGAGGGAATAGGTATAGGAGGAGAACTGGAAAAGTATAGCAGGAGGAAGGGAAAGGATATGGGAGGAGGAAGGGAAGGGGTATAGGAGGAGGAAGGGAATGTAAGGGGTATAGGAGTAGGAGGGGAAGGGTTACAGGAGAAGACAGGAGCAGGTATATGAAGAGATAGGGAAGGGGTTTAGGAGGAGACAGGGAAGCGGATGGGTTGGGTTAGTTTGGAAGGGTATACGAGAGGAGGCATAAGGAAAGGAAAGGAAAGGAAAGGAATGGGCTGGGTAAGAGGGCAGAGCATGGTGGGGCAGAGCAGGAAAGGATGGCAAGGCAGAGCAGGGCAGGAGGCCAGAATGGCAGGGCAGGTGGGAAGGAAGGCAGTACAGTGGGGTAGGGAAGAAGGGTGGGGCAGTGGAGCAGGGTGGGAGGGCAAGAGGGCAGAGTGCAAGGCAGGAGGGCAGGGCAGGGTAGGAGGGCATGTGGGAGAACAGAGGGGCAAGGCAGAAGGTCAGGGCAGGTGGCAAGGAAGGACGGCAAGACAGGGGTCAGGGCTCCAGGGTAGGACAGGAGGGCAGAGCAGGAGCGAAAGGCAGGGCAGGAGGGAAAGGAAGGATAGGAGGGCAAGTGACCGCAGGAGGGCAGGAAAGCAGGGAATGGCAGGAGGGAAAGGAAGGGCGGGAGGGAAAGGAAGGGCAGAAAAGAAAGGAAGAGAAGGGGAGAGGAGAGAAAGAGAGAGGTGGCGGTGTGGGGGGAGGAAGGTAATGGAAATGAAAGAAAGGAAAAGAAGAAAAGAAAGGAAATTAAATGGACGGAAAAAGTGAAGATGAAAGGGGGAAAGGGAATTGGAATTTCAAGTCAGTTTCAAGTTTGGTTTCAAGTTCAGTTTGGTTTTCAGGGAAGGGTATTGGAATTTCAAGTCAGTTTCAAGTTTGGTTTCAAGTTCAGTTTGGTTTTCAGGGAAGGGTATTGGAATTTCAAGTCAGTTTCAAGTTTAGTTTAAAGTTCAGTTTGGTTTTCAGGGAAGGGTATTGGAATTTCAAGTCAGTATCAAGTCAGTTTCAAGTTAGCTTTCAGTTTGATTTCAAGTTTAGCTTTCAGTTTGGTTTATTCACTCACCTTGTCTCCTTATTCCGTCCCACACCTCTCACCGCCCCTTTCCCTTTTCAGAGCCTGCTCAGACTCTGCGGATTCGGCCTCTCCCTGCCCCGAGATCCAGCCGCCAGCAGCCGTCTCCTCTCCGTCCAGTGTCCCCGAGTGCAATGCTGCAGCTGCCTGGTTACCAGCCTCTTATACCAAGGACATGTCACAATGTTGTTTTTTCGACGTGTCATCATACATCACAACTTTGTGGGTGATACCATGTGTTTTAAGATTAACGGGGGAGCAGGCAAGGCACTGGTATTGCGGTATTCGTTAAGTAAATCCAAATATTTCATGACAAAAATAACCTGCGATGAACCTGAAAGAAAATCCCCTCCTGCCCGACACACTTCCTCAACAGTGGTCTCTTCTTTCCTCTCTACTGCGGGGACGGCCTCCCCCCTGCATTTGCCCTGCGCCTCGTGACATCACAGTGATGTTACATCATAAGCGTTCCATTCACAGGATTTTTCTTCTGGTGCCGCTGGGAAGGCACGCGCCTTTCGAATCAATATAAAATGCAGGGTTTTTTAAAGTCTTCATTTAAAATAAATGGAACTTTTTATCATAGTCCGCATTCTCATCACTTGTTCAAACATCGCTCCTTCATTGTACAAATTAAAATGATTTTTACTGGGCCACATCACCGTAGCCAAGATGGGAGAGGATGTGGTTTAACGGCGAGAGCGGCAGACCTTGAAGTTCCGGCACGAGGTTCCAGTCTGGCAGGAGGTTCAAACGTCCTGTGATTTTGAAATCTCCCCGTGCCTTAATAATGAATGTGTTCCTCTGTCATGTAACTGGTGCTCAAGTAAAGCGCCCTGATACCTTCGGGTTGATTTAGCGCTATAAAAAACTGC
The DNA here is from genome assembly GCF_964204655.1 of Triturus cristatus. Lineage (NCBI taxonomy): Eukaryota > Metazoa > Chordata > Amphibia > Caudata > Salamandridae > Triturus > Triturus cristatus. The sequence continues at coordinate 1,006,697,847 of NC_140584.1, forward strand.
AACAACATCTCCCTGTCAGCCCTGCTCCTCACCTCGAGTACTGTCCAGTAATCCACTCCTTCCTGTGTTACGACAGCCGTTATACACTGCGGAGAAATTACCTATTTCAATTTTATGAACTGTTCGTAGAATACGTACAGTTTACACTTTCTACTGTTTCAAATCCGTTGTACAGCAACGGACTAAAAAAGCCATTCCACTCATTATCAAGTAGATGCACTTCCCGTCCCACTGCCCATTCCGGCACATTAATACATTGATTCCTGACCTCCCCAGGGAAGGACCACCCCGAAACCCCCCTCAGTCTACAGCCTCCAGGCATGATTTCCCTCCAAGCCCTTCTCACTTATCCCCCCTCGCTGTGACATCTCCCGGTCCCCAACCCGAGGCGTGACATCATCATCAGACACGGAAGTCCTCGAGCTTCACTCATGAATACATACTGCCTCACCTCCTAGGAATGCAGCCTCAGACCACTGGTACCTATCTAGCAGCAGTGGTAAGTTCTGTGCGGAAAGCCTCATTGCACTCGAGGCGATTGGTGTTATTCCAGTCATTTCACTATTTATGATGTCAGTGAATGTGATAGAAAAACGAGCACTGACGTCATGAGAATGTCTTTGGGAAACAAGTCTTTCTCCTTCCCTGACAACATGATTAGCAAGTGAGTGGTGAATGCGTGAAAAAGTCGATGTTTGGATTGATGATTTAGTGCATGGATGGATGAATGAATGAATGCGTGTATAGATGGCTCAATGGGTACACAAGTGCACAGAGTGACTCAGGGCATTAATAGATGGCCCGATAGGTGTAAGAATGAATGGCTGGTAAAGGCCAAGGGGCGATAGAGTGAACGGGTAAATGAACGAGTGAGTGTATCGACGGATAATGTGGTGGAGAATGGAAGGCTCCGTTAGCAATCATTCCATTAATGGTTTACACAGGGCTCTGGTGGTGGTGCCGTGCTAGCACTTGTTAAATGATTCCATGCCCGTGACAGTCTGTTTCAAATCATGTAGTGTCATTAACAAAGCACTGCATTCTGGGAGCTTTCCCGTTGAACTGGACGAACACAGAGAAATAAAACAAGAGATCCCAGAAAAGCCCAGAACTAGAGAAGTTATTTGTGGTCACACAGAGTCACAATTATTCTTCCCTGCCCCTGCTTTGCTGTGTCCATTAAGGCAGCCGGAAATGACGCACACCTCGCTCTGGCTCTAGTGTGTCACGACTGCCGTTGTTAGAGAGGCTGTGAATGGCCTGGCATCTTAATCCTCCAAAACCACAGGTAACAAGTGCCAAACTGTTCTTCGCAATATACTCTAGGGGTTAAAGGGTGTTTTTAGCCTTTGCATATAGCCTAGAACCGCCAGATGTTCAGCAGCATTGTTGTACGGCAGGTGGGAGATTGCCAACTCACTCCTACCTATGTAGCATTCTAGCCAGGCTCGACTGGTGGTGAGCATTGATGAAACCAATGAGCCAGCATCCGAGCTGCATGTTACCTGGATGAGGTAAGTGTGCAGAAAGGAGGTCAGGAGTGGTTGTTGGAAATTTGCCCTCTCTTCAGGCTCACCCTGATTTATTGGCCTTTTTGCTGAACCCTATTTTTGCTGGTTATGTAACTCTGTGCACTTTCCCCCTGCTAAGCAGGGGTAACATGCTTGTTGTGCTTCTCTTTTCAACATGGCAACATTCATATACTCCAGATTGGCATATTTAACACAGCTATAAGTCCCTAGCATATAGTTCCCAAACTGCACCCAAGGCCTGTAAGTTAAATGTCACCAGTGCACTGCGGCACTCACTGTGTCAACCACTGCAGTGATGGAGTAAGGCATGTCTCTGCGGCTACCACTGTAGCCTGGCTGTGCCGTTTTAACCTGACAATTCAACCTTTCAAAATAAACCCTTTTGACAGACCCAAACCTTCCTTTTAAATATTAATAATTCACCCTTAATGTTGGCCCTTTTGTCCATTGGGCAGGATGGCAGCTATTTAAAAGCAGGATGTGTAGAAGTTTAATATTCTGCATGTTCTTACGGTGAAAAAGCATAAAAGCTATTTTCACTGTAGCGAGTCTGGCTGCTTCCATAGGGAAGTGCTGGAATACATTAAGTGGAGAAGTGTGGCTCAATGATTAGAGCGGCAGACCCTGATGCAGAGGTCTAGCCCGGGACCAGGGTTCAATTCCCCACCTCGGCGAGTCTTGGGCTCAAAATTCCACGGACCTGATAATTCTCGCCTCGGTGCCATTCTAATCATGGAGTCCCACTCTGCAACTCTGGGCAATAGCTTGCTTAATCTCCACAACGGCCCCCACAACGCTAAGGATGCCTGGCCTTCACCTTGGGGGTGCCCAGGAGTGGACGCCTCACAGGGAAAAGCCAGGATGGGTTCCACAGCGGTATTCGTACAAGCGCCGAGAGACCTCCGGGTAGTCGTGCGCTATACAAGTATCCATACATTTACATTTACATTTACATTAAAATACCTTATAATGCTAATTTCAAATTGGTAACAGCCAGCAAAATAATTCAAATTTTTGTCCAACTATCACAGGAAAGACAGTTTGGAAAAGTTACTGTTTACCTGCCTATGGCCTCGGTGGTGTACTTCATAGGGGCCTCCCCTGTCACAAGCAGATGTATCTCGCACCTGGGCCTACCACTCCTTTTGTCCTTCTAGTTGCCAGGCATCAACCCCAGTGGAAGGAGGCGCCCCCCCAGAACTGGTTTAGAGGCTGTAGGCATCCCCTTTGACATTAGAATGTTAAATTCTGCTTGAATGTCAGATCCTGCTTAACAGGTCGGCTGGAGTTTTACATATAACATTCTGGGTGCACTTAAAATGAGGATAACAGAATGGTTTAACACTTTATGTGTATCCACTGTCTGATTGCCAAAAGCTCAGTTTTGACTTTATCAGAATTCTGTCTCTGAGTTTGTTTGGTGTACAGGGACTGTTTAGAACTGTATTTTAGCGATAGATTTGGGAGGGCACTAGGTTTACCATAGTATACTCCAGACTTAACCCCAGCCGACAGAATCCAAGTTTAGAGTGGCTGAAGAGTTCAGCCATTTTGAAAATGTTCAAAGTGAGTAGGGTTAGCCGTGGGAACCTGTCTCCTATTGCTTAGGGAGCCCTCAGGGGTCATTCCCACCCTCTAGCTCATGCCAGTAATACATGTGGTATCGATAGGCACCGACTTGAGGACACTCCTGGACCTGTGGAAGATCAAAAGAGCACAACATCTGCTGTCTGAGACCTGAGAAGAGCCTAGAAGACTGGAACCTGCCCTTCCTCTTGTACCCACGATAAGGAAGTGGACTCCTAGGCTGACCTCATGTTCAATCTACAGGGATACAACAAGCTCCAAAGAGGCCTTTCCTGCAACTGCCCAGCTGATCAGTAGCAACTAGACCTGGGATTGACTCCACCTGCCATGCTGTGAGTCTCTAAGTCAGTGGTTCCCAAACTTTTTAGAACCACAACCCACTTTTTAGAACAACCAACTTTTGAGACCCACCTACCTTTAATGGACTTGAGACAGGGTAATTTTTTTATGTGCCTAAAGCATTGTGTAGTACCAAATTATCAGTTACAGATGGCAAATTTTCCCATTGAAATGGCCTCTAACTTTGCACAGACATACTGTTTACTGACAAAACTATGTAGCGCACAAGTGATAATGTGTGGAATGTGTACTGTGGTTGTCTTGTTTGTCTATACTTTTATGATCCACTGCGATCAAAATAAAGTTCTATGATGATAATGTGTGTGGAAATCGGGTTCCTGGTATTATTCATCATTTGTGTATCGCAATGTCTTGACTTGTTTTGATCCTATTAAAATCGCTGTTTCCAGCACACTGAAGAATTACAAAATAATGTGCTTACTTTTTGCTTTTCCTAACAGCTAAATGTATACAGTCCATTTACAGGTATTTATATTTTGGTGTGTGGTGCAAATAAAAACAATATCACACTTTGCTGTGCTCCAGCAAGATTGTCACATAATTCACTTTAAAAACTCATCTCACTTTGCAATCAGAGAAAGAAACTTACACACCAATTCCATGTTAAAAGAATCAGCAGCAATTTGTCGGAAGACATAGCCTGACATTTGATCTTTGTATTTGAAGCACAGCAAATGTGACATGATAAACACAGAATTTAAAGGCATCTTTATTTATTGCTTGGACTTTCCCAACCCACCAAAAATCGGTGGGTCCTGAGCCACAGTTTAGGAAATGATGCTCTAAGTTTCTCCCGTAGGTCCTAGAGGGCTTTAGAAGTGTACTCCTGTGGTGGATTGGGACTTAAAGGACTAAAGTCAGAAGATAAAATGTTTGACCAGGACAAACTTTGTTAGTGTGTCTGACCTGCACTCCATCGTGGTCAGTGTCAAATTGCACCTAGGACCCGTTCTACCGTGACCATTAACTATTATTGTCACTTTGCGCTCAGTCGCGGCCGGCATGACTCGTGGGTGGAGGGGTACGGGGACTTGGGGGGGGGGTTAATTTAAAATAGAAACTTACCTTCGCCGGCAGCCTACATGGAGAAAATGGAGAGTGCACATGACTGGTTTGGATGGTTTGGTCGGCCCCAAAGGGCTAACCAAACAGTCAGTGCCACAATTGTGGGCAAGCCACTCCTCCTCTGCCCTGGAGCAGGCCCGCCCACCCGCCCACTCCCAACCAAACCCTTTTGCTTTCTCGCAGAGGGAGACGCAGAAACATAAAATGGTATTTGTAATACCATTTTATGTTTCTGTTTCTCGCACTGCGAGAAAGCAGTGGGATGACGCTCCTCCGCCCACATAAAGGAGCCGCCCCTGTTTGGGCTTCTTGGTTCAATTCTTACTTAAAACTTTGAAAATTCATATAGCCTGTTTCCCTTATTGGATGTTTGCCATTTGTCATTTTGGTGTCTTTTTGTTTATTAAATTGTACTCTGTTTTTCTAATTTGTTTTGGAATTTTGTATTGTTTTGCATTTTGACTTTGATACTGTGTTAATACTGCATAAATGCTTACACATTGCCCCTTAGTTAAGCCCGTTTGCTTTGTGCTATAGTTACCATGCGATTGAGCTGGGGTTTAATTAGTGGCTTTAGTGGGTCACCCTGACCAGGATTTAGATTATTACTTGAGATGGGTACTTACCTCCCTCAACTAATAATTCATTTCATTTTCATTTCAAATCTTTATTTCGCTCACTATGGACCATAAAAGAATGCAACTGAATACAATTATCAATAAAACATTAAGCATAAAATACTGATAGAAGATTTCATGTGCCACTCATATAAACATTTAAATTTTAAAATACAGTATTATTTAGACATAATAAAACGGTTACGAATAAACCACATCGCAGTTAAAAATTTGGCTACTGCAAATACAGTTGGGGCAGATAGGTCTGACTTTAGAATTCTATACGCAGGTTGGTGTTCCCTAAAACCTAAGTTTCTAAGGAGTGGGACAAGCCAGTATTTCCGTGGGTTATTGTATGCAGGGCAAAAGAAAATAACATGTACTTCATCTTCTCGCAAGAGAGGACATACTTGGCAATTAGGAATAGTATGAATTTTATGCCAATGTTCTGTGAGGGCCCTCAAAGGGAGAGTTCCATAGCGCCACTGCATGTACAACTTCCGTGTTAGTGGTGGGCCCACATCATCAAAGACTGATTCCAAATGGTAGTGATCTTTGATAACAAGGAAGTGTTTGGATAGTGAGTCCTGGCGTAAGGGCTCGATTGCTGCCCGTAGCTTGTACTCGTAGTATGCCTCCGCTAAGGATCTACGAGGGATCCTAGGACAAGCTCTCAACGGGTCAAGCCACAACTCCGGTCTCCCCATCATTTCAAAAGTGTGCTTGATGTATTTAAACCAAGATATTTGTAGCACTTTTGGAAGGCGCAAAATTTCTTCAAGTTCTGCTCTGTAGCTTAATAGCTCCAGTGAGCTCCATATTCTGCGCCAATAAGTCAAGGGTTTGAGTCCCAACTCCTCGGTAATTGGTCTTAGGCCGAGGTCAAGTCTTAACGGGAGGAGTGGGGTACTAGATGGTAGTGCAGCCAGTTGCCTAATGAAATTATTCTCAGTTGTCTGTAATTTCTGGCACACTATATGCCCCCATATCTCACCCCCGTAAGTTACTGCCCCTCTTGCCTGGGTTTTATAAATGTGGAGAGGTGGGCCGAATGGCTTATACGAGGACCTAGATATCATCCTGAATATGCCACCTGATAACTGGGCGAGTTTCAGATTTGCCTTCATTATGTGCGAGTCCCAAGTCAGGGATTGATTTAGGGTTACTCCCAGATATTCAAATGTGGAAACCCGATCTAATCTGGCGGGTCCTATCAAGGGGTTAGGACGGGTTGTGGGCGGTGGGTTGAAAATCATGAACTTGGTTTTAGTCGCGTTCACTTCCAAACCACGACGCTCACAAAAGTTCATAAACCCGTCCAAAACCCTCTGGAGGCCCATCGGGGATTTGGAAAGCAGCAGGGTATCATCCGCAAACATAATTGCGGGTACCCTGCTGCCATTCAACATTGGGGCATCAATATTGCTTAACCCTGTCAGAAAATCTATGACCCCGTCCACAAAGAGGCAAAACAGGGTCGGTGCAAGGACACAACCCTGTCTAACCCCTGTGTCCACGGGAAAGCCATCCGAAAGGGCTCCCCCTCTGCCGCACCTCACCTTGGCAAAATTGCCCTGGTGCAGTCTCATCAACATTGATAAGATGTCAACCGGGACATCTAGATCTTTTAATACTCACCATAATTTGTCCCTAGGTACCAAGTCGAACGCTGCTCGTAGGTCCACAAAAACCGTATACAGGGTGCCTCTACCTATTAACGCCGTCTTCCAGTATAGGAGGTTAAATCGGAAGATTTGATCTATGGTTGAGACACCCTCTCTGAACCCGGCTTGGTATGGGCTCAGTATTTCCCGCTCTGCAATCCAGGCTTGGAGACGGTTCAATATCAGTCTACCAAACAATTTTTGAGGAACATCTATTAAACTAATAGGTCTGTAGTTGGAAGGGAGCAGAGGAGATCCCTTTTTAAATATTGGGACAATCTCTGCGCCCAACCAAGTATTTGGAACCTCCATGCCACCCAAAATAGAATTAAATAAGCTCAGTAAGTATGGAGCCCAGACAGCTGGTTCTTGTTTAAATAGGTCACCGGGCAGACCATCTAAGCCGGGTGCCTTACCAGATGCTAACCTGTCTATTGCCTCTTGTACCTCCATTAATGTAAATGGAGGCCCTTTTAGTTCAACTTTATTAAAATTGATTAAGTTTGAGATGGCACCGTCAGGTGAGCTGTATAGAGATTTAAAATGATTTTGCCATACAGTGGCTGAAATATTCGGCTCAATTGCATCGGACTGTAATTCTGACCCTGTATTCACGAGACGCCAAAATGTACGTGAGTCTCCTCGTGCCAAGGTAATTTTAAATTCCTCCCATTTGTTATGCTCCCATTCCTTTTTTGCAAGACCGATCAAACGTTTATATGCCGATCGCCTAGCCCGGACAGCCTCGATCCCCATGCCCTTTTTCATTGCATCCAGAAGATCCAACTTGGCCTTCCGGCATGTGGGATTATACCACATGGGACAGGAAGGGAGTCTGTTAGGTCCTTGCTGAGTTGAGAAGAGGATATCAGACAGTGCTAAAATTAGGTCTTCGTGGAGCATTCCCCACTCTTTCCGGGTATCGTGGATACTATCTTGTTCAGTGATTACAAGAGCTTTTGTGAGTATAGGGATAACCCGGGCGTAAAGCCTAGGTAGATTCTCAGGATTTGAAAGTAATCTCTTCCATCTGACTCTCCGTCTGTTACTCGAGAGAGTTAGGCCCATCCGGGATGTCGGTATCTGATCCCTTATGGCCTCGTGATGAGGAAGAGTGTATTCCATTTCCAGAGCATCGTGGTCACTGTCCAATCTCGGGAGTACCCGAAAGTCTTTAATAAGTGACCACGATGCTAGGGGGACGAGAATATAATCCAATCTGGATTCCCTACCACCTCTATTATACGTGTGTTTTGGTGGAATGTCGGATTTTTTCCGACCATTACAGGCCCGAAGACCGAATTTTAAAGTTAATGTGTAATTTGAACCGCAAGAGATGTCCATAGTCTTGGGCCAGGCGCCACCAAAGGAGGTATAGACCAGAGCGCATCCTCCTCATCAGCCAGACCATCCAATGAGCCTTGGAGTGGCTCGTAGTGACGATTTAGATCACCCCCAATTAAATAAGGGGTGCCTGCGGGGATTTCACTTAGAACTACAGCGAGTTCCTCTATAGTGCAAGATTCAAGCCCATTGTTAACTGGGCGAGAATAGACATTTACCAACATAAGTCTGTTTAGGTTAGGCCATTCCAATAATACAACAAGGACGTCCTCCGTGGTAAGTGGGTGTAAGACAGCACTACATCCCAAATCGGCTGCCAACCAAATTGCAAGTCCGCCCAAAGGGCGTCCCTTCCCTCCCCATTTCGCCTTTGTAAAAAAAGTCGCGTATCCAGGATAAATCACCTCTTCACATGCCCAGGTTTCTTGAAACATACATATGTCTTTACTCCTGACGAATGTGTTCCACTCTGGGCAGTGCAACTTATTAGTGAGGCCTGCCACATTCCATGATAATATTTTTAATAAAGGGGAGGTAGTGCTGGCAGTGATTTTTGTTGAGGCAAAAGGCCTACAGACTTGGTGCACCGGGAATATACTGGTGCCGGTATTGGGGACTTGGGAAGTCTCCGCCTCCCGGGCAGGGATATTGAGGGGAGCAAGGGAGTTAGCTGTGTGATTCATAATGTCAGCCTTCACAGAGTTGACTTCCTCAAATTGGGGGGCTATGGCACACTCCTCTTTGGTACCTATCCTGCATTGTCAATCTACCATATCTAAATTCCTGTATCTATTCTGGGTTGGGAAATAATCAAGGTACGATGTTTCAGTCATGCAAGGGATTCTCCTTTCCCTATTGCCCCACCTGGAGCCTCTACCCCGTACCAGTTCCCAACCTCCATCTCCCTGGTCTTGTATTGGGGGTGGATAGAAGAAAGATAATGATAAGGCTTGAATTGAGGTTCCCCTATCACGGTAGGGCCAGTTGGATATATAGGAGACGGTCCTAGGGTCCCTAAAGTTGACCAGGACACAGTCTCCATCGATGGATTTCTTTGCGCCACCTAGCCACGGAATTCTTCTGACCATCAAAACTTCACTGCTTATTCCTTCGGGGAGCGGTCTATTAATAGAAAGCCAATTAATGACCTTATTTTTAAGAGCTTCCACCGACTCTTGCATTGATTCTTTGAGTACAGGAATACCAGCTAGGATTACTATGTATGGACTGGCCTCAGGCTGTAAGTTGATTAACCTTTGTTTGCCCAAATTACTATTATTCGAGCCCACATTGCCAGACACAGACGGCTTCTCCTTCGCGGTTCTGGTTGATACCTGACCTATAACCGGTAAATTAAGTTGGGGAGGGGAGGTGTGGTACTTTGGGGAATCAGGAGCAGGACTCATGATTATAGCTAGGGGGGGTATTTTGGTCGTCACATTACTCGGCCCTATATCTGGCAATCTGCTGTCTTTTGCGCGGGCAATTGATATGTGAGCCATTTCCTTTTCAATAAACTGTAAGGAGGTTTCGATCTTTCCTAGCCGTGCTTCCAATGGTTTAAGCATCATCCTCATCAAATTACGGATGTCAGAAAGTGTAATGTCTTCCTCCCCAGAAGTTAGTCCAGTATTGGGAGATTTATGGCTTGATGCATGAGATAGTAAAGACCCTTTGCATTGTGATGGGGTTTGCCGTTTGTTAATTATCTCGGTCTTCTCCCTCTCTATTGGAATTTGGATGTTAGTATTTTTCCGTTTTTTCCCTCGTGAATTTTGGGACCTCCTGTTAATTTTTTGGAATCGCTCCTTCTCTTGCCCCTAACTTGTGCAGTTCAGACATTTTGGGCCCAGCAGTGTTTTCCTCCCTACCCTGCGGGATGATGTTAGAGATAGAATTAGGTTGTAAAAGCTTTGGTAAAGGTAAGGGTAGGGGTAATATGCTAAGGTCTTCCTGAGGCAGAATGGTACAGTCTACATCAGGAATGCTAGATATAGTAGAACAGCGTAATCTAGCTATATCAGGCATATCGACTGGATCCTCTCCCCCAGCTGCTGATGGGCTACAATCGAGTCTATGTTCCGGGGTAGTTACAGAAGCTAGGGGGCCCAAAGACGATCTCCTTACCCAATCAATTTCTTGGGAGATACGTCGTTCTAATGTAGTAATGTCTTCAATAAGTAATGATCCAGCCTTAGCAAAATAGGAGTCTAAGGTACACTGGGACTTCCCGGCAGCCATCAGAGTCTTGCTTCGTGTCTCTCTCGTAGTCATTATCCGGGAGCAAACTTAAGGCGAGTACCAGGAAACACAGGTGGGCGCGATAGAATGAGGGTGGCCCAGGTCCGAGCTCGTCCGTTCTCGAACGGCCTCAAACGGCCCGCTCTTTGCCCGGTCTTCGCCCCGAGCCTCACCCCGCGCGCGTCCCGCTAGCGCGTAAATGAAGGGTGTGTTCAAATAGGGGGTGGATTAATGGGAGGGGCTGGCGGGAAGAGTCCCCAGGTGCAGCGGTGATTGCCGCGCTGGGCACCCTGGTCCTCGCAGTCCCGCCGGCTAAAAGAGCACACACACAGGCTCCCTCGATGCAGGTGAGGTCCTTGACTGCAGGAATGGACTCCCAACACTCTCCCAGCAGCACAATCCGCAAATTAGGAACAGCGAGCGGCTCCCGCGGAGCGGGGGCCGCGACACTTAAATGGAGGTGATGTGAGTTGTAGGAGGGGCTGGCGGGAAGAGGCCCCAGGTGCAGCGGTGATTGCCGCGCTGGGCACCCTGGTCCTCGCAGTCCCGCCGGCTAAAAGAGCACACACACAGGCTCCCTCGATGCAGGTGAGGTCCTTGACTGCAGGAATGGACTCCCAACACTCTCCCAGCAGCACAATCCGCAAATTAGGAACAGCGAGCGGCACTCAATTTCTTACAGTGGTGATAATGTAGTTGACAAGTGCACTACACACAGATAATTGCCAGTCAGGGAGTTAAATGGTCATCAGTTATGATAAGGATGGGCTTGAGTGCTCTGAAGTCATTGATAAGAGGCAACAGTGGTTGCAATTACTGCCCAGGGTAAAGTTAAGGCTTATGGTCCCTTGACTTGGAGGGGAGTAACTGTGATAATTGGTTGCCCTGACTCAATGGCGCGCACACACACACACACACACACACACACACACACACATGCACACACACACACACACACACACGTAGGCAGCACTACATTGCCAGTCCATAGACGAATTCTCCAACACATGATGGCGATTTCCAATGGGGACTGCACCTACCCAGTAGCACGCCACTGTGAAATATTTCATCAAATGTATGTAAGAGGATAATTCAATCACAATTATAATTGGATTAGAACAACAAAGAATTGTTCTAATCCAATTATACCAACCTTTTACCACATTCCGAAAAATACATAAAGATAGGGATCGGCCCCCTGGTAGACCGATTGTATCCTCACAGGGCAGCCTGACAGAACATTTGTCTACCTTTATTGATAATTTTTTGTTCAATTTGTGATTGAATTATCCTCTTACATACAGGATACTAAAGATTTTTTGGGTCATATGGAGACATTGCAGTGGGACTCTAATTATAAACTAATTGTCCTCGACATTACAAGTCTCTACACTTGTATTGAACACAAATTAGGCCTCCATGCTGTTAAATATTTTCTGTCCAAACGACCGCTAAAATTCGCTGAACACAACAAAATGCTGTTGGGATTAACGGAATTTTGTTTGACTAATAATATTTTTCTGTTTGCAGAAGATCATTACAGGCAGATCTCTAGGACAGCTATGGGCACCTGCTCCACCCCAGCTAAGCAAATCTTTTCGTTGGCTGGTGGGAGAAGCAGGTGGCCTGGGCACCAGAGAACAAAAATTGGATGGATAGAGTAGTAGCATGGCATCGCTACATTGATGATTTATTTATAGTATGGAATGTGCCGATTGACCTAGCAAATGAATTAATTTCTCATTTGAATAACAATAATGTAAACTTACGGTTCACTGGCCAAGTAGACTCTACAACTGTCAGCTTTTTGGATTTGAAGGTCAGCATAGTAGATGATCAACTGAATGTGTCTCTTTACCGCAAACCAACTGCGGAAAACTCCTACACGCGGCAAGTAGTCATCCACCCCAATTGATCAAAAGCATCCCATATGGGGAATTCTTAAGATTAAAAAGGAATAACTCCAGGGAAGAAGACTTTAGGGTAGCAGTGAAAGAGAGTTGTGACAGATTTAAATGCGAGGGGACAGTGAAGAATTACTTGAGACTACACTGAATAAGGTAAATAAGAGACTGCTCAAGAAGAAAATCAATCAAGACGTTATCAAACGATACGATAACCAAGTTTAGAATAATAACTACATTCTCGGAAAATGCCAATCAATTGAGAAAGATAATGTGAAAAAATTGGCACATCCTCAAAATGGATGTGGTCATTGGTCTAGATTTACCTGTCACACCCCAAATAACCTTCAGAAAAGCTAAATCAATTAGAGACTATCTAGTTCAGAGCCATTTAATGAAAACTGTTAACACCAAGGGAACCTTAAGGCTTCATCCCGTGCGGAAAGTGCAAAGCCTGTGTAAATAGTAAGAGAACATTGTCCTATGATATCCCAGGAATAAAACAGAAGAAAGTAATTAACAAGTTTTTAACCTGCAATACCACACATACAGTATATTGTCTCCTCTTTCCATGTGTGCCATTGCAAAAAATGATGTCAGTGTCACGTATCCTGTTGCCAGGCATTTTGCTGAAAAACATCAGCCCAACAGGGATCTGTTGAGTTGAGGATTATAAATCTTAGAAGGTTAGACTCGATATATTATTGACCTTCAAACTAAGATGCCCAATGGAATAAATAGTGGGGAAGAATTGGCAATACATCTAGGGGACTGAATTGTTTTATTAAGTTTCGAAAGATCTTATAAAAATGAGAAACTCTGAACACATTAATTAAACTTTTCAAATGTTTTAATTGTTTAAATTAATTATATGAATCTGTAGGAAGGCGTGTGAATATGCATTTTATGCATTGATATAAATTGAATTGAATGTGACAAACGTTTTGTAGGAGCAGAAGTATTTTATTATGAATTTAAACATACACGTAAACACATATGTATTTAAGCTGATACACGGCAGAATAACAGTTAAAGGTGATTTATTTTGATGATGGTCTATGAACTAAAAATATTTTTGGTCAACTATAAACGCACATTTGGATCTAAAGCCGATACACGGCAAAATATTTTGCGAAAGTGCAAGGTTTTTCATATAAAAAATCTGGATAATTGAGTGGGGCTAATCTAGCAATAACACAGTCTTTTTTATAGAATGCAAATAATACCTTGTGACTGATATATAGAGGTATATCTATTACCACTCCAATATGGTGACCATCAGAGTATGTAGGATACAAGTCCATCATCTATGTTTGTGAATATCTCATGTAGTAAATGTTTTTGAATATATAAAAAAAATGGTTTCACTCGGCGTGCGAGAACATAAAAACATTGAGAAAGACAACCACTGAAACGCGTCTGTTTTGCTCTCAATAAACAGACTTTAATATCACCCCCGTGAGTGCTCTTCGTTGGCATATTGGAGTGTGGAAGAAGGAGCTTGCATACTTTTGCGGTACACTGCCAAGATCAAACCACCCGTCCGCGAGTGCACCTGAACGGTGTATTGGAGCAGATTTATATATATATATATATATATATATATATATATATGAAACAGTATTCGATCTCCCAATTTCCATTCCAGCGAAGAGAGAGATCCGGACTCCAGAATGCGTGCCAAAATAGGTTTATTTAACAATCAAAGCTGTTGACGCGTTTCGAGCACCTCCGTGCTCTTGATCACATACGGAAAACGCAGTCCACTTTTTATATTTTTCAATACCACTTCCCCAATGTCACGTGATTTCATAGACATAAACAAAATCGTGATCATACACCATAAAAATAGTCTGTTTTCCAATAACCGATGGCTTCAAGATTACGGTTTCTTAACATATGGATATTTTGTTTGAATAAATATATAAATACATAACTAGATATATAAATATATATATATATTCCTATTTACAAGTAATTAATAAATTATCAATAAATAATTCATAAAACAAACTTGAAAAATAATAACTCATATTTCTGCTTAAATGCATGAATTATTGCAGTTATTAAAATCAGATACTTAAAATCTGATAAAAACCCATATGTGCAAAATCCGCTGATATATTAAAAATGCCATTTAGACCAGGAATGCTTCATTTGAACCTTCAGTGGACGCTTGCGCCTCTGAGTATTCTTACTAAATGTCTGCATAAATGCTGATAGAAAATAATTGGGCTTCCCTGGTCTCATCAAATCCTCATGATTGAACACTATTGGCTGACATAAATGCAATCGGTTATACTCATAGTTCAAACTAAGGTGCATGTGAGCAAAAAAGCTCATTGATTAGTCTCCTATTTTTCTCTCTTTTTCCCAATTAATCCGGTAGGACAGCCGTCCTACCATATATTAAAGTGCTAGTGCAAAGTTTAACATAACAATAAATATGTCTATAAAAATATATGTTCGCTGTGAGGTTAAAATGTGGATACATTTAACTGCCTGAGGTCTAATGTGTAAAGGTAAATACTGCTAATAGCATACATATTTTGTCTCTATGCATATTTTACTCCCTTCTCCCTATTTTTTACTCTATATTTCTGTCAGGGCGCTAGGTAAGCTTTTCTGAAAAAGTACACGTGGAAAGGTAAAAACATTTTATAGTATTTTTTATAGAAATTTATGGAGATCCTCTGTATTATTTAATCCATTGGGAGCCTTGCTATCAAGTTCGAGAATCATGCGAGACTTCAGCTGGCGAAGAAGTCTCTCCCTATTGCCTCCTTTGGGCATAGGTGGCACTGCTGAGATCACAAAATATTTAAGACAGTTCAAGTTATTGTTGTGACATATCTGAAAATGTCTAGCAACAGGGTATGCTGTATCATTGTTAACTATCGCTCTAAGATGTTGCAGTATTCTGACATGCTCCTGCAGCTTAGTACTTCCCACATATCGTAAGCCACAGGTGCATGTCAAAACATACACAGCATACTTTGTCCTACAATTGTAGTTTCTTGGAAGGGGGTGTTATACTTGGTTTTGTTTTCTCCAAATGTGCATGCCCTGCAAGTAGAACATTTGAAAAACCCTTGTTTGGGTTGCAGCCACATCTTTTTCTTCAAATGGGTTTCTGGAGTGCTCCTAACTATTTGGGCTCTCATGGACATTCCTTTTCTGAACGTTATAGTGGGATCACTCACCACTAAAGGAGCTAGTACTGCATCTGTACGTATTATCGGCCAGTTTTGTTTGATGATCGATCTTATTTTTCTCTCCTGCCGATTATATGTTGTGATCAATCTAGGTGTACCATCTTCAGTTTCTTTCTTGTGGCTATCTTGAATATTGGGTTTCAACAGTGATTCCCTTGATCTAGTAGTTGTTTTGGCTATTGCTTCTGCAAGTACGGCTTCACTATAGCCCTTATTTCTGAATCTAGTGACTGCATCTTTTATGCACACATTCAAATCCTCTTGAGTGCTACATATTCTTTTTAGGAGAAGGAGTTCCCTGTAGGGGATACTCCTTATAAGATGGCGCGGATGTGCGCTGTCTGCATGAAGCATAGAGTTTCCTGCCAGCTTTTTCCTGTGCAAGGTGGTTGCTATAGCCCCGTCCTTGTTGTGTATTTTTACATCTAAGAACTCTACGCTGTCTTTATCTATTTGTGATGTAAATCTGATGTTCACATTGTTGGTATTCATGTTATTAACAAAGGTAGTTGCACTGTTCATATCCCCTTGCCACACAATAAACACATCATCAATGTATCTGAAGAAATGTTTCACATGTTTGTCATACATGTCTGCGTGAGCAGCCCTGAGAGCCCGCTCCTCCCACCAGCCAACCATCAAACAGGCATAGCTGGGAGAGAAGCAGGCTCCCATAGTCACCCCCTTCAGCTGTCTGTACACCTCATTACCGTACCTGAAAAAATTATTGTTCAAACACCATGATATTCAGTCAATCAAAATTTTGTTATGATCGTAGCACTCGAGTGGCCTGGTATCCCAAAAAATTTGAATTGCTGCGATTCCCAAGGAATGTTCAATACATGTGTACAAGGACTCTATGTCAACAGTCATCAGCAACATATATATATATATATATATATATATATATATATCACTAGAACCAACGTTTCAAATAAGTGCACTCTCAGAAACACAAAACTCCGTACCAAGGTGAAATCGCCGTTTATTCACAACGCGTTTCGCTCGCCCTCGAACAGATGTCTGGAAAGAGAAACTAAATATATAAGGTTGACGCTTTGGTATTTACCTTTTAATGTCATTTTATGCATTATGTATATCCCTTATGACAACGTGATCAAGATGGACATTTCTTTTGGACTTTGGAACCGTACAAAATACTATAACCCCATGAGTTGTAACTGATTGATGCTTAAGATGCTCGTTGTGTACAGGGGCACTAGACCCCCACTAGTTAGTAAATTGCATTTTTCCTGCGTGTACTGCTAATCATGCGGATCACAGGTTTCTTTTACCTAATTTTGCTAATTTTGAGTATTCGAGCTTCAACAACTCTGTGTTTTGTTTTATTTTATTTTATTTTATTTCACACAGAGTACAGCACACTTATAACTATTGTGGTTCCATTGTTCAAACAAGTCAGTCCGTGTGACAACATGCAGCGCCAATTGTGAAGATATTGTATTTCACGTTATCTGGTGACTGAGACGATGTTGGGGACAGGTCTTTCAAGTGTATTCACACCGTTACAAGATGTCCGCTGCACCCAGCACATTAGTCCACCTTTCAATGACTGTTGTTGTGGTTTTCATTTAACTGCATTGCCATTCGTTAGCCTACATTCACGTGATCAAGCTCGAGGGCGAGCGAAACGCGTTGTGAATAAACGTCGATTTCACCTTGGTATGGAGTTTTGTGTTTCTGAGAGTGCACTTATTTGAAACGTTGGTTCTAGTGAGATTACGAACCGGATTTCCCTGCCGGTGTGTGCACCACTCTACGTGGGTCCCAAGCCGTCCGGAAGGGGAGTAGCGCTTTTTGGATATATATATATATATATATATATATATATATATATATATATATATATGAAATTCGAAAGAGTTGCCGCTCCGGTGGAACGCACTCGCTGGAGGTCAGGCCGAGAACAGGACTGCTCACATGAATCTTCTCCCCACACGCAAACGCTGCCTACGCGTTTCGGGACACCTCCCTTCTTCTGGGCAGACTAAAACACAGTGCGAGGCAACAGCGGTTTAAAAAGGCAGTCCCTTCTTTATTTTGCATATTTCAAACCTCATGTAGAATCAGGTGAGTAACACTGCTGCATGATGGGACTGGGAGTCCTATTGTAATACCCATGTGGGTGCTGGCCTTTAAGACGTGTTGGTGGGACAAACAAAGTTCTGCAAAGCGTCCTGGAAATTCAAAAGGGCCCCTCCAGCTCCGCGGTGCATGGCAAGTGCATTGCTGCGGACCCACTCGGGTCTCGTGGTGGTGCGTAGCCGTGGCCTGGGCTTGGCCACACAAATGAAATTCGAAAGAGTTGCCGCTCCGGTGGAACGCACTCGCTGGAGGTCAGGCCGAGAACAGGACTGCTCACATGAATCTTCTCCCCACACGCAAACGCTGCCTACGCGTTTCGGGACACCTCCCTTCTTCTGGGCAGACTAAAACACAGTGCGAGGCAACAGCGGTTTAAAAAGGCAGTCCCTTCTTTATTTTGCATATTTCAAACCTCATGTAGAATCAGGTGAGTAACACTGCTGCATGATGGGACTGGGAGTCCTATTGTAATACCCATGTGGGTGCTGGCCTTTAAGACGTGTTGGTGGGACAAACAAAGTTCTGCAAAGCGTCCTGGAAATTCAAAAGGGCCCCTCCAGCTCCGCGGTGCATGGCAAGTGCATTGCTGCGGACCCACTCGGGTCTCGTGGTGGTGCGTAGCCGTGGCCTGGGCTTGGTCACACAAATGAAATTCGAAAGAGTTGCCGCTCCGGTGGAACGCACTCGCTGGAGGTCAGGCCGAGAACAGGACTGCTCACATGAATCTTCTCCCCACACGCAAACGCTGCCTACGCGTTTCGGGACACCTCCCTTCTTCTGGGCAGACTAAAACACAGTGCGAGGCAACAGCGGTTTAAAAAGGCAGTCCCTTCTTTATTTTGCATATTTCAAACCTCATGTAGAATCAGGTGAGTAACACTGCTGCATGATGGGACTGGGAGTCCTATTGTAATACCCATGTGGGTGCTGGCCTTTAAGACGTGTTGGTGGGACAAACAAAGTTCTGCAAAGCGTCCTGGAAATTCAAAAGGGCCCCTCCAGCTCCGCGGTGCATGGCAAGTGCATTGCTGCGGACCCACTCGGGTCTCGTGGTGGTGCGTAGCCGTGGCCTGGGCTTGGCCACACAAATGAAATTCGAAAGAGTTGCCGCTCCGGTGGAACGCACTCGCTGGAGGTCAGGCCGAGAACAGGACTGCTCACATGAATCTTCTCCCCACACGCAAACGCTGCCTACGCGTTTCGGGACACCTCCCTTCTTCTGGGCAGACTAAAACACAGTGCGAGGCAACAGCGGTTTAAAAAGGCAGTCCCTTCTTTATTTTGCATATTTCAAACCTCATGTAGAATCAGGTGAGTAACACTGCTGCATGATGGGACTGGGAGTCCTATTGTAATACCCATGTGGGTGCTGGCCTTTAAGACGTGTTGGTGGGACAAACAAAGTTCTGCAAAGCGTCCTGGAAATTCAAAAGGGCCCCTCCAGCTCCGCGGTGCATGGCAAGTGCATTGCTGCGGACCCACTCGGGTCTCGTGGTGGTGCGTAGCCGTGGCCTGGGCTTGGCCACACAAATGAAATTCGAAAGAGTTGCCGCTCCGGTGGAACGCACTCGCTGGAGGTCAGGCCGAGAACAGGACTGCTCACATGAATCTTCTCCCCACACGCAAACGCTGCCTACGCGTTTCGGGACACCTCCCTTCTTCTGGGCAGACTAAAACACAGTGCGAGGCAACAGCGGTTTAAAAAGGCAGTCCCTTCTTTATTTTGCATATTTCAAACCTCATGTAGAATCAGGTGAGTAACACTGCTGCATGATGGGACTGGGAGTCCTATTGTAATACCCATGTGGGTGCTGGCCTTTAAGACGTGTTGGTGGGACAAACAAAGTTCTGCAAAGCGTCCTGGAAATTCAAAAGGGCCCCTCCAGCTCCGCGGTGCATGGCAAGTGCATTGCTGCGGACCCACTCGGGTCTCGTGGTGGTGCGTGGCCGTGGCCTGGGCTTGGCCACACAAATGAAATTCGAAAGAGTTGCCGCTCCGGTGGAACGCACTCGCTGGAGGTCAGGCCGAGAACAGGACTGCTCACATGAATCTTCTCCCCACACGCAAACGCTGCCTACGCGTTTCGGGACACCTCCCTTCTTCTGGGCAGACTAAAACACAGTGCGAGGCAACAGCGGTTTAAAAAGGCAGTCCCTTCTTTATTTTGCATATTTCAAACCTCATGTAGAATCAGGTGAGTAACACTGCTGCATGATGGGACTGGGAGTCCTATTGTAATACCCATGTGGGTGCTGGCCTTTAAGACGTGTTGGTGGGACAAACAAAGTTCTGCAAAGCGTCCTGGAAATTCAAAAGGGCCCCTCCAGCTCCGCGGTGCATGGCAAGTGCATTGCTGCGGACCCACTCGGGTCTCGTGGTGGTGCGTAGCCGTGGCCTGGGCTTGGCCACACAAATGAAATTCGAAAGAGTTGCCGCTCCGGTGGAACGCACTCGCTGGAGGTCAGGCCGAGAACAGGAATGCTCACATGAATCTTCTCCCCACACGCAAACGCTGCCTACGCGTTTCGGGACACCTCCCTTCTTCTGGGCAGACTAAAACACAGTGCGAGGCAACAGCGGTTTAAAAAGGCAGTCCCTTCTTTATTTTGCATATTTCAAACCTCATGTAGAATCAGGTGAGTAACACTGCTGCATGATGGGACTGGGAGTCCTATTGTAATACCCATGTGGGTGCTGGCCTTTAAGACGTGTTGGTGGGACAAACAAAGTTCTGCAAAGCGTCCTGGAAATTCAAAAGGGCCCCTCCAGCTCCGCGGTGCATGGCAAGTGCATTGCTGCGGACCCACTCGGGTCTCGTGGTGGTGCGTAGCCGTGGCCTGGGCTTGGCCACACAAATGAAATTCGAAAGAGTTGCCGCTCCAACACGTCTTAAAGGCCAGCACCCACATGGGTATTACAATAGGACTCCCAGTCCCATCATGCAGCAGTGTTACTCACCTGATTCTACATGAGGTTTGAAATATGCAAAATAAAGAAGGGACTGCCTTTTTAAACCGCTGTTGCCTCGCACTGTGTTTTAGTCTGCCCAGAAGAAGGGAGGTGTCCCGAAACGCGTAGGCAGCGTTTGCGTGTGGGGAGAAGATTCATGTGAGCAGTCCTGTTCTCGGCCTGACCTCCAGCGAGTGCGTTCCACCGGAGCGGCAACTCTTTCGAATTTCATTTGTGTGGCCAAGCCCAGGCCACGGCTACGCACCACCACGAGACCCGAGTGGGTCCGCAGCAATGCACTTGCCATGCACCGCGGAGCTGGAGGGGCCCTTTTGAATTTCCAGGACGCTTTGCAGAACTTTGTTTGTCCCACCAACACGTCTTAAAGGCCAGCACCCACATGGGTATTACAATAGGACTCCCAGTCCCATCATGCAGCAGTGTTACTCACCTGATTCTACATGAGGTTTGAAATATGCAAAATAAAGAAGGGACTGCCTTTTTAAACCGCTGTTGCCTCGCACTGTGTTTTAGTCTGCCCAGAAGAAGGGAGGTGTCCCGAAACGCGTAGGCAGCGTTTGCGTGTGGGGAGAAGATTCATGTGAGCAGTCCTGTTCTCGGCCTGACCTCCAGCGAGTGCGTTCCACCGGAGCGGCAACTCTTTCGAATTTCATTTGTGTGGCCAAGCCCAGGCCACGGCTACGCACCACCACGAGACCCGAGTGGGTCCGCAGCAATGCACTTGCCATGCACCGCGGAGCTGGAGGGGCCCTTTTGAATTTCCAGGACGCTTTGCAGAACTTTGTTTGTCCCACCAACACGTCTTAAAGGCCAGCACCCACATGGGTATTACAATAGGACTCCCAGTCCCATCATGCAGCAGTGTTACTCACCTGATTCTACATGAGGTTTGAAATATGCAAAATAAAGAAGGGACTGCCTTTTTAAACCGCTGTTGCCTCGCACTGTGTTTTAGTCTGCCCAGAAGAAGGGAGGTGTCCCGAAACGCGTAGGCAGCGTTTGCGTGTGGGGAGAAGATTCATGTGAGCAGTCCTGTTCTCGGCCTGACCTCCAGCGAGTGCGTTCCACCGGAGCGGCAACTCTTTCGAATTTCATTTGTGTGGCCAAGCCCAGGCCACGGCTACGCACCACCACGAGACCCGAGTGGGTCCGCAGCAATGCACTTGCCATGCACCGCGGAGCTGGAGGGGCCCTTTTGAATTTCCAGGACGCTTTGCAGAACTTTGTTTGTCCCACCAACACGTCTTAAAGGCCAGCACCCACATGGGTATTACAATAGGACTCCCAGTCCCATCATGCAGCAGTGTTACTCACCTGATTCTACATGAGGTTTGAAATATGCAAAATAAAGAAGGGACTGCCTTTTTAAACCGCTGTTGCCTCGCACTGTGTTTTAGTCTGCCCAGAAGAAGGGAGGTGTCCCGAAACGCGTAGGCAGCGTTTGCGTGTGGGGAGAAGATTCATGTGAGCAGTCCTGTTCTCGGCCTGACCTCCAGCGAGTGCGTTCCACCGGAGCGGCAACTCTTTCGAATTTCATTTGTGTGGCCAAGCCCAGGCCACGGCTACGCACCACCACGAGACCCGAGTGGGTCCGCAGCAATGCACTTGCCATGCACCGCGGAGCTGGAGGGGCCCTTTTGAATTTCCAGGACGCTTTGCAGAACTTTGTTTGTCCCACCAACACGTCTTAAAGGCCAGCACCCACATGGGTATTACAATAGGACTCCCAGTCCCATCATGCAGCAGTGTTACTCACCTGATTCTACATGAGGTTTGAAATATGCAAAATAAAGAAGGGACTGCCTTTTTAAACCGCTGTTGCCTCGCACTGTGTTTTAGTCTGCCCAGAAGAAGGGAGGTGTCCCGAAACGCGTAGGCAGCGTTTGCGTGTGGGGAGAAGATTCATGTGAGCAGTCCTGTTCTCGGCCTGACCTCCAGCGAGTGCGTTCCACCGGAGCGGCAACTCTTTCGAATTTCATTTGTGTGGCCAAGCCCAGGCCACGGCTACGCACCACCACGAGACCCGAGTGGGTCCGCAGCAATGCACTTGCCATGCACCGCGGAGCTGGAGGGGCCCTTTTGAATTTCCAGGACGCTTTGCAGAACTTTGTTTGTCCCACCAACACGTCTTAAAGGCCAGCACCCACATGGGTATTACAATAGGACTCCCAGTCCCATCATGCAGCAGTGTTACTCACCTGATTCTACATGAGGTTTGAAATATGCAAAATAAAGAAGGGACTGCCTTTTTAAACCGCTGTTGCCTCGCACTGTGTTTTAGTCTGCCCAGAAGAAGGGAGGTGTCCCGAAACGCGTAGGCAGCGTTTGCGTGTGGGGAGAAGATTCATGTGAGCAGTCCTGTTCTCGGCCTGACCTCCAGCGAGTGCGTTCCACCGGAGCGGCAACTCTTTCGAATTTCATTTGTGTGGCCAAGCCCAGGCCACGGCTACGCACCACCACGAGACCCGAGTGGGTCCGCAGCAATGCACTTGCCATGCACCGCGGAGCTGGAGGGGCCCTTTTGAATTTCCAGGACGCTTTGCAGAACTTTGTTTGTCCCACCAACACGTCTTAAAGGCCAGCACCCACATGGGTATTACAATAGGACTCCCAGTCCCATCATGCAGCAGTGTTACTCACCTGATTCTACATGAGGTTTGAAATATGCAAAATAAAGAAGGGACTGCCTTTTTAAACCGCTGTTGCCTCGCACTGTGTTTTAGTCTGCCCAGAAGAAGGGAGGTGTCCCGAAACGCGTAGGCAGCGTTTGCGTGTGGGGAGAAGATTCATGTGAGCAGTCCTGTTCTCGGCCTGACCTCCAGCGAGTGCGTTCCACCGGAGCGGCAACTCTTTCGAATTTCATTTGTGTGGCCAAGCCCAGGCCACGGCTACGCACCACCACGAGACCCGAGTGGGTCCGCAGCAATGCACTTGCCATGCACCGCGGAGCTGGAGGGGCCCTTTTGAATTTCCAGGACGCTTTGCAGAACTTTGTTTGTCCCACCAACACGTCTTAAAGGCCAGCACCCACATGGGTATTACAATAGGACTCCCAGTCCCATCATGCAGCAGTGTTACTCACCTGATTCTACATGAGGTTTGAAATATGCAAAATAAAGAAGGGACTGCCTTTTTAAACCGCTGTTGCCTCGCACTGTGTTTTAGTCTGCCCAGAAGAAGGGAGGTGTCCCGAAACGCGTAGGCAGCGTTTGCGTGTGGGGAGAAGATTCATGTGAGCAGTCCTGTTCTCGGCCTGACCTCCAGCGAGTGCGTTCCACCGGAGCGGCAACTCTTTCGAATTTCATATATATATATATATATATATATATATATATATATATATATATAAAAATATATATTACCTACTGGCGGTCGCCAGTAGGTAGTTATAGTTAGGACCTAGTTTCAATAGGAAAAGGGTTTTTCTTTTACCAATATCTGTGGCGCCGTTTGACGAATGTTCTCAAAACTTTTAAAACTAATGGAGCACTCCGGTCAGCTCCTGTCTTGAAGGTTTCGGGGTGATTCGTCAAGCGGGGGCCCAAGAAAAAAGGGGGGTCCCAAAACGTGCTTTCCCCATTTTAATTTCCATAGGAACTTTAGATAGGGCTACAGCCCGAACTGCTGAACGGACTTACAACAAATTTGGCAAAAAGGTAGCTCCTAGTTCAGAAAGCGACCTTTTTTTTAAATGCTGTAAATCCGTTCAGTAGTTCCTGAGAAATTAAAAAAATCAACATTTATATATCTGAGCACCGAGGAGGAGTCGCGACTACGCCCAAGCACGAGCTGACTTCTGATTGGCTGCCAACACTGTAAACCAGGAAGAGTTGGCAGCCATCTTGTGACTCGGTAACCGAGTCACATGAAATCTGAAAAAAGATGATGAAAAATAAGAAAAGGGGGCCTGGTACAAACACCCTGACCCCCTAGGCCTGCTCAGGGGGTCCCACAAAGACTCCCAGGCCCATAAAAAGCATTTTTAAAAATAATTTCGTCTGTATTTGCGCTGGGTGCGCGAAGCCAGATGAAATTATAAAAATAAAACAAAGCGCGTTCTCCTGCGCTTCGTTAGTTAAAAAGCCCCTGGGTTGGCCAGGTCCCGGGGGCAATACTAAATTATGGTGTGGGGGCTCGTGGGGGCCCCCACAGCCCCAGGGACCTCCACCTCCCTGGGGGTTTATAAATTATGCACGGGGCACGAGGCCCCCCCGCAGGCCTGGGGACCACCACCTCCCCGGGCATAGTTAAAATAAGGGTGGGGGCCTCGTGGGCCCCCCAAGCCCCGGGGACCGCTATCTCCCCGGGGCGTTCTTGAAATCCGGGTATGGGGTCCTCGTGGGCCCTCCAAGCCCTGGGAACTGCCACCTCCCGGGGGCTTTGAAAATTATTAGTGTGGGGGGCTCTAGCCCCCCACACTGCCCAGGGACCATCACCTTCCTGGGGCTATGCAAATGAAGGGAGGGGGCCATGCAGCCCCCCTCCTGTTGCCCTCAATGGCCCTGGGGACTGCCAAACCCCAGGGCCAGCTCCTGCAATGTCCCGGGGTGCCCACCCCCGGGACAATGCTGTTTGCTATGGGAGGGCGGAAGCACGGCTCCTGCCCTGTCGTAGCAAACTCTGCTTTGCTTTTTGGAAGCGAGAGCACGAAACTTGCTCTCGCTTCCAAAAAGCAAAGCAGATTGCTTTTGGGCAAGGGGAGCTGCATGTCAGCCATGGGGGCATTGGGACTTCATCCACGGTCCCCAACGTATGGCCAGGCCCCAGGGGATGAAGTTTATAAGTGGGATGGGAGGGGGGCCTTTTTTTAACGGGAGGTCGGCTCCGGGGGATGGGGTCCCTCAGGCCACAAGTGGACTTCATGCCCCGAGCAGCAGTGCGCCGGGCAGCGCGTTTGCAGAGTGGTGTAAAAAAGGAGTGTGGCCTCGGATCACTCTCACCAATCCAGCTGTGTGGGGCTTACTGGAGGTACCTGGTGGGCTAATTGGCCCCCAGGGACCCTCAGGAGGCAAGGGGACTTAATTCCACAACTTAGAATGCGCCAGGAGCATGTTTGCAGAGTGGTGGTGAAGGGGGGGTGGGGCCTGTATCCACCTCTCAGCAATCCCACTGTGTGGGGCTTACTGGCTGTAAGAGGTAGGCTAGTTGGCCCCAAAGGACCCCCAGCAGTGAAGGTGACTTCAATGCCCATCCAAGAGCGTGCCAGGGAGCGCGTTTGCAGAGTGGTGGGCAAAGGGACCGTGGACTGCTATGAGAACTTAGCAATCCTGCTGTGTGGGACTTACTGGAGGTAATAGGAGGGGTATTTAGCCCCCAAGGATGTCCTTGGGGACCAACTACCCCTCTTGTTACCTCCAGTAAGTCCCATACTATGGAATTGCTAAGACATCTACGCCCCCCTTTCTCCACCACTCTGCAAACGCGCCTCCTGGCACACTACGGGTTGGGGGATGAAGTCGACTGTAGTCATGAGGGACTTTGGGGGCAAGAAGCCCTCCTGGTACCTCCTGTAAGTCCTACGCAGCAGAATTCCTGAGCGCTGGTCAGAGGCTCAGCCTCCTTTCTCCACCACTCTGCAAACGCGACTACTACATTATAGTTATAAATTAGCATTTGAAAAACCTAAGAAATTAATTGAAAAAAACATAGGTTTCAGGGACATAATAGTAATTAGCATTTAAAAAGCCTTTGTAGTTAGTTGGACATTTCACTCATACAAAACCAGAGAAATTCGGCCGGTGTAGTTAGTTGAGCTAACTATAACTCGCACACCCGCAATGCACTGCTGATGACGTCACATATTACATCACTCATAGCATGGTCAGTGACATCACTGATGACATCTCAAATGGCATCACTGATGACGTCACTGATGACATCATCCACGTGATAATCTGATGCACCTCCTCACATCCTAATGTAACCTTTGATACTCCCACTCTAAAATACAGACTACCATTTTCGAAACCATAGACACACCAATACCAGTTACTACATACCCTCTCACTGATTCCTAGGTCTACACACACGTCCACTCATTCACCCATACAGTCACTCATACATCCAGTCACATATCAATACAGCACTATCATTTGCACTCATACACCTATACAGACACTCACACATCGCCACTCATCCATAGAGTAACTCACACACCTAGTCAATCATGCAAAGAATCATTCACACTCCAATTTACTCATGTATACAGTTATACACACACCACCTCACTTATTGATACAGATACTGACACATACTTACTCTCTTATACAATCACTGATACAAGCACACACTCATCCATACAGCCACTCTCACAATCACTCACTCACATATAGTGATTTATATACTCCAACACTCACATATACTGCCTTTCACATATGTAGTTACTCACACATATACCACTGAGACATCCATTCACTCACCAACACACCCATACACACACTCACCTACCCATACAGCCCATCACAGATACACTCTTGAACCCATACACCCAGTGAATTACCCACTCACACATCTATGTACTGAGTCACACACACCCCACCCACACAGACACTCAGGCATCCCTACAGATACTCAGACAACCAATCAATAACCCATATAGACACTCATGTAGCTACTCACCAAGCAATGCAACCGCTTACAGACCAACTGACAGACTGATACAGACATTTACACAGTTTACTCACTAACCTATACATTCAGTAAGACACGTTTAATCACTCACTTATACAGTCAGTCACACACCTAATAAATCATCTATTCAGACACTCATACACCCACTCATACTTCAATACACCTTGGCATATATATATATATATATATATATATATATACATATATATATATATATATGTATATGTATATATATATATATAAAAACATATTTAAACTTTACAGAAACACACAGTTTCTGTATGATGTCATCAGTGATTTCATTTGAGATGTCATCAGTGATGTCACTGACCATGTCAGGAGTGATGTAATATGTGACGTCATCAGCAGTGCATTGCGGGGGCGCGAGTTATAGTTCGCTCAACTAACTATAACGGCCGAATTTCTCTGTTTTTTGTATGAGTGAAATGTCCAACTAACTATAATGCCCCTCAAACCTATGGTTTTTTCTGTGAATTTCTATGTTTTTTTAAATGCTAATTTCTAACTATAAAGTCCCTGAAAACTATGTTTTTTTCAGTGAATATATATATATATGTATGTATGTTCAGGGATAGCCAGCCTT
Source organism: Triturus cristatus (assembly GCF_964204655.1). NCBI lineage: Eukaryota > Metazoa > Chordata > Amphibia > Caudata > Salamandridae > Triturus > Triturus cristatus. The sequence continues at coordinate 1,006,725,687 of NC_140584.1, forward strand.
TTTAAAATTGAGAGCTACTTCAGATCTATGAAAAACTTCCTGAGTTACTGCCTTGTACATGGATTCTGAGCTACTGCCTTGTATATGTACTAGATACTCGCATAAAAAAGATCAAGCCACTTAAACACTGCCACTAGAGCACCCAGTCCTGATGCATTACTCACACACCATTAATGACAAAAGAGCTGTCTGGGAATTATTTTTTAGCTATATGATCTGCAAGAACCAGTGTTTCCCCTTTATTATTCTTTGTGAATTATCTGTGAGCGGAGTCCCAATGGTTTTGTTGTTTCGTAGTCAAGCAATACAGGTGTTGACAATATCCACATTATAGGAGCTAGGACTCAAAATATGTCTATTTTCTGTATTTTCTGGCTAATTGTACTAAACCCTTCAGTTGAAGTCCAGAAACTGGTACTACTGATTTAAGAATAGGTACATGAACACTTCATACTGCTCTTCAAGTAAGCATACCTCTGCAAGCATCCCCATTTCCATAGCTCTTAGGCAAAGATGAAACACAAATTAATAAATGAAGAAATTGCTTTAGAAAGTACCTCTTAATGAACAAAGAAGAGGAAGACATAAGAACAGAACAGAAGTACAGAAAAGGGAGTGAAAGAACAGAAAGAAAGAAGGAAAGAAATAACATGAGGAAGGATAGAAAAAATGAACATATGAAAAAGGAAGCTGGAAAGAAGGGTAGGAAAGATTGAAGGGAGGGAGAAAGAATATGGGAACAGGAAACAGAGGGAAGAAGGAAAGGTGAGAAAAAATGATGGATGGTGAGGAAGGGATGAAGAAAGTCGGGGAACAGAAGGTGCTAAACGTATGAAGGAGAAAGAGAAAAAGGAACAGTGCAAAGAAAGAAAAAGAAGGAAAAAAGGAGGGAAGAACTGGGAAAAGGGAATAAAGGAGAGAAGAAAAAGATAGCAGGAACAAAGAAGGGGATTATAAAAAATAGTTAAATGCTAAAGAAAGAAGGAAACTGCAGAGAAGGAAAAAGAAAAAATGGACAAAGAGTAGAAGAGATAGAAAGGAACAAAGTGAAGATGGAGAAAAGAAAAAGAAGCAAAGGAAGAGTGAGTTGAAAAAACTGTACAATGTGTGCAACTTATAATTTGAAAGTGGTGTGTTGAGTTAAAATGTGTGTTATAAGTAACATTATATATGTATGTGTGCGATTTATAGTATTTATGTGTAAATTCAAAATTTAAGTTATAACTATACATTTAGAATTTCTAATGTTTGTGTAGTTTAAGTATGGTTTGTGTGGAAAGAATAAATAAAGTTTCCCTATCTATAACTTATCTCTAATTTATGCTTTCATGGAAATTCAATGGTTTTTATGTTTTTAATGAAAATGGGTTTCAAATCTGAGTATTGAGTGTTATTTATTAAGGTATTGGTTATTTGAGTGTTTTACAGTAAAATTAAGGAGAGTGTCGTACAGTTGAGTGATGTGGAGTATTGTACAGTGGAATTGAGTTCAGTGTAGTAGAATATAGTGGGGTAGAGTGGAGTTGTATAGCGTAGATGATTGGACAGTGGAGTAGAGCGAGTTAGTCTCATACAGTGGGGTAGAGTTCAGTGGAGTTACGTAACGTAGTGTGGAGTAAAGTATAACAGTACATTAGCGTTTCGTAGAGTAGAGTGACATCTTGAACCTGCCTGCCCAAGGAACTTTGGGCCTAAATCTTTGTTGCCAGTCGTTGGGAAAGTCTTAGAGAAACATATCAACTAGCATCTCTCTAAGCATCTAGAGGATAATTTGCTTCTGGATGACTCCCAGAACCGATTCCGGCTGAAGCCTAGTATGGAATTGGTCACTGAAGAGGTAAAACGATTCCTAGACAAGGAAGGAGTGGCATCTATCATCCTCCTTGACTTGAGTGCAGCATTTGATACGGTTCACCATGAGGCCTTGGCACTCAGGTTGAGAGAAATTTACTGCTCTAGCATGGCTTTGTCATTTAAAAAAAAAAGATAATTCCAAATTTGGGAACCCCTCTGCCCCCTGTAATTCGGGTGTCATTCCTTTGAAGTGTGGGATCCCACAGGATTCCACACTCAGCCCGAGCCTTTTACATATCTATGTCAGACCAGCGGCCTTCATTGTTAAGGAATTCAGAATGTTTATTGTCTCCTATGCGGATGATACGCAGCTTGTTGTCTCCCTTGCCCCAAATGAGGGTGCCCAGTTGTAGTTAGGTCCATGCCTTAAAAAAGTGGCCCATAGGATGGCAAGCTGCTCATTGAAATTAAATTGAGACAAATCGAACTGATGGTACTGAGAAACAACCCCCCTCCCCGTGACACTGCTTGGTTGGCCCTACGGTCTAGGGACTACACCCCCTCCATCTTCCCTGATAGAAAGCTTGGGAATGTTGCTGGACAGTTCTCTGTTGATGTTAGACCAAGCCAGAAAATTGACAAGCTCCTGCTTTACCATGTTAAGGGACCTTGTAAAAAAGTTAGGATATACTGCCTACTCTCTTCAGAAGAGTTATAGTCCGGGCACTGATCTCTTCACGCTTGTATTACAAGAACTCCCTATACCTTGGCTTCCCTAAAGCAGTTCAAATAGGGATTCCCATGCCGCAAAAAGCCGCAGCCAGAACCATCTACAAGATACCCAAAGGATCCTCTGCCAAGAAGGCTTTGATCTCTTCAATCTGGCTTCCTGTGGAACATAGAATTAAATTTAAGGCACTCTGTCTGACCCACAGGGCAATAAATAGGAAGGGCAGCCGTATGATTAGAGCCTTACTGAATGCCTACATTCAAAGTAGGACTCTAAGATCCTCAAATACAGGTTTCCTAACAGTTCCATGCATTCAGAAGGCCAGGTGGGGGGCTCTTATCTCTCCCCCAGACTTTGGAATACAATGCCAATCAATCTGAGAACTGAGCCGGACGAGGCTAAATTCAGAAACCATCTCAAAACTTGGATATATACCAAGTGCTGGTTTAATGCAGACTTGCAGGTGCACGCTTTGACTTACAGCGTGAGGAAGCCTTAGGGTAGGAATGCGCTTTACAAGGTAAGATAAGATAGTTGCATAGCATACAGTCAGGTAAACTCTTATAAATTTGAGTGCCGTCTTTTACGGTAGAGTGGAGTGCTGTATCGTAGAGTATTGAAAGTGTTGTTTAGTGGAATACAGTGTTGTACCATGGAGTATATTGGCATGGATTGGACTGTAGTGTTAGACAGTTAAGCCTACATGGGTAGAGTGAAGTAGAGTCTCGTAGAATGCAATAAATTGCAGTATATTTTAATAGAGTGCAGCTCTAGAGAGTGGAGCAGAGTGTTGTACAGTGGAGCCGCGTAGAGTGCAGTGGCTTACACTGTAGTGATGAGGAATACCGTACAGTGAAGTAGCATATAGTGCAATAGTGTACACTGAAATACTGTACAGTCTAATAGTGTACAGTGGAGTGTAGATGAGTGGATTGCCATACAGTAGAATAGCATAGACTGGAGTATCATAGAGTGGAGTGACATACACTGGAAAAATGTACAGTGGAGTTGAGTGGCGTACAGTACAGTGTGATAAAGTGAAATGCCATAAAGTGGAGCCGCTTACAAAGGAGTGGTGTGTAATGGAATAGCATAGAATGGAATGCCGTAGAGTGGTTTGGCGTACATTTGAGTGGCTTACAGTGAAGTGCCATACAGTATAATAGCGTAGAGACCTGTGGCATACAGTGAAATAGCATATTGTCGAGTAACGAGTAGTGCAGTGGTGTAGACTGGATTGGCATCCAGTGTAATGCATACAGTGGAGTTGCGATTACTGCAGTAGTCTACAATGAAATGGGGTAGAGTGGACTAGCATATAGTGGAGTGTCGCAGATTGGCATGTCATCCAAGGGAATAGCGTACAATGCAGTGGCGTACAGTGGAGTGGCATACAGTGGAGTAGCGTGCATTGGAGTGCCATACCGTCAAATAGCATAGAGTGGAGTTTTGTCAAGGGGATCGGCATATAGTGGAATAGTGTTGAGTGGAATAGCGTATAGTGGAGTTGTGTACAGTGGAGCTGTGTACAGTAGAGTGGTGTACACTGCAGTGGCATAAAGTGGAATAGCATATAGTTAAGTGGTGTATAGTCAAGTCAAGTATTTCTTTATTCGGTTTTTAGCAGATAAAAAAAACCATAAAAGCAATCTCATAAAAAAGACATTTACATTTCATAACAATTTTAAAAACGAACTACTGACAGTTAATACAAGATAAAAATACTTTTTTCTTTTCTTTTAATAAACAATAAAAATTACTTAGTTGCTTCGCTGTGTTTTATTTATAGAGTTAACACGAATTCATTACTAATATATACAACACTCTAGCGAGATGTCGCTCTCACTTTGCTCAGTTGGTTTACTTCGTACTGGGCACGTTTACAGATTTAGTCGATGTCGAAAAATGCATTTCAGAAATTTAACAATGCACTTCGACATCCACTCCTCCCCCAATGATTGTAAGAATAACAGGGCCGGACGGCATCTTCTTATTCCTACATGTTTTAATAGCGGGATCAGCCAGATCTTTCTGTGCTTTCAATAAAATTTACAAAAGAAAAGGGTATGGATAGTGGCCTGAATTGAGGTCTCATCACACGGGCACAATGATGGTACTGTATCCCAGTTATTTCTTTCCGGGAAAGCAACCAGACGGTGAAAAATATTTAACCTGTATCTTATTAAGAGAAATCTCTCAAAAGTGGTAAGATCGTGGGTTAAATATGGCTGGATTGATAAGGTTATTTGGACAGCAACTCAATGTTGCACAGAAGGTTTATAGGCTTCTTTCATTAACCGAATTTCTTCTAGATGGGCCAGTGAGAGCGCCTGTAATGCCTTTCTTGATAGTGACCGGATTGTAGCGGGAGCCAGATAGTATTTTTCCAGACCCAAATCAAGTAAGAACCCTTTTATATAAACCAACCAGCCAATTTTAAATGAGTGAGTGTGTTTTTATACCCGGACCATATACGATGCCAAAAAAGAAGTGGCTGAATTTTTACTAGGTACATTGGATATGAAATTCCCAGTTCTGTATGGCACGCGAAGGTGGATGTACTTTTAGGTACCGCTAGGAGGAAACGGAGGAATGCAAACTATAACTACAGAGTGGTACTCGCCACTGCTGTGTCCGGACAGAAGCTCAGGAAGGCGGCACCAACGTAGTCAAGTTTCGACAAGGTATGTTTTATTTGTTGATTTTTAATTATCACCAGCAAAGTGCAAGTGCATTCTATGCAAAACGACCTACGCGTTTCGGCATACCCACATCGTCTGGTTCATAGAGTCAAAGTGCAGAGTGTCTGATAAAGGGCTAAACCTAGCCCACCAATCACATGATTACAATACTTAAAGCGGAACACGTACCACATGGAATGTTTCATAGTGTTACATGACATACAATGCATATACAGGTCCGGGGTCTCAGATCACACTATGGCCAATATATGGATTAAGGTTCATTTATAGTCTAGTGAGTCTAATCATTTTGCTATGATTATGCAGACTCATAGCGAGGGGTGCAATGTGTTGTGTGCCATTTATAATGGATGTGTACATATTTGTTTTTATTGTTTATAAGGTAAAGTCCCTTATTAAGAATTACACAGTAGCAAATCGTGGATGAAGGTGAATGAATCCGGAAGGGTGGAATACGCTGCAATAGTCACAATGATTAAATGCCTGTTTGTTTTCTTCGTGTGGTTAAGTACCCTATTATAGACCAAACAATGACACTAACCATGCATGAATAAGAAGTGAAGAAACCAGTAGTAAATAGCACTGTACCACTAAATTGTGAATGTATACAGCATTTTTCACTCACATCATACATTGTTATATTCTAAAACAGCAATCACCTCAGTTGTAAGTCATAGTGTGTTGTTATTACAAATCATGAATTGTTATTATTGTGTAGAGCTCGTAATATTTATTCTTGACTTACTAAAGTATAGGCTAAATAACAAGAACTCCCATATACAAGCAAATGTTCATGCCTAACTGCCCCATTGCAAGGTACCATATGTAAAGTGCAAGTATGGTAATAAGTATCTGCCAAAAATAATTGCATGTAAAGTGCAAGTGCTATTTTGTACCATTGTGCAAAGGGAGCCGAATGCCATTTCAAATATCCAATGATCACATTGGATATACTCCCCTATATAAAGTGCAAGTGCAGATTGTTCTTTACAATTAATTTCTATATGTAAGGTGCAAATGCAATCTGTTTGGACTCAAATGATTTTATCCACAGTTCAACAATATATAATCAGGGAGCAGTTTCAGTTTTTTTATATCCATTCATTAATTCAAACAACCTCATATTCTGCGCTTCTAAACATCCCACTAAAAACGTCTGGCATTATAAAAATCACCAAAATACCCATATTCCTATCAAACCTCGTCTCTCATCTAAGGTAAATATATTTAAGACCGATCTAAAACACATCCTCACCCTGTATAGCAATATCTTAGTTCAACTTCCTTATCACATTAGCTGAAGTAAATAGAATCTTATTCAATATTGAGGGAGGATAGTATACCTAGTCAGTCATTAAAGTCCATAAAAAGTTTCTGCTGTGGATTAGGAGAGTTCATAGAAAGGTGTGCAGTTCCGCGTCCACATTGAGGCCCCATGGGACCTCTGTCCCAATAATAATAATCCATCTGGATTCTGCTTTTCTCAAACTGAGTTCATGATTGCCACCTCTGATTTCCACTGGAATGTGTTCAATACCAAAGAAGGAGAGATTGCTAAGATCCCCTCCATAGTCCTTACAGATATGTTTGGCCATGGTATACGTATAGTCCCTGTTGGTAATAACTCTGAAATGTTGCAGGATGCGTAGTTTCAATTTATTGATGGTACTCCCAATATAGAGTTTCCCACATTTACACTGTAGGACATACACCACACGGGTTGTCTCACATAGGATCCTCTCTCTGATTGCTTTCTTCTCCCCGCTGAAGGTTGTTACATCTTTACAATTCTGTTCATGCTGAAAAGTAACCCAGTGTCAGTAAATCAGCTAAGGATGGTGCTTTTCAAGTGACCCATGGTGTCTTCTCTCAAATCTTCATCCTTCCTTAGATCTTTCTCCTTGTTATCCTCCAAATTCTTTGGGTGCAATAGAAGGCACCTGTTCTTTTTCATCTTACTGAGGTTAGCATTCTCTAATACCGCTCCCGGATACCCTTGTCTCAAAAATCTAGCAAACATCTGATCTACCTGGTTTAAAAATTCAGATTCTTCTGAGCAGTTCCTGCGAGCCCACAGGAACTTGCCATAGGGTACACTCCACTTGAGGCATTTGCGATGAGCACTATTTACCGCAAGAATGCTATTGCAGGCCGTTGGTTTCCGAAATAGAGTGGTACAGATTTTGTCATTCTGAATATATACATGGATATCCAAATACCCAATTTCTAGTTTGTTCATTGTATAAGTAAATTCTTATTAGCGAGAATTCTTATTAAGAGATTTTAAGAAAGACTCTAATTCGTCCATGGAGCCTTCCCAAATTAAAAATAAATCATCAATGTAGTGTTCCCACAGTACCTTTTTTTTCCATTGTTTGTTCTCTTCTATCCAAATGTATTCCACTTCCCAAAACACCCATGGTCAGATTGGCTTAAGTTGGTGCAAAAGATGTTCCCATGGCAGACTCCCTGTTTTGCTTGTAAAACCTCTTGTCAAAGACAAAAATATTTAATCGTCAGACAGAACTGCATCCTGGCAAGCAGCATCTTTGTGTGTGTTAACAAGAACGTGTCCTCAAGAAGAATTTGCCTGCCCTTATACCATCCTCATGTTGAAGGGAAGTATATAGTGAGACCACGTCTATTGTGGCCATCACATATTCTTCTCTACAAGGTATGCCCCCGATTCGATTGAGGAAGCCCATTGTATCACGAATATAAGAGGGCAGATTTTCAACGAATGGAAATAAAAAGATGTCTACAAAACATAATGTGTTTTCCAACAGTGAGCCACATGAGCTCACAATTGGACTGCCAGGGGGATGATCCAGGCTCTTGTGGATTTTTGGGAGTACATATATTGTGGGTGTAATCGGATATGTTGTTAAGAGATATCCAAATTCCAAGGAGTCCTTGTCTGTGCCAGTCATTCACCAATTTATGATATTGCATGGTTATCTGTGGAGTTGGATCCTCCTTGAGTTTAATATAACATGTGGAGTCACTAAGTTGTCTCCTGATTTCCTGGCAATATTTTTGGCAGTCCATTAACACAATATTACCCCCCTTGTCTGAGGGTTTGATGATGGTATTGGCATCACCTTGAAGATCTCTTAGAGCCCACCAGTCGTTGCTTGTCATATTTAGTTTTTAAAATTTCTGTATTTTTTCTCTTTCAGATAGATGTCCCAAATGTCTACCTTATTGCCAGGTGGAAGTTGGAGACAAAATCTAGAGTGCGGCCGACACTGACTACTTATTGAGCTGGTGGTTTATTTACCCATCCTATGACAGAGCTCTTCATTAGTTGCATTCTCAATTAGGAATGCGTTCTTTTCTGAATTCTCATTTTCCAGACTATGCAGAGTTCCTAAAGCTGTTATGTCATTTATTGTGAGTGGTGTCAAAATTTGAGATTCTGGGATCCCAGGAGCTTTTGGAATTTGATTTATAAAATGCTTTTTTATTTTTAGTTTTTGTAGAGATCCACCCTGGTTGAGGCCAAATCCATCCCATTAGATGGGTGGAAGGTCAATCCTTTGTTGAGCAAGTTAAGATGTATATATATCTATATCTATCTCTCTCTATATATATAAATATATATATATATACACACACACACACACACACCCACATATATAACCATGTGTCTATGATTATGAGCAGTGCTAGTCCAATGAGAGTGGGATGTCTAATAGGTGGGGGCCCGGAAGAGAAAGGAGGAGGTAGGGTGGGAGGGAGACATGGTAAGACTCGCCATCCCTGCAACGATTATAGGGCCTCGCTACTAGGGCTGAACGTAGAGTTGCAGAGCTCAGAGTCTTTGTAGTGTGAGGCTACTGAAATTCCTTCTTTGACATGTAGCCCATGAGGGGTTGCCAAAGGCAAGTGAATTTCTATTCTGTGTTGGGTATGATGTGAGTGATATGTTCCATGGCTAGGACCTGCCACATTTTGTGAAACTAGATACAGGTAGGTCTCTTCTTAGAAGGCAATCAATTGAATGCCCTCTACATGTCATGTGTCGTCTGAGAGCCCAGCCTAACCCCGTCATCTTGATTGGTCATACACCCAAGAGCACAGCAGTGGGGTCAGCTAGGATAGGGTAGCTTTGACACGGCCCACAAGCTCCTTCCAAAAAGTCTGGATGAGTGCACAGTCCCACCATATGTGTTTGAAAATACCCAGCTCATGGTTACATCACCAGCAGAGGTTGGAGGTCGTGGGGTACATACTGGGCAAAGCAAAAACAAGGAGAGGATGGATGGAGCGCTGAACCTTTTCAGACACTCACCCCCAGTCACAGATCTGGGTTGAATCCATCATCGTTCTCAAGCTCACTTCGCCACCTCAGTTCAAACCCAGCCATATACAGATCAGTCCTCACCCTGTGCCTCATCGGAACAGTCCAGCCCGAACTGCCAAGCGAGATCTTCCCTAAACCGGAAACAAGCATCCTGGGACGGGTTACGGGGTAACACCCCTCATTAGTCAGGCTAGCTGGAATCCAGTGGCAAAGTGAGCAAGGTACCTATGTCTGCGCATACCCTGCCAACTTGGGGCGAACAAAGCAAACACAAGGAGATGATGGACGGAGCGCTGACACCTTTCAGACATTCACCCCCAGTCACAGATCTGGGTTGAATCCATCATCGTTCTTTAGCTCACTTCGCCACCCCAGTTCAGACCCAGCCATATGGAAATCGAGCTTGACCCTGTGCCTCATGGGAACAGTCCAGCCCGAACTGCCGAGCCAGGTCTTCCTTGAACTGGAAACAAGCATCCTGGGACTGGTTTTGGGGTAACACCTCTCATCAGCCAGCCTAGCTTGAATCCAGTGGCAAAGTGAGCAAGGGACCCACGTCTGGGCATACCCTGCCAACTTAGGGCGAATAAAGCAAACACAAGATGATGGACGGAGCGCTGAAACTTTTCAAACACTCGCCCCCAGTCACAGATCTGGGTTGAATCCATCATCGTTCTTTAGCTCACTTCACCACCTCAGTTTGGACCCAGTCATATGCAAATCAGTCTGGTTTGGGAATCAGAGTTAATTCCACTTCCCCATAGTGGCGTCAGGCCAGTGCTGGAGAGGAGATGGAGTGCAGGAGCAAGTGGTTCTGAAGAGAGCGTCGGAATGCTTTGTAAAATTCCAGTGGTAGGCCACCTGGCACTGTGTTTTTTACACACTGGTATGGCTTCGACCACTCGTCTTAGCACAGCAGCGTCGATTGGGAGGGTCTGGTAGAATTTGCGAAAGGCCTCTTGCTTATCTTACTCAACCAGCAGCCAAGCTCCTGCCTCTGTCTTGGCCCACAAGATATAAGGTCTTAACCTGCTGGACCCTCAGTTTGCGAGCAAGTAGGGTGTCTACTTTGTCACCTTGGTCATAGAAGTGCTGCCCTATTGTCAGTAGGGAGAGTATCGCACAGTTAGTTCTGTGGCGTTATAGTTGGCCTCTGACTGCAGCCAACCAGCTTTCTTTTAAGAAGTTTGGTGGGTTTTTGTTTGTCTAGGATCTTGACGTCCTATATCTCTGCTGTCAGAGAGTTTTCCACGACTAGCGCCTCCCTGGCCTAATGCCTATGATTGTGCACTGGACTTTGGCTTTGAAAGCATCCCAATACGTACGTGTATGTATGTCTGGGGAGGAGTTGTGTGTAAAATAGTCATCAATTGAGGCGTGGCCGAGTGGTCCAACATGGCGGACATGCTCTGAGCGAGCTCCTACAGCCCGATCATAAATCCGTCAAATACCCTGCTAAATCTGCTGTGTTGCTGGATACAGTTGCCCCCACAGGGATCTCCTACATTCCCCACCACCCCAAGGATGGAAGAATAAATCATGTCGGGCTGGGGGCGAGCTGATGTGGCGATCACTAAGCGGAGCTTTGACAACAAAGAGATGAGAGCTGGACTGCAGAGCCTCCGTCCTCCCCGCTAGACTGCTGGGCGAGGGGCCTGTAATGTTCACAGGCGGGGTAGCAGTACAGTCTGCCCACGACCTTAACGTACGTGTTGGTGCTGGTGTAGACGCCAGGCGCATGTATAAAATAAAGAGGCGTGGCCCCGTTTAGTCAGTCGGGATCGTGCCACAGATCCGAACACCCGTGTAGAGTGTTATTTCAGCAGCTGCAGCACGCACATGGTATCCCGCACTGCAGCTTATTACACTGACGACGACAGAGGTAACGAGCTCACGCCACATCACTGCACAGCTCCACAGCGCTCTGCAATAGTGAGTAGCCTGCTGCCACCAGAGAGGGCCCTGCAGCCCCAATAAGAGCCAGCCTGCTACCACTAGAGAAGACCCTGCAGCCCCAATCAAAGCCAGAGTTCACACAAGTGATTAGCCCTCAGCACCCCAGCCTGTGACCACACACACGTCTGGCTCCCCAGCACTCCCTGGTGGACGTCGATGACTGGGGCAGACTAATAAACCACGGTGCACAGAATCCACAGTCGCAGTTGACCACAGTCAACCTCGGTCAGGCGGGTGCCCCTCCAGCCAGATAGAGAGGCAGTGCACATGCCGCGAGGTACACCCACAGCTGCATCCTGATGGTGATGATCCCTGCCATCGAGCCCTTCGTTGTGGATGGTGCTCCCTCTTCCCTCGCCCCAAAATGGAGGGACTGGACAGAACGTCTCCAATTTTATTTTGAAGGGGCAGGAATAGCCCGTGACAGGCGCAGAGCACTGCTCCTCCACCTAGGAGGCAAAGACATACATTGCATCTACAAAATGCTGGTAGAGGCCACCTCCAAGACGTACGTTATACTGCTAAACGCTCTTAATGCGCATTTCGAACCGATGGCGAACAGAGACTATAAGAGATTAATTTTTTACCAAGCTAAACAGGAAGTGGAGGAGTCGTTAGACGCGTTCCATGGGCGCTTGAAAGAGCTGGCCAGCATGTGCGGTTTCCAGGGTGAACAAGAGAAAATCAGGGCCCAGATAATACAAGGCTGCTACTCCTCAAAGCTCAGAGAGAACATCCTCCAAGAATCCGGCAAATCCTTGGTTGACATCCTCAATAGAACGAACCATCTAGAGGTACAGGATGAACACTCCCTCCAGTGTAGTCTAACTCAATTCTCCGCCCTTAGCGAAGAGCAAGTGGTAGACTTACTGTCGCAAACCAAGTCCGGGTCCCCACTCAACCCCTATCTCCCTCATATCTTAAATCTAGCATTGGATGAGGTCTATACATCGTTGACCCCTCTATTAAATCTAGTTATAAGTTCAGGAACCTTCCCTCATTGGAGCACCTGGAGGCTAAAAACTACCACCCGATCTCATGTCTACCTCTACCCTCTAACATCTTGGAGAAAGCCATAAACCGGAAACTCACGGCTTACCTTGAGGCTAACAACATTCTTGACTCCACCCAGCATGGTTTCAGAGCTCAGTATTCTATGGAATCAGCTCCGATCATGGCTACAGAGGAGATCCATAGGGTGCTGGACGAGGGTGGTAGGGCGGCCTTGATACTGTTAGACCTCACGGCAGCTTTTGATACCGTAAACCATGTGGTGTTAACAAATAGGCTGCAAGGCCTTGGCCCTTTTAACATCTTTTCTTTCCTCCAGGGACCAAATAATACTGGGAGGGTTTGAGGTCGGAACGGTTTACTCGCCCAGGTGGAGTCCCTCAGGGCTCGGCATTGTCGCCTACCCTTTTCAACATTTATGTGGCCCCGCAGGCCAGACTGATTAAAAGTCATGGTTTAGCGCTCGTGTCTTATGCTGACAACACGCAGCTATTGGTGTCTGTCACCCAAAATGACAACATGTCAGCTGAACGGTTTTGCAACTGTCTCTCCTCGCTGATGTCATGGATGGACGCAAATTTCTTAAAACTTAATACTGAAAAAACCGAGATTCTGGAATTCGGCCAGAAATCCTCAATTTGGAGCCAACTTTGGTGGCCCATTGAAGCCGGAATGTGCCCGTTGCCGGTGTCTAAGGCTAGCAATCTCGGCTTTTTGATCGATGAAGATCTTACATGTGCCCCTCAAATAAACCAAGTGGCCTCAGCCTGTTTCTTCACTTTAAAGGTCTTATGTTAGATTCTTCCATTTATTCCGTTCTCCTTGAGAAAAACGGTGGTTGGAGCCTTAGTTCTATCAAGGATAGACTACTGTAATGCCCTTTATTTAGGCGCTGGAGTTAAACAGCTCAATAGGCTTCAATCACTGCAAAATGCAGCAGCGCGAGCTTTGTAGGGTCTACCCAAGCATCATTCCACCTCGGCCAGTATAAAACAACTCCATTGGCTTCCGGTGAGACGTTGGGTGGAGTTCAAAGCCCTCTGCCTAGTGCATAAAGCCATCTAAAGAGGTGGGGCGGTAGACATACAATCCCTATTCCCCCGCTGCATCCCTCTGCGCCTCCTAAAATCTATGGACACTGGGCTAGTTCTTCTTCCCAGGATAAAAAGAGTGAGATGGAGAGGAAAACGCTTTTCCTTTTTAGCAGCCAAATTATGGAACTCCCTCCCCGTCTCACTGCGACTTCAGCCCTCGCGCACTCTTTTTAGGAAGGGCATAAAAAACTTGGCTCTTCATGCAATCTTAATCACGGCAATCTCGGCTCACACTACCCAGCGCCAAGACGCCTCGGCATAAGTGCGCTCTACAAATACATCAGTCAGTCAGTCAGTCACCATGGGACGGTCAAAAGAACTAGCGAAGGCTAGAGCATCCCACATGGGGGCCGCTCTCCACCGTCCCATCAAGACGGAGCAGGTGAACGCTGTGAAAGCCAAGTCGCGCCAAAGCCCTGGCAAGCGTCCGCAGGACAGAAAGAAGGAATGCGGCTACTGTGGGGGCACGCCCCACTGCATGCAGGACTGCCCGGTGAAAGGGAGGAGGTGCACGGCCTGCGGAAGGATGAACAACTTCACAGCAGTGTGCAGGTCATCGAAGCCCCAGAAAGAAATGGCCCGACTGTAGTCGAAACACAAGACAGCGAAGACATGGACTACGACACGGGAGTTTACCCCGTCCATTATGTAATCGCAGTAGACCAACCGCCGTGGAAAAGATGCCGGCTCCCAAAGTGCCGAATCCAGATTCACCACCAAGGTGTGCAGGCCACCATAGACACAGGGGCCTCAATCGAACTGATGGCCGCCAACTTATACAACCATTTGAGTCCACGCCCACCTTTGCGTGAAGCAAAGATTTGTGTATTTGCTTATGGGCAGAAGACACCCATCTCACTCCTGGGATGCTTCAAAACCGAATTTCGGCATCAGGATCTCAGGATCCCCACGTGACCAAAGAAGGGAGTGAAATGCTGGTAAGTGGCCAGAAAGCAGAAGAGCTGAGGCTGATCACCTTTGCTCTCGCTGTCCAGGAAGAGGAACTAGCGGCCATCATGGAGGAGTTTGACGACATCTTCAAAGGAATTGGATGCCTCAAAGGAAAAGAAGTATCTCTCCACATCAACAAGTCAGTTCAACCGGTGGCACTGAGGCACAGATGCATAGCGTTCCACCCACGACAAAAAGTCAAAGAGGAGCTGGAGGCGTTGAAGCGGCAAGGGATCATAGAGAAGGTCAGCGGGCCCACTCCTGGAGTGTCCCCGATCGTGGTGGCGTGAAAACCAAAACAGCCAGGACACGCCCGCATCTGCGTTGACATGCGCCTCCCAAACATAGCTATAAAAAAGGAACGTCACATAACCCTCACCATTGATGACATTCTGGGGGAGCTAAACGGTGCTGTGTGGTTCTCGAAGATGGACCTACGCTCGGGGTATCACCAACTGCCCCTACATCCGGATTCCCGATACGTTACCACATTCTCTACCCATGTGGGCCTCAGACAATACAAGCGCCTCAACTTTGGGATCTCGAGTGCCGCTGAAGTGTTTAAGAACACCATTAGGGAAGTCCTCAGCGGGCTCCCAGGAGTACTGAATGTGAGTGATGACCTGTTGGTATACGCCACGTCTTTGGAGGATCACCACAGAAGACTCCGCAGCGGTCTTCAGCGGATCCGAGAGTCCAGCCTCACCTTGCACAAAGAAAAGTGCCAATTCTTGAAAAAGAAAATCAGCTTCTTTGGCTACACATTCTCGGACAAAGGAGTGGCCCCAGACCCCGACAAGGTGCGAGACATTCAGGAAGCCCTGGCACCCTCCAACATCTCGGAAGTGCGGAGTTTCCTAGGGATGGTAAACTTCTGTGGACGTTTCATCCCGATCTGACCAACATCACAAAGCACCTCAGGGAGCTGACGAAGTCCGCCACCACGTGGCAGTGGGGCCCCGACCAAGATTAAGCCTCCAAAGACACTAAAGCAGTACTCTCAGCAGACACCACGCTGTCGTACTTTGACCCGGCCCAGTCTACCAACGTTGCCGTTGACGCCAGCCCCTATGGCAGTGGTTCCCAAACTTTTTTGACCCATGGCTCCCTTGACCTAATTGGCAGTTGGCCGTGGCTCCCCAACATTTTTTTACGGGTGGGCGGGTGGCGGGGGGATGTAAGCCTGACCTCGGGAGTACTTCCTGTTGTCTTCCTTAAATTAATTTGGATGCAATGAAGGTAGTATAATCATATTTGTAACAAAATACGAAGATAACAGCTGTTTAATAAAACTTTGTTAAGTGTGAAACGATACAAGATTAATAGCCAAATATGTTTCCATGCAACTTTTATTAACCACACAACAATAGTTCGCAAATTTCTATGTAATAAAATATCTTTTCAATGAACAGGTAAAACAGAGTCCGAAATTTACCTTACAAATCCTAGTGAGATGGATGTGCTTGTTTTTCCTTACATAACTCCTGAAATCTTGGAGTTATTTTTGAGATTGCAACACGCATTTCTTTTTCAAGGTGAATTTTTGCCCTATATTTAGACTTTATCACTGCAACTGCTGAAAAACCTGCTTCACAAAGGTACGAAGTTGCAAAAGGGATCAAAACATGCAGGGCTCTCTTGCTAATCATTGGATATTCATCTCCAGCTTGGCACCAGAACTCAAGCAGTGACTGAGACTGGAACCTTACTTTCAATGTTGAGTCACTTGAAACATCAATAAGCTGTTCTGCTTCCTCATTGTTGAAATGCTGAGGTATCTCAGCGTTGAAGGGGTCTCTCACCCATTTTATTGGCTCCACTTCATCCTCTGGAAAATATTTATCAAGGTAAAAACGCAGTTGAGACAAATACAGAACAAAAACTGTCCTCAGTTCCTCCTTTAACGCCATCTCATTCTCCTGCAGGAACTGGTCCAATGAAGGAAAACATTTATAGTCACCTTTGCTTAGACTGCTTTTCCAAAGGATCACTTTCTTCTTAAAGCCTGAAACTTTGTCTGACAGTTGCAAGATGTTAGTATTATTGCCTTGCAAGGACTTGTTCAGTGCATTCAGTTTTTCAAATAGATCAGAAAGAAAAGCCATTTGTATTAGAAAGTCTGCATCAATAAACTTGTCAGCAAAACAATGTTCATCACCATGTAGATATGAGTAGATTTCATTCCTCAGTTCATACACCCTAAGCAGGGAGTTACCTAGAGACAGCCACCGAGAACTGCTATAGAACAAGAGACATGAGTGTTCCGCACCCATGTCCTCACACAGTTTAGCAAAAAATCTTGCTTTCAATGGTCTTGTTTTAATATAATTTACCACTTTGATGACAATTTTCAGAATACCATGCAGTTCTTCACTGAGGTTTCCTGCTGCCAGTGCTTCTCTGTGAATTATGCAGTGTGTCCAAACAGCATTAGGAGCTTTAGATCGTATGCAAGCTTGAAGTCCTTGGTAGCATCCTGCCATTGAACGGCCCCCATCTGTACAAACTCCAACACATCTCTCCCAGTCAATTTGATTCAGTTGCATGAAATCATCCACAACCGCATACAAGTCTTGACCTGTGGTTCCACCTTTGATTTCTTTACAGAACAACAAATCCTCAACAATTTGTTTTTCGTATAGAAACCTGACATAGCAAATAAGATGGGTGTCTTTGTGGTTGTCTGTTGCCTCATCCAACTGGAGTGCAAAGTCTTTGCCTCTTAGATTACAGATGAGCTGATCGTTAATATCTTCAGCCATATCATTTATCCTCCGGCTGATAGTATTATTAGAAAGAGGCACTTTCAGCAGCTGTTTACCCGCATCTTCGCCGATCATGATTGTTACCATCTCAACAGCAGCAGGCAAAATCAGCTCTTCTGCAATTGTGTGGGGTTTTTTACTCTGTGCAACTAGATAGCCCACTTTATATGAAGACAGGAGGGCGTTACTATTAGTTTTGGTTTGTTTTGAGAAAGTGGACTTTTGTAGTTTGGCTTCAGCAACTTTTCTTTCAAAAAAATCCCTTGGCTTTCCGACCACATTTGGGTGAAGACTTTCAAGATGTCGCTTAAGTTTACTTGGAAGCATGGATTCCAGAGCCAAAACTTTTAAACAGATTGCACATTGAGGACGGTCCTCGTTATTAACCCGAACACACGTGAAACCATAATCCAAATACCTGTCATCGTACTTTCTGTACTTGGCCTTTCGTTTCCCGTCGTCTTTTTTGTCAGAAGAACCTGCAACTTCACTTTGCTCAGATGAACTTGAACTTGGCATTAGAAATCTCTTCATTGTCAATCACAAAGATGGGAATCAGTTCCTCTCGTCTTTCTATCTGTAAAGTCCCTGGTCGTCGTTTCTTTTCCTTTGCTGAAGTATTTCCAGGTTTCTTCCAGGTGTCATCCACAGTCTCCACGGAATAATAAGCCTGAAGTACAAAACATCCAGGTAAGACAAGTATAAGTAGAACTAAAGTTATTCTCTGCCTAATGATGGATCTATTATTTCTGTTAGTTTGCAATAGTAGCCCATGATGATGGTGACCATTTGGACTTATTATTCTTATTGGTACCCCGCACAGACAGAAAGAGCATTCAGTTTTCTAATGAAGTCTAAGGTCAAATAAAATGGCAAATTGTAAGTTTGCTGCAATTTAGCCCAGCGGTTGGAACCAACAATAGAAAACATGAGCAGCTCTGACTTAGTTCATATAAGCAAGGTTTAAACCAGCGTGAAATCAAATAGAAACACATTTGGCCTCTTTGGGGATGAAAACCTGAGGCATTGATGCGCTTTTCTTTAAAGACACAAATGTCATGGATGGGTGGAAAATAATTTAGAAAGGCTGCCTACTGTGCCAGGAGGAATAAATGCGGCTTTGGAAGGCTGACTTGTCCGTATTCTCCTCCGCAGAACCATTTTGCAGGCTCAGAAATGTATAAATCAGTACGCGGGTATAAATGATAAAACAGCACAGGATTCCTGGGTGGTCCAGCTTTAGAACTGGTGGTGCCCAGTGCGACAATGTTTGCGCCCCACAGATTCCATCACTACCACCCTTTAGCAGTGCCCCCCTCAAGTCTCCATGACCACTCTCTCTCAGATATATTGAATCAGTTATATAGTGCCACCTATACCAGTGTAAGGTGTCAGGGCACTTATCACACACACATTACACAGAGCAGAGACAATCAATCATATGTGTGTAAATTAGTGTATAGGAAATGTTTCATAAGCCAGAGGACTACAAGGTAAGTCACAGGTCATCCATACTGGTACAGTAAGTGTGGATTTTAACATTCTACACTGCTTTTAACCAAAAGATCTGACAAAGGCACTGACCTATTTAAACTAGCTTCACTGTGTGACGTGCATGGTACACATTCTTTGCAGCAGGCACATTAACACATTCATGGTCAGCACTCTCAAATAAACACAAGCAGGAGCAGCACCACACATATGCTCATAGAGTTGTGTTATTCACTGTGCACATGTTCTACATTATTTAGGAAAAACAGGACTTTGATGGTTCGGTTTATTTACCACTGTGGGTGATATTTAATGGAATGTCTCCAAATCCAACTTATTTGTGGCTAGTACACAAATGATTTGCTGTAGTTCCCTTTTGAACTAAGAGGGTATCCAATGTACGCCAGGGAGGGGCGGGTGTTTACCAGATTTTGATGATATCTACATGAAATAAATTGCCCTACATTGAACCTACATGGAACTCATTTACATATCTAGTGGTTTTCTTTGAAACTTATCGCAGAGCCAGTCCTCCTGAACCTCTGTTGGACCTCAATGCTTTAAAGTGGGACTGTCCTTGTTTGCGTGTTTAAAATACAAAACCACGAGTTAGAACCAAACAAGGCCCAGCCTTTACCCAGCGCCCTGCTGAATCCGACTACAATCGGTGCAATAAATAATATATAAAGAAGGTGCATCTTAAAAATAGTAATGCATAACATAAACAAGTACCTTAAAAGCGCATAGTAGTGAGTGCCACACAAGCCTCAATCAAACAGCAATGTAAACAGACCTGAGTAACGACCCATCTCTCTTTAGTGGTGAAGTTGGAACTTTCCCCGAGAAGAACAAGCCATCTCATGTAAAAAAGAATTACCCCCTTTATCAACTTTGAATTTGCTTTAGGAAACAAAATTAAAGTTGTGTGCAGCACGGTGTAAACACGCACAGGAACCAATAGCACCTGCTATTGGTTTCATGTGCTTTAGAGAATATATATTTTTAACATGCCACACTAGTACAGCAGAAGGCAGGAGTGACACATTAGACGCGGAGCTGAGTCTTCAATTTAAAACATTTGAAAGAAACTTCAGGAAAACTGAAATGCTCAGGAAGTAAATATGTACTTCCGGAGCTTAAACACACATGTGAAATGCATAGGCTGGCAACCACAGAGAAAAAACAGCATGCCTCCTCCTTCTGTTGGTACGGTCTCAACTAAAGGACATCTACACAGCAATAAATACACCTGTCCCATATTACTGGCAAATAATACACCATGACATCCCAGAGAAATAACATCTTTTGTGGACACAAGTACATACTGGACTTTTCGAGCCTCTTCTTACAATGTTAACTCAAAAACTGGAAGTCTCAAAATGCAGTGCTCTGTTAGTAAAAATACTATGAATGGCTGAAGATGTTTCACAAGAAAAGGAACTACTTTAAATATATTTAACAATGCAAACATTACAACCATATTCATTTTTAAGGCTTTTAAAAGTGCAGTCAAATACATGACTGACAGCATGCTACTGGTGGACCGACAATTGGCAGTGCCTGTGTAGTGTTACCCTTCTGCCCTAAAAGTGTCCACAAAGTAATGTTTTCCTATCAGAAATGAGCGGATGAGGATGAGGTATTGGGAGGTGTTTGAAGACGCCCCTTTGACACCTACTCCCGGATGTATGACGTTACAACGCACACTTTTACAACGCATGCACTTACAACGCATTTTTTACAACGCATAATCCATTACAACGCATGACATTACAACGCAGGACACTACAACGCATTTTTAAAAAATACCTTTACAACGCATTACCATTACAACGCATACTACCTTTACAACGCATACCATTACAACGCATAATATTAAATTACATTTAAGGTAAGTATTAGATAGTATAGGGGTAAAAATTACTATTCTAACTCCAGGGGGTGCAACAGTAGGGTAAGTGTTGGATAGTGTAGGGGTAAAAATTACTATTCTAACTCCAGGGGGTGCAACAGTAGGGTAAGTGTTGGATAGTGTAGGGGTAAAAATTACTATTCTAACTCCAGGGGGTGCAACAGTAGGGTAAGTGTTGGATAGTGTAGGGGTAAAAATTACTATTCTAACTCCAGGGGGTGCATCAGTAGGGTAAGTGTTGGATAGTATAGGGGTAAAAATTACTATTCTAACTCCAGGGGGTGCATCAGTAGGGTAAGTGTTGGATAGTATAGGGGTAAAAATTACTATTCTAACTCCAGGGGGTGCATCAGTAGGGTAAGTGTTGGATAGTATAGGGGTAAAAATTACTATTCTAACTCCAGGGGGTGCAACAGTAGGGTAAGTGTTGGATAGTGTAGGGGTAAAAATTACTATTCTAACTCCAGGGGGTGCAACAGTAGGGTAAGTGTTGGATAGTGTAGGGGTAAAAATTACTATTCTAACTCCAGGGGGTGCAACAGTAGGGTAAGTGTTGGATAGTGTAGGGGTAAAAATTACTATTCTAACTCCAGGGGGTGCAACAGTAGGGTAAGTGTTGGATAGTGTAGGGGTAAAAATTACTATTCTAACTCCAGGGGGTGCAACAGTAGGGTAAGTGTTGGATAGTGTAGGGGTAAAAATTACTATTCTAACTCCAGGGGGTGCAACAGTAGGGTAAGTGTTGGATAGTGTAGGGGTAAAAATTACTATTCTAACTCCAGGGGGTGCATCAGTAGGGTAAGTGTTGGATAGTATAGTGTAATATTATGCGTTGTAATGGTATGCGTTGTAATGGTAGTATGCGTTGTAATGGAATGCGTTGTAAAGGTAGTTTTTAAAAATGCGTTGTAGTGTCATGCGTTGTAATGTCATGCGTTGTAATGGATTATGCGTTGTAAAAAATGCGTTGTAATGGTAGTGCGTTGTAAAAGTTGCGTTGTAAAGGTTGTTCCCCCCTACTCCCAGCCTGGACATGACTAAAGAGAATCAGCCATGCGGCTCGTCTGCACCATTTTCTTTGTCTAAATTGCAGTGATTTTTCTGTAGGATGTTTATTTGTGCGCCGCAACCGGTCCTAGGATGCTTGTTTCCACTCCATATTTTTCACTGTCACCCATGTGCTTTGCCCTGCCCCCCTACACGTTGCACTCCCTGTTATTTCTGCTCCTCACCCTCCACTCTCCATGCTGCTTCCTTTCCTTCGTGCCCCTCATGATGCACACCCATGATTAAAAAAACGCTTTATTGTATTTTTTTTTTCTTTTTATTTGTCGATCCAACTCAGGCAATAAAAAAGATAAAAAAGCTGCCTCATTTCTTAAGTGTGCGAAAGCATGGCTTTCACGTGCCTACAAAATGACGACAAGGCCAGCATCGTAGACTTTTTGTTTTTCTTATTTACCCATGCTGCACACTCGGGGATGCTGTCAATCATGGCGAAAAACCGTGGACAAAGCCAATATGTGTCAGAGGAGAGACTCGTTGGCTTTGCAATGCTTGGTTCATTTTACACGTTCCCCTTCAATGGCCTTGAACCCCAAGCGTGGGTCGGCACAGTTCATTGCTGTTTGGAAGCCATTCGGTCGCCGTGGAAAGGGGTAACGCAGACACTGGGGTAACGACTTAATTATTGTCTCACTCATAT
This sequence comes from Triturus cristatus, assembly GCF_964204655.1. Lineage (NCBI taxonomy): Eukaryota > Metazoa > Chordata > Amphibia > Caudata > Salamandridae > Triturus > Triturus cristatus. Next base: position 1,006,748,104 of record NC_140584.1, read on the forward strand.
CAACTTCACTCTTACCTTGGCTTATGTGGGAACGGCAGAAGACGGCCGGCGGTAGAAAGCGGCGGGCGGCAGAAGACGGCAGCAGTTACTCCTCTCGAACGCCAGAGCTGGGTACGTATGGCATGCGTATGCCAGTAATGGAGACTACCTCCAATGCCTGAGAATGCACGTACGACGCGTATACGTACGTACGCACGTATCGCGACAGTACGCCTCCAGGAACAGACCATGTTTTGCCTTCAGCTCGCTCTCGCTTCATTTTTTCAGGTGGGTCGGGACATCGCTTCATTTTTCAACAGGACATCGCTTCATTTTTCAACATTGTGGTCGCGGCGCCCCTGGCTCGTCATTACGGCGCACCGGGGTGCCGCGGCGCACAGTTTGGGAACCGCTGCCCTATGGGCTACGAGCAGTGCTTATGCAACAACAACGCAATGAAGAATGGGCTCCGATTGCCTATGCAAACCGCTCCCTGACGGAAACTGAGCAGTGCTACTCTCAGATTGAGAGGGAGGCGATTGCCATCCACTGGGCCTGTTGGCATTTCCACATTTACGTGTATGGACATCCATTTACAGTTTCCACCAACCACAAGCCCCTCATACCCCTCTTTCAAGGATCTGCGTCACAGCCCCCCCCCCCCCGAGCATAGAAAAAATGATCCTTCAGCTGCAAGGATATGATTATCGCTACAGTACAAACCAGGTTCGTCCAGCCCAGCAGACTATGTCTCGAGGCCCCCGAGGGCCGTGACCAAAGCAGAGGAAGAGGATGCCGCGGACACGAAGAATATGTCCATTTCTTAGCGGAACGGTCCTGACCGCTTCCGATGAGTCTCGAAACAATAGTGGAAGACACCCAGAATGATGAGTGTCTACAGCTAGCCATCACCACAGTTCGAACGAATGACTGTCGCCCCATTCAGAACATGATGACCCAGCGAACATCACAAGCGAAGGCCACGCTAGAGTCGATCATGAGAATCAAAGAAGAACTTTCTGTCGACGGCAGTGGGTGCCTGCTGAGAGGTCCGCAGCTAGTGATCCCGTCAAGTCTTGCTCAACAGGCGGTAGATCTTGCACATCGAGGGCACCAAGGCGTGGTGAAGACAAAAGGTCAGCTGAGAGCGAAAGTGTGGTTCCCGGGAATGGACAGAATGGTAGAGCAAGCGGTCAGAACATGCCAATGGTGCCAGGCCAACCTGATCATCCTCACCCCGTCATCACTGAAGACAACCCCCGACGACCGTGGGAGTGCGTCAGTATAGACTTTGGGCATCTACCAGATTGGTGCTATGCCCTCGTGGTCATAGATGACTACACGAAATACCCGGAAATAGAAATCGTCGCAGGCCAAATGGCCACGGAGGTGATCACCAAAGTGGAGGAGATCATTGCTACCCACGGGATCTTTGAGGTGGTGAAGACAGACAACGGCCCGCCCTTTCAGGGACAAGAGTTTGCCGACTACCTAAACTCTTGGGGCATCCACCATTGGAAAGTAACGCCGCGCTGGCCCCAAGCAAACGGGGAAGTATAGAGGTTCATGCGCACTCTCAACAAAGTCATCCGCATCGCGCATGCCGAGGAAGCGCCCCTGGAAAGAGCCATCTACAGCTTCCTGAGGGAATACAGGTTGACGCCCCATCTCACAACAGAAAGGGCACCGGGACCTGCAAGCATGGGTCGAGTGATGCGAGACACCATTCCCCATCACCCGAACTGGGCCCCTTCCCCGATTGACAGTACGAGGGTTCTAGCCAAAAGTACCAGAACCAACGACCAATCCAGTGTCAACCGAAGAGCGAGAGCGTCCACCATCCGGGAGAGGGACCTGGTCTATGTCAAAGACAGACATCCAGGGAGAAAGTTCCGCCTCCCGTTTGAGCAGCGTCCATGGACAGTAATTTGCCGGACAGGCACAATGGTAACAGCCCGGAGAGGGACGTCAGAACTCACACAGAATGTATCATTCTTCAAAAAGGTTCACGCTGGAACTCCCAACCTTCCAATCCTGGACAATGAGGGGGCTGGCCCAAGTCAGAGAGTGTCTAAGGAGAAGGAAGCAAGCCAGAGAGCCATCCCCATGGAAACTTCAGATGTGGCTGACAGAGGACTGCCATCACTGCTCGGAGCCCCTGAAGGAGAGCCATCCAGCACCCCACGGAGATCTCCGGATGACAGCGTCTCAGAGGAACTTGCCCCGTCCCTATCATCATCCCAGGGAGAGCATTCCAGGTACTGTTTGTGGAGCAATCCAGCCCCCTCCTCCCGTCTTGCAGGGTTCATGGTGTGAAGATCCAAGGACCCGCAGAGGACTGCGATCTGTACCTGTGTTGGTGAGTTGGAAGCAGACGCCATGGCCAGAGCTGGTAACAGACTGAATGTTGATGTTTTGTTCTGTTTAATAACAGTTAGAAGGAATGGAATGTTTACAGGCGGGGTAGCGGTACAGTCTACCCACGACCTGAACGTACGCGTTGGCGCTGGCGTATAACGCCAGGCGCATGTATAAACTAAAGAGGCGTGGCCCCGTTTAGTCAGTCGGGACCGCGCCACAGATCCGAACACCCACGTAGAGTGTTATTTCAGCCGCTGCAGCGCGCACATGGTAGGTAGGCAGGTTATTACAGGGCCATAACAGACTAAAGATGACTCCTGGTGAGCCTGCCCCGGGGCTGCCGAGACCAGGGGCGTGCGGCCTCCCCTGCCACCAACTGGACTTGCGGAGTATTACCCACCAAAGAGATCCTGGTGACCGCCAGAGCAAAGAAGTTTGCAGAGCACCTGATCAGGTGGGACGCTGGGGACACATCATGGAAGACGGAGCGAGCCAATGGACGGCAGTGAGGGTTCAGTGGGGCCTGTAACTAGTCAGAGGTGAAACCCCCGCAATTGGCAGTCGCTTTGGGCCACAGTCCATACATTGCTCCCGCCAGACCCTGCATCGCACGTCTCAGAGGGGCATGGATGTCTCGGAGGTGAGCCCCGGGGAAGATTGAGAGCTCCGTAGTGGGTCCTAGCCGAGCTAAATTGGAAGGCAGAGAGCGGCATGCCCAACAGGCCTGAATCCAGATTGCTGTGGTAAGGGGGCCAGCAGCAGCAACTCACCGAGGGCACAGTAATGGGTGGGCCTGCGACAGATCCCATTAGGGCGGCTGGGGGGCGCTCCTGCTTGTGGAAGCAGCCAGGCCATGACCCGGTGCGGCTTGTGGGCTTGGGGGCTACCCACCAGCCTCCGCTGTCTGGGAGGGACCACCGATCCTGCGGCATGTTCTCTTGGGTCCCTATAATCAGGCGGCCCTTCCAGTGGGCAATGGAGACATCATCCACACCGGAGTCCCCATAGCCTACAATTGCCCATCGGCTGCTTTACAGACCCCAAATTCAGCCTGCAATGACGCAAGATAACAGAGCACAATGGACAGGTTCACAGGGACTAGAGCCCAGGCGGCAGACTCGGGTGGGCAGACAAGTGCGTGGCCAGATAATGCAGCATTGATGGCAGCCATTACACAATCTAGAGACATGCTGGAGGCCAAAATAGGTGCTGTAGGCTTGGAAGTCATGCTTATATGCCAGGATCTGTGCAATAATGTAGACAATCACTGAAACAGAGGCGAGGATCCCAGGTGTGGAAGACACAGATACCACTCTTCAGAAAAAAGTTAACACCCTAGTGACCCTCACGAGAGGCCTCGCAACACGAGTGGAGGATGCAGAATCCCAGGCCCGCAGAATCTAACCTTCGATTCATGGGTTTTCCCGAAGGATGTGAAAGTGAAAGTAAACAGACTGGCTCCCGAGGGATTCCATGTCCCAATGCTACATCACAGAATGGGCACTCCGAGCTAGGTGAACCCCCCAGCACCAGGGCACTGCCCATCATCGCAAAAGTCTTGAATTTTAACGATAGAGAGGTCCTTCTGAGACATGCCAGGCTAAAGGATTCTCTCACATATCCCTCCCAACGAATATTGATATTTCCAGATTATACAAATTAACGCCGACAATCCTTCATGGAGACTAAAGCTCATCTTCATACCCTCAAGTTCCCATATGCATTGTTGTTCCCGGCCCAACTGAGGGTGCCATACCAATCGCGCTCGCTCTTCTTCGACAATCCAGAAGAAGTATTCACATGGACAAACGAGGTGGTCAAGGTGAAACCGCATACCCCGCCACGCATGGACTCATCCACGGACATTGTCCGTGAATAGTCCAAACACAAAGGAAAACAAAGTCACAGGTCAAACTCATCACAACGGTCCAGAGCCGCTCAGAAGCCTCAGAGATCCGCCGAGATTAGGCATTTGCATGGTCATTTAACATTGGGGCAACCACCTAGTAATGGACGCAATGCTGAACATGGCAACGAGATTAAAGGGCTAAACCGCCTGAGAGACGATCTTCAAACTCTAGGGGGAAACACATGTTCATGGGTTGTTTAATGGGGATCCATTGAATAGGACCAGTGCATGGCTCACGTTGGGGTCGGGACTACACCCCATCTGTGACAGATACTGCCATGGTTCTGAGGTATTGGGGACGGGGTTGGAAGGAGGTTAGAAGGTTGTGAGTATTTGTGTGTGATGTGCTTCTTATTTATCCTTATTGGATCAACGACTGCGCCAACACTCTCGCCCCGATCAAGAAACCCTCAAACAGACGCACCGACAGAAAGGCCATCTGGTTCACCACCGACCTCCAGGCACCCAATCAGACTTGCCGAAGACTCTAGAAGAAGTGGCGCCACAAACAGACACCAGACAACCACGCAGCCCTCAAGAACTCCAGCTGCAAACACCACCAACTCATTCGAACCGCCAAAAGGACCTCCTTCAAGGAACGCATAAACAACAACGCGCACAACAGCAAAGAGCTCTTCAACATTGTGAAGGAACTCGCCAACCCCAGCTCCAGCTCTAACGCCATCCCGCTGTCGCAAGACCTCTGCGACTCCCTAGCCACCTTCTTTCACCGCAAGATCGCAGACATCCATGACAGCTTCAACACCCAGACCCCCCGGACAGCTGCTGTCACCTCAAACTCACCACCCCCCAGCCACACCAGCCTCCTGCTCTCTTGGAACCACGTCAACGACGACGACACCATCCACTCCGGCTCACCATCCGACCTCTGCCCTCACCACATCTTCAACAAAGCGAGCTCCATCATCGCACCCCAACTCCGGAAGATCCTCAACAGCTCCTTCGAGACCGCCACCTTCCCGGAGAGCTGGAAACACACCGAGATCAACGCCCTACTTAAGAAACCCAAGGCGGACCCAAAGGACCTCAAGAACTTCCGGGCCATCTCCCTGCTCCCATTCCCGGCGAAAGTCATTGAGAAGATTGTCAACATGCAACTGACCCACTTCCTCGAGGAAAACAACTCCCTGGACTCGTCCCAATCCGGATTCCGCAGCAATCACAGCACCGAAACCGCCCTCATTGCCGCCACCGACGACTTCAGGACCCTGCTGGACAGCGGCGAAACTGCGGCCCTCATCCTCCTGGACCTCTCGGCCACCTTCGACACCGTCTACCACCACACCCTATGCACAAGTCTCCACGACGCAGGGATCAGCGAAAAAGCCCTGGACAGGACCACCTCCTTCCTCACCGGCAGAACCCAGAAAGTCTGCCTCCCTCCATTCCGATCCGAAGCCACCAAGATCACCTGCGGCATACCCCAAGGATCATCCCTCAGCCTGACCCTTTTTAACGTCTACATGGCACCGCTCGCCAACATCGTCCGACCGCACGACCTCAACATCATCTCATATGCCGAAAACACCCAGCTGATCCTCTCTCTCACCAAGGACCCTGCCACCGCCAAAACCAACCACGAAGGAATGAAGGCCGTCGCCGAATGGATGAAGAACAGTCGCCTGAAACTGAACTCAGACAAGCCGACGGTCCTCATCCTCGGCTCCACCCCCTCCGCCTTGGACGACTCTGGGTGGCCGGCCACACTGGGAGCTGCACCGACACCCAACGACCGCGCACGCAACCTGGGGTTCATCCTTGACTCATCACTATCAATGACTCAGCAAGTCAACGCCGTCTCCTCCTCCTGCTTCAACACCCTCTGCATGCTTTGCAAGATCTACAGGTGGATCCCCACCGGAACCAGAAGGAGGGTCACCCAGGCCCTCGTCAGCAGCAGACTAGACTAAGGCAACGCCCTCTACGCAGGAACCACGGACAAACTCCAGAAAAGACTCCAACGCATACAGAACGCATCCGCACGCCTCATCCTCGACATCCCCCGCCACATCAAAGCCCACCTGAGAGACCTGCACTGGCTCCCCATCAACAAGAGGATCACCTTCTAGCTCCTCACCCACGCTCACAAAGCACTCCACAATACCGGACCAGCATACCTCAACAAACGACTCACCTTCTTCACCCCGAACCGCCAGCTTCGCTTCGCTGACCTCACCCTCACCACCGTTCCACGCATCCACAGAATGACCACCGGCGGCAAATCATTCTTCCACCTTGCCGCCAAGACATGGAACATCTTCCCCATCCACCTGTGACAGATCCAGCACCTGCTGACTTTCAGGAGACTTCTCAAGACCTGGCTGTTCGAGCAGTAGCAGAACCCCCCCCCCCCACCCTCCTTAGCGCCTGGATACCCTCACAGGTTAGTAGTGCGCTCTACAAAGGATTGATTGATTGATTAGGCTCTTCTGGGTAGAGGTCTCCCCGCGTCTAGTCCTACATATGCAAAACACGCACCCACATGACAGACAAGATTCCAGACTGTCCTCAGGGTAGGCCCTGAATAGTTAGTCAGAAACTACAGGGCGTCTCAGATAAGATTAAAAGAGGTGCAGTGCTTCAACAAGCAAAACACTATGAGGCAGATGTTCTATTGCTACAAGAACCTCACTTATTTGGCTCCAAGACACCATGTCTGTCCTGCTTTAGATACATCCTGGTCTTCCATTCTGGGTTCACTTGAGGTTCCAGGGGGGTGGCGATCCTGATCCATCGTAGAATCCATTTTGAAAATTCCAAAACACTGATCAATATCCTGGGCAGATATGTTATTGTTACCGGTAAACTACACAGCGAATAAATAATCCTAGGCAGTATATATGCTCCACCACCCCTGGCACAGACTCTGGTGAGACGTATAGTTAGTTTGTGCGTGGAGTTCCCCAAGGTATTGTTGGTGCTGGGAAGTGATTGGAATGACACAATACACCCGGTCTTGGAGAGGTGGCGGGCTGTGGGGAGACTGACAGGGACACGAGACTCGCGACAAGGGCCCTGGTGAACAGCATGGCGTGGGTAGATACTTGGAGGAGACTCCACCCGGCTGTCCAGGTCCAGGTATTCACATATTCCTCAAGTGCCCATGACGCATTTTCGTGTCTAGACTATATATTTGTGCCCTCTAGCTACCTCCACAGGGTCTTAGCGGCAGACATATTCCCTAGAGGCCTGTCAGATCACTCTGCTGGGATGCTTGAGCTCCGAGTAGGCCCTGACCGCCCCTCCGCCTTCGTTGGCATCTCTCTACCTGGCACCTACATTACCAACAATACAGGACGCATACACACAGAGCAGTGACCGGATACTTCACTCATAAGGCAGGGACTGAGATACTGTGGGAGGCCATGAAGCCAACCCTGCGGTGCGTGGATATTTCCCTTTTACAGCAAAATGCAACCAAAGACATGAGAAATTGATGCAGATCAAAACCCGACTTGTTGACCTGGAGCGGTGGGGAAGGGAGGGAAGACGGAAAACAGGTATGTCGTCAGCTCCTCCTTATGCAACGGCGAACTGCTGGAGGAGGCCAGAATGGCGTGGTATGGATCGTAGTAGGATCTATCAGTGGGGGTGATAAAACCAGTACACTACACATCGCCTGTGTGAACATGCCTTACACGTGATACATATTTCAAATATCCGCGACCATGAGGACAATGTCCTTACTGGCCTGACAAAAATTGCGACCAGCTTTGCAAAATACTACAAAGAAATGTACGATCCCTCATGAGACCCTGTCTGAAGCCTTAATACAGCATCGTTCTAATGGACCTGCTCACTGGCAAGGCTCCAGGCCCTAAAGATATATCAGTCACAGCTGGGTGCCCATTATCTTGAAGTTCATGCAGCACTGGGACGGCTTCCTCCAGACTGGAGACATGCAGAAGTAGTGGTCTTTCCCAAGCCTGGCTGACCCCCTGAATGCCATTTGTCCTAATGACCAATTTCTTTATTAAATATTGGAGCCAAACTACTTGCCAAAGTTCCTGCCAACCGCCTTATGCCATATATACCAGACCTTGTACACCCGGACCAAGCTGGCTTCATGCCCAGCCGTGTCACGTGTCGTAACATCCGCCATGCTCACAATGCCATAGCAGAGTAGCTGGATCTACCTCTTTGAGCTCCTGTGATGACTAAATCTGTGCCCCAGATTCTTATCTTACATACAACTCTTATACACAGATCTTACAGCATTGGTGAGAGTGGCGGGCTTGTTTTCTCCCAGATCTCCCATTCGGTGAGGCACCAGACAGGGATGCCCCCTGTCCACATACCTCTTTGCCTTAGCTATGGAACCATTAGCGTCATGGGTTAGGATAGATGCAATGGTTCGGGGGTTTGAATGGTCAAGGGAAGTTTTGGATTGCATAGCGCTTTATGCCAACAACGTCGTATTCTTTCTTACAGACCCCAATGAGACGGGCCCTAGGCTACTCTGTATTATACAAATACTCGAGGAGACGTCCGGCTTATATATGAATGACTGCAAATCGATCCTGTGGCCACTGCGGGAAGTGAACACTCTGGGACAGTGGTCTAAGCAGCTGACAGTAACCACAGATGGCCTAAAATATCTTGGAGTATACTTGACGGCCTCCAATTGTGGAAACAAAATCTGGCCCCCTATCGATCCAGGTAAAAGAGGAAGTTAGGTCCTGGTCGCAGCCGCCCATGTCTCTATTCAGAAGATCTGCCATCTTTAAGATGGTATCCCTCCCTCGCCTTCTCTACCAGCTACAGAACCATCCATACCCAATAACACCCACATGGTTTCAGCATATGAACTATCTTATGCAAAAGTGAAGGGGTGAGGGGTTAAGACCCCTCTACTCCGGCCCCCTTAGCCACAACTTAAACACACCAAAAGGAACAGAGAGTGATAAAATATATGTTCCTGTGGTGGCACGTGCTCTGTGTGAAGAAACTGCCCTCACTCACACAGTTGTGTGACATGCTTCATCACAGGGCTGCTTCAGTACACCCTCGCACAAACCAACGCCTGGGGTGGAGCAATAGGGTAGAGGAACACAAGACACAACATATAACAAATATATAGAAACAGTTAGACTGGGATCACCGAAAGAGGAAGTGCAGTGTGAATTAAAACCAGCTCAGAGGTGTCGCTATGCATGAATTTTATTCTTGGACCCTCCGGCCAGGATTAAAAACGTAAAGGATTGTGGTGACTGTAAGAGATTATGAACTCCTTACATCCCTCCTTACTGCCAATTTGGTGACATGTTTCAGCCGTTGTTATGTGCCCAAAGTATAGGGTCACGCCGGCCTCCGTCGGGACCCTTCCGATCCCAAATACACAGTCACTTTGTTACCTGAAGTGTGGTTGTCCAAGAGACAGTGGAAAGGACTCAGCACCCAATGATATATGTTGGAACATTATATATATTTTCTTTTTTTCTTTCCTTTCCTTTTCATTTCTTTTCTTCCTTTCTATCTCCAAAATACTGATGTTGATATTGCTGCTACATTGTTATATCACGCTGTATGTAAGATTTTGGCTGGATAGGCCATGCACAGCTGTTGACACCATTAACATTTGTCAAAAAATAGTCATTAATAGCCTCTAAGCTGTCCGTCCTGTTTACTGGGGGTTTAAGCAACAAGGTGCTGGCTGTCGGAGTGATCATGTGTCCCTGTGTCAGGTGAGTTCCACATGAGCGTGGTCTGAGATGGTGATTTCGGATATAGCAGCCGAGGCTAGCATAGTGGAAGAGAGTATGTAGTTGTTGCACAGTCATCCTGTGCCCTGGTCACACCTAACGTTTTTGCTGACTAGTACTGGTGGTAACTGATTAGGGTACCCTTATGATTGGCATGACCTCCCTTATACGGCCCTAGTACAGAGGTCTTCAATCTGTGGGGCACGACCCACAGGGGGGCCATGGAGTCCTGGGAAGGGGGTCGCACTTTCCCCAGTTTCACTTGTGGCTGCAATCCAAAACATTTGCTTCCCTTTTGGAAAGACAGCTTTCCTGGGACAGGTAATTTAGATCAGCTGAAGTTTCAACAATTGAGTCTCTAGTGCTGTGAAAAGCTTTCGTTCCACGGTGCTTGCTTGCCTGAATGAAATAAAATGTGCCTATCAGTTAATCTACAAGTGTAAAGGGTGCTCGGGAGCCGGTTCTGGCTTTAATTGATCAAATCACACCAAGCTATGTGATGACAAAGATTTGGTCTTTTTTAGTGGTAGTACAAAGAGTTAACAACTGGGCTGTGAAGTGCTTGCTTTTAATTTAAACTACACAGCCCTTAGTACCCCTAAAGAGGAGTTGAAGGGACAGTTATGTAAAAGGAAATTGTATTACATTCGCTCTGCTATTACTAAAATGTACATTTTGGAAGCACCCTTTTATTGTAAAACTCTTCGCACGTTTTACAGCACTCTATCTTACACTGTGTGTAATGCAAGTATAAAGTAATGACTTACATATTCACAGTGCTTTCTTTACAGGTTGTGATCTTGTAGCACTAAAAACACATGTCACTATTCTCCACTGCACCAATCAAGATTTAATTCTGTGGCTATCTGGTTGCACATAGACCTCTGCAGTGCATTAACTAATAGAAGTTTAATAATGTACTACAGTGCTTTTCTCACTGATTAACAACATTTTAATGTATTTTTCATTACACTGCCCATTATTTTATATGTAGATACCGCTTGGTGAAATACCTAAAAACGTACAGAATACATTGGGGCTTAGTTTTGAGAGACTTGCATCGCCAGAGCATCACTTTTTTTGACACTCTGGTGGCGCAAGAGTCTTAACCATACCTACGAGGCAGTGCGAAGTCACCCTTGATTATTAATTAACATTTGTTAAGCGCATGGCTACCCGTAAGCATCCCAGCGCTAGTGACAGCAAGCAAATAGGGCAAGGGGAGTTAAGACAAATTCTGAAAGAGCCAGATCTTCAATTGCTTATGAAAAGAGATATGGTGGGCCGTTGAACGAAGATGGATGGAAAGGGTTTTCCATGGCCTCAAATATATGGAGTAAGACAGCACAAGTCACTATGATGCCTTACCTTGCATCAAGGAGGTGTTCCATGAGGTTTGCGTGGGGTTCCCATGCAACACCCATGGATTTTGATGCTGCCCCCATATTTACAAAACCAAGTAAACCTTGGGCAGCTTCAAAAACGGAAGCCTGCCCAGTGGAGCCATAAGGAGGATAAATGTATTCATTTCTCCTCGTTCTTTCCTCTTTCCAATGTGTGCTGCATTCTGCAGCGCACACAGAAAGAGAAAAACGCCTTTCAGGATTGTTTTTGTGAAGGAAGGTGCCCCAACCTGCACAAAAAAATCCTGCCTCTGTTGGTGTTATCCATCAATTTGTGCGCCAATGCAAGGGGAAAGATCAGGAATGCACCGTATTTCATGCATTCCTGCCCTTTCACATTGGCGTAGGGCAGCGCAGCAAGAAGACTTGCAGCTCTGCCCTATGCCAATTCCTCATAAATGAAGCACTTTTTTTCCCCACAAGTTTGACCACGCAACCACGCTTACTGGTTTGCTAAAGACTGTTTAATATTATTTCCCCGCTGTAAAAATGATTTGCTGTGGGAATTTGGGGCGTTTATGGTTGTGAATAGTTGTCGGTGATGAGGAGTACCAGGTTCTAGAGATTTTTGTCAGAAGGGGGTCCTAATGCCAAGAAACGTTTGACAAGGGGGTCTCAGCATCAAAAAATTTGAAGACCTCTGCCTTAGTACATAATAGGACAGGGGGACTGAAACTACCTTTAAGTCCCTAGTATATAATAGGGCTTGGAAGTTTAGAGGCCAAAAGACCTTTCTGCACTTGCAGGTTGTTCCCTTCTGCTCCTTGGAGTATGCCCCAGAAGGGTATGCTGTTTTAACGACTACAGTTTTCGAGATCTTCTAGTTTCAGCTGCAGTTTGACATTCTTATCTTCCAATGCGTTGTCTCCTCCATAACATTTCCTAGTCTTCAGTCCTGGAGTATACTGCCTTTTCCAGGAGGTCCACGTGGTCCCCCGGATCACTGACTTCCCTGTGGACCTCTCGGAGGCAGAATTTGAATTCAGTCTTGAGTGATCTAATTTTTCATTTCTCAGAGATGAAGCAGCCCATGTATTCGGAGTGGTGTAGTAGGCGTTATTCTGCTTGAGGTTGATTTCCATGACTATGCCCTCTTTGGTGGGTTAGCCTTTCACCACAGTGTCGCTTTGTGTCTTTTTAGGATTAGTACAAGAGGGCTGGGTGGGGGGGTATGTGTGCAGGCACACTGTCTTGTAGGCCTCTCTCCTGTGAAAAGAGAACAAGATTTCAGCCGTTCAGTGACAGTGGCGTATGAGGAATGGATTGTTGCAGGGTGGGCATCTCACTATTTAATCTTTGGAACCTGGGGTAAAGACCTGCTAGTCATTATGATAAGGGTGGCTATCAAGTAGGCAAGTGTGTAAGTGCTTTGAGGGTGGGGGCACTGGGGCACTTAATACAGGCAGGGAGGCACCATCTCAGTTCCCTCAACAGAGTAGACAAACTGTAGCAGTGCGGGGGCTTGTCATTCTTAGCTGTTCGCCCCTCTCCTGTGGGTGTACCTGTTTATGAGGAGGGTTAAACACCAGGCGCCCGAGCCGCCAAGTCTTTCCAAGTAGTTGATAGAGCTACTCCGTCTGGCCCGATTCCTCCTGTGCTTTTTTTCACTTTGGCTCGGTCCCCAGGTTGCACATGCATGGGCCAGTGGATGATAAAGGGTGTTGCTGAGCCTGGAGGGTAGCACTCTCTGTTATCTTTCCAGGTTAACGTCACATGAATCTGCAGTGCTAGACAGTGGTCCTCTGCGCAGTGCCCGGGGCTCCCGCGGTGTCGGCCAATGATTCCTGGCCTCAGTACCTCACTGTTGACTCACCGGGGCCCGGGTCCCAGGTTGCACCTGCATGGGCCAAGTGGATAATGCAGGGTGGGGAGGGGAGGTCCACCCCACCATTTTGTTTAGGCTGGAGAGTTGGCTCTCTGTCCTGTTTCCAAGTTAACGCCTCAGTTCTGGATGGTGGTTCTGTGCAGTCCCCGGGGCCCCCACGGGATCGACCGATCATCACATACCCCAATAGCTCTCTGTTGACTCACTGGGGTCTTGCATTGGGATCGTTCGCTGATGGGCGACCTGTTGAGTTGGTGCAGCCTGTTCTAGGCCAAGGGCCGAGGTGACAAGTTTAGGGCCAGATGCATCACTCTTCAGCTAATCCTGCGAGTGTGACAGTCCCATTTTCTGCTTCGAAGGGCCACTGGGATGGGTCCTCTGGCCTCACTAGTCTCCTCGCTCAACTCGATGTAGGGGCTCGAGGAGCCCTCGCTAGTCCGACATTCCCGGTCAGGAGCCACGCTGCACGCTTGACAGCAAGGGAGGTTGCTACTGCACTGCCTTTGCCATCATGAGGAGGGATGCCGCTACCCTGCACCGACCTCTGTGGTCACAAGGTGACCCTACGTGTTCCAGTGGCACGCTAAGGTGGTATAGATTCCACTTTGGGGTGCTTGTGACGCAGTTGGGACAGAGGTGGAGAGGAGCTCGGCAGTTCCACTGCATGCTCGACTTGGCAGCACCCCCATGAATCGTGTTTTCAATCATTTCAATGCCTGGAATAGAGAAGATACTATTCATGTTTTGCCAGAAGCTTCACCATTGGTTTCCATGGATAGATAAGTAGGATGTGTTTAATGAGTGTTTCCTCTGAAATGGGGCATTTTTGGGGGGACATTGGGGTGTCAGGATGGGACCAAGCTGCAGGTAGCTTCCAAAAATTGTTCACCGCGACCTGGCAACTGACCTCAAAAGAGAACAGTAAAATGTGAAAGAAGCACATTCTCTTAAAATTGTATTTCAATGGTGAGGAGGATGCTGTCCAGAGCTTTACTCTAGACTTGCATAAAACTGACCCCAAAAACCTTGTTACATGAAAGAAAGTTCAAACATCCGCATCTCATGCCATTACACCCCAATTGAGACAGCAGTGAAATAACTCCAACAAGCCATTTCAACATAATCTGCCTCAAGTGAAAGATGGTGCTAATGACCCTCAAAGCAGCCGGCTTCTCAATACCTAATCACAAAGACGCCAGAACAGGTCCAGGTCATTGACCTTGGTATGATTCTATGATTTTAACACTCAAAACCACTCATGCCCACCGCCTGTTGATACTGAAAACAGAAATAGAGCTTTTGGCAAAGAAAACATTTGCTCTTTAAAAGACAGTTACTTTTAAAAGAATCTTAAGTTCTGGTCCCATTCACACAAAGGTCCGCCTACAGAGAAGCAACCTCAAACCCCACAAAATGTGAGGATGTGTACAGGGCCGGCTTTAGCGCTGGTGGCGCCCTGTGCGACAATGTCTGTTGGCTCCCCCCCAATGACCACCTCTGCCACGGATTCCCTCACCACTGCCCATTAACAGCGCCCCTCAAGTCTCCGGAACCACTGTCTCTCGGATTCATTTAGTTTTCTAGCACCACTCATACCAGTGTAAGGTGTCAGAGCACTTAACATCACACACACATTGCACAGAGACAATCATATGTGTGTAAATCAGTGTGTAGGAAATGGTATATCAGACGGGACTACAAGGTGTAATGTAGGAGTAACTTGTAATCGATACTGGTAGGCAATATAGTTTGAGTCCTTAATCTGGAAAAGCACACATTCAGAATTTAAAACACCATTGTTAGGGGTTCTCTTTAATAACAAGAATTGTTTTCCACCCAAATGAACCTTTTTGGCAAGATTAGGACAATGAAAGATGTGGCAAAAAACATATAGCTGTAACACATACCTTACAGTTTCCGCACAGCTCTTTGATGACAGTTAATAGCTCAATGGTCTAAATTACGATTTTGACTTACAAACAACAAGTAACAAAAGGAGCTCTCTTACAGAGAAGCAGTAACCCACTGACCTATTTGGAAATGGCAAAGAGAGATGGCAAACAGGGTGGAAAGTGTACAGGAATATGAGAGAAGGCACACGAAGGATGCTATTGGTACAGATCGTCTTGTCAGATGGACATTCTCTTGGACCTTCTACTGTCTCCCGATTGACAGGTTTATTGCACCAAACAGATCACAAAACTGCTGTAATTCTCTGCTCTTGCATCAGCATAACATGCACAAAGGTTTTTCATTTCCATGGATTTGGCCGGAATGATAACATTCTAAAAGAAATGAGACATATACAAAATCCACCTTGGTAACTGATGCACTATGGTTAACATTCAACTCTTCTGTGGCACAGTACATTTACCCTTCTAGATCCAAACAAAACCTCATGAGAATGGCCTTATTCTATGGTCCTTTAGCAGTTGTTAATGCTCCACAAATTTGAGACACCAATCACAAACAAAGGTTCACACGGGAGCTGTATCTAATACTGCAGGGGCCCAAGAGTCAGTTGTTACAGCACAATTTTGAGGGCAAGACAAAATCTCAGTATGGGGTTTCAGGGATGGGTAATGGGGCCCAAGTGTAGTCCCACAATTTAAACAAGTAATATTTAATTCTCCATAGCTATCTCTAACTTGATGCCTCTAAAGATAGCTCCGGGAGAGGTTGAATATTTCCATAAATGGAAGTCGTTGAGGTGATGCTGTCCAAGGAATTTCAAGAAGTCCTGCAAACAGAAATCTTCTGGGAATATGTTGTTGAGTCTGGCTTGAAGATCTCAAAGCACAGATGACGTCCTGAGTAGCAATGGCCCGAGGAAGGGCAGCCCTGCCAAGTATACCATGCATCTGGTGCTAGACCAACACATTGCTGTAAACTTTCCAGCATCACCACAAGATGCAAATTATTCACAGATTAGAACTGAGCACTAATGACGACATGCTAAGCATTCTTTTAAAGTCTGCTTGCATCAGAGACTGTGCCTCACATCTTTGCTCAAGGCAGTTCATCAGGAGGATCAGCACAATCAAGCAATAGGGCTAGCTAACCTCTTGTGAGTGCTCTGCGCTCTAATTGGAGCACACATTTGAGGTCTCCTTTCGCTCTTAGTTGCATATGGTGAACGCTACTTGCAGTACTGCTTAGTGCATGCAAGACTTGTAACATGAAGATATGAGGTGGCAGAGTCATTGAAAGGAATCTGTTAGGTCAATTGCACACTGCAGCTAAGTGGCAATGTAAACCGCGACTGTGGCAGGTCGTCAGGTTGAGCAGGAATTCCAGGACCAGATCCACATCTCAGACGTTTCAACCAGCTCCCAGAGCTATCAGGATTTCTACCTCTCCATGACAGCTCTGACAGGGGTAACTTTCACTGTCAGTTGCTGCCCTTTCATCTTTTCCCTTTCTCTATTGGTAGCACGGAGAGACAGGAGCTCCTGGTCCTAGACTGTAACACTCCAACACCCCCGAAGCTACACTCCTGGATAGAAGTGCTGGATAATAGACTCCGGCAGACTGACAATGCCAAACGAGTAATTGAATTGGATCTCCATAGCTGTCAAGCGGATGTGCCAACTTTGATGCCTCAACCAGTCGTGAACATGGCTTTTTTTGTAGCCAGTGTAACTTTATTAAATTGGGACATTTAAACTCAAACTCGTTATTTTAAATGTGAAACTAAAAGTCCCTGATGTATCAAGATGTTAGTTAAAATGCTAGGCATATTGAGATATCGCCCATGATAATGAACCATTAGCAGCTTCAAAGGAATATATGACATTCCAATGCAAACATTTACAACGCATGTTTTTACAACGCAGTTTTTACATTGCAACTATCATTACATCGCATGATTTTACAACGCATGCCATTACAATGCATTTTTTTAAAACTACCATTACAACACTTCCCATTACAATGCATACCAATACACAGCATACCCTTACAACGCATAATACCTTTAGGGCAACAGTAGGATAAGTGTTGGATAGTGTAGAGGTAAAAATTACTATTCTCACTCCATGAGTGCAACAGTAGGGTAAGTGTTGGTTAGTGTAGGGGCAAAAATTACTATTCCAACTCCAGTGAGTGCAACAGTAGGTAAAGTGTTGGATAGTGTAGTGGTAAAAATGACTATTCCCATCTACCCCAAAACCCATACCCACCCTAAAACAAAAAATCTCCATTACTTACCTTATAATGCATTGTAATGGCATGCGCTGTAATGGTATATGTTGTAATGGCATGCGCTGTAGTGACATGTGTTGTAATGGCATGCTTTGTAATGGCATGCGATGTAAAGGCAGTTGAGTTGTAACTGTTGCATTGTAAAAACAGTGCAATGTAATGACTGCGTTGTAATGGATGTTTCCCCTTCAAAGTGTTAAAATTGTGTATTTGTTAAAAGGTTACTGATTCTATCCAAAAAGGAACAATGGAAAGTGACTTAGTTGTTTCAATAAAAAGGATCTAGATGGAACTCCTGATTGCTTACTTCCCTCGGGCATGCTCTGAAAAACTTGACAAGGAAAAGTAAAAACAATATTGGAATACTTGTGGTTTAAAAATTATGGACACATTTATACCAATAAAAGTATAGCATTGAAAAACATACTTGACCAGCTTTACTGAAATATTTACAATCGATTTATATAGTATTATTTAAAAAAAAGTGTAAAGTCACGAATGCAGAAGTTATTGTCGGAAAAAAGATTCAGTGACTTCGATATTTAAATAACCACATTAAGTTGCAGGATTCTAAAGCAGATATTTCAAGACGTCTTTTGTCGGAAGTGTATCTTTTTTACTTTCTTTGCAACTTGGTACTTGTAGTTGTGCTTCTGCTATTATAGACACAAGACTACCAGTACCAGAATACAATATATCATCTACTTACAATTGAAATGGAACAGTATGAGGTTACCGTGAAAGGTCTAATAGAATATTTATTGGATTCATCGTATGTACGATTTTCCCTTAATTGTTTCCACTAGGAATGCTAGTGTTTTCATATTGGTAACTCTCATAACAGGAAAGTACAGCAACATTGTTTTTTTTTTATATTTATCCAAAATAAGTTCATTCTCTCCTTATGACAAGGCTGTCAGTGATATCAAAGCAAAGGCTAAGGCTCTGTGAGGATGGGAACCAACCATGTGATTTTTATTGGGCAGGTGATGGTAGAAACAGGCTTTTTTCAGGGAATTATTGGTGGAAGGGAAGTCTTGATATTGTCAGAGGACCAAATGTACTAAATTTGTGTTGCTATGAACAATTCCAGACACAGCTAGGAGAAGCTACCTACAAAGTGTCCTTAAGCATGCTCTTAGGATAATTCCCAGTACCAGTGCTTAACAAGCATTGGCATAGCCAATAGATATCGCCTTTTGGACCTTATAAGTGTTTAGCCATGCAACAGTTGATGTTGTTGCACCAAGGATAATGTGCTGGATAACTAAACACTTATAAGGTCCCAAAGGCGAGACCTTTTGGCTATGCCAATGCTTGTTACTTTTTCAAGAAGGTCTGCATGGAGTTATCTATCTCGGGTGTCAAGACAGTTTTATTTGCAAGATCTTGTCGTGGGCATTCAGATCTTAAACGGCCCAACCTCCTTGTCGAAGCTCTTGCGTAAATTAGTTTACATGTACTCTGCCACTGCAAGGGCGGGGGCCCATTCAGAAGAGCAGGGGTGGATGATACTGGAAGGATCAAAAGTGAAAGGGGAAGGTTGGTCGGGGGAAAGGGAGTGCTTGCCCTTCTGGTCGCGTTTACGAGGGCTAGATTCATGTGAGGAATCGATATCGGTATCTGTGTCAGTCAGAGGGATGGGGTCGGAGGGATTTGGGACCAGGGAAGGAGTCACAGGGTGAGTTTCATAGTCATGTTCCTTGGCGGTCCTTAAATTGGAGAAAATGTGTACATGGGGCCAAGGAAGGCCCGGGGGCTCGGAGGGGGGAAGAGGAGAGTGATTAGGAGTACCTGCTGGAGGGGTAGGGGTGATACCTGCTAGCTGATCCAGACGGAGAGAAATTGGCAACAAGGCGGAGGAAAGAGACTTAGCCAGCTTTTTATCTAGAGTCTTTTCAATAAGGGACTCCACAGTCTCGTCATAAAAATAATCCTCATCCTCTGCAGGACCATAAGCAGCAAGTTCCTCCTCATAGACCTCACAGTCCGATATCTTGAATAATGTATATATATATATATATATATATATATATATATATATATATATATATATATATATATATATATATATATATATATATATATATATATATATATATATTTTAAACTCGAAGTCCCGAGAGGGAAGCCAACCTTTTACTACCCTGACTCTCTTGTGAGAAAGGGTGTCGAAAGCGAGCCAAATGCTGGAGCAGTGAAGGCCAACAGGTACCAAATCCCTCTAAAATAGGACTAGTGGAGGGTGTGCACCCTACCTGCCTATTTAAAGCAAGGAGTTTCCAAAAATTATTATAGTAATCTCTGTAGGCAGAGTGAATAAGGGGTTAAACTGAGGTGAAACGCTGCGAGGAAGTGAGCAAAATCCTTTTCTGAGGCCCGGTACCGTCCGATCACTGCCTGCTGCTTCCCCCCTGTTCTTCTAGCCCAGGGAGATGCATCACCCAGCGTGGTAACGGGAGGCTGCCTACGCGTGCACACATGCTTGCAAGCTCCCGAGGCAGACGTGAGCAGGCCGAGCGGGCTCCTCTACGTGAGCCTCGCTCCCAGGGGGGGAGCCGGCCCCTGCCTGAGCGCGATAAGCGCGCTGAAACTGTTACCAATCTCGCAGCTGCGAGCAACACGGCATCAAAATACGGGCATGATTAAAAGACTAAAACGAATAAACCTGATTATAGGGAAAGCGCAACACCTGTTGAAATGAAAGGAAAGAAAGTATGATGCGCGCTACTGCCGCGTAAGCGCGATTGTGCTATGTAAGTAAACAGTCCACTAAACACCATATAGCATGAAAAACATTATCCTTATGAAGCAAATATGACATAACCATGCACAAAATAATGAGGCACTTATCTTGACTGTGGAGCAGGAAAGATAGAGGTAGTCAAGATGGTGCTTCGCTATTTTGTATACTATGGACATGTTTGATTGGTAATTGAAGGAGCCGTGGTTCAAAGCCTCATGGGATAAGTGGTGTTTTACAATGTTTACTGTTTTTTCATTGGCTGCTATTTGAGTAGTAAAGAAATTGAGAAGCATAATCTGAGCCTCCGGTCCTGCCATAGAATTTAACCATAGACTACGTCCAAAGAATTAGCAATACTGAGGGCGCAACAAATATTCCACCAGATGGTCTTGGTAGCCACCACAGCAGCTGCCTGTCCTTTCGTAAAAGTTTATTTATCTTTGGAAAAAGTTGTAGCAGGAACTAGCTGGTAGTGGTCATAAAATATCTGCCGCTCATGGGGCACAAGAGCACCACGGGGAGGGAACGGTGCTGACGTATCAAGCTGTCTCGTGCTTCTGCACTCAGTCGACCATCGAATGCTTCCTGTAGGAGTGGCTACCGTCTGTAGGGGGTGGGGTAACTGGCACCGCCTCAGAAATGTATGTGAAGCCACCGGAAAAAAAGTTCGAGGCCAGGGTAAGGCAGTGAGCGAGCGATCAGCTGAGAGTTATTGATATTTATGAGAAATAAGAGTGCTGTCCAGAAGGTGGAGATAGATACTTCACAGTGAAACTGTTTACACTGTTTTGCATCTAACATTATTGTGGCTAAAATGTGGATGCAGATTTCACAGTTAATAAATTCTACATCTTAATTAACCCAAAAGAGCCGCAAATGCAATGTTTTCACTGTCTTTTATAAAAAAAGAACGTTTATTTTGACCTGAGTGAGGCTTTAGGCCTAGTCGCGTTTTCAGTCTATACATTTTAATTCGTTTGGTTTCTAGCATTTGGCAAACACATCTTCCCCGTCCCCGTCTGTGCATCACGGAGCTTCATTTTTGATTTTCATTGTTTATTTAAAAATACAAGATTCAGACAGTGCTATGGTCTTGCTCGCACTGTAACATTTATAAAATGTAATGATTTGTGTTGCTGATGTTTCTGGACATGGCGGATTTTCCAACTGTAAACAAACTGAAGGCCAGTACCTTACTTCACTCAACCAAATGGAGGTGCTGTTTATATTCTGAATGTGGTAACAGGGTATTCATTAGATTTAGATCAAAGGTCAGTACTACCATGTAATGTGTTTTTTCTTAATTATTGAATAGTTCAATGTATCATTCTTTGTCAGACCACAGTGACTGCAGTTTCTCTTTCTAAAAAGGTACACAAACGCATCATTTGGGAAACGACCTAAGTCTTCCTTTGGCCCTCTTCCATTGAAGATTGTTTATTACTCTGAACTAAGAATCATTTTCAGGTTCCCTTCTACATCCTGAGCTGTCCTTACATCTAATGCTCCTTGCTTCTTATTTGACTTGTGCTATTCCATATTTGGTACTGGCCATTGATTAGATTGAATAGATTTAGGCTTCGTTTCTGCTGCCAATGATATTTTAAATTTAGTTGCATCAATTAACCAATACTTACTGCCATTTGTATTGATTCTTACATTTTAATAAACCTTCATAGTTTGTACTTTGAATCCTGAGTGGATTGTCATGTCCTCTGGATAAATGCTTTGGCAATTGTAGGGTTATCGTCTGAAAAAGACATCGCTCAGATCCATCAATCGACACTTTAAATGCTGAAAAGAGCCAACACTACCATCGGGCATTAGAAAGCAGATGCAGGTAGACCTGGAGGTGAGGACGGCAGGAAGGCACCTCTTGTCCTCAGGACTCCTTCACATCCTTTCTGGGTGCTTCTAGTTCACTTACAGGTCACTCGGCCTTAGGTGCTTGTTGCACCAGCCCTTGTTCTCTCATGTGCGCTCGCTCCAATCACCCCTACAGAAATCAATATGCCAGCACTGCAGTCTTCCCTCCCCCAATGTTAACCTTCCTTGTACCAGAATTATATTATCCTAACCTGTCATGTTCATTCTTTGTCCACAGTCTGCTACTCCCCTTTAGCTCAGCACCAAAACATCTGATGTGTCTCCTAAGGGGGTGCTGGTGCAGAGGGAGTGATCACTCTACTCTTTCTGTTGACTGTCTCAAAGGCCACTACACATCTGATCTTGTATGCCAAGCACCTGGTCAACATAAATACAATCATCGCCTTCTGCCTCAGGCAGCAGACCATCACGATTCGGAAAGCAATAGCAACACAAGGTGGGGAGGGCTTAGTGATGATCTGAGCCCAAGTGTTCCTCCAGTCAAGTAATGCATTCACAGTTGTTGAAAGGGCACACCAAACATGCAGGCCTTAGTAATGCCCCAGGGCCTACGTTTCTTATTAACCCACATTCTATGTTTGTATATGCCGCACCCACCCCCGGCCCTTTGTGCATCTTTACTCCAGCATAGTGCCTCGGGAAAACCGCCCCCTCTTTATTTTAACCCCCGTCATAAGACCCATCTGCAGTATCATGTGTTTCATGTTTCTTCTCATTCCCTGTACGTCTGAGTCGGGGTCTGAAATGCTAAGATTGAATGATGAAATAGAATGTTGGTGTGTGGCGTGGAGTAAAACCTAGGATCTACCTGCTGTTGCTATAACCTAAGGGCCTAACATGAAATAAAGAACTTACTTCCTACCTAATTGGGTCCAGACACGTATGAAGATCCTACCCTCTTACATAAACACCATCATGAGTAAAAGACACTGGCGAACCCTCTGATGGCCAAAGTCCTTCAACATCCCCATCCCTCTCCTGCCTGTCCTGTTCACCTTAGTCCCATATTGGTCCCTCGTACCAAACAGGCAGCAAACCACACAATTGCGAGGTGAATTTGTATTCATAGATATTGATAGGTGTGTGGGGCCATGTCAGAGTATCAACTCTCTGTAATCCACAGCCAATAGTCAAGAGCAGTTGGAAAAAACACAATTCTTCTGGTTTACTCATAGGATGTATACCTGTCCACAACCCTTCACCTCCTCATGGACAACAAATCCATCCATTGACTGGGTGATTTGTATATAATAAAGTTGTCTGCTTATATAGAGATAAGCTTCTGTGTGCACACTATTGATATACTGGGCCCAGTTCCATGAGTCCTATACTACAGCTCAACATTTTTATTGCCAAAACACACAGCAGCAATGACAGAGGGTATAGGAAGACCCAGATCATTTGATCCATGCTTTTTTAGGTCTCGCCTGACCCAGCGCATGCGCTGGTCTGGCGAGACTTATTGAGAGGGCTCCAAAAAGTGCTACCAGGCCAGCCTAGGGCTACAGTGCATGTGCGCGGGCGCGCACGCCACTTTTACCGCGATTACTTTCACTTTAGCGACCGCTTTGATGTTTGATCGCGATCACTTTCACTTTTGCGTTTGATCGCGATCACTTTAACTTTTGCGGCCGCACGGCCGCTTGGCATAGCCAATAGGTCTCGCTTTTGGGACCTTATAAGTGTTTAGTTATGCAACTGTTGCATGGCTAAACGCTTATAAGGTCCCAAAGGCGAGACCTATTGGCTATGCCAATGCTTGTTTCCTTTGTTCTGTATTTGTCATTTTAAGCCCACTTTGAGGGGACCCATAGTCTAGGGGTCCCTCAAACTGTTGAGTTAGTGCTCACTAGGGACACCCTTCATTTGACCTAAGATTGGGGAGGCCATCACTTGGCTGCACAACCCTACACCGGCTGGTGGCAGCTTAGTGTACTTCTCTATGTATCTTTTAATTAGTGTTCATAGGGGCACCACCATACAAGTACAAAATGTCTGGCTCCTCTAGGGCGTCCAGTGCCAACCACAAGGCCGAATCCACTCTGTTCTTGAACAACCAGACGCTTATTGGAATAGTTAAGACCAAGATCAGCAACATCCAATCCCCCTTCATATGATGATAGGGTGCCTTCCTGATAAGATACTCTAGGGACTTTGCCCGCTCACGTTTTTGTGATCATTCATTGTAGATCAAAGAAAAAAGTAAGTGGGAGAATTTAGGGATAGTTCTGTAACGTACAGAAAACCTGTCAAACCAATCATTTTGTTAAGGGCCATTATACCCATCATGGAAAAAGGCAAAGATGGCCACACATCTATAAGGGAGCAATGTTTAAGTCCTAGGTTGTTTCTTTATCCCAGGTTATTTTTATGCCTACATACTTAAAGTGGTCCCCAGCCACGTGTAGGTGGGTGTTTTTTGGTGATTGAGGCTGAATTTCTACTATCTGCACATAGATTGATTTGCTACAGTTCAGTGTCAAAAAGAGAGGCAACCCCAGACACCTTAAGCATCTATGTCAGGTTTGTAGGTTCTGGATAAAAAGCAGCATGTCCCCTAGATACAAGAACAGCCTGTCCTCCCCTCCATCCTTCAGGCCACACATCTATCCTAATACATTCAGCAAGCGACCCAATGGCTAGGGTGAAGAGGAACAGGTGACAAAGGGCAATCCTGGCAGGTACCTTGCTCAATAGGGAATGGTGATGATAGAACCCCATTTACCCTGACTTGTGCCTTGGGGGCATCATTGAGGGGTGTAATATATGCAAGGAATCGAGGGTCCAATGTACATCTATGTTTATTTAATTTGATTTAGACCTCTGAGTTCAAGAAATCCAAATGAAATTGTTAAAAACAATTATAATATTTCAACTTTAAAACAGCTTAAAAAAACTAATTAGAAATGTATACAAATATTAACAGACAAATTCATCAGGTGGCGATTTACAAAGCATAATTAGACTTTCTGCTGCGAATATATCATATCTTAAATAGATGGACTTTAAATACCGGCATCGGGCCTCTACCAGGGTCGGATTTGGACAAACTAACAATACATGAAGTAAATCTTGCACTCTCCGTCACACAAATCGCAGATCTCTGTTATATTTCCGCAGTTATTCCATTTGGAAGTATATACTTTTAATGGGAGGATCCCTAACCGCAATAACTGAATACAGCGCTGGACCCTGTGTACTTAAGAAAATGCATGTATCGTTGTGGAGATTTATATTCTAGACTTTCTACAAATTGTGCATAATGTTTTAATTTAAAGTAGTGTTCTACATCCCAGACAAAACTTATTCATAGTGTCAAGTTCTTTAAAAAGAGCATCTTTTGGAGCACCTGGTTTAGAAAGCTCCAGATGTTTTTTTACCAATCTATAAGAACCAGTGCAGCTGGACCTTGTAGGTTGGCTGCACAGATAGGGCTACCAGCAAGCAACGTCATGCAGTGTCATGTGGTCCTGCCTGGCATAAAACCATTCTGGTCCTTGTGGACCAGTGTACGCACCACCCTCAGTAGTTGGGATACCAGGACCTTCATTAGGAGTTTGGTTCCTACATTGATTAGTGCTATGGGTCAATAGGTGCATTCATCTGGTGACTTAATTGGTTATAAAATGGTGGTTATATTTCTACAGTGCAGGACTTCTGGGAGGGTAGAACTTTGCCTAACTTCCTTAAATAAGGACAAGCCAATAAGCACCAACTAAGCAAATATTTCTAGGCCCACATTAGTTGTACAAATGCTTGAGATAAAGTCTGGCTGCAAGATAGCATCTTGTCATCTGTGTCTGTGGCTTCAGCACGTGGTTCATCTTTGCTGTCTTCTGGCCTCTAAACCACATCAGCACAGTCAGTCCGCACTATGCTGTCATGCAGTGATGCTATTGATTACCTTTTGGGTCTTGTGTTGTCCTCTCCTGTTTCTCAGCTGAATATGACCCCAGACACCATCCAGCAGATAGTGGGGCATGTTCTTTGTAGGGAACTGGGTTCTTGTTGCAGTACCCCCACCCCTCACACGTTTTGCCTGGTATTTGATGCAACTTTGACTGAAGTGTACTGGGTTCCTGCTAACCAGGTCTCCAGTACCAGTGTTCTTTCACTTCAAATGTTTAGTTGTTTCCACAATTGGCAAAACCAGTAGCATCCTCTGTAAGTCCCTGGTAAATGATACCCTGGGACCTAGGGCCTGAGGTACTAAAGAGGGCCCCTAAGGTCAGCAGTACAAATTTTGCCATTCTAAGGGACACCTCACCAAGCACATACAAGACTGCCATTGCAGGCGGTGTGTCTTGGTGCAGACAAAAGTGAAAACACGACATGTCATGCCATGTGCCCTACACTGAAAGTAATATTTGTAATTCACCCCTACAGCAGGCCTTACAGCCCTGAGGCTGGGTGCTGAATACAACTTGTAAGGGCATACATGCATGAGCAGACATGCCCCTGTGCTGGTCAGTCTTAATCCTGCCAGTACAAGTGACCAAGGAAGCCATTTTAAAACATGTGTTGGACACTTGTGAAAAGGAGTTCCCCAGCTTCATGATGGCTTCATTGATATCAAACATCTTGTATTGGTAAATCCACAATGAATCCAGTGAATGATTTACCAATGCATACACCCAGAGAGCACCTTAGAGGTGCCTCTGAAAACCTACCAGCCTATGGTGTGCTCCCTACCTGGTATCTGCCAGCCTGCCACCCGAAGCTCTGTTCTAACCTCCTAGGGTGACAGCCTCTGCTCTCAGGAGGCCCAGAACAAAAGCCTGTCTGAGGAGAGGGTGTAACACCCCCTCCCACAGGATGACCGGCTGATTACCCTTCCTAGGCCAGAGAGCTTCAAAGAGCTGTCACCTTTGGAATGTGTGTCTGGCTCATCTCACAGGAAAGAAAGCTGCCCCCCTTTGTCTAGGCTAGTATCACCCCTAAGGTGGGCTACCCTGAGGTGAATACGGTTTTTCAGAAGTACCCATCTTTGTGATGGCATACTCAGGAATTCTGGGAGAGGGTAATGCCTACTTCTTACAGGAAGGGGTCATATAGGGGCATGTGGAAAGTGGTCCTAAAGGGCGTGTAGTGACCCAAAGGGTCAAGATCCCGTTGGCTACTACCATACACTCCCCTAACGCCCCTAAATTCAGTATTTAGGAAAGTTCCTGACACCAGAGAAAGAAATCCTGATGACCTACGGAGAAAAAGGACATGAAGAGCCGCAAAAGCAGTAGACTGAAGAGAGCACCTGACTTGGCCCCAGTTGTACTTTTCTGTCTGCTGTTCTCTGTCGAACCTGCGCCAAGGCTGACTCGTCCTGCAGCTGTGTGTTGCTGCTGTCTTTGACCTTGCTCATCACTTACCTTAAGTACTGGAGATTGGTCCTGAAAGTCGATGTACTTTACCTGTTTGCAGAACTTGTTCTTCCCTCCACAGGATAACATTGCATAACTCCAGAAATTGAACTGATCACTTTTTAAAGTGAAAAGAATTTTTATTTAAAAACGCACTTACCTGAACAATATTTCTCTGATGCCTAAACATAAATAAAGGTACTTTGTATTTTTATAAATTGGTGTGGATCTCCTTCTTGAGTCGTGTGTGTCATTTTTTAATCGTTGTGTGTTTTTGCAAATGTCTTGCACTCCTCTGTGTTAAGCTTTAGGCTGCTCGGCCACACTTCCCCTGACCAGAGCACTTTGAGATTGTATAGCAAGCCCCTGTCGACTCATAAGGGAACCCCTGGACTCTTTACATGGTATATCAGATTTTTGATTTATCACATAAAGAGCCAGATTCCTACATTCCTCTAACAATGCCCTTCGGTTAAACTTCTTGCCATCTGAGGGATTAAATCTCTGTCTCTGTAATTGACAAAGTGGCCTATCATGGGTGTAGGTGAGACTCCAGGTGTTTGTTTTGCGTGAGGGTGCAGAAAGCCTGTTCAGTCAGGAATCAGGGTGAGATATGGTTTGCCAGCAGATAACCTACGAAGTCAGGCCACTAGAAATTGCTCTGGACGTGTATTCTTGAGGCCCTCTAGGAGCCTCAAAATGCCTGCTGAGTCTTGACGGTTTGGTTAAGGGCTTTGGGGGATAATTTTCAAAAAATCAGCGCAACGCAGCGCAGCCCCCGCGAGGCTTGGGATCCTGCTGCACGCAGCAGCAGGGCCCAGCGAGGTCCCTGCCCCACTGCACCACTCTCAAGAGTCCAATGCCCACACCGCAGGGCATTTTGTGCCCAGTATCTCCACACACTCTGTCAGCAGGGTCCAGGGCTGAACCCCGCAACTGTGTATTTGCGGTCGCCACAAAGGTAGGTCCTCAGGCCCCCAGCAGCTGCTTAGTGTCTTGATCGTGGCCCCACCAGAGCTGCCATGGCCCTCATTGCAGGGTGAGCCAGTTCCTCGCTGGGCCCTCTTGCTGCGTGCAGCAGGATCCAAAGCAAGGGTGATTGAAGCAGTGTCACCATCTTTTGGCACTCCTATGATCCCTAGTTCCTCTCACCCCAGGAAGGGGCAAAAACCCGGGCTCCCAGCGGCCATGATTGTTTTTGGGCCTGGCCATGCTTAGACAGTCACAGTGCCAAGATCAGCTATCTGGGTTTATTCCAGTGCAAATGAGGGCAGCTGCATCCTCCAGCAGGTTTCTACTAGCCTCTACATGTGTGCAAAGTGGGTGGTGCGCCTCCTGCGGCAGGATGAGGCAGGATTATGGGTGCCAGCATGGAAGTGCTGGGGCATGGCAGCTGCCATCTTGCACTGAAGGCCACTAGGTGTACTTTTTCAGTATCAGTAGGTGTACTTGACCCTATTAATAAAGCAGTCATAAAAATAATGAAAACAATCAACACTACAGCCACAACTACTCTACCTTGGTTCTTCGAAAGGATAACCATGGTTTCTCTACAGTTAGACCTTAAAAGAAAAATAGCTGGAAGCAAAATGATGATTACTGATAGTTGTGTCTACTTGTGCAAATTTGCGTTGTCACCTTTTCACATTGTCTATGTACAGCTATCTTCGTGAGTCTTCCCTAACCCTACTCCGTCTTCTTCTAAAATGACAACTCTACTCTTCTTCAGGAGCCTTGACACTAAATAATCTTCAGAATTCAACAAAGTTTAGTTCCTAGATACATTTCAGTTACAATGGTCAAGTCAAAGGGATAAAAAAAATCTTCACTTCGGTAACCTTATTCACAGTGGCTCTCGTGACACTGCTCAGTAAGTATCCAACTTATAGAAGATTGGCTCGAGTTCACTTTTTGGAAAAGTACATCCGTATGACTGGTACATTTGCTCTCTTTTTTTATCTCAGGACGACTGGCTGTTCATCTTCACTGTCACTTAATCCGCTTGACTCAGTCTCCTCTGTAACAGTTTGTGGGATGCCTTCCACAGATATACTCTTCTCAATCTCATATGACTCTGTAGCCATCCTTCTCTTCTGCGGTCACCACTGGTCACAATGCTCAGTCCTTCTCCTGAATCAGATTCATCATTCACTTGTACACTGGGCTGATTCACTGTGGTCACCACAGGTTCATTCACCACAGACTCAGGACTCGCATCACTTTGACTCTGTGACACGGATTCTGAGGTTCCTGTGTGCTCTCCTCGTCGCCCTCTGCTCATTCTGGGTGATCAAGAGTTTGGCTTTGTGAATCAGTGGTTGTTGTCACTACTTCTTCATCATGATGCCTCACTCTCTGTGTGTGGAAGGCATGCACCTAGTTAAGCAGTCCACCACATTTAATGGCTGTGTTGATGAGCAGAAAAACTTGAAAGGGGCTACTTCAATGGAGTTCCAGGTACAACTTTCTGACATTCTTCTTAACAAGGACCTATTCTCCAGGATAAAGGTCATGGCACTGTGCATGGCTCAGGAGGTCAGTTGTAGCTTCAACATGGTGAGAGAGAGACAGAATGCACCACATCAACTAATCCTTTGCAGTAGTAGAGAACCATATCATCTGATACATTCACAAACACATTAGCAGGCACAGCATGCAGCCTCTTGCCCTCCCCACCATGAGGATCTCATAGGGCGACAATCCTGTTCACTGATTGGGAGCATTTCGGAGACTCATCAACACCAAGGGCAAGGCATCCGACCATTCCAGAGAGGTAGACGCATACACCTTGGCAAGGCGAAACTTTAAAGTCCCATTCATCTGCTCCACGATTCCTGATGCCTCAGTTCAATTACTACAGTGCAGTCGCTGTTCAACTTGCAAGGCTATGCACAGTATTCTTAGAACTTTGTTGTTGGTATTGGTTTCATGGTCTGAGTCCAGAGAAACCGTGTATCAACAACCTAGAAATTAACTTATGCAGTAATAGCTTGGCTACAGTGAGGCTGTCATTTCCTCTAGTGGGGTAGGCTTTTACACAATGGGGGAAGTTACACACCACAACCAGGGCATACTGCAGCCCATTTTACATAGGCATCTCAATAAAATACACCAGCATCCTGTTAAATAAACCTCCAGATCTCCCTATGTGACTCAGTGTTACTGGTGTAATCCTCTCTACATTCAGCTGCTGGCAGGTGACACAACAATGACAACGATTCTCAGCCATCACTCTGAAATTGGGGTTAACCCAATTCTGACTAAATATATCAGCATAGCGTCTCTCACTCTATGTATGTGTGGGACCTTGAAAATGTTTGACTGTCTATCTGGCAAAATAGACCTGAATCTCATCCCCATTACACTGCATGCAATAGACCTCACCATCAAAGAAATCAAAGTGAACACAGACATGCTGTAGGCAGTTATAGTAGGAAACAATCTAGACAAAGAAGGAAAGGCGTCTGTAAAATTAAGTGAATAAATCCATTGAGAAATCCAAGGTTGTAAGAAGTAAGTTTAATCCAGAGAATATAAAGTCCCATCCATCAGCAAGCAGGAGTCAGGTGCAACTGACATTTCACAGAGAAGTAACATTCCATCTCCATGGTACTAATCAAAGGGAAATACAAGTAAGCATAGAACATGCACAAAGAATCATAGGAAACATAGAGTTAATTGAGAAACATAGATTAAGCACTATATTACATACCTTCCTTCCATAATACCAAAAACGACTTATTCATAACAAAGTCCTTGAATTTCATTGGAATAGTTTTGGTTCTTGCACTCCTCTCTCCACTTCTCTTCTTTTATCCCATCATGTTCAATGTTACACACCCATTCATTCAAATTATCATATTCAATGATCAACTCATCTAGATTGGTGCATACAAGTCTTGAAAGAGTATCTGCAATGCAGTTTCTCACACCGGGTAGGTACTCAACATCAAAATTATAAGCTTGAAGAGCCACAACCCATTTGGATATTCGGCTAGATATAGAATCGATACCTTCTTTGTTAAATACTTCACATAAAGGTTTTTGATCTGTCCTTACACTAAACTTTTTACCCCAAAGCAAATTTTTTAATTTCTTTGTGGTCCAATGTACTGCTAACACTTCTCTTTCTATTACAGAGTATCTGAGTTCTGCCCCTTTTAGGCTCCTAGAAAGAAACAAAATCACATTCACTTCATCACCTTTTTCTTGCTGAAGAACTGCTCCAAGACCCTTCTTACTTGCATCTGTAATTAGTACAGATTTTAATGACGGATCAAAACTCCTTAATTTCAGAGTATTTTTTAAATGCGATTTTAAATTGTTAAATTCTTTTTCACATTGTGAAGACCATTTAAAATCAACTCCTTTGCATAACAACATCCGCATGTTAACACTTTTCTCAGCAAACCCTCGCACAAACTTACTGTAGTATTCGGTCATACCAAGGGATTTCATTAACTCATCCTTATTAGTAGGAGAAGCTAAGTTATGTATGGCTTTAATCAACTCTTGTTTGGGTTCTATACCGTTCTCTGGAATGGTGTGCCCAAGGTAGTTTATTGAAGATTTTTTTAACTTGCATTTGTCCAACCTGACTGTAAGATTATATTGACTGAACCTCTCAAACACTTGTTTTACTCTCAAATCATGTTCCTTATCAAAACTTCCAAAGATTAAGACGTCATCTTGATAGATTTTTACACCAGGTTGATCTAGCAAAACATTTTCTTTTTTTTATTTTAAACCAATCTTTATTGAAGAATTTTTTCCCCATTACAACACACAAACCCACCCCATAGCCCATCCCCCGCCCCCAGGTCAGATTCTATTACATTGGATATTGGTCCAAAATAACACAATGGGGGAAAATAAAAAAATTAAAAAAACAGTTATGATCAATAGAGAACGTAACATAATGCGAGACTGACACGTATGACTTACGTATTTCCCCATTGTCTCTGTGACCATTGCAAAACAGGATCCCATATTGCAAGCCCTTTGTTGTGCTTACAATAGCCCTTATTTTCTGTAGATGGCTACCTCTAAACTACAGGTGGCCAACAAACGTGATCTCCATTGTTGAAAAACTGGCGCATTTGTATCAAGCCATGCTGACGCAATGCATAATCTGAAGACAGCCGTAGCCACAAGTAACAGCCCTTGCATATATTTCGGTCTTGGAATATTGGCAACACCTAACATAATCTCTTCAACATAAATTTCTATTCTAGTATTAAAAACTTCCGAAAGAAAGGCTGAAATATCAGTCACTACTGATGTTAATGCAGTGCAGGTAGCAAAAATATGAACTCTGTCGGCTTCAGCTAGGTCACATCTAGGGCATGTGGTTCCCTTCCCAGTCCCCCATTTAGCAAACTTATAGGGAATATAATATAGAAAGAAAAAGGTTTTGTAGAACTGAGCCTGCAGCTTAGTAGACATTAAAATGGACTGATATAATAAGAAGGATTGATGGACAATTTCTGCTGACACACCAAGTTTAACCTGCCATTTAGTTATGTATTTGTCAAGATCATCAGAGTGCCGAAGAATCAGTTGTTCATAGATCTCTCCTATTTTGAGATTAGTCTTCGAAGCCATATTCTCCATTAACTGAACCTTTTGGAATGATACACCCCCCCCTTTTTAAGAGAAAATCCCGAATTTGCAAAAATTAAAAAAAATCCCGTTGATCTAAATTATATTCCAGCTGTAATTCACCAAAAGATTTAATTCCTAATGTCGTATAAAACATACAAGTTGTGTAATCCCATTCTGTACCCATCTTTCCATGCATGAATCATTGAAAACCCCAGGGAGATGACTATTTTTATAGATTAAAGTGTAATAAGATAGTTGTACAATACTGGTAAGTTTTCTAACGGAATTCCAGGTCTTATAAATACCAAATATGGACTTAAATTTTACTTTTTTAAAGTAACTATCGTTGAGATGACGCCACAAGCAACCTCTGGATTCATTTCCTAATAAAAGCTCTTGTGGTGTTGGAATATCCCCTTCGCTGCTAGGTGCTATAGTAAATAGTAACTTGTTGCTATATTTTAAGATGGTAGCCCAATAATATAATTTAAAACTAGGCAAGTTCATGCCCCCTCTATCTTTAGGGAGGGTAATAGTTCGTAAGGCTCTACGTGGTTTCTTATACCCCCAAATGAATCTAGAAAACATACTTTCCATATCTTTAAATACTTGTGAT
Organism: Triturus cristatus; assembly: GCF_964204655.1. Classification (NCBI taxonomy): domain Eukaryota; kingdom Metazoa; phylum Chordata; class Amphibia; order Caudata; family Salamandridae; genus Triturus; species Triturus cristatus. The sequence goes on from NC_140584.1 coordinate 1,006,781,717, forward strand.
GGAAATTCTAGACAGATTGATCTGAAAAAATATAGGAATCTTGGCAGGAAAAGCATTTTTATCAAGTTGCACCGACCCACAATAGATAGATGAAGATTGTTACTCCTAATCAAATTCTTTTTTGTACATTGCATTAATGGATCGATATTATCGTTAACTAGATTCTCTATTTTGGCCCTTGTACTCACGCCAAGATATATGGCTTTCTCGGTAACCCGTGTATCAGTCATCTCAATTTTACTGTTAAGGATGATCTGAGTTTTGGTTTGATTAAGTTTATAGCCAGATATTTGGCCAAAATTATTAGCTTCCTCTTCAATCACCACGACCGAAATCGCTGGGTCACTGGTAACCAACGCGATATCATCCGCGTATGCTAGCGTTTTTGTGGCCTGGTCTCTTATCCAGATGGATGGTATCAATGCGTTGTTATCCAATCTTCGGAGAAATGGGTCAATATATATAGCAAATAAAAGGGGTGAACACGGACACCCCTGCCTTGTGCCTCTAGTAATAGACAATGATGCTGATATTGACCCATTCACCATAACACCAGCAGACGGATCCTTGTACAACATCTGTACAGCTGTAATAAAGGGATCCCCGATACCACATCTAGCCATAACTATCCACAGATATTTCCTTCACACCAATCAAACAATGAGATTACTCTCTGGATATGATCGGTGGAGTCTCTACCCGGGATGAACCCATGTTGTCAAACCGATACGATTTTATGTATATTCAGAGCTAATTGTGCGGCAGGTAACTTAGCATAGATTTTGGAGTCACTAGTTATTAAAGTAATTGGGCGGTACGATCCAAGTTCTGTAGGATCTTTATGTTTTTTTAGAAATACTATAATTTTGGCCATTGACCATGACCATGGGGGTCGCCCCCCTAGAAATATATGTGCGATCAATGCTGCTAGTATATTCTCCACTTGGGGAAAAATTTGATATAAAATTCAGTGGGAATCCCATCCATACCCACCGCTTTACCTGGAGCAAGACTATTTAATGCGAGAAGAATTTCCTCCCCTTGCGGGATGGCATCCATACTTTCTGAATCATTACTTTCTAGACTCATTGGGCTATCTTGATTAATATATTCGTTAATTGCATCCAACTGTACATTAGCATCATTATCGCTGTATAGAGCCTGATAGAATTTATGGAAGGCAGTTCTAATTGCATCAGGATCTGCTATTAGCCCTGCTTCTGGATCTCGAATCATCTTAATAGAGTTAACCGTATTAAGTTCTCGAGCGCATACAGCTAGCTGATGTCCAACTTGTTCACTCAGTTCGTAAATCTTTTCCTTATATGCAGTAGCTCTATTGATAGCTCTTGCCGTTAATACATCTATAACACCGTTTTTAGCAATTGAAATCTGTCTTAAATCATTTTCAGTGTCTCTTCCCTCCTGGATGGCTTTAATTAACCCTCCTTCAGCAATAACGATGTTATTCTGAAGTATTTTCATTTCTTTTTTTTTTTTTTATTAGCATTCAATGAAAATCGAAGTGTTTCACCTCTGATTCCAGCTTTAAGAGTGTCCCAAACGATCTCGATTGGTGCACTACCTATATTTTCTTCTAGGAATCTAGGGATCCACTGTCGCATGGACTGACAGTACGCCTCGTTTATTAATAATGCTCTTTCAAACATCCATGTTTTATTATTATGCCTTGTTGGTCCAATTTCAATAGTTAGGAGAAGGGGATTATGGTCGGAGAGTACCCTTGGTAATTTTTCAATAGAACAGCTAGTGGTTAGAATGCTAGAGACCAGAAAATAATCCAACCTTGCATGACGTGCATGTGGATAGGAATAATGCGTAAAACCCTGGTCGTTTGGGTATTGCGCCTGCCAACTGTCTATGAGACCATGAGTTAGGCATACATTTTTAAGAGCTTGAAAAACTTTTGGCTTTCTGCCTTTATATTCAAAGCCAGACTCCTCTGACCAATCGCCTGGTAAATTTATATTAAAATCCCCACAGATTATTACAGGGAGTGACCAATGGACAAGTTCATTAGATATGTGATCCAGGACTGCGGGGTCATCACTAATATTGCTATATATTGTACAAATTGTCATTTTACCTACATTGAGCATCTGACACTCTGTGATAGCCCAACGACCATATTTATCAGACATAGATCGAGTAAATTGTACCATACCTGCTTTCCCCAGGATAGCGACACCCTTTGTCCTAGTCCCTTGTGTGGTGGCTATAATAAGTTTAAAACCCAATTGGTTAAGCAAATGAATTTGTGACCCCTCAATATGTGTTTCTTGAACACAGAGAATATTGGCTCCAGATAATTGTAGCCCGATGGCCACTCTTTGTCTCTTTTTCTCATCATTGAGGCCACAAATATTGATCGTCAAGATTTTTTACTTATCCATACTGCTATTTTCCTTCCTCTAAGAAAAAAAGAGAAAAGTTTACTTGACTTCTCAGTATTGATCTTTTTTCAGCATTTTCTCCCCTTAGTGCCGTTTTCTACGTTAGACATAAAATTTGACTAAAATAATAAGGACCCAGATCTGAGCTTCGACCCCCCTACCCCACATCCCCCCTTCCACCCCCACCACTATGTAGGCAATCAGGCTCAATCCTGAGCCTGTTATGATGGCGACTGTTTACATCCTCACCCCACCCCCCACGGCTCTCTCTATTTATTTATTTTTAAGAGTCTTACTTATAATCATTCAATCCCCTCTCTCTCCTTTGGAAGACTGACGCCGCCGAAACCAAACCAAAAGGCAACCTCACGAATCTGAAAGTACCAAATGGAGTGATAAAGGCGGTGTAATCTTTTGAAACACTATCTCACATAATCTGATGGTATGCAGATTTCAGGTCTACAGTCGAAAAAACTTTAGCATCCTTCAATAACATGAACATCTCAGAAATCTTAGGAAGTGGGTACCTATCAACAATGACATGCTTTTTTAGAGCTCTCAAATCTATGCACAAACGCAAACTTCCATCAGATTTGCGTGCTGCGACCACTGGCGCCAACCATTCAATCAATCAATCAAACAACATTTGTAGAGTGCACTACATTCCGGTGAGGGTCTCAGGGCGCTGGGGGGGTGCTACTAATCGAGCAGCCAGGTCTTGAGTAGCCTCCTGAAGGTCAGCAGGTCTTGGGTCTGTCATAGGATCAGGGGGAGGGTGTTCCAGGTCTTGGCGGCGAGGTGGGAGAAGGACCTCCTGCCGGTGGTTGTTCTTCGGATGCGCAGGACGGTGGCGAGTGCGAGGTCGGCGGAGCGGAGCTGGCAGTTGGGGGGGGTAGAGGGAAAGTTGTTTGTTGAGGTAGGTTGGGCCGGTCTTGTGGAGTGCCTTGTGTGCGTGGATGAGGAGCTTGAAGGATATCCTCTTGTTGACGGGCAGCCAGTGCAGGTTTCTCAGGTGGGGGGTGATGTGGCCGTGGCGTGGTATGTCGAGGATCAGTCGTGCCGAGGCGTTTTGGATGCATTGCAGTCGTTTGATGAGCTTGGTCGGGGCTCCCGCGTAGAGGGCGTTTCCGTAGTCGAATCTGCTGCTGACGAGGGCCTGGTTAACTGTTCTTCTTGTATCTATCGGGATCCACCTGTAGATCTTGTGGAGCATGCGGAGGGTGTTGAAGCAGGAGGAGGAGACGGCGTTGACTTGCTTGGTCATTGAGAGCGTTGAGTCGCGGATGATTCCCAGGTTGCGTGCATGGTCGGTGGGTGTCGGGGCTGCCCCCAGTGCCGTCGGCCACCAGGAGTTGTCCCAGCTGAAGGGTTGGAGCCGAGGATGAGGACCTCCGTTTTGTCCATGTTCAGCTTCAGTCGGCTGGTCTTCATCCAGTCGGCGATGGCCTTCATTCCTTCGTGGAGGTTGGCTTTGGCAGTGATGGGGTCCTTCATGAGGGAAAGGATCAGTTGAGTGTCGTCGGCTTAGGAGATTATGTTGAGGTCGTGATGTCGGGCGACGTGTGCGAGCGGGGCCATGTAAATGTTGAACAGTGTCGTGCTGAGGGAGGAACCCTGGGGTACGCCGCAGATGATCTTGGAGGCTTCGGATCGGAATGGGGGGAGGCGGACGCTCTGGGTTCTGCCGGAGAGGAAGGAGGTGGTCCATTCCAGGGCTTTGTCTCGGATCCCAACGGCGTGGAGGCATGCGCATAGTGTGAGGTGGCAGACGGTGTCGAAGGCGGTGGAGAGGTCCAGGAGGATGAGGGTTGCGGTCTCACCATTGTCCAGCAGTATCCTGATGTTGTCGGTGGCGGCGATGAGGGCGGTCTCGTGCTGTGGTTGTTGTGGAACCCAGACTGGGAAGGGTCCAAGATTCTGTTTTCTTCGAGGTATCGGGTTAGCTGTCTGTTGACGATCTTCTCGATGGCCTTGGCCGGGAATGGGAGCAGAGATATGGGCAGGAAGTTCTTGAGGTCTCTAGGGTCTGCCTTGGGTTTTTTGAGTAGGGCGTTAATCTCGGCGTGTTTCCAGCTCTCTGGGAAGGTCGCGGTCTCGAGGGAGATTGATGACGTTGCGCAGGTGGGGTGCAATGGAGCTGATGGCTTTGTTGAAGATGTGGTACGGGAATGGGTCTGACGGGGGGCCGGAGTGGATTGTGCTCATGGTCTTGATGGTGTCATCGATGCTCATGCTGGTCCAGGCTAGCAGGGGGTCGTGGTCGATGGTGTGCAGAAAGACTGTTGTGTTGCTGTCTGTTGGGCCTGTCTGTGTGTTGAAGCTGTCGTGGATGTCTGCTATCTTGCGGTAGAAGAAAGTGGCGAGGGAGTCGCACAGGGCCTGCGACGGCGAGATGTCGTTGGTGTTGGAGCTGGGGTTGGAGAGTTCCTTCACGATGTTGAAGAGTTCCTTGCTATTGTGTGCATTGTTGTCAAAGCGGTCTTTGAAGGAGAGCCTCTTGGCAGTCCTGATGAGGTGATGGTGGTTGCGGGTGGCGTCCTTGTGGACTGCGTGGCTGTCCGGAGTATGTTCGCTGTGCCATTTCTTCTCTAGCTTCTGGCAGGCTCGCTTGGAGGCTAGGAGTTCTGGGGTGAACCAGCTGGCCCTCTTGCCGGTGTCTCTGTGGGGGGGTTTCTTCAGTGGGGCGAGGGTTTTGGCGCAGTCGTCGTTCCAGCGTCTGAGGTGCGGGCAGCGTCGTCGGTGTTGGAGGGTTCGGTGGGTGGGCTGAGAGCAAGGTTTGCGTATAGTTGGTCTTCTGTGATTTTTCTCCAGCAGAGGCGGGGGATCTGTTGGGTGCGGTGGTGTATGGTGGGTTTCTGGAAGGAGAAGTGGATGCAGCGGTGGTCGGTCCAGAGGAGTTCGATGGTGTGGCTGAAGGCGACGTGGGGGCTTGCGGAGAAGATGGGGTCAAGCGTGTGGCCTGCGGAGTGGGTAGGCGTTTTGACGAGTTGCCTCAGTCCGAGGTTGGCGAGGTTATCGATCAGGGTTGTCGAGTTGCTGTCGTTGTTGTTCTCCAGGTGAAAGTTCAGGTCTCCGAGGAGGATGTAGTCGGTGGAGGTCAGGGCGTGCGTGCTGAAGAAGTCGGCTATGGAGTCGCTGAACTGGGGTCGAGTTCCGGGGGGTCTGTAGATGAGGGTGCCTCTGAGGGTGGAGATGGGGTCTTTGTGGATCTGGAAATGCATGTGTTCGGCGGTGCTGAGCGTGTCGTCGGTGCTGGTCGAGACCCTGATGCTGTTCTTGTGGACGATGGTGATTCCTCCTCCGACTCCGTTGGTGCGGTCTCTGCGGGTGATCTTGTAGCCGTCTGGGATGGCTATGGCGATGTCGGGTGCGGAGAAGTCATTCATCCAGGTCTCTGTTAGGAAGGCGATGTCCGGGGATGATGTGTCGAGCAGGTCCCAGAGCTCGACGGCGTGTTTGCGTGCGGAGCGGGTGTTCAATAGGATGCATCGGAGGTGGTTGAGGTCTTTCGTGGCACGTTGTTCGGCGGCTCTGAGGCTGGTGTAGCTGCAGTTCCGGCAGGTGAAGGGACCGTGTGTGCGTTTTGGGCGGTCTTGAAGCAGGTGTGGGTCCGTCCGGGGTTGAGAGCGTGGAATGTGCTGGCATCGTAGCGGTGGTGGTCGTCGTGGTGGGTGCGGGTACCAGGGTTTCTGGCGCTGGGCGCGGTTTAGGCGCAGACGGGCGTAGACAGGCTTGCCTTTGGCACACCAGCGGCCGCCATATATGGGGATGTGGGTGGGAGGAGCAGCTGGGAGGTGGGAGGTAGGGGCAGCAAATGGGCAGTGAGGGGGGCGGGGACGCAGGGGACGCAGTGGCCGGAACAGGAGTGGTGGGGGCACCTGAAGGCAACCGGGCACAACAGGGGCAGCGAGGAGGAAACAGAAGGCAAAAAACGGGCACAAGTCAAGGGCAGCGAGGGGGAAACAGAAGGCAAACGGGCACAAATCAAGGGCAGCGAGGGGGAAACAGAAGGCAAAAAACGGGCACAAGTCAAGGGCAGCGAGGGGGAAACAGAAGGCAAAAAGCAGGCACAAATCAAGGGCAGCGAGGGGTAGACAGAAGGCAAAACAGGCACAAATCAAGGGCAGCGAGGGGGAGACGGAAGGCAAAGCAGGCACAAATCAAGGGCAGCGAGGGGGAAACAGAAGGAGACAACGGGCACAAAGATACAAACCTAGGGCCTACCACTGGCCACCAGGGATGAGGCGCAGGTGGTATCCTGCGGGTGGAGGAGGGCCTCAACTTCTACAGCAGCGGCAGCATCAGGGCACACAGGTGGAGCAGTGTGGTGGGGGAGCGACCTACCAGTAAGGTCAAGGGTCGCTCTCCTCACCGCACAGCGGCCGCCATATATGGGGATGTGGGAGGGAGGAGCAACTGGGAGGCGGGAGGCAGGGGCAGAGAATGGACAGTGAGGGGGCGGGGCCGCAGGGGACGCAGCGGCGGGAACGGGAGCGGTGGGGGCACCTGAAGGCAACCGGGCACAACAGGGGCAGCGAGGGGGAAACAGAAGGCACAAAAGGGGCACAAGTCAAGGGCAGCGAGGGGGAAACAGAAGGCAAAATGGGCACAAATCAAGGGCAGCAAGGGGGAAACAGAAGGCAAAAAATGGGCACAAATCAAGAGCAGCGAGGGGGAGACAGAAGGCAAAATGGGCACAAATCAAGGGCAGCGAGGGGGAAACAGAAGGCAAAAAACGGGCACAAGTCAAGGGTAGCGCCGGGGAATCAGAAGGCAAAAAACGAGCACACGTCAAGGGCAGTGAGGGGGAAACAGAAGGCAAAGAGCGGGCACAAATCAAGGGCAGCGAGGGGGAGACAGAAGGCAAAATGGGCACAAATCAAGGGCAGCGAGGGGGAGACAGAAGGCAAAGCGGGCACAAATCAAGGGGAGCGAGGGGGAAACAGAAGGCAAAAAACAGGCACAAGTCAAGGGCAGCTAGGGGGAAACAGAAGGCAAAAATCGGGCACAAATCAAGGGCAGCGAGGGGGAGACAGAAGGCAAAATGCGCACGAATCAAGGGCAGCGAGGGGGAGACAGAAGGCAAAGCGGGCAGAAATCAAGGGCAGCGAGGGGGAAACAGAAGGAGAAAACGGGCACAAAGATACAAACCTAGGGCCTACCACTGGCCACCAGGGATGAAGCGCAGGTGGTAGCCTGCGGGTGGAGGAGGGTCTCAACTTCTACAGCAGCGGCAGCGTCAGGGCACACAGGCAGAGCTGTGTGGTGGGGGAGCGACCTACCAGCAAGGTCAAGGGTCGCACCATTGAGTCCCTTAAACTTCTTCTATAATCCCATCTGACTCCAACTTATCTAACTGTTTCTTCATTTCATCCTTCACAGAAAAAGAACCTTACTTGAAACTGGTACCGCTCCCGAAACCAACTTGATTTTATGTGTATAACCTCGAAGACAGCCCAATTCACTACTGAACACACTGGGAAACAATGTCCTAAGGTTGGAGATTTAGTCCTCATTACCATCATTGGTAGCAACTAAGTTCACCTTGAAAGTTTCCTTTAACAAGATTGGGGGATTGCTATTTGGGTCCAACGTGACACCAAGGTCTTCTTGGTGAAGCCAACTTAAAATGCTATCACCTTTGTAAGAGACATAGACCTTACCAGCAGTGAATCTCCCTTTGTATTCTATCAACCCTTCGAAATAGCCTATCGGTTTGATGGGTTCGCCACAATAAGCGAGGGGTTTGATATCTGCTTTAACAATTTTAACCTTGTCTTTTAAGCACTGAGAATAAAACTGCCTTGAAATTATGGATATTTTGGCACCAGAATCAAACAACATTCGGGTCCCTTTGCCTTCAACCATCACCACATCAAAGGGGCCTTTCTTACTTTTATCGGAAACTTGTGAGACAATTTGTCCACAATCAAGGTCTTAATCAGAATCATCTTCTATACAACCATTTTGAGAAATACATTTACTTTTGCTTTGGTTTTCTTTGTCCGACAAACACTTGTGAAATGACCAATTTTTTTACATTTTCCGCACGTGCTTTTTAGAGCGGGACACTTCTTGTCATTTGCTAAATGACCAAGATTTCCACACTGAAAACATTTGGGCTGAAAGGTATTTTTTTTAAAAGAGCGAGAACTACCCACTTCAGAGTTAGATTTAAAGTTTTTCCTTGTAACATTTCCTTTAGAGGACAGCTTTACTTCATGCACTACTTCACCATTATTTTCATGTTTTGTAATAATCTCCACACATTTTTGAGAATGTTCTATTTGTTTAGCAATAGTTATTACTTCATCTAGAGTAGGTTCATCCTTTTGCCAAATGGCATCCCTAACTTTTTGTATGTTACAGCCTAGCATGAATTGGTCCCTAATTCTTTCTTCAATTAAGGCACCAAATTTGCATGAAGAACCTAATTTCCTCAATGCAGTGATATAATTTTCCACTGTTTCACCATCATTTTGATTTCTTCTGCCAAAATGGTATCTTTCTAGGATTGCGCTCACCTTGGGTAAGTAAAGTTTATCTAACTTAGTAATACATATTTCATATACATTCAAACTTTTGTCATCAATGTCAGGAAAATGGTCAAAAACTTCCTGACCTTCTGATCCTAGACAATGTAACAGTAAAGCTTTCTGCACTTAAGTTAGTACCACATACCCTTGCATACCTTTCGAATACCTTCTTCCATTTTTGCCACTTGATGGGTGGATCACCCGGTGAGGACAAAAAGAAAGGTGGGGTGGCAACGTTTTGCATTATGAAAATAAGTATTGACAGAACACTTTCTTATTATGAAAGAGAGAATTAAAAGACAAAACTATACATGTGATTTTGTAAAAAACAATAATAAATACAGATAGACTATTAAGCACTTATAAAACTCTTTATAGTACATAATGTAAGTGAGAGATCGCTTAGGTGAGAGAGAAGAATACAATCTAATGTCTCAACAGTTAATGTTAACCTACAAAACTCTTCTTTCCCTGCTAATTTACTTCTTATTGCCACAAATCAAGGAAGCAGAAGCAAAGGTTCATGAAGAAAAGGAAAAAAATAATTAAAATAATAATAAACTAAATACCAAAATGTAGATGAGCTTGGATCCAAAACGCTGAGAATCTCATGTGGCACAAAACACTGAGAAAACGCTGTCCGTTACACACAAGAAACTCTTGAAGAGTGAGAGATGTAAATTTGTGTCAAAAGACTAGGGCGCTAACTTAAATGCGCAAGGAAGGTACATTTTTCAAAATGGCCACCACGTTACGCACATAGCGTGTGGCGTAACGTGACAACGTTCTCCAAACCAAAGAAACACAAGAAATGGAGTCGCAACGGAGTTCCAAGTAGAGCGGTCCAAATAGGGGAATTCTTCCACAAAGAAGCTCTTACAACACAGAGCAGATTGTCGATTTCAAACTGCTTCGTCCAAATAAACTTTTAAACACTGCAGACATCCTCATGGGTTAACTCCTTGCATGTGTTAAAGCGCTTTATCCAAATAGATTTTTAAGCACTGCAGATATTGAAGCGATTCATCCAAATGAACTCGTAAGTGATATAGACACCCTCAAACATTAACTCCACACGTGTAAATAATTACACACAAAAAGTGATATGTTCAAAATTACGGGAACAAAAGCTTACACTCAATCTTGTGAAACTCTTCCCTTAGTGGTCAAATGACACGTACCAAGTCAGAGAACTAAAACCAAGACTAAGAGAGTAAGCTGTAAAGAGCCCACATCGGAGCCTCCCAACCCTTCCCAAAAAATAACAAATGAAAAGGTGAGGCATGTGGCGGATGCTCAGTTCCCAACAGTAAATTATGAAAAGCACTCATGTGAAAATCAGTTTGAAGAAAGCAGAGGAGTAGAAATTGGTGTTCTGGCTTTAAAAGTGATGTTGGAACTAAATTTCTTTCATCTGGAAACGCAGGGTTAGTTTCAGCCACTCGTCGCCAGTGTAAAATTAAGTGAATAAATCCATTGAGAAATCCAAGGTTGTAAGAAGTAAGTTTAATCCAGAGAATATAAAGTCCCATCCATCAGCAAGCAGGAGTCAGGTGCAACTGACTCTTCACAGAGAAGTAACATACCATCTCCATGGTGCTAATCAAAGGGAAATACAAGCAAGCATAGAACATGCACAAAGAATCATAGGAAGCATAGAGTTAATTGAGAAACATAGATTAAGCACTATATTACAGCGTCACTGCTCATAATCAATGTCTATCTCACCGCAAATGGACCCACAAAGCTGGAGTTAACCAGGGCAGTGATTGCAGCAATGGAAGTGGTGTTGTGCGCACATCCATTCACTCCCACAGCAATTACAGGAGACTTTAATAATGTGCATAACCTGGGGGTGACTAAGGCTAACCAAGGGGGAAACACGCCTACAGAAAGAGCTTTTAACAGATTTCTATGAGTTTTTATTTTGACATTTGCAGAGGCCCTGGCCAAGACCTTTCAGCAAAATGAACCCATCATCTTCTTTCAATAACTGCACAACAATCGATTACACCTTTCCAAGCAATAGCCTTAAACAACTGACGTCAGATTTCTCTATGACCCAACAGGGAACAAGCGATCATGCAATGCTCATAGCGGAACTTGAGCTGCACGCCACACAGGGTGAACAAACTGAGACTTGGATCCAAAACGCTGAGAATCTCATGTGACACAAAACACTGAGAAAACGCTGTCCGTTACACACAAGAAACTCTTGAAGAGTGAGAGATGTAAATTTGTGTCAAAAGACTAGGGCGCTAACTTAAATGCGCAAGGAAGGTACATTTTTCAAAATGGCCACCACGTTCCGCACATAGCGTGTGGCGTAACGTGACAACGTTCTCCAAACCAAAGAAACACAAGAAATGGAGTCGCAACGGAGTTCCAAGTAGAGCGGTCCAAATAGGGGAATTCTTCCACAAAGAAGCTCTTACAACACAGAGCAGATTGTCGATTTCAAACTGCTTCGTCCAAATAAACTTTTAAACACTGCAGACATCCTCATGGGTTAACTCCTTGCATGTGTTAAAGCGCTTTATCCAAATAGATTTTTAAGCACTGCAGAAATTGAAGCGATTCATCCAAATGAACTCGTAAGTGATATAGACACCCTCAAAGATTAACTCCTCACGTGTAAATAATTACACACAAAAAGAGATATGTTCAAAATTACGGGAACAAAAGCTTACACACAATCTTGTGAAACTCTTCCCTTAGTGGTCAAATGACACTTACCAAGTCAGAGAACTAAAACGAAGACTAAGAGAGTAAGCTGTAAAGAGCCCACATCGGAGCCTCCCAACCCTTCCCAAAAAATAACAAATGAAAAGGTGAGGCATGTGGCGGATGCTCAGTTCCCAACAGTAAATTATGAAAAGCACTCATGTGAAAATCAGTTTGAAGAAAGCAGAGGAGTAGAAATTGGTGTTCTGGCTTTAAAAGTGATGTTGGGACTAAATTTCTTTCATCTGGAAATGCAGGGTTAGTTTCAGCCACTCGTCGCCAGTGTAAAATTAAGTGAATAAATCCATTGAGAAATCCAAGGTTGTAAGAAGTAAGTTTAATCCAGAGAATATAAAGTCCCATCCATCAGCAAGCAGAGTCAGGTGCAACTGACTCTTCACAGAGAAGTAACATACCATCTCCATGGTGCTAATCAAAGGGAAATACAAGCAAGCATAGAACATGCACAAAGAATCATAGGAAGCATAGAGTTAATTGAGAAACATAGATTAAGCACTATATTACAGCGTCACTGCTCATAATCAATGTCTATCTCACCACAAATAGACCCACAAAGCTGGAGTTAACCAGGGCAGTGATTGCAGCAATGGAAGTGGTGTTGTGCGCACATCCACTCACTCCCACAGCAATTACAGGAGACTTTAATAATGTGCATAACCTGGGGGTGACTAAGGCTAACCAAGGGGGAAACACGCCTACAGAAAGAGCTTTTAACAGATTTCTATGAGTTTTTATTTTGACATTTGCAGAGGCCCTGGCCAAGACCTTTCAGCAAAATGAACCCATCATCTTCTTTCAATAACTGCACAACAATCAATTACACCTTTCCAAGCAATAGCCTTAAACAACTGACGTCAGATTTCTCTATGACCCAACAGGGAACAAGCGATCATGCAATGCTCATAGCGGAACTTGAGCTGCACGCCACACAGGGTGAACAAACTGAGACTTGGATCCAAAACGCTGAGAATCTCATGTGACACAAAACACTGAGAAAACGCTGTCCGTTACACACAAGAAACTCTTGAAGAGTGAGAGATGTAAATTTGTGTCAAAAGACTAGGGCGCTAACTTAAATGCGCAAGGAAGGTACATTTTTCAAAATGGCCATCATGTTACGCACATAGCGTGTGGCGTAACGTGACAACGTTCTTCAAACCAAAGAAACACAAGAAATGGAGTCGCAACGGAGTTCCAAGTAGAGCGGTCCAAATAGGGGAATTCTTCCACAAAGAAGCTCTTACAACACAGAGCAGATTGTCGATTTCAAACTGCTTCGTCCAAATAAACTTTTAAACACTGCAGACATCCTCATGGGTTAACTCCTTGCATGTGTTAAAGCGCTTTATCCAAATAGATTTTTAAGCACTGCAGATATTGAAGCGATTCATCCAAATGAACTCGTAAGTGATATAGACACCCTCAAAGATTAACTCCTCACGTGTAAATAATTACACACAAAAAGAGATATGTTCAAAATTACGGGAACAAAAGCTTACACTAAATCTTGTGAAACTCTTCCCTTAGTGGTCAAATGACACGTACCAAGTCAGAGAACTAAAACCAAGACTAAGAGAGTAAGCTGTAAAGAGCCCACATCGGAGCCTCCCAACCCTTCCCAAAAAATAACAAATGAAAAGGTGAGGCATGTGGCGGATGCTCAGTTCCCAACAGTAAATTATGAAAAGCACTCATGTGAAAATCAGTTTGAAGAAAGCAGAGGAGTAGAAATTGGTGTTCTGGCTTTAAAAGTGATGTTGGGACTAAATTTCTTTCATCTGGAAACGCAGGGTTAGTTTCAGCCACTCGTCGCCAGTGTAAAATTAAGTGAATAAATCCATTGAGAAATCCAAGGTTGTAAGAAGTAAGTTTAATCCAGAGAATATAAAGTCCCATCCATCAGCAAGCAGGAGTCAGGTGCAACTGACTCTTCACAGAGAAGTAACATACCATCTCCATGGTGCTAATCAAAGGGAAATACAAGCAAGCGTAGAACATGCACAAAGAATCATAGGAAGCATAGAGTTAATTGAGAAACATAGATTAAGCACTATATTACAGCGTCACTGCTCATAATCAATGTCTATCTCACCGCAAATGGACCCACAAAGCTGGAGTTAACCAGGGCAGTGATTGCAGCAATGGAAGTGGTGTTGTGCGCACATCCATTCACTCCCACAGCAATTACAGGAGACTTTAATAATGTGCATAACCTGGGGGTGACTAAGGCTAACCAAGGGGAAACACGCCTACAGAAAGAGCTTTTAACAGATTTCTATGAGTTTTTATTTTGACATTTGCAGAGGCCCTGGCCAAGACCTTTCAGCAAAATGAACCCATCATCTTCTTTCAATAACTGCACAACAATCAATTACACCTTTCCAAGCAATAGCCTTAAACAACTGACGTCAGATATCTCTATGACCCAACAGGGAACAAGCGATCATGCAATGCTCATAGCGGAACTTGAGCTGCACGCCACACAGGGTGAACAAACTGAGACTTGGATCCAAAACGCTGAGAATCTCATGTGACACAAAACACTGAGAAAACGCTGTCCGTTACACACAAGAAACTCTTGAAGAGTGAGAGATGTAAATTTGTGTCAAAAGACTAGGGCGCTAACTTAAATGCGCAAGGAAGGTACATTTTTCAAAATGGCCACCACGTTACGCACATAGCGTGTGGCGTAACGTGACAACGTTCTCCAAACCAAAGAAACACAAGAAATGGAGTCGCAACGGAGTTCCAAGTAGAGTGGTCCAAATAGGGGAATTCTTCCACAAAGAAGCTCTTACAACACAGAGCAGATTGTCGATTTCAAACTGCTTCGTCCAAATAAACTTTTAAACACTGCAGACATCCTCATGGGTTAACTCCTTGCATGTGTTAAAGCGCTTTATCCAAATAGATTTTTAAGCACTGCAGATATTGAAGCGATTCATCCAAATGAACTCGTAAGTGATATAGACACCCTCAAAGATTAACTCCTCACGTGTAAATAATTACACACAAAAAGAGATATGTTCAAAATTACGGGAACAAAAGCTTACACTAAATCTTGTGAAACTCTTCCCTTAGTGGTCAAATGACACGTACCAAGTCAGAGAACTAAAACCAAGACTAAGAGAGTAAGCTGTAAAGAGCCCACATCGGAGCCTCCCAACCCTTCCCAAAAAATAACAAATGAAAAGGTGAGGCATGTGGCGGATGCTCAGTTCCCAACAGTAAATTATGAAAAGCACTCATGTGAAAATCAGTTTGAAGAAAGCAGAGGAGTAGAAATTGGTGTTCTGGCTTTAAAAGTGATGTTGGGACTAAATTTCTTTCATCTGGAAACGCAGGGTTAGTTTCAGCCACTCGTCGCCAGTGTAAAATTAAGTGAATAAATCCATTGAGAAATCCAAGGTTGTAAGAGGTCAGTTTAATCCAGAGAATATAAAGTCCCATCCATCAGCAAGCAGGAGTCAGGTGCAACTGACTCTTCACAGAGAAGTAACATACCATCTCCATGGTGCTAATCAAAGGGAAATACAAGCAAGCATAGAACATGCACAAAGAATCATAGGAAGCATAGAGTTAATTGAGAAACATAGATTAAGCACTATATTACAGCGTCACTGCTCATAATCAATGTCTATCTCACCGCAAATGGACCCACAAAGCTGGAGTTAACCAGGGCAGTGATTGCAGCAATGGAAGTGGTGTTGTGCGCACATCCATTCACTCCCACAGCAATTACAGGAGACTTTAATAATGTGCATAACCTGGGGGTGACTAAGGCTAACCAAGGGGGAAACACGCCTACAGAAAGAGCTTTTAACAGATTTCTATGAGTTTTTATTTTGACATTTGCAGAGGCCCTGGCCAAGACCTTTCAGCAAAATGAACCCATCATCTTCTTTCAATAACTGCACAACAATCAATTACACCTTTCCAAGCAATAGCCTTAAACAACTGACGTCAGATTTCTCTATGACCCAACAGGGAACAAGCGATCATGCAATGCTCATAGCGGAACTTGAGCTGCACGCCACACAGGGTGAACAAACTCAGACTTGGATCCAAAACGCTGAGAATCTCATGTGACACAAAACACTGAGAAAACGCTGTCCGTTACACACAAGAAACTCTTGAAGAGTGAGAGATGTAAATTTGTGTCAAAAGACTAGGGCGCTAACTTAAATGCGCAAGGAAGGTACATTTTTCAAAATTGCCACCACGTTACGCACATAGCGTGTGGCGTAACGTGACAACGTTCTCCAAACCAAAGAAACACAAGAAATGGAGTCGCAACGGAGTTCCAAGTAGAGCGGTCCAAATAGGGGAATTCTTCCACAAAGAAGCTCTTACAACACAGAGCAGATTGTCGATTTCAAACTGCTTCGTCCAAATAAACTTTTAAACACTGCAGACATCCTCATGGGTTAACTCCTTGCATGTGTTAAAGCGCTTTATCCAAATAGATTTTTAAGCACTGCAGATATTGAAGCGATTCATCCAAATGAACTCGTAAGTGATATAGACACCCTCAAAGATTAACTCCTCACGTGTAAATAATTACACACAAAAAGAGATATGTTCAAAATTACGGGAACAAAAGCTTACACTAAATCTTGTGAAACTCTTCCCTTAGTGGTCAAATGACACGTACCAAGTCAGAGAACTAAAACCAAGACTAAGAGAGTAAGCTGTAAAGAGCCCACATCGGAGCCTCCCAACCCTTCCCAAAAAATAACAAATGAAAAGGTGAGGCATGTGGCGGATGCTCAGTTCCCAACAGTAAATTATGAAAAGCACTCATGTGAAAATCAGTTTGAAGAAAGCAGAGGAGTAGAAATTGGTGTTCTGGCTTTAAAAGTGATGTTGGGACTAAATTTCTTTCATCTGGAAACGCAGGGTTAGTTTCAGCCACTCGTCGCCAGTGTAAAATTAAGTGAATAAATCCATTGAGAAATCCAAGGTTGTAAGAAGTAAGTTTAATCCAGAGAATATAAAGTCCCATCCATCAGCAAGCAGGAGTCAGGTGCAACTGACTCTTCACAGAGAAGTAACATACCATCTCCATGGTGCTAATCAAAGGGAAATACAAGCAAGCATAGAACATGCACAAAGAATCATAGGAAGCATAGAGTTAATTGAGAAACATAGATTAAGCACTATATTACAGCGTCACTGCTCATAATCAATGTCTATCTCACCGCAAATGGACCCACAAAGCTGGAGTTAACCAGGGCAGTGATTGCAGCAATGGAAGGGGTGTTGTGCGCACATCCATTCACTCCCACAGCAATTACAGGAGACTTTAATAATGTGCATAACCTGGGGGTGACTAAGGCTAACCAAGGGGGAAACACGCCTACAGAAAGAGCTTTTAACAGATTTCTATGAGTTTTTATTTTGACATTTGCAGAGGCCCTGGCCAAGACCTTTCAGCAAAATGAACCCATCATCTTCTTTCAATAACTGCACAACAATCAATTACACCTTTACAAGCAATAGCCTTAAACAACTGACGTCAGATTTCTCTATGACCCAACAGGGAACAAGCGATCATGCAATGCTCATAGCGGAACTTGAGCTGCACGCCACACAGGGTGAACAAACTGAGACTTGGATCCAAAACGCTGAGAATCTCATGTGACACAAAACACTGAGAAAACGCTGTCCGTTACACACAAGAAACTCTTGAAGAGTGAGAGATGTAAATTTGTGTCAAAAGACTAGGGCGCTAACTTAAATGCGCAAGGAAGGTACATTTTTCAAAATGGCCACCACGTTACGCACATAGTGTGTGGCGTAACGTGACAACGTTCTCCAAACCAAAGAAACACAAGAAATGGAGTCGCAACGGAGTTCCAAGTAGAGCGGTCCAAATAGGGGAATTCTTCCACAAAGAAGCTCTTACAACACAGAGCAGATTGTCGATTTCAAACTGCTTCGTCCAAATAAACTTTTAAACACTGCAGACATCCTCATGGGTTAACTCCTTGCATGTGTTAAAGCGCTTTATCCAAATAGATTTTTAAGCACTGCAGATATTGAAGCGATTCATCCAAATGAACTCGTAAGTGATATAGACACCCTCAAAGATTAACTCCTCACGTGTAAATAATTACACACAAAAAGAGATATGTTCAAAATTACGGGAACAAAAGCTTACACTAAATCTTGTGAAACTCTTCCCTTAGTGGTCAAATGACACGTACCAAGTCAGAGAACTAAAACCAAGACTAAGAGAGTAAGCTGTAAAGAGCCCACATCGGAGCCTCCCAACCCTTCCCAAAAAATAACAAATGAAAAGGTGAGGCATGTGGCGGATGCTCAGTTCCCAACAGTAAATTATGAAAAGCACTCATGTGAAAATCAGTTTGAAGAAAGCAGAGGAGTAGAAATTGGTGTTCTGGCTTTAAAAGTGATGTTGGGACTAAATTTCTTTCATCTGGAAACGCAGGGTTAGTTTCAGCCACTCGTCGCCAGTGTAAAATTAAGTGAATAAATCCATTGAGAAATCCAAGGTTGTAAGAGGTAAGTTTAATCCAGAGAATATAAAGTCCCATCCATCAGCAAGCAGGAGTCAGGTGCAACTGACTCTTCACAGAGAAGTAACATACCATCTCCATGGTGCTAATCAAAGGGAAATACAAGCAAGCATAGAACATGCACAAAGAATCATAGGAAGCATAGAGTTAATTGAGAAACATAGATTAAGCACTATATTACAGCGTCACTGCTCATAATCAATGTCTATCTCACCGCAAATGGACCCACAAAGCTGGAGTTAACCAGGGCAGTGATTGCAGCAATGGAAGTGGTGTTGTGCGCACATCCATTCACTCCCACAGCAATTACAGGAGACTTTAATAATGTGCATAACCTGGGGGTGACTAAGGCTAACCAAGGGGGAAACACGCCTACAGAAAGAGCTTTTAACAGATTTCTATGAGTTTTTATTTTGACATTTGCAGAGGCCCTGGCCAAGACCTTTCAGCAAAATGAACCCATCATCTTCTTTCAATAACTGCACAACAATCAATTACACCTTTCCAAGCAATAGCCTTAAACAACTGACGTCAGATTTCTCTATGACCCAACAGGGAACAAGCGATCATGCAATGCTCATAGCGGAACTTGAGCTGCACGCCACACAGGGTGAACAAACTCAGACTTGGATCCAAAACGCTGAGAATCTCATGTGACACAAAACACTGAGAAAACGCTGTCCGTTACACACAAGAAACTCTTGAAGAGTGAGAGATGTAAATTTGTGTCAAAAGACTAGGGCGCTAACTTAAATGCGCAAGGAAGGTACATTTTTCAAAATTGCCACCACGTTACGCACATAGCGTGTGGCGTAACGTGACAACGTTCTCCAAACCAAAGAAACACAAGAAATGGAGTCGCAACGGAGTTCCAAGTAGAGCGGTCCAAATAGGGGAATTCTTCCACAAAGAAGCTCTTACAACACAGAGCAGATTGTCGATTTCAAACTGCTTCGTCCAAATAAACTTTTAAACACTGCAGACATCCTCATGGGTTAACTCCTTGCATGTGTTAAAGCGCTTTATCCAAATAGATTTTTAAGCACTGCAGATATTGAAGCGATTCATCCAAATGAACTCGTAAGTGATATAGACACCCTCAAAGATTAACTCCTCACGTGTAAATAATTACACACAAAAAGAGATATGTTCAAAATTACGGGAACAAAAGCTTACACTAAATCTTGTGAAACTCTTCCCTTAGTGGTCAAATGACACGTACCAAGTCAGAGAACTAAAACCAAGACTAAGAGAGTAAGCTGTAAAGAGCCCACATCGGAGCCTCCCAACCCTTCCCAAAAAATAACAAATGAAAAGGTGAGGCATGTGGCGGATGCTCAGTTCCCAACAGTAAATTATGAAAAGCACTCATGTGAAAATCAGTTTGAAGAAAGCAGAGGAGTAGAAATTGGTGTTCTGGCTTTAAAAGTGATGTTGGGACTAAATTTCTTTCATCTGGAAACGCAGGGTTAGTTTCAGCCACTCGTCGCCAGTGTAAAATTAAGTGAATAAATCCATTGAGAAATCCAAGGTTGTAAGAAGTAAGTTTAATCCAGAGAATATAAAGTCCCATCCATCAGCAAGCAGGAGTCAGGTGCAACTGACTCTTCACAGAGAAGTAACATACCATCTCCATGGTGCTAATCAAAGGGAAATACAAGCAAGCATAGAACATGCACAAAGAATCATAGGAAGCATAGAGTTAATTGAGAAACATAGATTAAGCACTATATTACAGCGTCACTGCTCATAATCAATGTCTATCTCACCGCAAATGGACCCACAAAGCTGGAGTTAACCAGGGCAGTGATTGCAGCAATGGAAGTGGTGTTGTGCGCACATCCATTCACTCCCACAGCAATTACAGGAGACTTTAATAATGTGCATAACCTGGGGGTGACTAAGGCTAACCAAGGGGGAAACACGCCCACAGAAAGAGCTTTTAACAGATTTCTATGAGTTTTTATTTTGACATTTGCAGAGGCCCTGGCCAAGACCTTTCAGCAAAATGAACCCATCATCTTCTTTCAATAACTGCACAACAATCAATTACACCTTTACAAGCAATAGCCTTAAACAACTGACGTCAGATTTCTCTATGACCCAACAGGGAACAAGCGATCATGCAATGCTCATAGCGGAACTTGAGCTGCACGCCACACAGGGTGAACAAACTGAGACTTGGATCCAAAACGCTGAGAATCTCATGTGACACAAAACACTGAGAAAACGCTGTCCGTTACACACAAGAAACTCTTGAAGAGTGAGAGATGTAAATTTGTGTCAAAAGACTAGGGCGCTAACTTAAATGCGCAAGGAAGGTACATTTTTCAAAATGGCCACCACGTTACGCACATAGTGTGTGGCGTAACGTGACAACGTTCTCCAAACCAAAGAAACACAAGAAATGGAGTCGCAACGGAGTTCCAAGTAGAGCGGTCCAAATAGGGGAATTCTTCCACAAAGAAGCTCTTACAACACAGAGCAGATTGTCGATTTCAAACTGCTTCGTCCAAATAAACTTTTAAACACTGCAGACATCCTCATGGGTTAACTCCTTGCATGTGTTAAAGCGCTTTATCCAAATAGATTTTTAAGCACTGCAGATATTGAAGCGATTCATCCAAATGAACTCGTAAGTGATATAGACACCCTCAAAGATTAACTCCTCACGTGTAAATAATTACACACAAAAAGAGATATGTTCAAAATTACGGGAACAAAAGCTTACACTAAATCTTGTGAAACTCTTCCCTTAGTGGTCAAATGACACGTACCAAGTCAGAGAACTAAAACCAAGACTAAGAGAGTAAGCTGTAAAGAGCCCACATCGGAGCCTCCCAACCCTTCCCAAAAAATAACAAATGAAAAGGTGAGGCATGTGGCGGATGCTCAGTTCCCAACAGTAAATTATGAAAAGCACTCATGTGAAAATCAGTTTGAAGAAAGCAGAGGAGTAGAAATTGGTGTTCTGGCTTTAAAAGTGATGTTGGGACTAAATTTCTTTCATCTGGAAACGCAGGGTTAGTTTCAGCCACTCGTCGCCAGTGTAAAATTAAGTGAATAAATCCATTGAGAAATCCAAGGTTGTAAGAAGTAAGTTTAATCCAGAGAATATAAAGTCCCATCCATCAGCAAGCAGGAGTCAGGTGCAACTGACTCTTCACAGAGAAGTAACATACCATCTCCATGGTGCTAATCAAAGGGAAATACAAGCAAGCATAGAACATGCACAAAGAATCATAGGAAGCATAGAGTTAATTGAGAAACATAGATTAAGCACTATATTACAGCGTCACTGCTCATAATCAATGTCTATCTCACCGCAAATGGACCCACAAAGCTGGAGTTAACCAGGGCAGTGATTGCAGCAATGGAAGTGGTGTTGTGCGCACATCCATTCACTCCCACAGCAATTACAGGAGACTTTAATAATGTGCAGAACCTGGGGGTGACTAAGGCTAACCAAGGGGGAAACACGCCTACAGAAAGAGCTTTTAACAGATTTCTATGAGTTTTTATTTTGACATTTGCAGAGGCCCTGGCCAAGACCTTTCAGCAAAATGAACCCATCATCTTCTTTCAATAACTGCACAACAATCAATTACACCTTTCCAAGCAATAGCCTTAAACAACTGACGTCAGATTTCTCTATGACCCAACAGGGAACAAGCGATCATGCAATGCTCATAGCGGAACTTGAGCTGCACGCCACACAGGGTGAACAAACTGAGACTGTTAGGCACACAAGGGGAACTGAGTAGCATAGACTGTTGAGAAGGATTAGATAAAATGGAAGCACTGCAGCTAAGCTGGGAGAATGGATGAAGAAGCAAGAAAGTAAAAGAAAATCCACTAAATCCGTACCCAACACCCACAATTGGGGCAACTGGATAACCGAGTAATACGCTACACCCATAAGGGGTGAGAAGAGGAGAACATATAAAAGGGACCGGAAACAGGAGACAAGCCTGAAATTCAATGAAAGCTTAAGACATTGTACTCTTAAGTTAAGGAGACCGAAAAAAATCCATCATAAAGCAGGCACATTAGACTCAGAGAGAGTGTGGAAAGTGCTTGACCTGGACCGCAAAGGCCTCATCTGGAAGCTGAAGCAAACGCACATCGAGGAGGAATGGATGAAAGTCAACAAGCTCTCCAAGAGCAACAAACAAAAGCAATTCTGGAAATACATTGCCCGACTGGAAAATGACAAAATCAATAGGTGCAACTCTGTGACAGCAGAAGCACGGCTAACTCAGGTGGCGTACTCGCAGTGCACCCCATGATGGCAGCCCTCTGGCAGAGGGACAGGGGTTCCCATGGACCCCCCAGACATACACTTGCAGGCAGGGTAGGGGATCTCTAATCCCCTTGAAAAGTGCAGGCGGGTTTCCGCCTGCACAGTGAAACACTGAGCCCCCGTAAAGCAGCTGCTCCATTTTTCACCTAAATGCGCTGCCCGGGGCGCAGGGTGAGTTCACGGATGCCCTGGAGGAAGGGCACTCATTGTAATAGGGTGCATTTTCATTGTTTATGCCAGGCGCAAACAATGAAAATGCGATTTATGTGTAATGTGGACCCAGGAAGGTTATAAAAACCAAATTGTTGGTGACCACAGGGTACCCACAACAAGCATAACCAGGCAGAATGGAGGCGATGCTAGAAAAATCCCAGTGCCAGGGCTATAACTAAAATGTTTAAACTACCAAAATACATGCCCAACAGCCTGATTCGGCTAGAGTTTGGCCTTTTACAACAAAAATATGAATGTCTAGGCTCACAGGTTAAATACTATTATCAGGTCTTCAAGGTCCCAGCAGGATCAATAAATAATGTGCTGAAAGCTATACAAGAAGGAAAGGCAAATCCCTGGATTAGCTAAATGCAAAAGGACGTGGTGGTACTAAAACTAGCAACCAAAAACTGGTCAGGGAAAAGCATAAACTGCACTGCCATAAAGAATGCCATTAACAAACAAGTTTACCAGCTGTGGAGGGAAGAGGATAAGACCAGACTCAAGGGGAATAAAATTCAGTTCGGCTTAATGGAGTTTTATGATGCAAACAATACACAGTTTTACCTGCACCAAGCCCTGACAAAGAAAGGCCTAAAAGAGATTCTATGGGCCAGGCTGGTTTTCCTACCAATAAAAGAACTAAACCCAGGCTGGAAATCTTTAGCACATTTGCAGGCTCTGCACGTACAGCAAGTTACTATAACCTATGCTTCAGTCAAAAGTGATACGCACATGCGCAGAAACAGTACCAGCACTCTTCTCTAGTGCGCCCTTCAGATTTGGCCAAAGTCAGGGAATATATGACAGAGGCACGATCTCGGTTGAGCGAATTAGAGGGATCCATCGACAATAGAGGCTACGAAGACATACTGTCTTCAGACAGCCGGCAGAGGCATTTGAACACTACTTAATGACTAATGCAGACTAACATTTTATAATGGAGTATGGCTCTTTGCCGCAGATTCTTTTAAAATTGTCAGACTCTCTTAAATAGCTAATTTGCAGACAAAAATTCTGCACTGTAATTACCGTACATTGTACATAGCACAACAAAAAGAATGAGTTAGGCATGCTAAGAAGTTGCAAACCAAGAATGAGTAGGGTTGAGTGTTACAAAGTTCTTTTTACATATAGGCGGTTTACTCAAACTCCTTTACATGTTCTGGTAACAAAAAGCAGATTGGCACTTTTAGATGACACGCAGCCTTAAATCCACTTGCCTCGGTTTTAGCTTAATGTGTTGGCACAAGTAAGGAAACTGTAAATATTTGAAAGTAATTCTGCACTTTTAGAGGATAAGCAGCTGTAAGTCCATTAGAATCTGTCTTAGCTTAATGCGTTGGCACACATTTGGGATACTGTACAGATTTCAAAGTAACTGCAACATTGACCGTATTTAGTGCAAAGGACATGCTATAGTATAACATGCACAAAGTTGTATTGGGTAATTTAATGCATTTTAGCTTACTGGTTTTGTATGAAATTGGGAATTTGCAATGATTTTATGTGTCTGACACTATTTGGTAAATTGCAATGATTTTAAGTAATTGAGCAATAAAAACTTTTTATTTATTCATTCATTCATATTCATTTCCATTCTTCACACAACCTGCTCTGACCCAACCCGGCTGTTCAATTTCTGGTGCTGCCGTCTGAAATCTCTTGACTCCCTCCCACATATCAGCAGTGGTGAACACCAAATTAAAATTGGTCGTATTCTCAAGTTCGTTTGAATATGCTCCACTAAATGCATAAGACCCATGAGCGCGCTGACGAGTATTTACTGGCATACTGGTTTCCAACAATGACACGATCATTGCCGCTCCTGTGTGCTGTGCATTTCACCACTGCAATTTCCCAGGCAATTTCCAGAGCTTCAATCAATTAATCAATCAATGGTCATTCATAGAGCGTGCAGCTACCTCATCAGAGTTGTCCCGATGCTAACAGTAGACTCACGAAAGGACCGACAGGGAGACTATACCCGAGAAAAGAGCCAGGTTTTTAAACTTTCCTGAACTGCTGTTCTGTCTCGATGAGGCACACACAGACCGGCAGAGTATTCCAGAGTTTCGCTATCCTTACCGAGAAGGACCTTCTACCTTGCCGGATTTTAGAATATCGTGGGAGGAGAAGGAGCCGCAGGTGGTTAGATCTCAGTTGATAAAGATTAAGCCTTTGCCTGAGATAGCAAGGGCCTAAACCCAGAGTGGCTCTAAAGGCCAGAGTCAGCACCTTAAACTCTATCCTTCTTGCCACTGGGAACCAGTGCAACTGCCTCAAGTGAGGAGAGATATGGTGCCGGAAAAGTGCCCGCCGATATAACCTTGCTGCCGCATTCTGAATTATTTGTAATCTGTGAATCAGGTAGGCAGGTAGCCTCAAATAACGGCTATTAGCATAGTCCAACTGCTTCCAGCAGTTTCATGACATAATTCCAATTCCTAATTGGAGACCCAGAATATGTCGTTAATCCTCATTGTGAACACAGCTGTCTGAAATCATGAATAACACCAAAGTATGCTGATTACAGAGAAAATTGTAACTTTCCATTGCCCTGAGACACAGCAAGCTCTAGTGAGAGCGACCAATTCAGCCACTTAGGCAGAGGTTAAATCACACAGCCAGGAGGCTTCCACTATACCTTCTATGGTGCAGACAGCATAGGCAGCTCTCAAATTTCCCTCATCATCTCTTAAGCAGGAACCATCTACAAACAACATGCACTCAGGCCCTACAAGGGATTAATCCTTGATATCACATCTTGGCTTGGTGCACAATTCAGTCACAACGAGACAGTTGTGCTCAACCCCTCTCCCCATCCATCTCATTTTCCGTCGATGCAACCTCTTTAACATGATTCTATGAGCAACCAGGATGATCCGTTCGTACCTTGAAAGACAGTTGCTAGTCAGGTGTGTTTTAGTCCAAATGAGAGCATTTCCACTGAGTGGGGGACCATCACTGTAATGGGATAGCCCAGTACAATACTCTCACTCTGTTCGATGCTGACACCTACAGTAGCCACTGCCTTTAAGCAGCCCAGCAACCACTTGGTCAAGTGTGGCTGAAAATGAGGCTAGCACCCTTTGAGAATCACCATGCATTTGTATATGCACCGAGAGAGTGCACCATTCCCTCTCACTACAGTACAAAATCAATTATTTACTGTAATCTGGCAATCCCAGAGCCAGGCCACAGCAGAGACTTTCTCTGAG
Organism: Triturus cristatus; assembly: GCF_964204655.1. NCBI lineage: Eukaryota > Metazoa > Chordata > Amphibia > Caudata > Salamandridae > Triturus > Triturus cristatus. The sequence continues at coordinate 1,006,807,691 of NC_140584.1, forward strand.
GTCTAAGAAGGCTTTCATGCTGTCATTGTCCCATGGTATTGGATCTGACGCATCCTAGTGCATCTACCACTGTAGAGGCTTTGCCACTAGGGAAACGTTGGGTATCCACTTACGACAGTAGCCCACCATTCTCAAAACCATCCTGACTTCTCTCTGCATAGTAGGAGGATTCACTTTCAAAGTGGCAGAGATTCTTCCTTGCAACACCTTTGTTGCTCCTTTCCTAATGTGATGTCTCAGATACATGACTTCCTTCTGACAATATTGCAGCTTACTCTTGGGCACTTTATGTCCATTTTTCACCAAATGATTCAATATGGCAATAGTGTCTTACTTACATGCTTCTTGTGACATTGACGCCACTGTAAGGTCCTCAGTGTATTGCACAGGAACTAACTTACAAGGTGGCTTCAAGGTCTCTAAATTATTTTTCAAGATCTGGTTGCATATTGAGGGACTCTCTGTATTCACTTGTGGAACTCGGCACAATGCCAGAATTCTATTTTGGAACCTGAGGCGGTGAGAAATTGCTCTGCTTGTGCAATGGTATGGAAAATAATGCTTTACACAAATCAACCACTGTGAACTACTCATCTTCACAGGTTATCTGTAACAGTATAGAAGCCCATATTAGGGGAATAACATGGATTCACGAAATCTTCTATTAAGATCCCTTGCTGTATCTTGACGGAATCAATTGGGGCAATTTAACGCTGTCTCTGGTGATAGATTATATTGCCGCATGCAGGGATACTATGAATTCAGTTTAACAGTGATTCAAATGCGTTCTATAGCCTTTATAAATCCAATATCTTTGCCTGAGAAATCCCAGACTTCGGGATTTATTGTATCCTTCAGATAAGGGGGCAAATTGTCTACAGTCATCATGAAAAACAGCAGTTCCTTGTTTGGCTATTTTGGACTCCACAGCCTCATCATGGGTTTGGAACTCAACACCCTCCAATGAAGGGTTGGACTTGTCTATATGGCAATCAGGGAGTGCCCAAGAAGCAAATCTGATAAGTTAGTGTGTGGGCTGGGTTTTTGTAGGTTTTACACTTACCTGCAAAATACTTACATTCTTGTTGTATAGGCATGCTTGGTAAAAGGCTGTGCGTGATAATAACTTGTGTAGTAAAGGCATTCTTAGTAAAGGTATATGTCTGGTAATGGGTGTGTGGTAAAGGCATTCATGGTAATAGCATGCGTGGTTCCAACATACATCCCTGAGGTTCATGCCAGCTTCCAACAGTTCCCAGTCTTTGATGTATCCAGAGATATTGGATCTGATCAATCACAATGACGGTGTCTGCAAGAGGGGAACATTGTGTTCTTGACCCAATCCTAGAGGTAGGCCAGAGTGGTCCATTCGTGGAAGGCGAGGTAAATGGTCTTTTTGATGGACACTGGGGGCCCGATTCACAGAACAAACTTAAGACAAAATCCTAAACTTAGTACCATTTTGGTATTCACAGAATGCACTTACTACTTCTGGTATTCACAGAATGAACTTACTACTTTTTTTAAATATTTAATAATACATTAATTAACTTAATTACCAATATTAATTATTTACCATAAAATTATTAATTAATAAAACATTTTTTTTCATTTAAATTAAGCTACTTCCCACCATATTCCCCTATTAACCCACAACCCGCTACGGAACTAATATACGCAAAACTTAATTACCAATATTAATTATGAAACAATACATTATTTATTAATACATTATTTTATTTTTTTAATTAAATTACTTCCCACCCTATTTCCCTATAAACCCACAACCAGCTACGGAACTAATATGTGCCAAAATTAATTACCAATATTAATTATTAAACAATTAATTATTAACTAATATTTTTTTTTCTTTTTTTTATTTAAATTAAATTACTTCCCACCCTATTCCCCTATAAACCCACAACCCGCTACGGAACTAACATACACAAAAATGAATTAACAAAAAATTCATTATCTTAAAAAAATTGTAACATTCATTAAAAAAATATTATATACTTTTAAACACATATACTAACATATAATAAAAAAAAATCTCGAAATTATGACATTCTATATAATGACATTCGATATTACTTACCTATATGTCGATATTATTTCCAACTATATTATGTCTATTCTATATTCTGTCCACTCGATATTTTGGAGTCGATACTATGTCCTTTCGATATTAAAAATTAGATATTTAGTCCATTTACCTTTGGGGTCCATACAACTATTTGTGAACCAGAGCTGTTGTAGTTGGAGTTGTCACAATAGAGATGGTCACAGTCTGGAATGTTGTGACCGGGGTAGTCACTGCTGGAGTTGTCATTACTGGGCTGTTGCAATCAGGACTGTCACAACTGAGGCCGTTAGGGTTGGTTCTCCTGTTTGGGGTTCAGCGGGACTAACAGGTGTGGTTGCATTATTATCATTATCTTGGGGACTTCCAGTAGAAGGTTGGACTATATTATATGGAGGTGGTCAGAAGGACAAGTCTTCCATGAACTCATCACTAGAGTCACTATCGGTACTAGATTCTAACAGGGCACCTGTCTCCTCTCCCTGTGCTTTCTTCTCTTTCGTTTATCATTCGTCAATACTGGGTACATTCTAACTCCCTCGACCATGTCCCTCTTCCACACTTGCTATTTAATGTCCCACTTAGCATCCATCCAACTATGAACTGTATTTTTATCTCGATTCTGATACTTTTCCTTGTCTTTAGCATGTGCAGCATGCTTCCTGCTATGCAAAGCCCCATACTGTGTTACTCTAGGTGGGGATTTCATGTCATATAACACTTGTCTCAAATTCTCAATTATATGCAGAATAAAAGTACCATATTAGGGAAATTGCAAGGCCCCTTCCTTCTTAGTTATCTTGTTCCATTGGTTAAGGCAAATGCATTTGTGGCGCCTGACATTGATGGCCATTTAATGACCCATCATTCCCTCCAGAGGAGCTGCCTTGCCTTCATAGACAGGAATCCTCACATCCTCACAAAATAAATTCCCTAATACCCTGAAACATTTAGGGGCCGATTCCGAACCTGGAAAAAGGCTGTACGAATTGTTGTACGGAGCGTTTTCTCCGTATGACTCGTACCTGGTAAACTTTTCTTACAACCTAGGAAGTACGATTCGTACTGAAAGCCTTTTTCCGTACGAATCGTACAAAAGACCATACGGTTTAAAAAAAACAACGATTCTGATCCGGAACAGCTTGTACACGACGTCCGTACGTCATTAAGCAGCGGTTTCCGGCCCAGCATGTACGATTCGTCCCTACGGCACTCCGTACGGCTCTTTTCTTACGGGAGCCAAACACAGCCGGAAAAGCAGAGTCCTACGCGAACCGCTACGCAACGCAGCCCCGGTACGCGACGTACACGCCATGAACCCCATCGTATGTGTCATCCCGGTCCTCTTAGCCTACAACCTGGTGCACCGGACCCGACGCACACGCCGCAGAAGGTGAGAACAACACCTAGGGGCCAGGGTGGGGGTGAGGGGCAAGAAACATAGCCCATACCCAAAGCCAAACCTATAATATGGAGCCCATACATTACCACCAGGGTCTGGTCACTTGGGGGGGCGTGTCCATCAACCCCTGCGTACTGCAACAACGGAAGTGGACATGTACGGTGCGTTGCACACGTACCCCTACGGCACCAGTACAATGGTGATACGGACCGTACACACGCAATGATTGCGGGTGTACGGTGCGTTTCACGCGTACCCCTACGGCACCAGTAGAACAGTGATACGGACCATACACACGCAATGAATGCGTGGGTACGGTGCGTTGCACACGTACTCCTACGGCACCAGTAGAACAGTGATACGGACCGTACACACGCAATGAATGCATGGGTACGGTGCGTTGCACACGTACCCCTACGGCACCATTAGAATAGTGAGCACACGTACCCCTATGGCACCATTAGAATAGTGATATGGACCGTACACCCGCAATGAATGCGGGTGTACGGTGCGTTTCACACGTACCCCTACGGCTCCAGTACAATAGTGAAACGAAGCGCACACACGCAATGAATGCGGGTGTACGGTGCATTTCACACGTACCCCTACGGCACCAGTACAATAGTGAAACGAAGCGCACACACGCAATGAATGCGGGTGTACGGTGCCTTTCACACGTACCCCTACGGCACTAGATGTACGGTGCTTTCACACGTACCCCTATGGCACTAGTTGTTACGGCACTAGTTGTACGGTGCGTTTCACACGTACCCCTACGGCACTAGTTGTACGGTGCTTTCACACGTACCCCTACGGCACTAGTTGTATGGTGCGTTTCACACGTACCCCTACGGCACTAGTTGTACGGTGCTTTCACACATACCCCTACGGCACTAGTTGTACGGTGCGTTTCACACATACCCCTACGGCACTTGTTGTACGGTGCTTTCACACGTACCCCTACGGCACTAGTTGTACGGTGCTTTCACACGTACCCCTACGGCACTAGTTGTACGGTGCGTTCCACACGTACCCCTACGGCACTAGTTGTACAGTGCTTTCACACATACCCCTACGGCACCAGTACATTTGGGATACGAGGCGTACACACGCAATGAAGGGGGGGTACGGTGCGTTTCACACGTACAGGTATGGCACCAGTACAATAGTGATACGAAGCATACACACGCAATGAATGCGGGTGTACGGTGCGTTTCACATGCTTACAATGGTAATACAGGCGTACACATGCCAGGAATGGAGGGCTACGAGTCGCACAAGGATGTCCATCAAGTACTTGTCTTTGCATACTTTCATGTGCAGGCCCTAGGTGTGGCAGCCAGTGATATTGCACAGATCATCTCATCTAGTTGCACAATTGATGTGTGATGACCTGTGGACACATGTCATGTGTGATGGGGCACTATGTGGCACCCATCACCTTGACACTTGCCACATGTGTGTCTGTAGTACAACTGTGTCATGCACAGCAGCAGTGGGATGGCACAGTCATCAACACATGCACCTGTCTCCTGATGACAGGGACAGGGACACTCTATCAACTGACATGTCACGATCAGCATGCCCCTATGTGACTATGTCAGGTGTGTGTCATGTGTTCCCATGAGCTTGCTGTTAGTGTTCCGTCAACTGCATCTGCTGTTGGTGCATCCAACATGGGTCTGTGTGGAGATGGGCATGGCACACATCTACGCACACCATGCCACATGTGGATTCCCACAGCTGTAGGGTCTGTGTGCATCGGACATCATATTTTCCCAGGCATACATGTATGCGTTGTCTCAATGCCTGTGTTTTTCTGTTGTCACGTGTACCCCTTCATCGCAATGTGTTTGATATGTACATTTGACATTCCATGTGACCTGTGCGTGTGCCTTGCAGTCAGCTGTCTGGATGAGATGACATCCTTCCAATGCAGCTATGTCGATGTGTGTCACTCCGGTGATATCTCTGGCTGTTCACTCAGACTGGCCCCCAGCTCATTTCAGGGCATGTCATGTAGACTTCACAATCAACAGGTGTATCTGGCTTTTCGTAGGAGTGCCAGCAAGCTGGCATATGTGCCCTGGATGTATTGCACACACCAGACTCCATAGTTACCTGATGTGTAGTAGCAGTTTAGCATGTGCAATGTTCATTGACATTGATGTTGGCCGACTCTCAATCTTCATTCTTCCAAACAATGTCTTGCAGGGCACCGCCTGTCCCAAGACAAATGCCAGACTTGGCTGCCATGAGGGAACGTGCCTGCATCCGCCGTTACAGATTCACTCGACAGTTGATTGAGGACTTGACAAACAAGCTGGCACCACACCTCCAACCGCGACACAGGTATCCTACTGCACTGACCCCCAAGATGAAGGTGATGGCAGCCCTACATTTTTTTGCCACAGGTACGTTTCAATTGACCATAGCTGATGTTGGTGGGATGTCACAGATAATGTTCAGCCGTGTCCTGCGTGATGTTTTGGCAGCCATGTTGGAGCACCTTGATGAATTCATCAAATTTACAAGTCCTGAGGAGTTGACAGATGTCAAGGGTGTTTTCTATGCCCTGGGAGGAATGCCCCATGTAATTGGGTCCATTGATGGGACACATGTGGCTTTGGTACCACCACAGGCACAGGAGCAAGCCTATCGCAATAGAAAATATTACCACTCAATAAATGCCCTTGTGGTGTGTCTTGCTAACATGCTGATTTCCCATGTCTGTGCACATTTTCCAGGATCAGCACACAATGCCTACATCATGAGGCATAGCAGGGTGCCACAAATGATGCTGCGGCTGCACAACGAATGAGCATGTCTTGTTGGTGGGTATACTCTGTTTGTCCTGTGTGTTGCAGTATCTTTGGCTCTTATGGCATCTCCTGACCCAATTATTTACATGATGTTTCCATGTAGGGGACTCTGGATATCCCAACATGCCATGGCTGCTGACACCTCTCCGCAACCCAAGAACAGCTGCAGATCACCGGTACAACAATGCACACAGGCAGACCAGGCTAGTGATTGAGAGGACGTTTGGACTCCTGAAGAGCCGATTCCGGTGCCTTGACAAGACAGGCGGGTCTCTCCCATATGCACCGGAGAAGGCCTGCCAAATCTTTCTTGTGTGCTGCATGCTGCACAACATGGCAGTTCAGAACGCATTGCCACTCATCCTGGATCCGGATGAGCAGGAACATCTATCCGTGGGGGATCAAGGGCTTGGTCACGAGGCTAGTGATGAGGAGGAGGAGGATGATATCCGGAGTCAGCTCATACACAACTTCTTCTCATAATGGTGAGTCACTGGGTATGAGTGTGCAAGCTTGTAGCATTGAGTGGCATTTGTTGCAATGTGTGTGTCCAGCTGACTGAATGCAAAGTGACCTTGATGTGTGTTCTGATGTGTCACTCGAGTGATGATGTCATGCCACACAGTTTTGCGGAGAGACTTTCTTTGACATTTGCATGTGTCCAACATTGTTCATGTTTTGTAAATGACCAAGTGTGCAGGGAGAATTGTTTTAGGTGACTTCTTGTGTGTCTGTCATTCCCAGGTTTTTGTGCCTGTTGTCTGCTCGTGTCATCGTTGTCCTCCTGCTATTCCTCATGAGGATTGCAACGTGTGCTGAATCAGCGTTCCATGCACGGACATGTGGAAATGTCAGTTTGGGTAAGGATTGCAGCAAGGCTTTTTGGTGGTGGTACGGGTTGGGAATGTCTGGGGACTGCTTCTGTGCATGTTGTGGTACCATGCATACATGTCTTCTCACCATGGAGCATATCACATGTAGCATCACTCCCATGACATGATAGTCACCCTTCTTGTCAGTCATCTGTAGTGGAGTGTGGAGTCTGATGAAGGCATCAATGTGTGTAAACCTTGCCTCTGAAAGATTGCGGATGCTACGGGTGGACATAGTGTGGTACATCACAACAACAGGCTCTATGGGGAATTGCAGCCTCTCTGTGTGCAGCAGGATGTGTTTGGCTCATCCCCTTATCTTGTGTGCCAGTTCATTGGAATTTACATCATCCGTGTTGTGAAGGGGGGTCCAGCGCATGTCCCACATGTTATGTCAACTGACCTGTGAGTCTGCTCATATGGATGCATTTCCCTTTGTGTGTGTTTGTGGTATAAAGGTGTTCAGCACAATCCAAAGTGCCTCATCTCTGTCACTGCAGATCTCTTGCCAGTTTGCATGCGTCATCTATGGCATAATTGACAAAGATTGAGCATATGGGTGTATGTGTACTTCGGCAACATGCATGCAGTTCTTCATGGCTAATAATATGTATTGTGCATGAAGTATCTGGTTGTGTATGTATTTGTGCAGGTTGCTCCCCACAACGGGACGTGAATGCCTGCTGATGGTGTGTCTCCTGTGCGCAGCTCCGCATTTTATTGCCTGATCCTGTGGCCGTCCTTTTTTCTGATTGTTCATACATTTTTTCTGAGTGACCCATGAGTAACCTGACACTCCTTCCTTTACATACACCTGTTGCACTGTGCCTTTCAGACCTCCTTGTCTTTGTGTGCTACTTTTTGTCTAGTTTCTCACCCCTTCCGCCTGCTGCTGCCTCACCTGCGGCACCGCCCCACAGAGTGCCCTGATTCTGCAACCCACATGCCTCCAAAATGCTCCTCCCTTTCCCCTCCACCCATTCTAAAAGCAGCCAGCAGCTTGTCTGTGCAACTGTTGCGCCAATGCCGTGCCACAGGCAGGACCGTCTGCGCCTGCAACGTGCACAGTGCACGACCCTCTGGTCTTTGCATGACCCACGTCACACAACAGGCTCATGCTGCAGCCACCCTCCAAGAAATGTCCTCCAGACAATCAACAGCCTGCTATCAGGCAACCCCTAAGCGCACACACGACACCTTCGCATGCTGAGTGTGTAACTCCAACTGCCTACACAGCACTGCCCCGCCTAACAGACCCTGTCAGAACAACCAGGTCATCTGCCTCCTACTCAACACCCGCTCCGTCCACCAGCACGCTATTGGACTCTGTTACCTCCTCAACACAACTGCCCCACACATCACCTTCATGACAGTAACCTGGACAAAAGCATCCTCAGTACACAACTTCTTCATTGCCATCTCAGACGGATACAAGATCACCCGCAGGGACGGCACCAACAATCCCGGAGGATGAATTGCAATTTATTCCCAAGTACACCCTCAGAGTCACAAATCCGGTTTTGCACCAACCCCCTGGCAACCGTCAGAGTAACACTCATCTACAGATCTCCAGGCCTACATCCACAATTCTGCTAAGCCATCAACACGTACATCTGCACGCACGCCCTCACCTCCACAGGCTACATGTGGCTGTGGGCCAGTAACTTCTTGCTGGAGGAGAACCACACCACCATCCATCATTGGTCCATCAACATTTGCATCCACGTCTCTGACAAGCAACACACTGCCCCACACCCCGCTACCGATCCCCCAAAGATGCTTGATGTAAGTCACCACAGACAAGCTGTGTGGGACACTTGAACCAACACCACCGCCACACCCTGCAACCTCACACACTGGATCAGCAACTGATCCAACAATCTTGCCACATTGACGGACTTTCCTGGGAAGCACAACAACAGTTAAGCCACCTGGGACAAGGCAGACCTACTGGACTCATACAGATCTAGTCGGACTTTTGTGCAAACCTTGCAACACAAAGAACCATCAGTTACTTTACAGCCCTGGAAAACGCAACACACAGCCATCACCATATCATCAGCATGGACAAGTGGAGATCCTTCAGATAGGGCTGAGGCACCAAAACACACGACATCAAGGAGCTCATCAGCATTGTGAGTGATCTGACAGCAGATCTCCATCCAAAAGACACCCCACCCTTGCAAGGCAGATCACATCCCTTGCAACTTTATACCACTGCAAGCTCATGGCCATACACGACAGCCTTGGGACACAGAGGCAGACAGCACTATTATCCGCAGGACAAACCCCCCTCAGGTTCTGGACTCCCGTCAACAGCAAATACACCACCTGCCTCATGTGCACCCTCCACTCTGGCTCTCCATCAGGCCCCTTCCCACACAACATCTCAACCACACCATTCCCCATCCTTGAAGCCCACATGCAGCGCGTCATGTATGTCTCCTTTGAGTTTGTCACATTCCATGGGGGCTGGAGGCATGCAGAGACCCAGGCCCTTCTTAAACAACGGACGGCTGTAACGCAGGATCTCCTGCTTCCCTACCCAGCAAATGTCATCAGGAAGACACTCAACGAGCAACTGACAAACTTCCTCCAAGCAAACAGCTCCAGGCAACCGGCACCAGACCATCTTCCACAGTAATCACACCACTGCAACCGTCATCATTGGCACCACCAACGACAACTTTGCCCTGCATAACAATGGTGAGACCACCCCCCTTGACCTGTCAACGGCATTCAACACCATGTGCTACCACACTGTCAGCTCACACATCTCTAACACTGGTATCCAGAGGAGGGCCCAGGATTAAAGCAACAAGTAGCTCACCATCAAGGCCCAGGGAGTCGGCCTCCACCCTGCAGCATGTAGTACACTGGGGTCATCTGGCCCATGCCCCAGGGCTCATCTCTCAGCGTGACGATCTTCAATGTCTCCATGACCCCCCTCTCCACCATCACATGCGCACACAACCTCATCATCATCTCGTATGCCATTGACACCCAGCTGCTCCTCAACCTCACCAAAGACCCAGCCATTGCCAGATACAACCTTCAAGAAGGCATGAGATCCGTTGACAAATCGCTGAACATCAGCCACCTGAGGCTGGACTTGGACAGGACTGAGGTCATCATCTGAGGATTGTCCCCTTACAGCTGGGTCAACTCCTTGTGTCCCACCGGCCTGGGCACCGCACCAGCACCCTGTGGCCACGCACGCAAGCTGGTGTTCATCATGGACTCATCGCTCACAATTACCATGCAACTCACCACCATCTGTACCTCATGCTGAAACACCCTCCGCATGCTACAAATGATCCACAGATAGATCCACTCAAAGGTAAGACAGACCGTCCCCCAGGTCCACGACACCAGCCGGCTTAACTACAGCACCGCCCTCTACGGAGAACATCAGCAAAACTGCAGGAGAACTTGTCCACATCCGGGGTGCATCCGCACACCTCATCTTCAACATCCCCCGCCCCAGCCACATCACCGTCCACCTGAGATAGCTACAATGGCTCACTGTCTTCTGCAGGATCACCTTCAGACTCCTCAACCACACTCAGGAGGCAGTCCACAACCCCAGAACCAAAACCGACCTTGGATGTCTGTCATCCAACACCCCGTTGGCCCAACTTCATGCAACCCACCTTGCCCTGGCCACCATTCATCACATCCACAGAAAAACTGCATGCAGGAGAAAGTTCTCCCACCTCGCCAAACAGACATGGGACTCCCTCCCCGGGCACCTCCACATGACCCATGACCTCTACACCTCCATGATACTCTTCCAAATTGGTCTGTCTGAGAAGTATTGCAAGTCCCCCCTCAGCAGCTTGAGGCCATTACGGGTGAGTATTGGGCTCCATGTCTGTATTTGATGATACATTGTGACCCATATGTGTCCTCGACAGGACTTAGATCCAAGTGTATGGATGGCTGGAGTTAGTTCCACACTTAGGCATACTTTGACATATCCCCACACGTATGTTGTGGACTCATGCTAAATGACAGCAACATCAAATTTCAATTATTAATTTTTTAATTATAGGTCTGGGGCGTGATTTGTGCACAGAAAAAGGTGCAATGCAGGGACCATAGAATCCAAAGTTCACAGGGGGAGATGGGATCCTTGGCATTTGAAGTCAGCAGAGTCCAGACCACAGTGTTTGGCATCATTGGTCAGACTGTGACCTGCAAGTCCATGTGGCAGATGATGTCAGTCAATGAGGTGATGCTGTCGCACATGAAGGCCAGGTGCCAGGCCAGGTGACCTGGGAGATGTGGATATGCCGTTGCCTCTCACGGTCTTTTCCATAGACAACCCACCTTCCTCTGGGGACCCTCAGATGCAGGCCTTGACTTTGCTTGGGACGCTCCGTCGGACGAATACTCCTCCTCCTCCCTCCCTGTGGCTGGTGGTGGTCTTCGCCTGGTGGCACAGGGAGGATTGCCCATGTTGTCGGCGATCCGACGGAGTGAATGGCTTATGTCCCTTTGCACCACCAGGAGCTCAACCAGTCTTGCCTCCATCCGTCCTTGGTGTTCTTGTTGACTGGCGTGTTGCTCGGCCTGCTGGTTCTTCATCTCTGTGAGGGTCAGCACTACCTGGCTGAACTCCCTGGTGTCACGCCGGTATGCGTACATGATGTTGTGTATGTGTGACATACCGGTCCCTTCAGCTGGCTGGTCAGGTTCTCGCCTCCGCCTGCCTCCACTCCCACCACCCCTGCCCACACGAGCCTGGGCTGCCGTTGTGGGCACATCGGGTCTACGGAACCCCTGAGGGATGGAGTGGCGGTGTTGTCTGCCTCCTCCTGGGTGCCCGGCACACCAGGTCCCTCCTGGTCAGACTGGCTCAGTTGTTCACTGTGGGCAGGGCTCCTCGGTGTCTCCTGGGATATGGCAGGAATGGGGGTGGTGTTTGGCACAGATGTTCCTGAACCAGCTGCTGCAGGGGCTTGGACACCAGAGGGTCCAGGTCGGTCGGGGTCATCCGCGGAGTGTTGAGAGGCATCGCTGCCGGTGGGATCAGGTTCCTCCCGAGCCTGGGACTGTGATTCTTCACCCCCATTGTTGGGGGAGATTCATCACGTTGCCCTGTGTGTGACAGACTGACAATGTTAATGCTGTTTCCTGCAACATCCATGTTTCATACACATTCAAGTTGGCACTGTTCCTCCAGGTAGTTGTATGTGCCTAGCATTCTCCTCAATGTTCACTTGTGGATGGGTATGTTGCGGGGGACAGATTGATATGTTCTCCTGAGTCTTTGACATGTAGATTTTTGGCTGGGATTCTTCTTCGGCTATGTATTGGTCTTGTTGTGTTACATGTCCATTGTGACAGTGGGTAAATCCATTGCCTGTCCCGGGGGTGTCTGCTTGTGTAAGGGGTGTGTGTGACAGGGCCTGCTGGTGGGTGTAGTGTGATTTGGCACTGGGGCTCCCAGGTGATGTAGCTGTCCCCCCATGGAGCATGCTGCCATGACAGTGAGTGTCAGTTCCGGTCCTAGCTATCTGACCTTGTTGTCTTCGTGTTTGTGTTTGCACTGGTCACAGGAGGGCCTTGTGCTGCCTACACCAGGGCCAAGTGTCAGCTATGTTGTCAGTACTTTCCCAGTCCCTGTGCATTGCGCATGGTGCTTGGGTATGTACCTGGGCCATATGGGATGAGGGCAATAGTGTCTGATTTGGAGTTCATAAATGCGTTTTGTGACACCCACCCTCCCAGCATACCGGACATCCATTCTTGTGTTGGTGCTTCGTGTAGCATGGGACATAGCATGGCCTTGCTTTCTCAATGGGGCATACACATGTTATTGACATTAGCGTTGTTTTTGACTGTGGTTCTGGCCGGTGAGGGCTTGGGGGTATTTGCGTGCATTTGGTGTAGTTGGGGTGTGGATGCCATCACCCCCATGTTACATAAGTTGTTTGTGTACTCACCAGGCTCTGGAACTCCTTGAAGTCCATGTACTCCCACCGGCAGGAGCAGGGCCATCACCTTCTCCTCCCAGGGATGGAAATGTACTGGTCTGCGGGGCCCACCACCTCCAGTGATGTTGCTCTGGGCGTAGTCATCATTCATTTTTCGCTTAACCGCCCTCCGCAGATCGTACCACCTGGCTTGGCATTCAGTCCTGGTCCTTCTGATGGGTGGAACAGCATTCACCCTATCGACGATCCTCTGCCACAGGCGTGATTTTTCGGCTATGCTGGTCTGTCTGACTAATGTTCCAAACAGCTGTGGCTCAACTCTGATGACTTCATTGACAAGGATCTCCAGCTCCTCCCTTGTGAACTTTGGATTCTTGTCTGTGGGCATGGTGTGGGGTGAGGATGGTTGTGGGTGTGTGGGTCTGAATGTGAAGGTGTGGGTCTGAATGTGAAGAGGGGGTATGTGTGAAGGAGGTTGTGTGAAGGTGTATATGTTAAGGTGGATGGGTGCAGCTGTTGGTGTGTGCTCTCTAGCTGCAGTGAGTCTGTTGCAAAGGCTCATGGTTTGTGTGTGTGGGCCCCTTTTAGTGGTCCATTTGTGGGTGGGCCTCAATTTTTGGTGGGTGTGTTATAAGGGGTGGTTGTGAGTTTGCCCCTCTGTTTGCCTGTTTGGATGTGGCCAGGTCAGTCATTTCCATTTTTTCTGCACTGTAGACGTGTTTTGTGGTGTTGTGCGAGTCGAATAGACCCTCCTTGTGCTGTTTTACAGTGTCCGTGGTTCAGTACGGTACAGGGGTACGACTCGTACAGGCACACCCCCCCATGTGTTGTGTATGTAGGGTGCGTACACCAACATTGCGTTTGTACGGTGCGTACACCGACATTGCGTATGTACAGTGCGTACACCGACATTGCGTATGTTCGGTGCGTACTCCGACATTGTGTATGTACGGTGCATACAACAACATTGGTGCGTACAACAACATTGCATATGTACGGTGCGTACACCGACATTGCGTATGTACGGTGCGTACAACAACATTGGTGCGTACAACAACATTGCGTATGTACGGTGCGTACAACAACATTGGTGCGTACAACAACATTGCGTATGTACGGTGCGTACACCGACATTGCGTATGTATGGTGTGTGCAACAACATTGGTGCGTACAACGGGGGTATAAAAAGCAGATGTCATCACGCACGCACTGCGACCAGACTGACTCCTGAGGCGGAAGCCGGGAGGTTTTTAATACTATGATATTACTTTGGATACTGTTTTGTACATTCCCTTTTATGTAGCACTCACCAGGGCTCACCTCACGCAGCACTCGCTGTTCTTCCTGCTAGTCGGAACCCACATCGCTCTTTCAGCGGTGTTGGGAGACGGAGGCAGACGCTTACTTTGGCAGCCATATTGGGTAGGGGAACGGACAGCGTTCTAGACGCCCAGAGGCCGGGGGGATAAAAAGCAGATGTCATCGTGCATGCGCAGCGGATGCGCCCAGTGGGCGCGCCGACAGCGCGCCGAAGGCGCGCTAAAGGCAAGCCCGTCTGCGCCCCTCCGCGCCCCTCCGGGCCCTGGGGCCAGCCAGTATGGTCGGCCCGTTATCTACTCATCGGAGACACTGAAGGCGATGCACAACATTTATGGGCAGCCTCCTAGTAAGGCCTCATCTATTCTAAACTCTAATAATATATTCAGTGCACGAAACTGTTTTCCGGAGCTTCAGCCTACGAGGGCCTATAATTCGCACTCTCTTATTCAGACTATGCACAGAGCAGCACCTCTGTTAATTTATTACCTTAACACCCGATCCTTGGTCAAACATCAGTTGGAGATTTTCTTACTTTTGACAACTGACAAACCTGATGTTCTATTAATGACCGAGACCTGGCTTACTGATGATTCTGCTCCGGACATACTCGCAGCACTTCCCCCTGACTACTACATCATGTCGGCTAATAGAGGCCCAGGCAAGGCAGGTGGCGGTGTGGCTGCGATCATCCACACTGACCTCAATTTTTGCTCTCTGACATGCCTCTCTCTTACTGACACGGATAACATTGTGATTAAACTTGAGTCAGCCAATGACTCTCTGGTCTGTGTCCTATTATTCAGACCACCTAAACCGATGTCTTTCTTCCCACTTGCCCTTAGTGAACAAATAGCCACGTTAGTGACGGAACATGCTAGGGTTCTCCTGGCAGGAGACTTCAATTATTGGTATGGCGATCCTAATGAAGGGCCTCAATCTGCAGAAATGTCTGACTTACTCAGAAACCTAAATCTTTCTCAGATTGTCCCTTCTCCAACACATTCTAAAGGGTCGGATTCTGGACCAAATTTGGGTTACCGACTTGAATATTACTATTCCTACTGTGTCACCTTGTATTTGGTCCGATCATCATCTACTGAAATTTCAAATTATGAGATCGGCCCCTCCGAAAATTAAAGCACGGGAAGGAGACCTGGCTAGAAAATGGAATCTTATTAACAAAGAAGAATTCTTTAATACACTAGCTGACACCACTCCAGCATTACATCATGATGTCAACATCCTGGAAAATAAGGTATCCAGGTGGCTTCTCGAGGCCAGTGATAAACACGCTCCTAAAATTATTGCGTCGGACTGAGACGAACAGATGGTTTTCTGATGATCTTAAGGCACAGAAACTGATGGTACGTCAACTGGAGAGACAATGGTGCCAACAATACTCTCCAGACAAAAGATCTCAGTACATCACTGCGCACAAAGGTTAAAAGAAAAACATTTTGACAGCTGAAACTGCTTTTTTCTCGGATCGCATCCTGAATTCCAATCATAGCTCCAAAATAATATTTTCAGTAATAGATGAACTTTCCAACCCTGAACGCACCCTACGAAAGGCCACCCCTTCGCAGGAATTATGTGACTCCCTGAACGACTATTTCATTGATAAGATTTCCTTAATAAAAACCAGTATACCGTCCCATCCCTTTCAGCAGGATTCTCCGGTCCATCACTGTAACAACAGCACCCTCTGCAGCTTCCCTTCTATTAGTGAAAAGACCTTTCAGTCTCTTTTAGTGGAAATTAAAACAGGTGCACCCTCGGACTGTTGCCCCCCTCATATTCTTAAAGAGTGCCTTGCCATCCACCCTGGACCGGCCCTTGCCTTATTGAACAATTCTATAATATCTGGCATAGTCCCTCTAGCTTTTAAAAAAGCTACAGTGGTCCCCCTCCTGAAGAAATTGGGAGCCGATCCGGCGCTCCTCGACAATTACCGTCCCATATCCCTGTTAACTTTCCTGGCTAAAGTTTTGGAGGGCTATGTAGCTAAATGCCTCTCCAACTTTCTGGAGTTGTACAAACATTTGGACTCCCATCAGGCCGGTTTTCGTCCCGCACATTCTACTGAAGCCGTGATCTTGTCAGCTATGGACAGCTTATGTAATTTCGCTGATATAGGGTGTCCCCGAGCCCTGGTTTTGCTGGATCTGTCTGCGGCTTTCGACACGGTCGACCATAACATCTTGGTCGACCGTGTCAGGGGGGCTGGAGTCTTAGGAATTGCGGCACGCTGGATCTCCTCTTTTTTGGAGGACCGCTCTCAAGCGGTGGGCCTCAGCCAATTTTCATCTAACCCTCACACCACCACCTGTGGGGTGCCTCAGGGCTCGGCCCTCTCCCCACACCTGTTTAACATCTATATGGCCCCGCTAATTAAATCACTCAAAAAGAGAAATGTATTGGTCCTTAACTATGCGGATGATCTGCAGCTCCTTCTTACGGTTGATAGTTCCAACAATTCCATCATGGAATTCCAGGATACTATGCTATTTATCCAAACTTGGATGGATCTTAACCACCTGAAACTAAATCCTGGGAAAACGGAAATTGTCCTTACTGGGGACAGCCTTAACCATTGGGGCCCCCAATATTGGCCTCCTGTACTTGGTCCACCTCCCATCCCCTCTAGTTCTGCTAAGACTCTGAGGGTACTTTTGGATAGCGGGCTATCCTTAAAAACCCAGGTTGGAGCTGTGGTGTCTAAATGCTTTTACCAATTGCGAAAAATTAGGAAAATTCACCGTTTCCTAACTCACAAAGCTCTGGTCCAAGCTATGATCTCTACAGTATTATCTCATCTAGACTACCCCAACTCGGTCTACTTGGGAATGCCCCATTATCTGTTCAAACGACTTCAGCTGGTGCAAAACCAGGCAGCCCGATTGATATACCATCAACCTAAATGGCAACCTGCCTCTCCTTTGTTGAGGGAATTACACTGGCTTCCGGTGTCACAACGTTGTGTTTTCAAAATCGGATGCCTTATCTTTAAGGCCTTACACGGTACCAGCCCGGAATTCATTAACAACCTCATACTTAGGTACTTCCCCACTCGCCACCTAAGATCCACCCATCTTTCTTTTCTTACTATTCCTAACTTCAAGAGGGTTCGTCTTGGAGGTCGCAGGTTTGCCACTCTTGCTCCCAAGCTGTGGAATTCCTTCCCTCTTGAGATCCGAACTTGCACCGACCTCCTTCCATTTAGGAAACTCCTGAAAACTTGGCTGTTCACCCAGGATTAGCTTCTGTTGCTTTGTCATTCTGCTCTTTAGCGCCATGAAGCCAACTCGGCGTACGTGCGCTATATAAATCCCCACTAACATTAACATTAACATTAACATTAACAACATTGCGTATGTACGGTGCGTACAACAACATTGGTGCGTACAATAACTTTGCGTATGTACGGTGCGTATGCCGACATTGCGTATGTACAGTGCGTACACCGACATTGCTTATGTACGGTGTGTACACCGACATTGCTTATGTACGGTGCGTACACCGACATTGCGTATGTACGGTACGTACAACAACATTGGTGCGTACAACAACATTGCGTATGTACGGTGCGTACACCGACATTGCGTATGTACGGTGCGTACAACAACATTGGTGCGTACAACATTGCGTATGTACGGTGCATACACCAACATTGCATATGTACGGTGCGTACAACAACATTGGTGCGTACAACAACATTGCGTATGTATAAGTGCGTACACCGACATTGCGTATGTACGGTGCATACATACGCGATGTTGTTGTAAGGTGCGTACATATGCAGGGGGGGCCTGTACGACTCATACCCGGGAACAACTTTTCCTGGGATAAGAGTCGTACAGAGTTCGCTTCGTAGCGGGTAAAATCATTCCCCGTGTACGGGACGTTTTCCGTACAATTCGTAAATCGGAAAGCCGGTCCGGATCGTACTTGTACGGTCGGACTGTATTTTTAGGCTTCGTACGGAAAAGTGTCCGGGTCCGTCTCGTACAACTTTTCCAGATCTGATTCGTACGGATAGGGCAGATCCGTATGTATTTTTCACATACGAATCGTACTTCATGGGTCGGATGGGACTTGTACGATTCGTATGGAAAAAATTACGGATACAGGTCGTAAAGGACAAAAAAATACAGGATCGGAATCGACCCCTTAATGTTTACTGTGTTGTCAACAAATAGGAACAAACAACCTTGATTTTAAACAACAAGCAGTTTTCAACAAATCACAATTTAGTACGTACCAGTGTTCAATCTCAATGCACCCCTTCTATGTGAGCCTTTCACAGCATGGCACCTGATGATGCAATGATCAATACCAGCGCAGCATTCACACCAACCAACTAATACTAACATGGCACCTGATGACATGGCTTGCAACACCTCACAATAGCTCTCCTTCCTTTACGGTTTCTTTGCGTAAGCAATGTTTTCACAAAAACGCCAATTCGAAACACAAATAGCGAATAACTCTTGTCTGTTCCACAAAGAAATCCAAAGTTATAACTCACTCAAGGGGATAAATAGGGAATAATGCTTTCCAAGGTTGTCATGCACACAAGCGAAATCTTGACCAGCTGGAACTACCCTTAGTAGTGTAGTTTCTCCTGTGCACAGAAGGACCTACCAACACCAATCACTATTAGTACTTTCATAGCAGTCATTTACAGTTACCTACTTTTATCATGGATCGACACCACAAACCTTAACAGGCAAGTTAAACCAGAATATACTTCTTTCCTATCCCAGAATCTTAGACCACAGCAAGTCTGATAACAACTTCAACTTATCAACAACAAGCACTTATGCATTTACATGAGCAGTGATCTACATAAAAGGCTCATTAGCTTTTCTGTTCAGCTAAGCAACCTTCTCGGACTTAAAGTAGATATCACACTGCAAGACACACAATGTCAGCACAAACACCACAAACTTGATACACACAGTTTGCGATGCACAACCCTGCTTATACTCACTTCTTGGGCACCGCAACTGCCTTCAGAACTGCTAAAGCACCTCTGATACTCCAAATTGGGGCATGCACTTTAGGGACATAGAATGGTCTTTGATAAATTCAAGATCTTTTTGTGGCTCCATACACTTCAGTGATAAACAATCCTTGTTGCTACCAGTTGATCAGGTGCACCTTTCTATACCTGTAAGTCCTGGTGTACTCATCAAACAGGTTGCGCCACTAGTCATATGGACCCTTTATTATCTGGAAGTGTATGAAAGGAGCTATCATCAGCATCACATTAAAGTGAAATCAATTTGGCTCCCCTACGACAGAGAGGATGGTGTTCAAACCATGAAGAGATAGTCATAATTCAGTCAAAGTTACAAGTTAATAAAATCAATAAATTAATATATCCAATAAACATCTATCATGTAATTAAATGTTTATATTATATTAAAGAAGATGCAAAAGACAATCACATACAGAATACAGAACAGAACAATCATTGGCATAGCCAATAGGTCTCGCCTTTGGGACCTTATAAGTGTTTAGCCATTTAGCACCTTATCCTGGGTGCTGTGCCGCTAAGTATTTAAGAGCTTTACAAATGTCATGTTGCAAAGTAGAATAGGAATAGCACATCACTAAACTATGTTTATTTACTGATTTTAGGGATCGGTTAAAAGAGAAACGCGTAGTAAGGCTTGTAGAGATCATTCTGCTTGACACAGTGTTTCATTCATTCAAGGGGGAATACCAGGCACCAATCATTGAAGCTCGACCTAAATAAATTCAATCAGGGACTGGGGAGGTGGGATGCTCCACGCTAGGAGGGTGGTAGATAGTAGCTGAGGGAATGAAGGCAGGATGGGCAGGCAGTCATTAGACAGCAATGTGTACCTGTTATGGGTGTGTTTGTGGGGTGCACTGCAAAAGGGGTGGGGATACCCAGGAAATCTTGTGACTGTATGAGGAGGCATGTTAGAAATGGGGGTCTCTAGTTGGCAAGGGCTTGCACCTTTGTCCAAGTAGGGACCCTTCTTCCTAGTCAGGATAAGGGAGTTTCACTCCTAAAATAACCCCTGCTCACCCCCTTGGTAGTTTGGCACGAGCAGTCAGGCTTATCTTAGAGGCAGTGTGTAAAGCATTTGCACATAACCAACAGTAATACAGTGTAAGCACTACAAAAGGACACCACACCAGTTTAGAAAAATTACCAATATTTTTATATACTTAAGACAAGACCAAAAGGATACAAATCCACAATACAGTACTTAGAAATCTTCAGTTATCACAATAACCTTGAAAGACAGTTTTTTAAGGTCAATGGCTCCCTCTGGGGCTATCACGGCGTCGTGAACAAACAAATCCAAACAGTTCTGGCTGACCGCGGCGTCGCGGGCCAGCTATGGTGTCGGGAAGACCCACAAAACAGTACCTTTATGCAGGGCGTCGGCGACCTCTCGTTGTGCTTCCGAAAGCACGGCATTCACAGGCGTCGGTTCCGGAGGTGGGTGCAGGAGCCCTCGGGCCCTTGAAGTCACACGTGTTGCAGGTTGAACTCACGGTTGAAGTCAGGACCGCTGGTATCGGGAGGCGTTGGGAACTGCGGTGCGAAGTGCAGAAGTGCGTCATGCAATGCCCTCAGGTCGTGGTGCAAGCAGCGGTGTCAGATAGCGTTGTCGGTGAGACCAGGGTCACGGTGCAAAGTGATGCAGTGCTTATCGCGGTGCTGGCAGGTCACGTGCAAGCAGCGTCGTCGTCAGCTGGCGAACTGTAGTCGATGGCGCTGGCGTCGGTAGGGTGCATTGGGTAACTTTACGAGCAGTGTCCTCGAACCATGGGGCAAGCAGCGGCATTGATTTTGGTGTGGAGCAGCGTCGTTCGAGATACCAAGGCGGCGTTGTGAAGCGAGGCGATGCAGAGTGCAGTGCCCACAGGTCGCGGCGCGAGCAGCGTCTCGGTGGCTGCATCAGCAGGCGTCGTCGGTGAGACCAGGGTCGCGGTGCCGCGTTGCGGCGGTGCCCTCTGCAGTGCCTTCAGGACACAGAGTCGTCAGCAGCATCGTAGACGGCGTCGGGTTGCTTTTTTTTCTGTTGCAGCACAAAACACACAGTCCCCAGTGCTGAGAGCAGAAGAACTTGAAGTCTTTGCTTTTCCCGAGACTTCTTGAACAGGGGCAAGGTCTACCTCAAGCCCTTAGAGAAACTCACAAAAATAGATTGCGGAAAGTTCAGTCCAGTCCTTCACTGCCCAAGGCAGAAGCAGCCACTGCAGGCCAAACACAGCAAGGCACTCAGCAAAGTGGTAGGTCCTCCTCACAGCTTTGCCAGCTCATCTTGGCAGTCTTCTTGGTCTAAAAGAGTTCTAAAGTTCAGGGGTTTGGGCCCCACTTTTTATAGTCCAAAATCCTTTGTCCTCTCAGGCAGAGAGTGTCTGTGCCCAGCCAGAACCAGTTCTGCCCTCTCTGATGTGGCTTCCTAGCAGGAGGTGGAGACGGCATTGTCAGAGCCAGACCAGGCACTTTCAGGTGAAAGGAAATCTCCTCCCCCTACTCTAAATGCAGCCCAGGTCTATTCAGCCCTTTCCTTACCCACCAAGACTATCTGGAGCCACGGCTCCTCCCCAGCCCCTGTCATCCAAAACCCAGACAGTCAATCCACAAACTATTTAAACTAAACACACACTCATAATGAAACAGAAGTCTCTGGTTGCTTCGTCCCACCAACTCCCTCTGAATGGGCCAATCATAAAGCACTGTCTTCTGGCAGCAGGTTGACTCCCCAAGTTCCCATTACAGAACAAAGGAGCAAACAGCTGCACAACCTTGAAAGGTATAGGTAGTCCAACCTGTCTGGTAGAGTAGGCTCTCTCCCATCCCCACGCACTGCACAACCAATAGTTTTTTTTAAAACATCTTTTTATTAAACCGTTGCTCAGCATACCAACACAGGTTTAGACAAAGAGATCATGGCTTACAATGATAGGACAGAATTATATTTTGATGATTGGCAAGGAGTATCAAACAATCAGGGATGGTACAGACCCACAATGCATACATAGTGCAATATATATTCATGATACAACTTAAACCCCCATGCCTGATCAGACCACATTTACAATTTAGATACAGTGTCAATGACCTCTGTACGCCCCCCCATAAACCCCACACCTTATATCACATTTTCGGGCACCCACTACTCTGGTAAATCACCTTTTCGGCTTGTTGGCACCAGTCCAAGTCAGTTTTCCAATCAGCCACTCTGGGAGGAGAGTCAGCTCCCAACATTATAGCATTTTGCCACCCCTGATGCTAGCATCAACCACATCTTGGGGTACTTGGGCTGTACCCCTTCTCCTGTCACCTCCAAGAGATGCCATTGCTCTTCCAATGGGGCGTTCAAGCGCATAACTCTGGTCATAATTTGTGTTACCTCCATCCAATATGATTTAATTTTGGAACAGGCCCACAAAATATGGAAGAAGGATCGCACTTCCCTGCAATTCCAGGCACAAAGATCCGACTCGCATCGCACCAATCGATGCATAAGCGTCCTAGATGAGTAGGGCCTGTGTAGTACCCTCAGTTGTGTCAATGTGCAGCGAGCATGCAATGCAATTTCACGGGCTCTGTATCACTTCCATCCAATAATCATCCTTCAGTAGTTCCACATTCGCTTCCCAATCTCTTAGGGATTCCAGTGGGTCCGGGGAATTATCACAAATTTCCGATATGTGAGAGAGATGACCCCCTCTGTCATAGGGTCAAGCAGCAAGCGTTCCTCAAGGGGTGAGTATTCTGGCAGTTGTTCCCCTTCCAATATATGCCTCCTCAGCGCGTGTCCCAATTGCCAGTGCTAAGACTTTTTGCTGTCTGCTAGTTGATATTCTCCCTGTAGGTCCTCAAATGTAATTAGTGCCTGGTCCCTCCAGATATCTCCATATTATTCAGTGCCCAAAAGCCCCCACTTGAGGAAACCCTTTAGACTCCCAACTTCTCGTAGTAAGTCTCTATCACAAAACGGAGTCCTTTCCAGTAACTTACCCTCCCAGCCTTGTAGCCTCATGCCATGCACGAACCTCTAATTGTGTATGTATCAGTAAGTGTCCCTTTCTGGTATAGTATAGCTGGGTAGTCCCGAGTGCCCATGGCCTGTCAGTCTACGTGGTAGGCAGGGTCGTGTCTGTCTGCGAAGAGCCAGTCATTGACTGATATCAATAGGGATGGCAAGTAAGATTTCCTGAAGTCTGGGACTGCAAGACCTCCCTCAATGACTCTGCACTGAAGCTTGTGTAATGCTATTCAGGAACTGCCCCCATCCCAAAGGAGTTTGCGCAGTTCGACGTTAAACTTTTGAAAAAATTCTAGCGGCATTTTGTATGGTGTATTCTGCATGACATATAGCAAATGTGGAAGGGCCATCATCTTAAAGAGGACAGCCCTATCCATCAGAGATATTAGGTGTCTTCATCAATGGGTTACATCATTCCGTAATCTATGAATCGTCAGACGAGGCTGCTGAGCATACACCAGTATGTCGTCAATGTAAAGGGAGATGAGTTCTTCCCAGTCTCCCTCTCCCAATATGCCCTGAATCAGCGGATCCAGACGAATCCATGCCGCAAGTGGCTCAGGCACTAGGGCGAATATCATCGGAGACAGAAGATATCCTTGTCTCGTGCCTCTGTGAAAGATCGTGTCATTGACCCGCACTCTTGCCATTGGTTTTTGGTAAAGGAGTTGGACCCATTCACAGAATAGAGGACCAAAGCCCAGTTTGGCCAGAACCGCAAATAGGTAGGGCCACTCAATACTGTCAAATGCCATATTGGCATCCAGTGAGCGCAAAATGGCTGCTCCATCTGCTCGGCAGCCACCATATGCATTACCCCGTAAAGGCGGTGTGGATTCAATCTGGTGCTTCTGTACGGCATAAATCCCGTCTGATCCGGGTGTATTACTGAGGCTAACACAGATCACAATCAGTTCGCCAAGGACTTTGCCAGAACCTTTGCCTCCAGGTTTAACAACAAAATAGGTCTTTGTGAACTACATATCTCCGGAGGCTTGCCCATTTTCGGAATTACCACAATAGTAGCTAACCTCTGGTCTTCTGGCAGGCAGCCCTCCACTCTAGTGGCCTGGAACGGGTTCAGCATGGGCTGCACCACTTTGTCAGTGATACACTTATAGAGCTGTACCAGAAGATCACTCGGGCCCGCAGCTTTCCTAGATTGTATTTCACAAATGGCCCTTTCCACCTCCTCGGCAGTCAGTTCACCCTCTAACTCTTCCCTATCCTCAGCAGACAGCTCGGGAAGGAGGAGATCTTTAAGGGTTTGTATGAGGTAATCACGCATGCCTTTAAAACACCAGCATTAGAACAAACTTGTTGTTACGACGCGTTCTGTTAGCATGTAATTCGTCACAAAGACTTGCCTTAAGGGGGTGCTGGACTTTGGAATAGTATTTTTTACTATTCCAACTCCAGTCTGTGCAACAGTAGGGAAGGTGTTGGACTTAAAATCCAACACCACTCCACAAATGCGCCCCCTATATCAAATTGTTGCAACGACTAGCATGCTAAACTAATGCATGGTAACGAAGCGTTCGTTCTATTGCCAGCGTTGTAACGGTGCAGCTTGATTCCGGCTTCGTTATAAAGAATGTTTCCCCTTTAAGGAGCTCAGTAGCATAGTCTGCAGTCCTTTCAGAGACAGACATGTACACTGACTCATAGTATGCTGCAAAGTCCTCTGCAATTCCTTCCCAGTTCTGCATGGGGAATCCCCCGGCACCTGGATTTGAAGAATCCAGTTCCTCTCTTTATCCCATTTTTCCAACCAGGCAATCAGTTTGTTTGCTTTATCCCTAACATCATACAACCTGCGTTGTGTCCCTATTGCATCCCCACGGACAATATTTTCAGCTAGCTTTCTAAGCTCCTGTTGTTTGAGGCGTAATTGATGCCCCAGACAAGGACTGTCCTGGGGCTTGCGGGCCTCAAGGGAAGCAAATTCTCGCTTGAGCCCTACACATTGTAAATTCTGCTCTTTCTTCTTTCCCCCTATCAAGGCCTGGGCATAACCCCGCAGGACTGTCGTAAAGGCTTCACAAAGGATTCAGTCAGAGTCCACCGTCCCTACTGCACAACTGATTGTTAGGCTCCAACTAATGGTCCCTAATCTAAACTAAGGATTAGCCTATGCATAATGAATGTGGCTTCTTCATATACGTGTGTAATTGCCACACGTTGACATTCAGATTAATATATCAGTGTATTGATTGAGATATTGATTAGTAATATTATAGAGCATTAAACTATGCTGCTCAACCCTCAACAATGTCTTCCTGTACAGCACCACTTGGTGAGTAAATCTACATTTTCCCCCCAAATCCAACCTCAGTGTTGCATTAGTAGTTCTTCTCTGCTGGCATATAAACCATCATGAGACACTCAGTGGCATATTTGGGGTTTGACTCCTTGTTGACCGGAAACTTCTTCCCATGTGCCCGTTCCTCTATACTATATTCACAGGCCTGGTGGCTGATGATTCTTCCTTCTACTACAGTGGGGGTACCTACTTCACTCGTCACCACTAATTAGATGCAACGCTAGTGCTTTTAATATATATATATATTGCATACTTAAGGTATGACCAGGACCAGCCTGTAAATGGCACACTGGAACTTGGACATTCCAAACTCCCTTCTAGAATGCAAACATTAGCTAAAGACCTGCTCACTGCTCCACTGACCACCTTGACTAGATGGCACAGTACAAGAGTGGGCAGCATCTTCCTTAGGTTAAGGCCCAGTGATACCCAAAGTACGGCCCGGAGGCCACATGCGGTCCCTGGACAACCACAGCACTGAGCTACTGCGTACTCAACTCAGCACTAATATTAAAAATATATTTTAAAAACTGGCAAACGTTTAGTTAGTTAAAAGTTAAATGGAGTTAAACAAAGGAAGCAACTTCGGGTGTCCCGTACTGCTTGACTTTAGGAACACCTTCATTTTTAAAAACATCTTGCAGCAAACGTGTTAAATTATGATAAAGTCTCTTCATTATTCAAAAATGCGGTTTCAGTGCATTGCATTGAGAAGTATTTTCTAAAAGCTAATAGTTTTTTAAAATGAATTTAGAAACATTCATGCTTTCCCCTTATGCTGACAACAATGCCAATAGTGAAACAAGAGGCAGGTCAGTTGCTATGTGCCCCTTTGGGTGGCCTGGGTTGCTATTATACATGAACAACATTATCATTTATTAAATTAAACACAAGAGAGAGATTTGTACAGCGCACATCCTGAAGCCATGTATTTCGAGGTGCTCTTATATGTGATAATGAAGAATAAGGAGGGAACATAAAATACAACAATTGCTTAGGATCACACAATTTGGTGAAGTGGGGAAGCCAGGATTTGAACACAGGTTTTCTGTCTTCACATTGTGCAATTCAGTCACTAGATATGCATTCTTATCTACCCCTACAATGACCCCTCCAAGCTGCCACCCTGCTGCCATCAATGTGGCCCTTGGTCACACCTCAGATCAAACTTAGTGGCCCCTCGGAAAATGTTTGTGAGTACTCATGGGCTAAGCCGTCTCATCCCCTTGACCAGCATTTCGCTACCTTGTTCCTCGATGGTGCCATAGACTCGATTCCACAGTGTGGCCCTGGAGGCCTGTCTCCTCAGTTGGGCAGAAGACTGTTTGGTGCTTTCGATCTGACCCTATGCTACAGGGTGAAGATCAAGGCTTCTTATTCTGCTTTTTTGGGGTTAGAGATCTAGAACCACTCCGCCAGAACCCAATGCTATGTACCCTACCTCTGCCCAGCTTTGCAGAGCGTCCTATTAACAAGCCCGGTCTCCTGCCCAACAGCCAGCCCCTAAATACGATTGCAGCAGGCCGTGAAATTGACTGTTCAGGTCGATGGTGTCACTTTAGATGGGTGTAACCTTCTATTATTGTCAGAATCAGTTCGCATCGCATTTTTTCAGTTGTGCGGGTTCCAACTCGCTTCCCGCTCACATGTTCATTAAATGGGCGAGGGCTAGTCCTCAGAATTATCTAGAATTGTCCAAGGAAATGGGAGCCCCGCTGCCTCTCAGCTTCATACGACCTCTGTTTGTCATGACGAGTCGTCGTATGGGCAACTAAGGGACATTCAAAGCTGTGACTGCTGTTGGATTCAAAGTATGATGTGGCCAATCAGAGCGGTGAGCATGTTGCTGGAGCATGACAAGTGAGCAGATCATATGGCAGTAATGAGATAGTAGGATATATTAATCAATAAAATAGGTTTCCTATGGTGTTTGTGTGGTGATTAATGGAAGAGGTGATAATGCATGCGGTGACGTTAGGGCAATTTTTCTTGGAACGTTTGTACGTTCTTTTTGGGGTTTTTTATGTTCGTGAAAGGTGCGAAAGGGTGTCTGTGGTGTTTTCTGTGGGCATATATGCATTTAGACAGTTAGTGGTGCATGGTGGGAGTATCTGTTCTTTTGTAAGGGTTTTTACTTGAGTTTTTATATTTTTATTTCTATTGTTATGTGAGGAGGGAGAGTGGCGCTGTGTCTGTCTATGGGAATGGGCTCCTTGTCGTTGCCCTGTCTGTGATGTAGTGAGTGTTCCACGATTTGTGATGCTTTCAAAATTCCATGCCTGTGTGTGGGGTTCTATGATTTCTGTTGGGTCTTGGTACCTGGGCTGAGCCATTGTCACCTATGCCTCTGCCGGGTTTGTTAACCGTATATTCCCGGGCTAAGGCCTGAGTTGAATGAAGAGCCACTGAACCTACCAAACAGGGTCTGATCCCCATTCTAAACAGTGCACTCTTCAGAATTCTGCATGCACCCAGGAGCTCACAACCGACCAGGTAACATTTGTATTAATGATGGAAAAGCTATGACCTTGGATTAGTTGGGGGAACTCTTTTCATGACATTAGTTAGTGACGTTTTTGTCCGTGGTTTATTGATTGTTGGGCTCTGTGGATGCATTGCAGCCTGTGACTGGCTGAGGCAATGCATATCGGTTGCATTAATGCTAGCTCGAGTTGTCACCTCTTTCCATCTCTTCACTGGCACCTTTTTAAAGTCCTGGGCCTTTCACTTACGTACCATTGCAGTCAAGCGTGTTAATCATTTATTTGATTTGTTAGTAAGCGCAGACCACATCAAGATGTCCAAGTGCGGGGAGGAGCCAAGATGGCGACCGGAGCAGACGCTTGAGCGCCCGGCTCCGTCGGCCCGTGGCCTCGGACTACTATCCTGATGCCCATCCTCGCCGAATTTCGAGGTGCAACGTATGCGAAGACGCGCTGACCGCGCTGCCGCTTTCCCGGAGTCTCAGCCCGCCCGGATGCCCGAGTTGTGGGTGCTTTTGTCCTCTGCACTAAACCCCTGCGCCATTATGGCCTTTGCCGGCCCCCTGGAAGCTCCGCAGTTACCGGACCAGCTAGCGCTAACCTGAGCCCCGCGGTCCCGATCTCACCTCGCACCACGGATCGTTGCCGGATGAGCCCGGGGAGAGACGGCCGGACACCTTCTGCACCCTGTGCCTGACGGGCTGGAGCTGTGGGGTGGGCCCCGGTGCGGCGGGTCTCCTGCCCCGCTCTGAGGACCGCGCTGTGGGAGGCTGCTGACCCCCTTCACCTATTGCCTAGCCGGCGGCAAAGAGAACCTGCGAGAAGAGAAGCGACTGTCGGCCTTCCCTGCTGCGGCGTAGACCTGAGGGGAATTGACTCCTTGCCACGACCCCCCCCCTGGCCTTTGCAACGTACAGCGGCAAAACATGGCGTTGAGTGCCTGCTCGCGGCTGGGGGGTGATACTCCGGTCTCGCCCGCTGCCCACTTCGCCCTCCCTCTTCCGGACACCAGCTCCACAGTGCCGTCCCGGATTGCTGCCGATGTGGGGGCCCGGCTTCCGCTGACATGCGGCTCCGTTCTGGCTGTCCTGCGGGACTTTCAACTACAAATGTGCGCTGGCCTGCAGGCGCTGAGTGAGCGGTTTGACCCCATACTGTCGGCTGCGGGTCGTGAGCGCTTTGTTTGTCATCCACAGGGCGTGGGTCTCCCGGTGCTTTTGTCCTCTTGCGGGGACACAACGGCGGTGTATGATTGTGCTACACTGGTGCCTTCATCCGGCGTTCCCGGCACCCGGGATCCACCGCTCTCCACCTCAACTGCGGATACTTTGTCCCCCTGGTCATGGCTGCCTGCTTCATTGTTGCCTGCCTCACTGCGTCCGCAAGAGTATCCTGCTGAGCGACACCTAACGGCTTCGAGGAACCGTCCGCGGTGGCCTACTGCTTCCTTTTTGTGGAACTCCTGTTCTTTACTTGCCAGGTTTGGATTTTATGTGGTGCAAAGAGGGACCTCAATAGATGGTCGGCGGCCATTTCGTGATCCTACTTCACCATCTTCTCACAAGCGGCCATCTTGTCTTTGTCTGCTCGGGACACGGGGCCTTCATGTAGGGGCTGGTTTAATCCCAAGCCCGCGATCGGGCCAGGGCTAGATTGACTTCTATCGCCAGGGTTCATGGACGGGCTGGCCTGGGACTGGAACTGTATGTATGTTTTGTGCGCACTCGTCGCGACTTGTCTTCCTTCGCTTAAATTGTGGTGACATGGTATCTTCGCATGCAGTTTTTTGGCGTGGTGGGCTCTCAGTTTGTGGAGGCCATAACTGGCTGATGGTTTGGGGCGCTCTGGTGTCCCGTGGGCTCCTCCCCACCTTCTTTTCTGTTTTCTTAATTTCTTTACTCTATTCCTACTTTCTCTCTTGTCTATATTTCGGGTTCATTGGGCGACAGGCACTATGCCGGGGGGGGGGCAGGCCGTAGCCTCCGCATTGGTGTAGGGTGGGGGGGGTAATACTCTGTTCTTAATTAGTTCTATGGGCCTTTTTCTTTTATGTCTCTGTGCTCTACTTGCCTCGATTCGGGGTCCGGGTGTGGGGTGGATCGAGTGGGGGCGGCTCTGGAGGGGTGCGTACTTGCTCATGTGACTATCCTGTTATATCTCTGCACCGCCTCACTGCTTGAGATTTTACTTCCATTGTTGTTTTTACTGATGTTGCTGCTCTCCCGTGTGGTGAAGCTATCTTGCGGACTCGAATCTCCTTTGTTCTTATCCTTCACTGACCTTTTTTTCCCTGATAAAATTATCTTAAAAACTTAAAATTAACCTTCACTTCTCCTTCCCCGGGTGTCAAAGATATCTCCAGTATGTAACTCATAACTCGTTGCTAATCTTGACCGTTGACGCACGGGGGATGTAATGTGGGTATCAGTGCTTTACTGTATCGTGGCCGGCCTGACGGTTGTAGGCCCGTATTTGTTCTTTTAAGATGCACGAATAAAGGTTTTTAAAAAAAAAAAAAAAAAAAAAAAAAAAAAAAGATGTCCAAGTGCATAAAAATTTGCAGAGAAAACAAACTTTGTGAGCAATGTCTTATTATAATATATATATATATATATATATATATATATATATATATATATATATATATATATATATATATATATATATATATATATATATATATATATATATTCACTGAAAAAACCATAGGTTTCACACATGTTATAGTTAGCTGGACATTTTACTCATAAAAAACCAATGAAATTCCCCCGTTATAGTTAGTGCAGGCAACTATAACTCACGCGACCGCAATCCTCTGCTGATGACATATGTGTCTTTATGAAAAAAAATTATTTGTAACATATGTATAGCTAAAATTTAATGGAAGAAGACATGGGCAAATAAGTGTCTAAATACAGTATTAGCATCAGCAGAGGATTGCGGTCGCGTGAGTTATAGTTGCCTGCACTAACTATAACGGGGGAATTTCATTGGTTTTTTTTTTTTTTTTTTTTTTTTTTGAAAACCTTTATTTCGAAATTCAGGACACAGCTATTCAGCCGACAGCCCGAAGGTTCGGCAGCATTGCAAGTTAGATACAGTAATGCGTCCCGGGTACAGTACGAAGAGTAATGCAAAGGTCCAATTTTAAATAAACACAGAAAAAACACACAACAAACCCCAGCAAGGCAGAACATTGAAATCCCATGGCAAAAGCCCCCAGGGGAGGCAGGCCCCCACTCATCTACTAATTATAAGACTGTGTGCGGAGGAAGAAGGGGAGCAGCAGAGGCCCAGAACGGGTACCTAAACCAAACTGTACTGGAAGGTAGGTCAGGGGGAAAGCTGTTCCTCGGGAGGTTCCAGATCCGGGGCAAGACATATTCCCCCCCTATATTGGTTCCACCGCCCCCAGATGTCGTGCCACTTCCGGGGGCGACCTCTAGAGCAGTAGACCGTCTTCTCCCTAAACATGCTCCAATCCATGTTCTCCTTCCACGCGGTCAGTGTAGGGGGACCCGAGGAGCCCCATAATCGCGCGATATCCCTCTTAGCCACCATGTTACCCAGAGTCACCCATTGGGTCTGTGCCTCATCAAGATCAGTGGGCCCCCAAACGTTCAGGAGGCAACACCGCGCCTCCGGCTGTATCACAATGCCCGTCACCTCCCCCATGACTACATGGACTCTCCTCCAGAACTCCACAATGACCCCACATTCCCAAATGATGTGCAGGAAAGTACCCACCATACCACAGCCCCTTCTGCACAGTCCATCCTCCGAGAATCCCATGTGGACCAGCCGTGGCCCCGTAACATACACCCGGTGCAGTATTTTGAGCTGCACCAGCCTCAGACGCGACGGGATCGCAACCTCCTTAGGCGAAGAAACCGCTGACTGCCAGTCCTCATTATCCAACTCGAGGCCATCCCTGGTCCACTGCTCTCTCAGCCCCAATAGCAAGTCTGCCCGGACGTTTATCAACTTCTTATATATGAGCGAAATCGTGCTCTCGGGCATGTGACCATCGAGGACTCGGTCCTCAAGGGGAGAGGACTCCGGCACCTTCTCACCCTCCACTAGGACTGATCGGAGGGCGTGACGCAGCTGGATATACCTAAAATACTCTGAAGGCCCTAGCTCAAACTCAGTCTGCAACTCCTCGAAAGACTTCACCCTCCCCTTATGCAGCACATCCCCCACCTTGGATATCCCTATCAGATCCCACTTATCAAAGCCCTTCGTATGCCAAAGTCTTCCCAACCGTTCCGATTCAAACAATGGGGTAGCGAGGGTTAGCCTGTCCTTCCAGCCCAGCGAGTCGGTCGCCATCTTCCATACGCGCACCGCCACACCTGTGGGCCCCGTGAGGGACGAGTCTAGGGACCGTGAATACAACGCCCTGTAGTAGTTGCCGCCGCGCAGCAGCCACCTATCCATGGCATACCCAGGGCTGAGGGCAGGGCCGTAAAACCCATGGTTGATCGCGCTCAACTGCGTGGCCCAGTAGTACCGTCGGATGTCTGGGAGCGCAATGCCCCCATCGTACCATGGGAGCGTCAACTTTGAAATAGCTATTCGCGGCCGCCCATCCCACAGCAACGTCCTTTGGAGGCCTTCGACCTCCCGAAAGTATTTAGCCGGTACCCAGTCCAAGGTGTTCTGGAGGGCGTAGAGGAAGCGGGGAAGAGACATCATTTTGAACAGGGCCGCACGCCCAACAAGGGAGAGCGGCAGCCTCCGCCAACCCTCAACATCTCGCCTCAAGCGTGCCAAGGGGGGGAGCAGGTTCCTCTCATAGCGCACAGCAGGATCCATGGATATAAAAATCCCCAAATACACAAAACCTTGCTGGGCAACCTGTATCGAACATGTTCTAGGGATCGGTGGGACCTCGCCACTAAGAACGTACAAGTACGATTTGCCCCAATTAATCACAAGCCCCGAGTTCCTACCGAACGATGCGAGTACGTCACAGACCACTATAAGTGACTTCTTAGGTGAGGCAAGATACAGCAGGATATCATCGGCATAAAGTGAAATCCGGTCCTCGTGATCAGGCGACCACCGAAGGCCCCTTATATCCGGGTGCCAACGTATCCACGCAGCCAACGGTTCAAGGGCGAGGGCGAACAACAGAGGCGACAGGGGGCAGCCCTGCCGAGTACCCCTTCCAAGCTGAAAAGGAGCAGATGCCCGACCATTCACCACAACATTCGCTAGTGGCCCCTCGTACAGCAACCGGACCCAACTCACAAACCCGCGACCGAAACCAAACTTGGCCAGCACGGCCCATAAATATGCCCACTCCACCGTGTCAAAGGCCATCGTGGCATCGAGAGATGCCACAACAGCCGGTTCACGCAGCGTGCCCGCCCTGGCGATGACGCCATGAAGACGCCTAAGGTTCAATGCTGTGTTTCGGTGCGGGATAAAGCCAGATTGATCCGGGTGGACCAGATCGCCAAGTACTCTAATCAGACGGGTTGCCAGGAGTTTGGCCAGAATTTTCGGCTCAGCGTTGAGGAGTGAAATGGGCCGATAGGAGGCGCATCTATCTCGGGGCTTACCCTCTTTGTGTATGACCACGATCGACGCCAGCCGCTGATCCAACGGAAGGATCCCATCCCCCCGCGCCTCCAAGAACATGGCGCGCAGGTGAGGGGCGACCCTATCCGGGAACAGTTTGTACAGATCGATCGGCAGTCCGTTCGGTCCAGAGGCCTTACCCGAGTTCAACGCGCGAATCGCCCCCGCCACCTCGTCAACCGTGATGTCGCCATCCAAATCGTCCCTATCTATGTCAGAGAGGCAGGGCAACTCGATATCACGAAGGAGGTCAGACGAGTCCTCGGGCGGCCTGTCCGACACAGAGGAATAAACCCTATGAAAATACTCCGCGAAACACTCCACAATCCCTTCAGGTTCCACAATCACCTCTCCCCCCTCTCCAATCAACTCTGGCACCACTCTATTGACCCGTTCCTTCCTGTCCAGCCACGCCAGGAGTTTCCCTGCCTTATCTCCAACATCATACAGACGGCCCTGTTGTTCCCTACTGAGGGTCTTGGCGGCGTCAGTCACCAGGTCCCTATATTCCGCCTGCTTCAAGCAAAGCTCATGCAATGAGGACTCCGTGACCTCCTCCTCCATATCCCCTTCAAGGGCCGCAATCTCGTCCTCTACTTGCCGCACTTCGCAATCCCTCCGATTCTTGGCAGTCACCACCAGGGAGAGGGCCTCCCCCCGAAGCACGGTCTTAAAAGCTTCCCACAGCGAGATCGCCGAGTCCACGGATCCCAGATTGTCCTTAAAGTAATTATCTACCTTCTTTACCAGGGCGCTGCGCATCTTGGGGTCTCGGAAATACCAAGGGTTAATGGGGGCCACCCTCCCTCCTCCCTCCCGACCGAGATCCAGCCGGATCCACACTGGCGAGTGATCAGAGATACCACGTGCCATGTGCCTCGCCTCGGATATCAACGAGGCATGTGCGGCCAAAGTGAGCAGGTAGTCAATCCTGGAGAGGCTACCATGCGCCCCGGAGTGAAACGTGTATTGACTCTGTGTGGGGTGCCGGAGCCTCCAGCAGTCTATCAGGCCAAACGTGTCTAGGAGGTCTGGAAGCCATTTCTGAGCCCCCCCTGTGTCCCTGGGCGGGTATCTATCCAGCAGTCCGGAACCCACAGCGTTGAAATCCCCTCCCACTACCAGCATGCCCCCCGGGAGAGTCAGCAAAGCCCTGCCCAATTCAGCAAATGTGGCGGCCTGCAGGGCCGGCGGGACATAAACTGAAACCAAAACCAAAGTCCTTCCTTCCCACCGCCCCGCCACTGCCACAAACCTCCCCCTATCGTCAACGATGGTGGAGTCCACCTCAAAAGGCAAAGATGCTCTAACGAGGATGCCCGCCCCCCTGGACCCAGAAGAGAATCCCGAGTGTGCAATGAATTTATACCCCTTCCTATTCAGGGCATAGCACGTATTGCCTATGAGGTGCGTCTCCTGCAGCAGTACAACGTCAGGCATTGAGCGTTTCAGAAATTGCAAAACAATCCCCCTCTTAATGCGATCCCCCAAACCATTAACATTCCAGCTTATAACACTTAGGCCCCTACCCCCCATCCTCAAACGGAAAGAGGCCCACCCCACACCCGAGGCGCCACCATGGAACAGCCCTGAGGATAATCATCATGCCTTGCAGAAATAACCCCCCCAACAACACACTCAAACTCCCCATAACTCCCCCCACCCTGCACCCCTGCTGCAGCTTAAAAAGCCCCCCCAACTTGCAGTGTGCCTGTCGCCCCACAAAAACAAAAATCTACAAAAAATACCCCAAGGGAGGAAAAGAGCACCCCTCGTCCTCCCGCAACCCTCCACAGTTACTGCACTCTATTCAAATCTACAAATATGGTCAAATCAAGTCAGGCCGGCTTTGAGTTATCAGCCCTGTCCATCCCGGCCACTGTCTCCATGCTCAGCTGTGTCGTCCCCGGTCCGTCGCCGGGGCAAAGCGTCCAGCCACTCATCGGCCATAACAGGAGAGTCAAAAAAGAATGTCCGATCTTCATGCACCACCCGTAGTCTGGCGGGGAAAAGCATGGCATACTTTAGGTCCCGCTCCCGAAGCCTTCGCTTCACCCCCAGGAAGCTCTGTCGCTGTCTCTGCACCTGCTGGGTAAAGTCCGGGTAAAAATTCACCGACGCATTCTGGAAGGGGACTGGGCCCGTCACCCTCGAAGCTTGCAGGATAGCGTCCCGATCTCGGAAATGAAAGAGCCGGGCGACAATCGGCCGCGGCGGGGCACCCGCCTTGGGCCGTCCGCCTGGCACCCTATGGGCCCGTTCCACCGCAAAAAACTTCCCAAGGCCCTTGGGCTTCAGATGATTGAGGACCAAATCTTCCACAAGCAGGTCCGCCGAAGCCTCATCCGAGGACTCCGGGACCCCGATTACGCGCACGTTGTTGCGCCTGGACCGGCTCTCGAAGTCCTCCAGCCGGCGGGCGGCGAGGTCACTCTCGGCCCTCAGCTTCCGGACCTCGTTCTGCAGGTCCGCGACCTCATCAGTGAGGCCCGTGGTCTTGTGGTCCAGGTCCTTAACGCGCTCGTTTGTCTTGCCCAGGTCCGAGCGGATCAGGTTGACATCCACCAGGATGGCATCCACCTTATGCGCCAGGGCCTCGAATTGCCTCCCCATCGAGGTCTGCATCCCATCCAGCGCGTCCATGACATCCTGCAGGGAGAGCTCCGGGGTCCCAGGCGAGTCCTCCTTCTGGGCATCCGGCGCCTGGCTCGATCCACTCGGCGATGTTTTCGGGAGGGCGTAGCGGTCCATAATATTAACTTGGGAGTACGTTCCCCGCCTGGTGGACTTAGTCTTCAGCCTATCTCCTTCTGCCTTGCCCGACATAATGGACTCCAAGCAATCCAATGCAGTGAGGACCGTCCCCTCTCAGAGAGAGGTATAAGGAGTGAGCAGGTCCGCCTTGTTCTTCCAAAATAGCCCACCGAGCGTCCCTGGGGTTATAGAACCACCCAGAGCACTACAGTGTCCGGGCAGACAAAGGGAACGAAACCGAAAGTGAAAGAGCGAGGGCCTCCGTCCGGTAGTTCACACCTCACCAGGCCGTTGTTGATCAACTAGGAGTCGGGCATCCTGCCAACTCTAGCCCCTGGCATCTCCGGGAGTTAGGCCGCAATCTTTCGCCAGTCATAAGTCCGGTTCCCGGTGGGCGATCCGGTCGCGGGTAGCATCAATCGCCTCCCTGACAACTCAGCAACACGGTGCCATGCATACCATCAGGATTTGAGTCAGGATAGTCGACGGAGGGCGCGAGGGTCTCGGGAGCTCTAAGCTCACGCGGCCATCTTGGTCAAGCGCTAGGCTCCTCCCTCCTTCATTGGTTTTTTATGAGTAAAATGTCCAGCTAACTATAACATGTGTGAAACCTATGGTTTTTTCAGTGAATTTGCAAGGTTTTTTAAATGCTAATTCCTAACTATAACGTGTGTGAAACCTATGGTTTTTTCAGTGAATTTGTACGGTTTTTTAAATGCTAAGTTACTTTACGCCGTTCGTGGCGTGCGCGCCCACTTAACGCAGTTCGTTCCGTGCGCGCACGGTGCGCTTCGCGCACCGTGCGCGCACAGTAAGCACGCGGTGCGCTTTGCGCACCGCGCGCCCACTTTACGCAGTTAGTGGTGTGCACGCACGGTGGGCACGCGGTGCGCTATGCGCACCGCGTGCCCACGTTACGCTGGATGGGCCATGTACGCACGATGCGCTTCGCGCACCGACGTCTCACGGAGGACATATTATGCGCTTCGTTGTGAAAGGAAGTCAACTACATGTTTCAACAATTTATTATGCCATGCACAAAAGGTACCCTTCGGGCACCTTTTGCACACCGGGGTTGGGAAAGTGTGGATACTTTTTTTTTTTTTAATTACTTATTATCGTACGAGTACGGTAAGCGTAATCGGCGTTTTTTCGAAAACAAAAAAATTTGAATTTTTGGCCTTGGGTGTTCGTTTGAGACACCTTAAACATGGCTAGGTGGTTGGGAGCTGTCTAACCTGCCCCTTTACTTGTTTTGCCCCTTTGTTTTTCCTCCCCCCCTCAGAGTGCGAGAGAGAAAATGGCGGCCGCCGCTTCCTGGTTTCGACCGATTCGAATGTTTACTAAGATCTATCAGCCAATCAGAATCGCGCTCGCGCACGGCACCGTACGCGTACGGTAAGCTTACCGTAAGCGCACGGTAAGCGCACCGTAAGCTGCCACAGATATATATATTGATTTAAATGCTATTTTCTCAGAATCTACTGAACAGATTTACACCAGACCTACAAAAGGCACTTCCTTGACCTGTAGACTACCTCTCTGCCAAATTTCAAGTAACTCTGTTC
Source organism: Triturus cristatus (assembly GCF_964204655.1). Taxonomy (NCBI): domain Eukaryota; kingdom Metazoa; phylum Chordata; class Amphibia; order Caudata; family Salamandridae; genus Triturus; species Triturus cristatus. The sequence continues at coordinate 1,006,845,896 of NC_140584.1, forward strand.
AGCCGTTCGGTCTGTAGCTGTGTCTAAAGGTCCTATGGAAAAATGCATGGGAAAAACGCGTTTTGGGACCCCCCTTTTTTCTCAGGCCCCGCTTGACGAATCCACCCGAGACTTTCAGGGTAGGAGCGGAGCGTAGCGCCCCATTAGTTTTGAAAATTTTGCGAGGATTCGTCGACCGGCGCCAAAGTTATTCCAAATAGAATGTTGCGGTTTTCCTATGGAAACAGGGTCCTAACTATAGCTACCTACTGGCGACCGCCAGTAGGTAATATATATATATATATATATATATATATATATATATATATATATATATATATATATATATATATATATATATATATATCAAAATCCAATTTCGCCGATAAATGCACACTCGAAGTCACGGGTATTTACAAATCTGGCAGCAGTTTATTCTTCGTTACGCGTTTCAACACAAAAAGTGTCTTGATCACACGAATCACCAAACATTTGTCATTAGTTTAAATAAAGTTCATTGACGTGATTTCACTCACACAAAATAACAACAGAAATAGGACTATATCTCTAGCTTGTCTATTTAGATGTTGTGTAGTGCGGCAGACATATTGGAAATGCAAACCTGCTGTGTCCTTATACATCATGACCTATTTACATTGTAAAAATTATACATGTATTTTTGTCCAAAGCAACGTAATAATATACAACATTTTATGGTAATTAAATGTCGTATTACTGATGATAGTTCCCGACAAAAATGAATGTTCCATCAAACAACGTATATATGTGTATATGTAATGCCACTAGAGCGTAGATACACAATATTGATGTTCTTGTATTCTGCCAACGAATAGATGGTTATATCGCACGCTAAAATACAAATGCAACTTAGAATGATTCGGACTACCATTACAATCATGGGTTGTGTTGCACCTAGTAAAAAGATACGATAGATAGCCGTCCTTTGAGGCGATTGGTATAGACACTTGTCTAATATCCTATTATTTAATAACACTAATAACGAGAACTATCATCAGTAATACGACATTTAATTACCATAAAATGTTGTATATTATTACGTTGCTTTGGACAAAAATACATGTATAATTTTTACAATGTAAATAGGTCATGATGTATAAGGACACAGCAGGTTTGCATTTCCAATATGTCTGCCGCACTACACAACATCTAAATAGACAAGCTAGAGATATAGTCCTATTTCTGTTGTTATTTTGTGTGAGTGAAATCACGTCAATGAACTTTATTTAAACTAATGACAAATGTTTGGTGATTCGTGTGATCAAGACACTTTTTGTGTTGAAACGCGTAACGAAGAATAAACTGCTGCCAGATTTGTAAATACCCGTGACTTCGAGTGTGCATTTATCGGCGAAATTGGATTTTGATGAAAAATTGCCGGTTTTCTGGTTTACCGGCATCAGTGCACCAACTGACAACGGGCTCAGTTTCAAAACAACCTGTTTGGATGAAAGGAATACGAAGTCTGGAACTTTGAGCCGGCCACGACCTACTAACTAGCGCCACGCAACTGCAAAAAGGATTGCCGGGAATTTCCTACGCGGAGGTAAGCTCGGACCCGGGACTGTTGTTCGGTCGGGGAACGGAGGTTCCCTTACAAGCAGCGGGATCTGGGGGGAGTACTTACTTCTCGTGGTAGGATGGGCGAAGGGAGAATTACCTAGTATTCACTGTCGGGTGATACCAATACGACGTTTGGATAGTGGAAGAGGGGTGATTGTAATTAAAGAAATAATCACAGATCCACACTCCCCGCGCCTTACCCGTGCTACAAAAGGAAGTGTACAGTGGCATCAGGAACCGCCCAAAGTTGGCGGGAAGTCCGGGTAGAACAAGGCAGCAGTTTGTAAAACCAACAAATAAACGTTACAAAAAATAAGAACATCGACCAAAAACGAAGAATACAGTTAACAGCCTCTTTGTATTCACTAGAGAGACACAGGATAACAAAAAGTAATAACCAAGGAATTCACTAGTCACTATCAAATATAACATCCCCATATAATGGAAGAAGAAAATGATAGACGTGTTGCTGCACAATCTCTGTTTGCACGTGCTCCTGGTAAAGGAAAAACGGCAGGAATATCGGACATTAACAACAAGAAAGATAATGAACTGAATATACTATTACGTAAATATGAGAAACTCAAAAAGCAGGAAGGGTCAAAGTGGTGGGAGGCAACATCCCTCCAGGATTATGTGGAAAAGCAAATGATACCGAGAGGCCTAAGAATATACATCACGCCCTCACATGAATCCCCGAATCCACAAATGCTTGACGAATGGGCGAATAACTCTGCTGCAAGTTCTAAAAACATGATGACAATATTGATTAAATATGCCTGGGAGGATCGGGATAAAATCATCAAAGAAATATCGGAAATCGAAGAGAACTTCAAAAAATTTGCAGATCAACCAGCGATTCAGAAATTCAAAGATGAACTCAAAGGAAGACTTATTAAGTACGAAGATGACATCAAGCAAAGGAAACAAAGGAAACTACACAGAGACTGTGTTGATTATGAAACAGGACGAATTCTAACTTATAGTCATAAGTATGACCACCTGTATAATCAAAATGTAAGAATTGAAGAGCCTACGACTACGGAGGAAAATGTGACAACCCATCCTGTTGCAAGTGATTCTGATACGGATGTATCAATACATACAGCGAGTTCCCTTTCGGATGCAGAAGTCATAACACATCAAGCGACTTTTTTAGACGAGTTCAGAATAATGAAGAGGAGTCGCCAATCGGGGAAGACAACAGCAACGCCTACTCCACCACAGAGAGGACGGGGAAGAGGCAGAGGAAGAGGAAGAGGCAGAGGCAGGGGCGCAGCAAGCAGAGGCGCCTCAAGCGGAAACACAGAAAGAAGAATGGAGCCCATGGGAACAAGACAAAGAGGCTCGAAATCAACACTGTAATGGATGCCCAAATGGTAAACAAAACCATAGTGAATCTCTCTGCCCGCACACTATCCTATACTGAAAAATCTACCCTATGTCTTGGGCTAACATTCTGTCCTACGGAACTTTTCAACTATGCCAATACTCGGATTGACATTTTTAAATTTGTCAGAAAAGTAAAATTAAAAAAGTGGCATATGTTGAACAATAACATAGGACTAGATAATCTGGCTCAAGTATACGATATCTCCACTCAACCAAGATTGACGGTAGGAGATTTCGATACCCTGCATACGATAATTGATCTAGGAGCACCTTATTCTAGTGATGCAGAGGATGTAATAACTAATAAGGCAGCATGTACTCGATTTAGACCTCGCTCAGTATTCTATCCCAACTTACCACATGATGCAATTGATACATTTCATGATGTTGTGACTAAAGAACTTGTAAAATATAAGCATAACTTGGACAACTCAATGAAAAGACAAAATCTATCGTATAAACAGTATGAATTCATTCTAGCATTATCGAAAGATAATAGCTTAGTTGTACGACCATCAGATAAAGGTGGGAATATTGTTCTCTGGGGTAAAGAGATGTATATCAAGGAAGCTAAAGAACAACTTAGCAACAATGAATATTACTGTGTATGTGACACAACAGCATACAACACCAGTATAGTTACAACATGGCAAAAACTATCAGAATGGCAGGAACTTGGTATCATCACATGGCATGAGTACTGCTTCTTAAAACGTGACTTTCCAAAGTTACCTATTCTATACCTTCTCCCCAAACTTCATAAACACCCCACTATTCCACCAGGGAGACCGATTGTATCTTCGATTGGCAATGTGAATGAGAACGTGTCTAAATACGTGGATCAGTTTCTTAAAGTTCATGTCATCAATTTACCCTCTTTTGTCAAAGACACCAAGGATTTTCTTAATAAATTAGAAGGTCTCATCTGGGACGAAAATTACCATCTCATTACCCTGGACGTTAATTCATTATATACTATAATTGATCACGTCCAGGGAGTTGAAGCATGCATGCACTTTTTAGGTTCGAGAGACATTATGTATCTTGAACATACACGCATGCTAGCCGACATGATGTTATTATGTCTAAAAAACAACATCTTTATGTTTGATGGGGTACTCTACAGGCAGGTGCGAGGCACGGCGATGGGAACGTGCTTCGCACCTGGATTTGCTAACCTCTTTTTGGGCAAATGGGAGGAGGAAAATCGCCTAAACCCGAACCTGGCCAAATATTTCGATTCAGTGATCGTATGGCTCAGGTATATTGATGACCTGTTTATTGTGTGGAATGGCCCGAAAGAGGAGGCAATTGAGTTCATTAACGAACTCAATAACAATCCATACAGTATCAAACTTACATCAAGTATTAGTAAGAGGAAAGTAGAGTTCCTAGACACATGTGTAGAAGTCCTAGATGGGAAACTCACCACAAGTCTGTATAGAAAAAGTACAGCTGGGAACAGCTTACTTCATGCCCTTAGTGGCCATCCTGAACCATTGAAATGGAGTATTCCGTATGGAGAACTACTAAGGGCAAGAAGGAACTGCAACACGGATGAGAAATTCTTGGATGAACAAAACAACATGCTTGTTAGGTTCCGCCAAAGAGGATATCCAGAATGGGTTCTAAATAAGGCAGTGATGAAAATCAACAGTGTCACTAGAGCAAAGGCTTTACAACAGGGACAAAAAGATCAGGAAGATGGAGATAGTGGCATTAGATTGATAACCACTTACAACAATAGATCATCAAAAATAAACAAAATGCTTACTAAGAATTGGAAGATTCTCCAAACCGATGCTATTATAGGGAAGGAAATAGGAGAAAGACCCCAGATCACCTATAAGAGAGGCAAAAGCCTGAAGGATATCTTAGTAAGAGGAGATATCACTGAATCAAAGAACCCAAACTTTCATGACCTAAAGGGGTTCTTTCCCTGTGGACATTGCAGAGCATGCAAATTCAGCTACTCTGTAAAATAATTTAGCATCCCAGGAAGAGATAAAAAATGGAGAATTAACCAATTCCTGACTTGCAGCAGCAATTTTATAGTATACATTTTGGAATGTCCTTGCAAACGTAGATACGTGGGTAGTACCACTTGTATGGTAAAGAAAAGAGTAATGGAACATCTCAGAGCTATTACTAACATAAATGTACAGTACCCCATTGCAAGGCATTTCCTGGAATTCCACCAATCCAATAATTCCCTGTTGCGATACTTTGCTATTGAACAAATAGTCCTGGGTCCAAGAGGGGGCAATAGAGACCTTAGACTAAGGCAACGGGAATCCAAATGGATTTTAGAACTGGAAACAAGATTCCCGGGAGGGCATAATCTTGACGAGGAACTGGCCTCACATTTGCATATTGAATGAGAACTATCACAAGTATAAATGGAGATAATGTTGAACTTTGAATAGAGTAACTGTATGATTATACTAATCTTCAAATATATTGCTTGGTTATAGAGTATTTGTCTTCCCTTTGTAGAATCTAATGGCTGTATATCTCTGATTCTGTGTTTTACAGGAGGAAAGGAAGGGGCCCACTCTAAGCATGACTGTCTCACGGGTCCCCTAACCTTTTCTTCCCCGGGCTCGGGACTGCACTCAAACACAGATAAGAGAATTTTATATTGGGATTTCTATTGGTGTTTGATATTTTTTTGATTTCGATTATATGTATGTAATTATATCACAAGGTTCGGTGGTTTCACTTATTTATGAAATGATCTTTGTCTAGAAAGATGCTGCAAACAACTTTGACTATAAGCACAACCAGCTCGAAGGAATAATATACAGACCTTCATAGGCACTAGACCGACAAAAATGAATGTTCCATCAAACAACGTATATATGTGTATATGTAATGCCACTAGAGCGTAGATACACAATATTGATGTTCTTGTATTCTGCCAACGAATAGATGGTTATATCGCACGCTAAAATACAAATGCAACTTAGAATGATTCGGACTACCATTACAATCATGGGTTGTGTTGCACCTAGTAAAAAGATACGATAGATAGCCGTCCTTTGAGGCGATTGGTATAGACACTTGTCTAATATCCTATTATTTAATAACACTAATAACGAGAACTATCATCAGTAATACGACATTTAATTACCATAAAATGTTGTATATTATTACGTTGCTTTGGACAAAAATACATGTATAATTTTTACAATGTAAATAGGTCATGATGTATAAGGACACAGCAGGTTTGCATTTCCAATATGTCTGCCGCACTACACAACATCTAAATAGACAAGCTAGAGATATAGTCCTATTTCTGTTGTTATTTTGTGTGAGTGAAATCACGTCAATGAACTTTATTTAAACTAATGACAAATGTTTGGTGATTCGTGTGATCAAGACACTTTTTGTGTTGAAACGCGTAACGAAGAATAAACTGCTGCCAGATTTGTAAATACCCGTGACTTCGAGTGTGCATTTATCGGCGAAATTGGATTTTGATGAAAAATTGCCGGTTTTCTGGTTTACCGGCATCAGTGCACCAACTGACAACGGGCTCAGTTTCAAAACAACCTGTTTGGATGAAAGGAATATATATATATATATATATATATATATATATATATATACATACACACACCCATACATAGATACATACATACATATATGGCATGTTTCCTCCGTCTTTTTGCTTTCTGACCTCTAGTTTTGATGGTGTCTTGCCCCCTCTGTAAATTGTGTCATTGATTGTTATTTCTATGATTGGCTTATTTGATTTACTGGTAAGTCCCTAGTATTGAGCATACGTGTTGCCATGGCTTGTAAATCAAATGCTACTCGTGGGCCTGCAGCACTGATTGTGCCACCCACACAAGTAGCCTTTCAAGTGTGACTCAGACCTGCCACTGCAGTGTCTGTGCATGCAACTTTAAACTGCTATGTCGACCTGTCAGCCTCATCAACTCCAGCCTCGTCAGCTGATGCCACTGCTTTCACAGTGACCTGTGGGCACTGCACGAACCATCGCCACATTTCACATTGCAACCTTGGGTCTACCGATGACAGCTCTTCAGCAATGATGCCCCCGTTCCATGCACCGTGACCTGTGGACACCGCACGTCGCTTCTCCCTGTTTCACACGGCAGTCCTGGTCTCACCAAGGTTGCTGGAAGCTGTCACCAAGCTACTGCCTGCACCCTGATGCCCTACATTTCCAAAGGTACTGTTTGTGGGTCTCCCCGACACTGTAGCTGGCCCAGTGACCTTGCGGTCAGCCTGAACTGTTGGATTTGTTCTTACGATCCCGTGTTAGCTCCAGATGGAGCTATCGACTTCAAGGACCTGTGTTTTAAGTTGATTATTGAAATATTAATATCTTTATTACTGTCTGTTGGATTTATATTGTTCTGGTCTTGTTTTACACAGATAAATATTGGATATTTTTCTGAAACTGGTGTGGTCTCCTTTTGTAGTGTTTTCATTGTATTACTGTGTGTTATGTGCAAATGCTTAACACATTTCCTCTGAGGTAAGCCTGACTGCCCATACCAAGCTACCAAGGGGGTGAGCAGGGGTTATTGTAGGTATGTAACTCCCTTATCCTGACTAGAACGAAAGGTCCTTACTTAGACAGGGCACAGCCCTGCCAACTAGAGACCCCCATTTCTTTCTTTTTTTTAAAGATATTTTTACTGATTTGAAACAGAAGACGTACATCACATGTCAAATAATTATAAATAGTGCAACACATTTATAACATTCACATTGTCAAAGGAATCAATAAGGACTTGGCTCCACCCCATTTCTAACAATATATATATATTTTAGGATGAAAGGATTATATGTTTTGCTGCAAACCTTTGGTCCCAGAGTGCAGAATTCAGCAAGTCACTATGACGCTCACAGGAGCACAATTTATATTATGCAAATGAGGGGCTTTAAAAGCGCTGCATTTTAAAGTAGAGGTGTTTTGCAGCGGCCAGAGTGTCTGTGCATGCAGCTTTAAAGTGCTATGTCGACCTGGCAAGTGCATCCTCTTGCTAGGCCCCACCCTTCCCTTTTATTACATATAGTGTCGGGTGCATGGGAGCGTGGCAGACACAAGCCTGGCACCCATGTCACAGCTCGTGGCTGCCTCGTGTTTAGCGGGTGTTGTTGTGTTTCAAAAGTCGAGAAGGTTGGGAGGTGGGAGAGAATATGGTTGCATTCATTCTACCTGTAACCTCCTTGCTTATCAGACGTGCCTTGCATCAATAAACCCCGTCTGAAGAACTACTGTTTCCTGCCTTAATTTCTATTATCTGGATTGGATGTTTTCCTACATATAGGTCACTCCTAAGGTAGGCCCAAAGAAGCCCCATGGGCAGGGTGCAGAGTACTTAAAAGGTAGGACATGTAGTGGTGTGTTGTTATATGTCCTGGTAGTGAAATACTGAGCATTTCATTTCTTACTATTGAAAGGCTATCTCTTCCATAGGTTAAAATGGGGTCTGGCTGGAAACACCATTCCAGTGCAGATTCTCATTTGAAGATGATGGAAAGCTGGAGTTTGGGATGACTGAACTCACAATTTAAAAATACACCTTTTAGTAAAGATGGTTTTTAAATTGTGTGTTTGAAAATTCCACTTTTAGAAAGTGGGCATTTTCTTGCTTAACCTGCCTGTGGAATCCACGTGTGGTTTAGACTGACAGGAGCTATTTGTGCCTTCACTCCAGACACTCACACAAAGGGAGCTGAGGTGTGCCCTGCATATCATGATGGGTCTTCCTGAGCTAGAGTGGTGGGAGGAATTGTCACTGACATCTGAATAGGGCTGTGCCTGCCTTTCATAATGCTGTCTCCATCCCCTCTAGTGCGGCTGGACCAGGGAAGACAGAACTGGTTCTAGTAAGTCAAGAAAGACTTTTCTTTGAGGTTTGCCAAATTCAAAGACTAAAATTGGTACAGGTGCTGGGGATCTGACCCCACAACTTTAGAATTCTTTTGGACCAAGGAACCTGCCAAGAAGAATTGCTGGAGAAGCTGTCAGGAGGGACTTCCACTTTGCTGTGGGCTTTGTTGTGCTGGCTTGCTGCTTCTGTCTTGGGCAGTGAAAGGACTAGACTGAACGTTCTGCAACTTATTTCCTGAGGTACTTCAATGGTTTATAGTAGAGCTTGCCTCCGCTTGGAAGTCTCAGGAACATCAAGCACCTCAAATTCATCTGCCAATGACACTGGGAACCATGTGTTTTGTGCTGCAACAGAAAAAAAACAATAATGTCTCCATCAACGATGCCACTGCCAGCTCTGTAACCTGAAGGCACTGCCCGAAACATCGCTTCACTTCATAATGCAACCATGGTCTGACCACCGCAACACATGGCGCCATCACCGACGCTGCTTCTTGCACCATAACCGGAGGGCACCGCACCTCGCCTCGTTTCACATCACTGACCTGGTATCACCAACGACGATGCTCCACGCTGACATCGATGCCGCTACCTGCACTGTGGCCTGTGGACACCGCTTGTGAGGTTCCTGAAGCATCGCCCCGCCCCACACCGCAGCCCTGGTCCTCTGACGTCAGCCTCATCAACTCCAGCCTCGTCAGCTGATGCCACTGCTTTCACAGTGACCTGTGGGCACTGTACGAACCATCGCCACATTTCACATCGCAACCTTGGGTCTACCGATGACAGCTCTTCAGCAATGATGCCCCCGTTCCATGCACCGTGATCTGTGGACACCGCACGTCGCTTCTCCCTGTTTCACACGGCAGTCCTGGTCTCACCAAGGTCGCTGGAAGCTGTCACCAAGCTACTGCCTGCACCGTGACCTGTGGGCACCGCACGTTGCATCGTCCTGCTTCGCATCGCTGGCCCGATACCTTTGACGCCAGCGCGACTGACTTCAACCTCACAGAGTTCGATCCACAATGCATGTGACTTCAAGTGCCCGACAACTTCTGCACTGACCTCCGGAACTGATTCCTGCTAAGGCCTGTGGGCGCTGGTCACACTGCCTCTTTCGAGCTCATCGCAAGGTCGCTGATGCTCTACATTTCCAAAGGTACTGTTTGTGGGTCTTCCCGACACTGTAGCTGGCCCAGTGACCTTGCGGTCGGCCTGAAATGTTGGTTTTGTTCTTACGATCCCGTGTTAGCTCCAGATGGAGCTACCGACTTCAAGGACCTGTGTTTTAAGTTGATTATTGAAATATTCATATCTTTATTACTGTCTGTTGGATTTATATTGTTCTGGTCTTGTTTTACACAGATAAATATTGGATATTTTTCTGAAACTGGTGTGGTCTCCTTTTGTAGTGTTTTCATTGTATTACTGTGTGTTATGTGCAAATGCTTAACACAATTCCTCTGAGATAAGCCTGACTGCCCATACCAAGCTACCAAGGGGGTGAGCAGGGGTTATTGTAGGTATGTAACTCCCTTATCCTGACTAGAACGAAAGGTCCTTACTTAGACAGGGCACAGCCCTGCCAACTAGAGACCCCCATTTCTTTCTTTTTTTTAAAGATATTTTTACTGATTTGAAACAGAAGACGTACATCACATGTCAAATAATTATAAATAGTGCACCACATTTACATTGTCAAAAGAATCAATAATGACTTGGCTCCACCCCATTTCTAACAATATATATATATTTTAGGATGAAAGGATTATATGTTTTGCTGCAAACCTTTGGTCCCAGAGTGCAGAATTCAGCAAGTCACTATGACGCTCACAGGAGCACAATTTATATTATGCAAATGAGGGGCTTTAAAAGCGCTGCATTTTAAAGTAGAGGTGTTTTGCAGCGGCCAGAGTGTCTGTGCATGCAGCTTTAAAGTGCTATGTCGACCTGGCAAGTGCATCCTCTTGCTAGGCCCCACCCTTCCCTTTTATTACATATAGTGTCGGGTGCATGGGAGCGTGGCAGACACAAGCCTGGCACCCATGTCACAGCTCGTGGCTGCCTCGTGTTTAGCGGGTGTTGTTGTGTTTCAAAAGTCGAGAAGGTTGGGAGGTGGGAGAGAATATGGTTGCATTCATTCTACCTGTAACCTCCTTGCTTATCAGACGTGCCTTGCATCAATAAACCCCGTCTGAAGAACTACTGTTTCCTGCCTTAATTTCTATTATCTGGATTGGATGTTTTCCTACATATAGGTCACTCCTAAGGTAGGCCCAAAGAAGCCCCATGGGCAGGGTGCAGAGTACTTAAAAGGTAGGACATGTAGTGGTGTGTTGTTATATGTCCTGGTAGTGAAATACTGAGCATTTCATTTCTTACTATTGAAAGGCTATCTCTTCCATAGGTTAAAATGGGGTCTGGCTGGAAACACCATTCCAGTGCAGATTCTCATTTGAAGATGATGGAAAGCTGGAGTTTGGGATGACTGAACTCACAATTTAAAAATACACCTTTTAGTAAAGATGGTTTTTAAATTGTGTGTTTGAAAATTCCACTTTTAGAAAGTGGGCATTTTCTTGCTTAACCTGCCTGTGGAATCCACGTGTGGTTTAGACTGACAGGAGCTATTTGTGCCTTCACTCCAGACACTCACACAAAGGGAGCTGAGGTGTGCCCTGCATATCATGATGGGTCTTCCTGAGCTAGAGTGGTGGGAGGAATTGTCACTGACATCTGAATAGGGCTGTGCCTGCCTTTCATAATGCTGTCTCCATCCCCTCTAGTGCGGCTGGACCAGGGAAGACAGAACTGGTTCTAGTAAGTCAAGAAAGACTTTTCTTTGAGGTTTGCCAAATTCAAAGACTAAAATTGGTACAGGTGCTGGGGATCTGACCCCACAACTTTAGAATTCTTTTGGACCAAGGAACCTGCCAAGAAGAATTGCTGGAGAAGCTGTCAGGAGGGACTTCCACTTTGCTGTGGGCTTTGTTGTGCTGGCTTGCTGCTTCTGTCTTGGGCAGTGAAAGGACTAGACTGAACGTTCTGCAACTTATTTCCTGAGGTACTTCAATGGTTTATAGTAGAGCTTGCCTCCGCTTGGAAGTCTCAGGAACATCAAGCACCTCAAATTCATCTGCCAACGACACTGGGAACCATGTGTTTTGTGCTGCAACAGAAAAAAAACAATAATGTCTCCATCAACGATGCCACTGCCAGCTCTGTAACCTGAAGGCACTGCCCGAAACATCGCTTCACTTCATAATGCAACCATGGTCTGACCACCGCAACACATGGCGCCATCACCGACGCTGCTTCTTGCACCATAACCGGAGGGCACCGCACCTCGCCTCGTTTCACATCACTGACCTGGTATCACCAACGACGATGCTCCACGCTGACATCGATGCCGCTACCTGCACTGTGGCCTGTGGACACCGCTTGTGAGGTTCCTGAAGCATCGCCCCGCCCCACACCGCAGCCCTGGTCCTCTGACGTCAGCCTCATCAACTCCAGCCTCGTCAGCTGATGTCACTGCTTTCACAGTGACCTGTGGGCACTGCACGAACCATCGCCACATTTCACATCGCAACCTTGGGTCTACCGATGACAGCTCTTCAGCAATGATGCCCCCGTTCCATGCACCGTGATCTGTGGACACCGCACGTCGCTTCTCCCTGTTTCACACGGCAGTCCTGGTCTCACCAAGGTCGCTGGAAGCTGTCACCAAGCTACTGCCTGCACCGTGACCTGTGGGCACCGCACGTTGCATCGTCCTGCTTCGCATCGCTGGCCCGATACCTTTGACGCCAGCGCGACTGACTTCAACCTCACAGAGTTCGATCCACAATGCATGTGACTTCAAGTGCCCGACAACTTCTGCACTGACCTCCGGAACTGATTCCTGCTAAGGCCTGTGGGCGCTGGTCACACTGCCTCTTTCGAGCTCATCGCAAGGTCGCTGATGCTCTACATTTCCAAAGGTACTGTTTGTGGGTCTTCCCAACACTGTAGCTGGCCCAGTGACCTTGCGGTCGGCCTGAAATGTTGGTTTTGTTCTTACGATCCCGTGTTAGCTCCAGATGGAGCTACCGACTTCAAGGACCTGTGTTTTAAGTTGATTATTGAAATATTCATATCTTTATTACTGTCTGTTGGATTTATATTGTTCTGGTCTTGTTTTACACAGATAAATATTGGATATTTTTCTGAAACTGGTGTGGTCTCCTTTTGTAGTGTTTTCATTGTATTACTGTGTGTTATGTGCAAATGCTTAACACAATTCCTCTGAGATAAGCCTGACTGCCCATACCAAGCTACCAAGGGGGTGAGCAGGGGTTATTGTAGGTATGTAACTCCCTTATCCTGACTAGAACGAAAGGTCCTTACTTAGACAGGGCACAGCCCTGCCAACTAGAGACCCCCATTTCTTTCTTTTTTTTAAAGATATTTTTACTGATTTGAAACAGAAGACGTACATCACATGTCAAATAATTATAAATAGTGCACCACATTTACATTGTCAAAAGAATCAATAATGACTTGGCTCCACCCCATTTCTAACAATATATATATATTTTAGGATGAAAGGATTATATGTTTTGCTGCAAACCTTTGGTCCCAGAGTGCAGAATTCAGCAAGTCACTATGACGCTCACAGGAGCACAATTTATATTATGCAAATGAGGGTCTTTAAAAGCGCTGCATTTTAAAGTAGAGGTGTGTTGCAGCGGCCAGAGTGGCTGCACTAGAGCTCGGGTCTGTGGTTCAATCCCTGGCGCAGGCCGCAGCTCAGCTCAGCACCATGTGACTCTGGGGAATAGCTCACTTAATCTCCCCGATGGCCCACTTAAGGGGTGATATGTTCACGCTTTACAAATATGAATGATTATTATTATTATTAAAGAGTGCCTATAAATGGCCAGCGAGCAAGGGATGTAACAGTTTGAAGTGCATTGGGCCTCAATACATGAACGGCACCTGATTCGCTGAAATATTATGAATAGAAAACGCTTTGAAGGGGAGGGCGTCTCTGTTTATTTTTATACAGAGTTAGGAGCCTGGAAAAAAATAAATATATATATATGTGTGTGAGTTTGTGTGTGTGTGTGTTTATCATGGCCGAAACGCGTTTGTTCAGCTACGGGACTGTGATAAAGTAAATCTTTATAGAACCAACTCGAGTGTGCGCCACACTGTTTTATGAAGAGTTTGGCTGAATATATATATATATATATATATATATATATATATATATATATATATATATATATATATATATATATATATAATTCACTGAAAAAACCATAGGTTTCAGGGGCGTTATAGTTAGCTGGACTTTTCACTCGTACAAAACCATAGAAATTCCCCCATTATAGTTAGTTCAGCTAACTATAACTCGCGCGCCCGCAATGCACTGCTGATGACGTCACATATTACGTCACTCATGACATGGTCAGTGACATCACTCATGACATCACTGATGACATCTCAAATGACATCACTGATGACATCACTGATGACATCATCCAGTGAATGTGTGTTTTTCTGAAAATTACATATGTTTTATATATGTATATCTCAAGGTCGATGGAAGAATAAATGGGTATATAAGTGTCTAAATGGATGATTTGTTTTTGAAAAATTGATTGTATAACTGACTGATTAAGTGTATCTTAGTGAATACATGGCTTAGTGAGCAATGTTTAAATATGTAAATATCTGTATCAGTCTCTCACTTTGTGTATAAGTGGCTGCATGGGTTGGTGAGTAGCTACATGAGTGTCTATATAGGTTATTAGTTGTTTTTTTGAGTATCAGTATAAGTGTCTGATGTCTGTATGGTTCGGTGGGGGGTATTACGTAGTGCATAGGTGCATGAATGAGTGACTCACTGTTTGTATGTGTTGAAGACAGCATGTGTGCAGGACTGTATGGGTGGATGAGTGTGTGCATGGGTGTGTTAGTGAGTGAATGACTGTCTCAATAGTGTCTCTATGAGTAACTACATATGTTTTAAACTAGTATATGTGACTATTGGTGTATGTAAGTGAGTATATGTGAGAGATTGAAAGAGTTCCTGTATGAATAAGTATGTGTTTCTATAAGTGATTGTTAAAAAGACTAAGTATGTGTAAGTTTCTGTATTAGCAAGTGTGGTGGTGTGTGTATAACTGTATATGCAGGTAAACGGATGTTTGATTCTTTATTAGCATGAGTGACTGTGTGTGAGTAACTTGATGGATGAGTGGCGTTGTGTAACAGGATGTATAGGTGTATGAGTACATATGATGAGTGAGTACATGTATGAGTGACTGTATAGGACTGTTGGTGAATGAGTGGATATGGATGTGGATCTTACAATTACTGAATAGGTTGTTGTAACTGGTATTAGTATGTCCATTGTTTTGAAAATTTTAATTTCTATTTTTGAATGTGTGTATCAAAGGTTATATTAGGGGGAGAGGAGGTCTGCCACTCTATCACAAGGATGATGTCATCAGTGATGTCATCAGTGATGTCATGAGTGATGTCACTGACCATGTCATGAGTGATGTAATATGTGACGTCATCAGCAGTACATTGCGGGCGCGCGAGTTATATTTAGCTGAACTAACTATAACGGGGGAATTTCTATGGTTTTGTACGAGTGAAAAGTCCAGCTAACTATAACGCCCCTGAAACCTATGTTTTTTTCAGTGAATTTCAAAGGTTTTTTAAATGCTAATTTCTAGCTATACCTACAGAGATAGGACATGTGAAGAAAGAAGGAAAAACGCACAGAAAGAAAAAAAAGAAATGCAGAAAGACGCAACAGAAGTCCTCATAGACGAAGAAACGTGCAGGAAGAAGTATAACGTGCAGAAAGAACAAACAGAAGAGCAGAAACAAGCCTTGTTGCAAAATCATCCTGTACCCTCAACTTTTTCAGACGGATACTGGTGGTAACTGAGTCTGACTAACCAGTCCTAGAGCCAGTGCTATGTTAAAAGACACTCAGAATACAGTGAAAACACCTACATACACTAGGGCACACTATGTGTTGGGGTCCCCCTGTGATTAGCATGACCTCCTCTGTAAGCCCCTAGTATATAATAGGGCAGGGGATTAAAACTACCTCTTAAAACGCACCACATGGCGTGTTTGAACACGTCACCTCATGCCCCGTCCCCTCCCTTCCCCACTGTGTAAACACGCCCTGTAGCCGTTTTAAGTTGGGAGAGTAAGTCCCCTTGAATCCTGAGGGTCCCTAGGGTCCAACTAGACCACTAGGTACCTCCAGTAAGCGCCACAGAGCTGCGTTGCAGAGAGGTGTAAAAAGTGGCACGGCCTGCACCACCTCTCTGCAACGCAGAGCAGTGGTGCTTACTGGAAGCACCTGGTGGGCTAGTTGGACCCCAGGATCCCTCAGGATTGAAAGGGAATTATTTCCCCAACTTAAAAGTGCGCCACAGGGCCTGTGGGCGTTCTGAGTTGAGAGATTAAGTCCCCTTGAATCCTAAGGGTCCCTAGGGTCAAACTAGCCCACTAGGTACCTCCAGTAAGCGCCACAGAGCTGCGTTGCATGGAGGTGTAAAAAGGGGCGTGGCCTCAGAACACCTGTCTGCAACGCAGCTCCCTGGCGCATACTGGAGATACCTGTTGGGCTAGTTGGCCCTCACGGACCCTCAGTATTGAAGGGGAATTAATTCCTCAACTTACAACTGGCCAGGGGGCGCGTTTGCAGAGTGCTGCAAGGAGGGGGCGTGCCCTCCGGCGCGATGCCGGTCTTTTATTTATTTATTTTTACGAAGGAGGGCTGTGTGGCCCCCTTTATTTTTCTAATTTATTAGCCCTGGGGACCCCATCCCCCAGGGCCTGCATCCTAATTTTTTTTGTTGAAAAACATTTATTTGGCCCTCCCAAGGCCTTAATCGGCCCCGGGGACCCCAACCCCCAGGTCATGGCCTTTTTTAAATTTTTTTATTCTTTAGGAGGGGGGCTGTGTTGCCCCCCTCCTCAGGCCATTTATGGCCCCGGGGACCCCATCCCACGGGGCCGGCCTTTGTTTTTTATTTTTAAAAAAATATATATATTTATAGAAACACCTAGGACATGCTGGACAAACCGTATGTACCTATCACCATGACGATTTGCGTGATATTCATTAAAAGGCGACTATGCATACAATGAATCCACGTAGAATGTATTCACACCGCTAGTGAAGCTCTGACATGTCTGACACCCTACCGTGCCTAATCCCGGCGGCCCCGCTGGTGGGTACTCTCCAAGTAGACACCCTTGTTGTTTATTTATACAAACATGGGTAGCTATTGACGGGCACATTTAATACACATGCACACCAAGCCATTCAAAGGGGATTTGACAAAAATTCGACCAAACTATGCAAGAAACCCCCTCACGGTTAATAAAACACACATCCACCGCCGGATGTGTAATACTTTTTATTTTACTCTCTGGAAAGGAGACAAACCTCACTTGAGAGTCACAGCGTGCTCCTGGCTGAGCCCAATGCTGTGTTACACCCACCAGTGCCCGCCGAGTGCCACACACCTCTGTGTTGTATTCCACCAGTTAGTGCGTATGCTATGACACTCTCTAGCCCATGTGCACTGTAACACCACCCCGTGAATATGTCATGCCACACTTGCCTTCGCACGGGTTATATTGCCCCATCTAACGTGCCTTCCTCGATGTCTATGTTATAAAGCACAGCGCTATGCCATACATATTACAATCTGGGATCCATATCTTTGTCACAGTGCATATGCAATGTTACACTACCCAGCACATATTTTATATTACAACTTTAGAGACTACTTAGGTTACACAACACTGCCCTGTGCATATTACACTCCAA
Source organism: Triturus cristatus (assembly GCF_964204655.1). NCBI lineage: Eukaryota > Metazoa > Chordata > Amphibia > Caudata > Salamandridae > Triturus > Triturus cristatus. The sequence continues at coordinate 1,006,863,604 of NC_140584.1, forward strand.
GGCGCATATCACATAGCAAGCGCTAGTGCCTGTGCTATCTCGCGCTCTCCAATGAATCTGTCATTGCGCACAATGTATTGCATATTATATTTCACGCCCCGGTTCATCTTATATCACACTTTTTGGTGCATAGTTTATACCATATACTATATCTAGTTTTCATTTTCAATCGTGCTCTCAGGACTATGTTCTATATAACACTGCGTCCACCTACCCTTTTCACCGGCATTACATTTTGCGATGGGGGGTGGAGGGTAAGGGGATGTTTCTGCCAAGTGAGCCCGGAGTCACTGTCCCAAACATCCTCTTCTCCCTGAATAAAAGTGAGATTATGCTGCATACGTGTTCATATTTTAAGTAGTTCGCACAGACACACATTTTAAAAACAATAAAGTTCCTAATACCCACCTTTTATGAACGATTAGCTTGCTGCCCCATCCACCTCCTCCTTATCCTCTGTTGTCTGAATCCATGGACTAGCCTCCTCACTCCTGCCATGCATGGTCTGATGTGCTGCCACTGCCCTGCATTTAGCATGATGTACCAGTCCACTCATCCTGCCCTCCATTGCCCAATTCTATGGCCCATCATTGACCTCCTGCTTAGCCTATGTGCTTTGCTTGCTGCCCCTATTCTCCTTCCCCCTGCCCTCCGATGTCTTTGTGCATGCCCCTGCTCCATCCTTTTTGACCACCATGTTCCATGGACCTGCCCCTCCTATCTACTCTGAGTGTTCTGTTGAGCTGCCACTCCCCTACCACCTGCCTAGAATTGTCAGATGACTGTAACCTATCCCTGCCACCTCCACCCTGCCTGTCCACATGCCATGCCCCTATCCCCTTCCTCCTGTCCTCCATGGTCCATTTTACTGCCACACCCTTCTGCCCTCCCTGGTCTGTTGTGCTGCAACTGCTCCTCCTGCCTGCCCCGCGCGGTCTGTTGTGAGGCCCCTTCCCCTGAACTCTCTTGTCTGTGCCCAGGTCCTGACCCTCCCTTCTATCCTCCATGGTCCTTTGTGCATGCCCCTGCACCCTCCTTCTTGCCCATCATAGCCATTGTGCTGCCACTAACCCTCCCGCTTGCCATGCATGGTCTTCTGTGCTGCCATGGCCACTCCCACCTTCCCTGTGTGGTCAGCTAGCTGCTCCTGACCCCCTCCCACCTTCCCTCCATGGTCTGTGTGTATGCCATCATAGTCTCACTGTTGCTCTCCATGGTGTGTCCTGTTTCTAGTGCCCATCCTGCCTGACCTCCATGGTCATCTTGCTGCTCCTGCCCTGCCCCCTTGCCCCCAGCCCTCTGTTTCCATGTGCAGACCCCTATTCCCTCCCTCCTGGCTTGTCGGTTCCATTGTAATGCCCCTGATCCGTCCCTCCTGCCATTTATGGTCTGTTATGCTGCAGCTTTCTCTACTGTCTGTCCATTATGGTCAGCTAGCTACCATTGCCTCTTTCTCCTCTGTTGTCTGTTGTCCATGTGCATGGTCCTGTCCCCTCCCTATTGCTTTCTATGGATTGTTGTGCTGCACTCCCGTCCCGCATGCCCTGTGTGGTGTATTGTGCTGCTGCAAACCCTGATGCCTGCCCTGTAGGGTCAGTTTGGTGCACCTCTCAATGTCCCTCCTGTCCTCTGTTATCCGAGTCCATGTCCCTACCCCAATTCCTCCTGCCTACCATGATCCAATGTACCATACTTGCGAACATTTTGAACTTGGTAAGAGGGAGATTTTGAAATAAAACTGGGGTATTGATTTTCCCCTTTGAGTTACATTGAAAAAGAGAAGATTGTAGACAGGAAACAGATCAAGTAAAGCCCATTTGAGCTTAAAAACATTGGACGTTTCCTGGCTGAAATGGGTCTGTTGGCATGTATGGTTGTATGACCACTGCCTCTTCCTTCTGCCCACAATGGTCTATTATATTGCCACAGCCTCTCTTGCCAGTCCTGTATTGTTGGTTTGTTGCCCCTGCCCCCTTTCCACTGCCCCCCATAGTCTGTTGTGCTGCCACTGCCCTTCCTGCCTACCTAGTGTGGTCAAATTGTTGCCTCTGCACTCTCCTACCTGCCTTCAATTTTCAGAGTCCGTGCCCCTGGCCTCTGCCTCTCAACAGTATCCCAATGAACAACTAGATTGCTAACATTCTACATTTATTGCAAAAGTGTGGAATGCCTGACGTCATCTTGATGTAATCAAAACTGTAATGCCTAGAGCATTTCCTTTAGAAATTACATATATGAGAGGGTCTTATTTGCATCAAAATTATGGTTAGTGCTCTAAAAAACTAAAATGAGGACATATTTTCTGAGTTTTCAAATAGCGACAAAGAACTTTTAAATTATTTGTAATCTTAGTTTTTTTATCCAGTTGACCACTTGATTAAATGTTGCATCCAAGGGGAGAGGGTGTGGTGTTACTTCCAGAGCTGCAGACTTTACAACTGGGGAACCAGGTTGGAGTTTCTGCTTCAGCTCAACATTATGTGATTCTGGTCAAATCACTTAATCTCCCCATGTCTACAACCAAAATGAATTTGATCTTGTGTGATGTAACCAATGTTCATGTAAAGCACTCCAATACCTGACAAGTCTGCACTATATAAAACTGCAAATACACAAAAAATAAGTGTTTTGCACACTTCTGTCATTGGGCTACATTTGGGCTACATCTGGGTGATATTTGGGCTACATTTGGGCTCTTTTGTCTCTTGTGGCCATTTTAGGAGATTTATTTGTTATGAAGTTTCCTAATTTCCTCATTTACTGCAGTCTCCTCGGTAGGAAATGCTTTCAGTTTTTTACTTTGATTCCATCAAGACGGTATTCAGATATGTCACACATTTGCCATGAATTCTGAATGTTAGCACTCTAGTTGCTCATTAGATCACTGTAGTAAAGCTACTGCTCACCACGGAAGTCTGCTGTTAGTATTAGAAGTGCATGTTTCAGTCTGCATATCAGAACTTTTTAATGAAATAGAAGAGGATTTGAGAAGTCACTCAAAATATGCCCTAATTTTTCTTTCTTCAGCACTAATCATAATTTCTATGGCAAAATGAACCCCCTCATTGTGTTCCTTTTTAAATTAAATGTTTTAAGTGTTACCAGTTTATTCCAATCAAGATGGCTTCAGGTGTGCCATACTTTTGTCATAAGTAAGACAGTAAGCGATCTAGTTGTTCTTAAGAACACTCTGGAACATTCTGTCATTGGGCTATACTTGGGCTACATCTGGGTGATATTTGGGCTACATTTGGGCTCTTTTGTCTCTGGTGGCCATCTTGGGAGATTTATTTGTTATGAAGTTTCCTAATTTCCTCATTTACTGCAGTCTCCTCAGTAGGAAATACTTTCAGTTTTTTACTTTGATTCCATCAAGAAGGCATTCAGATGTGTCACACATTTTCCATAAATTCTGAATGTTAGCACTCTAGTTGCTCATTAGATCACTGTAGTAAAGCTACTGCTCACCAGGCAAGTCTGCTGCTGGTATTCAAAGTGCATGTTTCAGTCTGCATGTCAGAATGTTTTTATGAAATAAAAGATGATTTCCAAAGTCAAAATGTGCCCTAGTTTTTCTTTCTGCAGCACTATTCATAATTTATATGGCAAAATGAACCCCCTCATTTTGTTCCTTTGTAAATTAAATGTTTTAAGTGTTACCACTTTATTCCAATCAAGATGGCTTCAGGTGTGCCATACTTTTGTCATAAGTAAGACTGTTAGCGCTCTAGTTGTTCTTTAGAGCACTCTGGGAAGCTGCAGTAGAACACAAAGGAATCAACTGACAGTCTCTGCCCTTGTTGGATGTACATGTTTTACTAAGAATGTCAGACTTCATTCTTACATGACTGAGAAAGATAATGTGAATTTACAGAAAAAATGCTCTCAGTTTAGCTTATAGATCACCTTCCAAACCTCTGTGGGAAAAGTATGAGAAAATAGTTTTCTCTCAAACATGGTTCGTGATATCACAGCAGAAGGCTTTTTCACATGGTAAAATCACCTTAGAACACACCACAATTCCTAAAATGAGTATGGTACCATCAACAAATGATTTATAATGTAAATAAAGTCTTAAAACCTTCTATTAACTGCAATGCTTTTTAATGAGGTGCTATCATGTATATTGGTCCCAAGATGGCTGCCAACACTTCTTGGATGAAGTACTGACAGCCAATCAGATCTCACGATGAGATGTGTGGTTAGGCTCCGCCCAGATATGTATGTGATTTTACTTTTGATTTTCTCAGGAATTACTGAACAGATTGACACTATCTATGCAAAAGGCACATGCCTGACCTGAGGACTACCTCTTTGCCAAATTTCAAGTAATTCTGTTCAGCCGTTCGGGCTGTACCTTGGACTAAAGGTCCCTATGGAAAATTGCATGGGGAAAACGCGTTTTGGGACCCCCCTTTTTTCTCAGCCCCCGCTTGACGAATCCCCCCGAGACTTTCAGGGTAGGAGCGGAGCGGAGCGCCCCACCTATTTTGAAAATGTCGCGAGGATTCGTCAACCGGCGCCAAAGTTATTCCAAATAGAATGTTGCGGATTTCCTATGGAAACACGGTCCTAACTATAACTATCTACTGGCGACCACCAGTAGATAATATATATATATATATATATATATATATATACAAATGCTATGTATGTTAATAGGTTTGTAGAGCGCGCAAATACCATAATGGTGTCTTGGTGATAATGTCAGATAATATATCTTGCATGAAGGCAGAATGATTGAGATTTAGACCGCTGAGCAGAAAAGTCAGATTTTTTGCAGTTTCCTAACGATTAGGAAATTAGATTGTGTTTGAAGATGATCGGGCATTGAGTTCCACCATTTGGATGTAACATGGGAGAAGCTTCTTACTTCCCAGTGTGCTTTTTTGATTCTAGCAGCTCTTATTAATCTAGCTGTAAACGACCGCAGGGTGTGTGAGGGTGAATACCACTTAAAAGTTTCTTGAAAGAAAAGAGGACCAACCTGGTGTAAGGCTTTGTGAGCCTAGCATAGGATTTTAAACTTAATTTGTGCTCTGATTCGTAGCCAGTGCAGGTCTTTTAGAGTTTGAGAAACTGAACAAAATTTTGGAAGGTTCATCTGCACCCAGGTTGCTGCATTCTGAAGAGTCTGCAGTTTGTGTCGTAAGTGGTTTTTCGAGCCTACATATACGGCATTGCAGTGATCTAATTTGGAGATAACTAGGGCTATGATAACAGTTTTTCTTAACTTCAAGAGGAGGAAGGGAAGAGTTTTCTTCAGTATTCTCAGAATCAGGAAACAGGAGGATGTCACCTGGTTTGTATGGTCAATAAATGCTAAGTTATCATCACAAATGACCCTCAGGATTATTGCTGCCTGGATTGGCAGTGGTAGAGGCCTAAGGTAGGAGAGGAGGGCCACCACGTGGTATTCCAGTTGGAGGTATTGTTGCCAGACAGCAACACCTATGTTTTTTCTGAGTTGAATTTTAAACAGTTCATTTGCATCCAACCAGCAATGCTGCCCATACAGCTATTAAACTGAGTGGCGACTTAGGGCCCGAATACGACTGTGGTGGTGCTTCGCAGGGTCCTCCCCATTGCCGCACCACCAAAGCTGTGGTCAGCCCACCTACCAGATTAGGAGTTTCCTCCTGTCTGGCGTACTTTTTTTGCCGTTCCTACTGCGGTGCCTTGAAAAACGGGCACCGCAATAGAAACACCAAAACCAGTTCCGGCCATTCAGGAACTGGTGTGCATGCACATGTTGTGTCCCCCCTGTGTGCATCCGCAGGGCGCAGAGGCACCAAGGGGCCCTGTAGGACCCCTTCGTTCCCTCTGTTCCAGGGTTTTCATGGAGGAGAAATCACCATGAAAACTCTGGCAGAGAGAAAACTCCTAATATGCTTGGTGGATCACAGCGGTCCCGCCAATCATATTGATTCCTCAACACCACCAAAACACTGCCATGGAACAGTGGTTCCCTGGCAGCTGCAGTGGGGCTATGGCAATCCGGCCACCCGAATCATAATAGGGCGGTCCGGAGACCGTCACCGCCGCTCCACTTTGAGTATGCGGGCCATGGACCGCCAGACTCATAATCAAGCCCTTAGTGTGTATATATATATATCTATATATTCACTGAAAAACCATAGGTTTCCAGACATGTTATAGTTAGGAATTAGTATTTAATACACCTTAGAAATTCACTGGAAAAACCATAGGTTTCAGGGCTGTTATAGTTAACTGGACATTTCACTCGTACAAAACCATTGAAATTCCTCCGTTATAGTCAGTTCTGCTAACTATAACTCGCGCGCCCGCAATCCACTGCTGATGTCACATATTACATCATTCATGACATGGTCAGTGACATCACTGATGACATCTCAAATGACATCACTGATGACATCATCCAGTGAATGTGGTTTGGTTCGTTATTTAAATATGTATTATATATATATAGCAATCTGCATTGAAGAATGAGTGTATATATAAATATCTGGATGGAGGATTTAGGAGCAGTGTGATTGACTGTTTACTTGACTAATTTATAGTGTCTCACTAAATATATTGGATAGTGACTAAACTGTGTGAATATCTGCATCACTTTGTCAGTTGTTGAGTAAACTGCTGCACCAGTTGGTTACTAGCTACGTGAAAGTCTATATTAGTTATTGATTAGTTAACTGAGTATTTGTATGGGAGTGTGAATGTGTGTGGTTCGGTGGGGGGTGTGTGACTCTCCAAAGATGTGTGAATAGTTGATTCAGTAGCTATATGAGGTCAAGACTACATGTTATAACAGTTGTTTGGGTGAGTGAATATCTTTATGGGTGTGGTGATGAGCAAATATATCTCTCAATGGTACATGTCCAACAAACTAGAAAAATAAAAGGCAGTGTATGTGACAGTTGTTGTATATAAATAAGTATACATAAGACTCAGTGATTGTATGAGTGACTGTATGGATAACTGTATACTTGTAATAGTGATTTTATAACACACTAAGTATGAGTTACTATCTATATGAATAAATGAAGTGGTGTTTGTATAAGTGTGTAGCTGACTAAATGTAAGTATGATCCATTGTTTGCATAAGTGAGTAGGATGACTGCATAAGTGAATAGGATGTGTGCTGGTGTGTAATGTCGATATAGGTGTATAAGTATATTTGATAGTGTTCTATTGATCATTGACAGCATGTATGAGTGAATCTATAGGTAAGTGATTAGATGTGTGTGTAGATCTAGGAATCACTGAGTGGGTTTTTAGAAACTTGTATTGGTGTGTCAATGGACTCAAATATGGTACTCTGTATTTTACAGTGAGTGATGAAAGGTTATACTAGTGTATGATGAGGTGTATCTGATTGTCAAGTGGATGATGTCATCAGTGATGTCATTTGAGATGTCATCAGTGATGTCACTGACCATGTCATGAATGATGTAATATGTGACATCATCAGTAGTGAATTGCGGGCGCGCAAGTTATAGTTAGCAGAACTGACTATAACGGAGGAATTTCAATGGTTTTGTATGAGTGAAATGTCCAGCTAACTATAACAGCCCTGAAACCTATGTTTTTTTTAGTGAATTTCGAAGGTTTTTTAAATGCTAATTCCTAACTATAACATGTCTGAAACCTATGGTTTTTTCAGTGAATTTCTAAGGTTTTTTAAATGATAATTTTTAAATGTAATAATAGTTATATGCATTTTTTATACTGATTTTCTACAGTTTTTTAACTGTTTATTTTTACATATTTTATTTTTTAAATTACATTATATATTTATAAAATAAATGGAAATAATTCTATTTTTTAAATATTGAAATATTGTTTTTTTTTTGTTGAATGTATAAGTGCAGAACTGTAAGTTTGTTGGTTGGTTAGGGGACTGCATGCATAGTGGATAGGCGTTTGAAGCAGTCCATGTGCTAAGGCATGCCTCACTGCATGAGTACTTGGGTACTGACTGAATGATTAGAGTACTGCAAGGAGAGTGCCTGGGTGAATTTAAAAGTGTTTGGGTTTTGGCACAGTGAATTTGATTAGTACATGGTGCTGAATGGGTCACTAGAGGAGTGCAAGGGGAGTGACAGGGTGTTTGCTGGAAGTGTATGAATACTGACTGGTGAATTGAAGATGTGAAAGGCAAGTGTGTAGGTGGGTAGAGGACTGCATGCATAGTGGATAGGCGTTTGAAGCAGTCCATGTGCTAAGGCCTGGCTCAATGCATGAGTACCAGAGTAGTGACTGAATGATTAGAGTACTGCAAAGAGAGTACCTGGGTGAATTTATAAGTGTTTGGGTTTTGGTGCAGTTTTTACAATTGTTTCAGATGGGTATTGGTGGAAACTGACTCTGACTAACCAGTACTAGAGCCAGTGCTATGCTAAAAGACACTTAGAATACAGTTAAAACACCTACGTACACTAGGGAACACTATGCGTTGGGGTACCCCTGTGATTAAAATGACCTCTTCTGTAAGCCCCTAGTACAAAATAGGGCAGGGGATTAAAACTACCTCCTAAAACGCGCCAGAGGGCGCGTTTGCATGCTGGTGAAGGGAGGGGGGTGCTGAGCTGACGTCTGCAAACACGCCCTGTGTCCGTTTTAATTTGGGGGATCAAGTCCCCTTGAATCCTGAGTGTCCCTTCGGTCCAACTTGCTCACCAGGTATCTCCAGTTACTGCCACAGAGCTGCATTGCAGAGAGGTGTAAAAAGTGGCACGGCCTGGACCACCTCTCTGTAACGCAGCGCAATAGCGCTTACTGGAAGCACCTGGTGGACTAGTTGGCCCCCAGGGGCCCTCAGGATTGAAGGCAAATTATTTCCCCGTCTTAAAATGCGCTACAGGGCGTGTTTTCACACGGCACCTCAGGCCCCATCCCCTCCCTTCACCACTGTGTAAGCGCACCTTGTGGACGTTTTAAGTTGGGAGATAAAGTCCCCTTGAATCCTGAGTGTCCCTTGGGTACAACTAGCAAACTAGCCCACTAGGTACCTCAAGTAAGCGCTACAGAGCTGCGTTGCAGACAGGTGTAAAAAGGGACACGACCTGGGCCACCTCTCTGAAACACAGCGCAGTGGCGCTTACTGGAAGCACCTGGTGGACTAGTTGGCCTCCTGGGGCTCTCAGGATTGAAGGGCAATTATTTCCCCAACTTAAAACGCGCCAAAGGGCGTCACCTCAGGCCCCATCCTCTCCCTTCACCACTGTGTAAACGTGCCCTGTGTCCGTTTTAATTTGGGAGATTAAGTCCCCTTGAATCCTGAGTGTCCCTAGGGTCCAAGTAGCCCACTAGGTACCTCCAGTAAGCGCCACAGAACTGCGTTGCAGAGAGGTGTAAAAAGGGGCACGGCCTGGGCCACCTCTCTGAAACACAGCGAAGTGGCGCTTACTGGAAGCACCTGGTGGGCTAGTTAGCCCCCAGGGGCCCTCAGAATTGAAGGGGCATTACTTCCCCAACTTAAACAGCGCCACAGGGCGTGTTTTCACACGTCAACTCGGGCCCCATCCCCTCCCTTCACCACTGTGCAAACGTGCCCTTTGTCCGTTTTAAGTTGGGAGATAAAGTCCCCTTGAACCCTGAGTGTACCTTGGGTCCACCTAGCAAAGTAGCCCACTAGGTACCACCAGTAAGCGCCACAGAGCTGCGTTGCAGAGAGGTGTAAAAAGGGGCACGGCCTGGGCCACCTCTCTGAAACACAGCGCAGTGGCGCTTACTGGAAGCACCTGGTGGACTAGTTGGCCCCCAGGGTCCCTCAGGATTGAAGGGGAATTATTTCCCCATCTTAAAACCCGCCACAGGGCGTGTTTGCACACGTCACCTCAGTCCCCATCCCCTCCCTCCACCACTGTGTAAACGCGCCCTGTGTCCGTTTTAATTTGGGAGATTAAGTCTCCTTGAATCCTGAGTGTCCCGAGGGTCCAAGTAGCCCACTAGGTACCTCCAGTAATCGCCACAGAGCTGCGTTGCAGAGAGGTGTAAAAAGGGGCACGGCTTGGGCCACCTCTCTGAATCACAGCGCAGTGGCGCATACTGGAAGCACCTAGTGGGCTAGGTGGCCCCCAGGGGCCCTCAGGATTGAGGGGGAATTATTTTCCCAACTTAAAACGCGCCACCGGGTGTGTTTTCACACAGCACCTCGGACCCCATCCCCTCCCTTCACCACTGTGTAAACGCGCCCTGTGGCCCTTTTCAGTTGGGAGATAAAGTCCCCTTGAATCCTGAGTGTCCCTTGGGTTCAACTAGCAAACTAGCCCACTAGGTACCTCCAGTAAGCGCCACAGAGCTGCGTTGCAGAGAGGTGTAAAAAGGGGCACGGCCTGGGCCACCTCTCTGATACACAGCGCAGTTGCGCTTACTGGAAGCACCTAGTGGGCTAGTTGACCCCCTGGGGCTCTCAGGATTGAAGGGGAATTACTTCCCCAACTTAAAACGCGCCACAGGGTGTGTTTTCACACAGCACCTCGGACCCCATCCCCTCCCTTCACCACTGTGTAAACGCGCCCTGTGTCCGTTTTAAGTTGGGAGATTAAGTCTCCTTGAATCCTGAGTGTCCCTGGGGGCCAACTAGCCCACCAGGTACCTCCAGTATGCGCCAGAGAGCTCCTCAGAGGCCACGCCCCTTTTTACAATACTCTGCAACGCAGCTCCGTGACACTTACTGAAGGTACCTGGTGGGCTAGTTGGCCCCCAGGGACCCTCAGGATTGAAGCGGTATTAATACCTCAACTTAAAATGCGCCACAGGGCGTGTTTGCACACATGTCACCTCAGGCCCCGCCCCCTCCTTTCACCACTGTGCAAACGCGCCCGGTGGCGCGTTTTAAGTTGGGGGATTAACTCCCCTTGAATCCTGAGGGTCCCTGGGGCGCAACTAGCCCACCAGCTACCTCCATTAAGCGCCACAGAGCTGCGTTGCAGAGAGGTGTAAAAAGGGGCGTGGCCTCAGAACACCTCTCTGCAACGCAGCCCCTAGCGCATACTTGAGGTTCCTGGTGGGCTAGGTGGCCCCCAGGGACCCCCAGTATTCAAGGGGAATTCATTCGCCATCTGCAAATGCCCAGGGAGCGCGTTTGCAGAGTGGTGCAAGGAGGGGGCGTGGCCTCCTGCGAGATGCCGGTCTTTTTTTATTATTATTATTTTTAAGAAGGGGGGCTGTGTGGCCCCCCTTCCTTTCCTTTTTTACCTGCCCTGGGGACCCCATCCCCCAGGGCCTGGTCCCCTTTTTTTGTTACTATAAAATTTGGGAAAGGGGCTGCGTTGCCCCCCTCCCTAGGCCTTAATTACCCCAGGGACCCCATTCCCCGGGGCATGGCCTCTTTTTTTGTTAATTTTTGGAGGGGGGCTGTGTGGCACCCCTCCTCTGGCCATTTATGGCCCCGGGGACCCCATCCCCCGGGACCGGCCTGCCTCTTTGTTTTTTTTTGTTTTTGTTTTTTTATTATAATGGGGGAGAGGGGCCACATGGCCCCCCTCCCGGGCAACTTCTGGCCCCCAATCCCCCCACGGTCCCAGCCGGCTCCTCGCCTCCTGCGGGAGCCGGCATTGCTTTTCCACATGTGGGAAAGCAATCTGCTTTGCTTCATTGAAGCGAGAGCAGGTTTCCCTGCTCTCGCCTCAATGAAGCAAAGCAGTGACAGGGTGGGAGCCGCGAGGCTCCCGCCCTGTCATTGCAAACTACAGTGTCCCAGGGGTGGGCACCCCGGGACACTGCAGGAGCCGGCCCTAGGGGGTGGCGGTCCCAAGGGCCATCATTGGCTCAAGGGGGGTGGCCGCGCGGCTCCCCTCCCACTTAATTTAAAGCCCCGGGGGGTGGTGGTCCCCGGGGCTTGGGGGTCCGTAACAGACCACCTATGTTAAATATTTAGTGCCCCGAGGAGGTGGCGGTCCCCGGGGCATGTGGGGGGGGCTCAAGCACCCCCACAGGTTTATTTTTTTTTTAAAAGCCCCGGGAGTGGCGGTCCCCGGGGCTGCGGGGGGGGGGCAGTGAGCCACCCGCATATATTGACATAAAGTCCCAGGGGGTGGCGGCCCCCGGGGCATGGGGGGGCCTTTGAGCCCCCCATGCATGTATATTAAAGCCCCAGGGGGTGGCGGTCCCCGGGGCTGTGGGGGGGCTGAGAGCCCCCCCATAACTCAGATAAGCCCTGGGGGGGGGGTGGCGGTCCCCGGGGCTGGGGGGCCCATCTGGGCCCCCATTACAATAAACATATTGCCACTGAGACTTGGCCCCCCCGGGGGCTAATTAAAAACGAAGCGCGGGAGACCGTGCTTCGTTTTTTTTTTCGGCAGCTAAGCGCATCCCGCGACTTTTAAAAAAAGAAATGTATAAAAATGTTGGCCTTGGGGGTCCTTGTGGGACCCCTGAGCAGGCCTAGAGGGTCAGGGTGTTTCTACCCTGCCCCCTTTTTGCTTTTTTTGAGATTTTTTTTCAGCTGCCAACACTTCCTGGTTTGAAGTGCTGACAGCCAATTAGCATAAAGCTCGTGCTCGGGAGGATCCGCGGCCCTAGATATATCTATGTTTTTACTTTTGAATTTCTCAGTAACTACTGAACGGATTCACACCATTTAGACACGAGTGTGAACCAAGGGCTACCACTTTGCCAAATTTGGTGTAATTCCATTCAGCAGTTCGGGCTGTAGCTGCGACTAACGGTCCCTATGGAAAATTGCATGGGGAAAACACGTTTTTGGACCCCCCTCTTTTTTCTCGCCCCCACTTGATGAATCACCCTGAGACTTTCAGGATAGGAGCGGACCGGAGCGGGCCACGAGTTTTGAAAATTTCGCGAAGATTCGTCAACCAGCGCCAAAGTTATTCCAAATAGAATGTCCACGATGCAAGTTGGCCCATCAGGTGGTAGGCCGTGAGGGGCGGCTTGCCTTTGGATCGCCTGTAATTTAACCCATCATGTTGGCATATTTGGTATGCTAATAAACCTGCAGCAATTTTCTCCACCAAAAAGTTGTCTTGTCTGCTTATTTATGCTACCTGTATGTTGCTGCGGGAGGGCTGGTGAGTTTGGCCGATATTGGCACTAAGATCACACCACAGTCTGCCCATTCACCACAGTTATCACTAATTGCTAAAAACCCCAATCCCACTCGTCCCGGATCCCCGGCATTGTGACTCATTAAGTATACTCCAGACCCATGCCATACTCCTATCACAGCCCCGCTCCCCAGACAACCCACAATCTGCACTCATTCATTCACAAACACCAGAGCCCCTCATTACTCAAGCCACAGCTGTCCCTCAACTCTCAAGCCAAAGCCGCATACCACACTCGAACCACAGTGCCCACTCATCACTGGAACTGCCCCCACTCATTTATCAAAATGTAGTCCCTGACTATCACTCACACCACAGCCCTCTCTTCACTCTAACTACATCCCCCACCCCCACCCTTCACTCAAAGCCCGCTCATGGCCGGCTTTCGACAACGGCGAGCTGGGCCCAGGCCGCATATGTTAGAGGGGGGCGCACGTAGCTGACCTCCCGAGCAGCCTTGTTAATCATTACTCAAACCTCAGCACCTCTCATTACTCAGACTTCAGCCCCTCTCACTATTTACACCTCAGACCCATGCATTACTCATAGTGCCAATATCGGCAACTGTTGTCACATAACACATAGGAAATACATAAATAAACCACACAACACTTTTTGTAAGTGGAGAAATATTGCTGCAGGTTTATTAGCATAACCAATATGCAAACATGGTGGGTTATCTTACGGGCGATCCGATCCCAGGGCAGGCCAACCCCTAGCAGCCTGCCTGTCTGATAAGCCTGTGTTGCTGCATGAAGTACCCCTTGGTATCTGCAGACTCTGGATCGCCCTGTAACTTCTCCTGCAACACAAAACAACATGTTAGAAAGCCTAACCCCCCTCCTTGTACCTCCGTCTGCTGGGTAAGCGGAGGGGCGGGCAAGGCGAGACGAGCGGGACAAGAGGGCGAGGAAGGGGTGGGGACAGCCTAAATACCCCTGCCCCCTCCCCCTCCGCCGGAAGTATCCATTCGCCGGACGTCTTCCCAGGCTGAGCCCAGGGACTAGACCGACTGCCCCCAGTGCCTTCATGCCGCACTAAGGCGGCCGCCCTGTTAGGGGGGCTGCTGTGCAATCCCCGGGGCAGACTTGCATAGTGCCAATATCGGCAACTGTTGTCACATAACACATAGTAAATACATAAATAAACCACACAACACTTTTTGTAAGTGGAGAAATATTGCTGCAGGTTTATTAGCATAACCAATATGCAAACATGATGGGTTATCTTACGGGCGATCCGATCCCAGGGCAGACCAACCCCTAGCAGCCTGCCCATCTGATAAGCCTAAATTATACCATGGCAGTCGCCGATTGGTGCATACCAAATCTTGGGAGGGGCCACCCCTCCCATCCGTGGACCACCAGTCCACGTGCTTACTCACGCCCCCCCCCGAAAGAGGTGGGCGGAGCGTATGCTGGCAGCCCCCGGTTGCTCAGACCCACAACCGCCCGTAGGACTAACGGGGCGCCGTAGTTCTTCCAGGGGACAACTCTAGACATCCCTGGGTATCCTGGCTTAGCACCACACTGTGCTGCTGCATGAAGTACCCCTTGGTATCTGCAGACTCTGGATCGCCCTGTAACTCCTCCACAGCCTTGGGAGTGGCCACCGTCACTACCAGGGCCCCCCACCAAGGTAGCCTTATTTCCTTACAACCTGCTGCAGCCAAAGCTTCCCCTAGGTCCAGTAGGAAAGGATCCATGCCTAAACTAGAGAGGTGCACCCCATCTCCCTCCAGGCACCCTGTGGACTCGGCGTGTATAAGACCATGCCTGATGAAGCCAAAACCTCTTATTGCCGGGCTTCCTCCAGGTCCAGCCAAAACAAGTCTTAACCAATACAGGACCGGAGGCCAGCATGCCCCATCAGGACAGGTGCCCCCATCCATTCTAAACTCCCCATGGATTTATGACTGAATTAACCTGCCTAAAAATAGGCGATGGTCCACTGATACCTTTGCCTGGCTTTAGAACAAAACCTATGCCAAGCCACTCCTGCCAGGAAGTGCCAATGCGAGTGTAGTTAAGAGTTGACAAGCCCGCTCTACCTCCTCTTTCCTCAGTTATCTGAGTCTAGCACTAGTCGGAGTATGACCATCACCTTCCGACAGTCACCACCCTATGTGAAGCCTTGCCCTCCCAAACTTCTGCTAGCATACCAGGGAGCAGACAGGACAGCGTGACCCAGGGGGGAACCAAAGCATAAATACCTCTCTATGTTGAATACTGGGAATGCCAATAGTTCTCCTGCTACTTTGTAGCCCAAATATGTTTCCCAGGAGTTTCCACCAATCATATGGACCAAATCGCCCCTGTTGGAAGGCCACTTCCACAAGCTGCATAGCTGCCAGCCAGTGCTGGAGGGCGGGAGAAGTTGCCCGTTACCGTTACTCACATCAATGGTACCTGTTTCTTCGAACTCAAGGACGGGCTACTAAGTGAGCTTACCAGGCTCCGCCCTTGAACCAGAGGTCAGACCCAAGCCCCTCTAAATTCTGCTGCTTCACCGGCCCGTTAACACGAATAACTGAAGCAACTGAACCACTTATCCCCGTGCTACATGTCCTCTTGGACAGGTGCACGGGCACCTGTCCAAGCATCCAAACGCAACCAGAAAGTCGAACCGTACCCAGAACGGTACCCCCAACTGGCCTGGAAGCGAGACACACAATGCTACTGCCTCAACAAGGTATGTCCTTTGCCTATTCCGTGTCTGGCTGTAAGAGTTAGATATTGCCAGTCCCAGTCCCGGGTGAAAATAGGAGCTTTACAGCTGCTGGTGCTAATGATGGAACACGTGGCCTGATGAAGCAGACTGTAATTCCCTTGCTACTGTTGTGCACAAACCCACAACCATTGGCTCTCCATGGTACAATACCTTCATGCTAATCATGGTTTCCTAGGAGGATGTTGACAAGTCTATGTTCAAGAAGTCTAACTGTATCCTGAACAGTAACCCCCAACTGGCCCTGATGCGAGACAAATCATGCCAAGGCACATAGGTGATTTTAATAACTAATAGCAGGTCTAACAGCGTCAACAGGCATCCTAAGCTCACAATAGGAGTGTTGGAGTAAGGGTATCCAGTGAGAATAAAGATGACAGCCTCCCATCTGACCAACCGTGGTGGGAACCACTCCTGTATATTCTAGTACAAATGGTCCCTGTTGACCTGTCACTGCCTGATGTAAGTGACCTAGGTACATGGTCCCTTTGCATGGCGGCATGCCATTGAGACAAACATCCAATCCCCGATAAGTACCACTTTCTACCCACGCTACAATCTTGCCTGGCATTCCTCCATGCCCAGATATACCATACGATAATTGCTCTACTCCGTCACTTGACCCAACCATACTTCGAAGAACAAACACAGCGTGAAGAAGCAGCCTGTGACCTGCCCCAAAACTCCACGGAATCATCCTATGAGCCGAATGATGTGCGAGCTCGCTGCCAACCTCTGTCAAAGCCTGCCAACCCCACCAGTATTTGGACCCCTATTGCTTCAAAATTGGAGGGGGCAGAGGGGGCAGGGAGGGACATTCCTGTCTGGAGATGTGTGTAATGGAGGACATGTGTCCTAGAGTACCTATTGTTTGGGTGCAAATATCAGTACCACAAGTACCTGGTGTGTTCAATACTAATAACAGTACTAACAACTTAATCATCTTCTTAAAACTGTGTGTGACAAACAGGGAGATTAAAGGCAGGCTAACCCCAGTGTGACACAGAAAGACCCACCACGCGGCTGTGCCCCAAAAACCACCATCCCGCATCAAACAGACCCGATGGAAAGACAACAAGAGCCTAACGCTCTACACCCGTGGATAACCCCGGAAATAACCAATCGTTTAACAATCGAGTAAATAACAACGGACATCCTTTCAGCATCTGAAGGCCTAGCCATTTCAGAAGTGACCTGGGGACCCAAGGCCAGGCATCAGTGCAGACCTCGGCACCTGTGGTGTGTGTGATCTTTGCCCACTTCAGTGTGAGCCAGGGCCCGCGATGTATACTGTCTTCATGATCGCTAAAGCACACGTAAACCGCCCTAGCTGTTCCCTGCCGCTAGGTCATCCTATCCTAAGGAGCCCCAATGAACGACCCGGGAACATTAAAACTCCTTCAACCTAAGCTTAACTCTTTATTTAGCATAGGTGCTGTAGGCAAAGAGACACCTCCCACCTGCTCCCGACCACAGCAGTGAAGCGTCCCAGGAGCACCCGGCTAATAAAAAAAAGACCCCGACAAAACCGAGGGAGCCCTGCGCAAGCTACAATTGTTTTGCAGGGTTAAAACTGGTCTGCAGGGCTACCCAGCTTCCTCAGGCCTGGCTATGACATACAGACCGGCCACCAGCACACCGCGCATTTACTAGGTGTTCCAAGTCCACTCGGTCTCCTTTGCCAATTAAACAAAGCATTGCAACCCAGCCACCCCAAACCCAGGCCCAGTCCCCCGCTGCGGCACGAAATACTATCAACCAACCTCCCATCTCCCCTCCTGTGTCCCTGCAATCAAGGCCCCATCTGTTGGCTACGTCACTGCTTCTTAGATGCCTACTATAAATGCTCCCCTAGCAGCTCAGGCAGTAACGATGGCATGCAGGCCGGGCACTGACACACCGCACAGATACTAGGTGTCCCGCTCCTTGAAAGCCTGCATGGTCACCATTCATGGCGAAACTCTAATGCGCATAGAGAAATACATGTTGGTTATACAACTGTCTGTGTATGTGAGCGCAAAGGTGATAAACATGAGCTCCAGTTACATGACATACTGCGCACCTAGCATCGCATCTCTATATTTACTACGCGAAGAGCACTACCTACCCAAGCCCATCTATCGGCTGAACACTGCTTATAATTGCATATAGTGAAATAATTCCCCATCATAACTCAGTTGCAAGGCCCACCGAATGCTATTCTACCTCATGTCAGCCTGCCTGCGCGTACGACAGCTGGGCTGTCCCCCCACACCAGTAAACAGCCAATTCTCTTAGGAAAGACACCAACAACGCCGAGTGCGCCCTGCGCAAGCTTCAAGTATTGAATAAGAGTTAAAAAACTGGTCTGCAGGGCTCCCCAACTAGCTCAGGTTTCCATAGCAGGGAGACACAGTAAGACCTGCAGCCCACTTGTAGCAGTTAATTTACAGGTCCTAGGTACAAGTCGCACCATATAATAAGTACTTCTTAGTAAATAAATGTGCGAAATAGGTGTATTGAATTTTACCAGGTTTAAGTGGGAGATCACAAACCTACACTATTGGATAGCAGGAGTTGAAGTGTACAGTGCCCTGTGGCCGACTAAAACAGGTTCTGTTACAGAAGGCAAAACATTTAAGGGATGCCACACAATGGTCATGTCCTATAATCTGCCGCATAGCCATTACTGGTATACAATTACCATACACTTATCAAAAATTGTTCAGAATGTCGCGGTGCCAAGTATGTCACATCTTGATAAGGAAAAGGGGGCACTGCCTTCCAATGGAGCCATGGTATGAAGCCGTAAATATTAGAGATATTCCAAAGTCAATCATTATGGGGAAATTAGGCAGGTAGACAGGGAAATGCAGTTCAGTGAATCCTGCTAATACTAATAACCGTATGAACCTAGTTCAGGTATTTTAATGAAGAGTTAATCACCTCCATAGAGTGACAATTCCAATTAATGATAAGGTGCTACATGTGACGGTGCAATGAAAATGAAGGTAAATGATAAAATAGTACAAGTCCAAGTATAAACATATAAAATATCTGTTTCCCAAATAGCAAAATTGCAAGAGTCGCCATTTTAGGGGTGACCCCCCAGTAACATAGCGCTGCCTGCCTTAAGAAACTAATTTGCCCGCAAAATAGGCCCTAAACTCGTTGCGAAGGCTGCAGCATCCTGGTGTCCCCCTTTGGGCCTCCCATCCAAGTACTAACCAGGCCTGACCCTGCTTAACTTTCAAGATGAACCATGAACGTGCAAATTCCAGAGGAGCCGGCTGCGTGCATGGTTCCCTGACTAACGCTTAATCACGATCCTCAGCAAGCGCAAAGGGCCCAAAGAGCAACACTAACAAGCCTTGCAGATTCCCCCGAGCCGATCGCGTAACATCGTGCCCCTCCAATGATCCACAACTCTAGACATCCCTGGGTATCCTGGCTTAGCACCACGCTGTGCTGCTGCATGAAGTACCCCTTGGTATCTGCAGACTCTGGATCGCCCTGTAACTCCTCCTGCAACACAAAACAATATGTTAGAAAGCCTAACCCCACTTCTTGTACCTCCGTCTGCTGGGTAAGCGGAGGGGCGGGTAAGGCGAGACGAGCGGGACAAGAGGGCGAGGAAGGGGCGGGGACAGCCTAAATAACCCTGCCCCCTCCCCCTCTGCCGGAAGTATCCATTCGCCGGACATCTTCCCTGGCTGAGCCCAGGGACTAGACCGGCTGCCCCCAGTGCCTTCATGCGGCACTAAGGCGGCCGCCCTGTTAGGGGGGCTGCTGCGCAACCCCCGGGGCAGCCTTGCACACCACAAAACACTCTTCACTCAGAGCAGTGCCCGCACTTCCATCACAGCCGCCCCCCCACAGAAACAACGTCAACCCCAGTCCTCTGCCCTGTGTCCAGCTACGTTCCTCACTGATGCCCCACAGCCCATCTCTAAACGGAACCCGCAGCCCTGTGCCCCGTGCCCTGTCTTCTCAGGCCCGGATCCATAATTACCCGCCCGCCACAGTTATCACGTCACACAGACAAGCGGACGTCGAGCTATCCTGGAAATGAACGTTGTGCATCACACTCCTGAAGATCGCCCCCTAAACTCATTTTGTGTATTTATTGTGAAGACTGTAGTACTTCCCCTTCTTAATAGACACACAATGACGTGTATACCTCCCTCAACCCCTAACTTTAAACACATAACAATGCTGCTACTTAGTACTCGATGCATTCGATATGTAACATGTATCCCGTCGTTGACCCCTCGTGACATTTATCCCACTGTCTTTACCACACACGCAGGAAAGCTTTATTATGCGTCCTTTAACGCGCTGTACTTTACTCCGCATGTATTTTTTTAAACAGTATTTGAAATATATGTCAATGAAAAAAGGGGTAAAAGTGCGGGTAGAGGTAAAGGGGTGGTGAGGGTGTTTTCAGGGTTACGATGTGTTTAGGAGTACAGGTGGGTAAGGGTGGTTTTAGGGTTGCGGGTGGGCAGAGGTAATGGTGTTTGGGAGATTTAATGTATAGGGGTGGGTAGAAGTAGATGAGGCAAGAGTGATTTTCGAGTTAAGGGGAGGGCAGAGGTAAATGTAGGTAATGATAATTTTATGAATAAGTGTGGGAAGAGTTAAAGGGAGGCAATGGCGATTTTAGGGTATTAGGCATGGGTAGAGGCAAAGGGAGGTAAAGATGATTTTAGGGTTAAGGGCTGGGAAGAAGTAAAGGGGCATAAGGATGATTTTAGGGTTAAGAGGTGGGTAGAGGTAAATGGAGGTGAGGGTGAATTTAGGGTTAACGTATGGGTTGAAGCAAATGGTGAAGGGTTTTGTTAGGGTTCACTGGCGTGTACATGTAAAGCGAGGTGAGGTTTTTTAATAAAAAGGGAACAGTTTGGGGGTACCCCCAAAAAAGACGCATAAAAAGAAGGGGGAGACTCAAGAAGTCCCCAAAAACAGACTTAAAAAGAGGAGAGTTGGTGTAACCCCTCCAAAAAAAAAAATATATATATATATACATATATATATATATATATATATATATATATATATATATATATATAGTTAAGACCTATTTTCCATAGGAAATCCGCAACATTCTATTCCCAATAACATTGGCGCCGATTGATGAATCTTCGCGAAAATGTCAAAACTTTTGGCCAGCTCCGGTCCGTTCCTATCCTGAAAGTCTCGGGATGATTCGTGTAGTGGGGGCCGAGAAAAAAGGGGGGTCCCAAAACGTGTTTTCTCCATGCAATTTCCCATAAGATCTTTAGCCGCAGCCCGAACTGCTGAACGGAATTACGCCAAATTTGGCAAAGAGGTAGTCCTCAGTTCAGACTCGTGCCTTTTGCTTAAATGGTGTAAATCCGTTCAGTAGTTCCTGAGAAAATGACATTTAAATATATATATATATTCAGCACTCTTAGTAAAGACCATCGTTGTGGAGACTGATATTCGTCTATAAACCTCGGTCCTTGTGTATCGTATATTATGCACACTTTCCTTTTAATTAGACATTACTTTAAAAGTATTTTTTTTTCACATAATCATTCTAAATCAACGTACTTCTTCTTCCTTAAAATGATCTTGCTACACTTTTTACTGTCCTCTCTTTTTACATTTTAATTCGATAATTCCTCTGTTTCATTTTACACTTAATCACCATGTGTACACAGAATCATGTTCATGCGGGGGCGAGTAAAAGCCACGGAAGGTCAACTTGTAAAAGAGAAGTAATTGTGCATTATTGCCATGTGCTCAGAGCGATAACAGCTGTTAATGGGCAGAAGCATTAAGGCAATAACGATCCTGGCACTCGCTGTCACCAGTCAAAGCCCAGGCAGGTAGATAAACATCCTCACAGCCCGTGGCTGCTCCGTGTCCCTGCTGCACCCTCACTGAAGTTAGAAGGGAGTAGTTAATGCCCGCTTTCTAAGCACAGTGATTGGATGACGCATCCTCGGTATCGCATAGGAGGGAGGTGTTAATATAAAACAGCTGCTACATATTCACGCACATACACACATGCTAAGCAACCCATACACACTTCTTTACCCCATACAGATAATAAAACATGGTGCATTAATGCTGTAGCAGATTGGTGACGTATACACGCCGTGCTGGAGCAGGGCTGCAGCCAGTATGCCTCCCCTGTATACCTGGGGCATCATTGGTATACGGAGCAGTGGTAGCTCTGGTGCTATAAAGGGCCCATATGATGGTTTGATAGTTTACATGTTATACGGCGGCCAGTACCAGACCCCATGTGCACTTCGAAGCATGCACACTTTACATATTACATGCTGCACAGTGCTGCGCCGCTCTTCTTGTGGTCTCTCCTTTATTGCACCCGATAGAATGTGCATCTTTCACTCCTAGTGTCTAGAAACACCGCCACCCACACACACCACCTGCCCGCTGTGCAGCGAGCAGCCAGACACACACCGCAGAAGGACACAGGCGGCAGTCCGCATCAACAGGGAGCACGGAAACTTATGGGAAGAGGTGACGAGGAAGGAAGAAGGAAATGTCTCTTTAAATAATGCACAGAGCAGAGCCCTAGCAAGTCAGGGCAGCCGCGGCAGTATCTGCCATTCCTCTAGGCACTGCCCCGCTAGCAGGTGAGAGCCTGCAGCTACTCACTAGCATGGCATCAGAACACGACGGGAGCCCTCACTCACCGTGTCAGGAGCTAAAGGGGGATTTCAACTGGTGCGCAGGGGTTAATTCTCCAATCTCGCCTCTCTCGCCGTGTTTCGCTTAGGGACCACACCGTCATCCGCTCCACTCTACACTTATGCACAGACATCACCCAATGATTACACTGACACATTAGTTATGGGTGAAGAATTGCTGCAGGTTTATTTCATACAACATAAGTATGATGATAGAGTGGGTTATCTTACGGGCGATCCAGGGCAAGCAGCCCCTCGCTGCTCCGCCCGCCTTGCGAGCCAGCACGCACGGTGGGTCGATGCCCGGCAGTGCGGCACATTTTTCAGATCCTCCTTTGGATCACGTAATCTGTGTAATACTCCCGCCCCTTTTAACGGGGGCGGAGCGTGTTATGTCACACCCCAGGTTGGTCAGGCCCCCCAACCGCCCGAAGGACTAACGGGGCGCCGTCGCGGTCTTCCCAGAACCTCCTTCGGCTCACGGACCTTGGCTCGGGCACCCTTACTGTGCCGGACAGGGGTACCCTTACTGTACCGACTGTCGCAGAGGTACCCTTACTGTACCCTTCTGCCTCCAGATCGCCCTGTAACTCCGCCTGCAACGCAAGAAAAAAAAACATTATAACATTCCAGTTGCGCGCTGCCTACGCTGCGCAGGGTAAGTGGAAAGGGTGGGATCTCGCGCGGCCAGGAGCGAAACAGGAAGCAGAGGGCGATTTACGGGGGCGGGAGGCATAAATAGGGCCTGGCCCCGCCCAGCCCAGTAGCCCGCCTCCCCAGCAATGCCCATTGGGGCCTCCCCTCCCCAAGGCACGGCCTCTCAGGAGAGATGGAACGGGGGTGGGGGGGGAGGCTCCGACGGGTGGCCACTAGAGAGCTGCCCTGCTGATGTCCCCCTGCGTGGGACGCGGGCAGCCGCAATCCCTTTGCACTTCTCGCATTTTTTTTTTTCGGCAGCGGGATTAAAAAAAAAAAAGATTTTTTTTTGGGCCTTGGGGGTCATTGTGGAACCCTCTGAGCAGGCCTAGGGGGTCAGGGTGTTTCTACACTGCCCCTTTTTTGCGTTTTTTGTGGGGATTTTTCTGCTTTCTTGTGCCTCGGTTCTACCGAGGCACAAGATGGCTGCCAACACTTCCTGGTTTGAAGTGAGGATCCCCGGCCCTAGATATATCTATGTTTTTACTTTTGAATTTCCCAGGAACTACTGAATGGATTTACACCATTTAACAAAAAGGCACAAGTGTGAACCAAGGGCTACCTCTTTGCCAAATTTGGAGTAATTCCGTTCAGCAGTTCGGGCTGTAGCTGCGACTAACGGTACCTATGGAAAATTGCATGGGGAAACACATTTTGGGACCCCCCTTTTTTCTCGGCCCCCGCTTGACGAATCACCCCGAGACTTTCAGGATAGGAGCGGACCACGAGTTTTGAAAAGTTCGCGAAGATTAGTCACCCGGCACCAAAGCTATTCCAAATAGAATGTTGGGGATTTCCTATGGATAATAGGTCCTTACTATAACTACCTACTGGCGACCGCCAGTAGTTAATATATATATATTAAGCTAAAGGACAAATAAACCTTGAAGCTGGATGGCAAAGCTTACTCCTGTGTCGGTGTCCGGTTTGTTATTAAGTCGGGAATGGTTGGAATATATATATATGTATCTATATATATCTATATATATACTATTTATTTATTTATAATAAATAGCTGCTTTGCACTTAACACTTTTCTTAAACACTCTTATTTGGGTGATCAGCAATGCCTTGGCAAGTTCACATCCACCTTAACCAACTACTAGAAGGATGACTAATTGAGACTAAACCCCGTAAAAACATTCTTACGAAGCAAAAATTGTATAGGCACAAAAATACATCTCTTTTAATTATCATTTTTTAAAAGTCTGTACATAAAATCTCCGTTTTAAACAATTTTGACTTTCCATTTGCGACATCCAATACCACTGGGGGCAGTATATAAATAATGAAGCACACAGAACAGCGAAAGCACGACTCCCTACGCAACAATCATATGAAGAGAGACCTTTGAGAAAGAGGACAGCACCTCAAACGCGTCAGGTCTGAGAACTATTACCGAAAGGATTACAATGCAAGTTGCCTGTTTTAAATAAAAGCTGCAAGGTTTTTCATCTGCATTGTGTGCGTCCCTGCTGCTTTCGGGCATTTGTTGGAACATTTAAACGCATGGCCGCCCTGCCGTGGGGGACGGCACCATCCTCACAATGGAAGGAGGCTGTTAGGTCGGAACAGAGTCCGGACCTTCGTGACAGTACTGCAGATGAGGCCAAACCAAACTTGCGGACGATCCTGGGGCCCACTTAGGGTTTTAAATAAGCTTAAAAAGAATATGACTGTTTGCGCAGCACGTACCATGGTGATGGAGTTGTCCTGCATAAACTACCAATCCCAGCATGCAGGTAATCACATGCACTAAGCGGAGCCCACTGGGGGCAGTATATAAATAATGAAGCACACAGAACAGCGAAAGCAAGACTCCCTACGCAACAATCATATGAAGAGAGACATTTGAGAAAGAGGACAGCACCTCGAAACGCGTCAGGTCTGAGAACTATTACCGAAAGGATTACAATGCAAGTTGCCTGTTTTAAATAAAAGCCGCAAGGTTTTTCATCTGCATTGTGTGCGTCCCTGCTGCTTTCGGGCATTTGTTGGAACAAGAATGAGTGTGTGTATAGGTTTCTGAATAGATGATTTAGTAGGTGCGTGACTGACTGCCTAAGTGAGTGATTAAATGTGTCTTACTGAATGCATGGGTTAGTGACTAAACTGGGCAAATGTCTGTATCAGTCTGTCAGTAGGTGTGTAAGCGGCTGCATGGGTTGATGAGTAGCTACATGAGTATCTATATGGGTTATTGATTGGTTGTCTGCGTATCTGTATGGGTGCTTGAGTGTCTGTGTGGGTGGGGGTGTGACTGTGCACAGATGTGTGAGTGGGTGATTTACTGGGTTTATGGGTTCAAGAGTGCATCTGTGAAGGTCTGTATGGGTGGGTGAGTATGTGTATAGGTGTGTTGGTGAGCGAATGGATGTCTCAGTGGTACATGTATGAGTAACTGCATATGTGAAAGGCAGAATATGTGAGTATTGGAGTATATAAATGACCAGGGCTTTAAGTGGGCCGGGTCTCACCGGGTCTGAGCACCGGCAGTTTTTTTAAGGGGGCCTGGAAACGGGTCTCTATCGGGCTTACTTTTGTGTCCTGGCACAGGCGACCCGTTTTTTTTTCCGGATTTGCAGTGACAGCAGCACTTCGATGTGCGCGTGGTGCAGAGGCGCAACTAGAGCCACATTTCGGGGGGGGGGGGCTAACCAAAAATTTCGGGGGGGGGGGCTGAATCTTTAAACAGTAGGCAGAGTGGCGCTGATTTCGGGGGTGGGGGGCTCAATCTAGGCAGAGTGGAGCTGCAGGGGCTCTTAGAGGGGGTGAAACAACAGCGAGGCCTCATTAACATGCAAATGGTCTTTTTAAAGACCTGTGAAGTGCTCGGGCGCGGCTTTGTGCCTGCCCGGGAAGCGGTCTCATCCCGGGCTGCCACACACGAGGGGGGGGCTGAAGCCCTTTGAGTTCAATGGGTGTTGCGCGCCTGGCGTGGTGAGCCTTGTAGAGAAAGGGAAATCCTTTAAAGAGAGTCTTTTTCTCTATGGATTTCCCTTCTGTTTTTGAAACTCAGGAGCAGCAACATTGTCGTGGTGTCACTTTTTCAATATTATATACAAGCTATAGTTGCTGCTTATTTATCTTATGCAACTAACAACCACTGACAAAGCCAATAGTCCTGACACGTAGGTATGATGTGACTTGTATCATATATCTGGACGCAATGACAGAAACAGCAAAATACAAGTCGGGCAGCACACTATGCTAAACACAGATTTTTAGCTTACGTGTTTTTAAGCCACGCCCTTAATTACATTGACCACGCCCCTTTGGGAGACCCCTTAGTTTTTTCCTCCCACTTAAAGCCCTGTAAATGACTATATTTGAGAGTGAGTGATTGAGAGAGTGGCTGTATGGATGAGTGTGTGCTTGTATCAGTGATTGTATAAGAGAGTAAGTATGTGTTAGTATCTGTATGAATAAGTAAGGTGGTGTGTGTATAACTGTATAGGTGAGTAAATGGGAGTGTGATTGATTCTTTGAATGACTGACTAGGTGTGTGAGTAACTCTATGGATGAGTGGCGGTGTGTGAGTGTCTGTATAGGTGTATGAGTGCATATGATAGTGCTGTATTGATGAGTGACTGCATGGGTGAATGAGTGGATGAGTGTGTAGACCTAGGAATCAGTGAGTGGGTATGTAGTAACTGGTATTGGTGTGTCTATGGATTCAAAAATGGTTGTCTGTATTTTAGAGTGGGTGTATCAAAGGTTATATTAGGGTATGAGGAGGTGCATCAGATTATCACGTGCATGATGTCATCAGTGATGTCATTTGAGATGTCATCAGTGATGTCATCAGTAATGTCACTGGCCATGTCATGAATAATGTAATATGTGAAGTCATCAGCAGTGCATTGCGGGGGCGTGAGTTGTAGTTAGCTGAAATAACCATAACGGCCAAATTTCTCTGGTTTTGTACGAGTGAAATGTCCAACTAACTATAACGTCCCTGAAACCTGTGTTTTTTTTCAGTGCACTTCTAAAGTTTTTTAAATGCTAATTTCTAACTATAACGTCCCTGAAATCCATGTTTTTTTCAGTGATATAAATAGGTTGACATCGGGTATGCAGATCTTTTCTGTCCTTTGGGGAGAAGTTTGGTGGATATTATGTGGCATGGTCCTTTCTCGAGCCTGCATCACCAGCAAGTATGCCTCACTACACATGAGGGCCAATTTGGAGGTTTTGCTAAAGAAGCGTTAATGGGTATGGTGTCACCGTGGATTTCCATGGCATGGGTCCGCGCAGTCTAATGGAATGTGACTGCAAAACGGAATGATGTGCTTGCAATTTTGTTTTTTAATTGAGCAATTTTTAGCTGCATTGACCTTTCAATCAGATTGCCCACTGGGGCTTTAGTACTGAACTGTTTGGGCGGACTACAAGTTCCAGTTTGCACTACGATCCCACCAGGGTGACCACGAGGGAGCAAGCACTATTTGAACAGAGAAAGGAACTGTAATCACGAACATAGATTGTTGATACCTGTGATCAAGGCTTTATGCGGCCGAAACGCATCAGGATTTCTACAGCTATTGTTGAAGAAAATGAGCATTAAAATATGTTCACATCGGGTATGCAGCTCTTTTCTGTCCTTTAGGGAGAAGTTTGGCGGACTGCCTGCGGTCAAGACGTCAGATGGCATTTGAAACGGCTGGTAATTAATGCAGAGGTAATTGGCGCTATTAGGAGGAGGGCTTGCAGCATTCCGCTGCGAAGACAGTCATCCCAGCACCTCCGAGGAGTATTCACGCAGTTTTAGTAGCTGTTTACATAAAAGCACGGAAGGCTATGCATTTTAATTAAATGTCAGACACTGTGCCGTGAATAGGAATCATGTTTACCATGTGCAGCTTGAATTTTATTTTATTTTGGAAACTCCAAGCTCGGTCAATTGGAGTTACAACAGCTTAAATTCAAATGCCAAGTGCACATTTTACATCTCAATGGTGCAGTAGAAAACAGGGTTACGGAGGACTTGTAACCTTGAGAACAATAATTTACTCGACATCTGGTGTCGTCAGAGGTTCAGCTATTTTACCCCTTTGCACCGTTAAGAGAGACTTGTGGCTTTCCAGAGGTATAAATCAAAGTCAATGACTGAAATTAACATTTTCGTCTAAGCGGCACCTGGAAGAGAAAAAGAACTCTTCTTTATTTTCCATTTTACAAAGGACAGTGTCTGGCAAATGATTACGGGGAAATTTTAATGTGTGTTCCTTTCCGTTCTTTGAGCAACTTGATTTTTTAAGGGCACAATGTATTAACATTTATAAGCATAATAGGCATACAACTTGACCCAGGCTTTTAAATCTCTGCACCGTTTACGTGTGCTGTGTGGTATTTGACACGAGTTTGAGTTTTGCTGTGAGGACCCGACACTGGTCGTTGGTATTTAACCGGCTGGTCTTCACGGTGTTATAGCTCTAAAAAGTGCAGACACGATTAGCAGTGCACGTATTAGGTAGTAGGAGTTATGGTATCTAAAATGAGCTAGGCTTGCATCAACTACAATTTCTAATTAATGTTGCATGTATAGATTTGTTTTTCTTTTCTTTTATGTTTATGCAACACGTGATCTTCCCATACTATAAAAGGTGAGCTCAATATGGCGTCCAGCATGTGTGACAAAGGCGCATGTGTGACAAAGGCCGTCGCCTCGGCTGAAACGCGTTCATGTTGGCTAAAACCTTGAATTAAAATCTCGGTGGTCTACAACCTTGTATCATGTGCTGTGTCAGAGCCTGTCTTTGTTCTTGGATGGGTCTTTGGGTCTTGATGGTAATATAAATATTTAGATATATATATCTTTGCAGACTCTTTAACAAACAACAAAAGGCCAGTATTTTTCTCTTGCAAAGGTGGCAAATATATATACATATATGTGTGTGTGTGTGTGTAATAGTAGTAAATTGCTGTATTTTGGCAACAGGTGCCATAAAAGTTTTAAACAACCAATACAATAAAAACATACATGTATAAAAGCACATAAAACTCAATTACCATCTGCTAAAAAGAAGATTTTAAATTAAAATCGTCATTACAAAGTTTTCTTACCAGATATATTATTTTGAAAGAGCCTGAGGGTTTGTGTATAGTATCTTGTTAATAGAATATCAGAGCTTGAACTCCATCCCAAGAGGTTGCCAAAAGGTACTGGGTTCAGTAATGCTCTAATTTCTAGATAATCACAGATAACAATTTTTAAGATCGAACCAGTGCAGCCTTGTATATATTACCAGGTGCTGTAGGCCAAACCTTTGGGGAAATATAAGATACAAAGATGCATATCCATTTTGCAGTGGCACTGTCCTTAGTAATACAAGACCTAACATTGGGAAACAAATAAAGTTAACTAGTTAGGTTTCCAAAGGTTCCGGCATGGGGAGTTCAGTTTCTAATAAAGTATATTCAGCCAAAACATTAACATAATTCATTATATAACAAAATGTAATAATGTTTCCGAAAATATTTCTAAAGTGCTACTTTGGAACTACACCATAAAATGCGGGACAGAAATATGGCGGGCAAAGGGCGGCTCCAATCATTTCTAATATCAATGGGGGAAGCCCCAGTAATGTAAGTATGTGAATGATCTATGGTAGGACCTCCATTTCAGTGGGATTGCTAAAAGGTGTTTGGAGGCCACAGGATATCATTTGAGATGTCATCAGTGATCTCACTGAGCATGTCATGAGTGATATAATATGTGACGTCATCAGCAGTGCATTGCGGGGGCGCAAGTTATAGTTAGCTCTACTAACTATAACGGCCGAATTTCTCAGGTTTTATACGAGTGAAATGTCCAACTAACTATAACGTCCCTGAAACCTATGGTTTTTTCAGTGAATTTCTAAGGTTTTTAAAATGCTAATTTCTAACTATAACGTCCCTAAAACCTATAGTTTTTTCTGTGAATTTCAAAGGTTTTTTAAATGCTAATTTCTAACTGTAACCTAGCAGTCGCTTTTGCAGAGTGGTGGAGAAAGGTGAGCGTGGCCTTTTGACGTACTGGGCTACTGCCGTCATAGTGTTAATGCTTTAATTGCACGTGTGCTAGGGAACTTTGCAAATATTCATGTTGCAGCTTAGGCCGCAGAATTAGTAGAAGTGGGTGGTTCTCTTCTCCCTTTAGCACCGTATAAATACTGGTCAAAGAAAAACAAGATAGCGAAATTTTCTGTGGAGATATCCCGATTACCAATACCACCATCTCTCATGTACACCTTTTAGCAATCCCACTGTGTGGGATTTACTGGAGGTAATAAGGAGGGGTAGTTAGCCCCCAAAGTCAACCTTGGGGGCCAACTACCCCTTTTGTTACCTCCAGTAAGTCCCACACAGCAGGATTGCTAACTTGTTATTTCAGGCCCGCCCCCTCCCTGCACCACTGTGTAAACATGCCACCTGGCGCGTTGTAAGTTGGGGGATTAAGCCCCCTTGAATCCTGAGGGTCCCTGGGGGCCAACTAGCCTACCAGGTACCTCCAGTAAGCGCCACAGAGCTGCGTTGCAGAGAGGTGTTCTGAGGTCACGCCCCTTTTTACACCACGCTGCAAACGCGGCTTATGGCGCACTGCTACTCGGAGGATGAAGTCCACTTGTGTTCTGAGGTCCTCAGGACACAAGAGGACCTTATCTCCCCACCAGCAGTGCACCAGAAGCTGCGTTTGCAAAGGGGCGTTGACTTGGACCACCTCTCTGCAACGCAGCTCTGTGGCGCTTACTGGAGGTACCTGGTGGGCTAGTTGGCCCCCAGGGACCCTCAGGATTGAAGGGGACTTAATCCCCCAATTCACAGCATGCCAGGGGGGCGTTTGCACACTTGTTATATCAGACCCCGCCCCCTCCCTGCACCACTGTGCAGACATGCCCCCTGGCGCATGGTAAGTTGGGGGATTAAGTCCCCTTGAATCCTGAGGGTCCCTGGGGGCCAACTAGCCCACCAGGTACCTGCAGTAAATGCCACAGAGCTGCGTTGCAGAGAGGTGTTCTGAGGCCACGCCCCTTTTTACACCACACTGCAAACGCGGCTTCTGAACAAGAGTGCGTTGCACTCAAAACGCGTTTGACAAGTTGCTGAATAAAGATTCTTAAAAAACCGCCCAAGGCTTTCTTTCCCTTCGACAACATTGGAGGAGTTTTTTATATGAATATATATAAATATATGGATCAACAAGGAGAATACGCCGCACTCCCAGAAGTGTAGGTATCAGTTCTTTGTTGTTTGCATTACAGCAGGCTGTCAATCTTAAAATGCCACTACGCGTTTCAACTTCCGTCTTCATCAGGTGGCAATGATTCATCGCTTTGCTTGGGTTTTGCCGTGCCTTTTTTAGTACAACATTGGTTATAGCTGAGTGCTTGTAATTCCGCATGTTGCATTTTCATTCTGAACACTTCTGCGCCCTTCCTCCACTTCTAAAACGGGCCGCATCGGTTTTGTTTACTTCTAAGGACACTTTCCTCACCTTCTAACATCAGATGAGGGAGTCCTTCACTTAGAGACACGCATGGCGGGATTTGAAGTTAAATCCGTCTGGTTTTCTTGTCCTCAAGCGCTGAGTGCGTCCCGCAGGAGATTGGTATCTCCCCGCCTGCTCAATAAATGTTGTAAACCACCAGGCGCTGCCAGATTTGCAATTAATGTTCTAAACAAAGGTAATCACTTGGTGGCGCGCACAACTGCTGGTTCGGCGTTGAGGGGTATGACCACGCACCCCCAAAATGTATGGATGGCAATGATTCATCGCTTGCTTGGGTTTTACCGTGCCTTAAGACTTGGGGGTGCGTGGTCATACCCCTCAACGCCGAACCAGCAGTTGTGCGCGCCACCAAGTGATCACATTTGTTAAGATAAAAAAAAGAATATACACACACATATATATATATATATAAGCATCGGGGCCACGAGCTCGGAGGAATCTTGGGCTCGCTATGTGGGACTCAGAAAATGGATTGAGGACAGCCAAGCTCGTCAGGGCTCATGTTAGAGCTTCTAATTAGCAGGAATTGCGAGAGCATCCATTTGTGGAAATATTTGACTTCAACAACCACAATGCAACGCACTGTGTCATCCAGAGCGACCAATCATGGTGTGCGATATCGCTTTAAAGGAAGTTGGAGTCTGTCATGCTCTCTTTGACCGTCACGCCCCTGAGGAAGAGAAATGTCTTGAAACGCGTTGGGCTACTGTCAACTGCCTCATTTACTGCGAGCCTGCCTGTCCATACCAATAAATGCTGTTTGGGGAAAAGCGTACCTGAGTAGAGTGCGGCTCGTTGTTGGACACTCCCCATTGAGCTTCATGTATAGCGGCCGTCCTGCCGCTGAGCCATGCACCACCCGAAAGCATCGGGGCCACGAGCTTGGAGGAATCTTGGGCTCGCTATGTGGGACTCAGAAAATGGATTGAGGACAGCCAAGCTCGTCAGGGCTCATGTTAGAGCTTCTAATTAGCAGGAATGGCGAGAGCATCCATTTGTGGAAATATTTGACTTCAACAACCACAATGCAACACACTGTCTCATCCAGAGCGACCAATCATGGTGTGCGATATCGCTTTAAAGGAAGTTTGAGTCTGTCATGCTCTCTTTGACCGTCACGCCCCTCAGGAAGAGAAATATCTTGAAACGCGTTGGGCTACTGTCAACTGCCTCATTTACTGCGAGCCTGCCTGTCCATACCAATAAATGCTGTTTGGGGAAAAGCGTACCTGAGTAGAGTGAGGCTCGTTGGTGGACACTCCCCATTGAGCTTCATGTATAGCGGCCGTCCTGCCGCTGAGCCATGCACCACCCGAAAGCATCGGGGCCACGAGCTCGGAGGAATCTTGGGCTCGCTATGTGGGACTCAGAAAATGGATTGAGGACAGCCAAGCTCGTCAGGGCTCATGTTAGAGCTTCTAATTAGCAGGAATTGCGAGAGCATCCATTTGTGGAAATATTTGACTTCAACAACCACAATGCAACGCACTGTCTCATCCAGAGCGACCAATCATGGTGTGCGATATCGCTTTAAAGGAAGTTGGAGTCTGTCATGCTCTCTTTGACCGTCACGCCCCTGAGGAAGAGAAATGTCTTGAAACGCGTTGGGCTACTGTCAACTGCCTCATTTACTGCGAGCCTGCCTGTCCATACCAATAAATGCTGTTTGGGGAAAGCGTTACCTGAGTAGAGTGCGGCTTGTTGTTGGACACTCCCCATTGAGCTTCATGTATAGCGGCCATCCTGCCGCTGAGCCATGCACCACCCGAAAGCATCGGGGCCACGAGCTCGGAGGAATCTTGGGCTCGCTATGTGGGACTCAGAAAATGGATTGAGGACAGCCAAGCTCGTCAGGGCTCATGTTAGAGCTTCTAATTAGCAGGAATTGCGAGAGCATCCATTTGTGGAAATATTTGACTTCAACAACCACAATGCAACGCACTGTCTCATCCAGAGCGACCAATCATGGTGTGCGATATCACTTTAAAGGAAGTTGGAGTCTGTCATGCTCTCTTTGACCGTCACGCCCCTGAGGAAGAGAAATGTCTTGAAACGCGTTGGGCTACTGTCAACTGCCTCATTTACTGCGAGCCTGCCTGTCCATACCAATAAATGCTGTTTGGGGAAAAGCGTACCTGAGTAGAGTGCGGCTCGTTGTTGGACACTCCCCATTGAGCTTCATGTATAGCGGCCGTCCTGCCGCTGAGCCATGCACCACCCGAAAGCATCGGGGCAACGAGCTCGGAGGAATCTTGGGCTCGCTATGTGGGACTCAGAAAATGGATTGAGGACAGCCAAGCTCGTCAGGGCTCATGTTAGAGCTTCTAATTAGCAGAAATTGCGAGAGCATCCATTTGTGGAAATATTTGACTTCAACAACCACAATGCAACGCACTGTCTCATCCAGAGCGACCAATCATGGTGTGCGATATCGCTTTAAAGGAAGTTGGAGTCTGTCATGCTCTCTTTGACCGTCACGCCCCTGAGGAAGAGAAATGTCTAGAAACGCGTTGGGCTACTGTCAACTGCCTCATTTACTGCGAGCCTGCCTGTCCATACCAATAAATGCTGTTTGGGGAAAAGCGTACCTGAGTAGAGTGCGGCTCGTTGTTGGACACTCCCCATTGAGCTTCAGATATATATATATATATATATATATATATATATATATATATATATATATATATATATATATATATATATATATATATATATATATATATATATATATATATATATATATATATATATATATATATGTATATATATATATATATATGAAGAAACACACAAGAGGCCCACTTCAGGAGACTGAAAGCCTTTAATTCGAGATTACAGCACAGCGTTCCTGCAGTCCCAACTAGTTTCAGCAATTCAGCCTTGTTCACGGGCAGGAAGTCTCATTGAGTGCATCTGTGCGTGCATTTTAATTATGTCTCTAGTCACATGACTGACTGTAGCCTACACTTCCCAGAGTGCATCTTTTCCATGTAGGTAATATTGTTAGAAAAGTTCTCGTTTTTGCTGTCAGTAAATAACACACTGCTCAGCTCCCTGATGCACTCGTTTTTAAATAAATCCAAGTGGAAGTCATTCAGCTGACTCGTAAAAGCATGATGCTGGGTTTCACAACTTCTCAATTTGCAAGCTTCTGTCCACTGAACGATTAGAAGGGGAATCATCCCCAGCCAAATCCCTTCCAGCGCTGCCGTTGTTTTCACCGAAATGGCCTCTCCTTGGTAGGTTTGGCGGCAGTGTGTGGGTCATGCTCCCTTAACTAACCTCCACAGAACACCTCCGAATAAGGAGCCACTGACCCTGCAGGGTGGCCTCTTCAAGACGGGCACGGAGAAGCCCGACGTCGGGCTTCTCCGTGCCCGTCTTGAAGAGGCCACCCTGCAGGGTCAGTGGCTCAATATGCGGAGAGGTGTTCTGTGGATATATATATATATATATATATATATATATATATATATATATATATATATATATATATATATATATATATATATACACATTCCTCCTTTGTATATATATATATTTCGGTGTCCGGTTCTTGGTGCGGTCTTTCTCCGCACCAAAAACCCGGACACCGAAACAGGGAGATTTCAGGAAATCAAGCGTTTATTCCATAATTATGCTGCGACACGTTTTGGCATTCACTGCCTTGATCACACAGTGATCACTTCCTGTTTAACGTACATTTTAAAGTAAAAGCCAGCAGAGTGCCCTGATCACATGATCAGAGCTTTTTCATAAAACATGAAAACAGACTTTCTTGTCGGCACAACTCATTAGTTACAGCCACTTCGTTTTTCACAATTAGAGTGCTCAATATTTAAAGGAAGAATAATTCATTTTATACACAGGGTTTCATTGTAAACACCATAGAAACAATTACTAGTTGAAATAAATAATCTTTCACTGTGTGCAAAATTGTGTTTCTATAAAGTGCAAATACAACATTTCATTGATGAATCCTCATTCATTCATGATTATCTTTCACAATTCTATACACATATAAGAGAACCCAATAGCAGGCAAGGACCGGTGAACCCATGTTAAAACCTCACACTGGGGTCATTTTCCCTATGGCATTCTGTGCATCAATCTTGCACGGATCCATGCATTATCATTTAATAGTCATGAATCAATGCAATACAATATTCAATAATAATGATAAAATTACCTATTTCATCACTAAAAAGAGGAAAAGAAAGGGAAAGGGGCATCTCAACCCCAACAGGTAACCATTTTATAATACACTCATTAAAAAATCAAGGTCATGTTTATAACAGTTTCAATTTTCAAACCCTCATGCCCTGTGAATTTGAATGTAGAGTTGATATCCATGTAAACAATATTCACTTCAGTACATTTCTTTCAATGTTCTTATCGGATATCATTCTGCCGTGATCTAACATAAAAGATTTTGTTGTAAAAACTTTCATAAAGTTCCACCGAATTCCTTAAAAGATATTATAAAAAGATTACAAAGAGACTAAAAACATGATAGTGCCTGCGATCTATATACACAATTTTGTTATTTGGTCAGATAGTGCAAACTTACGCAATAAAGTGCTAGTGCATTATGGTACTTTCATATATAACACCCAAATTCCCAAGTGCTGATGCAAGTGCAATTACCTGTCCTATTGGCAGCCATATATAGCAGCTTTCTAATATAAAGTGCAAGTGTACTACAGTACTTGTAATATAACCTAAAAGACCAGTTCTTTCCATCAATCAATGCAAACAGACACAACAATCTTAAAGGACACTGATTGGTTATGCTTATATCAAATTAGATAATGTTGAAACTTAACACTATACAATATTACTTTTGTTTCCAACTGCCCGGATAAAACAGTTTTCAATTTGGTGACCTCATTAATGACATTACCCCTGCTAAAAGATCTGCCTATTACCATAAAGTTACAGCTCTGCTGGACAAATTTAAAAACAACTTTGTGAGAGGCCTAAGTGGATTACCATAAATGGACTTCTTCAACATTTAATCGATTTGGAGACTTTGTATTAAACAACATGATAAACTTAGACTCTAGTTGACAAAGTCTGCCCTCTCTGTCCACTCCTCTTTTCATTTTGGGTACTTGATCAATGGCAAAGTAGGACAGATCTTCTAGGTTCCCTTTATGTATTTTGTTTAAGTGACGAGCTACCACATAATTCTTATCGTTATTCTTCACAGTCCGTAAATGCTGTAAAATGCAAACATGGACCATATGAATGGTGCTACCTACGTATAACTTTGGACATGTACATTGCAAGATGTACACAACGTAGTCGCTGTTACAGTTAAAAAATTGTCTGATTTTCCATGGGCTGTGCATTAGTGGTGTCGTCACTAGTTTCTCATTTCGTCCAGTCTTGCAAGCCTTGCATTTGGAACATTTATGAAAGCCTGGAACACTTTGCAACCAACTAGGGGGCATATCAACAACAACCGGCGATAATTATCTCTAAGCGCACTTAGCGCTAGGATAATTATCGCCGGCTAGCGTTGATTTTTATCGCTGAGATAGCGTGCTATTAGCAACGCTTATCTCAATAGCGATAAAAATCCTCACGCTAACAGGCTAACGTGAGATTATCGCTGGAAACCCAGCGATAATGTCACGTTACCTTGTTGATAGGGACAGGCAAACTTAGCCATGATATCCTCCTTCCATAGGATATCATGGCTACGTCTGAAAAATACCAGACGTAAAAAAGCAGCGTTAACCGCCGTTAGCGCTGCTTTTTTTGTCTCTAACAGGGTTAGCGACATTCTTGATAATAGGAGAAATGTCGCTTAGCGACATTTCTCCTATTATTTTTCTCTGGAACGCCCCCTTTGCATCTCATTAGAGATGCAAGGGGAAGCGTAGAGTAAAAGGGTGCTAACATGCCAATTTGCATGTTAGCACCCTGTTGTTGATAGGGTGCTAGTTTTATCTCTGCTTTTTTGGCTTTTAAAGCCAAAAAAGCAGAGATAAAGCCCTTGTTGATATGCCCCTAGATTTTTTGTTGACCTCAGGATTATTAACCACCAGGTCGGCCCTCATTGATTTTGCTCTATTGAAGGTGATCATGGGTTTATGTGATACCACCTCACTCAATACCGGATCTCGTTGGACTAGGTGCCAATGCCTACACAGATTATCTCTCACTTTGGAGTGGTAGGTATTGTATCCCGTGATCATCCTTATCTGATTCACTGCCACAGATTTCTTTGCTTGAATCTTCTCTGTGTCTGGTTTTAAAAGATTCTGTCTATCTATGGAGGACACTTTCGTTCTGGCTTGATCCAGAATAGTAGGATTGTAGCCTCTTGCGACAAATCTCTTAGTGAGGGAATCTTGTGCCTCTGATAGGGTCTGAGTTCCACTGCAGTTATGTTTCATCCTCAGAACCTCAGCATAAGGAATACTCATTTTGAGCCTCTGAGGATGAAAACTCCCTGCATGCAGGATTGTGTTTCCTGCTGTCGGCTTCCTGAAAGTTCTGGTTTGTATCGACCCTGATTGAACATATACCTCCAGGTCCAAAAACACCACTGAAGTCTTACTAATGTTATCTGTAAATCTTAGATTTAGGTCGTTGGTATTATTGTCACATGCAAACCAATTTGCTGTTTCCATTGGTCCGTCCCAGATCACAAATAAATCATCTATGAACCGGGTCCATGTTACTATACTGTTCTTCCATTCATCGGCAAATTGGACTTTGAGCACCTGCTCCTCCCACCAGCCCATATACAAATTAGCATAGCTGGGGGCGAAGCAGGTGCCCATTGCCGCACATTTAAGCTGTCTATATGTCTCCCCTCCAAACATAAAGTGGTTGTTGGTTAGACATAACCTGCTCATTTCCATCAGCATTCCTGAATGTTGGTACAAACTGATGGAACGTGTATTCAGGTAATGTCGAGTTAAACGGAGTCCATCTTCGTGAGCTATGCTCGTATATAAGGTTGTGACATCTAGAGTCATCAAATGATAGGTCTCCTTCCAATGTACATCAGAGATCTTATTTAAAAAAATCCCTGGTGCCCTGAATGTAGGCGGGGAGGGATTGAACAAAGGGTTGCAAAAAAGAATCGACGTGCCTGGAGGTAGGCTCAAACAGGCTTCCAATTGCAGATATGATTGGCCTGCCAGTAGGGGTTTCTCTGGTTTTGTGAATTTTTGGTATCAGATATAGAGTGGGGGTGACCGGGTACTCTACCTTCATATAGAGGTATTCAGATTTTGAAACCAGGCCCATCCCTCTCCAACGGGCAAGATCCTTCCAAAATGTAAGTTTCACCTCTTCCAAATTACTTTGTGGTAATTTCAAATAACAGCGGCGATCCCTTAGCTGATATTTCGCCTCGGTGTCATATGCATCTAATGACCAGAGAACTACGTTCCCACCCTTGTCCGCTTGTAGGACAACCACATCATCCCATGATTTTATCTTATTTATGATCTTTTGATAATCTTTCTCAAATTGACCATATTCTTTAGGGAAAGTTTTGCTAGAGGTGATGGCTAGCTCTTTAAGATCTTTAATTACTCGGTCTGAGAACATGTCTATTGCATCTTCGGTGTATTAGGGGTGAAAGTCGATTTTGGTCTAAAGTTTGACATTTCACTTTCAAAAACATTTAGGCCCATCAAGACCACAGTCTCTTTCACATTAGCAGCACTTGACAAACCCTCTCCCTCCCATGCAAGATTTTGCAAATCACATAGTTCCTCCATGTCACCGACTTCTAAACCAACTCCTTCTTGTACATCATGTTCACTTTCCTCTGGAGCTCGCCTCTTGTGATAAAAAAAAAAACTTTCTGAGCTTCAGTTTCCTGACATACTTAAAAAAGTCAATACGGGTTTGTGTATAGTTGAAATTTGTATGAATGCAGAACAATAGACCCAATGATAACATCCGATTTTCCTCATCTGTCAGCACAAGATCCGTAAGGTTTATGACAGTTTTGTGTGCTTCACCTATCGATGTTGATATGTGTCCCTGGCTTTTGTTTTTTACCTCAATTCCATGCTATTACCGCCGTTTTTTTCTCTTCCTGTATATTCTTTTTTCTTTTTCCTCTGAGGGTTTGGTCTTGCATTTTGTGTCCGATCCATGTATAAAAAAATGAACTCCTCAATGATCGATGGAGGTTCACATTGCTTTGGGCCTCTATTGCTTTGGTCTGATCCCGCTTCCACATCTGAGCTTGCTGCTGATCTCGCCTCAGAGCTCAGATCAGTGGATGGGTCATCATTCCTTGCTGTATTTACATTAACAGCTTTGGACATCCTCTGCCTCCTAATGTTATCGAATCTGCGGGAAAATGTATAAATCTGCCCACGCAGATAATCCATCCGATCTCTCTGAAATTTTGTAGCTTTACGTTCAGTTATGGTTTGTTCATATATCTTTAAGCGGGCATACATTTCCTCTTCAAATTTCTTTATTACATCTTCTATTGCCAACTTATTAAGATCACTTTCAATTATTTTAATTACATCTAAGATTTTATCACGGTCCTTGCTTGCATATTTGATGAGTATTCTCATCATATTTTGTGACGTCGAGGCATTATTCATATCCCACTCACAGAGCATTTCCGGATCCGGGTTTTCATTTGTGGGGACTGTGAGGACTCTCAGCCCACGAGGTACTCTCCCCACGTCTAGATATTTGCTTAATGATTTGACCTCCCACCATTTTGACACCTTGTTACGTTTTAACTTTTCCAACTGTCTCATAAGTGTCATCACATCATTTTCAGATGACCCTAATTGTATCTCATGGCAGCCTTCTGTACCTTTTTCAGGTCCCGCTTTAAAAACTGAGTCCACCGTCTCCTCTCTCGCTTTCATCCAGTTTTATCCATCTCTGTAGTTCAATTTACACACCTGGCGTGATCACTCAAAACACCATGCAGAGAGCTCAGGAATATAATAATTTCACTTGCCTTCGTCTCCAGCCGGGAAAGTCTCCCGGCTCCTCTCCCTGTTTTAGTTCTCTCCAACGTGCCGCACTTCACGGCGTTACGGCTTCCGGATCACCGCGTCTGCAGAGGCGAGCCATGTCACGGAAAGCTTTCACACCCGGCGGTCTAATTCCGTATAATCACCAAACAGGAGGGCTTCTCGTTATGCTTCGCACATTTTTCCAGAATCTGCTGAATGTCCAAATAGAAGCTCCAAACCGAGGTTGTGTCGGCACTGCCGCTTATCCAGCCA
The DNA here is from genome assembly GCF_964204655.1 of Triturus cristatus. Classification (NCBI taxonomy): domain Eukaryota; kingdom Metazoa; phylum Chordata; class Amphibia; order Caudata; family Salamandridae; genus Triturus; species Triturus cristatus. The sequence goes on from NC_140584.1 coordinate 1,006,904,477, forward strand.
ACAGCGGCTAAACACGAACTCCACATCCATTTCTCCGCGCCAAGAATCGGACACCGACACGGGTAGATTTCTTGTCGGCACAACTCATTAGTTACAGCCACTTTGTTTTTCAAAATTAGAATGCTCTATATTTAAAGGCAGAATAATTCATTTTATACACAGGGTTTCATTGTAAAAACCATAGAAACGATTACCAGTTGAAATATATAATCTTTTACTGTGAGCAAAAGGTTTTTTTAAATGCTAATTTCTAACTATAACGTCCCTAAAACCTATGTTTTTTTCAGTGAATTTCTAAGGTTTTTTTAAATGCTAATTTCTAACTATAACATCCCTAAAACCTATAGTTTTTTTCTGTGAATTTCAAAGGTTTTTTAAATGCTAATTTCTAACTATAACCTAGCTGTCGCGTTTGCAGAGTGGTGGAGAAAGGTGAGCGTGGCCTCCAAACACCTTTTAGCCATCCCACTGTGTGGGATTTACTGGAGGTAATAAGGAGGGGTAGTTAGCCCCCAAAGTCAACCTTGGGTGCCAACTACCCCTTTTATTACCTCCAGTAAGTCCCACACAGCATGATTGCTGATGGCTGCCAACACATTTTAGTTTGCAATGTTGGCAGCCAATCAGAATTGAGCTTGTGCTCGGGAGGGTTTGGGAACCCTCCTCGGTGCTCAGATATCGATATTTTTTATTATTTTAATTTCTCAGCAACTACTGAACGGATTTACATCATTTAAATAAAAAGGTCGCTTTCCGAAACAAGAACTACCTTTTTGCCAAATTTTGTGTAATTCCGTTCAGCAGTTCGGGCTGTAGCCTGTAATAAAATTTCCTATGGAAAACAGCCCTTCTTGAGGAATCACCCTAGACACTTTCAAGACAGGAACTGACCTGAGTGAACCTTTTTGGGGGAAAATTTTGTGAAGATTCGTCAAACGGTGCCAAAGATATAGGCAAAAGAATAAACGCTTTTTGAATAGAAACGAGGTCCTAACTATAACTACCTACCTACCTACCGGCGACCGCCAGTAGGCTATATATATGTGTATGTATGTATGTGTGTGTGTACGTATGTGTGTGTATGTGTACGTATGTGCGTGTATGTATGTGTATGTGTGTGTATATAGTTAAACTGGAAAGTGCACACTTTAGTAGAAAACTGAAAGCCAATTTGTTTTTAGGTCTCGCTGGCTATGGAGTAAGCGATCGCTCAGCGAGACTCTTGTAAAGGGGCTCCCAAAAGCGGATTGCATGGCGAGCACGCGCACAATCACGTGCATCGTGACGCCATGCAATCCGTTTGGCATCCTATTTCAAAGGGTCCTCTCCCCCGCCTGGAATGTGCTCCCCCGCACACGCCAAGCGCGCGCGCCACGCTCCGCCGGGCTGTTTTTTAAAAGCGTTCACCTGACTTGCTCCGAGAGCGCCATTGTAAACAAGGCTGTTCTTATCTTGTCACATTAGATCGATCACGCTGGAAAAAGTGGACCTCGTAAAGTGACTTCAAAGGCAAACCACTTCTCAAAACAGCAGAGACAGTTCCTTCTATCCTTTCTATTGACCCACATTCAGCAACCCTGTTCTTGGCAGGAAGGAGCTATTGAAGAAATAATCAAACAGCTGAAGCCACAGTTGACACAGGTTGCTTTATTTCAGTAACGGCGCATTCACTTTTTGAAAATAAACTAATATGGCGTACTTTTTAAATGTTGACCACACGAAAAAGGTGTTTTAATTATTATGAGGCAAAATGAAGAAACATAGCAAACCTTTTGCCTCATATCGTACTCCTGTTGTTTACAATTGTTTCCTCAGCTGTGAAAGGGGCAGGCCAGGACTGCATAAGTGCTTGTTTACTACAGATCTCGAGTGCAGCCCCGCTCCGCTGCTTCTCTGAAGGACAGTTATTCATTATTTCCCCCTACTTGTTTATTCTGCCAAATGTATGTTCTTCATGTGGGGATGTACGCCATCGTATAAATGGCCCGCACTGTCTCAAAAACATTAACATTGCCAATAGATTGCTGAGACACACTGACTTTTTTTTAACTTATACCCACGTGTTTCTTATCATCCTATGCTTCTTCTCCCCTCCCATGAGCCCTCCTGTCCACATTCTTTTCACCCCCATTCCGGGTTTATTCTCCCCTCCCTCAGACCCTCCTGTACCTGTTTCTTCCCCCCTTCCCAGTTTTCAGTCTCTATTTCTTCTCCCCCTCCCATCCGCCTAAGGGGAAAGTAAAGCCCTAGGAAGCAGCCAGCACTGGCCGCTTCATAGTGCTTTTTTTTTTATCATCCGTTATCCACGCCCACCTCTGCCCTTTACCCACCCCCACCCACTGGACTTTACACAGTATTGAAAAGTAACTTAGATGTTTAGTAATTCCATGTCACTTCAGAACAAAACCTACCACGATTCCTTTCCTTCCCACAGGATACAGAAGATACAATAAGTCAAGTTAAGTTTATTCAAACCAATACACCATATAATTTCATTTACATTACGTAAAGCACCCTACGAAAAACGTCAGTAAAAAGTATAAAAATCTTTGTTAATTGTTCCACACTTAATAAAATCAAGACCAGATTATATTGTCCATAAAGTGCTGCCACCTTAACAATCGTCCTCATCATAAAATCCATCTTTGTCATAAAAACTTTGTATTAGATTGTTTGATTTTCTTCTGGAACTCGACCCAATTCCTTTAGATACACATTTATAAATGTTATGCCCCTGCAGACAGTGGAATCGAAGACCCACCTAACCAGGTGGTTACAGCTTCTCTGCATGTTCGTATGTTCACATTAATTAATATTTCTTTCCAAAGTATATTTCTTTCTTTTAATAAATTTGGACATGCACAGAGAATATGTGCTAGGGCAGCACATATAATAAACAAGCATTGGCATAGCCAATAAGTCTCGCTTTTGGGACCTTATAAGTATTTAGTTATGCTGTTGCATGGCTAAACACTTATAAAGTCTCAAAGGTGAGACCTATTGGCTATGCCAATGCTTGTTGTGATGAAGTCTCTGAACTAAGATCGGGAGACCAGGAATATTGGTAAAGGCAGTGGCAGCTAGTTCAGAGGTTTTAGGTTGGTTAGATGCGAGCTGTCTTTTTCGCATGTCATTACATTTTAGTACCAAGTTAACGGGAGTTATCTGGAAGTGAGTAAGGATTGATGCGTTTGCAGGTTTTATTCTGAGACCCGTTATCAATAGCGTGCAGTTAAGTCAGCCTTTTAAGCAATGTTGTCGATGCGTTTTTATAGTGAGATCTGTTTGTCTTAGAGATGTTTGGATGTGAACAATGATTAGACTTGGCTGTACTCTGCAGCCTCTTCTTATGGTGTTAGTGCTACTCGCCGCCGAGAGCCACCCGGCGTGTGTCTGTGTTCCTGGGACGTCATCTCTTGCGGCCCACTGTGTTCTTTCCTCCGGAGCACCGTGGCTCTTGGCTCAAGACCCGACTTGTGCTGGTGCTGCAGAGCGGCACCTGTATGAGACTGACTCCAGCTGATCACTGGGTCCCTAGTCCCAACTTGCAAGCGCCTATAGTCCGGTGATCCGTACGAGAGCGGTGAGTAAGGCCTGCAGGGTTACCCTGCATTATTGCTTGGCATTGAATGTTTGTGTTTTTTTAAGACGATGGGGGACCTAAACTCCGACGTGTCTGTCGGAACGATATGTGAAGGCGGGCACTAGGACCCTGCACAGGGCAGATGTATTGGGAATTTGGAACATTTATGTCTTTGTTTTTGGGATCCTGCGTTTTTGTTTGCTAAACTGCTTTATCCTAATAAAAAACCTTTGCGACTGTCAAAAATGTCAGGCTCAGGAACAAGTACTTTTTGTCGGCAGTTTTACCTATTGGTATTTGTTGTTCACGTTGTAGTGATTAATTTAGCCAGAATTTAGTCTTGTGTAACTAATTGATTTGCATAAGAAAATACATGCCAAAACTAGGAATTTATATTTTTGGCAGATTTTGTGCACGTGAAACACACAGGTGCGCTACCTTACCATGTGTTAGGAATCTGAGCCCTTTAAATTTTTATTTGTTTTGCTACAGCAGCCACGCTTTATGATTAGAGTGAGTGGATGGTATTAGCAGTACGATCACACGCAATCTGGGTACGGTGCCTTTTCCTCCACCTGATCACGAGAACGCATTGCGTGCTCAGCAGACATGCCCTCATGCTGTCAAAAGGAACTTTTTGCATTCTTGAAAGCTGCCGTAACTGCCACCCTTCAAAGTATCGAGAACTTCTTGTTGTGCTCACCCTATAACGCAGAAAGACTACCTGCAGTGACAGCCTTTGGCAAAGTAACGAAAATGAACTAAAAAGTGACTAATAGGTCCCAGATGGATGTCGGTGTATACTTTAATGGCAAACCGGAGAGTAGACCTTAGGTCTTCAGAATCTTCTTCTAAGCTATCTTTGATCCAAATTATTCTTGTCTGCCCCTACTAAAAATTTACAATCATAACGGTAGTGGGGAAGGAGAGGGCTAGGCTTGGTAAATGACATTAATCAAGCACTGGCAATGCCAATAGGTCTAGCCTATGCAAGAGGTACCGGCTTTGCCAATGTGTTTTAGCCTTGTTGTACACGAGCGTGTCTTCTGTTCAGCATGACTAAATGTTAAAGTTAGGGGCATCGTGGAGTGGTGTGGACTGGTAGGGTGTAGAGCTGAGGAGAGGGGAATACTGTTTTGTGGATGGGCGTGGAGTGTTGTTGAGTGGCGGGGGTGTAATCGTGTCACAGGGTGGAGTTGCATAGAGTGGAGTGGCGTTACATGTCGTAGGGTCGAGTAAAGTGGAGCGGAGAGACATACGGAGAGTGGAGTAAAGTGTCATAGAGTAGAGTGGCCTTGAGTGTCTTAGAAATAGAATGGCGTAGAGGGGTGAATGCAAGGTATGGTAGCATACTGCCATTAGACAACACATTTTCAATTAAAATGACCACTGCCTTTGCACACAATCAGGTTTTACTGATCAAACTAAACGGCACACAAATGATGTGTGCAAACGGTATCACCTAGTATATTGAATTGTCTTGATCATATTAAAATATTTGTTTCCAGCACACTTTAAAATGACAAAATAAATGTGTTTCATTTGTGCTTTCCTAATTCTGATATAGTCTGAAATATTTGCACAGTTCATTTAGCAACATTTACGTTTTGTTGTGTTCTAGGAAATAGCCTTTCCTTTCATACCCCCATATTAACTTTGAAGTCAAAGAAAGAAAAGTAAACAACACGCTCCCTCCGAAGACAAAGCATGACATTTGACCTCAGTCTTCAAATGCACAGCAAATGTGACAAGATAATAAAATGTAAAGTCTTGTTTATAGAAGGCGAGCACTCGTGGAAAATTACAAGGATCGAGTCAGAGAGATGATAAACAGGCTATCCTCCACGACAGGGACAAAGACATGCTGAACAGCCTAAAACAAATGAAACCAGTAAATAGAACACAAGTAAATGTTAGTTACAAAGCAAATGGTAAGCAATGGGTGGAATGCATTCCTAGGTCAGCTTTCAGAATGCCCCCAAGAAACTTTTGGCAACCAGATAGCTACTGTATCTGATAGGCTTCGCCCTAAAAAGGGAAGCAGTTTACAAAAGCCAATATTTTTTCATCTTTGAAATATAAACTCAAAACACAAACTTCTAAAGTATATTCTTCTTGCATGTCAGTGATATCTGATATGTCCCTAAATGATCAATAAAACAAATAGATGCACTGACACGTAAAAAGTACAGTTTTTAAAAGTTAAGGCATGATGCATACCTCTCAGTCTTTTGAGACTCCAAGGAGAGTGAGATTCACGGATTTCTAAATGGTGATCCCAATTAAATTGATAGAAAACTTTTCTCACTGTTACAAAAACAAGCATTTCAGAGCAACTAAGCCCATTGAAGTTAGTGGAGTCATGCTTCTGGTTTGTAAGACGGTGAGTCCAAGGAAGACGACCCTTACTAAAACCGGGTGAAATGAGATGCATGCATGATGCTCACAGCCTGTTTTAAAAAAGCAAAGCTCAGAGCTACTTTTCTTTACCTAGTGCTTTCTAATTTTTAGCATTTTCCTGTGTATTTACAATGGTTCATTGATCAAAATATTGTTAACACAGCCCATGGTAAAGAAGTAGTGCTCAATTGTTTTGCTCCTGCCCATCCATGCTGCAGCAGTTGGTTGTGAGATGTACTTTTTTTTGTCTGTTTCTCAAAGCAACATATCTGACATCTGTTGATTTATTTATTTTATTGAAACATTTGCCTTGGCACGGCATGTCTCTCTTTACTGGGTCAAGGTGAGCTGACATGTTGCAGTAGGCGGGAGTTACTCCCACTTTTCTCCTTCCTTGTGCCACTGGTCATCGGTTAAGGGAGACATGCACATATGCGTGGAGAGAAGTGAAAACCCAAATACAGATATTACCACACCCAACTGTATGCCTGGACTAAACTACTAACCAGTAAAATTGACATTGAGATCTGAGCATTTGCCCACATACTCGAAAATATGGCCATGTAGAGAATCTTAGAATATTTACATTATGCTTTGAAAATTAAACACAGATATGTGTCCTTAGAACATGTACAGTGAAGTACTCGGGAAAGTCTCCTCACCCCCAACATATTTGAGATAAAACAGACATTTCAGATTATGCAGCTCAGCTAGTAGTGAACATTTTGGATGTGGGTTTCAACTCCACAAACTACCACAAGTCTGGTTTCATCACGTCTCTTGACTACTGGAAGACATATTTTGGGGTATGGCTGAGCTATATTGGTCCTCTTGGGGAACTGCTACATGAACTAACCTTTCCCACCCTCCCTCATCTGCTGCAGTAGGCATATTGGGCTAAATTGGACAGCATGGAAACCCTAGAGTACAAGACTTAGGAATCCATTATTTATTAGCATCTTATTTGATACTTTGGGCACAACAGGGCCACATGAGTGACTAAGATGTCAAAGATGTCATTGTAGCATTAGGGAGAAGTAAATCATGCCTCATGGTCCCAAACGAAGACGAGGGACTCCAAAATAATTTAGTCTACAACAAACCCCCCAAAAGCCCTCCCCGTCTTCTTACCTGTTTGGTACCCCCAAAGCAAACAGCTGCAATGTCAAGGTCTTCTCCCCGCTTGCTGGTTGATTAAGAGGGTAGGCTCAAGCTTCACTATGCATTAGGATAAGAGTAATAAGTAGAATAGCGAATCTCCAGGATGGGAGTTGAAGTTGATTTGGTTCACCTGTACCTAGAGAAAGCAGAAAAATTGTTGTGTCGGTGCCAATGAAAAGTAAAATATTCTTCACTGAAAGAACTCTTAAGTGTGAGGTTTCGATGAAATTCAGGGTGTAGCGGTTGCCATGCTGAGCTCTGTGTTATTGCTGGCTGAATTCATTTTGGAGAATAGGAGGGCCCCAAAGAGAATTTGGAAAAGGTTTGTATTAGACCATCTTAGTTTTCTTGATGATATGTTGCTAGAGGGTGGCATCAGTGGCCATGGTAAATCAGAGTGACTTGGCTTTGGGTGAAAGCTAGGGCGTGAAACTGTACACATTCGTATTGAGCCAGGCTGAACTAGTTGTGTGTTCTTGGAAAATTGCAGGAATTCTGTATTGATGGAGTTAAGCTTCATGTAGATGCTGAAGATCCTGGACTGGGTGTGGCGTTGGTTTTCATGGAGCAGAGGAGACTTTCAATGATATTTACACATCATCTGCTTACTGGTGATTTGATGTTTTATTTAAAATGTTTTATCAGCAAGTAGTCTCTCAAAATATGAAGGGGACAAGAGGGGGTACTCCACAGATGATCGAATCTTTTGGAATTTGGAGGTGCACATGTGAGCAGACCGGTGTCAGTTGTGTAGGTTGGAGAAGAACCAGTGAACTATGTTTTCAGCGAATCAGTTTTGAGAATTGAGATTCGGTAATATTGGGAGGCAGGAGTCTTCTTTGTCTGTGGCCAAGATGACGTTGTCTTTTTTTAATGACGTATTTTACTTTAACATAATATCCAGTGTTCCAAGATTTTGGGCAGATATTTAATGGAGAATAAAATCAACATTATAATTTTTCAATTGTGTGTTTTGATGTAAACTTTTGGTGGGACTTTTTATTTTTTATAAGACTATCTCTACTTCTCTCTGATGCCTCAACTTGAAAGAGTGCTGTAGCCTTTCTGCATCCATCCATGTTCTCAGTCTCGCATTCATCCAGCTATGTACTAATTAATCCATCCAGACATGCACTCACCATTCCATATACTCGTGCTCGCTCAGTCATTTACCCATGTGCTCACTCATTACTGGTGGCTCATTTGCAAAATCTTTGCCAGTGCTTATCCATTTGCTGCGATTAAATGAAAGCTCAGAGAAACTGACTGAGAGATGCTAAGAAGAACAATCAAACGCCCCAATAAACCTATTTTGGTATTCTTATCCACCCATTTCAGACTAAGAATTGCAATTTCAAGGTTTTGAGTGCACAGTGCTTGAACTATCTCTTGTATTTAAAAAGAAACAAAAATCTTACAAGGGCTTAAACACCTGCCTAGTACTTACCATTGCTCCGATGTGGCACCCATGTCAGTTTAATTACCATTGACTGGCTCCCACGTCACTCTTGTTTCTATGCTGTTCAGCGCCGCCTCCTCACTTCAGTCGTTGTGCCGTGGAACCTGGAACAAGTACTGCTTCCGGTGGCCAGTGTCCTTCAACTGGCCAGCCATTAAACTCACTTGCACTCTCCTACCGGTTGCTTTCCTCTCTCAACGTCATTGTTTGACCTGCCCCCCTTCTCGCCCTCCGTTGTCTTGCTGCCCCCACGTATGTTGTTTGTTATTCCAGATTTACAATACGACCAACAAGGGCAGTGGACCTTCAATAAGACACAGCACCCACACCTTTATAGCCCTAAATTTTCAAAGGTTCGATAATATTTCATGTCTTGTGTGCACAAACTTGTATGCACCTACTGTCCAAAGAGGTGCTCCCCTCCCTCTGAGGAAGCAAATTCAAAACATAAAGACCAAGGGTGCACCACATATAAACAATCGATAAAGGCAACTGCTGTTAGCAAGCGAGTAATAATTTCTGCACAAACAAGCCAGCACGTTTCGCCCACCAGACAATGGACTTCTTCAGGGCGAAAATGATGAAGAAGTCCATTGTCTAGTGGACGAAACACGTTGGCTGGTTTTAAAGAACAATCACAAGAAGCATACGTAAAATAAGAAGATTACTGGATTGTGCGGGAGATATTATTACTTGCTTGCTAACAGCAGTTGCATTTATCGATTGTTTATGTGTGGTGTACCCTTGGTTGTTATCCCAGACTTGGTTGCTCGTTCCCCCCCATACAGTAAAGGTAAATGCATGCCTCTATGTGGGTAGGGTCAGTTTGCGCTTCCACCTCATTTGATTGCAGAAATTGCACAATAAGGGCAATCATCTGGCCGGGCACCTTGCATGTGCGCCAAGTCCCTATTGGGCCAAACCTCATTGAATGTGGTTCAGGGGACAGCTCTCACTAGAGGTCTGACCGAAGTGCCTGAAGTAAGTGTGTCCTTTGGGGGCTGTCTGTGATCTGAGGAAGGAGCAGGCAGGACCCCCTCCCCACCCCTCCTCCAACCCATTTACCCTACCCAAGTATGCTGTGCCCCTCCTCTCTGAAGTTGATATAAAAGCAGATGAATAGGCTGCTAGCCCAGGGAAGAAGCTAAGCTGGTGGCAATAATGTTAAACCCTGCTCCCCTGCATGAGCATCCTTACATCGGAGCAACCAAGGAACTTGTCATGAAGACCCTCATCACAATGTATTCGGGAGCCCTGCGAGGTAAAGGCAGCATGTTTGACTCTGTCCGTGTCATATGTCGCCATTTCTTTCCCGTGTGTAAAACCGCACTGTGCTGTCCGGTGCCAAATGAGCTGTGTCTGTTTTTGGTGTAATCTCATTTTATGTGATTAGTTTACACTTTTCTTTTCCTATTACTTAATTATTGGGATCCAGATCCAAAGGCATTTGCCTTGGGTTTTTGGCCAATTTCAGACTGGTGTCAAGCTTGTAATTGTACACCTGTTCTTGCTTGTTTGTTGTCTTCATGGTGCTCTTGTCAGTGAAGGGCAGCTTGCTGTACACTCGGATAATTCACAAGCTTTATGCGCGCTGTACTAATGCGGTTTTGAAAAGAGGATATTCTTACTTGACAATTATTTTTAGCTATTGATGCTACAACTAAGTAAAAAAAGAACTCTTTCCATCTTTTTGCCGATTTTCAAATATTCCTTAACACAAACCTGTATGGCTAAAACCTACATTTCGGTCACCTCTTGCTGTGTAGGGACTGCTGAGAATTCTGCAGCTTTTATTACTGTAGCAAGTCATCCATGATGTCTACGTTTTGTTCTTTTGTACCAATAGCACTTTATTTCCGCAAAGGGTATGTTGACTTGATCAATTAACTACACTTTGTGTGATAACTCATTCACTTCCTTCCAGTTCATTCAAGAATTCTAACATTCCCATTCAACTGAATGCTGAAAGTGTCCCTCTTAATGTCCCATTCCAAAATAATTTTAAGTCTGCGGTTTACCACAACATCCACCTTTTATTTTTTTTAAATTGACACAGGTGCTCTGCTGCCTTTGGCTAGAATTGTGCTATACAGACACCACACACATTAACATTATTAAACCATTGAATACTAGGAGCAGTTACACATATGACTTTGTGTGTCTGCTCTTCTCCACGTCTTATGTCTTTCGCTCCTTCTATTGAGGCTGATTTCACAGTTGTTTTTAGGTCGAGCCTAGGCAGCGCACATGCGGTGCTCTAGGAGATGACCTTTAGAAATTAGTCAGCTCTTTTCCACACACTTGTGCAAGTGTCGGCATCCACTTTGGGAGCGAGCAGCGGCGCGCGCAGGGGCCCTCTGTTCTTTCTTTCTAATGAGCTTTGACTTTTGTTGTTTTTTGATCAGCGCCGAATTCAGGGGCCGTCTGTTTTTTTTTTTTCCTAATGTGCTTTAACTTTTGTGTTCGTGCTTTCACTCACACAAACACACATAGCCAAATGTATACACCAGTGCACGTATTCACATACTCACAATTACATGGCCATCTCTTTACCTCTGAGGGAGACGCCCAACAACATCCCAATAAAGGAGACCACATTTTTTACTGTTGACATAAACATTGCCCGCAGCGAGGACAAATGCAAGCACCCTCCCATTCCTTGCAAAACACTCATACCGCTTGTCTTAACAAGTTCAAAACTGCACTGATTTGCAAACGTAACTGTGACGGGGAGAGGATGTCAAATTCGGAATAATTGAAAAGGTCCACTCCACGTCAGGTTAAACAGGGCTTTATATTTCTATATACACGTCCTTTATGAGTCGCCAGAGTTAGGGTCCGAGAGGGTCAGGGATAATTCTCTTAGCCGGATCTTCCTGCTTGAGGGCTGTGGCTCCTCTTGTCTGCTTCTTTCTTCAGAGGCAGAGTTTTACTCAGGCAAAAGGAAAAAGAAAGAGACAAAACAAACAAAGTATGAGGTCGATTATCCTCTCACTGACAATCAGGAAGGGGAAGTGCAGGGTCACGATGCACATTTTCTCTCTAGGGGGTTTGTGCTCGTGTAAAGGGAGTAACCGGGAGGGGATAGGCACATTGACTGCTGTTTACTCGTGTCCCCTATCCCTCCTCCCGACCCACCCCGTGAAATGATCCTGTACCTGGTGGAGCCACGCTCCTCCTAAAGCGTAGGGACGTTGGCCTCCTGGCTCCTGTTCCGCTCTTGTACCAGCGGGCCTGCGGTCCTCCGTCAGCTGATCTTCTCTCGGCGTCTCCCTCACTCCTCGGTCGGTGAACATGCTCTCCCCCTCTTCCCCTCTCCCCCTCTCCGCGTCTTCCGGGATTTTCAAGTTCCTCCTTACACCTGGAACTCGTCGTGATTGGCTCAGGGCGGATGACCACATGAGTCTGGGCGGGGCGTTCTCTATACTCCGCTGTCTTAAAGACATAGGGCTCCGTAGTGGGAAGGTCTAGGCTCCAGGCGGCACCCTGCTCTATGTTCCAGTCCTCCGGCGGCAATGGAAAGAGATGACAGTTTTCAACAGGTGTGGACCACCACTCTTCCTCAGGCATTTCTCTCCCTTCTTGTGTCTCTTCGTCTTGGGGAATGACGGACTTGTGATACACCTTCCCCCTAGGATTCTCCCTATCGGGGAGAGGAATGGCCCTCAATAAAAGGTCAGCATTCCCATTTTTGGACCTTCTTCTGTGTTTAACCTCAAAGGAAAAAGGCTGTAGGGACAGGAACCACCTTAAGACCCGGGGATTATGATCGAGGTTCCTGCTCATCCACTGAAGAGGGGCATGGTCTGTATACAGGGTGAAGTGTGCACCTTCCAGATGGTATCGCAATTTGTCGACAGCCCATTTTGTGGCAAGCTATTCTTTTCAATCGTGGGATACTTCATTTCTCTGGGAAATAATTTTCTGCTCATAAACAGAACTGGATGTTCAACTCCGGGGGATACCTGGGACAATACTGCCCTTAAACCACAATCGGCGGATTTGGTGTGGAGGACAAAGGGTCTGGAGAAGTCTGGAGAGGACAGGACCGGACTTGTAGTGAGGGATTCTTTCAGACGTCTGAAGGCCTATATCGCGGCCTCTGAGGGGTTGGAAAGGGCCATGAGTGGGACGTCCTTTTTCATGAGGTCCGTAAGTGGGCTCGCTATTTCAGAGTATTGGGGTATGAAATGTTGATAATACCCCAATAATCCCAGAAATACCTTCACGTCTCGTTTGGTGGTGGGGAAAGGGGTCTCCGTGATGGCCCTTACTTTCTCTTCTTGGGGTGCTATCATGCCATGACCCAATACGTATCCCAGGTATCTGACCTTATGGAAGCCCACCCTTGATTTCTTTGAATTTATGTGGAGACCTGCGTCTTGTAGGGCTCTTAGTATTTGCTGGAGGTCTTTGAGGTGGTCCTCCCACGTGGGGCTGTAAACCACAATATCGTCTAAATAGTCAGACGAAAACGTTTGGTGGTCACGGAGCACCGTGTTCATGAGGCGTTGTAACGTAGCGGGTGCCCCATGAAGACCTAATGGTAGGACCGTGAACTCATATAGTCCATCGGGTGTGATAAAAGCAGTCTTTTCTCTTTCTGATTCTTGAAGCGGAACCTGCCAGTAGCCCTTTGTGAGATCCAGAATGGTTATATACTTGGCCTCCCCCAATTTCTCAATCAATTTATCTATCCTAGGGACAGGGTAGGAGTCAAATTTGGAGACTGAGTTCAGGGCCCTGAAGTCCATACAAAATCTGGTGGACCCATCAGGCTTAGGCCCCATCACTATGGGGGAGGACCATTCGCTCCGGGAAGGGCGGATGACACCCATTTCCAGCATGTTCTGGACCTCGTTTCTTACTGCCTGTCTATGCGCCGCAGGTATACGATAGGGTCGTTGTTTTACTACGCCACCTGGTACTGTCTCGATGGCGTGTTCTATTAGGGTGGTTTTCCCTGGTTGGTCCGAGAACATAGAACAGAAAGGTTTCAGCATGGCATCTAGGGACTGTCTTTCCCGAACCCCAAGGTTCTCGTTAATCACCAGGTGTTCTATTATACAAACAGGTTACTGCTTGGTATGGTAAGTCTGGCGAGGGTGGGTAAAGGTCCTAGCCATTTTTTTAGTAGATTGATATGGTAGGTCTGAACGGGATTGGGTTTCATCTGTATTTTGTAGCTGGTTCTACCGATGGTATCTACTACCTTATAGGGGCCAAGCCATTCTGATCTCATTTTACTGGAGGAAGATGGCATTAGAATCAACACCCAGTCGTTCACGTCCAGTTTCTGCCATCTTTTCCTCTTGTCATAGAAATACTTTTACCTCTCTTGTTTCTTTTCTAGGTGGGAATATGCAAGGTCTCTTAGTTTCCCTATTTTGGATTTGAGGTTTTGGGTGTATTCCATAAAAGTGCGAGCTTCGTTTTCCTCCTCTTTTTCCCATGCCTCTTTAGTCATATCCAGAAGCGTTCTCGGCTGCCTCCCATACAGCATCTCAAAGGAGGAACAGCCTGGACTGTTCTGGACCTGACTTCGGATCACATAAAGGGCCAGAGGAAGAAGCTGGTCCCACTCCTTTCCTTTAACACTGAGCACCTATTTCAGTATCTGTTTTATGGTCCTGTTATACCTTTCCACCAACCCATCAGTCTGGGGATGGTTTACCAAGGTTTTTATATGCTGGAGGTTGAGGATTTTGTACACTTCTCTCATCATCCTAGAAACAAACGGGATACCTTGGTCGGTCAATATTTCATTGGGAAAGCCGACTCGTGAGAAGAGTTCTATCAGACGATCGGCTATAGCCTGGGTAGTGGGAGCTTTTAGTGGAAAGGCTTCAGGATACCTGGTATCGTAGTCCACGACTACCAAGGCATACTGATGACCTCTATGGGTTTTTGGAAGGGGTCCTATAAGGTCCATTCCTATCCTAGTAAACGGGGTGCTGATCATCGGTAGGGGTTGTAAGAGCACGGGGAGGGGACAATATGGGTTCTTCCTTTGGCAGGTCTTACACTCCTGCCAGTGTTTCTTTATATCGCTGTATACGTCTGGCCTGTAGAAATGTCTTAAGACATTCTGAGTGGTCTTCTCGGTTCCTATGTGTGCCAGCAGTGAGATGGGAATGTGAAAAGAACAGTATCTGGTTCCTAAAGAAGGGAGGGACCAGAAGCTGCGTAGCCTCGTCTTTAGTGCCTATCCTGTACAGTATTCCATCCTTAACCAGAAAGCGAGGAAAACTGTGTACCAGACTATCCTCATCCTCTTTAGCGCTTTGCCACACGTTCTGGAGAGTGGGGTCGTTTATCTGGGTGGGGTCGTTTATCTGGGCGAACCTAACACTCCTATCCACTCCTATCCATGAGCCAGGGTTCGGGAGTGAGCAAGGCCGCAAGGGTGTCTCTTTTTGGGGGTTCTTTCCCTCTCCCTTCTGCTCTCCCTGTACTGTGGAAAGAAAAAACCCCATGAAGTGGGGATTGTCAGTCCCTAAGGTCTTCTGGTAATTCGGGCATTACCACTACTTTCACTTTATAAGGGGGTTCGTTCTTGTAGACGAGTTCTAGATTGGCCATGGGGTAGGGCTTCACATCCCCATGGACACATCTGATGTGTACGAGGGTCCCTTGAATGACCTGGGGTGGTCTGACTAGGCCCCCTTGGATTACAGACTGCCTACATCCCGAATCAAGTAGTGCCCTGATTGCTCGTCCGTTCACCCTCACACTCATGTAGAAGGCACTCCCCATTTCTGCAGTGTACAGGATGGATCTTGGGATGCAGCCTATTTCCATTGGCTCCTCGTTTGGTTTCCTTTTGGGACATACACGGGCTATATGACCCCATTCCCCACACTCGAAACACTGGGGGCCTTTCATTGGGGTGGTCTCCGGTCATCTGAGCCGACCCCGTATATTTTCTGCCGAGGCTTTACTTGTCTGTTTTACAAATTTCCCGGGTAAGGGTCGGTATGTGCGGTCTGGTTCTCCTCCAGTGTTATGAGGTTGGGCCCGGGAAAAGGTAGTGGCCATTGCCATTGCCTCGGCGGTGGTAAGGTATGCATGCTGACGAAGCCATCTTTGGGTATTGTAAGGAAGAGCCTCTAGCTATTGCTCTAGGTATTTTCTATCCATTATGTCCTCCTTTGTGCTCTCCTGGAGCTTCAGCAATTTATCCGCTGCAAATTTTATGCGGTAAAAGAGGGTTTTAGGTTTTTTTCCGGGACAACCCTTCTCTTTCCAAAACCGAACCCGGTAGGCCTCCGTGTCCAACCCTAAGTGATCAAGGATGATGTTTTTGATTTCAGCATATGGGGTATTCTCCAGAGGATTAGCCACTTGGTAGGGCGCCTGTGCCTCCCCGGTCAACAGAGGCGCTAAGAAAAAGGGCCACTTTTCCAATGGCCAGTTGCAAGCCCTGGCTGCCCTCTCGAAGTTGAGGAGGTAGGCGTCCGGATCCTCACCAGGTACGTATTTCTGCAGGGCGACCCCTGTGGGCGTGTGGGGCCTCTCGGGCTGGGAACCCTGGTCGTTACCTGCTCTCTTACTATTTTCTGTAGACCCTCCGTTTGTGCAGCCATTGTATCCTTGAATATGTTCTTGTCAGCCTGTGACAACGTCATTTGGCGTTCTACTGCCCATCCTAGTTTGCCCTGTCCCTTTGCCAAACGCTGAATTAAGGCGTCCATTATGTCTTTGCTAATCGCAGTTATGCCTGCATGTCGAATTCGGAATAAGTGAAAAGGTCCACTCCACGTCGGGTTAAACAGGTTTTTTTTGCTATATACTCTTAGTTTATGAGTCGCCAGAGTTTGGGTTGAGAGGGTCAGGGATAATTCCTCTTATCTGGATCTTCCTGCTTGAAGGCTGTGGCTCCTCTCGCCTACTTCTTTCTTCAGAGGCAGCGTTTTACTCAGGCAAAAGGAAAAAGAAAGAGACAAAACAAACAAAGTATGAGGTCGACTATCCTCTCACTGACAATCAGGAAGGGGAAGTGCAGGGTCACCGGTGTACGTTTTCTCTCTAGGGGGTTTGTGCTCATGAAAAGGGAGTAACTGGGAGGGGATAGGCACCCTGACTGAAGTTTACTCGTGTTCCCTATCCCTCCTCCTGACCCACCCCGTGAAACGATCCCGTACCTTGTGGAGCCACGCTCCTCCTGAAGCGTGGCTGGGCGCAGCGTAGGGCCGTGGGCCTCCTTGCTCCTGTTCCGCTCTCGTACCAGCGGGCCTCCGGTCCTCTGTCAGCTGATCTTCTCTCGGCGTCTCCCTCACTCCTCGGTCGGCGAACACGATCTCCTCCTCTCCGCGTCTTCCGGGATTTTCAAGTTCCTCCTCACACCAGGCACTCGTCGTGATTGGCTCAGGGCAGATGACCTCATGAGTCTGGGCGGGGCGTTCTCTATACTCCGCTGTCTTAAAGACAAAGGGCTCCGTTGTGGGAAGGTCTAGGCTCCAGGCGGCACCCTGCTCTATGTTCCAGTCCTCCGTCTGCAATGAAAGGAGATGACGGAGCAGGTGTGGACCACCACTCTTCCTCAGGCATTTCTCTCCCTTCTTGTGTCTCTTCGTCTTGGGGAACGACGGACTCGTGACAGTAACATAAGCCACATTTTAGCTATCTAATTCGGTAACAAGGGCCACTTTTATTTTGGTGGCCGGGTCTATTTTCCGTCTCAGTCCGACCCTGTTTCTGTTCAAGCATGGACGGCAGAGAGGGTTAAGAAAGTTGTTCTCACATGTTGCGTTGAAAGCTTTTTCCAACCCCTTCATTTTCTTCCCCCGCTGTCTGATGTTTGAGCCCAGACCACAACTGCATACCATTTTTCGGTTACTTGATTAAAGCCAGTTTTCCCCACAGGTCATATCATGGACGAGGCACACGATTTTTGTCAGGAGAGCCGCTACTGGCAGAAACCGCTTTACAGCGCTTGCTCGCAAGAAATTAGTAACTTGATCCGCAGCCTGCTTTATGCCAGCTTTGTAATTATAATATTCCAGTGGTAAGTCAGACATGTAGGACAGGAGGAATGCAGAAACCGTAGTCAAGTTTTTTTTCAGTGTTGCTTTAATGTTCATCTCTACAGTGTTTCAGGCATTTCATAAAACATATAATCTTCCTGCCGCTCTCCACCCTTTCCAGGTTTGTGTGACCTTGTATCCTACCAGATGACGCCCATCCTTTTTGGAAGCCAAAATGGATGAATGATTATCTGTACTTGGTACTATTGTGAAGACGTAATCTAGAAACGCACTGCAATTCCACACAGGAACTGTGGTGTGCGCTCTAGTTTGTGCTGTGCTTCAGTGTGCGCTTCCACCCAATCTCCTGCGTTTAGGTGTGCCACGCGTTCTCGGTAATCAGGACCCCGCAGATGGGCACGCGCTTCCTAGTAATAAGCATTGGCATAGCCAATAGGTCTTGCTTTTGGGACCTTATAAGTATTTAGTTATGCAGCACAATATTCTTGGTGCAACAACATCAACTGTTGCATGGCTAAACACTTATAAGGTCCCAAAGGCGAGACGTATTGGCTATGCCAATGCTTGTTAATGTAATGCTATGGATAATACGCGCTGGAGGCTGTGTCCAAAGGGATAGTATGGTATTACAGGAGAATGAAGCGTCTAGATTGGTGTGGCCTTGTGTGTGCAGACAAACCTAGAGACTAAAATGTATGGAATTGCAACTGTAGGTACTGCCCAGATTTCATGGTCCTGAGAATAGCTTATCTACTTAATTTAAAAAATATATGCAATTAGACCAACCACACTGAAGACATTTGACACTGTAACAACCTGTGACAGAATAAACGTCTATGATCAAATCACTCAAAATTATGGAAGAAAATGTATACCGTGGCAAAAATCCTTGTTTCTAGTTGCTGCTACATAGTGAACAGAATGCTTATGTCTGTACTTAACTCATCCAACACCGTTTTGCAATTCTGCCAGACCCCTAAGTGTTGATTTCCTGTTATCTAGAGAAATAAGATGTATAATAATTATTACTTGAAGTATGGATGTACAATTTGATAGTATAGAAACTTTATACATAGAGGAGGCATTACTCCTATGACTGAAGAAATGTGTCCAGGTTCTGAAGAGTGCAGTTGTGTGTACATTGATGTATATTTATTAATATTTACGTTATCTCGGGAACAAGGGAAATGCAGCTACAGACCCCATATGGTATCCACTGAAGCCTGGGCATTGTCCCCATCCATTTTGGTTCTTGGGAATCACATAGTCTGAGAACTGGTTAGGGCAGTGCATCAATAACTTATTAGAACCACAACCCAATTTTCAGAATGACGAATCTTTCGTGACCCACCTATCTGTAGTGGACATGAGGTTGACGATTTTTTAATGTAACGAAAGTATCTTGTGGTAGTGCACGACTATGTACCCCCCCACTTTTTGCTTGGTCTCTGGTGTAACCTTGACTGAAAGTGTGCTGGGTCCCTGATAATCTGGTCGGTCCCTAGCACCAGTGTTCTTTCCCTAAAACTGTACATTGTTTGGCACCACTTCTGCCACCCCTGTAAGTACCTACTAAATGGTACCCCTGGTACCTAGGGCATTGGGACTGAAGAGGGTACCCTGGGGCTGCAGCACCAGTTGTGCCACCCTACATCATTCCCAAAAAAGTACCTTTTGTCTCTAACAATGCCCTTTGATCTGCTGCGTAGTTGAGTAAATGTCTGACTTCAATCAGGCGATAGTGGTTTGTCCTAGTTTTTATAACTGTCTGTAGGGAAGTGCCCCTTTTTGTTGTTGTCACATCCACATTTTGCCTGGTAAATGATTTGATTTAGACTGAAAGTGCACTAGGTTCCTTCTAACCAGGCCCCCAGTGCCAGAGCTCTTTCCCAAAACTGTACAATTGTTCCCCTCAATTGGCAAAACTTTTAGCACCCTCTGTAAGCCCCTAGTAAAATTGTACCCTGGTACCTATGGCCTGAGGTTCTAAAGAGGCCCCCCCAAGGGCTGCAGCACAAATTGTGCCACCGCAAGGCACCCCTCACCAAGCACATACAAGACTGCCATTGCAGGCTGTTTGACTTGGTGCAGACAATAGTGAAAACATAACTTGTCACACATGGGCGTGTGCCATGTTCCCTACCACTGCACGTAATAACTCCCCCCCCCCCCCCCCTGCAGCAGCCTCAATTGCCCTAAGGCAGGGTGCTGAATATTACATGTGAGGGTATACCTGCCTGAGCAGAAATGCCCCTGTGCTGGTCAGTCCTATTACTGCCAGTACAAGTGACCAGGGCAACCATCTTAAGATATGTGCTGGACACAGGTGAATACAAGTACATCAGCTATGATAACTTCACTGAAAATAGGGATGTTTGGTATCAAACATCCCATGTTGATAAACCCCCACTGAATCCAGTGTTGGATTGACCAATAAATGCACACAGAAGGAACCTTAGAGGTGCCCCCTGATAATCTAGCAGCCTCTGGTGTCCTTCCTGACTGGTTGCTGACTGGCTTCAGTCAGCCTGCCTCCTGAGACACTGTTCTGACCTTCTAGGGTGAGTGCCTTTTTGCTCTCAGGGGACCCAGAACAAAAGTTTGTCCGGTAAGGGGGTGTAACACTCCCTCCTTCAGGATGACCTGCTGATTAGCCTTCCTCGGGTGGCAAGCCCCAAAGGGCTGCTGTGTTTGAAATGTGAATCTGGCTCCTCAGGAGAGGAAGCCGACCCCTTTGTCCATGAACCCCTTGGCACCTGGACAGGTGGAAAAATTATCTAGTAATGTAGGCGTACAACCTCCAGGCTAGTACCACCCCTAAGGTGGGCTACTGTGAGGTTGACACGAGTTTTCAGAAGTAGCCATCATTGTGATGGCATACTTAGAAAATCTGGGATATGGTTATGCTCCCTTCCCACAGGAAGTGGTCTTATTGTCCCCATCCATTTTGGTTCTTGGGAATCACATAGTCTGAGAAATGGTTAGGGCAGTGCATCAATAACGTATTAGAACCACAACCCAATTTTCAGAATGACAAATCTTTCATCACCCACCTATCTGTAGTGGACATGAGGTTGATTATTTTATTGACGATATTGACCCCAAAGGTCAGTAGCCCATTGGCTACTACCCTACACTCTCCTAACACCCCTACATTCAGTATTTAGGAGATTTCCTGGCACCAGAGAAGCAGACCCTGGCGACCTAAGAAGAGAGAGGACACAGAAGAGATGCAAAAGCAGTGCGGAAATAGACAAAGCAGTTGACCTGGTTCCAACTCCACCAGCCCGGCTCCCATGTCAAAAACTGCGCCAAAGTTGACTTGTCCTGCAGCTGTTGACTCCAGAACCTTGGGAGGACTGCCTGCCTTTTATTAAAAACGCAAACCTCCCGTTAAGAAGAGACTCTGAGGCCTCCGGAACTGGCAAAACCCGACACCTGAATCCACCACAGCACCCGTCGCCTCCGGCTGGAGTTGAAGTGGGCCACCGGCATCAACAAGGTCTCCCAGTGCCTCAAGAGCACGAGTTCATCATGATTTCTCCCCTCGAGGACTCCCTGACATCACCTGCAGTCTCTGCACGTAGGCACTCTTGTCTGCAATGACTCCGGTAAGAAAACCTGACACCTAAAGACACCCTGCATCGGTCTTATCACCCGGGCTGTGGAGAAGAGGGCCTCAGGTGTCCCTACGTCCCTGAGCATCACTAGCCTTGAACCCCCTTATTGGTTCACTCCGACTGGCTTTCCAGCTAGAGCCTGCAACCTCTCTCTGCAGTGACCTATCTCCATAAAACCTATTGGGCTCCCGATGCTGTTTTGCACCATGCGCTCGGCTGACCTCATGCCGCTGGTGGTGTTCTGTTGGTGCTGCCTGGGACTTTGCCCGCCACTCACCTTAACTTGTGGAGATTGGTCTTGTAAGTCGCTATACTATACCTGTTTGCAAAAATTGTTCTTCCTTCCATAGGATAACATTACAAAACTCAGAACCTGCACCGTGTCCACTTTTTAAAGTGAAAAGAATTTATATTTAAAAACTTACTTACCTGAATAATTGTTGTTATGCCTAGACCTATTTAAAGATACTTGCTATTGTTATAAATTGGTGTGGATCTCCTTGAGTCGTATATGTCATTAATTGATCATTGTGTGTATTTGTAAATGTCTTACACTGCTCTGTGTTAAGCCTAAAGCTGCTCGAGCACACTACTCCCTAATAGAGTACTTTGGGATTGCATAGCAAGCCCCTGTCCACTCATAAGGGAATCCCTGGACTCTTTACCTAGTATATCAGGTTCTTGATATATCTCATAAAGAGCCAGCTTCCTACACTGTGCCAATCACCTGCTAATTGATACCTTTTGTATGAACATTAGGCATTATTTTGTGTAAGAATCTTAATCACTATTGTTGATTTAAAAAAATAATGTTATCCTGCATTGAGTGTATTGTTAATCCCAAAATGTAAATTTGTTTCATATTTTAATGCATCTTTTTTTCTTTTCTTCCCATTGTTGACATTTACAAGGAAACTTGTATGCCTGCTCTGATCAGGTTACTCTTCCAACCCATTACACGAACACTGTGTCGAAAGGACTTTCATGCTAAGTTGCATCTAGTACTGCAAAGCCATTTTTCATATGCGATCCATCCTTTTGTTGGCCCTTTACATTCGAGGGTTACAAAACTCCTTTTCTTTTTGACTTTGAGACAAACGCTCCACTCTGGAAACAAGTCTGTTTATCCCACTTCTCACTATCTAATCCGTTGGGCCTGCAGCTTCCCAAACGATATGGCAGAGCAACGCTACTGCGTGGACTATGCCAAACGTGGAACAGCAGGGTGTAAAAAATGCAAGGAGAAGATTTTGAAGGGGATGGTGCGAATCGGGAAGGTGGTGCCTAACCCATTCACGGAATCTGGGGGTGACATGAAGGAATGGTATCATGTCAAGTGCATCTTTGAAAAGCTGGCGAAGGCACGTGCCACCACTAAAAAGATTGAGGATATCACAGAGCTGGAAGGCTGGGAGGAGCTGCAAGATCCAGAGAAAGAACTGATAAACCAACAGGTCACAGGTGAGTCCTTTGCTTTGGTGCCAGTGTGATGCCAGTACACTTCACACCTTGCACTGCTATCCCAATGCTACAAGCCATACATTTGTGATGTACATTATTCTTTTTAATGCTGTGAGACTGCAACGCCATTGTCCTCTCGCTCCTTGTTACGTTAAGCTAAGAGGCCAATCAGGAGGTTAATCAAGGATTGCAGCTTTAAATTAAAAAGCCTTATCCTCTTGTAGTAGGGTTTGGATTTAGCTTTTACTTGTCACATAAAGGGTATATGGTAACCTTAGAGGGAGCTAGCAGGCATTACTTCATCTCTCTTCAGTAACTGGTGCTTTTTCATAACATCTCTGCTTGCTGTTTCCAAATACCCATTAGGCTGCCCTAAATCATGTACAATATGATTTTTGTTTTAAAACTAGAACAGCTCTTTAAAAGAATGAATTTGGCATTTATTTCAGAATAGTTCACACTGGCCATGCATCCATTAATTCTGTTCTTAAGTTGCATAGTTTCTAGAATTGCTTTGGGCCACACCATTTTGCTTGATAATACTAACTAAAAAGAATTCTTTTTGTGTGTGTGTGTGTGTGTGTGTGTGTATATGTAAAGTTATGTATGTGTGTGTGTATGTATGTGTGTGTATATATATATATATATATATATATATATATATATATAATGTATATATTTATATTGTAATTGCATTTAAATAGCACTTACTACCCCTGACGAGGTGTCGAAGTGCACTGAACCCATTAAGGATTAGTGGTAAATTTGTATAGTGAAATATGAAAGTAATTTGAGCGGTGGATATGTTAGTTATTTGGATTGAGAAGGATAGTAGAGGGATAGAAGAGGGAAAAGTTTTGCATTTATATAATTCTTGCTTCCCCTGATGAGGTGTTGAAGTGCATTTTCGGCGAGTAGCACACTACTCCGGAGCCCATAAAGGATTAGTGGTGAATTAGTATAGTGAAATATGATGTAATTTGAGCGGTTGGAATGGCAGTCTGTTATTTAGATTGAGAAGGATAGTGGAGGGATAGGAGAGGGAAAAGGTTTGCATTTATATAGCGCTTGCTACCCATGATGAGGTGTTGGAGTGCTTTTAAGGGACTAGCACACCTACTCCGGAACCCAAACAGGATTAGTGGGACTCAGTATAGAGAAATATGCAATTAATTTTAGTGGTTGCAGGGGTGTGAAATTTAATAAAATATCTACTAGTCCATGGGGAAAGTTGCCTCATAACTCTACTTGTCCTGTTGCAAAATCCACTTGTCCCTTTTGTTCCATGTAATGCGACGACAAATAATATCAGCAATCTCATTATATAAGAGCTATGATATAGTCTTTCTGATTATGCCAGGGCTCATACCATAGTAGGGTTTGAATACTACTAATTCCCTTATTGTGTCACTTTTCCGCAGATCTGCATACTGGGTCTGAAGGTAGTGGTAAGCAATAATTCCAGGGTTCAAATGCGCTTTTGAGTATTTGCAAACCTATTAACTTAAATGTTTTAAGGGGTTTCCCCAACTCTTCTCTAATCTTTTCCCATGTTGAGAAATGTTGAAAATTTACTCCTGACAATGGCAGACGTTGGGAAAAAGTGGTTGGAGGGAAAGTGAACTTGCAAACACTCAACAGATGTTTGCCTGAGCAAATCTACACATGCAGAGTTGCTCATGCTTAAATGCAGTCAACAAACATTTTCTAGGAGTACTGTTACGTGGACTACTTCTGTAAATTCTTGTGAATTCACGAAAACAGTAAATCTCCACTTAATGCAAGGACATATACCATGGGTGCACTTTTGAGAGTTTCATTAATAATTGGTCCCTAATTAGGTCTGGCATCAACCATGACCTTTTGTGTTTAGTAAAATTCTGTCTCTCTTTGTCTATTGGCTGGCTTCACTGCGAGTGACCGTATTCTGCTTTTTAACATGGAGCATATAGGCACACAAAGTAGTTTTGCTCAGTGCAAGAAACTACTGTGGCAATGTGTGCTTTTTGAGACCAAGTTTTGCTTTTGCCAATGTTTATTATAATGGTGAGGGCACGGCAGCTCCCACACCAATAAGGTTTTACAAAAAGCATGCCAAAACAAGACACACATTGATAAAATGAAAAGGCAGACCACCAATTTCAGACCTACTGGCTTTGCCAATGCTTTTTTATTTTTGTTCCCCATAATCTTATTTAAACTTTTTACACTGATTTTCCATTATGAATATATTTGAGAAATGCCAGCATACATCAACACTTTTTAATAAATGATGCTGCAAAGAAATGGTACCTAAAATTTTACAGTAGTTTAGCTAAATGTTTTTTTCCTATTTGCATTTTTTGTGAACATTTTATTTTGAAAGCAAAGAATCACCAATCTTGCTTTCAAGCTTCTGCAAATATTTGCATCTAATCAGACAGCATTCTGGGAGCATTAGAAAATAGCCTCATATTGCTAAACTTTGAAAACGTGTGTACACATTTTTATACTGGAACCACTGTCTGTAGTGCAGTCCGAGCTTACAATATTAACTTGGAGCACTCACCCTAATAATAAAGGCTTTGCATTAACGAACCATAAATGCAAGTTCGAACAGCATTAACACATGTACACAAATATTACCTAAATGTAAATGTAAATGTAAATGTATGTGTCTTGTAAAGCGCACTGCTACCCTGAGGCCTCGTGGCGCTACTGCAGACAATGACCTTCCCTGATCCGTAATGTGGTACTGTAAACTGGCAGCCAAAGGGTTTGTGCTGTAGAGGGTTGGGCCTACTTGTCCAAAGGACAAAATGCAAATGAAATCTTGTTGCCCTTGACCCCAAACAATATGTCCTGGGCGTCGGGCTATAGGAATTCCACATCCCTGTGGTTGACATGCTAGTCTGTTATTTGGATTGAAAAAGAATAGTGGAGAGATAAAAGAGGGAAGGGTTTAGAATGGTTTTTTTTTAGTTTATATGCACATAATACTTGAAACCTCCAACTATATAGAGAAAAGCACGCGCACTCCGGTAGGATAGATTCCAGCCTTTATATTACAGGCAACGCACCCAACGCGTTTCGACAACTACGGCTATCTTGTTCACAAGTCAGCACTCATTCGTGCTGCCAGACTTTTAAATCAAACAAACATAAATAAAGGACTGCGGATACAAGCTAATGTGTGGTCGATACCTCGAGGGAACTGTATATGAGACTTCAAAATATAATGTAATTTCAGATGCTGTACAATGTCATTAAAGAAGTATGCCTGTGAACTCAAAATAGGACACTTGATAACTATCCCATAATGTTATACGTGTTATACACAATGTAAGTGTTGCAAATCTTACTTAAGAAAACATAGCTACAGCGGTACAATACTGAAACCCTTAAGACTGCCACCAGTACAAGGTGGAGAAAATAGAAAGTGAAGCTCTGCTGGTTGCAGGCAAGAGAACTTCAAATGAAGTAGAGCCACTGATATTTGTCACCACCTATAGCAAACAGGCTAATATTATCAGGAGTGTGCTACATAAACATTGGCATGTCCTTCACATGTATTATATTATTTCAAAACATGTGGTCTCCCATCCCAAAATGTCCGTTAGAAAGAGTAGGTCACTCGAGGGCATGTTATAGACAAACAATCAAACATTTATGTTTGAACACTGATTTTAAAAGTCTGGCGGCACGAACGAGTGCTGAGTCGTGAACAAGACAACTGTAGTTGTTGAAACACGTTGGGTGCGTTGTCTGTAGTAAAAGTAAAAGCTGGATCTATCCTACTGGAGTGCTTGTGCTATTCTCTACATTGTTGGAGGTGTCAAGTATTGCATTTATCGGGTTCCTACACACGTGCATGTGCCGCAGTTATGCGGATGGAGGAATCTGTGGGACATTGTGAATTTGTATGTGTGTATGTATGTGTGTGTGTGTGTGTATATATATATATATATATATATATATATATATATATTCAGCATACGGTTCAAGTCGTTTTCAGCAAAAACCACACTGCACTCCCAGGGGGGTTATTCCATTCGGCTTTTTATTGATGAGTTTTCATATCAACGCGTTTCGATGGCCTCTCGCCACCTTGTTCACGATAATGAAAAAGTCATTCGTTCCTCTTTTTAAAACAAACATGTGACATATAAGACATAAAAGAGGGACTATCAAATTATTTTATCAACCATGGTAAACGGTAGGTCAAAAGCTCCCGCCATTTTGGAACGTCTTTCCATGTCAGTGCCTGGCACCCAATCATTACAATGACATTTTGAATTGTTATTCCAACATAACATTTTCATTGGCGTAAATCACTTGCAGTTATTTCTACATGCAATTTCTTTATCCTTGCTTGATTTCTATATACAAAAATCAAAACCTCGAAATTTCTCAACTTCCCAACCTTTTATAAGAAGACTAGTCGCAAGTGCCGACGATTATCTTAATTCGTTTACAAAGTGCTAGTGCTTAGCGATGTAAACTTTTACACTTGATTTCAACTAAAGTGCCAGTGCATATACCTTTTCTGTTTACAAAGTGCTAGTGCTTTCCATGTAAACAACTTCTCTTCATTAATCTATTTTGATAAAGTGCTAGTGCTTCAAGTGAATCAGTGTAAACTTTAAAAAGGTTAAAAAAAGGGGTTTTTGATGTATATACAATCTCCCACCTGACTACCATAAAATTTGTGTAGCATCCTCTCACAAACGAATAATTCATTGAATAAACGGCATCTCTTATTTTGATATTAATTCAGGTTGGAGTTTCATTGAACTTTTTCAATTACCTTGACTATACATCTTTATTCGCAACTATTTCATTTCTTAATACAGACACGTATGTAGATCTTCATCCACATTCAAACCCTGTGGTTCTTTGCAGTCGAACTCCAAAATATAATAAGTTTCTAATTTACGGAGTTCCTTCTCTCGATCCCCTCCTCGTTTTTTCTTTGGGATTTCTGCAATGCAGCTGTATTGTAGGCCTGTTGGATCGCTTTGATGGTACCTTTCGAAATGTCTTGCGATTGGATACGTTCTATCCTTATTTACAATCGCTCTCCTGTGTTGCAGTACTCGTTGGAACACTGGTAAGGTGGTACTCCCTATATACATCTTTTGGCAGGGGCACTGTAAGGCATAAACCACAAAACTGGATCTACACGTTAAAAAGCCTCTGATTTTAATGGTTTTGTTAAAAGAAGTTTTAAAATGCGTCCGATTTACTCCATGCTGGCACGCCTTACATTTAAAACATTTCCTAAAACCCATTTTCGGTGTCAACCAAGTAGGTGGTCCCAATTTCTTACTTTCAATATATTCACTGTTTACAATTCGATCCTTTAATGATTTAGATTTGCGAAAGGTCAACTCAGGATGTTTTTTCATGTTAGGACCTAATATTGGATCGTTCTTCACAAGATGCCAGTGTTTGTTTAAAATCATTCTGACTTCTTTGTGATTTTTATTAAATGTAGTGATAAATCTACAATCACTTTGTCCTTGTCCCAGATTCCTCTTTTTCTTTTTCTGTTCAGTTTTCGAGGGTTCAAATAAAACCTTTTTCCTGTCTAGTTTTCTTGCTTTTGAGGCTGCCCCTTCTATTATATTCTGTGGGTAGCCTCTCTGTAGGAATCTCTCACTCATTTCCTCCTCAATTTTTGTGTACTCATCAAGGCTACTACATGTTCTTCTGGCTCTATAAAACTCACCAAAGGGAATACTTCTAATTAACGGGGCTGGATGAGCGCTCTCTGCATGTAAAATTGTATTTCCTGAGGTGGGCTTCCTAAAAACAGTAGTTTCTAATTTTCCCTCAACTGCCTTAACTCTTATGTCCAGAAAATCTATACAGGATTTACTGTATTGTCCAGTGAATTTCAAGTTAAGGGTGTTACAATTTATCTCATTAATAAATACATCAATTGATGCTTCCGTGCCCTCCCACAGCACAAAAACATTGTCGATAAATCGCACCCACAAAAGTATGTTGTTACTCCAATGTTCCAAGTGTGGGCCTCTGAGCACCTGCTCCTCCCACCAGCCCAGGTGTAGACTGGCATAACTGGGGGCGAAGCAGGTGCCCATCGCTGTTCCTTGTGCCTGTTGGAACATTTCTTCCCCAAACAAAAACATATTTCTAGTTAAACACCATTGCATCATTTCTAAAATCATTTCATTTTGTTTAAAAAACCTCAGAGGCCTCCTGTTTAGATAAAATTCAGTTGCTCTCAAACCCTCAGTATGTCGTATACTCGTGTACAGAGTAGCAATGTCAAGCGTTAATAACATCATACTGTTTTCATCCCATCTTATATCATAAATACATTTTAAAAAATCCGTAGAATCCTTAATATAAGAGGTCAAGGTCTTAACTATAGGGTTTAAAAAATAATCTATATATTTTGAGGTATTTTCAAAGAGGCTTCCACAAGAGGAAATGATGGGTCTCCCTGGTGGTGAAGCCACACTCTTGTGGACTTTGGGGAGCATATAAAAAACTGGGAGAATTGGATTATTTTGTCTTATAAATTTGTACTCATCCCAGTTCAGTAAATCCTCTGCCTTCCAAACATCTAATCTAGCATGGTATTCTTCTTTCACCAAAATAAACTCTCGCATGTCAATCCTTTTGTAACATTCGGTATTATTTAATTGAGTAAGGGCCTCTTTCTTATATAATTCTCGTCCCCATAATACAACATTTCCTCCTTTGTCGGAGGGTTTCACCAACACGCCGTCATCTTTAATCAATTTCTCCACCGTTTGCTGTATGATTTCTTTTCGAGGGTCTCTTTCCTTCTTCTGATCTGCTAAATTACTATACAGTAATTTCAGATCCCTCGTTACGTTTTCAGAGAAAATATCCAAGTTATCTCGCGCTGTTTGTGGCAAGAATTTAGATCGTGGTCGGAACGGTGTGTGGTCGCTACTCAATAATCCCAATGTATCTCCTTCATTCAGAGTTTCTATCTGCAAAGAGTCTATGGAAGGGCAGTCATTTTCATTACACAGTTCCATTAAATCGCCCAGAATTGCAGCATCCAAGGTATTTAAGCCACTCGAATTCGTAGTTTGAATAGTTTGTGACTGATCTATGGGGGTTCTGTCAGGTCGTTTATTCGCAAACATCTTGGCAAGTTTTAATTTTCGCACGTATAAATACAAGTCCATTCTACTGTGGGGATAATTAAATTCATTGTCATCACAGTATGATAACCCTAATTCCAACACAGATTGCTCTTCTGTTGTTAGATTAATGGTACTCAGATTTATAATGGTCTTGTTTGAGGTTACTTTGTTGATTTTTTCATGTTCGAGCGCATTGAGCGTTTTGCTTGCCAATCTGGTGCTCCTCCTGTATCCTTCTCCTCCCCTTCTCTGTTTCCTCTTCCTACACCTCTTCCCCTTCCGCGGCCTCTCGAAGGTCGGTGGTCTGTCTGTAGTTCCATTTGTAAAAAACGGAATTCATCTGTTACCGCCAGACGAATATCACTTTGCCCCTTCCTTCTTTCAGGTTCCTGCTCCTGTTCCGAGCCTGTATCGGAACTCAATTCACTGCATGAAGCTTCTTGCAATGTTGCAGTTCCACTTTGAATTTGCTTTCGTCTAACGGAATCAAATTTTTTGGCAAAAGTGTATATTCTTCCTGTCTCATAATCGAGTCGGTCACGCGTGAATTTTGTGGCTTTTCTATCCTTGATCCGCTTCTCATATTTCTCTAGCCGTATTTTAAGATCTGTTCTGAATTTCTCTATTTTTACTTTCTCAGCATGCTTCCCAAAGATATCATTTAATTCCTTGATCTTCTCCACCACTTCCCCATGTTCTTTATCAGCATACTTCAACAATATGCGCATCATATTAGTCGAGCTGTTCGCATTGTTTTCTGCCCATTCGCTCAACATGTCCACATGGGGATTCTCATATGTTGGCGTAATCATTATTCGTAGTCCTCTCGGGACTCTTCCTACTTGTAAGTACTGCCTTAGGGAGGCCACCTCCCACCACCGAGATATTTCTCTTTTTTTTAATTTCTCAAAGTCATGTAATTGTTTTGTCAAATCATTAACTCCTCCCACATTTGGGACACTGCTGTTTTTCTCTTGCGTTTTTGGCATGTTTTCAAAAAGCTTTTTAGCTTCCTCTTCGCGTGCCGCATATTCCTCATCACACATTTTATCGCCGATGTATTCCCCTAGTTTCTTCACACTGCTCTTATAACCACGGAAAGCCTTCTCGTGACAGTTCAGTGTGTCCAATTCGACTCCCGAGCCCTCCCAATTTCGCCACGCTTACCGGAGCCTTCTGTCGGGTGCTTTTGCTCTCCTTCCTCAATCCTCCGATCGTGAAAGTCGACGAAAAAACTTCTCCCGGTTTCAGGCTCCTCTTCGTAGATTACTGGCGAAATTCAAACGGGTTAGCTCAGGGGGCACGCCTGTCTTCAAACACTGCAGATTGGACGGATTTACTGGCGTGCTTCCTTAACGTCGATGGTGCAGAATATATATATAAAACCAAGATTTGCCCACATGAAGAAGCCGCACATGAGGAGTTGAAGCCCTTTTATTGCAGAAGGCAGCAGGTACAGCATACCATCAAACTTCGAGTAAAATTGCCAAAGTTATCACCAGACGCGTTTCAAACTCCATTGAGTCCTTGTTCACAGGCTGTTTGGCAGAAGGGAAACAACAGACTGTCAGTGGAGCACACTGTTAAATACAACCAAGTCCCGCCTTGAATGGGCGGCGGCACCAATAGCCTCATGGTACATGTAGTCCACCTTAATGTAAACCCCTGTGGGTGCTGTTGTTGAATAGTCCACAATTAATCCCCAGTGGGCACAGCATGCCAGCTACTGCTGCTTATGTACTCTGCAACAATGACCTCCTCATTCTCACAAACGCTCGAGATTGCAAGCGCTTAAGATCCGCCCAGTATCAGGCAGCGGGGCTCCTTCGCGGCCGGACGAGCCGCAAACATAGAAAACCAAGATTTGCCCACATGAAGAAGCCGCACATGAGGAGTTGAAGCCCTTTTATTGCAGAAGGCAGCAGGTACAGCATACCATCAAACTTCGAGTAAAATTGCCAAAGTTATCACCAGACGCGTTTCAAACTCCATTGAGTCCTTGTTCACAGGCTGTTTGTGCGGCTTCTTCATGTGGGCAAATCTTGGTTTTCTATGTTTGCGGCTCGTCCGGCCGCTAAGGAGCCCCGCTGCCTGATACTGGGCGGATCTTAAGCGCTTGCAATCTCGAGCGTTTGTGAGAATGAGGAGGTCATTGTTGCAGAGTACATAAGCAGCAGTAGCTGGCATGCTGTGCCCACTGGGGATTAATTGTGGACTATTCAACAACAGCACCCACAGGGGTTTACATTAAGGTGGACTACATGTACCATGAGGCTATTGGTGCCGCCGCCCATTCAAGGCGGGACTTGGTTGTATTTAACAGTGTGCTCCACTGACAGTCTGTTGTTTCCCTTCTGCCAAACAGCCTGTGAACAAGGACTCAATGGAGTTTGAAACGCGTCTGGTGATAACTTTGGCAATTTTACTCGAAGTTTGATGGTATGCTGTACCTGCTGCCTTCTGCAATAAAAGGGCTTCAACTCCTCATGTGCGGCTTCTTCATGTGGGCAAATCTTGGTTTTCTATGTTTGCGGCTCGTCTGGCCGCGAAGGAGCCCCGCTGCCTGATACTGGGCGGATCTTAAGCGCTTGCAATCTCGAGCGTTTGTGAGAATGAGGAGGTCATTGTTGCAGAGTACATAAGCAGCAGTAGCTGGCATGCTGTGCCCACTGGGGATTAATTGTGGACTATTCAACAACAGCACCCACAGGGGTTTACATTAAGGTGGACTACATCTACCATGAGGCTATTGGTGCCGCCGCCCATTCAAGGCGGGACTTGGTTGTATTTAATAGTGTGCTCCACTGACAGTCTGTTGTTTCCCTTCTGCCAAACAGCCTGTGAACAAGGACTCAATGGAGTTTGAAACGCGTCTGGTGATAACTTTGGCAATTTTACTCGAAGTTTGATGGTATGCTGTACCTGCTGCCTTCTGCAATAAAAGGGCTTCAACTCCTCATGTGCGGCTTCTTCATGTGGGCAAATCTTGGTTTTCTATGTTTGCGGCTCGTCCAGCCGCGAAGGAGCCCTGCTGCCTGATACTGGGCGGATCTTAAGCGCTTGCAATCTCGAGCGTTTGTGAGAATGAGGAGGTCATTGTTGCAGAGTACATAAGCAGCAGTAGCTGGCATGCTGTGCCCACTGGGGATTAATTGTGGACTATTCAACAACAGCACCCACAGGGGTTTACATTAAGGTGGACTACATGTACCATGAGGCTATTGGTGCCGCCGCCCATTCAAGGCGGGACTTGGTTGTATTTAACAGTGTGCTCCACTGACAGTCTGTTGTTTCCCTTCTGCCAAACAGCCTGTGAACAAGGACTCAATGGAGTTTGAAACGCGTCTGGTGATAACTTTGGCAATTTTACTCGAAGTTTGATGGTATGCTGTACCTGCTGCCTTCTGCAATAAAAGGGCTTCAACTCCTCATGTGCGGCTTCTTCATGTGGGCAAATCTTGGTTTTCTATGTTTGCGGCTCGTCCGGCCGCGAAGGAGCCCCGCTGCCTGATACTGGGCGGATCTTAAGCGCTTGCAATCTCGAGCGTTTGTGAGAATGAGGAGGTCATTGTTGCAGAGTACATAAGCAGCAGTAGCTGGCATGCTGTGCCCACTGGGGATTAATTGTGGACTATTCAATAACAGCACCCACAGGGGTTTACATTAAGGTGGACTACATGTACCATGAGGCTATTGGTGCCGCCGCCCATTCAAGGCGGGACTTGGTTGTATTTAACAGTGTGCTCCACTGACAGTCTGTTGTTTCCCTTCTGCCAAACAGCCTGTGAACAAGGACTCAATGGAGTTTGAAACGCGTCTGGTGATAACTTTGGCAATTTTACTCGAAGTTTGATGGTATGCTGTACCTGCTGCCTTCTGCAATAAAAGGGCTTCAACTCCTCATGTGCGGCTTCTTCATGTGGGCAAATCTTGGTTTTCTATGTTTGCGGCTCGTCCGGCCGCGAAGGAGCCCCGCTGCCTGATACTGGGCGGATCTTAAGCGCTTGCAATCTCGAGCGTTTGTGAGAATGAGGAGGTCATTGTTGCAGAGTACATAAGCAGCAGTAGCTGGCATGCTGTGCCCACTGGGGATTAATTGTGGACTATTCAACAACAGCACCTACAGGGGTTTACATTAAGGTGGACTACATGTACCATGAGGCTATTGGTGCCGCCGCCCATTCAAGGCGGGACTTGGTTGTATTTAACAGTGTGCTCCACTGACAGTCTGTTGTTTCCCTTCTGCCAAACAGCCTGTGAACAAGGACTCAATGGAGTTTGAAACGCGTCTGGTGATAACTTTGGCAATTTTACTCGAAGTTTGATGGTATGCTGTACCTGCTGCCTTCTGCAATAAAAGGGCTTCAACTCCTCATGTGCGGCTTCTTCATGTGGGCAAATCTTGGTTTTCTATGTTTGCGGCTCGTCCGGCCGCGAAGGAGCCCCGCTGCCTGATACTGGGCGGATCTTAAGCGCTTGCATACTCGAGCGTTTGTGAGAATGAGGAGGTCATTGTTGCAGAGTACATAAGCAGCAGTAGCTGGCATGCTGTGCCCACTGGGGATTAATTGTGGACTATTCAACAACAGCACCCACAGGGGTTTACATTAAGGTGGACTACATGTACCATGAGGCTATTGGTGCCGCCGCCCATTCAAGGCGGGACTTGGTTGTATTTAACAGTGTGCTCCACTGACAGTCTTTTGTTTCCCTTCTGCCAAACAGCCTGTGAACAAGGACTCAATGGAGTTTGAAACGCGTCTGGTGATAACTTTGGCAATTTTACTCAAAGTTTGATGGTATGCTGTACCTGCTGCCTTCTGCAATAAAAGGGCTTCAACTCCTCATGTGCGGCTTCTTCATGTGGGCAAATCTTGGTTTTCTATGTTTGCGGCTCGTCCGGCCGCGAAGGAGCCCCGCTGCCTGATACTGGGCGGATCTTAAGCGCTTGCAATCTCGAGCGTTTGTGAGAATGAGGAGGTCATTGTTGCAGAGTACATAAGCAGCAGTAGCTGGCATGCTGTGCCCACTGGGGATTAATTGTGGACTATTCAACAACAGCACCCACAGGGGTTTACATTAAGGTGGACTACATGTACCATGAGGCTATTGGTGCCGCCGCCCATTCAAGGCGGGACTTGGTTGTATTTAACAGTGTGCTCCACTGACAGTCTGTTGTTTCCCTTCTGCCAAACCGCCTGTGAACAAGGACTCAATGGAGTTTGAAACGCGTCTGGTGATAACTTTGGCAATTTTACTCGAAGTTTGATGGTATGCTGTACCTGCTGCCTTCTGCAATAAAAGGGCTTCAACTCCTCGTGTGGCTTCTTCATGTGGGCAAATCTTGGTTTTCTATGTTTGCGGCTCGTCCGGCCGCGAAGGAGCCCCGCTGCCTGATACTGGGCGGATCTTAAGCGCTTGCAATCTCGAGCGTTTGTGAGAATGAGGAGGTCATTGTTGCAGAGTACATAAGCAGCAGTAGCTGGCATGCTGTGCCCACTGGGGATTAATTGTGGTCTATTCAACAACAGCACCCACAGGGGTTTACATTAAGGTGGACTACATGTACCATGAGGCTATTGGTGCCGCCGCCCATTCAAGGCGGGACTTGGTTGTATTTAACAGTGTGCTCCACTGACAGTCTGTTGTTTCCCTTCTGCCAAACAGCCTGTGAACAAGGACTCAATGGAGTTTGAAACGCGTCTGGTGATAACTTTGGCAATTTTACTCGAAGTTTGATGGTATGCTGTACCTGCTGCCTTCTGCAATAAAAGGGCTTCAACTCCTCATGTGCGGCTTCTTCATGTGGGCAAATCTTGGTTTTCTATGTTTGCGGCTCGTCCGGCCGCGAAGGAGCCCCGCTGCCTGATACTGGGCGGATCTTAAGCGCTTGCAATCTCGAGCGTTTGTGAGAATGAGGAGGTCATTGTTGCAGAGTACATAAGCAGCAGTAGCTGGCATGCTGTGCCCACTGGGGATTAATTGTGGACTATTCAACAACAGCACCCACAGGTGTTTACATTAAGGTGGACTACATGTACCATGAGGCTATTGGTGCCGCCGCCCATTCAAGGCGGGACTTGGTTGTATTTAACAGTGTGCTCCACTGACAGTCTGTTGTTTCCCTTCTGCCAAACAGCCTGTGAACAAGGACTCAATGGAGTTTGAAACGCGTCTGGTGATAACTTTGGCAATTTTACTCGAAGTTTGATGGTATGCTGTACCTGCTGCCTTCTGCAATAAAAGGGCTTCAACTCCTCATGTGCGGCTTCTTCATGTGGGCAAATCTTGGTTTTCTATGTTTGCGGCTCGTCCGGCCGCGAAGGAGCCCCGCTGCCTGATACTGGGCGGATCTTAAGCGCTTGCAATCTCGAGCGTTTGTGAGAATGAGGAGGTCATTGTTGCAGAGTACATAAGCAGCAGTAGCTGGCATGCTGTGCCCACTGGGGATTAATTGTGGACTATTCAACAACAGCACCCACAGGGGTTTACATTAAGGTGGACTACATGTACCATGAGGCTATTGGTGCCGCCGCCCATTCAAGGCGGGACTTGGTAGTATTTAACAGTGTGCTCCACTGACAGTCTGTTGTTTCCCTTCTGCCAAACAGCCTGTGAACAAGGACTCAATGGAGTTTGAAACGCGTCTGGTGATAACTTTGGCAATTTTACTCGAAGTTTGATGGTATGCTGTACCTGCTGCCTTCTGCAATAAAAGGGCTTCAACTCCTCGTGTGGCTTCTTCATGTGGGCAAATCTTGGTTTTCTATGTTTGCGGCTCGTCCGGCCGCGAAGGAGCCCCGCTGCCTGATACTGGGCGGATCTTAAGCGCTTGCAATCTCGAGCGTTTGTGAGAATGAGGAGGTCATTGTTGCAGAGTACATAAGCAGCAGTAGCTGGCATGCTGTGCCCACTGGGGATTAATTGTGGACTATTCAACAACAGCACCCACAGGGGTTTACATTAAGGTGGACTACATGTACCATGAGGCTATTGGTGCCGCCGCCCATTCAAGGCGGGACTTGGTTGTATTTAACAGTGTGCTCCACTGACAGTCTGTTGTTTCCCTTCTGCCAAACAGCCTGTGAACAAGGACTCAATGGAGTTTGAAACGCGTCTGGTGATAACTTTGGCAATTTTACTCGAAGTTTGATGGTATGCTGTACCTGCTGCCTTCTGCAATAAAAGGGCTTCAACTCCTCATGTGCGGCTTCTTCATGTGGGCAAATCTTGGTTTTCTATGTTTGCGGCTCGTCCGGCCGCGAAGGAGCCCCGCTGCCTGATACTGGGCGGATCTTAAGCGCTTGCAATCTCGAGCGTTTGTGAGAATGAGGAGGTCATTGTTGCAGAGTACATAAGCAGCAGTAGCTGGCATGCTGTGCCCACTGGGGATTAATTGTGGACTATTCAACAACAGCACCCACAGGGGTTTACATTAAGGTGGACTACATGTACCATGAGGCTATTGGTGCCGCCGCCCATTCAAGGCGGGACTTGGTTGTATTTAACAGTGTGCTCCACTGACAGTCTGTTGTTTCCCTTCTGCCAAACAGCCTGTGAACAAGGACTCAATGGAGTTTGAAACGCGTCTGGTGATAACTTTGGCAATTTTACTCGAAGTTTGATGGTATGCTGTACCTGCTGCCTTCTGCAATAAAAGGGCTTCAACTCCTCATGTGCGGCTTCTTCATGTGGGCAAATCTTGGTTTTTATATATATATATATATATATATATATATATATATATATACAATGTATATAATCCTTTATGTGTACACTTTGTTTATGCTTTGATGTTCTACATTCACACTACAGGTGGCTCCTGCTTACTTAAAAATGCCTGATACCTAGGAGCCATTTTTAGCCTCAGCTGGCCCTATCTTTATTTCAGCCCTGTGTAAAACATAAAAAATGTTAAGTTTTTTGGAAGCTCGAATTACCATTATGATATTAGTGGAAAGTGTACTTCTGCTGCAGTCTGTGCAGTATCCCTTTGCTAGTGTAAACTTGCACCTTTGCTGCTTATACTTCGATGGCATTGAGTTATGTCATCTTGTGTATGTGTATACATGATGCGTGTCTGCTGCTTGTGCTGTGTCAATAGTGTGTCGATAAGAGAAGCATATAAAAGAGATATATACCTCTCGTTCAGCTGCTACTCTTTTTAAATTTGTATGTTCAAATTCCTCTAGTTCCAGGGTTACCTATCTGAATTTCTTATTAATAATGTTTTACTGCGTTGCTAACAAAGGAGCGAGTTGCTTATATTGATCACTTTCTGCACCCAGAACTTGCAACTAAGGTAGGAGCCACTCCTAAGAAGACACCAACCACAAGCAAAAAATCGCCTGGTGGTCAGACCACACCTATGAAATCACCGGTGACCGCAGCAGTAGCACCCAGTCCCAGTCCGCGGAAATTCCCTGGCTTTGCAGGTGGGTTCAAGACATCTTTTTTTATTTAGTAACTTAATCAATTGAAAATTATGTTACTGTCTGAGTTAAATGATTAGCTTCATACAGGATGACAAAGATTGTGTTTGCCATGACTACTCTTTGTAGTGCAGTGACAAGGTGTCTGGTTTCTAGTTCAGTTTGTCATCGTTGATTTGATCGAAGCCAAGGGATTGGCTCAGACATTACCGGTTGTCACTTGGACCTTGCCTAACAGTCATTTACAGAGTTCCAGGTTTTGTTCGAGCCTATCCATTGCTAATTTTGTGAGCTTAGTTTTGCTATGAATTCAAAGGGTTCGACAGGAGTTAACTCCTATACAAATATGTCCTGCTGAGTTTATTACTTCACCTAAGCAGCAAATGATTCCATGGAAAATCAATGTCCTTGTCATTCTGCTTTAATATGCAGATTACCAGTTGTAACACCATGTTGTGATAGTCAACATTTATTTTCTCAGTTGCACAGTCTTCCTTCTTTGTTTTTTTTTGGTGTGTATGTCTCAATTTTTCATGAGGTGTTGCAGCTTACTCTTAGCTTTTATCTCTTATCTTTTTTATTGGAAGATGAAATGTGAAGTTGATTTATTTGTGCTGTATGTGTGTTCTTCAAATATTTGCAGATATCCTTCAACATTCCTTTTTAGTAGGGACTTGTACACCATACTGTGTAACAAAGTTAAAAAAAGAAACCTCGGAGCAAAACAAATCTCCTCATACTTCACATGAGCATTAAAGCTGTGGTGTTCTCATGCACTTTTCAATGTACAAAATCATCCCAATTTTTGAATGCAGAAGGTTGCAGTTCCAGTGTCAGAGTTAATTCGCTCAAGGCTTGGCTATTTCAATACCTTTTTATCTATGTATTGTACAACACTGGCTCTGGACCCTTCCCAGGATCACTTTTAAGATGCTATGCAGTGTCCACCTGACCCCTTATATGGACATCTCAAAGATTCTTTCAATACTGTCTTACCAGTAAACGTCTAAGCAGACCTTTGTGCTTGTCCAACTCTTTGCTTCTGAACATCCCTGGCTTTCCAAAGGTTAAGTTGGGTGGCAGAGGTTATTGGGTCTCTTCTTGCTCTCTGGAACTTAGAAAGATAGCCCTTCAGACTTTCAGCAGTATCTAAAAACAATTTATTTTCCGTTAATATTTCTAGTAAGTCATGTGCGTAGTGTTGTTCCTTGCTATATTGGCAAGAGGCCTTTTGGCAGTATATTGCACTATAAAAGGTTTGTGATAGATCATCATATTCCACGTTTGTCTGGCAGCTCAGTTGATTTTTTTCCAGCCTAGTCTACATTTGATTGTGTTTCTTTCTAAATTGGGCTGGGACACAAATCTGAGATTGACCCTCTTTCCAAAGGATAAAAGGGGTCTGTTCTCTTCAGACCTAATATGCCATAGGACTTCATGTGCCAACAGCACCATCCCTAACAGTATGTCCACAAGAAACTGTTTTCATTTTCACAGTGCACATTCAGAGGCCCCGTAAACACCAGAAAGTGGCCACTTTGCTGTACATGGCACCTCCTTGTGACTCAACTGATACATTTGTAGCTGTGTAATTAATAAACCTTTCTTTGCTTGGTTCGCCAGATTGCTAGTTATCTTGATAAAATGCCTGTGTATGAGTTCCCATCTGGTTAGCCTGTCTTAGTTGAAGGAATAATTTTTCAAATCTTCCTTGCTAGAGTTTTACAGCCCAGTTTTAGGAGCCTAATGGGTTGTACAGTGAGTAGGATCTATTCATCATTCCACCATTTTGAACCCTCCTTTAATTTAGTTTATTGTGCCCTGTTAAAATTCTTTGTGGAATTTAACTGAGTTATTCTCTGGTGATTTGCTAGTGACCTTCACTTGATTGCCTTTCTCACCTTTTCAGTGGAGATGCTGTGATTTACAGCATGTCTGAAAGAAGCACCATTCCCTCTAGATATTCCCTAAGTTCAGCAGGCATTGCAGTAAACCTTGGGGTGTGTATACAAAACTATCTAGAACATCACGCACAATCCCCAAATCCATTCATGATCTATGAATGAGCACTCAGTATCCCTGACAATCTTGCTGTCCAGCCTTTCCTTTTCCTTGAGTTCTAACTCTAGGGGTCCCCCCCACCCACACCCCTTCAAAAAATCCATAAAATATTGTCCAAGACACTTACTTTAGTACGTTGGATACATTATAAAGGCTTGAATTTATAGAAATGCCACCCTCTCTGCTTTCCAAAACAGGTGTTAAACAAATATTTCCCTTTTCATCATTTTATGATTTTGGTGACGGATTGTGCTGCTTTCACGTGATCTTCTCACAGATTGTCAGTCAGCTGTTCTTGTGCAGGACCCTCTGTCACTAACAAATTAGCTCCTCTGTGGGCATTTCAGCTCGCATTTCTTCTGGTTCCATCACATTAGCATGATTCCTAATAGTTCAGGGCTTGATCCCTGCATATAAGAAAGGCAAGAGCTAACTTCTG
Organism: Triturus cristatus; assembly: GCF_964204655.1. NCBI lineage: Eukaryota > Metazoa > Chordata > Amphibia > Caudata > Salamandridae > Triturus > Triturus cristatus. The sequence continues at coordinate 1,006,945,210 of NC_140584.1, forward strand.
GTAAAGGTTTTCTAAAAACCGTGGTGGGCAAAGAGCCCTCAATCTGTGAAATACCTATTGCTGAATTTAGGGGCTATTTTTTTTCATAACCAACTTTTATTGATTTTAAGGGTCGTGCAAGAGTCCATACACAGCTTATTCGCCTACAACCATAAAGGCCGGCAGCGGATGACTACTCATTGCCAGGAGCAAAGGCACATAGAGGAGTACGAGTACAACTACCTGTAACCCATAAACCAGTCCCCATAGAGATATTTACCAGCAGAGTCTCCCGCCTTAGCGGCGTCGTGCCCTCAGTAGGCTTCCCGCCCGGCCAACCCGCTTATACAGTTGTATTATTGTGCAATTAGCCGGAGTGGAATGGACTGCACCCGCCGCACCCTCACGGGTCCCTGTCCCCTTATCATATACATCTCAGGCATCGACTTTATCCAGCATGGAGGACAGGAAAATCATGGCTAACAGTGTATCACAGTTTTGACGGGCCAGCCGGACGGGCAGCGCATAGATAAGTCCTCAATGGCGCCCCAATCGTGCAATGCAACAGTCATAGCTTAATATGGCTAATATCGGCCAGGGTAGGCGCTGTGTAGGCCCAGTAACTTTCATCGATGACATACAGGGTGCTATGTAGTTCAGCCACCAGCAGGCCTTCCACTGTAAGAGAGCAACAAGGGATTGAGCGCTCCACCCTCAATACCCTGCGGCCGTGCCAGGGTAGATAGGCCGCCCCGGTCCCTGTATCAAAGATTGCCAAAGCGGCGACCAACCAACCAGGGGGGCAGAACAAGGGAAAAGGGAGGGGGTTAAACAATACAAAAGGCAACAAGCTTGGCGGGGAGGAAGGGGTGTGTGCTCCACTGTCGTCGTCAAGTGGAGGCTACGGGGTTTAGTCCACTAAAAGCGGGGTCCTCTCTCTTCCAGGAGCGCGGTCGCTAGGGACATATGTTATACACTCTCCACAGGTTACCAGCGCCCCCACCGGGTCTGTGGGATCTATCACATCATCAAAAAGCTTCAAGGCCCGAAGCCGTGGCGGCTGCAGACGAGCATGTTCCAGTCGCCCCAGGTAATCAACCAGAGGCTTCCAGAGCTTCCTAAATTTGGCGTCTCGGAACTGCAGATGTGCCGTGAGGGACTCCACCGCCACCACGTGCCATAGACGGGTAAACCACACGTTTACGGAAGGCTACTCTGATTTCTTCCAATATAGAGCTACTGTTTGTTTTGCAGCACCCAGCATGTGGAGACTAAGGTGTCGATGACGGCCCGTCATGGCTCGCAGGGTTGCTGGTCTAATGCCCAAAAGAACTCCCAGCGGATCCTCCGGAAGGGGGTACCCAAGCACCTTTTTTATATGGCTGAGGACCTCCTTCCAAAAGATTTTCAGAAGAGGGCATGTCCACCAAATATGTGTGAAGTCTCCCTGCGCCTGGGCGCAGCGCCAGCATAGGGGGGATGAGTTGGGAAACATTTTGGGGCTATTTTTTTTAAAGGGCCTCAGAGTTCGTACGTCATTGCTGAATGACTACAAGTGGTGTGAAAGTTGTTCCTGTTTTGGCCTGATGGCAAAATTCTATAAATGCAAGTCATTTGTTAAACTGCTTCTTTTCTTCATGGAGCAGCCAGCGTGGAGTCCTCCGTACATCATAAGAGCACATATGATTCACCTTTTGCTGCAACATATATTTTTGCTGGCTTTAGAACTCTGTGCACTTTACCCTTGCTAACCACGCGTTGAGTGCCTGTGCTCCCTCATTAAACATGATTAAATTGGCTGATTCCTAATTGGCACATTTAACTTGCCCATAAATACCTACTAATAATACCATTAAATGCCACTAGTGGACTGCAGGACCTATTGTGCCATCCGCTACATTGGCAGAGCTAACATGACTTCAGGCCTAACCTGTGTGGTCTGGCTGCTGCAATGTAAACTCTGCAGTATGACCTGTCAAAATAACCGTTTTTGAAAGGAGAAAACCTTCCTTTTAAATATTAGACACCCCTATGTAGGCATTGCAGGACACAGGGAGGGTGCATGGTATTTAAAAGTGCAATATTAAAAAAATTAATGTTATTGTAAGATACTGCTCTGGATTATTATTTGGGGTTGGTGTCTACCCACCTCAAGGAATATTCAAACCCAGAAACAAGTGCTCCGTTCCGCTTATCTTGCTAATGTTTGTGTGGATAAGTTTCTGTACTGTTGCTATAATTTTGTTATTTATGCTTAGTTGGTTCAAAACGAATCCATTAGTAAACATTTTTCTTCGTTCATTGGTAATTTTTTTATTAATATGCTCTAGATTTCAAAAGTTTAATTAGTATATCTTTATGAGTGAATCTTGTGAGAAAATATTTAGCTGTTAAGTTTTAGCTATGTTTTTGTTTGACACTGGATAGCGTATTTGCCATTTCGATGTATGCCAGCTTTTTCTTCCATTGGCCACATCGCTTTCGTTCTTTTTTTTGTTTCTGAACTCACTCCTGTGTTCCATGTGTGCTGTTTGTGCTTCTGCTGAACACCAGTACGCCACGACTGAAGCTGATGTATGAATTGCATACCTACTTAAAAAATATATATAAATCGATGTGCATGTTTTGTGATTTTAGCCATCTTGGACCTCATTGATTGCTAATCTACTCTTTAAATTTTTAGCAAAACCAACAACACCATCTCCAAGCGTCCCCCACAGTAACAGCATGTCTGCGAAGCGCTGCGACCCAAAGCACAAGGACTGCTCATTGCGAGAGTTTCGGAAGCTCTGCACAATGGTTTCTGACAAGCCAAGCTATAATGTCAAGACTCAGATCATCCAGGACTTCCTGCAAAAGGGCACAGGAGGAGGTACCCTACACATTCTGGGGTCTTGGCAAGGGCTGCTGCTAGACGATGGCTGGCTGGTGGACTTGGGAGGGGCACAGGTTTGACATTTGTGGTGGCATAAGTAGGTTTCATTATTCCACTGAATTAGTGTGATGGGGTTAGAGGGTGTGCTCATATCTGTTCACGTTCTTAGGATCCTATCCACTCAGTTCTTTCTTCCTTCGCAAGTGTTAAAATATCAGTCAAAAAGTGCTGGTTTCATACATCCATATGAAAAATTAATACAGAGTTCTGAGCAGTGACGGCTGCAGCCGGACAGTAGCAGTGGAGAGTGCAGGGGCAGTGTTTTAAAAATAGTTTTTAAAAATTCACTTACCTGCCTGCCGCCGCCTCCCCTTCCGCCCTCTCCTACTCGGAGAACCGGAAGCTTGAAGCACCGAGGCTCTTCTAAACCAATCACAACGCTGCTGTCACCATTACAGCAGCGTCCTGATTGGTCTGAGCACCGTGGTTCAGTGCTCAGACAGGCACTGGGAGCCCGGCCATGTTCTCCACCCTGGTTGTGCATTACAGCCCGGTGGAGAACATGCTATGCGCGCATTACTGTTTGGCCAGCCAAACTGCCATGCGCACTTAGAAAGTGCCCCAACCGCTCCTCCCGCTGCTCTGTAAGCAGGCCAGCCACGCAGAACTACCTCCGCACGGAAATATAAAATAATAATAACATTGTGTTATTATCATTTTATTTTTCCTTTTTTGCAGTGCTGAAAAGCAGTGTGGTGACGCTCTTCCGCCTTAGCAGAGGAGCAGCCCCTGGTTCTGTGTAAGTTATGTCTGTTTTCATTAACAATTTATCACATACGCACACACCTGTGAGAAGCATTCTTATTTAAATAACGCAAGATCAACCTAGAAGTTAAAGCTTGCATGGTTCTAAACTTAAGTCTGTCCGGTTTCAAGCAGATGTTAGCAGTGACTACATAACACTAGGCTCTTCTACCAGGATCTGAACTTATGACTTGCAGATTACACAAGAATCTCTGCATCAGATGCATGAAACCACTGGAAAATCTTGCAATTGGACTAGTCCATAACATGCAGATTGTACATAGGGTTCTTCAGTAGGCACTTTGACCCTCCAAGCTAGTATATGACGTTTCGAAACTGTGATCAGGAGAATAAACACAGATGTCTAGAGTAAGGCCAGATGTCCTAACACATTTCTTGTCCAAACCCTGCGATTTGGCGTAGAGAAAATGTAGCTTTCAAATGTACTGAGCGTGAATGAATGAACCCTTAAACCCATTTAGAGATTAAATAATGTTACCGAATAGTTAAATGGGTTCAGGAAATCATAAGGAATCGCTATGTGGAAGGGGTGCGTTTACGGCATCAGTTCAAAATAGCGATTCCTTATGGTATGTATTAATGTTTCGCAACTAAAATGTGGTTGCAGAACATTAATATTTTGCCAACGCCTCAAAGGAGGTGGTAACTCATTCCCAAACGGGAAGAGGTCCGAAGGGGACCCCTTCACTTTATGAATAGTAAAAAAAAAACACTTTTACAAACGTTTTCCTTGTAAGCACATCCAGTTTTCCTTTAGGGAAAACAAGCTGCATTAAAGAAAAAAAATTGCTTCAGTTAAAAAAAATCACAGACGTGGTAGTCTCCTGACCTCCGAAGGTGACCATCCCTGTGATGGCAGTGAATCGTAATGGGTTGTAATCTGCGACCTAACTCATTAATATTCATGAGAAAGATTGAACTGCGACCCACTGCGATTCGGTATTTTGTGAACTGACCTATTAATTAGTACATACGTTGGTTTGCAGAATACCATTGGATTCGTTCAAAGTCGGTTTGCACATTGTGCCCACTTTTAGCAAATCCAATTTACGTATATCTAGCCCCAAAAGTGGATTAATGACCAGTATTTTGCTATAACAATTAACCTCTGTTATCTTAAACTGCATTCTGTTTGTAAAGTAAGCCATAACATTTCACCTGTAGCATTTTCTATTATTTATGTTTCTAATAACATATAAATGCTTCCAGCCAATAAACTGTCAATGAATTCACCCTTAATGACTCTTCTTGCCATCCTGCACCCAATCTCTAACTTGCCGGTTCCCTCCTGGAAAAAAGTTTTTCCTCCACATTTTGAACACTGGATTGCCTTGACATCAGGTGACAGTTAATGCCCAAGCCAGGCATGCCTCGTCGCTCTGCATTGACCTGCTCACTGTCTAGTCCATGCAGAGCAACAATGCACTGCCTGCCACCTCTCGCCCATATGCAGGTATACAGCAGAAAACTGCAGGAAAGAACTGGGGCAGGCAGTAACTAGCTCTCCATTCTCCTACTCCTTCCTGTTGTAGAAAACTGTCTGCTGCAGGCAGTCCAAGCACATCCTTTTGCTACAGCTCGCCAATGTGTGTGATTACCTTCCAACTGCAGAAGGCATGGAACTGCTGCCTTATGTGACTGCAAAACCTACAATTTGCATAATTGGTGTGACAACATAGATTCTATCCCAAGCCGTACTGTCTACTCTGGCTGAAGAACAAATGCTGTGAGTGGTATGGAATATAAATAATACTCATTAAAACAAAAACAAGCAGTTTCAAGCTTTTTATGTGTAAATTGCAATTTGAGATTACTTATCAGTAAGGCCACTTGTTTTTTGAGGGGAACAACCTTTACAACGCAACTTTTACAACGCACTACCGTTACAACGAAACTGTTACAACGCGAGTGCATTGACAACGCAGGACATTACAACGCAAGTCTTTACATCGACTTGCACTAGATGGCGTGCTAACATTAAAAATAGTGTAGTTTACTATCCCAACACCTTCCCTACTGTTACGTGGACTGGAGTTGGAATAGTAAATTACACTTTTTTAATGTTAGCACGCCATCTAGTGCAAGTCGATGTAAAGACTTGCGTTGTAATGTCCTGCGTTGTCAATGCACTCGCTTTGTGAAACTTTCGTTGTAACAGCATGCGTTGTAACAGCATGCGTTGTAACAGCATGCGTTGTAACGTCATACATCCGTTTTTTGATGCCTTGAAAAGAAAGGAACCCATCTACTTTTATAATTCACCGTCAACCTAATTTTATGTTCTTGAATACAATTGATTTCCCGAACTATTCACATCTTGTGGAGAAGCCTGTCTTGTAGGCATTGATGCCTGTTATGAAGCTAGTCTTTTTTTTTTTTTTGCATCGTAGTTTTTGGTTTCTATTTGTCCACAAAAAACATGCTAATGTTTTAACTACCTTGACATGTGTAACCTAGATGTAAATTTGTATTGACGTCAATTTCTATGTGATGTTGGTCCAACTTTTTATTCATAAGCGATGATATGGGGCTAACAAGCCACGTTTTTTAATAACATCAATCTGTCTTTCCTTTAATTGTGATTTTAAAAGGCATTTTCCCTTCTCTTTTGGTGCAGATGGTTTTCATGGTGATGTTTACCTGACGGTCAAGTTGCTGTTGCCAGGTGTGATTAAGAGTGTCTATAACCTAAATGACAAGCAAATTGTGAAACTTTTCAGCCGCATTTTCAGTTGCAGTCAAGAGGACATGGTACGGGACCTGGAGCAGGTGAGGGGATGCTGATGACGCGCTTTCTTTTATGTCAGTTTGCCTGATTAGCACATAGTGAGTGGCTTGTAGTCAGTGGAGGGAGACCACCACCTTTCTTATAATTTGGAACCTAAACTAGAGAAGGGCGGGTAAGAACTATTCATTATTTTCAATATCACAAGAGAACCTGTTGGGACATGTACTGATAGAATTTCCACATTTTCTTGAATATGCACAGAAAAAACTATGCTCTGCTCAAGCGAGGGCAGGGCATCATCTTAATTTATATAACCCTAGTGAAGAGCCACAGCAATACAGTGGGGTATTACTCTAAAGTATGAAAGGGTGCTGTGGGATATAATCTCGAACTGCACCCAAAGCTGTTCATGTTTGGTGAGGGAGGAAGAGCAAGTACGGGAAGGCAGCATGTGTAGGTCTGCTTGCATGTCTGAATTGCCTGGTGCTGATGTTTGCAAATGTAAAGCGAAACGGGTAATGGAAAGGATATGCTTGTTTTTACTTTTAAAAAGATTGTCTATAAAACCTTATTTCTGCATTTACGTCAGACTAGTCATGCCATTCAATTGAATACAAGATTGTTCAATCGTGAAGTGTGGATTAAGTAGAACCTACTTAAGTTAGCGCAGTGCCTTACTCATTGCACCACTTTTAGGACTGGATCACCTAATTCTTTCTTTTCCCTTTTTTGGGTGAGTGAAGGGGGATGTGTCAGAGACCGTGCGTATCTTTTTTGATGAAAGCAAATCTTTCCCGCCGGCAGCCAAAAGTGTTCTCACCATCCAGGAGGTGGATGACTTCTTGATGAAGCTATCTAAACTAACAAAGGAGGAGGAGCAGCAGAGGGCACTGGAGGATATTGCCTGCAGGTGAGCAGGTTCTGTCCCAAATGTAGTGTTTGTACTATTTTTGGTTGCATTGTCTACATGATGGGTGGGAAAGGCATCACTTAATCTGTCTTTCTATCTTGCTCATGCCCTCTCTTTCTCCACGGCACACGTATCTACACTCTCATTCTCCTCGGCATGTATGGGTTCATTCCTTTACATAAAACCGATAACCCCTTTGTGTTACCTCTGATCTATTTTATTCCCAATTTATCAAAACTCTTATCCTCTCTTCATTGCTCTTTCTCGACTATTCAACCATTTTCAGATTTTAAATGACAGGGTGACCTGCAACAATACATCAGTCAATAAAAGCACTGCACCAAGAAAGCATGGCTAAGTAGGATAAAGTGGCAAACAAGGCGGCACTACTGATAATGTTCCATACCCCGCCCTGCGTTCGAATGGCATTCTTTCAGCTAAAAGCGGTCCCGCATGCACAAATTGAACCAAATAATAACTCCTTGTGAATACCCGTCCACCCCCGTTCCACCCTCACCCCCATTGCTTCCAATCATATACCGAAATGGCGCATTGGGATAAGCTCTCATAAAGGACAACGAGCAATGCCACAAAGTCAAGCAATTGTAAATAAACGTGGCTAGTCAAGGAACAGAGCCTGGATTATGTGCGTCCCTTCCCCTCCGTCCCAATAATTTCCAGCATGTCAGATTCATCTGGGGAGTCTAGCAGTATTTGCGTCATAGCTCCCCAGACCAACATGGCTTCAGCAGCCCTCTCGCCCCTGGGTTTTTTCTCATAAGTGCCTCTTCAGCACCAGCCTATTCACTAAGGCCCTAATTCCAAGCCTCTACTTTTGGGGGTCTGTGGCTAATCCAATGGATCACTAATCTCTGCTTTGCCACAATGAGCTCCAGCTGTGCCTACCTCTTACCTAGTGTTTTTTTAGGGTTATCGGGGGGGGGAGGGGGTACCCTAGCAGGAAACTAAGCATTCGTCTGGGGACGTCCTAGCCAGTAACCTGTTTAATACCCCTTCTCTCACACTTTGCCTCTACCCACCATGTTTCAGTCGCCATTTTACTACCACTTTAAAAGAGAAAAAAAGAATCCATTTCATCACTGTTCGAGGCATATGAGCTGCAGATTACACACTATGCATAGATCGCCATCTAGTGTTGGGTCTGGATGTTTGCACTTGTTTTTGTCCTGGAAAGTCTTTGGAAGTCACGAGGTAGGTGACTCCTCCTTAGGATGATGGTGCGCATGGGCATCGGCTCCATCTTCAGATTGTTTTTTTCCGCATCGGGTTCGGATGTGTTTCTCGCGCTCCAGTTCGGAACCGTTACCGATTCCTGTTTCGACGCGCAATCCTTCACCCTTTCGACGGTAGTGTCTCGATCGCGAACCCTAATCGGCATGCATCTCTACAAGTCCTTGGCTCCGGTCGTCGAAGAAGGCCTTCGGGCCGACCTGAGTCTTGGCATCTGGCTCATGGAAAGGACGCCTTTCAAAAAGTGTCCTTGATGTGGGTCGAAGTTTCCCCACACCATTCTGCATGAGGTGTGTAACCTCTGCCTCTCTCCCGAGCACGAGGCCAGAGACTGTCCGGCTTGTTCCTCTTTCCACTCGAAGAAGACCATCTGGGATCGACGAGCTGGAAGGACCATGGCTCGCTCGTCCAGTTCGATCCCTGACGACATCTTCCAAGAGGGCGTCGATGTGCCAGAGGAGCGGGTCGAAGAAGGCCTCTGAAGCTGATGACTCTGACGTTGAAGAAGTGACTCCAGCTCAACGGGTCACAAGTAGAGACGTCGACACCGACCCACTCCCTACAACAACAAAGGCTTCGGTCACACCTTCACCTTCGGGCTCAGGTGCACACCGACACACTGCTTCCCATGCCCCGCCTTTGGGCCCGGCAAAGAAGCCTACCAAGCCTTCCGGCGACTCGGGCTCGAGTCTGCCTGCCACCGGCGCCCAAACCCAATCATCGGCACCAACGAAGAAGCCGCACCCATCCTCGGGGCTGACCGCTACTTCCACCCCGAAGCCCTCTGCACCGAAGACACCGGCCCGTGACTCCCCGGCACCAAAAAAACACTCAAAGCCGACGAAGAAGCCACTCCCCAAAAGTTCGTACTCACACTTGGAGTTGAAGAAACCATCGACACCGAAAAAGCACACAGAGACTGGTAAACCACACGGCTCGAAGCCCAAAACCTCTCCGGAGCCGGCGCCGAAAAAGCCCTCGATGTCGACACCGAACACCCAACCTTCTTCAGAAGAGCTGTTTCGACTAGACCCTCAACAAAAAACTCGCAAAAGACCCTAAAACTGGTCAATTAACAGTTCCAGATAAAGACCACTAGACATGCCTGCATCAGCTCCACATACCGATTAGAATCCCTTCTCCACCTCCCCCTCCACCTCCACCTCCCCAACCTCGTTCTTCTACTCCATCCCCTACACCAGTAGACAAGACGACACATATGATGACACAGGAGACTGTGACAACGACCTGCCACTAGATGACCCCAGTCCACCAGGTTCCCCTGACCCCTGGGATGACTATAATACGCCTAATGTCCCTAATTTCCCGCAAGAGGACATCTACCCCTCTAGGCCTTCCCCACCAGAAGACACCATGGGCTTTAATCAGCTGATACACCGGGCTGCCCAGTACCATGGGGTCGACCTGCATAAAGAACTGGTCGAAGAGGATTTTTTAATGGACACTTTCGACACCACCCAAAGGTCCACATCCACTTTACCCATGCTCAAAAGGGTTATTAAACATGCTACAGAAGTATTTAAGGACCCTGTCAGGGCTTGAGTCATCAATCCTAGAATTCAGAAAAAATACAAAGCTGCCCCTACAGACCTAGCTTACATTAAGGGCCCTGTTCCATTAGACTCTATGGTGGTCTCAAATACTAGAGAAAGGGCTAAGTCGCAGACATCAGGTGATGCAGCTCCGCCTGACAAAGAGTCTAAACTCCTGGACGCCTCTGGCAAAAGAACAGCGTCACAGGCAGCTAACATTTGGCGCGTCGCAAACACTCAGGCCCTGATAGCCAGATACAATAGGGCTCACTATCATGAGTTGGAGTCCCTACTCCAATACCTCCCGGACAAATACAAACATAAGGCCAACGACCTAGTACAAGAAGGTAAAATTATCACCAACACCTACATCCGGTGCACTCTCGATGTGGCAGATACGGCATCCAGAGCAGTAAACACAAGCGTCTTTCTCCGCAGGCATGCATGGCTACGCATTTCCGGTTTTAAACCCGAAGTGCAAAGCTCTATCCTCAACCAACCATTCGACCAACAACACCTTTTTGGCCCTAATGTCGATGCATCCCTTGAGAAGATGAAAAAGGACACAGATACAGCCAAATCAATGGGAGTCTTGCAATCGCAAGCTCCCAGACGTTCTTTTCGTCGCTCATCCTACAAGGGCAACTCCAGGTGATACTCGTCTGATACCCAATCCACCTTCACCAGAGGTTATCAGAGAGGTGGATACAGAGGCAACAATAACAAGGGCAGAGGCAAGACTAACAACGCCTCCACCCCTGTCCAATGACTTCCCTCCGCTTCCCCCGGACCATTCCACTCCTGTCGGGGGAAGACTACAACAGTTCCTTCCTGTCTGGACTAACATCACCACAGACAGGTGGGAGTGACAAATAGTTCAATCAGGTTACTGTCTCGAACTTACCTCTACCCCCCCAAACATTCCACCCAAACAGCGTCCAATGTCAGCAGAACATTTGTCACTACTGAAACAAGAGATAATTTCCTTACTACAAAAAAGTGCAATAGAACTAGTTTCCCTACATCAACAAAACACTGGAGTTTACACCCTGTATTTTTTCATACCAAGGAAAGACGGCTCTCTGAGACCTATTCTAGACCTCAGGCCACTAAACCTATACATACAGTCAGACCACTTCCACATGGTCACACTTCAGCAAGTCCTCTCTCTACTTTCACAGGGCGACTTCCTAGCTACCTTAGATCTCAAGGACGCCTATTTCCATATTCCCATTCATGTAGCTCACAGAAAATATCTCAGGTTTGTAGTGGACAGGCAGCACTATGAATTCAAAGTACTCCCTTTCGGAGTCACAACAGCACCACGGGTATTCACAAAGTGCCTAGCAGTAGTCGCAGCCCATCTAAGGAGACCACACATTCACGTCTTCCCATACCTCGACGACTGGCTCATAAAAGCCAGCTCGCACAACCAGTGTGTTCATCACACTCACGCGACTATCCAATTACTCCACAACATGGGGTTCACAATAAACCACACCAAGTCTCATCTGCAACCCCCTCACACGCAACAGTACCTCGGCGCCACAATAGACGCCTCAAAAGCGCTAGCCTATCCCAGTCCAGCCAGGATAGCAAGCATTCTCGCTCTCCTACCCAAATTTCAGCCGCATCACTCTCTTCCGGCTCGGGTGTTCATGCAGCTCATAGGGATGATGGCCTCTTGCATATTCATAGTGCCTCACGCAAGACTCCAGATGCGTCCCATACAAGAGTGCTTAGCACGCCAATGGAACCAGGCTCAAGGTCAGCTAACATATCTGGTGTTGATAGACGGTCGCACTCATCGCTCTCTGCAGTGGTGGAACACCAAAAACCTTTCCAAAGTACGTCCGTTCCTAGAACCAGTTCCTCAAATTGTCATGACAGCGGACGCATCGCTCTCCGGCTGGGGAGCTCACCTATTACATCACACCATGCAAGGCAGGTGGACATCTCAACAAAAGTTATTCCACATCAATCACCTGGAATTACTGGCCATATTCCTAGCCTTAAAAGCATTTCAAAAACAAATATCATGCAAGACTGTCCTAGTCCGCACGGACGACATGACAGCCATGTACTACATACAGAAACAAGGCGGGACACAATCTTTGCAGCTCTCTCAGCTAGCACAGACCATATGGAGAGGGGCTATATCTCAGAACATTTTTCTCCTAGCCCAACATGTCCCAGGAGTCCAAAACACCATAGCCGATCTGTTAAGCCGTCAAACGCAACAGATCCACGAGTGGGAACTCCATCCACAAGCTCTTCAACCATTCTTTCAAATGTGGGGGCAACCACAGGTAGACCTCTTCGCCACCCACGAAAACGCCAAATGCCCAAGCTTCGCCGCCAGATACCCACACCCATTGTCCCAAGGCAATGCGATATGGATGAACTGGTCAGGCAGATTTGCGTATGCCTTTCCGCCTCTCCCACTCATACCACTGATGGTGCGCAAACTACGGCAACACTCACTGACTCTCATTCTAGTTGCTCCAACTTGGGCCAGACAACCGTGGTACACCACATTGCTGGAACTGTCAGTAGTTCTGCACCAAAGATTACACCTCTCACCACGCCTCTTAACCCAGAACCGTGGAGAGATCAGACACCTGGACCCAACTCAGCTGAACCTTGCGATCTGGCTCCTGAAATCTTAGAATTCGGTTACCTTAACCTTCCTCCTGATTGTATGAACGTCATTAAGGAGGCTAGACGCCCTACCACTAGAGCCTGCTACGCAGCCAAGTGGAAACGATTTATGATATATTGTCATAACAATAACATCAATCCCCTAGATGTGTCTATCTGCTGCCATAGCGGCATATCTACAAAATAGGCAACATTTATCACTATTTAGGGTACCTGCCTTCAAAGCCTTTATGGAAGGACTCAAAAGGATAATTCCTCCCAGAGTTCTACCCTCACCTGTGTGGAATTTAAATATCGTTCTCACAAGACTAATGGGACCTCCCTTTGAACCTCTACATAAATATGAGCTACAATTTTTAACCTGGAATGTTACTTTCCTAGTGGCCATAAGTTCTCTAAGAAGAGTTAGTGAGCTACAAGCACTAACTATTCAGGAACCATTCTTACAAATCCATCACAATAAGGTTGTTCTCCGAACTAATCCTAAATGCCTCCCTAAAGTCATTTCTCCCTTCCACCTTAATCAATCTGTGGAGTTGCCCGTATTCTTCTCGCAACCACACACAGTCGCAGAAAGAGTTCTTCATACTTTAGATGTTAAAAGGGAATTGCTCTATTACATTGAGAGAACACACCCTTTTTGGAAAACTAAACAACTTTTCGTTTCTTTCTCACCACCACACAAAGGCAATCCCATATCGAAGGCCGGGATAGCCAGATGGATTGTTAAATGCATACAAATTTGCCACCACAAAGCAAAACATAGTTTTTTTTTTTTTAAATTGGTTTTAAATTTCTTTTTATTAAACTGTTCGACCAATCCATGACACAATATATACAAGCAGGCTGTTTCGTCCATCACCGAGACCATTCACCTTCTGCAAGATAAATCACAAGTGATACATTAGTCAATTTAAGGGGTATCTAGAGTTTCTGAGTCCACCTGTCAGCTTGGCAGGAGACAGATGTCACCTCTATAATGATTCCACGCTCCCCACACCTTATTCCATTTCCCAGGGCATCCCCTCGCTATGAACACTGACTTTTCTCTGTACATGCACCAGTCTAGATCTTCCTTCCACTTCCCCAATTGGGGCGAATGACTGGCCCCCCACAGCTGTACGATGTTACGTTTCGCAATCATGTATGCAAGAGTAGCCCATTGCGTGGATTATGTATTGAGATCCGTAGGCTCCCAGACATTTAATAGGCATCTTCGGGCTTCCGGCTGCATGTCCACCCCCAATACAGATCGCAGAATACAATGAATGTCTGTCCAGTACTGTTCTATCTGTTTACAATGCCACAGTATGTGTATGGACGTACCTACTTCCCCACATCCCCGCCTGCACTCTCCACTTTCTGCCCGTCCCATGCGAACCAGGCCCGGACCCGTTACATAGATCCTATGTAAAATCTTAAGCTGCACTAACCTCAGTCTGGCTTGGATTGCGACCACCCTTGGGGAGGTAACCGCTTCTTGCCAGTCTTCATCGTCAAGTTCTAGACCGTCTCCGGTCCATTTCCCTCTGAGGGCCAACAACGGATCCTCCATGTTATTAATCAATTGTCTATATATTAGGGATATGGTCTTTTCTGGAAGATGCCCATCGAGGATTCTATCCTCCAGGGGGGAGGCTTCCGGGAGTGATGTGCCACCAGGCACATGAGTGAGCACTGCATGGCGGATCTGAAGGTAGCGAAAACGCTCAGTGTCCGATAGTTTATATTGCACTTGTAGTGTCGGAAACGGTTGTACTGTTCCTTCTCCCCAGATGTCTTTGATTCGGGAGATCCCTAAAAGGTCTCATTTATCCTTGGATTTCCAAAGGTTACCCAGTTTCTCCGAGCTCCACAGTGTTGTGGCAAGCGTGAGCTTATTCTCCCATTGCAGGTGTTTGGTGACAGTATGTCATACCTGGTCAGCATGTGCTGTAGGTCCGGTCAGCGGGTATCTAAGGGGTTTAGTGTATATTGCTCTAGTATAGTTCCCCCCCCCCCCCCCCCCCCCCCCGGGGGGCAGCCATCTGTCCATGGCATAACCGGGGTCATCCGGGTGCCCATAGATCCCGTGGTTGATTGCTGCTAGCTGAGACACCCAGTAGTACTTCCTTAAGTCAGGCAGACTAATTCCCCATCATACCAGCCTAGGGTCAATTTGGAGAATGCTATACGTGGTCTGCCCTCCCATAAGGGTTGTCTTTGGAGACTCTCGATGTTTTTGAAATAGGACGCGGGGACCAGATCCATCATATTCTGGAGTGCATACAGAAAACGTGGAAGCGCCATCATTTTAAAAAGGACCGCTCTGCCTAACATGGACAGCGGCAGAGATCTCCAGAGCGCGACATCCTCCTGGTGTCTTTGCAGAGGCGGATCCAGATTGCGGGCATAACGGAGTTTCGAGTCTAGGGTCACATAGATTCCGAGGTATCGGAACCCTTCTGACACAATCTGAATCGGGCAACCACCTGGTATTCTAGGCTGTTCACCCTGTAGGACAAATCCCACCGATTTGGGCCAGTTTATAGTAAATCCGAGTACCTTCCAAATATTACTAGCACATCCAGGAGGCAGATCAATGAACCTCTAGGATTTGTGAGGTACAATAGAACGTGTCTGCATACAGTGAGACCTTGTCCTCCCAATCCGGCAACCACCGCAATCCGCGGATGGATCGGTCCTGCCTGATCCAAGCTGCCAAGGGCTCCACTGCCAATGCAACAAGCATTTACAATGCAATAGGTCTCGCAATGACATTGTTTTGAGCTATTGGCATTGAAAATGTTATTGCTTTTTTTTTTCCCTTCGTGAAGTAATGGCGTTGTAAATGACAATGACCCCTGCATACAAACATACATAGAAACTGCACTACAAACGGGCACACATGCATGCACACGCTGAGACACACACACCCCGTGAGACAGACACACTAATACATAGAGGCACACGGGTGTACCGAAGCACGTGATCACACACGCAGGCACACTGAGTCACAGGCACACTGACGCTTTGGGTCTGGCAGACTAGCCGACACACCACACTGTCAAACTGAGTAGAGGCGCACACATGCTGAGAGGGATGTTTTAATTATCAAGCTCAAGGTGCTCACTGTAAAAGTCAAGAGGAGTGGAAGACTGACTTGACATTATAAAGTTGAAACTCAGGAGTTACACACGTCTGCAACATATGCTCAGCCTCCTGAGCTAATTTTGTGTCAAGAACAGATATACCGGAGACCTTGACCGATGCACTTCCATTGTGAGCCTGGGGATGCTGATGGTAAGTGCTGCACTTTCCAACATCATCCTCAGGCCCGGGGTGGGTGTTGGTAATGATGATATATAGACTCACCATCTGGAAAGGCTGTAAGTACCCGGGGGAGGTCGTGTAAATCCCGGAATTCTTCCTGTATTTCTCATTTCTCCATTTATTTTTCCTTCCTCTCCTCTATCCTGGTTTCTCTCCAGCTCTAGTTCCTTTCTTTTTTACCCACTCTTTCTTTCTCTGCTTTTTTCCTTTGTTTTTTTCCCGTCTTCATTCTTTTTCTACTTGTTTTCAGCCTTATCTTCTTTCCATGTCTTCATCGTTTCTCCTACGTTATTCTTTCTCTGTCTTGTTTTCTTGTTGTATTCACTTACTGTACATTCCTCGTTCTTTTTCTCAACTACTCACATTTCCTCAATGTTTCTCCTTCTTTGTTTCTTTGATATTTTCTTTTTTGTTCTACTCTTTCTTATCCCATTTCTTGTTTGCCCTTTACTCAATTTTACTCCTTTTCTCATTTGATTTTTTTCTTGATTTTTTTTTTGCACTAAAACCCTTGAAGCACCTAAATGCAAGTTTACCTTCTATTGCTGAAACAAATTTAGAAATGTACTACTTAAAGCTTCATATTGTTTAGAAAAAGCAAAATAATTATGGTTTATCACAAATGGAAATGCTTACAAAATAAATAGTAAACCTGGAGTCATATCTGTAATAAATCAGCGAAAGTGACTGCTACGTAACACTCCAGTCCCGAGATCTCTGGCTGGCAAGGAACTTCTCTAGACACCACAGGGCTGCGGGGCCCTTGTGAGAGAATTCCGAGTTTACTCTCTCTCCGTGCAACGAACCTCAGAGCCTCACATTATGCATGGCTGCAGTCCTAAACAATACCAAACATGGCCAGTCCTGCGCCCGCTGCCTCCCCTTCGCCAACCCAATGCCACTCAATCTCCTTGGCAACGATAAAGGCTGCCATGCCAGCAGAAATGTCTGCTGTGGAGTAGGTTGTGTGGAGACAGCCTCTCTGCACCCTACCCTACAGCAAACCAGACTTCCTACGGGCACAAACCAGCTCCTGCCAAACGATTCCGTTCTACAGGGGAGCAAAGCAAGGGGTTTAGCGAAGAGGCAGGGGAGGGGGAATAGAAGGAAATTAGGATTGGGCAGACTGAAAAATGGGAGGAGGAAGCGCGCAAGGACGGGAAGGAGGGAGAGCTAGGAATGGTAGCTCCAAGAAGAGGGGCCGTGGGAGGGGAGGAATAGAGGAAATGGGGAAGGCGGGACAAGGCGTGGGTGGGATAAAGGCAAGAATGGTGAACGTGAGAGGCAGTGCCTCTCTTCCCATTCCTCACTCCCATTCCTTCGCCACTCTATTTCTCGGCGCGAGTCTTCGTGCCCCTTTATCGCACTTTCCCGCCATTTCCTGCCCCCTTCTGTCTGTTCCCTTCCTCCTCCCACCATCACTCAGCGCCCCTCCCTAGCCCTGATGCTGTTTCCACTTTTGCTTGTGATTCCTTTGTTTACAGAGCGTGGCTCGGGTGACTTAGAAGCGCGTCCAGACAGAGAGGCCCCGCCGCCTCACTCACATCCGAGGGCTGCAGTGCATGGGAAATCAATATTATTTTTTTTGCATATTTTATATAGCGCAAACTCGACCCGAAGGTATTGGAGCGCTGTACATGAGCACCGTATTTACATTACATATTCAGGCAGGGGGAGATTTAAGTGATTTGCCCAGAATCACAGGATGTAGACGCGACCTCGAGGCTCGAACCCTGGTTTCCAGCACCAAAGTCGGCAGTCTCCCTGCTCATGCACCTCGAGGCAAAAAACACAGAGACAGACTATAACCTGCTCCCCAAGGACACCTGTTATTGGACTACTGTCCTCCGATTTACCAACTACGTCCAAAGGTCAATAGTCAACCCATTGACGCAAGACCACACAGTCCCCCTGTATTCCACAGCGTGCTCCCAAGATCAATACTGTCAGCGCCCAACCCCTGTACCTAACCATTATTCGTCCTTCCATCTCGACCGGAGCTCGATCTTATTCCGGTGTCGCTCGCCCTCTTCCATTGTCTCGTGCCCCAGTGCCACTGGGGGGGGACGACTGTCCATCCAGTCAGATGCCACTTCCGGATTGTCGAAAATCCATGCTCTGCCCTCAACCTCAACTCGAAGTCTCGCCGGGAACATCATGGCATATTTCAGTTCTTTGTCCCTGAGTTTCTTCTTGACCGCGAGGAAGTTTCGTCGTTGCCTTTGCATCAGCTGCGTGAAGTCAGGAAAGAAGGAAAGAGTGGCATTCTCATGCAAAACGTACTTTAACTGTTCCTGCTAGAGCCCACTCTACAAGAAAAATAGGGGCTTCTATGGCATTTTTAGGGAACATTCAATTAGATGACATCTGCAAAGCAGCTACATGGTCTACACGGCACACGTTCACAAAACACTATTGTGTAGATGTGCAAGCAAAGCAACAAGCTAGTGTGGGCCAAGCTGTACTCAAAACCCTATTTCAGACTACTGTAACAGATACTGGTGGCCGCCGCTAATGAATGGGACTGCTATACAATCTATGCATAGTGTGTAATCTGCAGCTCATATGCCTCAAACGGAATATGATACTCACCAGTATGCATCTGTTCTTGGCATGTAGAGCTGCTTCAGATCTACACACACCCACCCGCCTCCCCGGCTTCCTTTATCTGTTCCAGTATTATCTTATTTAGATACAGCATACAAGGGCATCTTCCTGTTTCTTACAAAGCTCCATCATTTCCCTGCTGGCGAAAAACAATCTGAAGATGGAGCCGATGCCCATATGCACTATGATCCTAAGGAGGAGTCACCTACCTCGTGACTTCCAAAGACTTTCCAGGACAAAAACAAGTGCAAACATCCGGACCCAACACCAGATGGCGATCTATGCATAGTGTGTAGATCTGCAGCTCTACATGCCAAGAACAGATGCATACTGGTAAGTAGCATATTCCTTACTTGTAGACCTTTCCTACCTTCTTTTCTTTAAATAAATAATCAAAGATTTTATATTCAAGGAAATCAGGGTATAGAGGTTCAGAAACAATGTTCTTGATCCCCTACATGCTCCCTTCACCAGCCGATAGTAACGTTTCATATAGCGCTTACTTTTGGTACTGAAAAAGTGCTGTCATCATAGGTAGGTGCAGGTAAAACACGTAAATATCTTCCTGCTTGTTTAGCAGATATTATCAACACAATAAACTAAAACAACACAAAGTAGTCACCGTTGTCATCAAATGGAGTTGCTAGAACAAAATCTCCACCAGGTAACAAGTCTTGAATCAAACCTCTCCGGTGACACTGCTTCCAACATTTTGCAGTCATTCCTAAACTCTCTCATTTCCTTGTAAGTTGATACATGCTCAGCTCCAACCTTAAGATGCGTCTAAAACATGCAGTTCAGTCTCTTAAAAGTGTTGATTTGAACTTGACACAGAGACTGGTAAGCACAAAGAAATTAATATGAAGCGTATATTAGTTTTATGGATACGCGCCTCTATACCTCATGCGCATCAACACTCACGGCGGCTTCCCGTTCTAAAGAAATCTGACCAGCGCAATGACGCATTGTGACGTTCCTTGCTAATCGTCACTGGAACGCGACAACGCCGGGATAGACTTGATAGAAAGCAAATCCAGATTCGGGAAAGGTGCACACTGACACACGTTGCTGGAATTAACAGCCTCCGTCACTATGGTCACGCTGGTTGCCAAGGAGTTCATATAAACAATGGAGGCGCTCGCAGGTCTCGTGAATTACCAGTAAGTCGAGCAATAACAATAATGATGTAGTTAGCCGTTACACATCACTGTCAGGAACACGCTCTCCATTGCCTTTAAAAGTGTCGCTTCACATAATTGCCTTTGTCTGATGGGAATTTAAACTTGAATGTTGTTCAAGACTGTTACTGTTGCCTTTCCAGTGTAGGGAATCCATATGACGTTTCGCGCTGTTGCTTCACACTATGGTCACTAAAATTCTTCACAGATTCCTTATTCCACACCATGGACATCTGCATTAACAGCGCTCCTCAATAATTACTCCTTCACGACTCCGACTCACTGAAAGTGACAGCCCACACAAATGCAAATAATAACTTGTTTCATGAAAAGGCGAGGTATCTGCACAACAGTGCAGCGCTGTCACCAAGATTCGAGCCACTCATACAGCTGCACACTTCTTCGCAGTTGCGGCTTTTACCTTTAGTGTAACAATTCATGTCCACGCTATTGACAACTTTGTAGGCAGTGTGCAAGTCCCATATGCCAAATGTCACTTCATGTGGACTGTCAGTTCAAAATCCCACGTCAAAAACGTTCATTATATATAGTCTGTAGTCAGGTTTCAAGCCACGCAAGCCACATAATGTCCGACGCCAGACACATACCTCTGTGGACTGTCTGTTGGAAATGACACCAGTGGGGCATCCAAGGTGTTGCACAGGCTTAATTTTCAGGCTTCTTTTCGGACTCTGGCTATCTTCTTTTAGTTCCTTGTGTAATTTCTTGGCTCTTCATGCATGGTTCTTTTCAAAATCGTTGCCATTTTTGTAACTGAAAAAGTGCTGTTATCATAGGTAGACCACTAGCCAAAGATGTAGTTAAGTAGATTTATTAGTTCAGGTAAGATGGTACAGGGTGCCCCACCGGGAGCAGCATCCTGCTGCTCAGCCCCACTCAATCTAACCGATTACTCATTCAAATCGTGCACACACACCCAACGTTCTATGACATCACACTCATGCAGGCTGAGCAGCCAGGACTAGGAAGCATAGGATATAACACTTACTATCGCAGTCTTGCATCTTTATAGGATTGTAAAACTCAGATGCCAATGAACGCTAGGAAACTCGTTTTATCACACCAGACAGTTGAAAGGCTATTTCGGCCTCACTAATCAAACTGGTGACTTGCATGGCGAGCACAGAGCTCAGCCGCCGCAGGCACATTAACTCGCCAAAGCACTTGTCCGACAGAAAACACAGTGCACTCTTAAATAGGAGCCCTCCAGAGGCCCAGGCCTGCTGCTTTGCGGTGGATGATGTGCAGAGCCTTGGGTAGCGGGACCACCCCGGAGCGCATGGGGCCTTCTCGGATACTTCACTGGCAGCTTCCAGAGGAGGGTCAAGGACAAACTTTTCCCTGCAGATTTCGTTAATGAGATGTTGCTAATCATAAGCTTGCGCTGAATCCTACAGTGCTGGTGTCCTCGCGTGCCGCTCTGACATAAACTTACTGAGCGCCTGTGGTAAGGGGATGCCCAGGACAGAGGCCCGATGTTAACAAGCGAAGTAAACAAGGCAGAAGATACGGCATGCACGAGTAAAAGTGATGCTGTGCGTGAGCAAAATCTCCAGTCCGGGTGGGCGAGCCGGAGGGGAGACAGGGAGGGGACCAAAAAGCCTCACTGCAAATCAAAAGTGCACATTTAACATAAAGTGTGACACGCACGCCAATGAAAAGCAGAGGTGGAGCTCCACCCCACTTCCAAAAGCAACCCGACGACCATAGATCTCGCAGAGAGAGCAGCGCATGCGCTTCAACGCTAGGCCAGAACTAAAAACTGTTATTGTGCGATTAGATACAATTGTCTAATCGGGTCTATCAAAAACAGTTTTCCCCCTTTACATTGCTGGCACTGCCACTGAATGGCTTGCCTCTTACATCTCATCGCTTATTCTGCATTGGTGTTTTCCCAGTCCTTGCCCACCTCTCTTCCGCTGGGCATCCCCCATGCATTAGCCCTCGGCCTACTACTCTGCACGTCCTTCCTGAGTGGTATTACATTATACTTTGGATTCTGATGGCACAGATGTTCTTAGTCTGCTCCTTTCTCGTGGCCCAAATACTTACTCCAGTTTTGTAATGATTAATAAATCTATGTCTGAATTATCCATGGTCTCCTCCAACTCATTGCCATTGTGTTCATTAATATAAATTCCAGCTAATGTCCTTCCTCTTCTGCTAGAAATTCCAGTGTACCGCTCAATAGCCCTCCATAATATTCCTCACCTTTATAATAATACCAGGCTCAAGGCTGGATCTGGATTCCAAAGTATTTGGTCTGTGTACTGGTAGGTGGCCCTGTGTGACTCTGCAATTACCTTGCACTTTCTTGAAAGTGAAGGTGCCAATGTGTACCTATGTGCCACCCTTCTGCGCCGGTTCCTTTCTTTACTACCCCTCGCTCCAGATCTGGACCTCCACACCCAACCAAAGACTGTGTGCAGGGGAAAATGTCTCTGCCCTAGATGACCAGTTTTAAACTGTGCCATGACTGAAGAAAGCAGATGTCTGTCATTGATCTGCACTATTTTGCTTGTCGTGCTTTCGTTTTGGTCACAATTAGAAGTTGTGTGACAAATGCCCCCCAATGTGTCAGAAAGTGATCGGGAAACAGATATCAAAGCTCTACATAATGGAACACAAGAAGTGTTCATCATGAAGCCGTGTTCCCTCTCCAGGTTTCAGGGCTCTTTCTACTCCAAATCGTCATCCTGTGTCAGATTCAGATCTAGTCCTCGACTAAGTCAAAGTCTCAACACAAGCTCAAGAAGGCCAGGCGCATTTCTTTCCCTCTCACCAGTCTAGATCAGACGAGATGCCGCACAGTCAGCACTCTGAGGGCCCAATTGCTCTGGCTTTATCCGTCTCACGAGATGGACAACTTGCTCAGTCTTCTTTTATGTTGATGTTGGATTGTACATTGCCCTACAAAATGCTAGTGGGTTGGACATTACTCCTGAGAGTGATTTAGAATCCCCATAAGTCAGAAGAAATTGCCTATCAATCAATCAAGACATTTGTAGAGCGCGCTACTCACCCGTGAAGGTCTCAAGGCACTAAGGGGTGGGGGGAGCAGCTACTGGTCGAACAGCCAGGTCTTGCGGAGTCTCCTGAAGGTCAGCAGGTCTTGGGTCTGCCGTAGGTGGGCGGGGAGGGTGTTCCACGTCTTGGCAGCGAGGTGGAAGAATGATCTGCCGCCAGTGGTCGTTCCACGGGGGCGTGGGCGAGGTTGGCAGAGCGAAGCTGGCGGTTCGGGGTGTAGAAGGATAGTCATTCATTCAGGTATGCTGGTCCGGCGTTGTGGAGTGCTTTGTGGGCGTGGGTGAGGAGCTTGAAGGTGATCCTCTTGTTGACCGGGAGCCAGTGCAGGTCTCTCAGGTGGGTGGTGATGTGGCTGTGGCGAGGGAGTCCGAGGATGAGGCGTGCGGAGGCGTTTTGCATGCGTTGGAGTCTCTTCTGGAGTGTGGCCGTGGTTCCTGCGTAGAAGGCGTTGCCGTAATCCAGCCTGCTGCTGACGAGTGCTTGGGGGACTGTCCTTCTGGTTTCGGTGGGGATCCATCTGTAGATCTTTCGGAGCATGCGGAGGGTGTTGAAGCAGGAGGAGGAGACGGCGTTAACTTGCCGGGTCATAGAGAGCGTGGGGTCCAGGATGAAAGCCAGGTTGCGTGCGTGGCTGGTGGGAGTCAGGGCAGTTCCCAGCGTGGCTGGCCACCAGGAGTCGTCCCATGCGGAGGGGGTGGATCCGAGGATGAGGACCTCTGTCTTGTCCGAGTTCAGCTTCAGCCGGCTAGTCTTCATTCAGTCTGCGATGGCCTTCATTCCCTCGTGGAGGTTAGATTTGGCGGTGGCCAGGCCTTGGTGAAGGAGAGGATCAGCTGAGTATCGTCGGCGTAGGAGACGATGCTGAGGTGGTGTGCTCGGACGATGTTGGCGAGCGGTGCCATGTAGATGTTAAAAAGGGTCGGGCTGAGGGATAATCCTTGGGGTATGCTGCAGGTGATCGTGGTGGCTTCGGATCGGAAAAGGGGAAGGCGGACTCTCTGGGTTCTGCCAGTGAGGAAGAAGGTGATCCAGTCCAGGGTTTTGTCTTGGATCCCTGCGTTGCGCAGGCGTGTGCGAAGGGTGTGATGGCAGACAGTGTCGAAGGTGGCCGAGAGGTCCAGGAGGATGAATGCCGCGGTTTCGCCGTTGTCCAGTATGGCTGTGATGTCGTCAGTGGCGGCGATGAGGGCGGTTTTGGTGCTGTGGTTGCCTACAGCAGAAGCTTTTAAATTGCAGCTGCCTACAATAGAAACAAAAGCTAACTTGTTGACCAGAATCTTGCTAGCCTATCTCATTCAAAATCTGCCCCAGGAAATTCATGAGCAAAGTCAACTGGAATGTATTCCCTTCTTATCATCCAGTTATGGAGTCCAAGCGCATTGAGGCATATGGTAAGAGTATTTCCTCTACCAGTTTAGCCCTACTCTTTCTGAACGTGGTCTGCTGATTGGGCTATTATACACACATCCTTTGGGACAATGCCATTGAAATCCTAACACCTGTCCTTGAGGAGTTAAGGGGAACCTTTGCCCAAATGATTCAGAACAGACAAGACCCTGCCAAATATGTGTTAAGGGCCTTAATGCAGTGGACTACATGGGCATCCGTGTCGTCCTCAGGTGGTGTTCCTGGATGGTTACAGAATTTTCAGGCAGTGCCCAGGTCTCTCAAATGGACTAGAGCTTTGAAGGATTCAGACTCTTTGGGGAAATGTCTGACTGCTTTAGAACGTTTTCAGAGACTGCCACATTACTACCTACTCCCTAGGCTTGCTCTCACTGTCCTGTAAGTTCCACCAGGAGTACCAAAAGTTTAGAGGCTATTTGCAGCATCTGGCTTATCGTCCGCTCTAGCCCTCATAATCAATGTATCAGCCCACTCAGATGGCTCTAGTGGGACGTGGTGGTGGCGCAGCATGCGGGCCCACTAAGGGCAACATTCTTCAACCTCCTCCTTGCCAGCCGGCCCTTCAAAGCTGCTATGATCCTGTCTTGCACGACCACTCGCAGCAGTCTGTGGCAGGATTCGATATTTCTTCCTGGCTGGAAATCTATCACTTCAAGTTAATGGGTGTTGCAATAGAAAAATTACTTTATAACAGATGATCATAATCTTAAACACAAACTTTCAGAATCAGACAAGTTGTTAGAGAAGAAAAAAGAACAGAATTAGAGCAATTTTTAGATGCAGAGGTCCTGTAAAAATATTCTGGTGCACAGCCCACAACACCCTGTGGACCGGGCATCATATGGAATTTATCTTTGACAGGGTTTCAGTTTCATGATTTGGGAGCAGGCATAAAATGGTTACAGCAGCTCACATTCAGTATGAGCCAGGTAGCTGGTTTTGGACCCACACATTATTTCAGTATAGTAGCTTCCTTTGTTGTTGCTGAGTTCCTTTGGAAATGTGGTTGATGCATACATACTGAATTGTTTAACGAGTCCTAGCATTGGATTGGTGCTGAAAGGCCAGCTTAAATTCTGTGTAAGTCAGACCTTGTATGAAATCCAAGAAGCATTTAAATGGAATAAAATGGAAAGACCTTATGAAGTTTCATAGCTAACTTCCTGATTTTCAGGGCCATGGAGGTCCAATTCCAATCAGAAAATGTACTGCAAACGTGAAGTTTAAAAAAAAAAAAAAAAAGTGTACCTAAGTGCAAAGTGTAGACTATTACCGGTTGAGATTCTTTTAGTGTTGTAGAAGGTTGGGAACTCCTAAACAACAGATAAAATTAGACACCTGTTTTGATCTGAGCATCTTTGTTAATTTCTAGTTTGCATTTTTAGAGAGAGAGACCACTTCGCAATAGCAAAATAGATCTTGAATTCGATGCCCAAGTACCTGATTTCCCTTAAGTGAGCACTCCCTCTCCTAATCTCACATGTAAGATCAATTAAAATGAAAACACCCACATAATCTGTTGATCCTATAGGCAAACAGAGTGATCCTCCCTACCACTTGACTACTGAATTACCTCTAAGGGATGCTCTCTGTTCGCTTGGAATAGGTCCACTTGCTCTTTTTCATGTGAGGGGATTATATCAACATATATTCATGATTTTATTTTGAAGAAACTTTACTAATTCATCCATGCTGTCATTGTAGGTGTACCTCTAATGACATGAAGTGCATCATTCGCCTGATAAAGCATGATCTGAAGATGAATGCTGGTGCTAAACATGTGTGAGTATACAGCAGCTCCCACAGTTGAATGTGTAGGCTAATAATCCTATTCCATTCAGGAAATACACCTGTGCCCAAGGCTCATTCCCCAGACTGGATAGCACTCAGTAAAACAATGTAAAGCTGCATCTGTACCTTTGCCTGCTGGTTTCCTGCTGAGGAGACCAAATGTGTTTTTCTGCGTTGTATGGGGTCTGTGGCAAACCTTAATGACCTCGACCTTTGATGAGGGCCTTATTGCACATAACATCTGATATGAGGTATTTCTAGGTTTGTGGCTTCTCAGGGGGTCATTTTGAAGTTGTCAGGTGCTAAGCATCCACCAGAGGCCTCATCCTCCAACCTCACAATTTCCGTACTGTAATTAGTAGGAGTGGAACTGCATGGTGTTTTTGTGGTAGAGCCGCAACTGGTTCTGTCAGCGGAATTTCTTGGCCTGACATCTTTTGTCCACCATGAAGTTCAATTAGGGTGCAGCTGCCATACATGATTTGTCCTTCCTATCACAGCTTAGTGGCCCTGGGAAGGAAAATATGAAAATGTCTCTGACAAGCAAATCCACAGTATGCTTGTGTCTGAAAAACAAAACGAGAATGCAGAGTGTGCTTCCTTAACAAGGATGCCCACGTGCTATTCAACTGTGATGCAAGAGTATCATCCACATTTCATAATCAAAATCCCAGCCAGGAAGGCCGAGGTCTCTAAATGTAGCAGATGGTCTTTTGCTTGTGGCAGAGCCCAGTCCTTGATCCCTCTCTTTATAAATCTGCTTGCCCATGGTAAAGCTAAGTCACTCATGTTTAAAGTGAATTCAGTAGCTCTGCTTTTAATGTGCTATTACATGCAACCATCATTTTTGCTTTCTTGTTTGCATGCCATATTAAAAAGCACCCTTTTGCCAGTACTTGGTTTTTTTAAAATTACATCTACATTGTGATCTTCTTGCTTTCACGTTTATTATCCAGAGAATTATTGATAAAACCCATTTGACTTAGAAAAGTTACCAGAGCTTTAACTTGTTGATTCTGTAGAGGCAGCACAATTCAAATTCCAATTTAGAAAATGGCCTTTGAACCAGAATTGCTTTATGATACCTTCACAATCAGAGTGTAGATACCAAATGTCCATCCAAATAATTTTAAAGAGGGAGATGAGAATACAATTCATAAACATTTAAGCATTGTGTTAGAAATGATTGCAGGAAGCTGGCTTTTTTATGTAATGTATGAAAAAGAGGTACACTATGCAGGAAGTCCAGACGACCCTAATTGGCTTACAGGGATAACATTAATAACCCAGAATGCTCTCTTTTGTGTCTTACCCTTAGAGTTACTACACCACCTATATGACTACTTTCTGTGGGGAGTAGGCATAACCCTGTCCCAGAGACCCACATTTCACCACAGCCAACATGGTGAAATCCTAATTTTCATGTTCACTTCAGACATCCCACCTTAGGGATCTGACTAGCCTGGAGGTGCAACACACCTCCTGGATTAGCTAATTTCCTGCCTGTCCTGGTGCCAAATGGGCATCAGGGCAGGGGGTGGCATGTCCCAGGTTTGGGGAATCCGGGTTTGCAGATCAAAGGCAGCAAGGGCTTTGAAGCTCCTGGCCTTGCAGGGCTCAAACATCATTTAATTTTTACTAGACCTTCAGGTCTAGTAACCTACAAAATCTACTCGACCTAACTGAAATGCACTTGACATCTTTCTGTGAAAGCAAGCAAATGTGACAAGTTAACAAGATTTAAAGGCATTTTTAATGCTCATTTACTTTGTGAGCAATAAAGATGCCTTTAAATCTTGCTCTCTTGTCATATTTCCTCTGCTTTCAGAGAAAGATGTCAAAAGTCAGTGTTCGAGGCATATGAGCTGCAGATTGTACACTTAGCATAGATCGCCATCTGGTGTTGGGCCCGGATGTTTGCAGTTTGTTTTTCTTCTTGGACAGTCTTTGGAAGTCACGAGTTTGGTGACTCCTCCTTCGGTCCGTACTGCGCATGGGCTTCGGCTCCATCCTCAGATTGTTTTTTTCCGCCATCGGGCTCGGATGTGATACTTCGTGCTCCGGCTTCGAACTTCTACGGTTCCAGCCTCGACGGAAAATCCTCGTATCTTCGAGTTTCTTCATCATCATCTTCATCTCTCGAAGCGGCACTTTTCTCCATCCCGTACATCGGCACCGGCCTTCGGGCCCTCCTCGACTCCGGTCCCGGCCGATGGAAAGGACTCCGTTCAAAAAGTGCCCAAAATGTGGGTCTAAATTTCCCCACACCGACCTCCATCAGGTGTGTAATCTTTGCCTCTCTCCAGAACACGAGGCCAGAGACTGCCCCGCCTGTAAGTCTTTTCGATCGAAGAAAACCATCCGGGATCGAAAAGCTCGACGCACCATGGCGCACTCATCGTCTGCAGCTCCACCGGACATCTTCGGAGACGGCGCCGAAGCTTCGGGGCAAACACACACCGAGCAGGAAGAAGACGTCGTCAGCGCTTCCGAAGCCGACGACTCCGACGTGGAGGACATCACACCGGCGCAGCGGGCCGTGAGTACTGTGCCCCCTCCCACCCCCGCGCCCAAAACCAAAGAGACTCAGGTTACTCCCTCACCTGCCGGCCTGGGCAAAACCAAGACCAAAGCTTCGATCACCCCACCTTCGGGCTCGGTGTCGAAGCATCCAAAGTCTCACGGCAGCTCGGGATCGAGCCAGCCGACGCCCGGTGCCGAAAAACAGCATCCGGCACCGAAGAAAGCCATATCCAGCTCGACTCCGAAGCCACCGGTGCCGAAGCCTGGACTCTCGGTGCCGACCAAACACAAACATAAATCTGTCGGCACCGACGCTCCGACGCCGAAAACTCCTTCGACGCCGAAAAAACAGGAGGCCCCAAAAAAGCATGGCGCACACAAACCATCGAAGCCCTCGGCTCCGAAATCACCGGTGCCGACGGATGATTCGACGCCACTGGCTCTGTTTACACCAGACCCTCTACAAAAGACTCTGTCCAAAGATCCAAAGACTGGACTATTGACTTTAATTATCAAGAAAAGACGCCTTGATACTCCGGCTCCTCCTCCACCACCCAAAAGGAAGGACTCTGCTACTTCACCCCTCAGAGTGCCCTCCCCACTACCGCCTCCCCTACCTCCTCCACCACCTCCACCCCTTCCCCCTCCCAGGTCTCCGCCACCTCCACCTCACTACGATCCGGCCCCATCCCCAGATCCGGATGACGGGGACCCGGACAATTACCCGGCGGACGCCCCAATGGATCCCACTCCACCGGGGACCCCAGACCCATGGGAGGATTACAATAACCCTGATATACCAGATATACCTCAGGACGACCTATACCCATCCAGGCCGTCTCCTCCAGAGGACTCCTTAGGGTTTCATCATTTAGTGCAGAGAGCAGCACACTACCATGGGGTGGACATGCACAGTGAACCAGTGGAAGAAGACTTCCTACTGGATACATTTGACATACAAGACAAATCCACTTCTATTTTACCCATGCTTAAGGGTGTCACCAAGCACGCTACAGAGGTGTTCAAAGACCCTGTCAGAGCCAGAGTACTGAACCCTAGAATAGAGAAGAAGTACAAAGCGGCACCCACAGACCCTGCATACATTAAGGGCCCTGCTCCCCTAGATTCCCTAGTTGTCTCCACAGCTAGAAAGCGGGCTAACTCCCAATCCTCAGGAGAAGCCCCACCGCCAGACAAGGAATCTAAACTTCTGGACGCGTCTGGTAAACGCACCGCCTCCCAAGCTGCAAACATGTGGCGCATTGCAAACACACAAGCACAGCTTGCGCGATATGACAGAGCACACTATGACGAACTAGAGGCTCTTATGCAGCACCTTCCAGAAAAACACAAGCGCAAGGCTCATGACCTAATACAGGAGGGTAAACTATTTACAAACACCTCCATTAAGTGTGCCCTCGATGCAGCCGACACTGCTTCTAGAGCCATAAATACAAGTGTCCTGCTTCGTCGCCATGCCTGGCTCAGGATCTCAGGGTTCAAGCCTGAAGTCCAGGCGTCCATACTCAATCACCCCTTTGACCAGCAAACTCTCTTTGGGCCAAAGGTAGACGAAGCGTTGGAAAAGATGAAAAAGGACACAGACACAGCAAAGTCTATGGGGGCACTCCAAACACAAGCCTCTAAACGTTCCTTTCGACGCTCGTCCTTTCGTGGCACAGGCAGAGGCTCCTCCACCGATAACGCCTCTACCTCCTACAAGTCCCCTCCTCAAAATACCTTTTCAAAGGGCAATCAAAGGGGCGGTTACAGAGGCAACAACAATAAGGGCAGGGGCAAAACCAACAACACCCGTTCTGCCACCCCACCCGCACAATGACTCCCCTCCGCTCCCCCCAGACCATCCCACTCCGGTCGGGGGCAGACTACAAGACTTTATCCACACATGGGAGTCCATAACATCGGACAAATGGGTGACCCAAATCATTCGGTCAGGGTACTGTCTCGAACTAACATCTACCCCACCCAATATCCCACCATGGCACCGTCCAATGTCTCAAGAACATTCCACACTGCTCAAACAAGAGGTACTCTCACTCCTCCAAAAACACGCTATAGAGCAGGTCCCCGTCAATCAACAAAATCTAGGGGTCTACTCCCTATATTTCTTAATACCAAAGAAAGACGGGACCCTCAGACCCATTCTCGACCTCCGGCCTCTAAATGCCTACATACATTCAGACCATTTTCACATGGTCACCCTACAGCAAGTCCTCCCACTCCTCTGCCAGGGAGACTTCCTCACAACCTTGGATCTGAAAGACGCATACTTTCACATTCCAATACACCCCTCTCACAGGAAATACCTCAGGTTCGTGGTGGACGGGCAACATTACCAATTCACGGTTCTCCCCTTCGGGGTCACCACCGCACCACGGGTGTTTACCAAATGCCTAGCAGTAGTAGCAGCACACCTCAGACGTCAACATATTCACGTCTTCCCTTACCTAGACGACTGGCTGATAAAAGCCGCGTCCTACGACCAATGTGTGCAACATACAAACAGCACCATCCAACTGCTCCACCAGCTAGGCTTCACGGTGAACTACCAAAAGTCCCACCTCATACCATCTCACACAAAGCAATATCTCGGGGCCACTATAGACACCTCCAAAGGTATTGCCTATCCAAACTCAGCCAGAATCACAAGCATTCAAGCCTTACGCAAAACATTCCTTCCTCAACACTCTCTTCCAGCAAGAGTGTTTATGAAGCTTATAGGAATGATGGCGTCTTGCATCTTCATAGTGCCCCATGCAAGACTCCACATGCGTCCACTTCAAGAGTGCCTAGCACAACAGTGGAACCAGGCCCAGGGGCAGCTGACGGATCTGGTGTTGGTGGACGGCCGCACACATCACTCTCTGCAGTGGTGGAACACCACAAACCTTTCCAAAGGGCGGCCGTTCCTGGACCCGGTTCCTCAGGTGACTCTAACAGCGGACGCATCGCTCTCCGGCTGGGGAGCGCACCTTCTACACCTCACCATGCAAGGTCTATGGACGCCACAGCAAAAATCGCTCCACATCAACCATCTGGAGCTCTTGGCGATCTTTCTAGCCCTAAAATCTTTCCAAAAACAGATTTCGGGCAAAGCAGTCCTCATTCGCACAGACAATATGACTGCAATGTATTATATCCAAAAACAGGGGGGGACACACTCTCCCCAGCTCTCCCGCTTAGCCCAGAGCATATGGAGATGGGCAATTCCTCAAAACATCTTTCTCCTGGCACAGCACGTTCCAGGCGTACAAAACACCATGGCAGATCTGCTCAGCAGACAAACGCAACAACTACACGAATGGGAACTGCATCCACAAGTTCTTCACCCATTCTTCCAACAGTGGGGGCATCCTCAGATAGACCTCTTCGCCACCCACGAAAACAAAAAATGCCCAAGCTTCGCCGCCAGATACCCACACCCATTGTCCAAGGGCAATGCGATATGGATGAACTGGTCAGGCAGATTTGCATACGCCTTTCCACCTCTCCCACTAATTCCATTAGTGGTCAGGAAGCTACAACAGCACTCCCTCACACTCATTCTGGTAGCTCCGACGTGGGCCAGGCAGCCGTGGTACACCACGCTACTACAACTGTCAGTGGTACCACATCAAAAACTGCATCTATCCCCATGCCTCCTAACCCAGAACCATGGAGAAATCAGGCACCCGGACCCAGCTCAGCTCAACCTGGCGATCTGGCTCCTGAAATCCTAGAATTCGGATACCTTAACCTTCCCCCTGATTGCATGAACATCATCATGGAAGCCAGACGTCCTACCACTAGAGCATGCTATGCCGCAAAGTGGAAAAGATTTGTAATTTACTGCCGTAACAATACAATCAACCCTCTAGATGCATCCATACAGCACATCATATGCTATCTGCTCCATCTTCACAGGTGTAACCTGGCATATTCATCCATACGCCTACACCTAGCAGCGATCGCTGCTTATCTACAAAACAGACAGCATTTATCACTCTTCAGAGTGCCCGCTATTAAAGCCTTCATGGAAGGCCTTAAACGCGTAATTCCTCCCAGGGCACCACCTTCCCCTGTATGGAATCTAAATTTAGTTCTTACACGACTAATGGGTCCGCCCTTCGAACCAATGCACAAATGTGAGCTACAGTTTCTCACCTGGAAAACAGCTTTCCTTGTAGCTATCACTTCCCTTAGAAGGGTTGGTGAAATACAAGCGTTCACCATACAGGAACCCTACATACAAATGCATCACAGCAAGGTCATACTTCGCACAAATCCGAAGTTTCTGCCCAAAGTCATTTCCCCCTTCCACCTCAATCAATCAGTGGAATTACCTGTCTTCTTTTCGCAACCCCAATCTGTTGCAGAAAGGGCCTTACACACACTTGATGTGAAAAGGGCGTTGCTATACTACATACAAAGAACGCAACCCTTCAGGAAGACTAAACAATTGTTCGTTTCCTTCTCTCCACCACATAAAGGCAACCCCATTTCTAAATCAGGGATAGCTAGGTGGATTGTAAAATGCATACAAATTTGCTATCAAAAGGCAAAGAGAACATTATCTGTTCCTCCTAAAGCCCACTCTACAAGAAAGTTAGGGGCTTCTATGGCTTTTCTAGGGAATATACCCTTAGATGACATCTGCAAAGCAGCCACATGGTCTACACCGCACACCTTCACAAAACACTACTGTGTAGATGTGCATTCCAAGCAGCAAGCTAGGGTGGGCCAGGCTGTACTAAAGACACTTTTTCAAACAGCTGCAACGGATACCGGTGGTCGCCGCTAAGGTTGGGTACTGCTATATAATCTATGCTAAGTGTACAATCTGCAGCTCATATGCCTCGAACGGAATATGCTACTTACCAGTATGCATCTGTTCTTGGCATGTAGAGCTGCAGAGTTGTACACGCCCACCCGCCTCCCCGGCTACCTGTATCCGTTCCAGTACATCTTATTTAGATACAACACATGGGTTTCTCACTGTTATTACTACGCTCCATCATTTCCCTGTTGGCAAAAAACAATCTGAGGATGGAGCCGAAGCCCATGCGCAGTACGGACCGAAGGAGGAGTCACCAAACTCGTGACTTCCAAAGACTGTCCAAGAAGAAAAACAAACTGCAAACATCCGGGCCCAACACCAGATGGCGATCTATGCTAAGTGTACAACTCTGCAGCTCTACATGCCAAGAACAGATGCATACTGGTAAGTAGCATATTCCTTATTTTCCTACTCACCAGAAAGTAGAAATAGCTCACCCTAATTAAATCTGACTTGCAAATGCAAGTGGGCGAGTGGAATTTTCGAGCCCTTTCTTATTATGCAGATTCTCTGGCCATTCTGTTGGACGAGGTGATTACACCTCCTGCCAGAGCAGGCATTGTTCCTGAATTCCTGAGAGTGTTGGCTCTCACCTGCAGGGGGCCAGAAACGCGCCTCTGGTGACAGGCTGGAAGGACTCAGTCTGTCATCACACGAAGAGGCTGGTAGGTTTCCAGGAGGCACCTCTAAGGTGCCCTCTGGGTGCATGTTATAATAAATCCCAAACTGGCTTCAGTGTGGATTTATTAAGACAAGATGTTTGATGCCAAACACCATAGTAATTTGTAATGACCAGTGCCCAGTTCGTACCTTAAGATGGCTTCACTGTTCATTTGCAATATCTAGTAATAGATCTAGACATCACAGGAGCGTAGGAAGCTGGCTCTTTAAATAGTGGACCAAAAAAAGGTACACTGTGTAAAGAGTCCAGGCAAACCCCAAAGGAATTACAGAGGCACAAATGACGCCCAAAATGCTCTTTTGTTGAAGTATGGGTGACCAGTTAGGCATATCAGAGGGCAGTGCTAAGCACCTCTGAGGGAAGGCAGATTAACATACCAAAGGAGGTGGGCGCTGTGAAGCTCCTTGCGTTAGAATTCTTATTTACAGGTCATCCTGTTGGAGGGGGTGTAAACACCTCATGCCAGAGCAGGCTTTGATTCCGAGGTCGTGAGGGCTTAGGCCCTCACCCTTGGGGGTCAGAAAGTCGTCTGTGGTGACAGGTTGGTCGGGACCAGTCAGCCAGCAGACTAGTACTTGGTAGGTTTCCTCTGAGTTCTCTAAGTGCATGTATTTATAAATCCAACAGTGGAATTAGTGTGGGTGTATTAATATGAGGTGTTTGATACCAAACACCATATGTTTCAGAGAAGCCATTATGTAGCTGGGGAACTCGTTCTGACCAGTACATGCCTTAAGCTGGCTACCCTGCTCACATGCAATAGCTAGTAATACAGCTAGACATCACAATGGTATATCTGCTCATGCAGATATGTCCTCACATAAGATATAATGCACCTTGCCTTAGGGCTCAAAAACCTGCTGTAGGGGTGACTTACATATGTTAGATGCAGTGACTTTGGGATGACACACAGGAGTGTCATGTCATGTTATGTTTTCACTCATGGTTTGCACCATGTCACGCAGCCTGCAATGGCAGTCTGTGTGGAATTTGTGAGTATGTCCCTTAGGCTGGCATAGGATATGCTGCACCCCTTTGGGACCCTCTTTAGCACCCATTCCCTAGGTACCTGAGGTGCCATTTACTAGGTACTTACAGGGATGCTAAAATCCTTAGCCAGTTGTAGCACAGACATCACCTTCTTTTGGGGAAGTAGCACTGGCACTGAGGTCTGGTTAGCAGGCCTCAGTGCACTGTCTGAGTCAAAAATCAGCTTCCAGTAGCTAAAAGGGGGCAAAAAGTGGAGGGTTAACTGCAGCATTGCAAGCACTGTGTCCTATAAGGGCATATCTGCTCATGCAGATGTGTCCTCGCATGTGCTATAATGCACCCTGCCTTAGGGCTCTTCAGGCTTGCTGTAAGGGTGGGGGGATGGATTTGCTACATTTTTATTATCATTTTTTCAACAGTAGGAGTCCTTCAGCCATGTAGTTAGTAATGTGAATGGTTACGTTTTCAATCGGGCTTTTTCTGTTGATGCATTTGAGCCATTTTATTCACTAAAACTACTAGTCGAAGTATTGTTAATTGTTGGGCTGCTAAACCATGGGAATGAATTGACTTATTATCCAAAATGAGAGGCATACCATCTGTTGCCTTCTGCCAAGTAAAGAAATGTCATGTCTGTGCAGATCGTCGCCAAATAGATATGATATCTGTGTTCATATGCAGGGGAAGCTCAGGGGGAGGTGCCCAATTTCTCTTAGGCTTTTAGGCACTGATGCTTGTTTCTATTTTTTTAAAGGTTAGATGCCCTGGATCCTAATGCATATGATGCTTTCAAGGCCTCAAGGAATCTGCATGATGTTGTAGAACGTGTCCTACGGAATCAACAGGAATCTGAGAAAGTGCCAGGCTTGAAGCGGGTACTAAGTGTACAGGCCTCCCTAATGACTCCTGTGCAGCCCATGCTGGTAATGAAATTCAACTGCAATCTTCGTATGTGCTGCTTCAGATACACTTCTATAGCACCTACATTCACGGAAGGCATTCAGTTTGGTCTCTGCATTTTT
Organism: Triturus cristatus; assembly: GCF_964204655.1. Classification (NCBI taxonomy): domain Eukaryota; kingdom Metazoa; phylum Chordata; class Amphibia; order Caudata; family Salamandridae; genus Triturus; species Triturus cristatus. The sequence goes on from NC_140584.1 coordinate 1,006,981,389, forward strand.
GCTAAAAGTGAGGAAGTTCTGATTTGGTAGGAGGTTTTGTGCCACAGTTATGTGACTTGAAGGGATATGTGATTGTTTCCTCAGTATCCATGTTTGTATCTACATCAACAGAGTATTAGAAGATTCGAGGAGATCTTAGCTGTGTGCAACTAATGTGAGTTATCACCAACTCCTTCCCTTAATTTACCATCTTAAGGGATACCTTTTTTGTAAGGATTAAATCATTTAATACAAAACGGGCACAAATCAATTCAGCAAATTACATACCATGAATCCCACAGTGCAAAAATTCCACCTACATAAAACTCAATATGACTGAAGCGCAAGACACCTTTTACTGCAGCATACAGAAAACAATGCTTATCAGCATTTTGGATGATTACTGAAACACCCAGTAGCCGTACAAGTTTGCTAAAGATCCACAAGAACTTGGGGGGGGGGGGGGAGACAGACGAAGGAAGGGATGTAGGAGTGAAGAAAGGGTCACAAAGGAAAAAAAAGAGGGGAAAGAGGGTTCCCTGGCTCATTGATGAAGGGCTCACCAAAAGCAGAACCTTGCCATGTGAGGCAATAATGAAAGTACAACACTCTGTTATCCAAGCCTGGCCGCACGGGCAGAATTGGGGGTTCATGGAGTTACTTGGACAAATAGATACAGTGAGCCAGCATTAAGGCTTTGAAACATCCTTGCATTACCTGTTGACTTTTTGACATGCTCCAATGAGGCGCGGGCCACATCATTATAGGATAAATACATCCTGCCATCCCACAACACCTTTGAAAGTGCAAGATAACATATTGAAGATTCGATTCACTAGTTTAAAAGTTATTTTCTTGTTGCCTGGAGCTTGGGTTACTGGACTAAGTTCTAAGAGAGGAATAATTTGCTATGTCTATACTTGTGGGTTGGATTGGGGAAACTGCCACATTCTTCAACGTGAGATCTCTTCGGTCAGAAACATTTAGTTTGATGATTAATGTTCCACCAGCCCATGCACCTGGGGCGGTGGCTTCCTGTCTTTAGAGGGAACCTCCTGTAAGGTGAAGCAGTAAGGCAGACCCCGTCCGCTCCAAACAAATACCCTTGTAACTTTTCTCTCTGACAATATCAGCTGGAATACAAGACTGCTGAAACATCTGAATGCTGGCCATAAGCTTGACATTTTCAAAACGTAGCAGAGTTTTTGAAATTGGACACTGGCTCAGTGAAAAGTACTTATTAGAACTTCTATTCCTGCAAAAAGGGAGAAGAAACACTGCCATAAAAGATAACCAAGAACTACAAGAAATGTTTGACAAACAGATCCCGGAACTGAACGAATTTACCCAGATCTAAAATTCAGTAAATTGGAAAAGGTCATGTACCCTTATATGAAAAAGTGTATTTCATGACAGACAAAATAATCAAACTGTACAGGCTGACTATTAAGGGTGCTCCAGAAAGAAGTTTATAACCTTCTCAGAAACGTCATCCGATGATTCAGAAAGCAGTGGGACAGAGGAAGGCCTTTCCATCTCAGAATATGACTTGACTTGAGAAGAACAGAGCAACACAGAGTATATTTGTTAGGCCTCCCCTGAAACAGCACATACAATGTCGCTAACCAGGTATTTTGTTTACTTAAAGGGGCTTAGAACCTGCCTTTTGCTTAGCACTGGTTGGTTTCATCACCCTTTTAAAAAAATTTTTTTATTAGAAGCATTTTATTGCAATTTTACATGACAACAGTAAAACGTTTGCCTTGCCAGTATAAAAGCCAAATCACATTGTATCGCTGTCATTTCGCAATCCAGGATTAAGTTAGGATCCATAGTGTTCACATTGCTACAATTTGACCCTCTAGGATTATCTGTTCAACAAGCCATGGTAGGCCCGCCATTTTGTTTCCAAATTATTTTATACTTGCAGCGGCAACCCCGGGTCTCGTAAATGGTTTCCTCCAAATTGCCACAACAATCCATGCCCTGATTAGGGGGGCCGTTGGGGAAGTCCAGCCATGGGCAATGTGTCTCTTTGCTATTAGCGTGCCCGCTCCAACCAATATTCTGTCCCCCACTCGTCGTCCTAGGTTATTATGTATACCAAGCAGGGCGATTCTAGTGTTCCTAGCCACAGTCTCATTCACCACGGCGGACAATGCATCAAAAACCGCTTTCCATAATCCTGAATTAATTATAGACATTGCCAGACAGCATGGAAAAAATCTCCCACCTAAGTCCCGCACCTATAAAATGTGTGATAGGCGATAAGGCATACCTTTTGCAGGTGAAGAGGGGACATGCAGGCCTGATGTAAATGCTTAAACTGTACAAAGCGGAGCCTAGCAGAAATCATCAATGGACCTTACAGACATCTCTCCAATCCGCCTCATCCAATTCCCCCACATGACACTCCCATCTCTCTTTCCAGAGGGGTCAGTGACATAGGTGTGTGCACTACCAGAGATTTGTAAATTTGTTAAACCCCCCCCTTTGCCTAGGTGGCCCATAAGAATCTTTTTTTCGTAGGGGCTTTATTCAGAAAATTTTGGAGGGCGTCTTGGTATGAAAGTAGTCCGCGACTTAGCTGTGAATAACAGTAAAATTGGCAGTTGGGCATGTGGAAATCAGATTAAAGCTCCTAAAATGCCTTCATGGGGCTGCCACTCCACATGTCGCCAAGCTTTGATATTCCAATGAAGAGCCATCCCCTAAACCCTCCTTGGGTGGATCCTGCTCCAGCCACCGGCCCACCCACAATGGTGTTTCCTCGGTCAACTTTGGGTTCCATCCCAGCACCTCAAAGCAGCCCTCTACAATCCAAACATCACCTGGGTAACTGCTGGAATGTCAGAAGGAATGGGAGTACGATAGAGGATATGTAGGATGTTATCGAGGCCCAGGTTAGCCAATTCACCTCTGTATGCGGGATCGTTCCACCCTTCAGGCAGCCATTCATTGATAGGGATTAGTTGTGGAGCCCAGTAATAAAGACGCATGTCTGCCATAATAAGATCCCCGTCATATATTGCCCGTGTACGCTTGCTAAAAGGTACCCTGGAAGGCCGCCAGCGCAAACAAACTTGCGGCTCAAATCAGATCTGTGGGATGCGCAAAGGGTAGGTAGTTTTGGAGGGTATATACGAACTTAGGAAGGATCATTGTTTTATACAAAGTGATTGTGAGAAAGTGCCTCTTTTGACATGGGTAGCCCCCACTTTTTGCCTGGTATTTGATGTGGTTTTGATTGTAGTGTACAGGGTACCTGCCAACCAGGTCCCCCGTGCCTGTGCTTCTTGACCCATGCCCTACCAGCCTGTCTGCAGCTTCAAAGACCCTGCAAAAGAAGGTGAAGCCTGTCCTGCAGCCAGTGACTTCCAGAACCTGAGGAAGACTACCTGACCTGCGGCAAAGACCAGAGACTCCCAAGGACAGCGGATCTGTCCCCAAGAAACCTACACAAAGGACTCTGGTGCCCTCCTGAACAGGGAGTCCTGCCCACTCTGTACCTGACGCCTCCGGCCCATGTCCAGGTGGCCCACAGATCCATAACAAGTTCCTCAGTGATCCTGACCTTAAGTCCAGCGTAGGCTGACCCCTCCTGGACTCCACAACGACACCTGTAGCCTGAATCCAGAGGCCCCCCCTCCCCCTCCCTCCCACCCCGACCGGCTCCGGTAGGAAGAAAAATACACTCCTGCACCCTCTTGGTGAGCTGAAGTGACACTGCCCCTATGACCCTCACAACCTTAACTTACCTCAGCTGTCGCTGGACTCCTGCCTGCAGCCTGTTTGTCAAACCGAGTTTCTCCAATTAAAAAGCATTGGGTGCCTGATGCTGTATTCGTACCCTGCCCCCGGGTGCCCCTGTGCTGCTGGTGGTGTATGTTTGGTTCTGCCTTGTGGCCCCCCCGTGCTTGCTCTAACCTCACAGTTTGGCCCCTGCAACCAATCTACTTACCTGCAAGCAGCGTGGCTTCAAGCACCCCATCTCTATTGACACGCATTGGGCCTACCACCAAATTTGATTTCTGCACCCAGTCGTCCCGATGCCTTTGGTGGTTCAGACTTTGTGCTTACCTGACACTTGCCCTCTGCTATTCTTAAACCCCTAAGACTGGAACTGTAAGGTGGGTACTTAGAAACCGCATCGTTGTTTTCCTCCATAGAATAACATTGAACTGTTTCAAAATTACACTGTCGACTTTTGAAAGACTAAAGTATTTTTCTTGAGAAACGTACTTACCTTTTTGCTAAGATCTTGGTCTTAAAATAAAACTTGAACAAAGATTATTTTTATGAAATTGGTGTGGTTCTCCTTTTTGAGGTGTGTGTCAGTCATTGGTCCATGTGTGTCCAATGACTGTCTTACACTCCTCTGTGTTAGGCCTGAGGCTGCTCGCCTACGCTACCACTAATAGAGCACATTGGGTTTACATTGGGCCCTGTACACTTCTGGGGAATCTCTGGACGGTAGTCGTATACCATGTATATCATAGACGCTAGTGGTATACCATGTACAGAGCCAACTTCCTACTGGGGTTACACAAGCAACAATGTGGAGGGGACAGGAGGGTGGAGACGGCCTGCAAGCACACACACTCTTATGCAATGCTGCAACTTAAAGAACAAAGTAGTTCTGAGAGCAGTTGTAGGACACTGGGAAGGAAAGCGCAACTTTCACGATACCCCGGGTAGGAACAAACACACTAAGAAGAAATTAAACTGCACACCTCCTATTCTTCCAAGTTTTCTCCACCGGTTTCACCCCCCCAAAGTGGGGGCTGCCATTTGCTGCTAGCAGCAGAGGCTGGGGTTTGCATTACAAAGTCGGCGGGCCTTTGAAGCTTCCCTCTCGAGCACTGTGCCCATCCAGGGGGAGGAGGTGTGACCCCCCTCTGCCTAGGATGTGCTTTGTTTCTAGTCCCAGAGGGCTGGGACCATTGACCTAGGGGTCCAGAAACATGTCTGGTAGTGGCAGACTGCCAACAGCCAGTCTTTGACCACATCAGGGTCGGTAGGTTTTCAGGGGGCACCTCTCCAATAATAATCCCACAATGGCATCAGTGTGGGTTTATTGGGAGGAGTAGTTTGGTTCCAAACACTCCTGTTTACAGAGGAGCCATCATGGTGCTGTGGAACTTGAGTTATCGGGTTTACAGCTCATGTACTCTCTATGGCTCCCCTGGCACTTACAATTTCTAAGAATAGACTTAAATATTCTTGGGGCATATCTGCGCATGCAAATATGCCCACACCTGTAATATAGTGCACCCTACATTTGGACTGTAAGGCCTGCTAGAGGGGTGACTTAACTATACCATAGGTAGTGTTAGTTGGCATGGCACATAGGCAGTGTGCCATGTCGACTTTGTAGTGTTGTCTGCACCAGGCCATTCATGCTGCAGTGGCAATCTGCATGGCCTAGGTGAAAGGACCCTCTTCAGTCCCAATACCCTTGGTACCCAGGTACCATTTACTACGAACTTACAGGGGGTTGAAGGGCCAATTGTGGAACAGGTTTAAGGACAAAGCACTGTCACAGGGGACCTGGTTGGCAGGGATCCCGAGCACTACAATCGAAACCACATAATTTTCCAGGCAAAAAGTGGAGGGCTAACCATGTCAAAAGAGGCACATTCCCATAGCTCGCCTCCCCGTTTGTCCCACTTTGTTTTCACCCACTCCCCTTCCTCCTGTGCTCCATTGTTGCTTCCATCCCCCCACCCTAACATTCTGTGTTACGTTGGCCATCTCCTACTCATATGTCGAGTTCCACTGAAGGCTTTAAATCACAATGAGTGCACCATCATAAAACGTAGTCAGCCTTGTGATGCAAGATCACAGTACAAAGGAAAGAAAGGGTAAAAGGAACAAATCCCCAAAATAAATTTTCATTATCAACATTGGATTCTTTTGTTACCAATTATATAATCAAGGATCATCGCTTCAAATTCTTTGTTGCATTATCATCTTTTGTCTTCTTTTGCTCTCACTTTCCTTCTGACTGGAACATTTATGTCCTCTCTTTTTCTCTCCTCTGCACTATCTGATGCAGGCTGAAGCTTGCAAGTCTGTTGCCTATGCCATGAAGAAGTGCCCTAATGGGATGTACTCTGAGATCAAATATGATGGTGAGCGTGTCCAGGTGCACAAGAATGGCGACCACTTCAGCTACTTTAGCCGCAGCTTAAAGCCGGTGCTCCCTCATAAGGTATATGCAGATTCCTTCTTTTTGGGGACAAGGCCTGAAGATTGTTGTCTTTCCACTGAATGTAACTTTTGTGCCCTAAGTAGTATCCATCCTGATCATCATGACCCCATAGAACCATTTGCATGTAATTGAATTCTAATTGCTTAGCAAATACATGGTTGAATACTGTACATCCTCTACTTTCTCAGTGTGTGGACTTAAAGTCACATTTTGACGAGAATATTTGGAAACTAAGCCAAAGAGCGAACTGAAGAGGGGGATATCCACATTTTGTGAACATGCTTTTTTGTATGCTTTATTTGTGTTTTGCAGCTTAAAGACCATTTTTGTTTAATTTCTTTGACCCATTTTCTTTACCTAGGTAGTACACTTCAAAGAATTCATCCCCAAAGCTTTCCCCGGTGGTAATAGCATTATCCTGGACTCTGAAGTTCTTCTGATTGATACGAACACTGGAAAACCTCTGCCGTTTGGGACATTAGGCGTACACAAGGTAAGGTAGGGGCTGAAGAAAAACTGCTTTTCGGTTATGTAGTTAGTTATGACGGTGTTAGCATCTTTCCACAAAATAAAAAGGCATGTAATGCCCCCACCCCCTTATTGTATACACAAATAAGAGATCATGCTTTATTGTGAGCTCCTTCTGTTTTTAAACTGGTAACTGCCATTTACCCTCCTGCTCAATCAACACACCACATCTACTCTGTTTTGTCTTAAGTAACAGATTGTTAAACAAGAAAAATCGGAATGTTTATGACCTTATATAAAACTGTCTTGAAGAGAAACCTTTTTGCAACACTTGTCCTAAATAAATCCATATTCCCAGGTTACAAAATACTCCTAAAAAATCATACCAACAAGAAAATCTGGGAAAAGGCTAACCATTGCAAACTCCATCTCGAGCAAATCCCTCCGCAATTCCACTGTTGTGTATCAGAAATCTTCTCTCCTCCAGTTCTCACCTTTATGCCCTTCTTCTTTCTTATCTACAGACCTCTTCCATACAATCTTCCATTCATGGCCCCGTTCCTGAACTTTGCCTTTGAGATCACATTAAATCATCCCAACCTATGCCTACTTGATGACCTCAGTACAGTTCTTGACAAACCTGAACTGTCCTAGATTTAGTGCTTAAATCTGACCTAGAATTACTTTTATTGAGTTTATTTGACCCACTGTTCAACTGATACGTCTGGGTGTACACCTGATGTGATACTTGCTTTTGATTATGTGAAATTACTGTGAATGAAAAACATCCGATCACCTGGGCAGACACTGTATAATACATTTCCACAAGCCCTAATGGGCTGGACTGTTCCATTGGAGCAGGGTCAAGACTGATATGTATATGGCTGGGTCAAAACTGAGTTGGCATGATGAGCAAAATAATGATGGACTGGGATGCGTCCCTGACTGATTACCACTGTCTGATAATAATTAAATTATTCCATCCATCACTTGTAGTATGAAAGGCAGAAGGTACATCAGAATATGCATAAATATTTTTATTGTGATCCGCAACAGCTGTATTCCTTCCTCGAGTGAAAAACCAGATACAGTTATGTTCCTTAGATTGTAATACTTGCATGTGAACTGTGATGATGTGAAATGCCTGACTTTAAAACTGCAACCAGTTGTGAAATGTGCTGTTTTAAGGAGTATTACACCCCGTGTAATGTAGGTGCTATTAAAGGCCGTTTTGATTGTGTGCTAAAGATTAGTATTAGAGATTCTGTCGCATTGTGTTTGACTGGGCATTTATCAGAATTTGGTGAGATCTTAAATCTGCTGTAATCTTACACATGTGCTTTACATTTACTTACTCTGTTTCATTTTCACTCATTACAGAAAGCTGCTTTCCAGGAGGCCAACGTCTGTCTGTTTGTCTTTGACTGCATTTACTTCAATGGTGTCAGCTTGATGGACAGGTATGTGTGAGGGGTGGACATTAGAATGCTTGGCAGCTCGCTGAATGTGCTGCTTCTATGACTGAAGTGGGAGTAGTCTTTATTGGGGATGAGATCACCTTGCCTAAGGACATAGAATCACCTTGCCTAAGAACGTAAGTGGGACTATGAGATGGCATAGAAAATGTTAGAGTGTAGCAAAGGAACTGCAGAGCTTATGTCTGATCACTCCAAAAGACGACCCTATATTGCTTATGTTGGCAGGTTTTGTTATCTGCAAACTTTGTGGGTCTAAACTGGGGCCTTAAATGTACGTGCTTTCGATATTCCAGCCATTCCAGGCTATTTTGCCATTGATTATCCATGCTTATTGAAACTATTGGCCCGCTACAGGTGTTTGAAGAAAAAAAGGATAGCAGGGAAACACAAAACCAAGTGAAGGTACTATTCAATACCTGTAAACATTGGCTAATACTCTTTACCTCCCCTTCCTTTCATTAAAGAGGATACCTTTGTTCCACCTTACCCAGGCTACATATGCCCACTACATATGTAGGAAGCTGGCTCTGTATATGGTGTTAGATATATTGAGCGAGAGCGACCCCTTGTATCTTCCAAGGGAATGGGGTACTAATATCGCAACAAAAAGATGCAATCCCTCTGCTGAGACACAGTGGTCCAGTACTAGTATCGCATAGCACTACAATCAATCCAATTATACTCAAATCATCATGATATGTTACTCGCATTTATTATGCAGAAAAAAAGAATTTAATTTTTTCAAACCAATTTATATACATATATTTCATAAAAACAGATCATACATTTGCATGAATATTTAAAAACACAGAATTACACACCATATACTACTTGACAGATATTAAAAAAACATATAACAACCTGTTATGAGCCCGCATAACAGAAAACAACGTGAGACAATATGCTTTGTCATTGGTTACACATCCTGTTGGGTAATAAGTTAATGTCCGTAGTTTGTGATATATTACACAATTATATCTACTCCTGAAACCACGGTTCTCCTGAGATTGTGTAGTTGAGAAGCGTCGACGCGTTTCGATGGTAAATCTTATTAATCCATCTTTATCAAGACAAGTTTATAGGCTATAAGTCCTCGTTATTAAATCCGGGACCTATTGAGAGAAAGAAAGTTTTTGTTTTATATCGCAATTATGGAATGAATACTCCAATCTCTGATTGCTAACTTAACCAGTGTCTCTCTAATTATCAAGCCTGGCTAATGGTACATTCATGAATACTCTGTAGGGCACTCTTACGTTATTCTATAATTATTAATGCTCCTAATTTTTGCAAAATATAATTGTTTTGAATATAATTGTTTTCAAGAGGAAACTATCCCCTTAATTCGTAAGGAGCCAACACGGTGTGTATTATAGTCCGAGAAAACCACTTACTTCTCTATGTTGAAAACCGATGATCAATTTATATTGTCATTAATGTTCCTGATATATGTTATACGTAGAGGAAACAGAGATCCGAGCTGTCTGTCCTCATGGACATCTCACCTGGTGTAAAAGATATAATGATATGTACTCGTGAGAAGCACTGCTTAAATAAAAGCTGTGTTTATCTTATTACACAAGCAGCATATCCTGCTCCCATAAACCATCTGGCCCCTAGAGTTTTACCACCATATTTGTATTTTATAATCAGTAGTGCACAAAAGGACTACTTACTTGTCTGTTTCGAGTGCGAATATCCTAATATGTATTGAAAGCGGCGTGACGGGGATTCATAATAACTCTCCCACAATGGACGTCACTTGTTCACCAAAAAAACAACGTGCGCGGATAATGGCGCCACGAAGCAGCTTGAAATAGCGTGACGGGGATCCGTTATAACTCTCCCTTAATAAGCGTCACCTGTTACAAAAAACAGAGAGTTATTATGAATATGCTGCTTGTGTAATAAGATAAACACAGCTTTTATTTAAGCAGTGCTTCTCACGAGTACATATCATTATATCTTTTACACCAGGTGAGATGTCCATGAGGACAGACAGCTCGGATCTCTGTTTCCTCTACGTATAACATATATCAGGAACATTAATGACAATATAAATTGATCATCGCTTTTCAACATAAAGAAGTAAGTGGTTTTCTCGGACTATAATACACACCGTGTTGGCTCCTTACGAATTAAGGGGATAGTTTCCTCTTGAAAACAATTATATTCAAAACAATTATATTTTGCATAAATTAGGAGCATTAATAATTATAGAATAACGTAAGAGTGCCCTACAGAGTATTCATGAATGTACCATTAGCCAGGCTTGATAATTAGAGAGACACTGGTTAAGTTAGCAATCAGAGATTGGAGTATTCATTCCATAATTGCGATATAAAACAAAAACTTTCTTTCTCTCAATAGGTCCCGGATTTAATAACGAGGACTTATAGCCTATAAACTTGTCTTGATAAAGATGGATTAATAAGATTTACCATCGAAACGCGTCGACGCTTCTCAACTACACAATCTCAGGAGAACCGTGGTTTCAGGAGTAGATATAATTGTGTAATATATCACAAACTACGGACATTAACTTATTACCCAACAGGATGTGTAACTAATGACAAAGCATATTGTCTCACGTTGTTTTCTGTTATGCGGGCTCATAACAGGTTGTTATATGTTTTTTTAATATCTGTCAAGTAGTATATGGTGTGTAATTCTGTGTTTTTAAATATTCATGCAAATGTATGATCTGTTTTTATGAAATATATGTATATAAATTGGTTTGAAAAAATTAAATTCTTTTTTTTCTGCATAATAAATGTGAGTAACATATCATGATGATTTGAGTATAATTGGATTGATTGTAGTGCTATGCGATACTAGTACTGGACCACTGTGTCTCAGCAGAGGGATTGCATCTTTTTGTTCTGTATATGGTGTGCCACTAGGTGGTTATACCGTGTACAAATTCCAGGGGTTCCCCAAAAGTGTACAGGGCTCAATGTAAAATCCAATGTGATTGATTAGTGATAGTGTGGGCGAGGAGCCTTAGGCCTAACACTGAGGAGTGTAAGACATTTATGGCAGAACATTGACCAATAATGGGCACAGAATTCAAGAAGGAGATCCACACCAATTTTAGAAAAATACACTTTGTATTTTATTTCAAGACCAAGATCGTCACAATAAGGTTAGTATGTTTTTAAATAAAAATACTTTTCACTTAAAAAAATCGACACTTTGAAAAATATTGCGATTATATGGGTAAGTAATACACTTTCAACTCTAGTCTTGGGACCAAAGGTCAGCGGTCATGAGAGTACCAAAACTGCACCACCAGTGGCACAGGGGCGGCCGGGTGCAGAGGTCAAAATCGAAATTCGCCCCAATGCGTTTCAATGGATCCTGGGGGAGCCCGGAGCCACACTGCTTGCAGGTAAGTAGATTGGTTGCAGGGGCCAAGCTGTGGGTGTTAGCAGCACCACAGGGAGGGGGCACAAAGCAGCATCAAACGTACACCACCATCGGCAATGGGGCGACTGGGCGCATAATCGGCATCGGGCGCCCAATGCTTTTCTATTGAATTTCTTTTTTGGGCAAACAGGCTTCAGGCTTTTCACTTTAGGTTTCAGGAGGGAAACCAATGACAGTAGAGGTAAATAGAAATGTAGGTGATCGTAGTGGCACCGTCGGTTCAGCTCACCAAGGTCCAGGGGCTCTGGATGCAGGGGTGTATTTCGGCGTTGGAGTCTCTTTACCGGAGCTGGTCGGGGGGAGCGCTAGATTCACACTGCTGGTGCCGCCGTGGAGATCAGGAGAGGTCAGCTAATGCTGGACACGAGGTCAGGATCGTTGGGGAGACTTCACTGCACAGGTGGGCCACTCAGACTTGGGCCATGCGCATCGGTGGCAGAGATCGCTGTTCAAGCTGGATCCGGAGACCTTGGAGTTGTTTTCTTATGGACATGTCTACTGTCCACGGGAGATTGGAGCCTTTATCGAAGGCAGCAGTTCTCTCAGGGTTTCCAGTTTTCACTGGCAAAACAGGTTGCAGGTTCGCAGAAGCTGGAGACAGGCTTGTAGGCTGGGGCCAGGGCAGTAGTCTTCTCTGCAGGGATGTCTTCTTTCTTCTTAGGTCATCGCCGATCTATTTTCTAGGTCTGGGGGAGCCAACTAAATACTAGATTCAGGGGCGTTTTAGCAAAGTAGCAGATAGCGGCAATGAGCTCCTTATCTGAGGTGACTACACCTTCTATTATGGAACCCTCTTGTGGGAGGGGGCAAAGACCTAGCCCTGATTGGAGGGGTCTCCACATCTTCAAGATGGCGGGAACTGAAAGATGTGCTTCACCTCACCTCCCGCAACTTAGGGGTGGAGGTGGCAAAGGTGGGCACATCTCCTCTTCTCCTAGGTTTTCCCTCCTAAAGAGGGGGTGTAAACCGGGGACTACCATCTGCTACCAGCAGCAGAGCCTGGGGGTCGCATTATAAAGGCGGCAAGCATTTGAAGCTTACCCTTCGAGCACTGGCTCATCCTGGGATAGGAGGTATGACACCTCTGCTCCAGGATGTCTATTGTTTCTGGCCCCAGAGAGCAAGGGCTCTGCCCCAGGATGTCCATTGTTTCTGGTCCCAGAGAGCAGGGGCTCTCTACCCAGGGGTCCTGAGGACTGGAACTGTAAGTGTGATACTTACTTGTATAACCGCATTATTGTTTTCTTCCATAGGATAACATTAAACTGCTTAGAAATTGTTCTAAGTGTCGTCTTGTGAAAGTTAAAAGTATTTTTATTTGAAAATGTACTTATCTTAGTGCAAAGATCTTGGTCTTAAAATAAAGTACAAAAAAAGCTTCTTTTTCTACAATTGGTGTGGATCTCTTTTTTGAGTTGTTTCCATTGCTCGCCCACATACCACTAATAGAGCACTTTGGGCTTTACATTGAGCCCTGTACACTTTTGGGTAACCCCTGGAATCATTGCACAGCTTAACCACCTAGTGGCATTCCATATACATAGGCAGCACCCTACATGAACCATGTCAACTTTCCTATAATGTTGAACATCAAAAGGCACTCCAGATCATGCCTGAAAAGCAGGTTTGTAGGTACATACTATATATGTCACCTTAAACCACAACCTAGAGGTTTTCTTTTTTAGTTCTCGGCCTGGCGAAAAGCAGCGCATGCGCTGCTCTGCCATGCAGAGGACCTTTGGAATCGATCCGATTCCAGCGTGCACATGGGGAGACAAACGAGACAAAAGATATGCACGCGGGGATTGGATGCTTTACTGGCAGCGTGATACACTGGGGACTTTTTTTTCTTGCCGCCAGTAAAGGCAGTCCCTGCGTGCACATCTTCTGTCCCTCCGTGCTTGTTGGGTCTCTGCCATTACCCCTGAGGATTGCGATCTTTCAGCGCTATTGGGCCCTGCTTCCCCAGTTTTTAACCTACCTTTACTCCCATAGATTTTAAATATTCCCGGCACCAAGAGACTGGAGGCAATTAACTGCCCTTCTGATGTTCGCCTTATCAGTTGCCACCTTGTATCTCTCAGAAGCAGCCTCGAGACACTTCTAGGCTGACAAATACTACTGTCTTTCGCAGTCAAGCAGCCGCAGCAAATGTATTCGCTGGTCTCGCTGGTCAGGCGGCACAGAGTGATATATTACATGGTTTGATAGGCATGGGGAGATTAAGTGATTTACCCAGCACCACATTTACATTCCATTGAAAGGGGCTATATTAATCTAATTTATTAAGGCGCTTGAAAGCGTGCAGCCTCCTAGCACGCTCGTGGGGCACGCACCCCACCACTATCGCCCCATGACTGACACTGCCGGAGAGATGTGCTCTGGAAAACTAAGTCGGAGACTGAGAGTTGGTACATCATAAAACATGCAGGGCCAGAGTTTGGCCTTGGCGAGCTGGGTCCAGGCCTAGAGCGCCAACCTTCAGAGAGGGCGTATGAAGCATTAAGGTTACCCTGTCACCTGGCTCAGGTGCTGGAAGCGCTGTTTTTAACACTCTATCAGGCTGCCTTCTTGTCCTCCCTTCTCCCTCTAACCCCAGCTGCCACACACTATTAACCCTTTAACCCTACCTCCCTCCAACAAACAACTTGACACCAGCCTGAAAAGCGAGCTAATCTCTGAGTGATTCAGGTGAGCGGAAGTGTGTGTGGGGGGTGGGAGAGTTGGTTTGAGATGCTCTGAGATGTTTGCTTTCAGAGGCCAGTCCCAATTCTGACATAGACAGGTTGGGACTAACCCCTGAACACAAAAGGGGTTCCCTGTTGCTCATTTTATTCACAAGTAGCAGAAAGGGTGCCACATTTCTTTCCGCCCAGGGCGCTCTCCTGGCGAAGGACGACTCTGACTACATGGTACCTCATGTTCTCTTGCTAAGTACTGGATTCTAATCAGTAGCGTGAGCGGAGGTGAGTGGATGAAATGTGGAAGAAATATGCAGCCCACAGTTAAATGAACTTTCAGAAGTCGAGAGCAAGCAGACCCCGCAAGCATCATTTCACCAAGACAACTGGGAGCCCACCTCTGACCTGTGAGCAATGGCACTGCTCTAATCGACGGTTGAAGAGGCAAACCCTCCGACCCTTCCAGCCTGGAAGGGCGCCAGCGCAAGCAGCTCTGGGAGCGGGAAAGCCGCGTTGGAAGTTCTCAGGTGAGCGGACAGGCAGGGGAGGAGGTTATTAAAAGAGAAGGCACAGGAATGATTTCCTTTTATGAATCTTAAAATGTCTGCTGGAGACATTGACTGCCTAACCTAAGTCTGCTTTATTGAAAGACTATAAAAGGGGAGGGGGTCTTCTTTAACATTTGATTCTTGATATCTGAAAAAAATTCAACTTTTCTTTCAAACTAACATTGGATGAGAGAAAGATTTTGGTTATTACCAGGGAAAAACATCGATGTTACGGATTTCAACCACTGATAGAGACTTTGACCACATATTAGAGGGTTTAAAGTGGAGATGTCTGAGGTTTACATAACCTTTTTGATATTCCTGTGTTCTGGTTTTAAAAAAATATCTAAGTGGCCCAGGCTATTCTTCCAAAGAAGGGGGATCAAAATGTCAAGTGCTTTAAAGAAGGAAGGCGTCAGAGGCCCTCACATCGACCCTCATTCTGCACCTTCTCAAATTAATCATTCTGATGGCACTGCCACCGACTAACTCTGAAGCCTCTGTGGCACTTGAAACTGTTAACCCCTTCGCTGCCAGGCCTTTTCCCCCTCCTGTGCCAAGCCCTTTTTTGGCTATTTGGGGTAGTGCGCGCTGAGGCCCCTGTAACTTTTTGACCGCATAAGGTATCCATGCCAAATTTGCGTCCTTTTCTTCCAACATCATGGGGATTCTGAGGGTACTCAGGGTTTGTGGATTCCCCTGCAGGGGTCAGAGAAATGAGCCAAAATACAGCAAAATGTAGTTTTTTTGGGGGGAAAATGGGAAAAACGGGCTGCAAATGAAAGCATCTGGGTTTTTCCCTGCAAGTGTTATCAAAAAAGGGTTTGTGGGGCTGAAATCACCATTTTCCCAGCTTTTAGGGGATATCAGACTTTTGTCAGAAACCCAACATTTTTTTTACACAGTTTTGGCATTTTTCTGGGACATAGCCTATTTTTGCTATTTTTTGTGCTTTCGACCTCCTTCCAGTTAATGGTAGAAATGGGTACAAAAGCAATAATGGATCCTGGAAAGCTATACATTTTGGAGAAGTAGACAAAATTCTGAATTCAGCAAGGGGTCATTTGTGTAGATCCATCAAGGTTTCTTTATAGAAACTAACAGTTAAATATAGGATAAATTGAAAATTTGTTGAAAAAAAGCGCCTTTTGTGTCAACGTTTTCACCTGTAACTTCTTCTAATTTTGACAGCTCTTTGAAAGCAATATACCGTTACATCCGCTGGACATTTCTGGTTGTGGGGATATATAGGACTTGTAGGTTCACCAAGAACCCGACGAACCCAGAGCCAAAAACTGAGCAGCAACTTGCAATGGTTTTTTATTATGTACCGGGTATATAGTAATTATTCTGTAAAAATGTGTACATGGAAAAATCGGTATGAAAGACACCTATGTATTTCTGAAATGGGAACAAAATATAGAGTTTAGAAACAGTAGATATTTGCACATTTCCGAAATTGGGAATACTCATACTAGCATGAGAATTATCAGTCATTTTTTAGAAGGACTTCTTTTTTACACAATGTCTTTCATTTGGAAGGCAGAAATGCATCGAAAGTCAATAGGTAATAACAGTTCCTTTACAAATCTGAATTGCCCTAAGTCTCCCGATAAAAATGGTACCTCACTTGTAGGGGTAGGCATAGTGCTCACGACAGGAAATGGCTCAAAACCCAACGTGAACACACCACATTTTCACAATGCAAAATTGCCCTTTTTTAGCAAAGTGCCTAGCTGTAGTTTTTTAACCCTAGCTCTGCCGGCACCTAGGGAAACCTAGCAAACCTATACAATTTTGAAAACTAGACACCCAGGGGAATCCAGGATGGGGTGACTTGACTGCCTCCCACCACGTTCTGTTACCCAGAATCTCTTGCAAACCTAAACAATTGCCCAAAAAAACACCTTTTCCCCACATTTCTCTGGTGGAAAGTTCTGGAATCTGCGTGGATCCACAAATTTCCACCCACCCCGCGTTTCCCAAAGTCGTCACGTCTCAGACCAGCGCCATTTTCACTCCGATCGCAACACGGACGGATTGACTTTGGTAGGCAGCTTCACGGTGGCCCCGGTCTCAAAACCCACGCAGCTTCTTGCCCTCCAATTAGGGACAGCGTCACGTGGTTTTTAGCGAGCACGGATGTTCCTGACGAGTGGTATTTCTCGGATTGGGAATCCGGCTTGCGGAGCTCCCTCAAGAGGCAGCCATTCCGCCTCGCGCCGAAGCCACGCCCCCTAAAAAAGCCAATACCTTATGTGGAACTGCCATGACAGGAGGCCTCAGGTAAGAGATGCCGTTGGCAGTGCTTTAAATGGGAAAAATTAAGTGCAGGTACTCATCAAAATGAGCTAGAGGTGTAGTGAGGGAGCGGGGCTAGGGGCGGGGCTAAGGACAAGACATGACGACACTTAACTTCTATATTAGTGTCCGCACACACCAAAACACATGAGACGTGTTTATTTAAACAAAGCAGGTTAACTCATTACACCAAATGAAAGAGAAATGCAATAATATGTTAACATTTCCTTTTTTTTTGCAATAGTTTTACCTTGTTAATGTCATACTGTTAATTGCTGTTTGGCACAATACTTTATATTTTTGAGCACGCTAGAAGAAACTGAAAATACCCCCACGTCGAACCAAAGCTCTTATGGCACCGAGCAAATGAAGCAACTCATCATGACCCTCCCCAGAAGATATCTCTTGTCTCTTCCATCGATCTATCCATTCATTCTTTCATTCTACCATTTACCTGCTGATGTCCACTATTTAAACTTTACATTCTATCGTCTATTCAGTCTTTCACCAATGATTCAGTTTTTCACCATTACGTCTATCCACCCTTTATATCCAAACCTATCCATCCACCCATCCATCTCCAAACCTGTCCATTCATCCTTTCACTCATCCATCTCTTTGTCCACCCTTTCTCTCATCCATCAATTCTTTCGCTCATCCATCCATCAACCCTTTCACTCCTTTATTCCATCCACCCTTTCACTCAATCCCTCCTTTCACTCATCCATCATCCACCCTTTCATCCATCCTCTCTACCTTTCATTCATCCATCCGATCTTTCACTTATCCACCCATCATCCGCCCTTTTATCCAATCATCCAACCTCTTTTGCCCATGCATGCTTTCACTCATCCATCCATCTATTTATCCATCCATCCATCTATACCTACACCCTTGCTCACTCACTCATCCATCCACTCACTCATCCATCCACTCACTCATCCATCCACTCACTCATCCATCCACTCACTCATCCATCCTCTCACTCATCCATCCTCTCACTCATCCATCCTCTGACTCATCAACTCGCTCACCTACTCTCCCTCCCTTTGACGTTATTTATGAATCTTTGTCTCCAAGCAGATATGTACAAAATAAGTGCCACCCATTTTCTTTAAAATACCTCCTGAAAATGTCTGGATTCTCTCTCTCTCTCACTTTTTTCTTACTAAACCAGGCATACACACAAACATAGCAGACACACAAAATACTAAGGTATGATGAAGGCCATCTTTTCTCTTCACCTACCATGGCTTTTTTAATTGCCACCAGGGACTGGCCGTAGCCTGATGGCCACTGCCAGGGCACTGACATGATTCCTGTGCTTGCAGGAATGCACAGGATAGTGTGAATGTGATTGACAGCACAGGGCCTGAACAGACTCTGCTCTGTCAAGCACAGCGTGATGGTGAGCACCCGGACATTATTCAAAGGAGCCCTGCTGAATAGCTCAGCTGGGGCTAAGGGCGGGGCTGCAGAAGTGCGCCTTGGCTGCCAGAGACACGTTCCACTCCTGCTCACCAGCACGGGCAATGAGCCTACTTTTTCATGAGTACTAGTACTCTCCACGGAAGTAGAGAAGTGCCGGTACTCAGTACCGATGAGTATTGGCCCATTTAAAGCACTGGCCATAGGAATAAATTCAACACAGTTGCAGCAGCAACAAAACTGTCATATCGCCAATGAGATTACTATGGTGAGCTTAAAATTATATGCCTCATAAACTGTTCCTAATCAAACAATAAAGACTGCCAAAGGACTTTCCCCAAAGTTAATTTCGAAACAGTCTTAGGAATCAGATTTGTAATTTAAGTCTCTTAGAGCGGATGGAAAAGGGGATGGATAAACTAACCCTATTCTGTTTGTGCATATTAACCCTTGTTGCACCAACTGGAATTCTACCGAAACAGAAAAAGGGCCCGCCGTCTATCACAGAGTCTGGACAAGGGCCCTCATCGCACCCCCAACAGGCCCCAAAGACAGGAGTGGGCTGGATTGGACCTGTCAAAGACAGCGGCCCAATAGGGGGTCGCATCATTTGAATTTTCACGGGTTTCCCGCGACTGCAACTATTGGTTGTCTGGGGGCAACGGGGTTGCCTTGCCAGTCAACAGGGGCAGAAGTACAAGTTAAACAAGCATTAAAAATGCAATAGGTCTCGCCTTTTATTAAGTTAAAGCCATTTGCTTTGCTATACAATACCGTTAGCAAAGCAAATGGCTTTAACTTAATTAAAGGCGAGACCTATTGCATTTTTAATGCTTGTTTTTTCTTGTTCCTGAGAACAGATTAGAGGGGGACCTTTCTCGAGAAAGAGAATGTTAATTTACCTCCTGAATATTCAATGTATTATTGGCTATTGAAAGGTAGTCTTTTGATTTGAGCACAGGGGGATTGGGGACACAAAGGGACATATAAAACTGTACGTTCAATGGCATGTGTGGCTGTAGATACAAATGCACTGCATACTTCTGTATCTAGTGTTGGGTTTGTAGTTGTGCAACTTGTTTTTTCTTCAAAGAAGTCTTTCGAGTAACAAGGTCGAGTGATTCCTCCTCTCGATGATAATGCTCATGAGCGCACACCTCTCTTCTTGTGAGCTCGCACTCCCGTGTGTGGAGCGCGCACACACAGGACATCCCGAGAGAGAATTCGCGCCGCCTCTTTAAAAGGCAAGCGGTGCGCAAAGCACTTCCTTGATGAGGTTTTGCCAGCAGGAGTGCAGGTAAGGCTGGCTTTGGCACTTGCTGTATGTTTTTGGCGGAGCGCTGTGCGGGGAAGACTGTGGGCTTTTGTTTAAGTATTCATATCTAAAAGACACGTTAGGGATAGATTCCTTACCTTAGAATATCCCCAGGCGTCAGACTGGATCCGGAAAGTTTTGCTAGCAGTACCCCTGCGCGTCAGTAGGTGGTGGTGTGCGGCTTCGCGTCCATCGCTGGCATTGTAAGCGCCGAGATGATGTCACGGAGACTACTTAGGCACCACCCATGCGCGCTGACGTCAGTTCTTTCTTTTTCCGCGCCAGAAAGTGCAGATCCCGTTAGACCACGTACCTTAGTCACTTTTTGACTACCCTTTTTGAGACTTTTGTCTCCTATACAATTTTGGTTTCCTTGGTGCACGTAGGGCTGCCTGGATTTAAGTCTTGTGGGGCCTGCCGTCGCAATATGAGGCTGCTGGAGGTCCGGCACTCGTCCCAGTACCGTTCTCCATCCAGGGGCCGTTCCAGGGAACGCTCGCGGGGCCACAGTCGTCGCTCCTCGGGCTCTAAGTCTTCACCCTCGGATTTGGGTAAGAGACGATACAAAAAGAAGTCAAAGAAGCGTGTTTGCTCTCTGACATCCCCCGTCGGTCCTCGGATGCGGACGAGGGGGACGGGGGCAGCTCCTTCGGAGCACGAGAGTCCCGCGGCCTACCCACCTTACCCAGGTCTGTCGGCGACTCCCGCACAGGTGCAAGAATTTCTTGCTACCATGGACCGCCTTTTTAGACCTCGGGCGCCCGCCGGCGAGCCCTCGGGCCCGCGGTCCCGTGTCAGGATCCTGTTGGGCCGCCGGCGGATACAGCTTCGGCACCACAGGATCCTGCGCCGTTGGCTCTGGCCACGGCACCACAAGGTCCAGCGCTGCCGGCTCCGGCCCCAGCGCCACCCTCTGCTCCGCTTCCGGTGCCGCAGTGGGTGCCATTTGTCCCGCCCTTGCCCAGGTTCCAGGACCATTTTGTTCCTACCTGGGATCCGCATTGGGACACGTCGCCGGCTTGGCCCCGGCCGACGCCATTCCTGGCGCCGTTCTCGGCACCGTTCCCGACGCCGTTTGTTCCTTCTCCGGCTCCTACTCTGCCGCCGCTTTCTGTACCTCATGATGCGGCGGAGGTGGAGGACGACTGGGAGGGGTCCGAGGACCCTCTTGCCCGTCAGTGTCACTACGAGAAGGACTGGGCGGCGACTTGGAGGATGCCGACGACCTCGACGTCCCCTCTGACCCGGGATTTGCCTCTCCCCCCGCCTACCATGGAGGAGGGTGCCTCCTACATGATGGTGCTCCGTCGGACAGCGGAGGTCCTCAACCTTGATCTCCCTACGGTGGCCCTCAAAACTAATCTCCTCACTGAAGTGCTCCAGACGCCCTCACTGACGTCTTGCTGGGCACTTGGTCGTGGCCAGCCACAGGGGCCCCTGTGGATAAGAATGTCACCAGGTATCACCGCCCGGCGCCTGGTGACCCCACTTTTCTGACCACTCATCCTACTCCTGAGAGCCTGGTCATCCAAGCCTCGATGTCACAGAGTGCCTTTCACATGGCTCTGCCGGATAAGGACTCTTAAGAAGCTGGAGCAGTTCGGTAAGCGGTTGTTCTCTTCGGTCAGCTTGGGGCTGAGGTCGGTGAAGACTGCATGCCTATTGGGCCGTAATTCCCACGCGGTGTGGGATAGAGTTCACAGGTGTTGCCTCAGTGTCCTGAAGAGACCCAGGCTGTGCTGTCCCAAGCTGTTGCCGACGGTAAGGATGCGGCTTAGTTCGCCATTTGGTGTGGTTTGGACACCGCGGACTCACTGGGTAGAGCGATTTCTATGACTGTGGTGCTTTGTCGCCACGCCTGGTTGAGATCTACCGGGTTCTCGCCAGATGTCCAAAACTCACTCATAGACATGCCCTTTGATGCCTGTTTGGCGATAAGGCCGACAGTGCACTGGAGCGTTTTAAGGACTCACGGGCCACGGCCAAGTCCTTAGGTCTTTCCACGAAAAGCCCATCCACTCCTGGTTTTCGTTCCTTTCGTGGCTATGGCAGAGGCGCCCAGGCACGTTCCTTCAGCAAGCCTGTGCAGAACCAGCCTCAGCGTGGCCACGGCTTCCGCAGGGGCTGGTCTGGGAATCAGCGTGGGGGTCAGTCCACCTCCACCCCCGCTGCTTCTACCTCCAAACCTTCCTAATCTGAGCTTTGTGGAACACCCAACACCAGTGGGTGGCAGGATCCGCCATCACCTCCCCCACTGGCACGCTATCACATCGGACAAGTGGGTGTTGCAGATCATCCGCAAGGGTTACTCCCTTCCCTTTCAGTCCACCCCTCCAGCCATGCCACCTCAGTACCACCGCATGTCGGGGCACACTTGGGAACTCTCCAGCAGGAAGTTACGACCCTCTTGGGCCAAGGGGTCCATCAAGTGTGTTCCTGGGTCAGAACTAGGGAGTGGTTGTTATTCCCACTACTTTCTGGTCCCCAATAAAGTCAAAGGAGATCTGCGTCCCATCCTGGATCTCTGGAACGTCAACTGCTTCCTCCAGAAGGAGAAGTTCAAAATGCTGACTCTAGCTCAGGTCTTGGCTGCCCTCGACCCTAGAGACTGGATGGAAGCGTTGGACTTGCAGGACGCATATTTTCACATCCCCGTCCTGCCGGCCCACCGGCGTTACCTGTGGTTCACGGTAGGCCAGGAGCATTTTCACTTTGCCGTACTCCCTTTCGGCCTTACCAGCGCCCCTCGGGTGTTCACAAAGGTGATGGCGGTGGTCGCAGCTCACCTGCGCAGGTCAGGGGTGTCAGTCTTCCCTTACCTCGACGACTGGTTGCTGAAGGCAGGCTCGCGCCAGGCAGTCGTCAACCACCTTCAGACTACGGCCGACCTCCTGCATTTGCTGGGGTTCTCCATCAACGTGCCAAAGTCGCACCGGAGTCCCTCTCAGAAGCTCCCCTTCATCGGAGCGGTTCTGTATTTGACGCTGTTTCGGGTTTATCCTCCCGAGCAGTGAGTCTGGGATATTCAGGCTATGATTCCGATCTTGCAGCCTCTATCCCGGGTTTCAGTCAGGATGACCCTACGGCTCCTGGGCCTAATGGCCTCCTGCATCCTGCATCCTGCTGGTGCCACATGCCAAATTGCATATGCGGGCTCTGCAGTGGGACCTGAAGTTCCAGTGGGCACGGCATCAGGGCAACCTGTACGATCATGCACGACAATTGCAGTGGTGGCTCACCAATCGCGATTGGGTCAATGGCAGAACCCTCTTCCTTCCCCAACCGGAGCACTCCGTGGTGACGGACGCGTCCCTCCTGGGATGGGGTGGCCACATGGGAGAGGCGGAGATCAGAGGCCTCTGGTCTCCGGCGGAGTCCCGACTCCTCTGGTCTCCGGCGGAGTCCCGACTCCATATCAACCTTTTTGAGCTTCGGGCGATCCGTCTTGCACTGAAGGCATTCCTTCCCTCTGTCCGGGGAAGAGTGGTGCAGGTGTTCACGGACAACACCACCGCCATGTGGTATTGCAACAAACAGGGCGTGGTGGGGTCCTGGACCCTATGTCAGGAGGCTCTGCGCCTCTGGACATGGCTGGAACATCAATGCGTCACCTTGGTGGTTCAACACCTGGCAGGTTCTCTGAACGCCAGGGCGGACGAACTCAGCGGCCGGTGCTTGATGGTTCACGAATGGCGTCTGAACTCGGACGTGGTGCAAGGTCTCTTTCAGCAGTGGGGAGAGCCTTGGTTAGATCTATTCGCCACCGAAGAGAATGCGCAATGTCATCAGTTCTGCACGTTGGAATTTCCAAGGCGGCACTCGCTCGGAGACGCTTTTCGACACGAGTGGAGTTGCGGTCTGTTGTACGCCTTTCCGCCTATACCACTTCTGCCCAGAGTGCTGAAGAAGATTCGCCGCGACCGGGCCCAAGTCATCCTTGTGGCTCCGGATTGGGCACGAAGATACTGGTTTTCCGAGCTACTCAGCATGGCGATCGATCCCCCGATCCGACTGCCTCTTCAGGAGGATCTTCTGTTGCAGCAACAGGGGACGGTCCTCCACCCGAACCTGTCCAGCCTCCACCTCCATGCGTGGAGATTGAGCTGCGACAGTTGACTGCTTTCGATCTTCCTCCCGAAGTCTGTGATGTCATTCTGGCAGCCAGACGTCCCTCCACTAAAACAGTATACGCCTGCAGGTGGAACAGGTTTGTGGCATGGTGCACAGCTAGGGCTGTGGATCCCCTTTCTGCCCCTCTTTCCGAGGTCCTCCTGTTCCTTCTTTCTTTGGCTCGGCAGTGCTCCGCTCTGGGGACTATCAAAGGTTATCTTTCCGCTATCTCTGCCTTTTTACGGCTTCCAGATCAGCCTTCTCTTTTTAAGTCCCCAATTGTTAACCGTTTTGTAAAAGGCATTACGCACACGTTTCCTCCCGTGCCGTTCATAATGCCTCAATGGGACTTAAATCTTGTCTTGACATATCTGATGTGCGCTCCCTTCGAGCCACTTCATACCTGTCCTTTGCATCTTCTCACTCTCAAGATTGCTTTCCTGGTAGCTATCACCGCTGGCAGAAGAGTGAGTGAGCTCCAGGCTCTTTCTTCCAAGCCTCCTTTCCTTTCTGTTCATCCGGACAGGGTGGTTTTAAGGACCCGTCTTTCTTTTTTGCCAAAGGTTGTCACACCCTTCCACATCGGGCAGACCATCACTTTGCCCACCTTCTTTCCGCCTCCGCATCCTTCGAAAGAGGAAGAGAGGCTCCACCGTTTGGACCCAAAACGTGCGCTCTCGTTCTACCTGCAGCGCGCACGAAAGTTCCGAGTGGATGACCAGCTCTTTGTTGGCTACGTGGGCGCCAAAAGAGGTCAGGCTGTGCACAAGTGGACCATCTCTCGGTGGGTCGTTCTCTGCATCAAGGCCTGTTACTCGTTGGCTAAGAAGGAGCCTCCTGTGGGGCTGCGTGCCCATTCTACCAGGGCGACGGCAGGCACTACTGCCTTGGGACGCGGCGTCCCCTTGCAGGACATTTGACAGGCAGCTACGTGGGCTTCGCTGCACACGTTAACTAAGCATTACTGCCTTGACAGTCAGGTCCCGAGAGACGGCTTCTTTGGCCGTTCTGTTCTCCGTGACTTTCTGGTGTAATCTATTCGCAGACCCACCACCGGGGTTGGTATTGCTGGGGTATCTATTTTAAGGTAAGGAATCTATCACTAACATGTCTCTTTCAGATGCTCAAGTTACTACTTGTGTAACGATATGTCTGTAAGGGACATTAGTTAGTGATAGATTCCTTACCGCCACGTTCTGCGAACTGTTTTCTAGGGTTAAGGTCATCCCTTTCAGGGCCCTAGTTTCTTGGCACCAGTGGTCAGTTTCTTGCATGGCTCTGCGTTCCTGCGGCGGAAAGTCGTTTACAGAACTGACGTCCGCGTGCATGGACGGCGCCTAAGTAGTCTCCGTGATGTCATCTCGCCGCTTACGACACCAGCGATGGACACGGAGCCGCACAACGCCACCTACTGACGTGCAGGGGTATTGCTAGCAAAACTTTCCGGATCCAGTCTGACGCCTGGGGATATTCTAAGGTAAGGAATCTATCACTAACTAATGTCTCTTACAGATATATTGTTACACAAGTAGTAACTTGTGCGTTAATCACAGCTCGTGAAGGGGCTGTGATTAACATGAATACTTGAACAAAAGCCCACAGACTTCCCCGCACCGCGCTTTACCAGTGCTTAGTTTGTAAAATAAGTGCCGGGGCCCAAAAGTTCTCAGAAATCGGCCGCCTCCCCTATTCTGCCTTTCTATCTCCTGATCTTGGTCAAAGTATGAAATGTAAAAAATTAAGTCCCGGTGCCAAAAAATGAATGCCGGTGGAAAACACCTGCAACCACGGGCTCAAATGAAGCACTTCTTTCCTGTGTATGTGGCTGCATAGACATGGGTGTATTCCTCAGTGTGACTCCTATAGGGAACTGTTCAGGTATGGGGGTGCATGCTTTGTAATGTAGAACCCTGTGCTCCCGGGCACAGACCGCAGGCATCCCTTCTGTGCTGTGCTAGAGTAGTGTGCCTGCATAGACCAGGCTTTGTAGCTCAGGGAAGCGCCTGTTCTGTGGAGGGCTGACTGGGTAGGAGCTGCTTACTACATAGTGTAGAACCCTGTGCTTCCCGACACAGACTGCAGGGCACCTCTCCCGTGTGCCCAGGTGAAGAGCTGTACACAGATATCCTGCTGTGTTAGACTGTCTCTTCTCCAGCTGTCCTGTGTACATGGCTGCACAGACAGCCAGGCTCCAGTCCCTGTGCAGAAAGCTGTATGAGTGAGGATAAAGACATTGTGGACTGTGTCTTCAGAAGTTGTTGTCTGTGAGGGTCAATTCATCCTGAAATGGGCTACATGAGGTTAATTGTACGGCCAGGCCCGTGATCACAGTGAATGACATGAACATGACTGAATTAGAAGTCACGTGAGCTACAGTGAAATAAAGAGGCACTATTTCTGAGCCCTTATTACCAAGTCGATGTTTCATATAGAGCGATATGCACATTTATAAAGTTAATGAAATAAGGTCTAGCTGCTATAAAATATTATACACGATCACTACCATTTTCAACACATCAAATCTCGTGTCTGAGTTCCATGTCTGTAAATCTGCCCGGCGGCCTGTACTACCTATGTGATGTACTGAGGGACTGCATCTCCTGCTGGCATTAGACAGAGGACTTTTATTTAAGGGGTCGTATTTACGGAAGAATGCATGTATGGTGTAAATGTGCGTGTTTTCTAGAGTGCATTGGATGTTTCTGTAAGTGGAGGAGTCATTGTTTCTATAGGTCTATTGTTGAGCCCCGCCTACAATTAATGGTGAAGCTTTTAAATCTGCTTGTTCAGCATCTGCAGATGCGCCCAACCTGTGACCCCCCTCCCTCTTCATTGCCTTCATTGCCAGAAGCTCTCATCTACGCGCAGAATTAATATAACACACAGCCGTACTTTCTGTGCAACTTGTGCAGGCGAAGAAAATGTATCTGGAAAGATTGGTGCACATAAGTCAATAGATCTGGTCCTGAGAAATACGTGCCAGTGCTCAGCACCGGAAACCACCAGCACAAATTAGGCACTGCGCTTTACTAACAAAAGGTTAGAAAAGCAACAAATCGTTTTTTTAATGAACAAGAATGTATTTTGCTCAGTGCAGAAAGATTTGGAACACCGTTTTTAATTGTAAAAACACATTTTTTAAACACATCACTTTATATTAAAGTTGGCATTTATGAATGAAAAACACCAAACGTGCTGTTTTTGACTGATTAGTTTTATTTTGTCAAATGTTTTAATTTTTGGTTCGTTTTTGTAGTATTATTGGCACTCATCTGGGTAATGTTGGGCCAAAAGATTGTTTTTCTTTGTCCAAACTAATGCTAACTAAAACCAGTTTAATCTTGTTGTAGCAACTGTCCAGGAGCGAGAAAGAAAACAACAGTGAGGAAAGAGAGAGGTAGGGGAAAAAAAGGAAATGAGTGATAGGGAAGGACAGGGCCTCTAGGAGAGGTGAAAAGGAGGTAAAGGCTAATGGACAGGAGAGTTAGAAAGGCAAAATGGAGGGAGAGATAAATGGAATAAGGGGAAAGGGATGAGACAAGGCGATGATAGAGACAAAGATCACATGTGATTGAAGGATCAGGGAAAATTAGAGAAAAGGAAGGAAAAGAGAAAAAACAAGTAAGGAGACGAGAGGTGAGGACAGAAGAAGAAAAAAGCAAAAAGAAGAGGACGAGGGGAGCAATGGGAGGAGACTGAGATAAAAGGAGAAGCAAGACACATGAAAGAGAAAAGGAGAGAAAAAAGGGTTGGATTAGAAGGAGGCATCGAGTCTTTTGGGGGTCCACTGCCATTGATGTAGTATCTCAAAATAACTATCTTTCAGACGGACCTCCCTTCACCCTCAATCATGTTCTTCTAATGGCTCCTCTGAATCCCCCTCAAAAAATTGTCTGTAATTGCACTTCCCTCCAATTATGAAGAGCATTTGAGGTAGCTTGCAAGAAGATCTTAGCAATTAGAGTTGCATATAAGCCAGAATCTGTCCCACCATATTCCTTCCAGGTGAGTAGATATTGAAGAATTTGGGACTGTGGTATGTAGATAGGTCATGGACCCAGTTTTCCACTTATTGGGTGCACCAGTAGAGCATGTATCCACTGTTGGGTATGTGGGATATTATGAGATTGCACTAAGTCCTGGAAGGGTCTAACTAAAGTATGTCAGTTATCCCTGTCAGCTTGCAGGCTCTCCCCATCGCCCATCTAATTTCTTCTCCCCCAATTTCATTCTGATCATTCCGTTAGAATGGCATTTTCAGCTGAAGAACTGCGTGTACTTCAGGCAGTCTATGGACCCTCAGCCGTTGGAGTCTTGTGCTTTTCTAAACATGAAGTGTACTTGCCTGTGTAACCGATTCATGTCATGGCGTGTGTATCCAAATTGCAAATCAGCCTTAAGCCCCTTAACGTGGGATGTATGTGTGGAAATGCACCGTCTTTTCAGTTTTTTAAAGCAAAAGTTTGGAGTGATATTTGGCGCTGCGCACAAGCGCGGTCTGGTTCCTGGCGCACACTGCCATGGCTGCAGCGCACAGAGATCCTACACTGCCGCACACAGAGGAAAAAAATTTGATGGAACATTGCTCATGAGCATTAACTCCTTTGTCAGATTGTTTTTTCTCCACTGTTTGATTCTGCCCGCAGTGTTGCTCCAAATATCCACACACTGACGTACGACAGGTGTGTAACCTCTGCCTGTCACCAACTGTGATGCCTGAAAATCCTTCTGATCCAAAAATACACTTCATGATCGAAGGGTGCGTCAACTTGAAATGTCTTTGCACAATGAGGATAATACTCACAACCTCTCTGGGGAGGAGCATGCCCAAGAGGCGCCGTAAAGTGAGGGTGAAAATGTATCATTCTGTGTCGAGGAGCTCTCTGGCTCTGATGTGGAGGAGGAACTTTAATACACCCTGCCTCTGGCAGCACCGGAGTACCGTTGGCCAAAACCCTGCTCCACCGAAGGAGTCCCAAACACTCGACCCTTCCACTGCTAGAGGTTGCCAGACCGCCACTGCCTGCAGCCATGGTCAAATCTGAAATGAGACTTTGAATGCCCTGACTTTAGGGCCGTTACTGAAAAATGTGGTTAAACCTAAGCTTTCTGCTTCGGCATCGACCTCTTTGGATCAAGCGCATTCTTTGGTCTCCGCCAAGCCTTTGGATCTGACGTGGCACACAGCTCTATCTCTTTTGATGCCAGAAAAGAAATCATCTAAAGCCTATCAATTGAATTGCAACCCTCAAAACATTCTTTCATTTCTTTGGCTTCGGTTGAGCCAATTCTTGAGAAGATGGACATTAAGCAAAGAAAGATCCATATTCAAGAGGGCACAGGGCGAATCATAGCTTCACCTCCTTCATAGAGGCAATTGACATTTGAGGAGGACTTAAACATTCCTGTACCTCCCAAAAAGAAGACAAAAGACATGGCTACAAGCCCAGCACATCATCATCCTCCACCACCACCTCATCCACAGTCACCACACACATCCACAGTCACGACTGCCACTATCTCCTCGTTCTCCACAGCTTGACACACTAGATCACACACCTTCAGGTTCACCAATAGGGGTTTTAGGAGAACCATTAAGGGAACCAGATCCTTGGGATGTGTATGACAGAGACCCCATAACTCCCAATGACACAGAGCTTTAACCAGCTCGCCCTTTATCACCTGAAGATGCTGGTGCATACCAACAAGTAATTGCCAGGACAGCTATCTATCATGGAGTCCAGCTTCATATGACATACCAACTAGTAATTGCCAGGACAGCTATCTATCATGGAGTCCAGCTTTATATGCAATCTCTTGAACAGGACTTCCTATTTGACACGTTGTCATCCACCCATGAGGGGACACAGTTTCTGCCCATGCTTCCAGGCATGTTACGTCACGCGCATGACCTATTTAAAGAACCTGCATGCACCTGAGCTGTAACCCCTCGGGTTGATAAAAATTATAAAGCAGCTTCCTCTGACCCACTTTTGTATATGTAGCCAGGTCCCACCATCCTCCATTTTGCAGGTCGTAAACGGGCAAATAGTCAAGTGAGTGGGGATATCCCACCTCCTGAGAGAGAAGGAGAGCAAACCCAGTGATGCTGCTTGGAAACCGGTTGCAGCCCAAGCAACCAATCATTGGAGTATTGCTAACTTCCAAGCCCTATTTAGACTTTAAGATAGGGCCCACTGGGACGAAATTGAAGAACTGCTTCAGTATCTCCCAGAGGAGCACAAAAAGTGGATAACAAGTCGTTCCCGAAGGTCAGGCCATCAGCAATAATTCAATCAAATATGCCTTAGATGCAGCAGACACGGCCGCTAGGGGCATCAACACCAGTATATTGCTTAGAAGGATTGCCTGGCCCAAGTGCTCCGGCTTTAAACCAGAGGTTCAACTGGCAGTTTGGAACATGCCTTTTGCTAAGGAGTATTTATTTGACCCTAAAGCGGATTCCACTTTAGACAAAATGAAAAAGGACACGGACACCGCAATGGGAGCACTTCAAACTCCTACCTACACCTCGCGATTCCTTTTGCCGCTCAGGCCACAAAGGTGTATTCAAATACTTTGCCACAGATACCTCCACTTCCCAGCAAACGTAGGGGCAATACACCTACACAAAAGGTTTTTACACAGGCTGCTTCAGAGGCAATAACAATAGAGGAAGAGGTAGGGCTGCTTCAACATGGGGTGCAGCCTCTGCCTCCAAAACGGTGACTGCCCTATCCTTCCCCCCGATCACATAACACCTGTTGGGAAGACTACAGTCCTTTCACCTGGTCTGGGAAACTATCAAAACAAACCAATGGGTGCTAGTCATTTACCCATCCAACATGGTTACTGTCTGGAGCTCATTACCACACCACACCACCTCGCAGTAACAAACTATCACAAGATCACTTAACTTTTCTAAAACAAGAGGCCCAAGCCCTATTTCTCGAAGGGGCTATAGAACCAGTTCCCCTTCATCAACACGGCACAGGGTAGTATTCCCTGTACTTTCTAATACCAAAGAAGGACTGGTCACTGAGACCAATTCTAGATCTTAGAACTGTCAACTACTACATCCCATCAGAACATTTTCACATGGTCACTACTAGATATCATTCTACCTCTACAGACAGTTGACTTAATTGCCACTTTGGACCTAAAGAATGCCTATTCCATATACCCATTTATCCTGCTCGTCGCAAATACCTCAGATATGGTATAGTAGGAAAACACTACAAATTAAAGGTTCTACCCTTCGCTGTCAATACCTCACTGAGGGTCCTTACAAAATGCCTAGAAGTAGTAGCAGCACACCTACGCCGACAAAACATTAATGTATTCCCGAACTTGGACGATTGACTAATCAAAGCCAAAGCCCTCCTGCAACACATACAAATGACAATAGACCTGCTACACAAATTAGGGTTCTCCATCAATGTCCCCCAAGTCTCACCTTCTACCTCTTCAACCATACTTAGGAGCAATCCTCAACACACAGTTGGGACTAGTTTACCCCAATCCCACTCTGATACAAACCTTTCAGCACTTTTACCTCAATTTCAGATAAATAGTACACTCGCAGTTCAGACTGTTATGCGTCTACTAGATATGATGGCATCTTGCAGCGCCATAGTTCCCAACGCAAGAATAAACATGTACCCACTACAGCAATCTCTTTCTCGTCAGTGGTCTCAGTCACAGGGTCACCTCGAGGATCTAGTCTTGATAGACTGCCAGACTCACTGTTCTCTGCAATGGTGGAACCCCAACAATTTGTTTAAGAGGCGGACTTTTCTGGACCCTGTACCGCCAATCACTCCAACTACAGATGCTACAGAGATGGGTTCGGGTGTACATCGAAAAAACAAACACAATGCAAGGTCTATGGGATGCCAAACATCAATCCCTACACATCAACTACTTGGAACTTCAGGCAGGATTCCTTGCCCTGAAAGCATTCCTTCCCCATCTGTAGGAAAGTGGGTTTCTGTTGCAGTAACGCCTCCACTTTTTGCCAGAATTCTGATGCACTTTGACTTGATGTGCCCTGGGTCCCTGACAGTCAGGTTCCCAGGGCCTGTGTTCTTTCCCAAAACTGTACATTTGTACCCCCAATTGCCACCTCTCTGACCACATGCAAGTCCCTTGTAAAAGGTACCATGAGTACCAAGGGCACTGTGACCAGGGAAAGCCTCTAAGGGCTGCAGCACATACTGTGCAACCCTTAGAGGTACTGTACCTCTCTTTTTTCTCTCCCTCTCCCTCT
Organism: Triturus cristatus; assembly: GCF_964204655.1. Taxonomy (NCBI): domain Eukaryota; kingdom Metazoa; phylum Chordata; class Amphibia; order Caudata; family Salamandridae; genus Triturus; species Triturus cristatus. The sequence continues at coordinate 1,007,013,609 of NC_140584.1, forward strand.
CCCTCTCCCTCCCTCCCTCCCTCCTTCCCTCCCCCCTCTCTCCTTCCCCCTCCACGCCACCATACTCCCATTGCAGGCTGTGTGTTTTAGTGCAGAGAAAAGTGAGGAGTCAACTAGGCACACATACCTGTGTGCCATGCCTGCAACTCACTGCCAATGGTATAAGTATGACACCCCTCTAGCTGGATGCACTATATCACTGGTGAGGGTACAGTTGCATGGCACTGTACCCCTACATTGTCTAAGTCGATTCTTAGACATTGCAAGTGCAGTAAAGCCATATAGAGTATATGGTCTGGGAGTTTGTCACTACAAACTGCATAGCACCATAATGGCTTTACCGAATTCTGGGAAGTTTGGTGGCAAACTTCTCAGCATAATAAGCCCACACCAATGCCAGTGTGGGTTTTATTATACCATGCACTCAGAGTGCATCTTAGAGATGCCCCCTGAAAAACAACTAGCCTCTGGTGGGTTGCCTGACTGGTAAATTCCAGCCTGCCACCACGAGACATGTTTCTGGACCCCTGGGGTGGGAGCCTTTGCTCCCTTAGCGCAGAAACAAATCCTTTCCTGTGTGGAGGTGTTCATACATCCCCCCAGGTCAAGAAGAGCCATCTGTGGCAGGGGAGCCAAATCAGCACTCTGCACCCGGCCGCCCCTGTGCTGCTGTGGGACACCTTGTGTGCTAATTTGGACTCCGCTTTGCCCTAAGCTTAACCCTAGGAACTTTTCTCCCTCAACCTTGTGGCCTGCTCGTGAGCAGCAACCAACCAACGGCCCGAAGCCGCATAGGCTAACATTGGGCCTCAGCACTCTGCACCCGGCCGTCCTAGTGCTGCTGAGGGTGCTTTTTGAGTGCCTTCTTGACCCTGGGGCAACCCTTATTCTAACCCCAGAAACTCAACCCCCAAGACAGTTTACTTACCTGCAAACCGATAACCTCATTTTTTTCCATTGGATTGCATTGACTGTTTTCCTCTGAGAAACGTCAGTGTTGAGGGTGGTTTGTATGGAAACCTAAGAAACTGTGTTTTGACAAAAACTGTTTTACTCACCTTTTATCTAGGAAATGTCTCAGGGTGATATCTAGGCAAATCACACTGAGTAGAAAAAGTAATCTCAAAAGTTATCAAAAAGTTATTTCAACTTTGATTGAATCTTTGCACAAACCTGTGACAAAATCCATTCTCATCCAGCTTGCTTGTTGATCAAGCTGCCTGGAAAAGTACAATTCTATTTACCTGTACCAAGTCCTGCTTGGTTCTACAAATACAATTCAACCAATGAATATTTTTAATACAAACACTTGGTCTGAGTACAACAAATACTTAACATTACCACTCTGATAAAGCCTTATTGCTCGCCCACACTACCACAAATAGAGATGAAGGTATTATCTACTTTTACCTCTGTAAGCCTTTGGGGATCCACTGGACTCTGTGCACACTATACCTTACTTTGGTATAGTATATACAGAGCCAGCTTCCTACACCATCTATCTTACAAAGTTGCCCTAGCCTGGACGGGCAATATGACAGCCATATACTATCTACCAAAACAGGGGGGGGGGGGGACACAGTCTTCCCAGTTGTTACACCTCTCTCAGACCTTATGGAACTGGGCTCTTCACCATCACATTCATTTGTTGGCAGAATATCTGCGGGGTACGGACAATGATCTTGTGGACCTGCTCAACAAGATGCACCAACAGACTCATGAATGGGAACTCAACCCACAAGTCCTCTGTCCCTGCTTTCAAAAGTTGGGGGCTCCTCACATGTACCTGTTCGTCACAATAGAATATACAAAATCCCCCGTCATTCACATCCAGGTTCCCACACCCACTATCGAATGGCTACGGACTATGAATGACTTAGTCAGGGATCTTTGCCTACGCTTTTTCATCTCTCCGTCTCATTCCATTTTTTAGTTTGGAGACTCAGTCAAACATCTCTCACCATGATACTTGTAGCTGTCACCTGGGCATGTCAGCCCTGGTTCACAACACTCCTGGATCTCTCAGTAGTCACACACCAGACGTTCTCCAACAGGCTGGACTTTCTCACTCAATCATGAACAAATCGGGCCTGACCCCAAGATGCTCAACCTAGCAATTTGGCTCCTGATGTCTTATGAGTTCAGTTATTTAGTTCACTCAGGCTTATTAGTGAGCTCCAGGTATTAACCTTAGAGAAACCATTCTTTCAAATACATAAAGAAAAATGAGTACTACAGATTAATCCAAAATTCATACTAAAGGTAGTTTCTTAATTCCATCTCTATCAATCCATTTAACTGACTGTTTTTTTCCCCTAACCCTGATTCAGTAGCAGAAAGAGCTCTTTACACCTTAGATGTAAAAAGAGCACTCATCTTCTTCATAGATAGAACTAAAACTTTAAAAAAACACAGCAACTGTTTGTAGCTTTTTCACAATGCATAAAAAATTCCTATAACAGACACGCCGACCCACAACTACAGCCTGATAAGTTGCAAAATGTGAATGTTTTGATTGCTATTGTTAACCTAAACACATTAGCCCAATCAAAGCTACTATGCAGGACATTATTTTCTACTTACTTCATTTACAAAAGTCTAATTTGTCATACACTTCCATTAGATTACATCTTGCTGCAATGGCTGCCGTTCTCCAAAATAGACAGCACTTCTAAGTTTTCAGAATTCCTGTAATTAAAACATTGATGGAAGCACTCAAATGAGTAATTTTACCAAGTGTGCCTATAGCACCCTCCTGAAACCTAAACATTGTGCTTAGTAGGCTCATGGGTCCTCGTTTTGAGCCTTTACATTCATGCCCACTTCAATTTCTGTTATGGAAAGTGGCATTTCTAGTTGCCATAACATCACTCAGGCGTATTAGTGAGCTCCAGGTATTAACCTTAGAGGAACCATTCTTTCAAATACATAAAGAAGAATGAGTACTACAGATTAATCCAAAATTCATACTAAAGGTAGTTTCTTAATTCCATCTCTATCAATCCATTTAACTGACTGTTTTTTTCCCCTAACCCTGATTCAGTAGCAGAAAGAGCTCTTTACACCTTAGATGTAAAAAGAGCACTCATCTTCTTCATAGATAGAACTAAAACTTTTAAAAAACACAGCAACTGTTTGTAGCTTTTTCACAATCGCATAAAGGTAACCCTGTATCCAAATCCAGCATAGCTAGATAGATAGTAAAATGTATTAAAAATTGCTCAAGTAAAGCCAAAAGGCCTTTACTTGTACCTCCCAGGGCACACTACTCTTAAAAAGAGAGCAGCAATGGCTTTTTTCAGGAATTATCCCCATAGCCGAAATTTATCAAGCAGCTACATGGTCTACACTACACTTATTTACAAAACACTACTCTGTAGACGTGTTAGCACGTAAACAAGCCAATATAGGTCAGGCAGTGTTACGTACACTTTTTAAAACTACCTGCAACTCTAACTCGGTAGCCACCATTTCTTAGGAGGGACTGCTTTACAGTCTATGCAGAGCATGTGTATGTACAGCCACACATGACATCGAAGGGATTATTTTATTTACCCTGTAAGCATCTTATTGTGGCATGTGGTGCTGTAGATTCACATGCGCCCTCCCTCCTCCCCGGACGCTTTTGGTAATTGCAGTTACCTTTTACACAATTCTCTTAGCATGGACATCTTTATACTGACACTCTTCTTTCACTTGTTTCTCACCGAAAGGAGGAGTTACTCAACCTCGTGACTCGAAAGACTTTTTTTTGAAGAAAAACAAGTTGCACACTTCCGAACCCAACACTAGGTGGCAGGAGCATTCAGAGCATGTGAATTTACAGCACTACATGCCGCAAACTGATGTTTACAGGGTAAGTAGCCTAATCCTTCTCTTATGCTTGTCACGCTCCTTAGAGTGCCCATGGACATGTGTAAGGTTTCCCTGGATGTGGCTATTCCACCTGGTCTCCGAGCCCAACCTGCCGTATTCCCTAGACCCTCCTGCCTTCGCTGAGTGACTTTTCCACAGTACTCTAACAGCCTTCATCCTAAAAGTGAGGCGGTGAATCACAGAATAACATGCCCAGGAACCCACAAGCTCTGGAGCTGATCTGTACCTGCTCTCTCCTGACCCTGAGCCGTCCACATAACCATCTACAATGGCCCAGTGCCAGCTGCCTGTTTAGGTAGAGCATCATGTGGGCAGCCTAGGAAAAGTCCTGTTAGCAGTGGAAAGCAGATTGTTATGCAGTTTGGGCACTCCTGCCCTGATTGTAAGCCATGATACTGCCTTTCCTTTTGGCAGCTTTTTCAATTTTAAAAATGTTATGCTCTTTTCATCGCATGTATTTTGTTGAATATTAAAACAATGAAAGTAATTTAAACTGCATATGTATTGCAAGTGGATAATTTCTATTGCCTGATGGGTAACATTTCCATTTTTTCCCCAAGACCTTTACATGAACGTCGAAAGTTCCTACACGATAACATGGTAGAAATTCCCAACCGTATACTCTTCTCTGAGATGAAACATGTCACTGTAAGTACAGCCGCTTAGTTATTTTTCTTATATATTTTCGTAATTTAAGTGGAATTGTACTATCTCCAGCGTCTCCAGGCCCAAAATTATTTGGCCCGTAAATTCCAGTTCTGTTAATTGTCCTGTTGGGAGACACCCTGAGGCCCTTACACCGATGTTCTCCATCTAGTCAGAACAGACAGAGCATATCTGCTTTTTTCTACCCGTAAATGGGTGAAAACTGCCACTAAAAGGTCCCAGTATTTCTGGGTCCATGCAGTTAATCGCCATTCTGGGAAGAAAAGTTGTGACCAGTTTCTGATGTGGGGATACCTGACGGATTCAGGGATTTTGGCCCTCTTGTATCACCACATCAAAACTGTTGTTCTTGTAATTGGGGACTTTGTATCAAAACAGGATCACTGCAAATGTCTCACCTCATTTGTCAATTTACTTATTTTTGATGCATACTCCCGGGGATACCATATGAATTTCACTTAGTGGCAGACTGGATCGAGAAACTTTAGATTAAGCAATAGCTGCTCAGCACCTTCAGATGGAACCCAACCAGGAAGTGACAACACCAACCTACATATGCCCCTTCCTGGAGTGCTTGCTTTACTTCCTATTTTTACTTGCCATACCAATGTAGATCTGGAGCTCTTCTTTGATGCTTGCCGAATTCCTCAAACTCTTTGACAGCACTTCCACAGTAGATTACGTTAAATGTCACCTCCTAAGGTCTTCAGGGTTCAGGTCCCATGTGTAGGAAAGTGCCCTTTTTTGACATGGTCACCCTCACTATTTGCCTGGTATTTAATACAATATTGACAGGAAGTGCACTGGATTCCTGCTGCTACCCAGGTCCCCAGTGCCAGATCTCTTTCCCTAAACTGTACAGTTGGTTTCCCCCACTGGCAATAACTTTAGCACTCACTGTAAGTCCCTAGTAAATGGTACCGCTGGTACCTAGGGCAAGGAGGCTAAAGCATGTATTGTGCTACCCTACGGGACCTCTTACAAAAATCATGCAAACTGCCACTGCAGGCTGCGTGTATTGGTGCAGACAAAATTAGATCCACGAGACTGCACACAGCCCTGTGTTCCATGCCTCCAGACACTGCATGCAGTTCACCCCTACAGCAGGCCTTACAGCCCTAAAGCAGGGTGCACTATGCTCCATTTTTGGACATATTTGCATGAGCAGACATGACCCTGTGCTGGCTAGTCCAATTACTGCTGATACAAGTGACAAGGGAATGTGATTGGTACTGGTCAAAATCAAGTTCCACGGCTACATGATGGCTTCACTGAAACTAAAGATGTTTGATAACAAACATCTTTTACTAATAATCCCACACTGGTTCCAGTGATGGATTTATTAATACATGCACCTTAGAGATACCCCATTGGCTACTATCCTACACTCCCCTGATGCCCCTTAATCTAGTATTTAGGAGAGCCCTTGGCACCAGGAAAGAAGGTGGACACTGAAGAGCTGCAAAAGCTAGAAAAAAGGAGCAGCTACTGACTTGATGTCAACCCTGCCTACCTTCTGTTCTCACCCAGTGCCCAAAGCTGACTCGTTCTGAAGATGCTGTACCTCCAAAAGCATGGGAGGAGTGACAGCCTTTCTCCAAAGACCCAGGAACTCCTGTGGAATAGCGGAGCTGCTTCCTTGCACCTTGCACCCTGCAGGCACCCAAGAGACTTGTGAGGACTCCGGACTACCAAAACCTGACACTGGAAAGCCTCACAGCACCAGGGCTGCCTAGCCCAAGTCGAAGTGAGCCAATATCCCTAGTGTGGTCCCCAGACTTTTCAGACGAGCCCACCTTGGGTTTGCCTACTGTGGACTTCCAGATGCCCCTGCAGCATTTTTGTGCAGGCTCCCTCTTCTGTGAGTGTCTCCGGTGACACAAACCCGATGCCTCAAAACGCCTCTGCACTTGGCCGCCCCAGCCCGTGGAGAATAGGACCAAAGGTGTCCCCACATCCCAGAGGATCGTGAGACCTGAGCCCAGTTGGTGGTTCAGCCTGACTGGCCTTCCAGTCCCTGACTACAGTGACTTTGTAACCAGAACGATCCCCATTGACTTACACTGGGCACCCAACACTGTATTGTACATCTGCACCCGGCTGCCCCTAAACTGCCCGAGGTGACCTGTTGGTGCTGCCTAGGACCTTGTCCTATACTCGCCTTAAGTCCCGAAGATTGGTCCTGTAAGTTGTTGTAAAGTACCTGTATGCAGTATATGCTTTTCATAAATAGGATAACACTACCGCTTCAGAAATTGCTATAAGTGTCGCTTTTTGAAAACTATAAATATTTCAAACTCAAAATGTATTTACGTGATTTTGATGACCTTGACGCCAAATGTTATATAAAGATACGGGTTTGAATCTCCTTATTTAGTCGTGTGTACCATTTATTGACTGTGTGTGAATTGCACATGTCTAACACTCCTCTCCGATAAGCCTAAGGCTGCTCCACCACACTACCCCCTAAGATTGCTAGAACAAGCCCCTTACACCTTATAAGAGAATACCTGGACTCTTTGCAAAGTATACATTTTTTTATATACTCTGTAACGAGCCAGCTTCCTACACTACACACTTGTTCATTTGATTAAGGGTGACTGGTTTGTGCCACAGCTGCCAAGGACTGAGCTATGGGTTTAATTGAAGAAACCTAACTGGAGTTGATAAATATTGTGGCATTTTTACATGGTGAGGTATCACAGCTACTGTAGGAAGCTGTCTCTTTATGTGATATACTGTAAGTAGCTGGCTCTGTATATGATATTATCACTAGGTTTTAATACTGTGCACAGTGTCCAGGGGTTCCCCAAAAGTGTACAGGGCTCAATGTAAAACACAAAGTGCTCTATTAATGCTAGTGTGGGCGAACAGCCTTCGGCGTAACAGAGCAGCTTAGGACATTTATTGCACAACAGATATCAATAACGGACAAACGACTCAAGAAGGAGATGCAGACCAATTTTATAAAATTAGACATTGTTTTTACTTTATTTTAAGATCAAGGGCTTCGTAATCTGGTAAGTACGTTTTAAATTAAAAACCCCAAATCAAATTTTTTTCACACAGTCCAATGTTATCCTACGGGGAATACAATATTGCGGTTAAACAGGTAAATACTTACAATCTCCGTCTTCTGAGCCAAATGTCAGCAGGGGTCAGGTAAGTACCAAATCTGCACCACCAGCGGCACATGGGCGGCCGGGTGCAAAAGTCAAAACGGGAGTTTGACCCAGTTATTTCCAATGGAGACATGGGGTGCCTGGAGGTACACTGCTTGCAGGTAAGTAAATCGGTTGCAGGGGCCAAGCTTTGGGGGTTTGCACAAGCACAGTGGGGCTCACAAAGCAGCACCAAACATACACCACCAGCGGCAAAGGAGCGGCCGGGTGCAGGGTGCAAATTCAATGTCTGGCACCCAATATTTTTCAATGACTATTCTCCTGACGACATAGAGGTTACGGGCATGGCACTGGAGGTTGCAAAAAGAAAGCCAACGACAGAAGAGGCGAGTTGGGATGGAGGGGGTCATAGGGATACTGTTGGTTCAGCTCATAAAGGCCCAGGGGCTTCGGCTGCAGGAACACCTTTTGACATCGGACTCTTCTTCCCGGAGCCAGTCGAGGAAAGCCTCTGGATTCACACTTCAGGCGCCGTCAATGAGGGCAGGAGAGGTCAGCCAACGCTGGACATTAGGTCTGGATAGCCGGGGAGACTTCACTGCACAGGTGAGCCATTCAGGCAATGGGCGTCTGGTGCAGACTGGGCAGGCAATGCGTATCCATCTGGATATGGAGTCTTTGGAGTAGGTTTCTTGAGGACAGGTCCGCTGTCCACGGGAGATTGGAGTTTTTTCGACGACAGCAGTCCTCCGTGGGTTTCAGAGGTCGCTGGCTGCAAGAAAGGTCGCAGGGTCGTCGAATCAGGAGACCGGCCAGTTGGGCTGGGGCCAAGGCAGTTGTCGTCTTCTGGCTTCTGCTGCAGGATATCTTCTTTCTTCTTAGGTTGTCACAGAACTGAGGGCACCACCTAAATACGAAATTTAGGAGGCCTTATAGGGAAGTCGCAGGTAGGGCCAATAGGCACCTTACCTGGGGTGACTACACCCTCTATTATGCCGTCCTCCTGTGGGAGGAGGCATAGACTTAGACCTGATTGGAGGGGTCCCCTTTCTTCAAGATGGCAGAGACTGAAAGTTGTGCTTCACCTCGTTTCCCCACCTTAGGGCTGGGGTTTGCAGAGGTGGGTACACCTCCTATCTTTTTTAATGTTCCCGCCGGTTTTCCTGACCTAAGTGGGGGTGTCAACCAGAGGCTGCCATCTGCTGCTAGCAGCAGAGGCTGGGTGTTACATTACAAAGGCAGCAGGCCATTGAAGCTACCCTCTTCGAGTACAGGCCCATCCTGGGGGAGGAGGCATAACACCTCTGCCCAGGATGTGCATTGCTTTCTGTCCCAGAGAGCAGAGGCTCTCTACCCAGGGGTCCTGAAACATGTCTGTTGGTGGCTGACCACCTACCGCTGGTCAGAGACCTCACCAGGGTTGAAGGGATTCAGGGGGCACTTCCGAGGTCCCCTCTGGGTATATGGTACAATAAATCCCCCACTGACATCAGTGTGGATTTATTGAAAGGAGTAGTTTGGTACCAAACACTACTATATTCAGTGGAGCCATCATGGGCCTATGGAACTTGAGTTGTTGAATTCCCAGCCCATGTACTCTCTCTGTTCTTCACTGACACTTACATTATTAGGATATGGTGTCCAATATTGTTGGGGCGTATCTTCTAATGCAGATATGCCCTCACCTGTAGTATAGTGCACCCTGCCTTAGGGCAGTGAGTCCTGCTAGAGGGATGATTTACCTATGCTACCAGACAGTGCTAGCTGGCATGGAACGCAGGTAGGGGGCCATGTTGACTTAGCAGTTTTTTCCCTCAGAGGGGCATGCAGGCTGCAAGGGCAGTGACATGGTGCCAGTGAGGGGGATCCGAAGGGACCCTCTTCAGCTCCCAGACCCTAGGTACCCAGGGTATCATTTATTAGGGACTTACAGGGGTAGAATTACCAATTGGGGTTTTGTTTTAGGGAAGGAGCACTGGCACAGGGGAACCGGTTGGCAGGGACCCTGTGCACTATGCTGGAAACCACATCAAAACCAGGTAAAACGTGGGGGGCTAACAGTGCAAAAGAGGCACTTTCTCATTGGGAAACTGCCTGTATTTTTTCACATTATCTGGCCAGGCAGCACAGGCTAAGTCTACCTCTCCCTCAAATACTAATGTTTCCTCAGTGGGGTTACTGACATGATCAGGCCACCCCTGGGATCACATCTGAATGTTAACAAAGGCTGGTACTGCAGGTTGGATAGAGGCATTTTTCTTTCTGCTAAGGTCTCCAGTTCGGTGTCCTAGTGCTTTACAACCATGGCACAAAGCCTGTTTGGATCCTAGTTCTTACCCTGGATCCACCCTTGGACTGTTTAGAGACTCTGGGCCCACCCTCCTGAGCAGGTTTTTGGTGGCCTGTAGAAGACTTTTGATTATTTTTAAGTTTACCCTCTTTCCCTTGGAGGGTCTTTATGGCCTCTTTCTTCTGGTCTCCAGCATACAATGTCATGGAAGTATCTCAATCACGGGCATTCAACTCTAATATCAACATGCAGTCTTTCGGAATCCACATAATTGCTGGTGTATATTTCAATAACATGCAGCACAACCATTTTAGGGTAGTTTGCCTGGGGGGGCCGGCACTCATGTCCTCTATTCTCACACACCCTCCCTCCCCTGGCTTTCCCCTGTGCCACTCTCTCTGCTCTCAGATGCACTTTGTTTGATCCCTCCCTCTCCCACTGATAGCCCAATACTGCACAGATCTCTCTAGTCCGTGAGGTCTGTCTGTAGCCCTTCGTCCTTTCGTGTTAATTTCATGTGCGTTTCCTCCGCTAACGCTCATTTTCTGGTATCTCTGAGCCACATCGCTATTTCCGGGCTTCTGTTTGCCATCCACGTTATGGCCACCTTACGTCCGCCCAGGACCATCATCAATTGAAGTAATTTATAGGGCAGTTTCAATTTTTTGGGTCTACGTACATAGGCCAATAGGCACTGCAACGGTTCCTCCCTTAGCGGGAGACCTGTGACTATGCATATCTTTTCCGCCACCGGTGTCTAGAACCGCCTCACCTCAGGACACTCCCACGCCAGGTGGATAAAGCCCTCGTTTTCAGCACAGCACCTGGGACATTTACGGTCCTTGTTGTGGGAGAGGCGTCTCAACTTCACTGGTGTGAGGTAAGTGCGATGTAAGAAGTTGTAATGAATCAGTTTGAACCTGGCATAACAAGAGACTGTATGTGTGAGATCATTAATAGTAGCCAAGCCCTCTCTCCTAGTTGCGTATTGAGGCCCCTCTTACAGGCAGCCCTTGACGTGGTGACTGGGCAGTAGAGTCCTGCTTCATGACATTGTATAGAAGATCTATCATCCTACAGCCGGAACCGAATGTTAGCAGAATATGTAAGAGATGTGTCAGTTGGGGGATGTCTGGAAATTGTGGCCAGGTGACCTTGACTACTTCCCGAGTTCCACTGTATTGCAGGTACTGACCCGGCCTAAGAGCAAAACTCTTGCTTGCCTGTTCATACGTTATGAAGGTCTCATTTGGGAAAAGGTCTGCGAGGACCTTGTAACCGCCGTCCCTCCAGGTCTGAAAAGACGTTTTTTTTTTATTTTATTTTCAGTTGAGTACAGCACAACATATCAACAATGGCATACAGTTTTACAGCAAATAAGCAGAGACTCCTCGGTAAAAAAGAGAGAAACAAGAATAAAATGATATTGTTTTGATTTCCTAACTAAGGCCGACACTAAGTGCTATGGCCCAATCAGACACAACTTTTCCCTCCAGTTATAGATGGGAGCCCATATTTGTCTACCAAGTGTTTTTGCTCGCTTCCCTTTCTTTTCATAAATTCCCTTCTCGAGATTGAATACTGAAAGAAGCCTAGCGAGCCAGAACTGGAATGTTGGGGCCGTTTGGTCCAGCTAAGCCGAGGCTACACAGATTCGTAACACCGCCATGGCAAGAAAAAGAAATCGGTAAGAGACAGTTTGGGTCTGGGTTTTATCCACCCCAAGAAGTATCAGGGCTGATGTTAGCTTGACTTTAATGCCTAGGGTTGACGCACAAAAATGTAGAAATAGAGATTTTCAATATATCTAAATGGGGGCAAGTAGAGAACATATGGGCTAAATCGGCATCTACAGAGTTACATCGCGGGCATCTAATGCCCTCCTGCCCCCCCCATTGTGCGATCTTTGCCGGGGTGTAATATAGAGAGAAAAGTGTTTTGTAATGCTGGGCCTGAAGTCCCGCAGAACATAAGACAGCCTGACCCAGCACCATTGATTGATTAAAGTTATCTACATCAGTCCACAGCCTCTCTTCCCATTTTTTGCCATATTTTTCTAAATCGTCTGAGTTAGATGCTATCAGTTCGCTATAAATTCCCTTAATGGTGCAACCATCCCATTTGCTAATAACATCCATAATTTTAAGACTTCTAAATCCATTAGAGCCGCCCATCTTCTTACTAAGAAAACTCCTAATTTGCAAGTATTTAAAGAAATTCCTAGTATCTATACTAAATTTGTCCTGAATTTCCTTAAATTGATAAAAGCCTTCCGAGCTTATTAAATCCCCAATTCTGACAAGACCGTGTTCAGCCCATCCCGCCATAATTTGGTCCGAAATAATTTCCGGCAATGAAGGGTTGCAACTAACTGAGTATAGAAATTCATTCGGCCCAAACCAAACTTTTTCTTAAAAGCATTCTAGATTTTAAAGGCAGCCAACAAAGTCTTAAATTTAGTTCTCTTGAAATAACTAGGCTCGCTAAATTTCAAGAGGCAAGTTTCTGCATCTACCCCCAGAAGTAGCCTAGATACGTCTGGAATTCTAAATTCCGTAGCAGAATCTAAATGTTTGCCACCGAGCATCTCGCACATATATTGAAGGGCTGCGGCCCAGTAATAATATTTGAATTCTGGGACTGCCCAGCCCCCTCTATCCAAAGGTAAAGACCTAAAACGTAAGGCCCTCCTTGTTTTACCGTGCAACCAAAAAAAACGGTTAACCATATTATCTAGGGCCGTGAGCCATTTCTTCTCGAATTCTAAGGGTATTGCCCTAAATAAATACAGTATTTTTGGTAAAGTTACCATCTTAATCACGTTACGGCGACCGACCAGAGACAAATGCAGATTTTGAAATCTATCAAGGTCTATTTTGGCCTTCTGGACTACCGGGTCAATATTTACATCCACTAATCTGTCCAAATCTGGGGTTATGGTAATCCCCAGATAGACAGCTGAATCTATCATATGTGGGTCAGAGTGGCTAATTGCGCTATTAACTACTATCTGGGTCTTTTGCTTATTCTGGGCGTAGCCCGATATTTCGCCAAAGGTCAAAGCTATCTCCTCTACTGCGATTATAGCCGCTAAGGGATTAGGAGTAACTAAAGCCACATCGTCCGCATATGCGAGAACCTTTGTAGCTAGCCCTTGATAAATCATAGGCAGAATTTCTGGGGAGGAATCTAATTGCCAAATTAAAGGATCTATATATATCGCAAAGAGCAGGGGTGAACAAGGACAGCCCTGCCTAGTGCCTCGTTTAATCCCAAAAGATGCAGTATATTTCCCATTAATTTTAAGGCGGGCAGTTGGAGCTCTATATAGACTGCCGATAGCTTTGATAAAACCTTGCCCTAGTCCAAACCACCTCATTGCCTCCCATAAATAATCCCAGGAGACCCTATCAAAGGCTTTCTCGGCGTCCAAAAGTAACATCGCCATAGGGTCTCCTGAGACTTCTGCTGCATCAAATAATGTTATTGCCCTACGGATATGCTGGGTGGTCCCTCTCCCCGGGATAAAACCATGTTGGAACGGGTGAATTACTCTTCCAATAATGATATTAAGTCTAGTTGCAAGGGCTTTGGACAAAATCTTTACATCCGCATTTATGAGAGTGATTCGCCGATACGAGCCTGGGTCCTGAGGAGGTTTACCCTTTTTTAAAATTACTATGATATCTGCGCCTGACCAGGACACCGGGACTGAACCCCCCAGCTGTGCAAGTGGGATTATTTCGGCCAAATATGGTCCAATTTCATCCAGAAATATTTTATAAAATTCCAAAGGAATCTGGTTGGGTCCTGCCGCCTTCCCAGAGGGGAGGTTTTTTAGCGCGCAGTAAATCTCTTCTTGACTCAAAATAGCTTCGAGTTTCAGACTATCCTCATACTCAATGCCATGCAGTGGTACTTTATTAAGATAGTCATGAATTAACTTCGTCTGTCCCGGGGGGCCAGAATCATAAAGCCGTTGATAAAATAGACTAAATACTTCCTGAATCTCACAGGGATCTGTTACTATCTTCCCATAAACTTCTCTGATCTCGTTAATCTTGCTTGATATCCATTTTTGTCTAAGTTTAACTGCCAGCATATGACCAACCCCGTTCATTAAATTTGTGGCAATGTTCCTTTTTTTTTTTTTTAAAAACAATTTTTATTTGAAACAAAGACAGCAGCAGAGACAATTGCATAGACAATGCAGATGCGTTAGTTCCTACCATTTCCACACTCCCACAATGCACCTCTAGCACCCATGAGTCCAGGGTACCTAAATTGACATGCCACCAGCCTCCCCCTCCAACAAACCCTTATATGTCTCTGAGTCAGGAGTCGCCGTATCACTCTTGCTATTCTGGTCGCCTCTCACCCTGTGTGACTGTTTCTGCACTCACCCCACATTTGCCCGCTGTCTCTCCCCCCTCAGCTCTATCGTCGGTGAGACACATGTATCCCCCCTATACTTATTCCATTTTCCCCACTTGTGGTCCCATTTACGCGGGCATCCCCTCCCTTTAAATACCGTTTTCTCGGCGAGCATGGCATGATCCATGTCTTTAGCCCAATCCCTCAGTAGTGGTATGCTGTCAATTCCCCACCTTTGGGCGATATTCCGCTTAGCCAGACACCACCCCAATGTGACCCTTTCTTGCTCAATTTGCGTAAGGTCCGTCGCTACCCAGATATTGAGAAGGCACATCATGGGTGTCGGATGTATAGCTTTGCCACATGTCCTGGCAATGTTCCTTTTTAGCTAGAAAGAGCACAGGAGCTTTTTCGGCAGCGCGATCCCCAATTCCCGCTTTAGCCCAGGCTAGCCTGAGTAAGACATCTTCCGTTGCTGAGCATGTGTTTAGAGCTACAGCCAGCTCCTTCTCAATATTAGCTAAGTTTTTATATAGTGCTTCCACCTTATGTGCCTCCTTCGCCTGTCTGGACACGCTGAAACTGATTGTCTCCTCACGTAAGCCAGCTTCAAAGGTGTCCCAAACAACCCCGGCGCTAGCACTATATCTATTTATGTCCCAAAAAATCTTTATCCAGTCTTTCATATGGGAGATATAGCCCTCTTTCAAAGGTCCAAGTCCGTTCAGCCCGCCCGCCTTTTGTAAATCTTAAAGTAAGGACGAGAGGGTTGTGATCAGATATTATCCTTGGATACTTCTCTATTGTAGCCCGATACGCCAAGGATTGAGCCACGAAAAAATAGTCAAGTCTGTAGAGTGACTGATGTGGGGCAGAGAAGAAAGTACTACCTGGATCCTGGGGATTTAGCTGATGCCATATATCTACGAGTCTGTGATTTCTAACTATATTGGTTAAGGCCTTAAAAACCTTCTTTTTACGACCTGCATATAAATCACCAGAGTTATTCCACAGCCCAACAAGCCCATTAATATTGAGTCACCACACAACAACAGTGGGGTGGGCCAATTTGCTAACTCGTCATCTAGATGCTCCAAGGCCTCTGAGTCGTCAGAAGTGGAGCCGGGCAAGGAACAAAGAGTAAAATGCTCCCCGGCAAATACACAGTGTACTACCACCCACCTTCCCCACCTATCTGAAATCATTTTTTTGACGATTATGTCCTTCCTGCGAGTAAGAATAGCAACCCCTCTTGTCCTAGTCCCTTGTTTGGTAGCCCCCAACAAGCGAAAACCAAGTTGTTCTAGAATCCCTGCTTTGCTACCCTCTAGATGAGTCTCTTGGAGACATAAAATATCCGCCCTCATAGATTTCAGTATAATAGACGCCCTTTGTCGCTTAGCCTGGTCATTCAGTCCGCAGATATTTATGGTAATGATTCTAAGATGACTAAAATTCATAATGTAAATTTAAATAATTTTCCTTGGCCATAAATGTACCTATATTTCCCATTAGATGACACCACCTTAACCCCTTTTTTAGTGAAAAATAAAAACTTCCAATATGTTTTTTGCAACCTGTAAGGCTAAATATCCTCATCAAAAAGACATTGTTGCACTGTACCCATAACCCACCCCAACCCCTCCCCAGAACTGAATCTACCTCCCACCCTCACCCCCGACCTGCCATATAGGCAAATAGGTCAGCAATGACCTATGTGTGGCAGCTGAACATGCTACTCAAGCTACTGTGTACTCCCCACTCCTATGCTTATATGAATCACCATAACCAAAAAACAAAAAGCCCCATAACTCCCTCCTCATATAATACGCATAAATCAGTATGTTGCATGTCCATGACTAATGAGAGGCAGTTCGTCAACCATATCCCCTCCTAAACCCGCTTCCCCTCACATTTAAAGAACAACCAGCAGCCTCCGACAGGCGCCATCAGGCAACACCTGGAGTAGATATCTTAAGGCACATCCAGTTTGACCCTTTTTAGCTCTAATATAAACTCTTGAGCCTTAATTTCTGAGTGAAAAAAGTGAGCCCGACCTTTGGCTATGACCTTAAGGTGGGCGGGGAAAAGTAAATAGGCCTCACAGCTCATCCCTTGAAAAACAGAGATCAATTGTCGGAGCCTCCACCTTCGTTCCACAGTGGCGTGGCAAAAATCTGGCCTTGCAAAAAAGGTATGTCCCTCGAAAGAGCGTTTAGCGTCTGGTCTAGCCATATCCATTATGGCCTGGCGGAGCAGGAAGTTCCCGATAAAAATCAGAATTGCCCTGGGACGCTCGTCTTAACTATCTGGATAATTTCTTTTTTTCTGAACCATTGGGAACCGATGAACCCGTTGAATCTCCATGTCCCAATTCCAGTGTGCAAGTTCCGGGAAGGAGCCTTTCAACAGGGATACGGTAAAGGACAAGATGTTTCCCCCTTCAGCATTTTCCGCAATCCCAAGCAAGCGGACGTTGTTCCTCCTTTGACGATTCTCAAAATCCTCAAGTTTCCAACAGACGTCCAGCGCCTGTTTTTCCTGCTGTACTTTAGACTCATGTAATTTATCTACTGCCGCCTCCAGAGCCATCGTTCTGTCCTCCACTTGCGTAACCCTTTCAGCCATTTCAACACAAAGCTTATTTGTTTTACGTATAGAAGCCTGAAGCTTCTTTGTTGCTTGAAGTGCCTTCCTGCTTTCGGATCTAGCTTCGCTCTGTATTTGTTTCAAAGTTTGGTATACCAAATCCATTGACGGGAGGACTGGTATCCCCGGGTGACGTAGCTAATCCACCTCCACAAACTTGTGGCAGAATAGTCCCACTCCAGGTTGCGTGCAGTGGCTGAGTTGATTTTACCTGGGCTATTCTTCGCTCTAGATCTCCGCTTCTGTGTAGTGAATTTACTATGAAGGGTTTTTTGTGCAGTAGATGACTCTCCTGAACCCCCTGAATCTGTGTCAACTGAACTACTGAAATCGGTGAGATCCTGAGAGTCGGAGTCATCATTAGGCGAAAAAAAATTATCTGCCTTAGGGGAGCCATGTGTTATCAATGTAGGAGGCTGCGGCTGCAGTCAGTATCGAAAATACTGGCAGTAAGAAGAGAGCGATGATGATTTTTATCCTGAACCCCCTCTGATGAAACACTGGAAGTTAGACATTCTACTATAGATATAGCCCCAATAGTATCTGTGGTGTCTGTAATGCCTAGGAGCACATGATTTTGCTCTAACTCTAGCTCTGGCTCTGACTGTATTAAGCCATCTAGTTCCGCTGCTTCTAGCGCCTCTGTCTCTATTAATACATTCAATACCATTATACCTTTTGTTCCCTTTGAAGCCAACAAGCCTGGCACATGTAGTTCTTTCTGAAATGCCAAAACAAGATCTGAATCCGCCTGTGGCCCCTGATCCGGTCCGGGAGATACCGATAGCCGAGTCTCTGCCTCTAACCCGAACACTCCTCCTTTTTCAGTGGCATCCATGAAGGTAGCAGGCTTTTCCTTCTCTTTTATTAATTTCTCTTTTGTTGTTATTTTCTTTCCCCCCCCCCCCCCCCCCCCCCCAGTGCAGCGGGGGTGGCCCCAGAGAATATCGGAAAAGCCTCCGTTACTGTCACCGGTCGGTGGACCCCCTCTATGGCAGCCGCCGCCGCCGCCAATCGGTTCCGTGTCCCTCCAGCAGCTCCCATCTCCCTTGCAGTGCCGTCCGCCCTTCACGCTGCACCTCGTCTCCGAACAGCACTCGGCTCCCGCAAAGTCTCAGGCGCCTTAGAAGCAGGAGCGCCCCGGCCCCCTGCAGAAACCATTGCGGTGTCCCGGTGTGTACCATTCAATGTTTTCTCCATCTTTGCCGCCGCAGACCTTCCAGCGAGACAGTACCACGTCAGGGATATGTTGGGAAGAGACCGGGACCGGGAGCTGCGGAGGGGTAGACGATGAACCGCAAAGAATAAACAGTATCTGAACGAGGCGCGAGCACCGATCAGCCTCATATTATGCCACTGGAATACTTTCTGCAGATTACGGACACCGGAGCTTCAAAACATCACTAGAGCAGAAAGAGAGCACTCAGAATGAGGAGCCACAGCAGCCCTTACACAGGTCAGTCTGCCATCTTGCCCCCTGAAAAGACGTTTGTGTTGCCATCTCTCTGATGGGGGCCAGGATCCAAATAGACAGTTCTCTATGGAATGGCACCCGGCGCAGCATCTTTTCTACAAATCACTGCCAAATGCTCGCCATTTGTCGCACTACATTTGGGAGATCCCCTTCCGCCTCCCCACCCTTCATCAGCGCTACTTGGAGGTGCTCTGGGTCCACCCTGCCAGCTATCAGTCGTTTTTCCCAGTTGTCCCCTTCTTCCAACTAACGAGCCACAGGCTGCAGCTGGGCGGCATAGCAGTCTCCCCTCCTCATAACTACGAGTCAGAGTTTTGAGAGCTACTCTACTCCTCTTCCCGGCCACTGTAATAAAGTCAGGATCGTGTTCAGTTGCTTGAATACTTGCATCTTGATCCGGCAGAGCGAGTTCTGGAGCGCATAAAGGCACCTAGGGAGCAGTACCATCTTTGAAAAAAAGCAAGTGTGCTAATTAGGGACAGCAGGAGGGTGTTCTAGAGGTGCACCGAGCGTTGCTGGGCCACAAGGGTCCTGTCTAAATTTAGGGCCACTGCCTGGACATTGGTCAACGCGACCTGGACCCCCGGACACCTAAAACTTGCCCGTTCCCATCGAAGTTCTAAGTCTGGGAGGTCCCTCAAAGGCACCCCAGTCATACATGCTAGCGTGAAGATCAATGATTTGTTACGGTTGAGTCTCAGGCCAGAGACCTCCCCAAACCTTTCCAGGTGACGTAGCAGCTCGGGAACGGCTACCTGGGGCCATGCTAAATAGAAGAGTGCATCGTCCGCGTATAAGGAGATAATATGGTTTGTGTCTCTCACCCGGATACCCCACCAGCTCATGTCCGCTCTCATCTGCACCGCCAATGGCTCAATGGCTAAGGCGAATAGAAGGGGCGAGAGCAGGCACCCCTGATGGGTGCCTTGTCCCAGCTCCCACTCCTCAGAACGAGCCCCCCCCCCCCACCCGTCTCACCGAGCCCTCTGTTCAGTGTACAAAATTTGGACCCACCGGCGTAACATGGGGCCCATCCCCATGACCCTGAGGACCTCCAAGACATACCCCAAGTCTACTGTCAAAAGCCTTAGCCAGGTCTATAGACACAAGTACCATCTCTTCCTCTCAGTCTCTTACTTATGTGGTTAAGTCGACGCAGGTAAAAAAAAAATGTAACATACTTTATTGATTTTCTTTTTATCCGTTGTATCCGTGAACACAATTTATACATTATGCTGTAATTACGCAAGGTATCATGCATTTATTGGTTACATTACATTACAGCCGTCAGTTTAATTGAAATTGTTAAAGCTACATCTATTTCACCATAGACTAAAATAAACTGCAAGTATCTGGATTCGCACTCAAGTTACAACAACTACCCGCCCCCCGCCCTCCTCCCCCCGTTCTGGCTTATCTGATCTGGCCTCTATTATATTGCTGCGTCTCGCTCACCTCTGTGCTATGCTTGCAGTACTAGTGTGTGTACTATCTGATTATGCGCCCTGCCTGTGCCTGCGCTGGGCCCTGCCACACAGTGTTACGCCAAATCAATGTGTATCAACTTTGCGCTAGGGTTGCTAAGCAGGGGATCAAGTTCTAGGGCTTTGAAGGCCTATAACATGACATTTCATTCCATAGAGATCTGGTTCTTACGCAGCCCTTGGGCCACCTCCCGCCATATAGCTGCGCTCTCAGCTCCACCCCAGCGCACCACCTCGCTGTGCCAGGAATACACTGTTGGGGGTTTTACCGACTTCCATCTCATTGTTATGGACCTTTTGGCTATAAGTAAAGCTAGGCCTAAAAATCGGGGCTGTACTTTCTGCTAGGCGGTGCGTCTGCAGAGCCTTAAAAGGCATCCTTCTACTGTGTCTCTGGTTTGGAGGTGTGTCACTGTGTCTATGTTTTGCCGCACCTCCTCCCAGTATGCTCTGAGGCGTGGGCAAGACCGTAACATGTGGATTAAGTCCGCTCCTTCAGCCTTGCATCGGGGGCAGTAATGCTGTGTATTCGGGAACATCTGTTGTAGACGGTGTGGTGTAAGGTAGGCCCTGTGTAGGACCATGTATTGCATGAATTTAAATTTTGCATTTCGTTTCACTTTCTTAGGTTATTCTAAAATGCTGGCCCATTCCCTGTCCGATATCTCCAGTTCTATGTCCCCAGACCATTTGTCATGCAAGTCGTTGAGGGATACCTCAACCTGTGCCCGAATACCTGTATACAGCCATTTAATGAGATGGCGTCCTTCACCCATTAAGTACATTGCCTGCACTAATTTGTGTGTTGGGGGTTCTTCCCTGGTAGTGGCCCAATGTTTCTTTACGTAATGTATTATGGCTGCGTGTGTCATATATAAGTGGCGTTGGGACCCTGTTCTCTCGTATGATGTTCTCATGGTCTAACAGGATTTTATTTCTGAATAGTGCCCCTAGGGTATCGACCCCTTCTTTAGTCCAGGCAAGAATTCTGTACTTCGTGATCTGTCCATTGGGCAGTGGGAGTCCTAAAAGTGGGATGTTATGTGCGTATGGGAGACAGCGGAGCGTGTATTGTATTGCTTTTTTCCAATAGGCAAGGGCTATCCGTAATAGTGCATCCTGAGGGATCTTGCTTTTGGGCAACAGTAATGTAGGGGCGTGTAGGGTTCCCTGGTTATTTTTGTGCAAAGAGTATCCTAGCACCTGCAAATTACGGCCTGGAGCCCAGTAGGAAAGCTATTGGAGCTGGCCCGGATAGCAGTACGCAAGGAAATCCGGTGCCCCCAGACCCCCCTGCTAGTCTCCAGTTGCAATTTCTTTAGTCCCACCCTTCTTCGTCTGGTCCCCCATATTAGGTCAGAGAGTCTATTGTCTAGTGTTTTGAAAAGAGAGGTGGGGACTAATACTGGCATATTAGTAAAGAAATATAGGAGATGCGGGAGAACCACCATTTTGGATATGGCTATACGGCCCATCACCGTTAATGGCAGCGAGGTCCAGCGCCCTAATCGCTCTGGTCAGATTGCCCTCTAGCAAATCCACCTGGGATCTGTAAATGTGTATGCCTAGGTATTTGAATGTATGCTGTGCTACTGAAAGGGTGTATGGCCCGAAACAGATCTCATCCGGGTGGTCACCTTCTTTTTTGGAATGTCAGAGATTTTGTCTCGTTGATGGCAAGTTGGGAGAAAATACTTGGTACCGGTTCTAGTGTATCGGTCAGGTCATGTGCATATATTATTATATCATCCGTGTAGGCTGATATCGAATATGTGGTGTTGCCTAGTTGGATTCCTGTTTGGCCTGCCTCCTTTTGCAGCTTAAGAGCTAGCAGCTTCAACGCTAATACAAATAGCAATGGTGACAGGGGGCACCCCTGTCACGTACCTCTGCATACTGGATGTGCACGTGATATGTGACTTCCAGTAAGGACTCTCGCAGTGGGGATCTCGTATAGCAATCATACCCATTGGAGATATGCGGGAGGTATACCAAATTTCTCTGCAGCCTTGAACATGTAGTCCCATGTAAGTGTATCAAATGCTTGCCTCAAGTCAAGTGTGACACATCCTGCATTTTTATGGTCTACTGGGGTAGCTTCCATTATATGGTGCAGCCTTCTAATGTTTAGTGATGTGCTGCATGCTGGCACAAATCCACACTGATTCGTGTGGATAAGCTTATTCAGATGTGGGAGAAGCCTACGTGCCAATATTTTGCTTAATATTTTGTTTTCTGTAGCAAGGAGTGAGAGCGAGCGATATATCCCGCTATGTCAGTCGCATCCCTTACTGGTTTAGGGAGTGAGACCACCAATGCACCTATTTCCAGCTATTTATTTATAGCTGCTCCAGCTGGGTAACTAATGCCTCGGAGAATGTGTTGGTCGACGCAGGTTCATTTTGGTGTTACGGCCCGGTATGATCCACATTGGTTCTCGTTTACGAGGTGCGGCATGTGTGGACCCAGTCGGGAAGCTAATAGTTTACTCAATATTTTTGTATCGGTATTAATTATGGTGTTGGGCGATAGGATGAAGGTTTGCGGCTGTCTCCACCCGGCTTCAGGATCATGCATATTTCGCCCTGTCTCATAGTGGGAGGGAGGATACCCTTCTTAAAGTCTTCCACATATACCTGCAGAAGGGCTTGGGTCAACGTGCCCGTGTAGGTCTGGTAGAACTCAGGGGGTAAACCGCCGCTACCCGAGGACTTAGCACCCAGAAGCTGCTGTAGTGTGGACTGTACTTCCTCGATGGAGAGAGGTGCCTCGAGGTCCTCTCTAGCCTGCTTCGGTAGTGTCGTCAGGGTTAAAGTCTGTAGGTAAGGGAGATAAGCTTCTTCACTCACTGTTGGGCCCGCTATATAGACCGTCTGGAGGTGAGACTGGAGGACCTGTAATATTGCTTCCTCGGTATAGACCGTTGTGCCTGTAGGTGTACGCAGCGCCACTATTGGGTCAGGGGTTTGGTCCCTTCTGATTATCCAAGCTAGTAAGTGGCCTGATTTGTCCCCCTCCTTGTGTAAGCGCTGTCGGTATTGGCTGAGGGTATATTTATCTAGCCTGTCCCAGCTATCACATATGCGTGTCCAAATGTCCCATTCCTTAGTCTCCTCTGATGGAGCAGACCCGTCCTGGGTTTGTACATCCAACAGTTCTGCTGTCGTGTAGTTCCTATATTACCCAAACAGGATCTGCGCGTTCCGATAACATAAACTGTAGGAATGGTGGTAGACTGACTCTAAGCAACCCCACCGAGAATGTTAGCCTGTTTGCTTTAGCTAGCTCACAGTGCCACTAGACTCTCCTCTTATCGAGGTTAGGTTACTTTTTGGCCACCTCAGAACATGACAACCCTGATCCCCCCCAGGATCGTGGAAACAATATACTACTTTTTGCTCAGTCACTCGTGCTCACTTATTCAGTCTCAGAGAGTTACACAGAAGAAACGGGCGTGTTACAATAAGAATTTATTGCACAGTTCTTCTAGTGTAAAATAGATGTGCTGCAACAACCGTTAGACAGTAGCATATATATATGATTAGCAGTATAGTGAAAATAAAAGGATAGTACAGTTCTACCATCTTGCAATAATCATGAATACATGCATGAATATAAAATGCACAATAAAAGTGTGCGTACTCCTATGATGCATACTCCTATGGTGCCTATCTAGACGTACCTAAGTGTACATAGCATGTGAGTAGGTGTAAAGCCAAGAAAACTTCTAGGATTTAGTCGGACCCCATTACCTGAAGTGAGGGAGTGTGGGACCCTGTCCTGGTCTCGAGTTGAGGGATGTGTTAGACCTCTGTCAGCTGGAGCGTCTGCATGCAGGGACCTGAGGGTCTCAGATCAGTGTGTCGGCCTGGAAGTCTCGGTTCCCTCTACAAACCCTAGCAAGATGTGCTGTATGTATACAAAAAGTATCTAGGGTTTCTTTATCCCTTGTTTCTTGTATTAGCCATTGTTGGATTTGAGGATGACGTACGGGATGAACTTTGTGCGTAGATATTATGCAGGTGGTGTAGCCCCTGCCTGGTTTCCAAGAACCCTCATGAATATTCATTCATACTGTATGAGTCCATTGATGAAGTTATTGGATGCTATTGTTCAGGGCAAAACCCTCCTCCTGCGCCCAGGACTAGAACTAGGTAAAGGTTCAATCCTAAAGGCTTGTTATTGTGTAGTATAAGGGAGATAATGTAGGTGAAGGTGTATGATGTTACCCGGGACTATATTAGGGTACCTATATGAAACATAACAACCACTCCTCTTCCGAACAGTCAACAATTATAAAAATGCTAGTGAACTACTCTTTATACTAGGTAGAAGCGCATAAAACTATCAGTGAGCTTCATAAAATATTGTCTTTAAAACCATTTAAAACAGTCTAATGGGGGGGAGGGGGGAATTATTTTCGAAAGTTAGTATTGGAAATGTCACTTTAAGCCAAAGTCCTAGTTGAGTTTGTTTATATGAATCGAACCACTACAAGCGTTAGAAGGCCATGCTTTTGCAGCGACAAGTGTCAAGTTTTAGGAAATGTTCCAAATTTAGTTGAGTTTTGAAACAAAAAGGAAGAATCAGAATTCTTTCCCAGCACACGATGAGCCAATTATAGATTGTGTCCTGCCTGGAAGATGCAACATCGCTGTTGCCCGCCGCTGCAGAGGACGTTCCCTGTAACATCTTGCAGAGTATATCAATGGAGCACAGTTGATATTCAGAACTGCCAATAGCTGGTGCAGAGGCCGCTGGTGCTGTAGTCGATACCGGAGTGCTAGTGGAAGAGCTGATGCTCAACCCAGTTGTAAAAAAAAAAAAAAAGGCACCAGCGGATTCTCGAGGAATGCAGGCACCAATATAGGAAAACGCTGGGGACATTGCCAAGCATGGGACCTCATGGGTTTCAGCCTGGTATTCAAGTCCGAAGGCATGTCCGATGCAAATGTCAGACAGAAATCCAACACACATTCTTCTCTGCAGAACAGGCATCGAAGAACAGGTAAGATGCAGTCCATCCAGACTGGTCTAAAGGATAGAAACCAAGAGGTGCTTAGTTCCCGCAGGCGAGGTGTGCACAGATGTTGTACCATGCGCTCACAGTATTTGCGATCTAGGTGTGCTTTTGCCATCTTGTTAGTGATTGGGCCGTCCATTGCGTAGCAGAAAAATCACAACCAGGATACCTGCTAGTCAGAGCAGGATCAGTGGAAGACGTCCAAAAATGCTTCCCAATACGGAGTGTATGAGGATTGTCTGAAAGGTGCTTAGAAATCCTGAACCTATGGTCTTAAATAGGTGTACAATACCACTCTTATCTGACTTATTTAAGATATGACCCACCATTTCTGCAAAATGAAAGGGGCAGTTTGTACGTATAAGTGCATGTATCGAGGTCCTTGTGATTTGAAGATGAAAGGTCTCTCAAATGGAGATTAAGGGTACGGTTTGCTGTAAAAGCATGGCTTTCAGTCTGCTCGAAGTATCAAACTGTATAAAGGAAACATTCAATGAAGGCCATAACAGCGCCTCACTGACTTTATTATTGAGGGAAACAATACTTGCATACAGCAAGTAACCCTGGAGTTCACAGTGGCCAGATAGGCAATGCCCGGAAGCATCCCACAGCAACCTTGATCGTTCAGGATCAAGTAACTCCCATTCAAGAGCAACTCGAATACCGGAGTAATCACGACCGCTGGAGTCCCTTTCATGTGGCAGGACAAGTTCGCTACTGAACCATTACAAGCTCAGTGCAGGGAAATATCCTGACACATGAAAGAACCGCTCAAAGCGTTCTTGCAATTTGTATCGCTTAGAATCACTTCTCGATCTCCACTCCGGCATTGAAATCTGTATGGTAACTCCCAAGATTCCTTAATGCATTCCTTACCCATGCTTTCATATTTGCCCGCCTGCCTTTGCTCAAGGCAATATTGAAACTGAAAATTAGTGACCGGTAGAGTTATGTGGCCATGGATTAGCCATTCCGTTGATGGTGATTCCACTACTGTAAATGGTAATCTATCCAGTTCAATACTCAGCATTATATATGTTGCTCCCCTTTGTGCCATTTCTACCTGTTTATCTGTTAGATTGTATTCAGAAAACAGAGACATACTGTTGATAAAACGCCAAGGCACATAGCCTGCACGCAAAGATTGCAGCGTCCAGCTTAACAACATAATAGAACGTAACTGAGATTGCCCGTGTTGTAATATTGGCAAATCTTGTTCCAGTATGTCTATCGCAAAAGATACAATGTTGCCTAAGGAATATATCCTGGAGGTCAAAGTTGTTAACCCATTGTCTACCACTGCTAGAGATTTCTCTAAGTCAATACGATCTATTTCCCGTATTCTCTGTGGCCTCTTGTTGGGATATTTTCTAAATTTCACTGTAGGCAGCATAAATGCCAGCATATATGAAACGTTTCTGACGTGATTTTTTGGGACCTAATAAAAAATCCCTAAAATCCATGTCCTGCGTGAGTAAGGATAAGTGCTGTTTCACTTCTGTGAGTGTTGAGGTTTCTAGCCAATCAAGGCACAACTTGCCAACACTGTAGGATGCCACTACCCCTGGATGTTCTGTGTACATAGCCTGGGTCTGGGCTATGGATACCGAACCCTTCGGTGATACCCCTGAATCTTTGCTGACATCTGTTCATGTCTAAGGGCCAAACCAACCATTCTTTCCAATTCGGGTCTGATCTATTGTACTGTAAAATGTCATCTAATGTTGCCCCTCCCTGTGAAGTTGAATTCTGCCACGCCTCCATCTGTGATGGTGTTGGAAACCGAGGTGTGTTCGGGTCCTTGTTCTTGGCCAATCCAAGACAGGATGTCTGTTGCACAGTGTAATTTAGAAATATTATCTGCTGTGGATTGAGACGTGCTCTAAATAGCGCTTCTGTTCCCTGGACTTGCCAGTCTCTAGAACCCCAGACTGATTTTAAGTCTATTGTGTCCTTCAATAGGTCAAAACCCTGTTAAGACAATTGGGCGATAAAGGAAGCAGAGTAAATCTGTTTGGTGTTTGTCAACATAATTTTGTGGGCCGAAGTGGATGTCACTTTGTAATTAAATGACGTCGGGTCAGAAGTGTTAAACCCTGTGGATTTACGCACCTCACACTGACCCGGCGTACCGACTGGATAGACATACCTTAGTACCGGGAGGGATCAATCGCTCACTCTATAATAAAAAGCGAAAATCAGACCTGGTTGAACCGACCATGCGTACCGTTAACACATGGCATACAGTGACACGACATCTGAGCTGTAATGGGAGACTAACGCAGCACACCCCATTATGGCATACGGGTAAGCTAGGCAAACTGGGCAACAGCAAGGGGTTTCAACAATGGGACACTATAGGGATCTCACATCTAGGTGACCTCTGGAGAGGGGGTGGAGTCGTTACATTTGCCCATTTACAAGAACAATACGAAATGGCACCCACTGAAATGTTCCTCTACATACAGATTAAGCATGCACTTGAAGCAGCCGTTCCCCGAGATACAGCCCTCCCGGAGGCATCCCCATTAGAGGACAGACTCTTGACGGAATACTTAGATAAAAAAGCGATCTAACTCACATACCGGAAGATCATTAATAACCAGCTAGACCCTATGCAATCGCTGAGTGAAAAATGGCAAAGTGATGTTGGCGAACTAGACGATGTGGACTGGCAGGAGGCGCTAGAATCGCCTAGGGAGGCGGCAATACCCTCTAGACTGCGTCTGGTGCAGCTAAAGGTGCTCCACAGGATGTATTTTACCAGAGTCACGTTATGTAAGATGGGAAGGATTACGGATCGATCCTGTTTGCGCCAATGTTTTCGCGCAGGAAACTTTTATCACACACTCTGGGACTGCCCTGTAATTGCAGTATATTGGACTGCAATAATGAATGTTATCACACAGGTCTGCGCCAACCCAGTTCCACCTGAACCCAAACGATGTCTCCTAAACATTTGGGAACCAACAGACATGAATCATACAGCGCAGGCTTGCAGTATATTGGACTGCAATAATGAACGTTATCACACAGGTCGGCGCCAACCCTGTTCCACCTGAACCCAAACGATGTCTCCTAAACGTTTGGGAACCAACAGACATGAATCATACAGCGCAGGCTTGGGCAACGTTGGGGATGACAATAGCGAAACAAAATGTTGCCATACACTAGGGGGCGGTGACGATCCCAACCCTGGAAGACTGGTGCAAAGATATGAATATGGCCATGGCAGCAGAAAAGGCTACGTATACTCACAGAGAGTGCCCCAAAAAATGGGAGAGAATGTGGGGAAAGTGGAATGCTTTCAGGGGAAACATATGTGCACCTCCGATAATACACTCAGACTCAGAAAATGATGTGTAACAAACTACACCCTTCACTATGACTCTTAACATTGTATAGTAAATGTGCGATATGCTTATGTCTTGAATGTAAAATTATGGAACTGTTATTTTGCAAACATGCTCCGCTGTAACTGTTATTGCTGCAAGTCCAAACTTTTATAAAAATATTACACAAAAAAAAAAAAAAAAAAGAAGCATTAAACCCTGAAAAATATGAGCATTTCTGTGCAAATGTTTGCGAACTACCTTTTGGTGGTGTAGGGCAATGTTCCCAATGGTTTTACTCAAAAACATATCTAGGTGATATAGATTTGTGCAAGAAACGATGACCATAATGTTGATAACAGTACAAAGTGTCGTAGTACTTTCTAACATTTCGGTGTTCGGAAATGCAGCAGTTTTCTCTAAATTAGACAACATGTTATTAACAGTTTCAGAGTCCCAATCATCAGAAAATGTACTGGAGGTGATGATATCACTCAATAAAATTTAAATACATGAGAAATTTTTAAAAGTTCAGTAAGACCTAATATTTCAAAATCAACCTTGTCCCAAACTATACCGTCCATTATAGGTACTTCTGTAATGTTCACTGATGACAAGTCTCTTTGTTCGCGATGAGAGGACTGATGTGTCTTCAGAATAAAATTAACTTTTTGGGCTGTAGAGCTTTGTTGAAGGTATCGTCCATTAATAAGCATGCTAAAAGTTATAACTAATCCTAGCCAGAAAAGAAAGAACAGTATCCCAGTATTTACCCATAGTTCTACCCAAGGCGATTCTAGGTAAGTATTTTTGAGAAAGTTCAGAAAGTCTTTAACTTACTGCTTGCATGATTTTTGGGCTGGCGTAGTTTCCGGTTCACTTGGATCCAAGGAAAATGTTTCAAAGTTCATGAAGTAGCCAGAAGCAGTTCGATCAATTGTAGGAATTGCATTAGGATTTGTTGAAATCGTAGTTTGCGCTTGTCGAGGCATGTTGATGTAAACATCATTATTTGGTCTTATTGCAACTTGTTTGTTATTTTGAGTTTGATTTTGAAGTCGAACTTCGGGTTCAAGGGGAACAAGTTCCATAGCATTGTTGCATAGTCCATCATTCTGAATAGGTGACTTTTCGAATGTGATGAGTCTTTCAGTTTGAACTTCTTGAATTGTAGTGAGAGGAGGGCGTCTGCTACTTTGGAGTTCAAAAGGCCTACTGTTCAGTATCGGCC
This sequence comes from Triturus cristatus, assembly GCF_964204655.1. Taxonomy (NCBI): domain Eukaryota; kingdom Metazoa; phylum Chordata; class Amphibia; order Caudata; family Salamandridae; genus Triturus; species Triturus cristatus. The sequence goes on from NC_140584.1 coordinate 1,007,043,130, forward strand.
ACATAGTGTGGTTTGATTGTCGATTGAGGCAAATCGTTTCTCCCTATTTCCGGCAAGAGGAGGTAGAAGTACAGTTCTTGTTCCTTGAATTGCTAGGACAGGTACAGGCTTTCTGTATGATGGTCCAAATTCTTTTTTGACTGCTAATTTCTCTCTGACAGATCCCCGACTTTTGGGATCCAGACAGGTCTTGCAGTGACTGCCTTGACTTCCCCAGTGGCGGTCTGTTTCTGGTGGACGTTACTTTGTTGTATCCTGGATTCATTTAGATCCTGTAAAACAGCCAAACGATCATGGATAACAAATGGTTTCTCATTCACCACTGTGCCTTCAAAATCAAGATCAGGTACCCACATTCTCATCCCTAATAGGACCTCATATGGAGTGACACCCCCTAGAGAACTTCTTGGCTGGTTATTGAGAGCTTGTTGTACCCCATATATGTGATTGACCCAACTATTGCCCTTGCATAATACCCTAACTGTTAAAGATTGCTTTAGGTCCCTGGTTCTTCCTTTCCACTGCCGTATTTCCCTCAGGATAGTACGGAGAGGAGTACCACAATGCTACACCCATACTTTCCATGGCCTCTTTGTAAGCCCGTGAGCTAAACGCTGGGCCACGGTCAGAATGTAACATGCCAACTGCATATGTCCCTATACAGACTCTCAAATCTCTGATAACACAGAATCAGCCAAGAGCTGAGGTCAAGCCCATAGGAATCTTGAGCATGAATCCACTGCAACCATGATAGACTTGTAGGCCCCATCTGATTGTAAAGGGCCGCAGTGGTCCAGATACACACAAGCGAGAGGTTTGTCTGATTTTAATAATGGTGTCTGTGCCAGGCGTGTTATGGTAGAGCCTTTCATCTGCTGGCAGATGTCACATTTCAAGACGTAGTCTTTAGTTTGTTTGGTTAGTCCTGGCCATCAATAGCCCTGTTTCAACAATGAAATAGTCTCTGTAACGCCTGTATGCGCAGAGCCCAAAACCTTGTGTGCTGCATTAATCAAACCTGGCCTATGATCCTTATTTGGTATTACTCTGTCCCCCACTCCAGGAATCTGAGCATATGGAATGTTGTTTGCATCTAACTTGTAGGAGTAGTTGAGTGGAAATGTCTTTGGTACTGCTGAGCTGCCTTTGCGTGAAGCAATGACAGCAACCATAATTCACCGTCTATCCTCGGTTTTGAACAAGTGATTGCAGCTATGGAGGCTGTGCGCACAGCCTCTTTGCGGCTTCATCAGCCAATGAATTCCCTTCCACGGGAACGCCATCACGTTGATGACTCAGGGTATGATGCACGTGAGCCCTTGGTAGTTCGTTTCTCAACTCAACTACCTGTTCCCATAGCATTTAATGCTTAATTCTGCCACCTTTTGTGTCTTTGAACCCGTTGTGTTCCCAATGATGTAAATATTCATTGCATGATTGTACACAGTAAAAAGAATCACACACTATCAGTGTGGGGAATTTGTGATCCGTGTTAACCAGTGCCAATATCAGTGCTTTTAACTCTGCCAACTGAGCCATGCAGTCTAATAGAGATTGCGTTTTGGTGCAACTTGGATGGAACTTTTCATCCCGCATGCGACCTTTAACAATAGCACATGCTGCACGGTATTGTTGCTTACTCCCTATGGTCGGTTGAGCAGATCCGTCAGTGTAAATTATATGTTCAAGGCATATGAGCTGCAGATTACACACTATGCATAGATCGCCATCTGGTGTTGGGTCCGGATGTTTGCACTTGTTTTTGTCCTGGAAAGTCTTTGGAAGTCACGAGGTAGGTGACTCCTCCTTAGGATCATAGTGCGCATGGGCATCGGCTCCATCTTCAGATTGTTTTTTTTCTGCCATCGGGTTCGGATGTGTTTCTCGCGATCCAGTTCGGAACCGTTACCGATTCCTGTTTCGACGTGCAATCCTTCACCCTTTCAACGGTATTGTCTCGATCGCGAACCCTAATCGGCGCGCATCTCTACACGTCATCGATTCCGGTCGTCGAAGAAGGCCTTCTGGCCAACCTGAGTCTTGGCATCTGGCTCATGGAAAGGACGCCTTTCAAAAAGTGCCCTCGATGTGGGTCGAAGTTTCCCCACACCGATCTGCATGAAGTGTGTAATCTCTGCCTCTCTCCCGAGCATGAGGCCAGAGACTGTCCGGCTTGTGCCTCTTTCCGCTCGAAGATGACCATCCGGGATCGACGAGCTAGAAGGACCATGGCTCGCTCGTCGAGTTCGATCCCCGACGACATCTTCCAAGAGGGCGTCGATGTGCCAGAGGAGCGGCTCGAAGAAGGCCTCATCAGCGCCTCCGAAGCCGATGACTCTGATGTCGAAGAAGTGACTCCAGATCAACGGGTCGTAAGTAGAGACGTCGACCCCGGCCCACTCCCTACAACAACAAAGGCTTCGGTCACACCTTCACCTTCGGGCTCAGGTGCACACCGACACACTGCTTCCCTCCCTCGGGCCCGGCAAAGAAGCCTACCAAGCCTTCCGCCTCGAGTCTGCCTGCCACCAGCCCCCAAACCCAATCATCGGCACCAAAAAAGAAGCCGCACCCAACCTCGGGCCGACCACTACTTCCACCCCGAAACCCTCGGCACCAAAGACACCGGCCAGTGACTCCCCGGCACTGAAAAAACACTCTGAGCCGACGAAGAAGCCACTGCCCAAAAGTTCGGACTCACACTCTTTGGAGCCGAAAAAACCATCGACACCGAAGAAGCACACAGAGACTGGTAAACCACACGGCTCGAAGCCCAAAACCGCTCCGGAGCCGGCGCCGAAAAAGCCCTCGATGCCGACACAGTCGACGCTGAACACCCAAGCTTCTTCAGAAGAGCTTTTTCGACCAGACCCTCAACAAAAACTCTAACTAAAGACCCTAAAACTGGTCAATTAACAGTTCCAGATAAAGACCACTAGACATGCCTGCACCAGATCCACCCCCTAAAAAGAGGGATATATCCACATCACATAGACCTCAGGCCACTAAACCTATACATACAATCAGACCACTTCCACATGGTCACACTTCAGCAAGTCCTCCCTCTACTTTCACAGGGCGACTTCCTAGCAACCGTAGATCTCAAGGACGCCTATTTCCATATTCCCATTCACGTAGCTCACAAAAAATATCTCCGGTGTGTAGTGGACGGGCAGCACTTTCAATTCAAAGTACTCCCTTTCAGAGTCACAACAGCACCACGGGTATTCACAAAGTGCCTAGCAGTAGTCGCAGCCCATCTTAAGTAGACAACACATTCACGTCTTACCATACCTCAACGACTGGCTCATAAAAGCCAGCTCGTACAACCTGTGTGTTCATCACACTCACGCGACTATCCAATTACTCCACGACATGGGGTTCACAATAAACCACACCAAGTCTCATCTGCAACCCTCTCACATGCAACAGTACCTCGGCGCCACAATAGATGCCTCAAAAGCGCTAGCCTATCCCAGTCCAGCCACGATAGCAAGCATTCTCGCTCTCCTACCCACATTTCAGCCGCATCACTCTCTTACAGCTCGGGTGTTCATGCAGCTCATAGAGATGATGGCCTCTTGCATATTCATAGTGCCTCACGCAAGACTCCAGATGCGTCCCATACAAGAGTGCTTAGCACGCCAATGGAACCAGGCTCAAGGTCAGCTAACAGATCTGGTGTTGGTAGATGGTCGCACTCATCGCTCTCTTCAGTGGTGGAACACCAAAAACCTTTCCAAAGGGCGAGCATTCCTAGAACCAGTTCCTCAAATTGTCATGACAGCGGACGCATCGCTCTCCGGCTGGGGAGCTCACCTTTTACATCACACCATGCAAGGCAGGTGGGCACCTCAACAAAAGTTATTCCACATCCATCACCTGGAATTACTGGCCATATTCCTAGCCTTAAAAGCATTTCAAAAACAAATATTGGGCAAGACTGTCCTAGTCCGCACGGACAACATGACAGCCATGTACTACATACAGAAACAAGACGGGACACACTCTTTGCAGCTCTCTCAGCTAGCACAGAACATATGGAGATGAGCTATACCTCAGAACATTTTTCTCCTAGCCCAACATGTCCCAGGAGTCCAAAACACCATAGCTGATCTGTTAAGCCATCAAACGCAACAGATCCACGAGTGGGAACTCCATCCACAAGCTCTTCAACCATTCTTTCAAATGTGGGGGCAACCACAGATAGACCTCTTCGCCACCCACGAAAACGCCAAATGCCCAAGTATCGCCGCCAGATACCCACACCCATTGTCCAAAGGCAATGCGATATAGATAAACTGGTCAGGCATATTTGCGTACGCCTTTCCGCCTCTCCCACTCATACCACTGATGGTGCGCAAACTATGGCAACACTCACTGACTCTCATTCTAGTTGCTCCAACTTGGGCCAGACAACCGTGGTACACCACATTGCTGGAACTGTCAGTAGTTCCGCACCAAAGATTACATCTCTCACCACGCTTCTTAACCCAGAACCGTGGAGAGATCAGACACCCGGACCCAACTCAGCTGAACCTTGCAATCTGGCTCCTGAAATCTTAGAATCCGGTTACCTTAACCTTCCTCCTGACTGTATGAACGTCATTGAGGAGGCTAGATGTCCTACCACTAGAGCCTGCTATGCAGCCAAGTGGAAACAATTTGTGATATATTGTCATAACAATAACATCAATCCCCCAGATGTGTCTATCCAACACATCATAACTTACCCATTACACCTACAAAGGTGCAACTTAGCCTGTACATCTATTAGGCTACACCTTGCTGCCATAGCGGCATATCTATAAAATAGGCAACATTTATCACTATTTAGGGTACCTACCATCAAAGCCTTTATGGAAGGACTCAAAAGGATAATTCTTCCCAGAGTTCCACCCTCACCTGTGTGGAATTTAAATATCGTTCTCACAAGACTAATGGGACCTCCCTTTGAACCACTACATAAATGTGAGCTACAATTCTTAACATGGAAGGTTGCTTTCCTAGTGGCCATAACTTCTCTAAGAAGATGGAGCCGATGCCCATGCGCACTATGAGCCTATGGAGGAGTCACCTACCTTGTGACTTCCAAAGACTTTCCAGGACAAAAACAAGTGCAAACATCCGGACCCAACACCAGATGGTGATCTATGCATAGTGTGTAGATCTGCAGCTCTAGATGCCAAGAACAGATGCATACTGGTAAGTAGCATATTCCATTCATACTGATCTAGAGGCAAGATTTCATTTGGTAGAGGATATTCTTGTTCGTATTGCAGAAATGCTTGCGTTTTTAGACTTGGATCAAATCTGTATTCAACATCCATTGCAGTAAGAGAATTAGCCCATTGTATCCATCGTGGATGTAATGCTTTTGCATTCGGAATGCTAGCCTTTGTAACAGCTTCTAAAGCTGGTACCGGTGTGACGACAATTATGCGTTTTCCCTGAGCCAGTGCTCTTTCTCTTGCTACAGCGGTCTGAATTGCTGTCAGGATTTTTTCTGTTGAAGTGAAACACATTTCTGCGTTTGTGTACATGTGTGATTTGTAAGCGATTGGTACCGTTTCATCTTCATTGAAGGTTAAGTAAGTATACCCGCATTGACCCGCTATTACACTGATCACTAAGTTGCGTACGTTTACCCGTGTCTGTAAGTGTTTTGAAGCTATCATGTCTTCTTACTGAACGTAGGATGTTTGTGTGTTCCATCTGAAATGTCATGTTTTATTACGTCGTAGAAAGTTTTTATTATTTCTGCTAATCCTAAATGTATGTTCTGCCGAAATATAGGAATCCTAGTATTGATTGCAAATTTTTTAATGATCTTGGAGGTTGGAGCAGAGCACACTTTTCTAAAAAGTTAGCTGCCAGACTTTTCCCTTCACTTGAAAGCTCATATTCTAAAAACAAGACATTGAGGTGGGCGATTTTTGATTTTTTTAAATTAAATTTGTAGCCCTCAGAGACGAATCCCATAATTATGGTGCTTACCCTGGTCAAGTGGCTCTTTAAATCATCGTCCGTCAGATAAATATCATCCACGTAGGACAATGATTCCTAATCAAAATTTTGGAGTCCCTTTAGGGATTTTGGAGTCTGCAGAATCTGCCTCCCTATTTATTATTTTGCTGCCACTAAAGGTGGGTCCTAGGCCCATCTCAGTTCTTTTTTTCTCTATGGCTAGGAGTTTAACTTCTAGAGTTACCTTCCTTGCCAGTTTCTAAAAATCAGCATAGTCGGTGCCTGCTTCATCTGGGACACTACTTCCAGAAGCGTTGCTATGTGAGGGGGTAGTGACAGAATCAACATCCTCCCCATCTACTACTACATCATCTTCTTCTATTTCTTCCCCAGTGGGGGCAGTTTTATTTGCCAGAGCCTTGTCATTCTCTGCCAACAAATGCTAGAGAGGGGCTTTATTGGTTTTAGGACCCATGGTAATTTTCCATGCTTTGCACAAATCTTTAAGATGTGTATATTGGATATCCAGGCTGAGTTCCTGGCTGGCCCCTGCGGTATCAGTAATGGTGTTTAATGTAATTGGGGTCTTATTAGTACTTTTTTTTCCCACTATCATTTGCAGTTGGATGGGCATTTTTCTTCTTTTGGGGGTCATGTTATTTCAGCAGCGGAAGATACTGCTCATAATTTTGTATGATGATAATGATCTGATGCATGATATATCCAGTTGGTTTAGCAACTCTGTGGTGCACTGTTTTTTCTCTTTAATTTCTGTCTGTAAATAATCAGTGGGTTTCTTGGGTATTGTCTCACACGTAAGGACTGCATCCAGGAAGACGGACAAGAAGGTAATGACCGGGTTACATATAGCTAATCTTCATTACTCCAAGTCCTGTGTCTTCCTTGATGCAGTCCTTAGTCCTCTCCACTCACCCTGGTCATGGCGGGTGATTATTTCCAGTTTGGTGTGTATTTTACATGTCATTTTGCGTGGTATAGTACAGGATGTGAATCATCCGTTCCTCCCTTTTGTGGTGGCTCCTGTGGGGGCCATCTTGGAGGAACTTTTTTGCTTCAGCTAGGGAATTTATTCTACCAGAAAGGACAGGCGTCTTGCACGTAAGGACAGCCTTAAGGAAGACCAGGGCTCTGAGTAATGAAGATTGCTGGGAAACATGGCATTCCTCCCATCGCTTTTTATGCTCGACAAACTGTCAATCACAATCACCACCTCAATGCTCCACCCTCGGGATCAATGATTTAGGTAACCAGATCCCTCCTCCTCATCACTTAATTAATCAGTCATCTCACAGGGGTCTCTGAAATCATCCTGAAGCTTATCATGTTTCCTCACCATGGATACTGTAGCTAGTGTATCATAGTTCTCCTTTTAGCAAGCAGCAGTGTAAAGGACACAAATCAATACTGCATTTCCCTTTCTTCCATTTAGGTGTAGGCCTAATATACGGTGTTCCATTGAGCTTACAATATAACACTCAGCTATATTGTTCACAGCCTTCACCACCCAAACCAGTATTCAGCTACAACAGAGCATGTCCACACCATGTGTATAACAAGTTTACGATGTCACAACAGCATGTCTGGCATTTCTGCACTCTAATTGTGATACATTTTGCGCAAGACTTGGTGTTAGGCCTGCACATAATTCTGCAAAATGTACCCCAACAGCAATGATTATTACTCTTAGGCTGATCACTTTCTTCAACCCGCTGGAATTTAGGTGTTGCTCACTGATTTGTAGAGGGATTTATACCTAAGATTTCCAGATGGTATTATGCCTACATTCGAGGACAACAACTGCTCGGCGGTATAGATTCTGACCCTGCTTCTTCTATCACTGCAGCTGAAATAGAACATCCTTATGGAACTTCTGGCTGAACAGTTGGGAGAACCTCTGCTGCTCTTAAATAAGTCTGTTTTTTACCCCAACATGGCAGTACCAGTGAAGTTACATTCAGTCCAAGTACACACCTCAAGGCAACAAGAAAATATCAACTGTTCCTATTGTACCCTAAATTTCAGAGTGCATATCTGAGCCTGAAATGTCTGGTGGTACAGGCTGAATAGACTGGCAAAATTGAATTGGTTTGCCATCTTTTATTTTTTTGTTTTGTTCAGGACACATTGGAAGAGCAATTACACTCCTTTTGCACTCTGTGGGAGATGGTGTGTCTAGCCATGCTACACATTCAGGACTTCATTCTGCTACAGATAGACTGGCTGGATGCATCAAAATGACTCTGTGGTACAACTTAGATTTGGTTTTCAGGACTGTGGCATGGGTTTCATTGGGTAGCTTTCTTGAATGTGAGCGGCTGTGTAAAATCCTTAAAAAGGAGGCAGACAATCCAGGTGAAGGTTAAAGATGTATAATCCACGAGGCACAGTACTGTTCAGCATAAATGCAGGAACAGAATGAAGTGGATTCTAATTCTAGGTGGAATCACAGTTAACTGCAAGGCAGGTGCCAGGGTCAAAAGTACACAAGGGAATTAAAGGGAAAGGGACATAAATAAGAAAAGAATATACAAGTAATGTAACAGGCTGGCTTCTTGTCCTGGGCTCAGGTCTGACTCTTCATTATGCCTTTGGGTGATTGAAGGGCTATCCAGCCAGCAAGCGGATATTTCTCTTGAGTGCTTTAATCAAAGCATGGTCATTGCCGAATCCTTGCCACTGGCCTCTCGGAATACCATTTGTCAGGCTTTACTCGGTCTGATTCTCCTCTGCTGTAATAATTGGATCCCACCACTATAACTAGGAGGCTCTGACTAGCGGTTGATCATGTACTCTGTCAACACTGTAGCCTGTTGTAGGAGATTATTTTTGAGCTGCAAGAGACACCAGGTGTAGGGAGGATCACAAGGATCCTGGAAACATGGAAGGAGGAAACTCAAGACCATTTGGTCCTTAAAATTAGACAATGATTTACTCTATTTTTGCAGAATCCTCCAGTAGTAATCCTTCCTTATTCCTCCCTTTCCACCTTGAGGAGGGAACTTCTTAATTTGCTTCAGAACGGGGCTTTAGTGAGCTTGTTTATAGTGTTTTCTGTGCCTGTTTTAAGGTCTATTTCAAGGTCTTGTACAACAATTTTTACAGGTGTTTCCCCGATATCACCACAAACATTGCCTGCCACAAGCACAAATGCATGCTGTCTCCCATACCTTTCAAGGCACCTAGATAGCGCATCTTCACAAGTTCAAAACTCACCGATTTGCAAACATGGATCAATTTGTTTTGCTTCCTGATTCTAATGAGGGCCTATTTTAATTTGGTACCCAGGCCGTTTTTCTTTCTCAGTCTAACCCTCGCCAAGTAAACCCCATTCTGAAGTTTAAGTTTATGCCCAGCTGTATTAAATGTGTACATTTAAATGCATTGTATTGCTATTTCTAAGTTCACCTGGGCCAGAAGAGAATGGCTGAATCATGGAAACTCTTGAAAGAGAGAAATGTTGGAAAACTAGTTGCAGGTAAGTAACCTTTTTTCTCTCAGAAGGCCTTATTGAAACAAGAAAGAGACATGTAATGTCTTCCAAGAAGCTAGTACCTGTTTACCCAATGTAAATAATTTGCCGATGCTTTTAGAAGGCTTTCAAGCATTTGTTGCCGAGCCAATTACTTATTTTTTATGAGTATACCGATTTACTCACTACTTGTTTGCTACCTCCTTGCTTAGAAAGCTGCGGACCTGGCCGACATGATTACCCGAGTTATCCGCGAGGGGCTGGAGGGCCTCGTCCTGAAGGACTTAAAGGTAAGATAAGGCCTTGTCATTTATACGTGTGCTACAGATACAGCTTTTCTTTCTAGCTCATTTGCATTTATTAATTTCTACATACTTGCATTTCCTAATTAAATTGTCCTCTGTCTCTTCTCATATGTAATTCTATGCCTCTTCTCGATTCAGTGCATTTTTCATAGTTGTACTGGACCGCTTAATTCCCTCTTAGATCCTCCTTATTCTCACTTAATATTGTTTTTGCATCTCTAACACTTGCTCTGTGTAGTAAAAGTAGCACAAGATTATTAACAATGTGGGCCAATATCTTTCTCGAATTCTTCTACTGTTAAGTTGACGTCCGTGTGTTGGCATACATATATTAATGTATTTCAGTTTTGCATGTAGCGTTTCCTGATTACATTGATAGTGCAACACATAACACGTCAGAGTTATACATTAACTACCCATTGTTTAACTATTTGAGGATTCAAACAAATGACGAAGCATTTCAAATCTTCGCTTGAGCGAGCACCCTATGTACGTGACCCATGAGATCCTATGTACGTGACCCATGAGATCTTAATTTTTGTTTAATTAGTTTGGATAAAATTGATGAGATAAATGCTGCCTGTGAAAAGTCTTGTATTTAAGTTTCTATTTCAAGGAGCAAGGTTTTTTAGTTGCCCACCTATTGCTTTATAGTTTTATCATACTTAGTTTCATGTTTGTAATTATCTGAACACAGTAAAAATAACTGAACTCATGCAATGTAATTCCCATAGAGTGAGTAGCTCTTTGGTGGTACTAGATACATTGGTTTGGCTGCAGATGGATAGTTTGCTAAATAGATTTTACTCACAACATAAGAATGTTGACCTGATCTTCCTTCCATGCCTGCATCAGTTTCAGAGTCCTTGTGTAGCCAGCAATACATCTGGGTTAGCATATATTGAAATCAAAGTTGCTAGAGCTCGTCGGTCTAGGCAAGAGAGTACATGAACATGTTTGACGAATGAGAACAATAAATATACTTGGGGTACTCTGTATGCGACAGCCTTCTAGCTGATTTTGGCTGAACAATCCTGATATATGAAGACCATTCGAAAAAAGGACCTGATTTAGCTGTGCTCTGTACTCTTGCTTATTCCTTAAGTTCATTAATTGCTTCACAATTCATGATTTTGCTTGGAAATGGCAAATGAGATATGTTACTGTAGTTGAACAGCAATTTGAGATCTTTAAACGATTTTATTAGTGTGGGATGTTTGCTGCTTTCTGAGTTGGCCACATAAAAGACAAATTAATCAGGCTGATGTTGTCAGAGTTCAGCGCATGCATAACATTCTTAATCCACCTTGCTGAATAAAGGTGGGCTGGAACACTTGAGGCCTTGATTTCCCTTTTTTGTTTCCTTGCCAGCTTTGGCCAGCTCTAACTCTTGGACGAGGTTCATCAGCTTGAAGCTGCTGAGCATTGCGCAAAAAGTGTGTGTGTGTGTGGAAGGTGTCAGTAGTGAGACTGGGGATAAAAATTGAGGGCTCTGTACCCTTTTTGATTGCTTCCTCGATCTTGGAGATCTTTGATTTGAAGGACATCAGTTGGTCATGTCTGTGCTGATGCAGTGAGTGCGATTTTCAAACCTTTGGGGATGGAAATTTCTCGGATATTTTGGAATAATTCCCTTGTTTATTTCGAAGCTATGTCGGTTTGCTTCGCACAGCAGCAGTTTGCTGGTGTGATTGATTATGGCAGCCATTGACATTTTGCATCTTGCTTCTCTGATGGGGTTCTCCTACAGGAGTTTGCACCCTCAACATTTTCAGGTTTGCAGTGTTGTTAAACCATTTATATGTAGCTTTGGTGGCCAGTTTGAGATTCTATAGCTGAAATTGCATGATCATGTCAAGCACTCAGTGGTCAAGGGTCAGGCATTCTAAATAACTCATTTCTTGTCAGTATACACTTGTTATGCAAATGATTTTATACTAGCAGAACATGCTGAAGGGTTCTGCTGACTTGCCTGGTCACCTATGAGCTCTAATAGCTGACCGTGGTCACTCGGGCAGATTGGGAAAAGCTAGACAATTGAATCCAGTAGTTTGATGTCCTGTTGTGGCTTTGCCAGTTTATTTGTTTCTCGTAATGCTGTTTCATAGTGTCAGTTTAAAGTTGCTTTCCTTGTCACAGTTTTGTTTATCGACGGCTTTATCTGTATGATGGACGTTTGGCATTTTAAATGCGGCTTTGATTGTGATAGGAAAGTATTTGTGGTACTTCCATGTTTAGGTATCTCTATTCAACAATAAGTTGAACCTATAATTCCTCTATTCTTTTCGAGATCTGTTGCTAAGCAAAAGACGTTACACAAAACATGAAAGAAACAAGAGCTGATGTTGTATTAGAAGCAATGGAAATTTTCTTTTCACCATTATTTGTTAGCAAAAGGGATAACATTCCATGAGGAATGCTAGCCCTGTGCAGTGGATCGCTGGTAGTCGGCGGAGTGCGCTGAACATGAAATTCCCAAGCAAACAATAAAGCGACCACTCAGAGGTTTTTTGCAAAATCACCAAAAGTTGGTTTTAATCCAGGAAAAGCATTTCGCTTGCACAGCAAGCTTGGTCACACACTGTCTTGTGGGTAAGGGCTTGCAATACATAGGAAGTATAGAAACCAAGGAGGGACAACAAAATACATTTACCACTTCATCCAAATGGCATCCATATTGTAATGTACATTCTTACAAGTAAATGTATTAAATTCATACATAAATAACAATTGTGGTGATAGTTTGTATTAAATTCATACATTGATATCCAAAATGGAGTGCGTGTCTCACCCGCTGAGTTTTGAAAACAGGACTGGGGGTCAAAACGATATGTTTCACCAGGGTACAATAACCACTAGAGTCACCGGAGTTAGAGTGGCATCCATTTTGTAACATGCCCCTGATCAGTTAGTGCTACAAAGCTATAGATATTGTAACCATATTGGGATTGAATAGTTTTGTCCATCTGTTCCCAGTTGCGCAGTTTGCAGAGAAAAAGATAAACAATGTACGTTAAAGTATATTCATAATTGCTGAATGTTCATACAAGGAAAGGCATAGTGCAAAAAACCTTGGTATGTTGTATGATTCCTCACGGTTGATTCACTGAGTGTCTGTTCTACTCGGCATTGTGCCATTGTAGACCCCTTAACAAACCTTGTGATGGTTACGATCGGTCTAGTGCAAAAAACCATGGTGTGTTGTATGATTCCTCACGGTTGATTCACTGAGTGTCTGTTCTACTCGGCTTAGTGCCCTTGTAGGCCTCTGAATAAACCGTGTGATCGTTAAAGCTGGTCTAGTGCCAGTAAAGGAACCCATAGGATGTCCAACCCCTGTGTAGTATTTACTTGGCTAAGTGCCCTAAATCTATTTACGACATCCCCTGCCCCAATTCAAGGTGAAAGTATGGCTATATATATATATATATATATATATATATATTACCTACTGGCGGTCGCCAGTAGGTAGTTATAGTTAGGACCCTGTTTCCATAGGAAAACCGCAACATTCTATTTTGAATAACTTTGGCGCCGGTCGACGAATCCTCGCGAAATTTTCAAAACTAATGGGGCGCTACGCTCCGCTCCTACCCTGAAAGTCTCGGGGGGATTCGTCAAGCGGGGGCTGAGATAAAAGGGGGGTCCCAAAACGCGTTTTTCCCATGCATTTTTCCATAGGACCTTTAGACACAGCTACAGCCCGAACGGCTGAACAGAGTTCCTTGAAATTTGGCAGAGAGGTAGTCTACAGGTCAAGGAAGTGCCTTTTGTAGGTTTGGTGTAAATCTGTTCAGTAGATTCTGAGAAAATAGCCTTTAAATCAATATATATATATCTGAGTCAGCTTACGGTGCGCTTACGGTAAGCTTACCGTACGCGTACGGTGACGTGCGCGAGCGCGATTCTGATTGGCTGTTAGATCTTAGTAAACATTCGAATCGTTCGAAACCAGGAAGCGGCAGCCGCCATTTTCTCTCTCGCACTCTTAAGGGATGAGGAAAAACAAAGGCAAAAAACATCTAACAGGACTGTTTAGACAGCTCCTTACCACCTATCCTTGATTAATGGGTCCCCACAGTTCCCCCATGGGCAAAAATCGCCGATTACGCTTACCGTACGCGTACGGTAAAAAAAATAAAAAAAATATTATCCCCACTCTCCCCACCCCGTGTGCAAATCTTGCCCGCAGGAGACCATTTGTGCATGCCATATTTGATATGTTGAAAATGTAAAAGCTTAACTTTCACAGCGAAGCGCATAATATGGCCTCCATGTGCGCACGGTGCGCGAAGCGCATCGTGCGTACATGGCCCATCGCGCACCGCGTGCTCACTGTGCGCGCACGGTGCGCGCACGGAACGAACTGCGTTAAGTGGGCGCCACCCCGTGTGCAAATGGTGCCCGAAGTGCACCATTTGTGCATGGCATAGCATATTTATAGAAAATGTAAAAGCTTACCTTTCACAGCGAAGCGCATAATATGTCCTCCATGTGCGCACGGTGCGCGAAGCGCATCGTGCGTACATGGCCCATCCACGGCACTAACTGCGTAAAGTGGACGCGCGGTGCGCGAAGCGCACCATGCGCGCACGGAACGAACTGCGTTAAGTGGGCGCGCACGCCACGAATGGCGTAAAGTAACTTAGCATTTAAAAAAACGTACAAATTCACTGAAAAAACCATAGGTTTCACACACGTTATAGTTAGGAATTAGCATTTAAAAAACCTTGCAAATTCAGTGAAAAAACCATAGGTTTCACACATGTTATAGTTAGCTGGACATTTCATTCGTAAAAAACCAATGAAATTCCCCCGTTATAGTTAGTGCAGGCAACTATAACTCACGTGACCGCAATCCTCTGCTGATGCTAATACTGTATTTAGACACTTATTTGCCCATGTCTTCTTCCATTAAATTTTAGCTATACATATATTACAAATGTTTTTTTTTCATAAAGACACATATGTCATCCGCAGAGGATTGCGGTCACGTGAGTTATAGTTGCCTGCACTAACTATAACGGGGGAATTTCATTGGTTTTTTACGAGTGAAATGTCCAGCTAACTATAACATGTGTGAAACCTATGGTTTTTTCACTGAATTTGCAAGGTTTTTTAAATGCTAATTCCTAACTATAACGTGTGTGAAACCTATGGTTTTTTCAGTGAATATATATATATCTATATATATATATATATATATATATATACATACATATATATATATATACATACATATTCACTTAAAAAACCATAGGTTTCACACATGTTATAGTTAGCTGGACATTTCACTTGTGAAAAACCATTGAAATTCCACCGTTATAGTTAGTGCAGGCAACTATAACTCACGCGACCGCAATCCTCTGCTGATGACATCAGATATTACATCACTGTATTTAGACACTTATTTACCCATGTCTTCTACCATTAATTTTTAGCTATACATATATTACAAATATTTTTTTTTCAGAAAGACACATATGTCATCAGTGATGTAATATCTGACGTCATCAGCAGAGGATTGCGGTCGCGTGAGTTATAGTTGCCTGCACTAACTATAACGGGGGAATTTCAATGGTTTTTCACGAGTGAAATGTCCAGCTAACTATAACATGTGTGAAACCTATGGTTTTTTAAGTGAATTTGCAAGGTTTTTTAAATGCTAATTCCTAACTATAACGTGTGTGAAACCTATGGTTTTTTAAGTGAATTTGTACGGCTTTTTAAATGCTAAGTTATGTATTTTTTTTTAAGGTTTTTCACCGTGCGCGTACCGTACGCGCACGGTACGCAGTTCGCGGAATTTTTCCGTTTCTACCGTACGCGCACGCTACACGTACTCCGCGATTTTTCGCAAAAAAATTTAAGGACATTTTGACCCTTGGGGGTCCTTCCGGGACCCCCTGACAAAGGCTAGGGGGTCAGGAACTGTCCACCCTGCCCCCTTTTCACGTTCTCCACCTTTGTTTTTCACCCCCTCAGACTGCGAGAGACAAAATGGCGGGCGACACTTCCTGGTTTCGACCGATTCGAATGTTTACTAAGATCTAACAACCAATCAGAATCGCGCTCGCGCACGGCAGCGTGCGCATACGGTAAGTTTTACCATACGCGCGCGGTGCGCGCTTATAGATATATATATATATATATATGCTTTTAAATGCTATTTTCTCAGGAAATACTGAACAGATTTACACCAGACCTGCAAAAGGCACATCCCTGACCTGAGGACTACCTCTCTGCCAAATTTCAAGTAATTCTGTTCAGCCGTTCGGGCTGTAGCTTGGACTAAAGGTCCTATGGAAAAATGCATGTGGAAAACGCGTTTTGGGACCCCCCCTTTTTCTCAGCCCCCGCTTGACGAATCCCCCCGAGACTTTCAGGGAAGGAGCGGAGCAGAGCGCCCCACCCATTTTGAAAATTTCGCGAGGATTCGTCAATCGGCGCCAAAGTTATTCCAAATAGAATGTTGCGGATTTCCTATGGAAACACGATCCTAACTATAACTATCTACTGGCGACCGCCAGTAGATAATATATCTATATATTTTATATCTATCTGTTGTCAGTAAGGAATTCAACACAGCGATTCCTCCCACTGGGAAGCCCTATTTTACGAGGCTCTCTTAACCCATGTTTTCCCCTTAACCTGTTTTTTATCTCTGTGCACATCCTCTCTTGAAAACCCTATCTGTGATTTTGGCGTCTCCTGTCACCTTTAAGCAGCCAACCCAGTCATTTTTAGGTCTCGCGAGAGCTTTTGTAAAAGGGGGATTTCGAAGTGCAAACCAGTGCTTTCAGGCCGCCAACTACAGTGCATGTGCGCCGGGCGCGCGCCCCATTTGGCAGCCTGCTGATCACTTTCGCGGCCGCTTTGATGTTCTCAGTGAGCCGCGCGGCCACTGAGAACATCAAAGCGGCCGCGAAAGTGCACACCATTTGCCACCCCCTCCCTTATCCCACTTCCTGCTTGTAACTGAAATATTTCATGAGCGACTGTGTAATTGAACAACAACCCTTCAGTCATTCCTTTGCAGCGTGACAACCTACTTCAATCCAGGCCGTGCTACCAGTGGGTCGCGGGCCTAAACCTTCTGTGTAAATCCTGGGCGTTTGAATCCACAGTTTTCAATCTTAATTAGAACATGCATTCATATCATTTGCTTTTGTTAGTAAATTAAGAGCGATCAACACTACCATGCTGTTGGGTCACGAGTACTCATACAAAATACTAGTTAAAATATAACACAAGGATGCACCCCTGAGTTTCATTTCAATAATTGCTGTGTATGTAGCACATATCATAACATGAATAGCTTTTAGGCACACTTCTTTTATCTACCTGGAATTCGAACCGGTGACCTGCAAGCATATCCGGTGGCATGAATGCCACTGAATTATCTCAACAGCCTTCGATGGAATTCTTCACAAACCAGCACGGGCTCGTAGCGCACCATATATACAAGTAGAAGGGGCACCTTGCAACATAAAGAGGCGCGCACACAAATAAACACACCCAGGCATTCACAGAACAAAACACACAGCTTGCACATAAACTGTGCATTTAGAACCTCTACACGCAAACACACTGCAAGCATGTCACGCGTGCCTTCAGTGCCGGAGCCTTGCACGCGCTTGAGGCGCACCCGTGATGTACCAAAACTTGAGCCACGCCCCACACTCTGCAAAGTACCGGGAGGGGCCCCCTCCGGACTCAGTCAAGAGGTTTTAGGCCAGGGTCTGGCGGGTGGAGGAGTGCGGCTATGTTATGCCATTGAGGTGCACAGATGTGTCCAGAACACAACAGATGCTCATGCCTGGGGCATATAGGACAGTAAGCCTAGGACAGCAAGGGCAGAGCTGGAGACCAGACTTCTCCCAGACTGGCCTTTTAATTCCTATTTGTTATTGTTTTTATGGTTTCAGTTATGAGCGACATTCTAATGTAAAATGACACACTTCCAGTAACAATTTCGAGTGGTTAAGTCACTCCTCTGTGAATTGTGCTATTGCATACAGACCTATCACACAGAACATGCGATTCAAACAAGCCAGACCTACTTGCGTTGCCAATGCTGGTTAGCAGTTCAAATCAGTCTGTAACATAACTGGTGCTCATGTAAAGCGCTCTGATACCTTCGTGTCTAGTTCGCGCTATATAAAACTCCACAAAAAAATGAAACAATCCGTGAGTAAAAACAATGATTTTGATGTGATTAAACATAATTAAAATTGTTTCAGTTCTGACAATACTAAATATTGGTAAGATCTCATACATCCTTCCTCTTCTACGCTATTTTTACTTTCTCCATTAATTTCCTAGCATCACCCCTTCACTGTGCTGTCTACAACCCCCCCCCCCCCCCACTCCCCGTCCTGTAAATACAGTATTTCCTTTTCTTGAACTTGGTGGTATTTTGATGGCCGCCGGTGTATGGTAATTACAGTTGCACATGTGACAATTATGTGCGCTCTGTCAAGAGGTTACAGTTTGATTGAACATGTAATCAAATAATGTTATGACCCAGTCTAACCCCTAATGAGAGGTGGTTGGCATCGCAATAGTTCATGTGACAGAGATGAAGCTGGGTCCAAAGTGTGTTAGGGGCATATACACAGCCTCTGAATAGCCTGCTGTGCTCTTTTACTTGTGTTATTTGGTCTGGATTGTCCCGTCTTACATATCCTACCAACCTTGTAGCTTCCTCTGCCACAAACTGCAACAACTCAATGTAACCTTATGCATCGAGTAATCCATCCAGTCATTCATCCACCCACTCATTCATCCTTGTAAATATGTCCATTCACTCACTAACTCATATATAACCATCCAGTCTCCTCTACTTGCGCTCTTGCCCATCCATGCACTCATTAAATTATTCATCCATTGATTTTCGCATACTTAGTAATCACTCCATACATTCACCAGTCCGTGATCTATGCATTCTCCTAATAATCCACTAATCTACCCAGGTAGCACTCATTTATATTCACTCGCTTGTCCATGCACTCAGCCACCCTTTCATTCATTCATGCACTCGTATACTTGTACCTCATTTACTCTTGCAAATACTCAACTATCTATTCAACCATCCTTCCATGAGTGACTTGCTCATATATCCATCTATGCACACCCAATAATAGATTCGCACAGCCGTTCACACATTTCCCCAAAGGCACTCACATGCGCAAACTCTCTTATCTATAATAAATCCTTTGATTAAAAAGGCAGACTTATAGCCTTTACTAACGCTTACATTATTTTAATTGTCATTTTTGAAATCTCCGCCGTCCCCCTTCTTTGTGCTTGTTTTGAAGAGCTTATTGTTTAGTCAAAGATCTGTTGCTCCATCTAGGATGTCCTGTTTAGGTACAACATGAGCAAGCAGAATATGCACCCCTCAATCATAGTCCTTATCGGGCTTTGAGAGCAAGCAATGGAGAGCTGTGTGAACAGAGAAACAGCAGCGCTCATTCCTCACAACCATCCTTCCCTCGAAGAGTGACAGTCTGCCCACTCGAGCCCCCGCTTGACAGCTTTTCACAAAGCTACAAGTGTACTCCTACTTCCGATGTAAAGCTGGAGAGGACGAGCAAATTCATTATCAGAACAGCTTCCCAGCTAAGCAGATCAAGCATAAACAAGCATTTGCAATGCAAGAGTTTATGCTATTTGTAATGACAATGCCTTTATGTTTTAAAACCCAAAACATTAAAAAAAGTAATTGTCATTTACAATGCCAATAGCTCAAACTCCCATAAATGCGAGACCTATTGCATTGCAAATGCTTGTTGCACTCTGTTGTCTGGGGAAAGGCCCTGTGTTCAATGCTCCGGGAGGGGAAGTACGGTCAGGGGCATTGGCAATTCAGGTCAGCGTTCTAGCTGCGACGGTGTCCGCGCTCGCCCTTGATTGAAAAGGGGTGGTTGCCGCGGCCGTGCAGCGGAGCAGAGCTCATTCCCGAAGCAAGTAGTCCGGTTATTGGCTGCAGTATGTAGTGTTATCTTGAGAGGAAATCTCAATATTTTTTAATCTTACGCTAATTTGCACAGTATTTTAACTTTATTTTACTTACCTGCCATTTTTGCACTCTGTTGTCTGGGGAAAGGAGCTGTGTTCAATGCTCTGGGAGGGGAAGTACAGTCAGGGGCATTGGCAATTCAGGTCAGTGCTCTAGCTGCGACGGTGTCCGCGCTCACCCTTGATTGAAAAGAGGCAGATGACGCGGCCGAGCATCAGACGCGCCGATAGCGCGCCTAAGGCAAGCCCGTCTGCGCCCGTCCGGGCCCAGGTGCCAGAACTCCTGGTTCTCCTACTAAAGAAACGCGTTTCTAGTCGGCAGACCAGCTGTATTATCTTAGAGAGACTTTGGCACATAAATGCTGTCATATAATCGCACCGGCTAATATCAGAAGTAAATGCCCTCATTGTTCATTTGAATTAGATCCCCAGGCCTCAGCTGTGAAGATTCCTTCTTACCAGACTGCTTTCAAAATGTGCTTACTGAACTGCCGTTCGATGCCTAAGCAGGCAATTGAACTCTGGCTATTGCTGGAAGAAGAAGACCCGGATGTCTCGTTTCTTACTGAAACATGGCTTACCAACAAATTAAATCCGGTGGTGGTCCAAGCACTTCCCCCTGGTTTGATCCAGAGGCAAGATCGTGAATTAAATATAGGAGGTGGCCTGGCCATTTTTTATAAATATTTATTAAATTGTTGTATAAGGACAGATTTGATCCCTGATTGTGAAAGTCTTTCTTTTGCAATTGGTTTCTCCCATACTTGTACCTTTTCTAGGGTCTTAATTTATCGGCCTCCAGGAGCTATTGGTCACTTCAGTAGAGACCTACCTGAGATAATAGCTAAGTCAGTCAGCTCTCTTCCCAATTTTTCCGTATTAGGTGACCTGAATATCCATTTTTATGATATTTCTTCACCTGTTGTTGAGGAAGTAACTGACAGCTTGGGTGCTCTTTTACATAATTTTAAAGTGACTGGCTCCACCCATCAAAAAGGCCATCTACTTGAACCTATCTTCTCCAGCATTAACAATCTTGTTGTTGAAAAGCCTATCCCGATACCTTGGTCGGATCACTATATGATATCCTTTTCATGGGCCTATTTGGCTAGTGGTCCGCCAATGGAAACGGTTAAAAAGTTGAGTCGGAACTGGGCCAAACTTCTTACTGAGTCCTGGGCGCTTACTCTTAGTAACACCAGACCTGTGTTTGAGTACCACCTAAATTCCACCAACAACAAGTTTAATAACTGGCTTGAAGCCTCCCTAAAAGTGGAGGCTCCCAAAAAATGGATAACCAATAAGAAAGGTTCTAATAGAGTAGCATGGTACACTCCTAAGCTTAGAGAGTTGAAGCAAAAATGTAAACGCTTGAGAGAAGTTGGAGGAAAGATTTCTCCATGGCTAAGAAGATCAAATACAGAGAGGCTACTAAAGCATCCAAGGTAGAAATTAGAAGTGCTCAATTCTTGTGCTACGCAAAATGTTTCAGATTGCGAAATCTATTCTTAACCCCCCACCTCCATCATTGCCCTGTGATGATATTTTAGGGCGCTGCAACAATCTGACAGAATTCTATTTTTTTTTTAATTCAAGATATTTATTTGTCATTTTCCCCGACTCCAGCTTTTCAAAACGCCTCCCCTATGGATAACCAGCCACTAACGCCTGATTGTTCCTTAGCTGTAATTCCTCCCATGGATATGAAATCCCTAAAAAACTATCTCAACAAATTTAAATCTGGTTCCCCTAGAGATGTGACCCCCCCCCCCCCACACCCCCCCACCGTTTTAAACCAGGCCCTAATACAGTTTCCCCAACCATTCTGGATCTCATTAACATATCACTCTCCTCTGGGCTCGTTCCCCTCTCTTTGGAAACGGGCCATGGTCAAAGCTCTTCTCAGAAAACCGAGTTTGGATCCAGAAGTATTCGTGAATTATTGGCCAATTTAGCTTCTACCAGGGATTGCAAAAATTGCTGAAAAGTATGTTAATTCCATTCCCTCCACTTTTTTGGAGAAAAATGACTGCTTTCATCCCTCACAAACTGGTTTTAGACGCCAACAGGGCACAGAGACCGTCCTGTCGGTAGTAGTTGAGGAAGCCAGAAAAATTGGAGACGTGAGTGGCTCTGCAGCAATTGTCCTCCTTGACCATAGCGCGGCCTTCGACGCAGTTAATCATCAACTACTGATTACAAGACTCGGAGAGGTAGGAGTGACTGGAATGGCACTTAAGCGGCTAAAGTCATTTCAAGTTTTTGAGGATAACTCTATCTTCAAAATTCTGAGATGCGGGATCCGTCGGGGCTCGTCCCTTAGCCCCACGCTCTTTAATATTTATATGAGCCCCCTGGCCGAGGTTGTCAAGCCCTTTGGCATACAGATTGTTACCTATGCGGACGACACTCAATTGATTGTCTCCCTAAACCAATCTGAGAATGCGGAAACCAATCTGGCCGGCTGTCTGCAAAAGGTGTCCACGTGGATGGAAGGCTCATATTTAAAACTTAATGGGGCAAAAACTGAGCTGATGTTCTTGGGTAAACCCTCCCTCCTGAACTCCAGCTCTCTCAGGCCTAGGTGCTTGGGCATCATGCCTCCTCCCAAAGATCAAATCAAAAGCCTTGGTGTTTGGTTGGACCATAATCTAAACTTGAAGGAGAAAGCACGGAAGGTAGCAAGAACCTGTTATAGAATACTGAAGATGAGGAAAATCCTCCCCCTGCTGCCTTTCAATGCTAGGAGACTGCTGGTTCAAGTTCTAATTCTTTCACGACTTGACTACGCTAATGCTCTCTATTTAGGCTCCCCGTGTTCAACGATTAAAAAACTACAGACTGTACAAAAGTGTGAAGCTCGCCTCCTCACGCAGATCTCTAACCGGGAATCCACAAGATAGTCAACAGCCTCTCTCCATTGGCTTCCGGTTGCACAAAGAGTTCAGTTTAAAGCTCTATGTATCGTCCGTAAGACTTTATCTTCTAATGGTCCACCAATTCTCCAGTCTATCGTCTCTCCCTCCTGTCCTAATAGGTCCTTACGCTCTGGGAATAAACACTTGGCAGCAGTGCCCAGGATAAACAGGTCTCGGAGCAGGGGACGACTGTTTTCATACAATGCGTCGAAACGTTGGAACCGTCTACCTAATCATATCCACCTTGAGGATGATTATTTGTCCTTTCGAAGACTGCTTAAAACCTTTCTGTTGCCCTGATGTTTAGTGGCTGTTTTGTGATGCCTCTGTTCCTAGTGCTGGGAGGCCTTCTGGTAGCCATGCGCTTTACAAATGCAATTTCATTCATTTATTCATTTTGCGTTCCTCAGGAACTAACTCCAGTGCTGAAGTAGTAGTGGTGTTGTAAATCCATATTGATGTGTAATGCCAGTGCTTTGGACAGTCAACTGTATTTGGACAGAATTGATGTGCATTGGCCGTTCAGCATAATGGTTCAGGTCCTCACATAGCATAGATGATTCAATCCCATTTTGATGGGGTACAATACTCTATGCAACTCGTCCACATAGTTGATAAGACCCCAGTTCTGCAAAAAATGTAGAAAATCCGGGCACAACATTTGCTTGATGTAGGAAAATGCCTCTTTTTATATGATCACCCAAAATTTGGACTGATGATGTTGGTCGTTCGACTCTGTAGTGCATTGGGCCCTGCTGTGCAGGCCCCGGTGCATGTGCTCTAACCCCTCAGACATTTATGTGTGTTTGTTTAATCCCTGATTGGCACAGCTAACTTACTGTAAGATCCTAGTATATGGTACTATGGGTACCCAGGGCTAGTAAGTTAAGTGCCTCAGTGGACTGCAGCACTTGTTGTGCCACCACTGGTAGGACCAACTGAAAGCATTGCTCTAGGTCTGCCACGGCAGCCTAGTTAGGCAGCATGCAAACCACCCGCTCAACATGGCAAAGTAGCCCTTTTTGCCAGGTCCAATCCTTGCTTTTCAATGTCTCTAAGTCACCCCTAAAGAAAGCCTTATAAACCCATAAAGCAGGGTGCTGGTATTAAAAAGGAGATGTAGAATGCATGTCCTGTCTCAATTGTCGTTTTTACTATAGCAAGACCAGGAGACCCTAATCTAATCTGGAATTTCGATTGCCCACACACTAAATTATAACTTCCACTACTTCAGGGTGTCAAATTTATAGTTACTTTACACCCGATCTATTGCTGAAGTCGTATTTGAAGCAACTTTTAGGGCAAACCTCTGGTAGCCCTTCCTGACTGTCTGCAGCTGTTGTCACATGAAGCAACAGGTTGCCCCCTGTTAGGAAGTGTGAGGTGCTCCCAGAAACAGAGAGCAAAGAGAGCTGTTGGTGGCAAGAGGTGTGACCTCCTCCAGCAGGATGACTACCAGGCGGTGGCCACAGATGGCTCAGGTTCAAAGAGGCCCCAGTGAGCAAATGGAAATCATACCTTTGCCCAACCGCTCCTTTTTGTAGGTAGAAGCATGGCATCTCCTCCAGAGGCAGAAAACTTGTTGTGAAATTGGTTTTCCCGGGCAACACATTATACCTGGTGTACATTAAGGTATTCCCAGACTTCCTCAAAGGGGAAGAAGCCCTCAGCCATCTTGGATTTAGGCAGAGAAGGGGACTCTGTCATTGCTTTTGAGTAAACTTCACAGGAATTTATGTAAAGTAGGAAGAGTTGCTCTGTAGCAACTGTTGCCTCAGTGGTTAGTGAGCTCTCTTCTCCCACAAACACAAAGATGCCATAAATGTGGCACACCAGGCACTCAGTTTTCTGATCATTACTGGACTAGACTGAAGAAGGACTGCTCTGCTGCTCCTTGGACCCGGCAAAGTGAGGCTGCACCAAAGACTGGACTGTACCTGCTGCACCCAAGGAACCCACAAAGAGGACTGGGCGAATGTGCCGGACAGAAGAATTGACTCCAAGAACAAGGTAGCTAACCTCTTATTCAGCAGTAGGGCTACAGAAGCTAATAAAGACTGCACCCTCGAGAGCCCAGCTGTCCAGGAACCCCTGCCCCACACTGGATGATGAAGTGCAGCATGGGAGACAGTCTTAAACATCACAAGGTGCCGCTAAGGTCTTTGAACCCGTAACAAATGTCAGAGTGTACTCTGAACCCCAGAAAAGAAAGATTTGCTTACCTGTAAGGAACCGTTGAGACAGCTATGACTTAGAGGGCAGTTGGGCAGTGGCGATTGGGCCACGCTGGATTCCACAACTGCATTGTGAGAGATAGTCCTGAGGCTGGAGACGAGCACTGACATTCTTTAATACCAGGGCAGCTCCCGGAACACTCGCAACTTCTCTTCAGCATCTTCCCCATTCTGAATCCCCAGCATCAGGACCACTTCTTTGCTGGCCTGCAGTAAAGGATAGAAATTCAGCGAGGACTCAGACTTCTGGACCCGACAGGTAACTGTTCCCCGGACCTCAGTAGTCCCGGAGACTGGTTCTCAGTCAGTTGTGACCTGTCCAAGTGAACATTAGTAGCCGTTCTAGCCTGCTGGCTCAGAAACCTCAAAGCCATTGTAATGTTTTGCTGCATTCTTTTTTAAGTGATCTACAATGATTTACTGACCTTGGAAAAATCATATCACCAGTTTCCCTTCACAGATTTTCACTGTTTGGATGTCTATATATGGTTTAATCTGTTTATTATTTTAGGCAGGGGATAACAAAATCAATCCACTTACATCCGCTGGCCGGTGGAGAAAAAAGAGACAATAAATCAATATGAGAGGAAAAACAGAAGAAAAAGGATTTTTTTTAAAGGACAAATGGAAGGAATACATACACTCGACAAGATCATCATATACCCAAAAAGAAGTTAGTGTCCCATATGGAGGTTGGATTGAGAATAGTCAGGAGGTGAGTCACTCATCCGAGATAGGTGGTTGTGTGAGCTGAAGTAGGTGCAAACAGACAGGACAGATCAGTTCCATAAATTTGGTTGCTTAAAATCGAACACTATAACACCATGTTTTATCAAACCGCGGCATAGTATGTCTGGCAGTTGCCATTATCTACTCCATTCCCATGAGTTCCAATAGTTTATGAAGCCAATCCAACATTGTCGGAACAACAACACCTGTTTAGCGGCTCCAATTGTTAGTGTGATGGCTTGCCCATGACATGATTTCAAAGGATAGGTCAATGCGTTCGGGAGTCCTTACAATATATAAGTGGGAAACCTAGGCAATTCCTTGTCATGAATTATATCAGTACGGACCTGGATTTAAGATCAGCAGTGTTGGATTTTTAGGACACTGCCATAACAGTTGTGTATGCCATAACTTAGCCGCATTGTCGCCAGCAATGGGGGTCACCCCCATCCCCTGGGTTTCGAAAGGGGGTCATAATATTGGTTGTAGACACCCCAGGTATGAAACCCATTGGTCCCTACCTGTTACTCCTTTGTAACACCCCTAAATTTAGTATTTAGGTGGCTCCCCAAGACTCTGAAATCAGATGTGTAACGAAGTAAGAAGCCTGGACACCGAAGAGGAGCACCAGCTCAAGAGAAGAAGGACCAGTGACAGGCTCTGCACCAGCCCTGCTGGCATGTCTGCTGCCTTTTGCCTCGTTCTGCAGGTCCAGGGACCTCAAAACGTCACCCACCCACCAGACATTGAAAGGCATGATTGTCGGACCCTCAGAAAACCTCAGAAGGAGATGGGATGCTTACTTCCATGCCTGCTTTTTGTCTACAGGGAAGTACCACAGAAAGGAGTAGGGTTCTCACCCTTTGAACTTCTGTTTGGGCACCCTGTTAGAGGTCCTCTGAGTCTTGTGAAGGAAGGATGGAAAACACCTCTCAGAGAGCCAAAACAAAACATAGTGAATTATGCGTTTGGCCTGCACTCAATGGAAAAAACATGCAAAATCATCAGGCCATCCAGTAGCATCACAAGCAATGGTATGACCAAAAGGCTGCTATGGTTAATATTCAATGAGGGTAAAGGGTATGGGTATTGGAGCCTTTGGCACTTAGGGCCCCCCAGAGCTAGTGGAGTCGGCTCTACCCTGTCCTTGAAAGAAATGGTAAGGTCACCTATTTGGTGGAACTTGGCAGTTGCAAATATCCCAAAAGGGTTATACATGTCGACCGACTGAAGCCCTACAATGACAGAGCTGATGTGACCATGCTCATTGTCACAGATGAGTGACCGGAAGCTGAGAGTGAACCTCACCTTGATCTCCTCTCCAGCAATCCAAAAGAGGAATCTGTTGATTGAGTGGTCTTGTCAGACACCCTAACTGACCAACATCAGGCTGATTGACCCCTGGTCAGATTAGCTGGTGTACCCATGATGTGGACAATGGTGACAGCCTACCTGTCAAAAACAAAATTTACAGGCAGTCTGATTGTGTAAAAGAGAGCATCCAAGCAGAAGTAAGCTAGATACTGGAATTAGATGTCATTGAACCCTCAGAGAGCTCCTGGGCCAGCCCAGTTGTGTTAGTCCTCAAACCGCACTCCAGTGGTGGAAAGAAAGAAATGAGGTTTTGTGTGGGCTATAGGGGTCTCAATCCTGTGACGGAAACTGATGCACATCCAATTCCTAGAGCAAATGAATTGATTGACAAATTGGGGGCAGCCAAATATCTGACCTTTGATCTTTCATCTGGGTACTGGCCGATAGGTCTGACCCCTGGAGAACAAGAAAAATCTGCTTTTTCTACCCCAAGTAGGCATTTCCAGTTTACTGTGATGTCCTTTGGATTAAATAATGCCCCTGCCACTTTCCAGAGGTTGGTGATCACAGTCCTTGCTGTGCTGGAAGCCTTTAGTGCAGCTTACCTGGATGATATGGCTGTCTATATCTCTACCTGCGAGGATCACCTGATCCACCTTGGGAAGGTCCTTGAGGCTCTGAAAAGCGCAGGCCTCACTATCAAGGCAAACAAGTGCCAGATAGGGCAGGGAAAGGTTGTATACTCTGGCCACCCGGTAGGTTGGGGACAAATTCTGCCACTCCAACCCACGATCCAGACAATTTTGGACTGGGAAGCTCCAAAAACCCACACCCAAGTCAGGGCATTCCTTGGCTTGACTGGGTATTATGGAAGGTTCGTGAAGGATTATGGGTCCATAGTGACCCCCATCGTTGAACTCCCCTCAAAGAAGACGTCCAAGAAAGTGAACTGGACAGTGAGCTATCAAAAAGCTTTTGACTCTCTGAAGGATACAATGTGCTCTGTCCCGGTCCTGAAAGCTCCAGATTACTACAAGCAGTTTATTGTGCAGGCGGATGCCTCTGAGCATGGGATAGGTGCAGTCCTAGCCCAAACAAATGATGGACATAACCAACCTGTTGCTTTCATAAGCAGGAGACTACACCCCAGAGAGCAGCATTGGAGTGCCATAGAGATGGATGTCTTTGCTGTGGTCTGGGCCTTGAAGAAGTTGAGGCCATACCCGTTTGGCTCTCACTTCCTAGACCACAGGCCTCTCAGATGGCTACAACAAATGAAAGGTTAAAATCCCAAACTTTTAAGGTTGTCCGTATCTCTACAAGGAATGGACTTTACAGTGGAACACCAACATGGGACTGCCAGTGCTAATGCAGATCGTCTTTACAGGTACTTCCACTTAGAAGATTAAGACTCTCCAGGAGGAGTTTAGTTTCATCCTCTTTTGTTTGAGGGTGGCGGGGGTCGTGTGAGAAAGTGCCTCTTTTAACATGGTTAGTCCCCCAATTTTTGCCTGGAAAACAACGTGGTTTCGATTGGAGTGCACAGGGTCCCTGCCAACCAGATTCCCTTTGCCAGTGCTTCTTCCCTAAAACTGTACCACACGATTGGCAACTTCAGCCCCCTGTAAGTCCATAGTAAATGGTACCCTTGGTGCATGGGGCCTGGGACCTGGAGAAGGCCCCCTAGGGACCCCTCACCAAGGCCATGCCATTGAAGCTTGCATGCCTTGGTGCTGTGAAAATTGACTAAGTCGATATAGCACACTGCCTGTGTGTGTGCCATGCCAACCAGCACTACCTAATGTATAGGTAAGTCAGCCTTCTAGCAGGCCTTACAAGCCCAGGGTGCACTATATCTCAGGTGTGTGCATCTCTGCATGAGTAGATATGCCTCTACACTATTTAAGTCTGTTCTTAATATTGTAAGTGCCAGTGAAGCCATAGAGAGTACATTGCCTGGGAATTCGACAACTTGAGTTTCCCAGCACCATGATGGCTTTAATAAACCCAGGAGTGTTTGGTACTAAACAACTGCTGTCAATAAACCTGTTGCCAATGTAGGATTTATTTAAACATGTACCCAGAGGGCACCTCAGAGGTGCCCTCTGAAAAGCTACCAACCCTGGTGTGGCGTCTGACTAGCTTTAGGCATCCTGCTACTACCAGATATGTTTCTGGACCCCTGGGTCAAGAGCCCTGCTCTCTGAGGCCAGAAAAATCGCACATCCTGGGCGCAGGTGCCACCCCTCCTCTCCAAAGATGGGCACAGTGCTAGAGAGGGAAGCTTCAAATGCCTGCCGCCTTTATAATACAACCCCAGCCTCTGCTGATAGCAGCAGATGGCAACCCCCGGTTCAAACCTCGACTTTTCGCGAGAGAACCAGTGCGAAAACTTGGGAATAATGGGATGTGGACCCCCCCCTTCACCAACTCCACCTTTCATGTGCTGAAGGCGAAGTAAAGCAGACTTTTTAGTTCCCACCATCTTGAAGATGGTGGGACTTAACCAATCAGGGCTAGGGCCAGTGGCTGCTGCTCTTCTAAGGCGGAGGAGTGTCACCCCACTGCCTTGATGCAGCAAAAGAAAGGAAAAAATAAAATTATAATAACTAATGCTGTTATCATTTTATTTTGTCCTCCTGCTGCGGCAGGTTGCATGAGGGGGCGCAGCTGCAGAGCAGGAAAGGAGGGTACAACCCGCCTAAGTGCGCAGTGACTGTTTGGCAAGCCCTCTTGGGCCGCCCAAAACAGTCATGCGCATTTTCAGTGTTCTCCATACTGGCTGCATTACAGCCTGTGTGGAGAACATGCCGACCTCACCAGCCCGGCGCTCAGACCAATCGCAACCCTGGATTGCAGTGTTGTGATTGGCTGCAGGGGGCGTGGGAGTCCTGGCGCTTCCAGTTTCTCCCAAGAAGTAAAAGGACATGGGAGAGGTGGCTGCGGCGGCCGGCCAGCCAGCCAGCCAGCCAGGAGGTAAGTGATTTTCCCCCCCCCCCCTTTTTTTTTTGTACCCGCCCTACTACGGGTGGGAGGTAGCAGACGCGACTGGCTAGGGCTATGCCCCCTCCCACAGGAGAGTGGCATAATAGTGGGTGTAGACACCCCAGGTAAAGAACCCATTGGTCCCTACCTGTTACTCCCCTACATCTAGTATTTAGGTGTCTCCCCCGGACCCTGAAATCGGATCTGCGAAGACCTAAGGAGCCCAGAAACTGAAGAGCTGCACCAGCACAAGAGAATGAGGACCAATGACTGACTCTATGCTAGCCCTGCCGGCCTGTCTGCTACCTTTCGCCTCTGCTACAAAAAGACGACTCTTCCTGCAGGCCCAGTGACCTCTTAAACCCTGGGAGGACTGCCTACCTTCAATAAAGAATCTAAATCTCCTGTGGTCAATGTACCTGTCCAGAAGAAACCATATACAAAGAAAAGCACTCTATCCCCTGAAGAACCGCAAACTCACCTCCGGATCCACCTCTGCACTCAACGCCCACGGCCCAAGACCAAGTGGCCCACCGTTCCTGTAAAGGTTTCCCAGCGCTTCTGAGCATGAGTCTACTGTGGGCTGACCTTTGCCAGCCTCAACTCGAAGACTGCCCCTGACCGCGGCCAGCCCTGTAAGCTGTTTCCCGACGCCTGATTTCACCCCTGCACCCAAAGCCCCTGGGCATTGGGTATCCTGGCCAACGGTGTCCCTACGTCCCCTAGCATCTCTACTTGCCTCAGAAGCTGTGGGTTTTCTTTGCCCAGACTGCTGGTCTGAGACTAAAACCTTTTTTCAATCGCGATGTCCACTTTTGAATTTCATTGGGCACCCGATGCTGTGTTGGCACTCTGCACAAGCCCCCCCCTATGCCACTGAGTGTGCAAGTTTGGTGTTGCCTTGTAGCCACCCTTGTACTTACCTTAATGCCCAGAGCAGTCATTGTTTCTACCCTTAGAGAGCTGAGACTCACACATGCAGGGGGTCAGAAACCGGTCTGTGGTGGCTGGCTGGTCTACACCAGTCAGCCAGAGCTCTAGTAGTCGGAAGATTTTCGGGGGTACCGCTAAGGTGCCCTCTGGGTGCATTTATTAATAAATCCATCACTGGAATCAATGTAGGTTCATTAATACGAGATGTTTGATACCAAACATACTCTAGTTTCATTGAAGCCATCATGTATCTGGGAAACTCGTAAATACCAGTGTCCAGCAAATGTACGCAATATGGCTTACTTGTCCGCTTGTGCTATCTAAGAATCGACATCACAGGGTCATTTTCAATCCGGACACTGACCCCACAGAGACCAATCAGTCGTCAAGGAACGTCGGCACCGCAGAAGCCATCATCCAAAGTTGCCAAACTGTCCTTTTAGGTCGCTATCTCCAGATCGTCACCTGAAGCAAGTGTCTCTGACTGCTGTGACCCAACACCTCAAAGCACTTCTGCTCCCGAGCCCCACAGCCCTTATCCAAGTGAACTGATGGTGTCTCTAGCACCCATACACCCCCATGACCTGAGCTCACCTTTGAGTTCTGCCAGACTGTTCCCCCAGTGATTGCCTGTAGCCTCTTTTTGAAGGCTGACAGAAACAGAATGCCTCTGACCCCTGCGACCCTCTGGACCAAAGACCACTGCACATGAGCCCCACAGTCCAAATCAAACGATGGCGCATTCTGACTCCAGAAACCCTATAGACCCCTGCTCCATTTTGGGTTCGAACTGACTGCAACCCCAGTCTCTGCTTGCAGCTTTTTTGCAGGAGCCGTTTTCAATTGACTTTACCGACCTGCCCAACACCAAAAATCATCGCTGCACTCGGATGCCCCAGAGTCAACCGAGGTGACCTCTTTGTACTATCTTGGACTCTGGCCCAGGTAGGAAACTGGGTTTTTGTTGCAGTAACTTCACTTTTTGCCCCCTTTTTAGCTACTAAATGCAGGGGTTTAACTCGGACAGTGCATTGAGGCCTGCTATCCAGACCTCCGTGCCAGTGTTCTGTCCTTAAAGCAAGGTGATGTCTAATAGTAACACAATTGAGAAAGGACTTTAGTACCCTTGTAAGTCCCTAGTAAGGACCCCTTAAGTCCAGGAGAACAGTCCTGTAAATTGTTGCTAAGTGACCCTATGCAGTATTTGTTTATTTCCCACAGGATAACATTACCACTTGATGTCCACTGTAAGTGTATTTTATTGTGACTTAAAAACTGTTAAGACTAAAAGTACTTACCCAATACGATGATCTTAGGGTCTAAATTCATATAAAATATGTGTTGTTTTTGTAAATTGGTGTCAGATTGCCACATTGAGTGTGTAACTCGTTTACTGGTTTAATGTGTGCAATAAATATCCCCTGATAAGCCTAAGCTCCTTGCCCACACTACCAGAAAAGTGAGCATTTTGAATTATTACATGTGCCTCTGTAAACTAATAAGGGTTGCCTGGACTCTCTTCACAGTGTACCTCGTTTTGGTGCACTATATAGAGAGCCAGCTTCCTACATCCCCTACTTATCTTAAATCCTGAAGACCAGTCCTGTAATGTATTTAGCAAATAGTTCTGTGCAGTGTATGTTTTCCCCATATGTTAACAATACTGCGAATACAGTTTTGTCTCTTTAAATGCTGAAAACCTATCTTGAAAAGTAGGAGAAACTTTGTAGCAGTAGATAAATGTTCCACACTTCTCGGTACACAGGGTAAGTAAGGATGGTTGCAAGTCATGTGTACTCTAGAGGTTGAACCCTATGCCACCAGGATAGTGTATAATATACATAAAGAAGTAAACCTCCTTCACATAACGCAATTGTAAACAAACACCCAGAGCACCACTAAAAGTATTTTGATGGTCTGCTATTGGACAGGTCTAATTTTATTGATGGAAGTTCTGATCCAGTATTGTTTGCATTTGCGTTCTCTGCATAGGAAAACAGCTGATGTGTTTCGTCTTAGACAATTTTTTTAAGGCTGTAAATTCAATAAGTACATACACCGGTATATTGTTCAGTAGTGGAGTTACATAGAGTGCTACCTGTGTGCTTTTTTGTGCCAAGATAGTTATGTTGTTGGAAGAATTATGTCATCATCCAAGACCAATAGAGTATACTTAAAAGGACCACAGCTACAGATTGTACTAATGTAATAGTACATTTAGTTTAAAGGGCAGTTTCAGAAAGCGCATACCTGGGTTGGTGGATGTACAACTACGTTTAGTAATGCAGGACCATGATAAGGCTGGGGTATACCTAGAGCTGAGTGAAAGAAAAACGTTATCAGAAAGTAGCTAACTTGTAAAAAGGAAAAAAAGGAAAAAAAACAGTCAAAGTAGTCATATAGTCTAGCATAAAAACTTACTAGAGTAACCGGCACGGCACGTGTGTCCCGAGGGTGAGTCAGTCAGCCCACGCTTAACATTTGAAATGTGGAGTATAAGGAGTCAATGACTGACATAAAGGCCATCGTAAAAACTGCCCAAAATGGACGCCATCTTAGAAGGGTATACTGTTGAAACCCTTACATCAAAATAGCCTATTAAGTAACCCAGCAACCAAAGTTATTGGAGCAATATCTGTTAAAAAAACAGCCCCTACCCAAATCGAGGTGACAAGTGTGTGAGCTCGTACTTACAAATTAGTTGTATGACATGCTATATAAGTCGTGTTTTCATTTTATACCATTGTTGATGGTGAATGTAATGGTACATTCACCAGTGCAGTCGACAATCAAAGTTACAAGTAGACAGAAAATGAACATATAAGAACAAAAAAGGGCATAGAGAAAAGTGTCTGGCGGCCTGAAAGATGGAAAAAAAAAATGACAAGCCCTAAATATTAAGTGCGAGGAGACCACAAATTGAAAGGAACAATAATTAAGCTTTACATTCCTTGTACAATTTCAAACAAGGCAATCACTTAATTCACAAAGCTAACATGGGTATATGACATATACTGAAAAGTCTTTCTGAATTTCCATAGCGAGTTTGTATAAGGATTTTGATTAGATCTAATAGCCAACAGTACATCATTGGAAGTTAATATTATAGTTCACGTAAGTATCGTCAAGGATGATGGTCACACATAAAAGAAAAATCATAAGATAGTGAAATGATCAATGAAATACATAGCTGGGAGCCTGTAAGATATACTAGAATAGTGAATCCAAAGTATTAAGATCAAGAGGAACTACCGGCCATCTCTCTCCTCCCCTTTGCAGCCAAAGTCACCGAAAGACTCGTGACCACCCAGCTGACCTCCTTCATCGAAGAAAACCACATCCTAGACGCCTCCCAGTCTGGCTTCCGCACCAACCACAGCACCGAGACCGCCCTCCTCTCAGCCACCGACAACATCCGCAGGCTGCTAGACCAGGGACACACCGCGGCCCTCATCCTCCTAGACCTCTCCGCAGCCTTCGACACCGTCTCACATCGCACACTAGCTGCCAGACTCCACAACTCAGGAAAACAGGGAATCGCCCTCGACTGGATCCAATCCTTCCTCTTCAGCAGAACCCAGAGAATCAGACTCCCCCCTCCTTCCCCCCCCACACCTCCCTTCCTCTCCAACCCCACTGACATCATCTGCGGAGTACCCCAAGCTCTTCAACATCTACATGGCCCCCATTGCCGCCATCATCAGACAGCACGGGCTTAGCATCGTTTCCTACGCCGACGACACCCAGCTCATCCTCTCACTAACGAAGAATCCCGAAGACACCAAACTCTGCTTCCAGGAAGGAATAAAGAACGTGGCGGCCTGGATGAAGGACAGCTGCTTAAAGCTCAACTCCGAGAAGACCGAGGTCCTCATCCTCGAGCCCTGCACCTCCACCTGGGACAGCACCTGGTGGCACCCCACCCTTGGGACCCCACCCTCCCCGTCTGACCATGCTCAGAACCTCGGCATAATCCTAGACTCCTCCCTCTCCATGAACCGCCAGATCAATGCCGTTGCCTCCACCAGTTTCAACTGCCTCCGCATCCTCCGTAAGGCCTTCAAATGGATCCCCCCGACTGCAGAAAAACGTCAACCACGCACTCATTACCAGCAGACTAGACTACGGCAACGCCCTCTACGCCGGAATCAACAAAACTCTCCTATGCAAGCTCCAAACCATCCAGAATGCCTCAGCAAGGCTCGTCCTAGGGACACCGCGCCACAAACATATTACCCAACACCTACGAAGCTTCCACTGGCTCCCCGTCGAGAAGAGGGTCACCTACAAACTCCTCACCCACGCCTACAAATCCCTCAACAACATCGGACCCAAATACCTCAACAACCGAGTATGTTTCCACTTACCCAAGAGACACCTCCGCTCCGCCGACCTCACCCTGGCAGAGGTCCGCCGCATCCACAGAAGCAGGGCCAGCGGGGTAGCTTTCTCCTACATCGCAGACAAAACCTGGAACGAGCTCCCGGTCAACATCAGAGGCTCCCCAACCCTCCACACGTTCAGGAAGGACCTCAAGACCTGGCTCTTCGACTGACCCGGAGCTGTTCTCCCCCTCCCCTCAGCCCCTTGAGACCCTCACAGGTGAGTAGCGCGCTCTATAAACCATTGATTGATTGAACCCAAATGATAGGAAAGACGTAGGGAAGTGAGCACATTATTACTAATTTCATTTCAACAAAGCAGTCGCTTAATTCAATATGCTCCCATTAGTACATCGCATGCACAAAATCAGTCTTTCTAAATTCCCGAAACATATTTACATAGGCATTTCTGCTCAATACAATATGAGCCTACAGTACACGACATAGAGCTGGAAACAAACTTTACATGAGAAATCATGTCATTGTCTGTGAGACATAAAAACATGCAGTTTGAGAGGTGACCATCTAGATTTTTACTAAAGACATTCTTCATTGTATAATATGAGTGCTATTTTAAAAGCCCATCGCAATTAAAAGTTGAAAAGTAGTTACATGATCACGAAGATCTTGGTGCCTAAAATAATATAAAAATCTGTGTTATTTTTATAAATTGATATCAGATTTCTTTATTAAGTGCGGGTTGCAATTTTTGACTGTGTGTATTCAACAAATGCTCAACACTCCCCTTTGATTACCCTAAGTTGCTTAACCACAGTACCACAAAATAGAGCACTTGGGATTTTTGAAGAAAACTCTGTAAACCAATAAGGGTTGCCTGGACTCTCTACACAGTGTACTTCGTTTTAGTGCACTATATAGTGATCCAACTTCCTACAGTGAGAATATTACCAAGATACCAGTAGTAGAGATGGAAGTGAAGGAGGCCCTGCTAATAAGCGAGGTCCCTTTTGGGGCTACTGATATAGGAAGAAGGGTGTAGGTATGTTTGCTTAGGCTTTTAGGTATCAATCAATGGATAATTCCAGCCAGCACAATTAGATGGGGTGAATATATTTGCAGCATTGGGACACTTTTCTAACTTTGTTCTCTCTCACTCCTTATTTATAGGGTACCTACGAACCAGGGAAGCGTCATTGGTTGAAGGTGAAGAAGGATTACCTGAATGAGGGTGCCATGGCAGACACCGCTGATCTTTCAGTCCTAGGAGCATTTTACGGACAAGGCAGTAAAGGTGGGTGTACATGCCTTATGTGATTTAGTAATCTGTTGCTTGAAACCCAAGGCATAACTTGACTCGGATGGCTAGCCAGCAATAAACTTTCTCTGTCATACCAAAACCACCAGGTGGGTATAAGCCAATGCTCGGCTGAGACAGATGTGTGTGTTCTAAACCGAGTTTTCACCCAGAAGAATTACCGGGGTTGTCATCACCTAAGTAGTTGTATTTTTCATTAAATTCTGTTCCCACACACCAAAGTCAGCATGCACTAACGTGTTGCGATGTCATGTCTTATCACTGCCTTCTTGGGCAATGTGCGTGCAGTGCAAGCCCCCCGAAGATAACCCCCTCCACGCTTGCTCCCTAATAGATGTGAATACCTCTTCTCCTTGCTGCAGGTGGCATGATGTCCGTTTTCCTTATGGGCTGCTATGACCCGGATTCCCAGAAGTGGTGTACAGTCACAAAGTGTTCTGGGGGATATGACGATGCCTGCTTGGCCCGACTTCAGAATGAGCTGGACGTGATAAAGATCAGTAAGGTGAGATGTGGCCATTTCTGTGTCTGCTGACTACACTTGAACCTGCCTGAAACACTCTTGCAGGGCTGGGGGGTTTGCGGGAGAGATGGCTCCTCAATGGAGGCTGGGATTTACCTTAATGCAGTACAGTTTGTCTTTCAGAGGTTGAGTGAAATACTCTGCCCACCTCCCTTTGTTGGGCTTCAAACAGATGTGGTTTCAGTGCTCATTGCAACAATTAAGGTGTCGACATAGACAGTTACTTTAGTAACAGGGTAGAAACTACAATCTGAAACTGAGCCCTCTTATAACTTAATTTTCTGGAAAGGTTAGTCTGGAACGTTCCTGGCTGCTTGTCGGTTACTTTCGGTTTTATGCTGCACTGAAGAATATGAGCTGCAAACTCCCTGACAGTCAATGTTATGTGCAGATCGAGACACAACTCAACAGACATCTATTTTTTGGGTATATGGGCCTGTAGGTTAACAGCTAAAGTTAATCTGGATGCATGTGCTCTCTCCCTCCACCTTGCAATCCTAGCCCATGGGAGAAGAACACATCAATGGGGAGGATGCCTTTCTTTGCATGAAGTCGCAAAGCGACAAGTCAGGTCATCGGGGAAAGATGCCAGTGATGCTCATCGTAGACATTCCGTAGTGGTTACTGTGGAAATGCACAACTCATCTTGTACTCTTCTGTAGTCTTCTAACCCAGCATCAGATTTAACTTCAAAGCCTCCGCCAGATTACATTGTAAAAATCAGTGTGTTATTTTATATTTCTTTTCCCCTTTGTTTGCAGAGCTATACTTGTGGTGTAAAAAACAAGGGGCTTACAGGGGAATGCTCCTCTAACACTACTCACGTTGAAAAGTGTCTGCTGCTAAAACAGTTTTTTATTAAAACGAGAAGCCGTGGTGCATTGCATTCCATTGTGTGTATCTACTTGATAATGCACAAATAAGTGCAAGAGATTCACTATGGACGGCTTTCACATATCTGTTTGGTTAGAAAAATATACAGTAGTAAATATTGTTGTTCCTCGCTACATAATGGCTTCACTGAAACATATGGTGTTTGGTATCAAACACCTCGTATTAATAAACCCACACTGATTCCAGTCATGGATTTATTAATACATGTACCCATAGGGTACCTTAGAGGTACCCCCTGAAACCTATCAGCTCTCTAGTGTGCTAGGTTCAGTCCAGCCTGCTGCCACAGATGGGTTTCTTACCCCCAGGGGTTAGAGCCTTCGCTTTCAGGAGGTCAGGAACAATGCCTGCTCTGGGGAGAGGTGTTATCACCTTCTCCCCAAGAAAGGCTGGTAAATTAACATTCCAAGGCATGAGGCTTCATAGAGCCTACTGCCTTTGAAATGCAAATCTTGCTTCTCTCACAGGAGATGAAGTCAACCCTCTTTCTCCAGAACCCTTTGGCACGGCAGGAAAATTAGCTATGCAGGAACCGTGTTGCACTGCCAGGCTGGGATTAAACCAAGAGGGGGGGACTAAGGGCTTTGTAGAGGTCCAGCCTACATGCCCAATCGAAGTCGAAACAGTAGAGTATGCAGTTCCTAATAAGTCAGGGGAGGCGAAGTCATCCAAAAATGGAATATTATCCCTTAGAGGTGGAGAGAAAGGGGGGGGGGGAGATTCCCTCCTTACGAAATTAGGGCCCTCACACACCCAGCCAGCTAGGTGTCATGCCTCATCATAGGGCGTGCTCCTTGTCAGGTCGGCGCTGCAATACCTGATGGGCTCCCTATGAGGGGCTCTTTGCCGGAGATCTTTCCTTGCCGTTTGGTGCCATGGGTGTGAGGGACCTAAATGTGTACATGTGCTAAGTGAGGGTCAATTGACAGTGTAAGGGTTAAAAGAGGTAGAAGTCCAAACAGATTTTTTTTTTTAAATGAATATGGCTTCCAACCTGTCTAAAAAGTAAAAGTGGTGAACTCCTGAAATAATGCGTCCGGATCTTGCGCTCAACTTTATGTGGTCGACATGTTTCTTGCCTATGTATCAGGGTGATCTAGCGACAATTCATCAGGACCTAAAAGAACAAATCTATCGACACTGCTAGTGGTGTTCTGGTTAATTGACAGTGATAAACCAGTGTAAGCACCTCAAATGTGGTACCTGTAAATGTGGTGGCCAACCCAAAATTGATTGGTAACTCACACCATCAACTTCCGGCAGGTAAAGACACCTGAAATTTCAGTGTTGTGGCATTAACTGCAAGGTCGCTGCGGTGTGGTGGAATTTGGAATTCTGGGACAGAGTGATGCTCATTCCCCTCAGCAAGTGGTTGTCTTGGGGGTTTAGTGAACCCTTGGTTAAGTAGCTCATTGGCTACTACTCCTCACTCTCCTAAATGGAGTATTTTGGGGACTCCCTGATACTGAGACTACAAATTTCGATGGTTCAAGAGAAGGAATGGACAAAGAGGGTCCTGCCAGGAAAAACAAGGAGCAACGTCTGACTTGGCACCAACCCTCCCAGCCTGACTGCTACCCCCAACAATCTCAGAAGTAGCAGACTCTTCCTGACGCTGTGCAGTCTTCAAGAAAACCGGAGGGCTGCCAGTGCTTTGCCAGTTGCTTGAAGGAACTCCCTTGGAGTAGAAAAGCTACTCCCCTGCATCCGCTGGCACCAAAGACACAAGGTGCAGTCCACCAAGTTGCCAATCTATGGCCAACCCGACGCAGCAGGTTCCCAGGAAGAGGACTCTGCAATCCTGAATTTCCGATCTGTCTCCCCACGAGTGGGAGGAAACCAGGACATATCGGAATCGCACTGGATCAATACCCGAGTTCCAGACCCCTTGCAGCAGCCAAGGCTTGTTGTTCCCAGACAGGACACCAACACCGAGGGATACCAACCTGCACATCGAGGGACTTCAGCGAGAGTGAGACCCAAATTGTGAGTCTCCGAGCTGTCCTGTTTATCCCTCCTGCTAAAACAAAAACCAAGATGTGAGTCTGTGACCGACGCCTCAAAGCCCCTATGCACTCGAGCTCCAGAGCCAGAGTCCAAGGGAGATAAGGGTGTCAACGGGGTCCCCAGATCTACAAGAGCTAATCCCATGCTTGTGTTTGCCCAGACTGGACTTCCAGTCACTGCCTGCAGCCTTCTTCTGCAGGCCCCTGTAATTCAAGAGACTCCTGCACTGGAATCTGATCCCAAAATGCACCACCGCACCTGAGCTTCACATCCCGTGCAAAAGAGGATCAAGGGTGTCCCTGTGTGCTCGAGGATCTCAAAGGTCGAGACCCCCTGTGATTTCCCCCAGACTGGCCCCACCAGCCCCAGCTTGCAGCCTCTTTGTAACCGGACCATTCTCTCATTGAAGTGAATGGGACACCTGACGCTGTGACGCACCTCTGCACCCGTATGCCCCAAAGCTCCCAGAGGTGACCTGTTGATGTGGCATTGTGCCTTGTCCCCTTAAGTGCTGATGAACAGTCCTGTAAGTGATTGTCAAGCGCCCGATGCATGTATTTTCTCCATAGAATTACATTGCCAATCCAGAAAAAGCACGGTCTATTTTCGGGAACTGTAAAAATTCATAGCTCGGAAACTACTTACCCGATTCCAATGACCTTGGTATCTAAATTTTTATAAGGGTGCTTGTTATTTTTATAAATTTTTGTCAGATTTCTTTATTGAGTGTGGGTCTCATTTACTGCCTTTGTATGTGTGATGCTTAGCACTACCCTCTGATATGCCTAACTGCTTGCTCACATTAACACAGAAGAGAGCATTTGGGGTGTCATTTGTGCCTCTGGTATTCCTTTGGGGTTTGCCTCTCTGCACAGTTAACCTCATTTTGGTGCACTATATCCAGAGCCATCTTTCTACAACACCTAAAGGGCATCTCCACCCCCAGCAAGCAGTGAGGAGACTGGCTGTGTTGTTGTAGCAGTAGACTTTTTTTCAGTCTTTTTTGCCTGCACCTCTGTTTAGTGACTGCGCACTGGATCTGCCTGTCAACGTTTTCTTCAGTACTCAATGAGTGGGCTCCCTGGCCTTCTCCTCCCTTGTGGGATACGTGTATGTTGGGTGTCAGTATACACTACACAATCTTTGACATGAGTGACCGGTGTTGAACAGAACTCAATGTGCAGGGCTGTACTGATGGGTGGTTTTTGCAGTTGTTCTCCTTTTTGCACCAGGGGCATGTTCTGGCCTCCCCTGTATTTGACAGGCATTACAAGGTGTGCGAAGTGGATCCGCCTTCCTTGCATTGTCTGTAGTAAGTTCCCCCTCCTTCATGTGTTGCTGGCTCGGTCCTAGCTGCCTGCGTCCGTCATCCCAGTAAATATCTTGAACAAGACCAGTTCTCACTTGTCTGCTGGGCAGCTCAGATTGCCTTGATATGGACGGAGGACAAAGGCTGAACATTGGGTTGTGGAACTGTAAGTACGATTTTCTGCTTCATCTTTAGTCAGCCTGCGCGACCTGTTCACTACAATTAAGGTGTTCGGGAGGGACCGGTGACTGGACTTAACCCTAGTGTTTAGCTTCCAGTTGCTACTGGTGTAACTTGGTCTTATAGTCTGTGTCTCCGTTTTGGTACCCCTGGTATTCTTGGTGCTTGCCGCTTTTACATCTGCCCGATTTGAAAACTGTGGTCCAGTTGGGTCCTTACCTGATCTCAGTGGAATTATGTTCCGACTGGACTGTGGCTACTGGATTCCTGGTAGGTACGGGAACCCACCAGTTGTTTTGTTTCAGTGGGCCTTTGGGGGGAGCATTAGTTTCAAGCAACATTTGTGTGCGCCCGTATCTATGTATTTAGGTCTGACCTTGCTACAGGTCAGCAGAGCACTTTACTTATGAGCTATTGAGGCTAATATAGGATGTATTATTGTTAATGTAAAAGTAATAAAGGAATTGTGCAGTTAAAGGGAATTTTACTCGTCAGTCAGTGAAGTATAGTTTGATGGAGTGGGATTTTAGATCATACCAGAAGATAAATGGCTCTGGGTTACATCTTGTACAAAGCAAAAACCAAAGGAAATGATGGACGGAGTGTTGAACATTGCAAGCACTCACCCCCAGTCAACTGATCTGGGTTTAATCCATCACCGTTCTTTAGCCCACTCTTCCACCCCAGTTCAGACATGGCCATATGCAAATCAGTCTGACCCTGTGCCTTATGGGAACAGTCCAGCCTGAACTGCCAAGCCATGTCTTCCCTGGACCGGAAACAAGCTTCCTAGGACCGGTTTCTGGCATTTCAGCCGTCTTCAGCCGGGCTTGCTTGAATCCAGTGGCAAAGTGAGCAAGGGACTCACGTCTGAGCATACCCTGCCAACTTATGGCGAACAAAGCAAAAACCAAAGGAAATGGCTTGGCAGTTCGGGCTGGACTGTTCCCATGAGGCACAGGGTCAGACTGATTTGCATATGGCCATGTCTGAACGGGGGTGGCAGAGTGGGCTAAAGAACGGTGATGGATTAAATACAGATCAGTTGACTGGGGGTGAGCGCTTGCAATGTTCAACACTCCGTCCATCATTTCCTTTGGTTTTTGCTTACATCTTGTACAGCCAGGAATGGAGTTCTAAAGTCTCGGGACTAGGTGTGAGAAGGCTTGCTTAGATGTTGCGCCTTTTTGGAATTGGATTTTTTTTCTTGGGTTTCGTTTTCAACACATGAGCTTAACTTATTCCTTCAGATAAAAGGGTAATCTGTTAAGGATTATTTTACCAGCTATGCATGCCATTTTAAAGTTGATACTTGCCTCGATCGTAAGCCAGTGGAATTGTTGTGGGTTTGATTTAATGATCCATTTTTTGGAGGGCGCCTGTAACGAGTCATGTGGGCCGCATGAAGTATAGCTATGAAGGAACAGTAGATTTGGGAAGGCGTGGCAGCTCTGCATTATTTCCACCCAA
This sequence comes from Triturus cristatus, assembly GCF_964204655.1. Taxonomy (NCBI): domain Eukaryota; kingdom Metazoa; phylum Chordata; class Amphibia; order Caudata; family Salamandridae; genus Triturus; species Triturus cristatus. The sequence goes on from NC_140584.1 coordinate 1,007,086,069, forward strand.
ATGAGCGAGAGATTGAACTGTGTTCGATGAATGCTAGAAAGGTCAAATTAATCCATATAAACTTGAGACTGTTTTGTCTTCTGCCTCTGAAAATTGGAATTGCTTTTGATTTAGCTAAAAATTTATTTTAGGAGTCCTTTTTTGGTTCTTATTATTACCCAGTTTTTTATATATTTTTTTAACAAAATGTATGGTGCTATTCCAAATAATTCTTATCCCCAAGCAATAATTATGTTTCTGACCCTCATTTTATAGTCTTCTGTTTTCTGTTCCGAAATCAACAATACTTTTTGTATTGAGTGTACCGTAAACTGTCAGCTGCTAATATGTTATTAGGACATTCTGCATAGCATGGGTTAGACTCGCCCTCAGTGTGGAACCCCATTGAGCTGCTGGGGGGTCTGGTGGGGAATTGTCCTCTTTCACCCCTCTGGTGCATTGACAGCCCAGTTATGATGTTCTCCTTCACTGCAAAGTTCACCATTATTCCAAAGGAAATGCAGTGGCAGGTGAAATGCGCAAGGTTTTGTTTTAATACATCTTAACATATTTACAGGAGAATGTGGCATTGTTATGTGTGTAACCTCAAATGCCAACTTTGTTGAGGTGATCTCATTGGAAATAAAGATCGACTTCAATAAGCCTCCTTATCACTGTAATGTTTAGATTTCAAATTCACAAAGACATGTAGGCAGTTAACGTAAAGATGCAATTGACTTGGTCTACATCTTCTGAATACCTTTGTGTTTCCCTATAATGTTCTGTAGACGGGAGTCTCTGTGAATTTCTCTATCTTTGCTCACGGCTAAGTACTGGTCTGTTAAGGATTTGAAGCATCATCTGGAGATGTTACCGGGATTATTAAATTACCAGATGTTGAGGTACTACTGCAAGCAGCGTAGTTGGTTTGTGGCACCCTGGTGTGTGTTTGTTCTTTGTGTGGCTATGCACAGTCCATTCAGCTGTTGATTACCCATGGTGACGACGTATCCCTTTGGACCGTTGAATAACAGTTTTCTACATTGCTGGTGACTCCTGGCATGTTTTTACATTGCCCACCAGAATCACAGGCTCTCCACTCCCACTCCAAGGCTGGATTTCATGTGATTCAATCCTATGTTCTTTTTTCGTAGGACCCAACTAAAATACCTGCTTGGTTGAAAATCAACAAAAACTACTATCCAGATTTCATCATCCGGGACCCTAAGGTAAATGACACAGTGGAATGTTCCGTGCGGAAAGGTAATCTAGTAGTCTAAAATACCTTATAATCCTCTGTATATTCACTGTAGTGATGCTTTGAGCACATCAGGACTTAAAAATGGTTTGGTGGTTCATAGGATAAAGTAACAGTACTAAGGCTTTACCTGTGATCCATTCCTACTAGATCAAAGGCATTACGTGAAGGGCGTGCATTTAACCTGTTGCAAAGAAGATACATTGTCAGTGCATATAATGCCTTGGCTTATCTACTGCAGAGTGGCATTTTCATTCCTTGCATCATCTTATGAATAAAGATGTGTGTGCATCATGCTTGAAAATAAATTAGAACGGTAGTGACCTACAGCTAGGGAGGCTTTTGCAACTAGAGAAGTTGTTGCAGCTGTATCCCCGCTTTGAGCATCCCTTGCATTGCAATGACACATGGCTTTCAGGTAAGCAGTACAACATGTTCCAGATTGTGGCCAAGCAGTGTTATTCCACTGGGGTTTCAAGTTAACATTACTTTTTTTACTCGATATTCCAGTGGTGCCCCTCCTGCTGTTCCAAACAAATGTACAGTTAGTTGGAGAGCCAATACCTACGTTCTGTTTTTTAAATGACTGTGAGAACCTGTGATACGGGGATCGAAATTAAATAAGCCCTTTGTACATTAACAACCAAGTTATGTGCATGTAATGCACATGGTTTGGGAGATGGAATTGCCTACATGAAAGCAGTGTTGTGCATCAGGTGTGGCTAAAAACCTATGCCCCATGGCTGAACTGTTACCTGTGCAGTTCCCTTGCTGAACCTCTGCATCTGAACCTGCACTGTGAAAATCATAATATTGAAAATGAGGTTGAAGATGGATGAGAGAGGTTTTGAGACGGGTAGTGTCAGTTGTGAGATTTGGCCTCTTTTGAGAATGAAATGGTATATGAAATAGACGTTCAACGACATGGGACTTAAGCTGGATTACAGGACATATATGATGTTTATCCGGCCACAAAGATTACAGAAGACCATATCACACCTCTTCAGTAAAGTTGCATTTATCATTCCCACCCTAACATGTAATAAAAATAGACCCTTGTTTACAAGACACCACTGCTGCATGCTGCACTTACAGAAACAAATGTCACTTCTTAGAGGAGCTCATCTGCCACTCGCTGCATCTGCTCATCCTCTTGATGTACCTTTGAGATCATTGCAACCTCTTTTTACTGAATAAGTTTACAATCAAGCTAGTACACTCTTATGTCTTTGTGGTGTGTTCATTATTCCTGTACATGTATTTATTCATTACAGTGGTTCAATGGAGTTCATACCAAGGTCTGGGTTTTGTGTGCAGTAAATTGACATCATTAAATCAATAATTTATTAGTTTATTAACTAAATCTAGGGAATAGTGTTACAACCTAAAATATGAATGAGGTACGCCCTCCAGTATTCCAGGCACTGAATTCTAGCACCACAATGAATAGAGTGGCACAAGAAACTGGACTGCAGCGCTTGACATACATAACATTTAAAAAAAAAAAAGTTAAGGCTTCATTCAACAAAGAATTTATTAAAATAGATGCATTATCTGTCAGTGCAGTCTCTATTAACCTTTTATGTGACTCACATGAGTCTACTTAGCCTCCATTGCCTCTAAATCGTCTTTGCATTGAAACCGCAAGGTCTTCAAGGCTGTTCTAAATGGTATATAGTTGTTATCCTTGTGAAAATGGATAGATAATTTGACAAGTCTTGTTTTGGGTGCATATCCTGAAGAGGTTTCACATTTTTAATGTGCATTTATCCTCCAGGTGAACAGAGGGCTATAACTTGCTATCATCTTGCACTCTTAAACATACAAAGCCTTTATATATGTATAAATAGATTTTTTAAAAACTTTTATCAACTATGTCACCTGGCTGAGAGGACCTGTTACTTACAGAAAGTCATCCCCAAGACTTAATTGCGGTCATAAGGGTGCTATATGCTGAAGGCCACTTTTATAACTCTCATCTGTGGACATTTTATTGACCTTTATTAGCTTGGCTCTTGTCGTCTTTATAAATTCTTAGATATACCTAACTGTTTTTGATGTAGCACAAAAGGCACAATGCAGGAGTGTCTAATAAACATTTTAATTGAATTGAAGAGGCGTCTGAAGACTGATATTATCTTCTTTTCTGGTGCTATGATGTTCCAGAAGTTTACCAACATTTATGTCTGCATTGATTGTTGCAGATTATGTGTAGCTTGGTTCTCATTAGTTGGCAAGTCTAAGGTAGAATGTTGATTGACTTTAGGAGAAGAACTAAGCTCAAAACATTTTATATCCAAACATTGTTCATTACTTGCCCTGTCTGAATAGGTCTTTGGTAGGAGCCTCTGCTTTATTTTTCTCTAGAAAGCACCAGTATGGGAGATCACGGGAGCTGAGTTCTCAAAAGCAGAAGCACACACTGCTGATGGGATCTCCATTCGCTTCCCTCGTTGCACCCGGTTCCGTGATGATAAGGACTGGAAGACAGCCACCAACCTGCACCAGTTGAAGGTGAGATGGTATTCATATTCACCATGCAATAAGCCACCAAGATGCATCATCTGAGACCTGAGCTGTGTTTACATAAGTCAGGAGAAAATCCTCAAAGCGCTAGTAGAGACGCACAAGCCTTGCTGCAAGCTGCTTGGGATTGTGATTGAAGTCTGTAGAATGACTGAAAAATCTAAATGAATTCTGACAGACCGTTGTCACAAAATATGCAGCAACGTAGAGTATTGCACGAATGCCACTATGCTTCTTTCCCTGAATTTCCAACTTGCTTGAGATTTTAAACAACTTTTAGTTTGCGAAGGAAACTGACTATGCCCTTTAAAGATGCTTGAGGGTAGGGGAAATCAAATACCCTTTTCTCCTTTTGGCTGTTGCATGGTTTTGTTGTTCTTTACTTTTTCGCATTCTTCACAGGACTGGCCTGAAACAAGCCATGCTTAACAGGCTTTAAGAAGTTTGATGAACCACATCATGCGACACACCCTCAAAACGCATGCATCCATTTCCTACAATGATGGTATCTGGTCGGTACCTGCAGAGAGTGCTTGCTGGTGCACATCTTTCCGTCTCTAATAGACTTCAGCAAGTTCTTTACTGTTTCATAGACCCTATACTATAGATCTGGGTCTAGTACAATGCACCTGGCATACAACATGCTTCTGTTTTTTAGATTTGGAATAAAGTCAGTTTTAGCTGTTTCGCCAGCCTTGTGTAATAAAAACATAAATAAAAGAATCATATACATACATACATACATACTTACATGCATACATAGTGAGGCTTTGGATCATCCCTCTTCAACCACTGGTCTCTTCAGCTGTCATTCATATTGTGCTTCTGCCCACCATAGCATACAGTGCGTGGCAATAGGCCAAGCAACTTCATACATTGGCTTCTTTGGATTGTGAATAATGGTATTTTGCCTGATCTCACATAAAGAGGGGCCCTAAGGGAAGTTCACTTGAGTGCCAGGGCTTTAGGTTTTAGACATCCCTGTTTGTTCAATTTTTGTCTGTGTGTTAAAATAATTCAAAGCCAATAGAATCTTCTCCTTGTACTTAAATACATAGATTTTCTTATGATGTGAATTAAAACAAAAACATTTCTATACCTGTTCGAAGTACGTGCTGCCTGCTTGGAAGCACCAGAAACATTATATTGAAATTCAATGTTGTGATTAGTTTTTTATATGTACAACTTCTTTTGCAAGTATATGGCCACTTTATTAGGTAGGTGTACTTTTTTCTGTTTATTTTTGTGGCATATGTTGCAATAAAAGCAATGGTAAAAAGTAGTCATTTCATCAATTTACCACGGTCATACTTCCTGGCAATGACTATGGTTGTCTAGAAACATAATTATATTGAAGAATGTGTTAATGTCCGGAGCCCTGTTTATATCGCTAGCACTGTAGTGGAAGTCTAGCACATAATAATAGCATTTGTGTGACCTAAAGCTGGCCAGGCTTTAGTTGGTTCCATCGTGAAATTATTTCCCTCTGGAACATAGTGGTGCACCTGCATAGTCCCTGCTTTAAACAGCTACTTGCTGACACACCAGTAAACACAGAGGCTGACTGCTCTCAGTGCTTTCTCTGCTCTGCTCCTTGGTATTGGTCATTGTAGGTCAGTTACATGTTTCTCCCGAAAATTGAGAGCTGTAACAGTATGTATAAGTAAAAGTTTCCAAAATATTACTTTCTCCAACATTGGATCGATTTTATATTCAAATGCTTGAATCATTTCCCCTCGTCAAAGTGGGAGACCCTCCCACAGTATTCACAAATGGTTAATTAAATTTGATATGAAACTTTCACATGAAGATGGAGACGCCCAAAGAGCAGATTTTCATTTCTTTGCTGGCAGAGAGTGGCTGTATGGCAACCATTGACCTTTTACATGCATATTTGCAACAGGTCTCTTAGAAATTCAAAGGGGCTGCACTGTTCTGACATCTAGGGCCTCAATCCAATGTCGGTGGGCACGCCATCGACATGCCGTAGGTGGCAGTCCCACTGACATCCATAGAAGCAGTCTGATTGCCTGATTATATGCTTTCTGCGAGGGTTTTTGGAAAAGCAGGAAAGTGGCGCGCGAGCAGGGTAGCGTTGTGATACAATGAGTAAATGAAAGAACAAAAGAGTTTCACAGTGCAACCAGGTCAGGGGAAGACCCGTAATCCCTGTATACAGTGCGGGCAGAGACCCACACAAATTCAAGACCAAGTCCCGGGCACACGTACAGGTATACAAAGTAGTATGTTTGTAGTGTTCAATTGATACAGAAATCAAAAGAGATCGACACCGGTAGTTCCATATATTGAACGAGGTTTATGCAAGTTTTAGAGTTCGTCAAAGCAAAACGCCAGCCGACACGTGTTTCGTCAACAGGTAGTAGCCTGTTACTCTTCAGGACTGAAATAGCGTTAGGAATACGTAATCGAAGGACCGGTGATAATTCCGACCCGGTCGACGGGTAAAATGCGAGCGAGGGTTGTAGGTCAAAATAATCGTCAATCACACGGGCGGGTACGTCCGTGTTCGGCGTGGGCTGTGTAGAGCAGGGTTCAGCCTGTGCGTGTCTCGTTGCGGGTATGCGGGAGACATACCCGCAACGAGACACGCACAGGCTGGACCCTGCTCTACACAGCCCACACCGAACACGGACGTACCTGCCCGTGTGATTGCCTGATTATGATCTGGTGGTTAGAGGCATTGATCGTAGGGACCGACCACTGCTTTTCCGACAGCCTTAAGGAGCCGGTCGGGGCAGCGGGTGGCCTGTAATCCCTACAATAGGGGCAGTGCCTGCTCAGGCACCGCTGTAGGGATTACAATGTCTGTTGCCCTCGGCCTTGTACATGGCAGTCCAACTGCCATGTAAAGGCAGATGGAAAGGGACTTTGGGGACCCCTAGCAGGGCACCCATTCCCCGTTGGACTCCGCTATGGGCTTGGGAGGCGTATGTGGTTCCCCCCAAACAGCCATGGACCCTGTGCCAGGTACCTCAAGGTGCCTGGCACACGATGCATGGATGCTTCAAACATGCCTATTTCTATTGTGGCTTGTGCTGCGGCCATTTTCCTGCCCGCAATAGAAAATGGTATGTTTCTGACCGTCTGCATGCCAGTCGAATCGTAATTTGGCAGGGGAAACCACCGACTACATGTCGGTCGGTATCCATCCCGCAATGATGATAGCCTGACGCTCGTCCAACCTCCATCATAATAAGGCCCATAGTTTTTTATCTCAAATATAAAATGCATTTTCTTTCATCTTTAATTTGGCGTCGGGCATGAATTAGAATGAGACATCTGAACAACACCCAGAGGCCATCAATGCTCTGCAACACATACTTCGCTTCAATAAATGTTTTCCCCCCATTGGGTCAGGAATTTTACAATGCTGCTTATATTTGGCACTAAAGACATGGAAGAAATTTCATGACCTCGGCGCAGAGAGGAGATAGAGGACTGTTGGGTTAGTATTTCCTAGTGACATGAATGCTGACTAGGGTGGTATGAGAATGACATCAATGAAGAGTAGGGGAATTTGGTCAAGGGGAACACCTCTTTTAAATACCTGATATCTCTGGTTATATTTCCATTCATTCTGCAACTTTTGTATTTCACTGCAAGAGAACCATACGGTTAAGAAAATAATTTCAAAATCTGCACCAAATTACCTTTAGACGGTAGCAGAAACTTGAAACTAACCAGTGCTCAATGATAGGCTGACGAAGGGAAATTTGTTCAAGCGAAGGCAGACGGATAAGCCCACTATTGGAGCTACTGGGGTTCACTGTAAACATTTAGAAATCGATCACAAGATTCAATACTCAGGAAGAGACCTAACTGCAGTCAAAGCATTGGCTGACTTTCCAGAGGAGCATTCCTCCAGATCTGAGGATGGGTTAGGTTGCTGTGGACAGTTTATCATGCTTTCGGGCATTACAACATGCTTGATTCACAAGAGCATTCCATGCGAGCCTTTGGCCTGTGGTTAAAGAGATTTTCCCTTTTCAGTTCTTTTTTTTAAATAAATATTTTTATTATTTACTAAAACAATAAAAGCATAACAAGATCCCGTTACAGTCATACAGTAACCTACGTTAATAATCAGCATGTAAAACAGTATATCTTCATAGCCTGTGCAGACCCCTTTGTAGCTTGACCACTCGCCGATCAAAGATGATAGACATCTCCATATGGCAGCCCTCTCCCCTAAATAGCAAGATACCCTCAGTTTGTCGTTGAGCCTGGAAGAGCTATCCCTCTGGGGGCCGGTTGAGTGTCCCCTGCTATTCCATCAAGACCATATTTCCTCCACTTGCCCCATACCGTGTGAAATTTCTTCGGGCAGCCCCTCGCCTTGTTGGTGACCATTTCAGCTGCCATATACATATTCATCCCTATTCTTGGAGCGTTGGTGCATCCTTGGCTCCCCATTTTCTTGCTATGTCTCTTTTTGCCACTTCCATCACCATTGTGTTAAAGATTAATTGTGGGCTACCCAGATCAACGTTGTTCGGGATGCCCAATAATATAAATATGGGATCTAGGGGTATAGTGACTTCTAGTATTTTGCTTAGTTCCTGTATTATCTTTTTCCAGTAGGCCTGTATCCGAACTCACTCCCAGATAATATGGTAAAAATCGCCTTCCCTGTGTCCACACCTCTGGCAGTTGGGGTCTTTCGCTCGTCCTATCTTGTATAGTCTAACTCGATCGTAATAGGCCCTGTGCAGCATTTTGTATTGAATAAAGCGAAGTTGTGATTTAATCGCCACCTCCCTAGTGTGCATCAAGGCTGCCTCCCAGTCTGTTTTCTAGCGTGCCCAAATTTCCTTCCCAAGTAGACCTCAACTTTCCCAGTCTATCTGGTGCATTATTGTTTAGGGCCTTGTATGTTAGTGATACAGCCTTAGCCTTGATTCGCTCCTGGAGCAGTCTCCCTTATAATGGCGCGTATTCTGGCAAAGGGGAGTTTTCTTTGTTTTCTGCTTGTCATGCGTGTCTAAGCTGTGCGTATTTGAGGAATTGGGATGGTTGAAGTGTAAATTCAGTCTTGAGGGCGTCAAAACTTTTGAGTTTACCATTATGAAGAACGTTTCCTAATGTGGAAATACCTATGTCATCCCACCCTCCAAATCCCTTTAGTTTCTGCATTTCTTTGAGCCCGGTGCAATGCCATAGGGGCGTCTCTTTGGTAAGTTTATGTTCCCATCCCATTGCCTTCGTTGCTCTTCCCCATGACTATTGTTGCTTGGGTGGCTGGGAGGAGCTTCCCCTTGCCTCTACCACCATAAAAATAGTACATAAATGTGTGGCTGCTCATGGTTGCCCTCTCTAATCTGTAGGTAGGGTGGGCCCCTAGTGTGTGTATCTAATCGTTAATTGGGGTTAGGTGTTCCGCCCAGTAATAGGCTTCTATATCGGGTAGCGATATCCCCCCGTTGTATTGATTGCGCTGTAAGGTATGAAGTGTAATCCTGGGCTGTTTCCCCATCCATAGGAATGAGCGTAGTTCCGCCTCTATCTCTCGGAAGATTGTTTGTGATGGGGAGAAATATGTATTTTGTAGGACATATAAGAAGTGGGGTATAGTAATCATTTTGAACATGGAGGCCCGGCCTAGTACAGTAAGTGGTCGTTGCACCCCTCCCTTGAAGTTCGTGAGTATATGTTTAATGTTTTTCTGGTAGCAGAGGTCTTTATCTATGGTAAGGTAAATTCCCAGATAGGTAAACCTGCTGCATGTAGTCTTTAGATCTCCGGGAAGTGTGGGCCATGTATTTAAAACGCCTGGGCTATATATCACTGATTTATGCCAGTTTATTTTGTAGCCCGAGTTTTGTCTGCAATTATCTATTGTATGGAACAGGTTGGGTATCATTGTGTCTGGGTGTGTGATTATACAATAGTATGTCATCCGCACACAAAGATCTTTTCGTCCATGTTGTCCTCTGGGTTGATTTTAAATCCCTGGGTGTTGGCGCACCAAGCAAGCCAGGGTCTCTTATCGTGAGGGCAAAGAGTAGTGGGGATAGTGGACAGCCCTGTCTAGTACCACGTCTTATGGGGAAGTCTCCGGAGGTCTTGCCATTCACCCAAACTCTTGCCCTGGGGTCTTTATACAGTAATCCCACCCATTTCCTAATGTTAGGCCCCAGACCGAATTTAATCAAGGTGGCCTCCTGAAAGGGCCAGTGTACTGCGTCAAACGCCTTTTCTGCTTCTAAGCATAGCAGTAGATGTGGGGTATCCCGGTCTTTGACCTTCATTATCCAATTTTGGGTTCTTCCCAGGTACAGCCTGGTCGCCCGGCCAGGTAAAAAACTGGATTGTTCATGGTATACTAGAGTCGTTATCACTTGATGCAGTCTTGTGGCCAGAATGGTTGACAGTATCTTCACCTCTGTGTTCAGTAAGGATATCAGGCCATAGGAGTCGCATTTATCTTTTGGTTTCCCTTGTTTGTGAATTAGTATAATTGTGGCCATACGTAGGTCTAACGGGAGGACTCCCTCTTCACATGCTTCCGTAAAAAGGTTTGGGAGGTGTGGGCCGAAAAGATCCATGCCTCTCTTATAGAGTTCTGCTGGCAGGCCGTTTGGTCACAGGGTCCTACCTGGGCGTGGCTGGATTACCACTGCCTTGATTACGTCAATTGTAATGTCAGATTTCAACCCCTCTCTGTCAGCAAAGTTCCAGTATGGGTGTATGTACCTCCGCTAAGTATTCTATAATTTCAGGGGGCGCACGTAGGTAACTGGCGTTCTAGAAATCTTTGTAGTAGGACGCCAAACTCTGCATTGTCTGCTCATCTTTGTCATGTGGGATCCCTAGTGGGTCTATTATGCTCTCTACCCATCAAGCTTTCATTTCATTTAGTCAGAACCATGCCAGGAGCTTTCCAGATTTGTCTCCTATGTTATAGAGTTTGTGTAGGGTTGCTTGGGCCTGTGTTTTAGCCGCCTGGGTTGCAAAAAGTTTTGTATTGCTGCTGTGTATCTATCAGTTGCTTTAGTATCTGGGGGTATGTCTGTGGTATGTTCTGTCCCTCCAGGGTTAAAGGGTTAAGATCTAAGCTTCTAGTCGGGCTAGCTCTTCCTATTCTTTTTTCCTTTCCCATGCTATAAGATTTTGTGCTCTGTCGCGCAGGACTGTTTTATAGGTTTCCCATATTATGACCCCTGATTGCACCGATCCCAAGTTTTCTTCAAAGAAAACTGTGGTGTCTGCTCTGATGCCCTTTAGTATCGTCCTATTTTGTAGATCCCATGCATTTAAGCGCCAGCATGTGTTTCCATCCCGTTGTCGGTCTCTTATCCTTACATATAATGGGGAATGATCCGACAGGCCTCTAGCCAAATATTTTGCCTCGTATATCTCCCGTCTTTCACCTTTCGGGAGAAACACATAGTGCAGTCGGGAGTAGACCTTATGTGCGCCTGAATAATATGAATATTGCCTCACCTCTGGATTCATGTATCTCCAAACATCCACCAAACCCAGCGTCTCAGTAATACGCGATAACAAAGTGGTCGGAGGTGACAGAGTATGGTCCCCTGTTCGATCTACGGGTGTATGCATCACTTCGTTGAAGTCTCCCCCTACAACGTGCAGCGAGCCCGGTGTCTTCAACAATATTTCTGTCCGTTTATTTAATGTTCGTGATTGTAGCTTCGGTGGGTCATAGACGGGGGCAAAGGTCACATGTTTCCTGCCCGATCTCCCAGTCACTCCAGCATATGTGCCTTGGGCATCTAACCGTGTGCGTGTCACACAAAAGGGGTGTGACTTCTTAATAAGGATCGCCACTCCCCTGGAACTGGAGGTGTACCCCGCATGAGCCAGGACCATGTATGCCCCTATCCCTAGAAACCCACATTTTGTGCCCCTTAGGTGAGTTCCTGTAACATCACCACTTCGGGATGAATACTACTGATAAAGGTCGATACCATCCCTCTCTTTATTTTATCCCTGAGGCCGTTAACGTTCCATGTCAGCATGGTAAAGGGCTTATTTTCAGATCTCGCAATTTTTGTCTTTGGTGAATATGTGACGCGTGTCTGCTCCTTACATGGACTTGAAGCCTGGCCAAACAACGGTATCTGGGCGCGTATTGTATGTAGATCCAGTGACTGCACTGAGACTGATACCCGAACAACATCAACTTCACACTTAAGCTAAACCCATCCCCAACAACCCCCCTCCCCACCTCCCTTCTCCCCCGCATCACACTTTCCCCCAGAGTTTTCCTCTCTGTGTTGTGAATAGGGCTGGGAAAGGTCTGTCGCCCACCCTACCCAAAATGTACTGTACAGGTTCCAACTCCTGCAGCACAATAAAGAACTGTATAAAAAACAGAAGAGAAACTATTACAAAGGAAGAGGGAGAGGGGAAAGGGAGGGAAGAGGTAAGCGGGAAAGGGAAAGAGAAGTAGGAAAGCAAAGATCAATGTCTCAGGCTTGTTCTGGCCTGTCACCCGCTCTTCGTTTCGGGGTGTCTGTCTCTGCGCAGATCCAAGAGGGTGTTGTTGGGGAGGGGAAGGGGGGGGGGGGTTGATGGTGATCGTGCATAGAGCTCCTGATGAAAAATCTGTGGCAAGTCCTAGAAGCCCTTAATTATGAGTTCGAATCAGGCGCCTCTTCTTGTGTAGCCGGTTTCCCCACCTCAGATTCCTGTTTCTACTACTTCCGTTATCAGGGGGTGTTGCATTGCCTCATCGTCATCTTCCCGTTTCAGTTTTTTTAAAGTTTGTTTTATCAAGTTTACTAACTATAGGGACTCCTACTCTACATTTCAGTGTCTGAGGAGCATATCAGCAGGGCCCAGTGTGCATGATTTAAATCACCCATTTTTGATCTTCCAGAGGTGAGTTGGGGGCTCTCCTTCAGGGATTGCCAGGTGAACTAATGTAAAGGCACCAACTTTAGTACATGTGATCCCTAGTCCTCCACAACCTATAGTAAGTGTTATGAAGTTGGCGGCGGGTAAGGAACTGCCCAGCCGGAAGGTCAAAGTCTGTCTGAAGCTGGGGAAAAGAAAGCAGTTGCCTGTCAGAGAACTGACGGGAGAGTATGGGGCTCTTTAGCACAGAAGTCTCACTAGGGGGGAGTTCTGTAGCATATGGAAGGGCATGGCGTGTAAGAATGACCGTTCTGCAGATGCATTTGGAGGCAACGTGTCCTTGGAGTGAGCGCGAAGGGTCAGGCAGTGACCATGGTAGTAAAAGTCCTCTGATTGCTGTGGGTGTGAGGGTTGGGGAGTGATGGCAAGTCTTGCCATGGTTAAGGCTGGCCATCCACCTGGTTACCCATTCCAGTTGGGCTACCAGGAAATAAATTTTCAAAGGAGGTGGAGCCTAGCCCGCCCTCAAAGGAGGGTAATAGCAGCTTCTGCAGAGCAATCCGATTGTGGCCGCTCCCCCAGTTGAGTTCAGTCCTTATTGAGTCGAGGTCTCGAAAAACCAGCGGGAAGGAGTCACCGGGAGATTGGTGAAGTAATACAGAAGACCGCGTAGGATCACGATCATTGTAGTGGCCAGTGCTCCGTCCTTAAAGTGATAGCTGATTTTTCACAATTGGCTAAGGACTTTAGCCCCCCTGTAAATCCCTAGTAAATGGTACACTTGGTACGTAAGGCATGGGTACTAAAGAGGGTCCCTAAGGACTGCAGCATATCTTATGCCACCCTAAGGGACCCACACACAAATCCACACAGACTGCCAGTAAGGCTGCGTGACTTGGTGCAAACCATGAGTGAAAACATGACCCGGCACACTCCTGTGTGCCATGCCATTGTCACTGCATTTAATATATGTAAGTCACCGCTACAGCAGGCCTTTGGCAGGCGTAATTATATTTTATGTGAGGCCATATCTGCATGAGCTGATATGCCCTTCTGATTTTTAGTTCTATTATTATATATTGCAAGTGAACAGGTATGTACTGGGCACTGGTCAGAACAAGTAACCCAGCTACATAATGATTTCACTGAAACATATATTGTTTGGTATCAAACACGTCATATTAATAAGCCCACACTGATTCCTGTGATGGATTTATTAATACCTGCTCCCAGATGGTACCTTAGAAGTGCCCTCTGAACCCTACTAATTGTCCAGTGTGCTGGCAGACTGGTCCTGTCCAGCCTGCCTCCACAGACCAGTGTCTGACCCCCTAGGATGTGAGAGCCGTGCTCTCAGCAGTCAGAAACAATGCCTGCTCTGGCAGGAGGTGTTTACACCTCCTCTAGCAGGAAGGCTAGTCAATTAGCATGTACACGCTGGGAGCTTCAAAGAGCACTCCGCCTTTGATATGTGAGCCTGGCTTCCCCCAGACCCAGAGGATGCCACCCCCTGCCTTGAGGCCCATTTGGCACTAGAACAGACGAGAAATTATCTAAGCAAGGATGTGTGATGTACCTCTGGGCTAGTCATAACCCTAGGTTGGGCTACCTGAAATGAGAATCTGGGTTGTAGTGAAATTTGGAACTCAGGGACACGGTGATGCTCACTCACCCCTGGAAGTGGTCATAAATGGGGTGCAGTGACCCCAGAGGTACTCCCATTAACGCCCCTACAGGCATTATCCTCTTTCAATGTGTGCTGTAGAATGCAGCACGCATTGAAAGAGGAAAACAAGCATTGAAAATACAATAGGTCTCGCCTTTCATTAAGTTAAAGTCATTTGCTCTGCTAATGGTATTGTATAGCAAAGCAAATGGCTTTAACTTGGTGAAAGGTGAGAGCTATTGCATTTTTAATGCTTGTTTCAATAAGCCAAGGTGTCCGCATGGCACACGAGGTCTGAATAGATTTTTCTGTGGAGCCGGCGGAAACACAGACGCTGCGGCTACTGCTGGACCCGGATTCCTTAAGGTCTGATATCCCATGTTTATAAGGCCTTGAAGGCTGACCGTAGAATAGAGAGGTCAGTGGTCGCTGATAGATGGATGGGTGATTTGCCTGAACAACTCGGGGAGGGAGAGTGGAAGCGAGCCGGCGCCGAGGTCAGGGACGTGGATAGTAATGCATAGTTCAAATTCACCCAATGTTATCATTTACACCGCACCTACTTAACACCTCTATGGTTACATAGGTTTAAAGCAGCACAATCGGCTGCGTGTCCCCGAAGCAGGGTAGAGCCGGCAATGTTCCTGCATATGACGCGGGAGTGCAGTAGGCTACAGAGTTACTGGGGGGAGTTACAGCGAAGAATTACGCATGTTGAAGGCCTCGATGAAACCTAGCCTGCTGGGTGTACTCCCAACCCCCAAATGAGGGGCTAAAATGAAGCATAGATTTGCCCTGTTGGGATTGGTGCTGGCTAAACGACGCCTCGCCATTCATTCACTGAACACGGCCCATGCCCCCACAGCCCTCAAATGGTGGGCTGATGTGCGTGTTGGGAATAGCAGCTATTGATGAGGGCCGGTTAAGAATTACCTCTGCTCCCGGGCTCATCTCAATCAATTTGCCGTAAGCGATCGAGTCCGATCAGCAAAAATTAATCGTACCCGGCAGCTCTCAAAGCGGAGGTGCGCTTTGGTTGTTTCCGGTATGTGACAGCATGGCAGACAAGCCCCGGGTGGCAGGATGTGTGCCCTAACACTAGGTGTCCGGAGGATGCGCAGTCTTCTTGTGTTAAGGGGCTGCTGGTGTGAGGGCGAGGAGAAAACCGAACACGCTGGTTTTTGGTGTGGCATTCTTTGTGTACTTGGTTTGGAAACAGAAAAACAAAGGTTGCGAAATAATGTCAAGGCTCTCTGCTTTCGGATGCTTCAAATTGTTACACATAGAATGTGTTCCATTTGACACTTTGTGTAGTTCTCTATCAAAAGACGTTATTTTGTGTAAATAATGAAAATAAGACAAATTGTGCGTGGCCTGGGAACTGTTCGGGGTACGTAACTGTTTACTTACACACTGTGTGTCGCTGCACATGTGGCCACAAACATTCAGAGGAGGATTGGCTGCAAACTATCGCAGGACGTGTGAGTACAAATATTCACAGGGTGTGTGGCAGACCGCTTCCAATGTTGTGGGATCACAAACTTACAGGATGTGTGACTACAGCCTGTCACAGGGAATGGACTATTGACGCTCTCGGTGCCTGACTACAGACTCTCACATAGTACAAGAGAATACACCTTTTGGGGCGCATGACTGCATGCTTTCACAGGGTGTGCGGGAACAAACATTAGGGTTTGTGTGACTGCATACTTTTACATGCTGTGCAGGAACAAACAGGGTTTGTGTGACTACAGACGTTCACAGGGTGTTCGGGAACAAACATTACGTTTTCTGTGACTACAGACGTTCACAGGGTGTGCGGGAACAAACATTAAGGTTTCTGTGGCTACAGACTTTCACAGGGTGTGCGTGAACAAACATTAAGGTTTCTGTGACTACAGGCTTTCACAGGTTGTGGGACTACTGACAGTCCCTAGGGGAGTGACCACGCGTCCATAGGCTACAGGAGCAAACTTGCAAGTTGAGACTACAGACTTTCACAGAGTGTGTGGAAGCAAACCTTAGGGTTTGTGTGATTACATACAGACGTTTACATGCTGTGCAGGAACAAACAGGGTTTATGTGACTACATACGTTCACAGGGTGTGCAGGAACAAACATTTGGGATTGTGTGACTGCATACAGACTTTTATATCGTGTGCGGGAACAAACATTTGGGTTTGTGTAACTACAGACTTTCATGGGGTTGGCGGGAACAAACATTAGGGTTTGTGTGACTACAGACTTTCACGGGGTTGGCGGGAACAAACATTAGGGTTTGTGTGACTACAATCTTTCATATGGTGTGTGGGAACAAACATTGGGTTTTGCGGACTACAGGCAGTCCCTAGGGGAGTGAGCACACATTCACAGGTTACGCAGGATCAACATAAAAAGGCGAGACAAGCTTTCACATGGTGTGGAGGAACGAACTTTACAGTTTGTATGGCTAAACTGTCACAAGGGTTGTTAGTCTAAGCTTTCACAAGGTTTATGTGATAATGTGAGAGCAAACTTTCAAGCTGTCTCTGGTTGAATGGGAACAAGCTTTATAAGTTGTGTGACTACATGCTTCCAAACAATGTGTTAGAAAATAATTTACAGGGAGTGCAACTTCAAATTGTGACTGGGTGAGTGGCAAACTTCACAGGGTATGATAGTAAATGCTTTCACAGCATGTGGTAGAAACAACCTTTCAAAGGGTATGTACCACAAACTTTCACAGGATGCGTACAAACGTTAAACGGTGTGCCTTAAACTTTCACACGTGTGCAGGAACATACTTAGCGGGGCGTGTGTGGTGAAACTTGCATAGTATATGTGACTACAAACAACGGAGTCTGTGACTATAAACTGTCACAATATATGTGACTACATTTTTTCTTAGGATGTCGGACTACAAATCTTGACATGTGGTGTGTCTAGAAACTTCCACTAGGTGGGCGGATAATAACTTAGCAGGATGTGTGAGGTAAAGCTTGCACAAGAGCCGTGACTACAAAGTGACTATAAACTCCCACGAGGTGTGCGACTACAACTTTTTGTAAGATGTGTGACTGCAAACCGACAAACTGTCACAGATGGTGTGACCATGCGCTTTCACAGGGAGTGTGACTACAAACTTTCAAAGGCTGTGTGGAAACAAACTTCACAAGGTATATGACTGCAAAAAGCCACGGGACACGTGGAGGCCACCGTTACATAGTCTCACTATAAGTCGCCATTATCCTTAGGGACCGGTTTCCGTCAGCTCATTATTCCATCTCCTCTTCCCTCTATGAAGGCCTCCACTTCTCGCTTTCACTTCATCCCAAATTAACGCTCAAGGGAATTCTTCTCTACCGCCCACCTGGCCCTCGCTCCATGTTTTTAACTAATTTGGGCTGTCTATTGGAACCAG
This sequence comes from Triturus cristatus, assembly GCF_964204655.1. Taxonomy (NCBI): domain Eukaryota; kingdom Metazoa; phylum Chordata; class Amphibia; order Caudata; family Salamandridae; genus Triturus; species Triturus cristatus. The sequence goes on from NC_140584.1 coordinate 1,007,103,739, forward strand.
CTATTTTAAATTCTGATTTTATCATTCTTGGGGATTTTAACTTTTATTTAGAGGATGCAGGGAACAAAGATACAGCAGAACTATTGGACAGTTTTGGTTCTTTTGGACTCTCACAATTGGTGCATTCCCCCACACACACTGCTGGGCACACACTAGATGGTGTGTTCTCCTCGCTTCAGGGTCTTATGATTAAGGACACGCTTCCTCTGACGTGGTCAGACCACTCTCTAGTTAAATTCACGCTCCCCATGCCTAGTGTGCCCAAGGAGGTTGTTAGTAAACACTCTGCATCTGTCGGGCTTGCATGGAATAAAGCAGACTTACCATCTTTTACTGCTCTGCTAGAATCCTCTTATCCCTCCATACATGACCAGGTAGACCTGGCTGTGGACAGTTATACTAATTGGATACAGGATGCAGCGAATGCTTCAATTCCTCAAAGAACACTCTCAACTAATAGGTCCACACCTTCTGCCCCCTGGTTCTCGGACGGTCTTCGTCTGGAAAAACAGCATTGTCGTCGCTTAGAAAGACGGTGGCGGACAAATTATGATGAGCCTCAGAAATTAGCGTATAAGAATGCACTTTCCAATTACAAAAAACTCCTCATATCGGAAAAAAAAAGATACTTCACTTCTCAGATCGAGTCCGCCGCCAACTCTTCTAAAGAACTGTTCACAGTGATCAATAAGCTCTCGACACCCACTAACTCAGGCAGGAGGGTTAACCAGGAATTCTGCAACGAGGTGGCCGAGGTTTTTAAATCTAAGGTTTTAGATATTTTTAATGCTTTTAGGGTGGCTTCTGACCCCAGCCTAGTTTTATACCCTAACAGCCCTAGCATTAACAAGCTTCCACCATTTGTGTTCTCGGCAATCTCGATAGACACAGTGAGAGACCTTATCCTTCAAGCTAAGTCGGGTTCACCTTTAGACCCCTGTCCCCCAAGGGTCTATCAAGAACTAGCACAGTCGGTGAGTTCCCCACTCACCGATATTTACAACCTGATGTTCTCTTCTGGTGTTTTCCCGACTAGCTGGAAGCAGACGTCCGTTTTACCTTTACTAAAAAAAACGACTCTTGATGCAACTAACCCTACCAACTATCGGCCCATTGCCAGACTGCCGTTGCCAGCTAAGATAGTGGACAAAATAATGAATAACCAATTGTCCCTATTTATTAATGCCAACGGCCTTTTGGACCACACTCAATTTGGCTTCCGTAAGGACCACAGCACAGAGCTGGCATCGATCAAAGCCTCCGAGGAGATTAGGGCAGTTATGGATGGTGGAGGCGCAGCAGCTTTGGTGCTCCTCGACCTCTCTGCGGCCTTCGATACGGTGGATCATGGCCTTTTGCAGAGACGCTTGGAGAAGCTAGGACTAGGAGACTCAGCACGCGCACTTATAGCCTCCTTTCTTGCCGATCGAACATCCACCGTATCCATGGATGGTTTTAATTCTGACTCTTACACACTTCCCTGCGGTGTCCCACAAGGGAGCTCTCTAAGCCCAACATTATTTAACATATATGTCTCCGAATTAGCACCCCTTATCCGGAATTTTGGTTTCAGTCTGACCACCTATGCTGATGATACTCAGATTGTGGTGGCGGCCTCCAAATCTCAACATTCTCCGGCTCCTCAGTTCAGGAACTGCATGAGTGCCATCAATAAGTGGATGACAGCACACTGCCTGAGGCTCAACTCTAGTAAGACAGAAGTCTTAATTTTCGGGAGCATTCAGCCCCCGTGGAACGACCTGTGGTGGCCCGTTGAGCTGGGTTCCCCTCCCACTCCGGTGATTAAGGCAAAGAACCTGGGTGTGCTTATGGATGCCAAGCTCACTTTCCATCATCACACAAACGCGGTAATGTCGGCATCGCATTTTCTCATCAAGAAAATCAGGAAAATCTTTCCTTATATCCCCAACCACACTAGGAGAACAGTAGTCTCTTGCCTTATTTCATCTAGGCTCGACTACTGTAATGGCCTTCTTTTGAATGCGCAGAAGCAACTTTTGCACAAATTACAGATGATCCAGAATGCAGCAGCTCGCCTCATACTGGATATTCACAAATATCACTCCGTCTCCAACGGAATCCGCCATCTCCATTGGCTTCCCATACCCCAGCGTGTTGATTTCAAAGCCCTGTGCATCGTCTTTAAGGCCTTGCATGGTATTGGTCCGAGTTTCTTGCAGGATCATCTTTCTTGGTACTGTCCCACCAGACAGCTGCGGTCCGCTGGAGCTCGATTACTCGCTGTACCAAGAATTTTTAAAACTCACTGGGGTGGACGCAGTTTTTTTTACGGAGCATCTAAATTGTGGAACACCCTTCCGTTCTCCCTCAGGAATGCTAGCTCCCTGACGATTTTCAGGAAGCAACTGAAAACCTGGCTCTTCCAGCACTAGGGCCTAAGTATTCTTGTATCACTGTTATGTCCAGCGCCAAGACACCCCCGGGTATACGTGCGCTCTATAAATTACTGTAACATAACATAACATAACATAACATAACCTGTGTGACTATTAACTTTCACAGTATGCGTCACTGAAAACTTTGACTGGGCAAATCCAATGATGGTCCTCGGAGGATGATCTTCGTTAAGAAATGCAGATGCTGCTTAGCACGGTGTTTCCTTGTAGTGGGGCCTGAGAGGTGATGGGAGAAGTCACATGGTTGGGACAGCATGCTAATGATGGAGTCATGGTTGCCGTCCAGTACTGCACAGCCCCCTTATACCCCTCCATTCACTCCATGTAAATGCCGTCCTCCACGATATGCTCCCAAAACATACGCAATAGAGCACTATTATGAACAAAGCACAAATAATGAACTACAAAAGAAGCCGCTCCATAGAATTTAACATGAAAAATGAAATAAACGTGCAGTGCATTTAAACAAGCACGGTCTTATGTAGGAGCCCAACTTGCGGGCGTTTGTGTAGGGGGGACGTTAAACAAAGCCTGAGGATCAGTGAGGGACGGCGAAAAGCTATACCAAAAAAAAGTGCTCTGCGGCTAATTAGGAGACACTGTCTCCCGCCGCCAGTAAAAGATGCAATCCCGGTGGGCGAGGCCAAAAGGAGACCGGGTGGTAACCAGGAGGGACTAAAAACCCTCCTGGACAATCAGAACACCCGGTTTTGCATAATTGGTGACGGAAAAATGACACGCACCAATGCAAAACACGGGCGGAGCAGAAAGCGAGCTTCTGGAATCGTATCGATTGCAAGAAGCCCTCGTATGACAAGAGCAGCGAATGCGCTGCTTTCGTCAGGCCGAGACCTAAAAACGAGGAGGAATGAAAACATTTCTCCTAGTTGCGCCTCGCTATGCCACCTCAAGGGTGGCATAGCATACTGATGCATTTCCAGGTTTACGAATCCTCGTAAATCTGCAAATGTGTCTGGTTCCATGAGTGTTGCGTAGGAACACCCACAGCAACACCCATGGAACGCCCCTTTCACGCAAAGTGCTGCGTGTAAAGGGGCCGTATTTACAAGCACAGGAAAAGCCACGCAGGGTGGCTTTTCCTGTCCTTGTACATATGGGGCAGTGTAATGTGTTGCCAGTGCGTCACAAAAAATAACGTACTGGCAGCGGATGGTGCTTGTAAATCTGCCCCAAAGTACTTACCTAATTACAAAGTTCCTGGGTTCAGAATACATATGTAAAAATACTTGTAATTTTTCGAAATTGTTGCGGATCTCCTTTTTGAGTGTGTGCATCATTTATTGACTCAGTGTGTGCAACAAATGTCTAACAGCCCTCTCTGATATGCTGAAGGCTGCGCAACCACAGAACCCTAGATAGAGAACTTTGGGATGGCTGGAGCAAGCTCCTGTCCACTCATTAGGGATACATGCACTCCTATCACAGCATACCTCTTTTTGATATACTATATTGACAACCAGCTTCCTACAAGTAACATTTCCTTTCGTCCGTTTCACTGTTAGATGCAAAATTAGGCTGCTGCTTCTTATCTCTTGAATGATGTGAACTGAAGTCCTTGCACTCTGACTGCTCTAGGAGAATTAAAGCTCTATATGGGACTGCAGGACATGAAAAATTGATTCACATTTCTCTGTATAACCAAATTGTGGTATTCCTCCCAAACAAGTGGATTTACTTTTAAGAGCAAAGTGTTCGACAGAGAGAGTGGCTCGAAAGTTTTATTACACCCTACAAAGTTCTAGGTGTGTGATTTTTTTGTTTCTACTTACGGCTGCTTTCCATGCCATATTTTATTGCTGTAGTGATTTAGTGTGCTTGGTTTGCCATCTGTTTACTTCATTGTCTTTGAGAGTATTTGGAAAGTTGTAATTATCTGGCTAATTCTCAAATGAATTGTTTAATTTTCAGAAACTGTACTTCTGTCCAGTATTATGTTTTAATTAACAGTCCATTTTTGCTCGCAGACCTCAGCTATCTCTCCAGTTACTTGATGATTGTATTTTTGCATTTGCCACTGTACAGTGCTTCTTTGCTCTTTGGCTAAGTGCAGACTACAGAAATAGAAAATACACCCATAACGTTTGTCGAACCTGAAAACCCACTGGAGAAGGAAATAATGTTTTGGGTGGAGTTTGGTGATTTCTGGCATGTGATTAATTAAATGTTATCTATGGCAGAACCCTATTAAGGTTTCTTAGTACTTTAACTTCTGTAGGATATACACCCCCACTACAATTTTTTTAATGTGAAGTTAGTAATTTGCATCCGTAGCACTTTACCGTACCCCTTTAGATTTTTTTTCCCACCTAATCCGGGCAAAAGAAACATACATTAGCCTAAGGTGCTTGTAGATTTGATCTGCCCCAGTGAAGGGTATTTCCCTATACATGTATTGCAGTTTTAGGTTCGTTGTATAAATACAATGACAGTTTTCTTGAACTCATCTAGCAGCCCTTTGTTTCTCTACCTCACAGGAACTGTATCAGCTCTCCAAGGAGACATCTGACTTCAGTGTCATGGCTGCTACTTCCCAGGATGAGGATGGCTCATCTGAAAACAGCAGCCGGGAGAATGAGAACAATTCAAGGCCCCCAACCCCTCACAGTACCCCAAAGCCAGTCCCTGGAAAGTCTCCTGCCAAAGCTAAAAAGCAGGAAGGTAAGATAGGTGTTTCCACTTTGTCAATCAGCGTTTCCTCTTCTGCTTTATACACATTACAAATGATCACACACAAGACCTTCACCAGCTGAACTCTGCATGTATGTCTCTGTTCCAAGGCCACAAGCCGCCGCCTCAGAAGAAGAAAGCAGATGAGCAGCAGAAGGCGGAAAAGCGGAAATCCCAAGCAACCTCATCAGAGCCCACAAAGAAGGTATGTGTGTTACAACTTGTATTTAATTGGGACTGAAACCTTCTCTCTTTTAGTTTATGTAAAGTGGAAACAAAAGTCTGATGTTTGTTCTGTTAATTTAGACTTGGTGTGTTTTTTTGTTTGTTTTTTTAAATTGGAGGACTGTCTTACAACTGTAATGTTATTAAATACATTCAAAGTTATAGCCAACTCTGCCTAAGTAAATGCTGGGCAATCAGCACTTTTTATCATACGCTGTGGGAATGCCCGTAGAGAGCAACATATTAGGGCGCAATTATGCATACAATGACACAAGTTAGCGGAGCTACCGTGTCACCGGAACCCAAGAGATGTCTCTTAAACATCTGGGAACCAACATATCTCAACCACACAACTCAATACTGGGCAACACTGGGCATGGCGTTAGCCAAACGCAACATTGCCAAACAATGGGGAGCACAAGCTACTCCGACGCACCGAGAGTGGTGTAACAATATGAATGGAGCTATGGTGGCGAAGAAGGCAGTATATACACATAGAGGGTGCCCTCAGAAGTGGAAGCGGGCATGGGGAAAGTGGAACACCTTCAAAGGGAATATCTGTACTCAACCTCCTGATGATTCAGCAACAGACACCAGTTGATACGGGGTGAGGAACATTGTTAATCAATTAACCAGAATTCGATGTAATAATTGTGTTCGAGGCATGTGGGCTGCTGAATTCATATCTGTGCATAGATCGCCGCCTAGTGTTGGGTCCGGATGTTTGCACGTTGTTGTCCTGGAAGAGTCTTCGAAGTATCCTGAGATAGGTGACTCCTCCCCTGGACCACAGTGCGCATGGGCATCCTCTCCATCCTCAGATTGTTTAGTTGGGTTCGGATGTGCTTATCTTAGCTCAAGTTAGGAAAATTTAATTTAAGGCCAAAAGGCCTTTAGTTTTCGTCGGTACTGTTCCCGCTCGGTATCGACAGCTTTCTTGCTTAGTTTAGCAAACTTCTTCAAGTTTTTCGGATCCGTTTAATCCGACCATCGACCTTACATCGACGATGGAATCGAGGACCCCATTCAAACAGTGTCCTGTTTGCCACGCCAAATATCCACATATCGACGTCCACCCGGTATGCAACAAATGCCTCTCGCCGGATCACGACGAATCGAAATGTATGGCCTGTGCCCGATTCCGATCCAAGAAGACTCTCCGGAATCGACGGGCAGCGAGATTAGAAGCGCAGCAATCGGCACCGGCCCCGGCCAACATCTTCAGCATCGAGGACGAGGATGTTGAAAGCGTGGAAGACATGAACTACAGCCCCGCTTCCGAACACGATTCCCGATCGGAAGACGCCGATGAAGCGCTTTTTCACAGGGAAGAAGCCGACGATGAGGTAGGAGACTACGATGAGGCCTTTGGGGCCGAAGAAGATAGCTCTGGTAAAGAGCAGGGCCTACCCGTCGAAACGGAGGCTATCAAAGTGCGTCATTCTACGGCTCCGGTCGAGGGATCGCCTCCGGGCCTTACCCGAGATCAATCCCGCAGTTCTTCGGGCCCGGCCTCGAACATCCAGCCTGAGCCATTATTACCGAAAAAGACTGGTTTCCCTTCAACGAAACCGAAACCAATCGTCGCACCGGTTCCACAGAAACCGAAAGTGAAACTAGCAGTGGTCGGCTCGAAGCCCTCGAAGACCTCCACTCCTTCGACGCCAGCCCAGACCATCGGCTCCGAACGCACTAAAAGGGATTTCGGCGCCGAACTCGCTGCAGCGGATGTCGGTACAGACCCGAAAAAGAAGGCCATCGGTACCTCAAAAGCGCCTCGGCCCCCGGCACCGAAGCAATCGACCACAACCACCAAAGTTAAAATGGCCGCTCCATCGGAGTCCACTTCGAAGGCAGCGACTAGGGTCAAGTCATCGACTCCGTCAACCGCTACTACCTCTCCTCAAATCGATGACCCTGTGGCCCAGAGGCAGTCCACGCCTACCTCTGCAGAACCACTCGGCACCAAAGAACCTTCGGCGTTCTCGGTGCGACAAGTTGCGGCGTCATTGCAACGCATCAGAGAACAGGCAGCCCTCCAGTCCACGTCGGGCCCCGACCCGAAAAAGGCTCCAAAGGCACCTTCGGCACCAACCAACATCACTTTTGGTTTGCCGCCGTCCACAGCGCCAAAGATGTTCGAGATCCGAACACGTGTCTGCCAGACAAGGTCCCCATCTACTGGACACTCTCCTACTGAGCCTTCACCGTCCCAATTCATCGACGCCGACACCGGCAGACTCATGCTCCGAAAACGGAAGGTCACACCAGAGCAGACATTGGACTCTTACAGAATCCCTCTAAAGCAGAAACGGCCAGCAGAATCGGAACCGGTTCTATACGAACACCTGCATACCTCCTATCTGGATCCCCAGTCCTTTTCTCCGACGCCCTCCGACACGGACGCAATGGAGGATTACATGGGTGATGATACCACCTACCCTAGGGATATAGATCCTGAGGAGCAGCAGGACCCAGATCAAGCTTGGGATGACCCTGCAGACCCGGGTGCCACAACAGATACCCAGGACACGCAGCTTTACGGTGCAAAAACATCTCCCACAGAGGACACTGCTGCCTTCAATGCCCTCATAGAACGTGCTGCAGCCAATCATGGAGTGCAATTCCACTCTGACACAGTTGAGGACGACTTCTTGGTGGACACTTTCGCCTCCTCTGAGAGGACTGTCAAGACTCTGCCCATGTTGAAAGGTGTTCTCAAGCCAGCAAAGGAGATTTTCAAAGAAACAACCAGGGCACGGGTGCTGAACCCCAGGATTGAAAAAAAATACAAACCTGCGCCCGGGGACCCTATGTACATTAGAGGTCAGTTACCTCTGGACTTCATGGTGGTTGCTAACGCTCGCAAACGAGCGCACTCGCAAACAACTGGTGATGCTCCTCCCCCAGACAAAGAGTCCAAGGTGCTGGAGACCTCAGGCAAAAGGATTACAGCTCAAGCAGCGAACATCTGGCGCATTGCCAATACACAGGCCCTCCTGGCTCGTTACGATCGTTCACACTACGACACGCTAGAGTCACTACTCCAACATCTGCCAGACGAGTACAAAGAGGCAGCGGAGCTCCTCATCAGAGAGGGACAACTTCTTACAAATGCATCCATTAAGTGCGCACTAGATGCTGCCGACACAGCTGCGAGGGCGATAAACACCAGCGTCATGTTACGCCGACACGCTTGGTTAAGAAGCTCCGGATTCAAACCTGAGATTCAAAACAACATCCTAAATCAGCCTGTCAACCCCGACTACTTGTTCGGTCCAGAAGTTGACACCACTTTAGAAAAGATAAAAAAGGACACTGACACTGCGAAGTCAATGGGGGCTCTGCAAATGCAGACGTTTCGTAGTGGCTCCTTTCGTCGCCCCGGGAATAGGGGGGCAGCTAGAGGACAGGGGTCACAGCAGACATACAATAAAGGGGGCACACAGAGTACCTACGATAAAAACAACAGAGGTGGATATCGTGGCTCCAGCACCAAGGGCAGAGGACGCGGTTACGCCAACACCAGGTCCTCACCCAAGAACAAACAGTGACGCCCTCTCCCTTCCCCCCGACCACATAACACCTGTCGGGGGGAGACTCCAGCGGTTCCTGTCCACGTGGAATACCATCACCACGGACAGGTGGGTCAGGGATATTATCCAGCACGGTTACTGTCTCGAATTAACCTCCACTCCACCCACAATACCGCCAAAGCACCGTCCTATGTCCGCAGAGCACTTAGCATTATTGCAGCAGGAAGTGCTAAGTATGGTGCAAAAAGGTGCAATAGAGGTCGTGCCCTTCAACCAGCAGGGAACAGGGGTGTACTCTCTGTACTTCCTAATCCCAAAAAAGGACGGGTCGCTCAGACCTATACTAGACCTGAGACCCCTCAACCACTACATTCTCTCAGAGCATTTCCATATGCTCACCCTACAACAGGTTCTCCCGCTGCTCAGCCAGGGAGACTTCCTAGCCACACTAGACCTCAAAGATGCGTACTTCCACATACCCATACACCCGTCACACAGGAAATATCTCAGGTTCACTATTCAGGGGCAGCACTACCAATTCAAAGTCCTCCCCTTCGGTGTGACAACAGCACCCAGAGTTTTCACCAAGTGCCTAGCTACAGTGGCTGCACATCTACGGAGACAACACATTCACGTCTACCCTTACCTGGACGACTGGCTTGTTCAGGCAAAGTCAGCCCAGCAATGTGCCAGCCACATGTCCCTCACCATTCACCTTCTTCACAGTCTGGGATTCTCACTAAATTACCCAAAATCACATCTCCAACCCGCACACGTACAACAGTACCTGGGTGCGACCATAGACACTCTGGCAGCCACAGCTCAGCCAAATTTAGTGAGGATCAACAGCATGCAAATGCTGATCTCAAAGTTCAAACCTCAACACTCCCTTCCTGCGCAAGTGTTCATGCAGTTGATAGGCATGATGGCCTCCTGCATTTTCATAGTCCCACACGCGAGACTACATATGCGCCCGCTTCAGGAGTGCTTGGCACGTCAATGGAATCAGGCTCACGGGCAATTAAAAGACCTAGTGTTGGTGAGCGGTCGGGCATACAACTCTCTGCATTGGTGGAATCCACAAAACCTTTGCAAGGGCCGACCGTTCCAAGAGCCTGTTCCACAAATAATACTGACGGCGGACGCGTCTCTCCAGGGATGGGGAGCTCATGTACTCAATTACACAGTGCAGGGACTATGGACAATACAACAAAAGAAGATGCACATCAACCTTCTGGAACTGATGGCAATCTTCCTGGCAATGAAGGCATTCAAAGTACACTTGTGCAACAAAGTCGTGTTGATCCGGACGGACAACATGACTGCCATGTACTACATACAGAAGCAGGGAGGAACACACTCTCCACAGTTGTCTCATCTGGCTCAGAGCATGTGGAAGTGGGTCACTCAGAGGAACATATTCCTCATGGCGGAACACCTCCCCGGCAAGGACAACCAGATGGCGGATCTGCTCAGCAGGCACAGCCACCAGATGCACGAGTGGGAGCTACACCCGTCAGTACTCCAACCGTACTTCCAACAGTGAGGTCATCCAGAGATAGACCTATTCGCCACAAACGAAAACGCAAAATGCCAAAGCTTTGCCGCCAGGTTCCCACATCCACAGTCGCAGGGCAATGCGATATGGATGAACTGGTCCGGCAGATTTGCGTACGCTTTTCACCCAGCGCCATTAATACCGCTGGTGGCACGCAAACTGCGACAGCACTCACTGACACTCATCCTAGTTGCTCCCACATGGGCGCGCCAGCCATGGTACACCACCTTTCTAGAACTTTCCGTGGTGCCGCATCAAAGGCTGCGGATCAAACCTGCACTCTTAACGCAGAACCATGGCGAAATTCAGCACCCAGATCCGCAACAGCTGAACCTGGCAATCTGGCTCCTGAAGTCTTAGAGTTTGGCTACCTAAACCTGCCACCTGACTGTATGGAGATCATTAAGGAGGCCAGGAGACCCACTACCAGAGCTTGCTATGCAGCTAAATGGAAGAGGTTTGTCATTTATTGCAACAACAATGACATTAACCCGCTAGACGCATCCATTCAAAACATAATCTGTTACCTCTTACACCTATACCGATGCAATCTGGCATACACCTCAATACGTATCCATTTGACCGCAATAGCAGCCTATCTCCAGAACAGGCAGCACCTCTCTTTATTCAGAGTGCCTGCCATCAAAGCTTTCTTGGAGGGACTTAAACGAGTAATTCCCCCAAGACACCCACCAGCACCGGTGTGGAACCTCAACTTGGTCCTCACCCGACTGATGGGTCCACCCTTCGAACCTCTCCACTCATGTGAGATTCAATTCCTCACCTGGAAAGTAGCTTTCCTAGTGGCAATCACTTCGTTAAGAAGAGTTAGTGAACTCCAGGCACTAACCATTCAAGAGCCATTCATACAGGTTCACGCAAACAGGGTCGTACTACGTACCAACCCCAAATTCATGCCTAAAGTAATATCGCAGTTCCACATGAATCAAACTATTGAACTGCCTGTTTTCTTTCAGAATCCACAAAATGTCGCTGAAAGAATGCTCCATACACTAGATGTCAAAAGAGCCCTCATGTACTATATAGACAGAACTAAAGACTTTAGGAAGACAAAACAACTTTTCGTTGCCTTTTCTCCACAACACAAAGGCAACGCCATCTCCAAAGCAGGTATAGCCAGATGGATCGTTAAATGTATTCAAATATTTTTTTTTTTTTTTTTTTTTTTTTAAACCTTTATTTAGCACTGTGTACAAGACAAATACGGGCCTACAACCATCCGGCCGGCCTCGACACTTCTGAAGCTTGATAGCAAAGTATACGTCCACTCGGTGGCACGGCAGCACATAAAAGCATACGACCTATGTTACAATAAATCCACGTGCACCGAGTGGCAGGAGACAGTAAGGTTAATTTTAAAAAATTTTATGTAAGGAGATACAGAAGCTAGAACGGATCAGTGTACAGAACAGACGATCATATGATAAATGGGTAACAGCCAACAGGAGAGCCAACTAACAGTGAACACATCTAAAATGGCGGCACGAAACTATAATACCAGGATATAGATACGCAGCGAAGTGTGCCTCCCAGCCGCTACCCTCCTAACACCAGTCCCCCCCACTGACCCTAGAAAAAGACGTAAGAAAAGGACGGAAAAAAGAAAAAGAAGGCCCATAGAAACAAAAAACGTGCCGAAGAAAACCCCCCACCCTACACGCATGCCGAGGCTATGGCCTACCCCCCCCCCTAGCTACGTGTCTGTCGCCCCATAGGAACCCGAAATGTAGAATTAAGGAAAGAAGAAAGGAAAAAGGACCATAAAATCACGGTTGAACCCAGGGAGAAAAAGAAGAGTGCACTACCCTACTACTCCCAGGAAAAGGAAAAGCGGGGAGGAGCCCACCCCACTGCCGAACTCCCGGACTCCCGCGCCGCCCATACATCCTGCGCCATGTACCGCACAGTATCAAAAGACCCACGTAAACCCGGTGGTCCCGAATCAATACCGCCCAGCACTTCAGCACTTCACAAGTCCTCCCCCCGGCAGAAGAAGGAAACAGGAGGCGAAATCACAGCGACATGTAGCAAAAAACAGGTCATTAAAAACTACTCAGCCAATATTGCAAAACGTGTATCAGTCCAGGTCCCCGTCTGCCGATCCAACCAAAGCGACAATGAGCATGCCATCACCCCTGTCCGGACCGGCAGATGTGGTTCAGGCCCGTCCATTGCTGCGAGCCACCTTCAGCCAGGACAAAGAGACAAGATGGCCGCTCTCGAGGAAAGGGGACAATGAAGCCGTATCGTACCGCAGGGTCCCAAACGCAGCAGTAACATGCCACAGAAGCTCCAGCGATAGGTGAATTCAGGGTAACATCTGGCAAGGGAAGTCAAAGGCTAGGTCTCAACAGGTAGTTCGTAGGCAGAGTCACAGCGTTCAAAGTGAAGGGTGTCCCTGCAACTGTATCCGTGTCGATGGGTTGACGCGTTACATTGTAGCCAGGAGGACTCCGCGCCACCGTCCCTCCGCTCTGCAACATTGTTTCACCTCCAGGAGAAAACATGGGCGGCGGGGGATCCTCCAGCCGGGAACGTCCCGTTGCAAACAGTGCCTCATCGATTCTCCGGGTCAGCGCCCGGCAAGTACTCTGCATTGCCACTTTTAACGCCACGAGGGCGGCCAATACATCCCCACAGGTCGGGTCTCTCTGTACCAAGCATCGGTCCGCCCTATCCCGCTGCTCCTCCGATGCGGCAATCAGCTCCGGGGCACATGGGCGCGCAGACACTGCGAGTCCAGGGTCAGCCAGCGTCTCAGCAAGAAGAGCAGGCGCCATTGTCATCTCCACTGCAGGCAATTAGTGGCGGGACAAAAGTGACTATGTATGCCGGAGATCCGAGGATGTAGACACCGGAAAAGCTTCGTGCTCCACTCGGGAACTGCACAGGGCGAGAGCGCCCCACGGTTGCCGTGAGGACCGGCCGTTCGCCGCAGGAAGACACTTCAAAATGGAGTCCGCTCGCTTTTCTTCAGGGTGGCGGAGGAGAGCTAGTATTGGGGGGCTCCAACGTCGTCCACACCACTGCCAGCGCGAGGGGGAGTCCGACCCGGACGTAAGGGTCCGACTCCAGTCGCACAGCCAGCGTTTTCACCCCCGCGACCACCCGCAGTATTCCAGCTCAGCACCCCGTCCACATCCCTCGGCGTCCAGCGGCGGCCATCTACGCAGGGACCAGGGGGAGCGCCGGAGGTCGAAGTAAACACCGAGTCTGCTACCAAACCCGCCGACAAAGGTGTCAGGAGAACGCCAGTCACTTCAGTGCCGGTAATCCGCGGCGGTAGAGCGGCGCAGGTCAGGAGAATTGATCAGGATTAACAAAGGAAGCCAGACGGTCCACGGAGCCGGGAGCTCAAGCGTCCGTCCCGTCGGCCATCTTGGCTCCTCCCCAATGTATTCAAATTTGCTATCAAAAGGCTAAACGCACATTAACGATTCCCCCACGAGCCCACTCAACACGTAAGTTAGGGGCGTCCATGGCTTTCCTGGGAAACATTCCTTTACAGGATATATGTAGAGCAGCCACATGGTCCACTATACATACATGTACCAAACACTATTGTGTAGATGTACACTCAAAACAGCAGGCAGCTGTAGGACAGGCTGTTCTCAAAACTCTTTTTCAGACCGCTGCAGCTGGCACTGGTGGCCGCCGCTAATAGGAGGTACTGCTATGTATTCTATGCACAGATATGAATTCAGCAGCCCACATGCCTCGAACTGAATATGCTACTTACCAGTATGCATCTGTTCTTGGCATGTAGGGCTGCTGACATTCATATCGCCCACCCTCCTCCCCGGCGCCTGTAGCAGCTGCAGCTCTCAGAATTACTGTATAGCATGGTCATCACTTTCTGTATCTACTCCATCACTGCCACAATGGCGAAAAACAATCTGAGGATGGAGAGGATGCCCATGCGCACTGTGGTCCAGGGGAGGAGTCACCTATCTCAGGATACTTCGAAGACTCTTCCAGGACAACAACGTGCAAACATCCGGACCCAACACTAGGCGGCGATCTATGCACAGATATAAATGTCAGCAGCCCTACATGCCAAGAACAGATGCATACTGGTAAGTAGCATATTCAATATGCCTGCCTGTAGAGGCAGTTTGTAGTATAAAGCATGGATATTTAAGCATTCATTCTGCAACCGAACTATTGCAAGTTAAATATGTATTCAATAAAAATAATAATAATAAAAAAAAATACATTCAAAGTTATCTTTTCATCTGGACCATACATGAGTGTAGGCCTGAATTCCTAAATCTTGATGAGGAGGGGGGTTTTGCAGCGTGACTCTTTTCTGAATTCACATGCTATGAATTTTTTCGGCCATTTAGTGGATGGGTCCAGAATTGCCTTTTCTCTAATCCCCTAATTCCCCTTTTTAGGTCTCGCCTAAGCAGCGCTTATGCTGACTTTTCAAGACCTGCTGTATTCAGGATATGGACATGAAGCTCCGCCCACTTTCCACCCATCTTTTTAATTAGCTCCTGTCACTGTCCTTTGTAAATGGTGGCTTTTCATTGGTCAATAAACGTAGTAATCCTTCCTTAATACCGCCTATTCTCTTCTTGTAACCTTCCATGAGGACATTCCCTGTTACGTGTGTTGTTCGGTTGGTTTTAATTACAGCCTCAGAGCACTATTTTCTTAAATGGTTTTCTCCTGCCTGCAGTTGTAGGCATGACACGCATGATTGCTTCAAAAGTGAAGAAATGGAGAAAAGTGCATTTTCTCTATTTCTTTACTTCTGAAGCAATTGCGGCACCAGCTCTTTAGCTTGCTATGTTTAAAGGCAAAGCGCTGGTGCCGCCATTGTAACAAAAGTAAATAAATAGAAAACAAAAAAAAGCGTGCTGTCTGCATTTTTTTCCCTGTTTGTTTACTTTTGTTACAATCATTGCACCTGCACTTTAGCTATAAACATCTTAGCCTAAATAGCCTGGGTGCCACGATTATTTCAAGAGTAAAGAAATAGAAAAAAAACCCGTTTTTTTCTATTTCTTCCCTTTTGAAATAATCGCAGCACCCACTCTTTAGCTTACGATGCTTAAAGCTAAAACACGACTGCCACGATGGCTTTACTGAAAGTTTGAGCTATTGCCGTTTCATTAATATGAGCAACGCCAATCGCCATCATTTTGTGTCATGTCCATCCTCCTATGATTGCAGAAGTACGCCCTGGGAGCCATCTATATATAATCTTTCTGCTGGTGTACATGAAGAAGGAGTTTGAGCTCCAGGGCTGTCGAAGTGGAATTGAAGGAAGGCATCAATAGAACAGAGCAAGCAAATTAAAAACCATTAAATACAGACACTGTCTACAAGGCATGTTAAAGAAAGACCAAATGCACTGAATAACAAACAAAATGACTCTGCCTCATGGGAGACCCAACAGTGTGGTCAGAGAATGTAAATAATGGGGGCGGGCGATGGGTAACAATCAAGGGAAAGGGAGAACAGTACCTTTAGGTTCTGCCCAAAGTGCCACCACAAGTTTGCCCAAAAGTGCAGTCACAAAGTCTGCAGTCTCTGCTTGCCGAAGGACCACTGCACTGAAGACTGCAATGCGCGTGGCAAGTATCAAGCTAAGATGGTCATGATAAGAGAAAGACAAGAGGTGGGTTCACTATGCCATGATGCTAGCAAACCTACCTCAGAGACCTTGGTCTGTCAAGTGATGACGATAGAAACCCTGAAGAAACCAAGATGATGCAAGAAGAAGAGTCTGATGTTGAGAAGACATTTGTTGCCGTAAAAAAAACACACCAAAGGTGGCAAAGAAAGAAGAACACTGAGGGAAGAAGATTCACAGACGGCGCACACACTCAAAAAGTATTGTAGGACCGAGCTGAAGATTTCAGACTCTAAAACCTCCTCAGTGCCAAAACCCTCAACAAATGAATGGAGGTTGAAGCAAAAGTCGTCCCATGGATCGCAACATAATGACACCGGTTTGATGCCTAAAAAGGATTGGTGGAGGGAAAAGGAGTCTGAACAGGAACCTCTGACTCCGAAGAGGAATACGCTTCTGACCCACTATGCTGAACAAAACACGCTTGATTCCAAAAGGAAAAAACCTCATCTCGAAGCCGAAATTGCTGCAGTCCTCCATAAGTTGGATTTCGACACATCCCTGAAAGGATTTGGAATCATGTGAGAAAATGGGGTTCTGTTGCAGTTACCCCCGCCTACCCCACACAGTCTTTTTGTCTGGCTTTTGATGCAACTTTGACTGTAGATTACTGGGTCCCTACTGTGCAGGTTCCCAGTACTAATGTCCTTTCCCTAAAAACATGTCCACAATTGGTAATCCTGCCCCCCTGTAAGTCCCTAGTAAGTGGAACCCTGGGTTCCTAGGGCCTGGAGGCTGAAGAGGGTCCCCTGGGACTCCCGCACTAGAACCATGCCACTGCCTCTGCAGCTGCTATGTACCTGTGAGGTATAACAATTGGCAAGTCGACATAGCACACTGCTTTTGTGCCATGCCAGCTAGCACTGCCTAAGATATAGGTACGTCACCCCTCTAGCAGGCCTTACCAGCCCTAAGGGAGGGTGCACAATATCCCAGTTGTGGGCATATCTGCAAGAGCAGATATGTCCCCCATAGTATTGGGTCCTTTCTCTTAATATTGTTAGTGCCAGGGAAGCCATAGAGAGTACATGGGCTGGGAACATGACAACTCGAGTTCCACACCACCTTGATTCCAATGTGGGATTTATTATACAATGTACTCAGAGGGCGTCTTAGAGATGCCTCCTGAAAAACGACCAACCTCTGGTGGGTTCCCTGACTGGTAATCACTCGCCTGCCATCACCAGACATATTTCTGGACCCCTGGGGTGGGAGCCTTCACTCCCTGAGCCCAGAAACAAAGCCTTTCCTGGGCGATGTGGTCACACCTCCCCAGGCCAGGAAGAGAAATCTGTGGTAGGGGAGCCTCAAAGGCCTTGCTGCTTTTGTAACGCGACCCCCAGCCTCTCCTGCTATCAGGAGCAGGCCCCCTTCATGGCTCCACTCCTTTTCAGCTGGAACACAGGTGGGAAAAATAAGAACAGCCCAGAAGGTGTGCCCACCTCTGCCTACACCACCCCTCAGGGGGGGAGGCGAAGTGAAGCCCCCTCTTCAGTGCACACCATCTTACAGAGGCTGGCACACTCCAGTCACTGTTGGGGATTGTGCCCACTCGCCCACATGGGGTGAGCACACCAAGTGTGTAGTCACCCTTAGGTCAGTAGCCCATTGGCTGCTACCTCGAGACCCCTAAAACGCCCCCTAAATGTAGTAATTAGGGGGCAGCCCTGAACCCAGAAGGCAGATTCCTGCAACCTACAAAGAAGGACGACGAAAGAATATACCCAGCAGAGGAGACTGCCGAGAATAACTGACTTGGGCCCAGCCCTCTTGGCCTGTCTGCAGTTTCAAGAAATCCTGCGCCAAACATTGCCTTGTCCTGCAGCCAGCGACCTCCAGAACATCTGGGAGGTCTGACTGCCTTCAACAAAGACTGGATCTCCTGTGAAGAGCAGCTCTGTTCAAAAGAATCAAGAAAGAGAGCCTGCTGAGGACAAAAACGCGATGTCTGGAAACCCCACTGCACCCGACGCCTATGGCCCGAGTCTGAATGGCCCATCGGTCCTAGCGCTCCTGAGTCCAAGTCCACTGTGGGTTGACCTCTCCAGGACTCCCCGACGTTACCTGCAGCCTCTGCACAGAGACCCCCCCCAACCGCGAGTGACCCAGTAAGGTGAAATCTGACCTCAAGACACCCCTGCATCCAGCCGCCCTGGAGAAGAGGACCTGAGGTGCACCTACATTCCCAAGCCCTCCATCATACCTGCCCAGCTATTAATTCCTCCCGGAAGACTTCCTGGAATGAGCCTGCAGACGAAATCCAAAACTGGCAACCCCGCATAAAAACAACAGGCCATTAGACGCCAAAACAGCAACCGGCCGCCTCTGTGCCGCTGTGGGTGCACTTTGTGTGCTAACTCGGATCCCCCTTTGCCTGAGCTTAGGTCCAGGAGCTTTTCTCCAACAACCTTGTGGCCTGCTCCTGAGCAGCCACCAACCGGAGGCCCCGACCCCCATTGGATAACATTGGGCCTCCGCACTCTGCACCTGGCCACCTTAGTGCCGCTGAGGGTGTTTTGAGAGTGCATCCTTGACCTTGGGGGAACCCTTGTTCTAACCCCAGAAACTCACCCCTCAAGACCATTTACTTACCTGCAAAACGATAACCCTATTGTCCTCCTTAGGATTGCATTGACTGTTTTCCTCTGAAAAAGTGTGGAGGGTGTTTTGTATGGGAACCTAAAAAACTGTGTTTTGACTAAAACTGTTTTACTTACCTTTTATCTAAGAAATGTCCTAGTGTGAAATCTAAGCATATCACACTGAGTAAGAAAAGTAATCTGAAAAGTAACTTAAGTAATCCTACAGTACCTGCAAAGTAACTGAAATGTAATCTCATCTGTTTCTAAATATTTGATCTACCTGTACACAAAACAAGTACATACAACTGTATTGTTTTTGCAAAGTATTATTTCACTTACCTGCACCAGGTCTGGCGGATCTAGAGATAAAATACAACTCCATAATATTTTTATACAACCAAATTGGTCAGAGTTTAGTCTTTGAGTGTGTGAAATAATTTCTTGCCTGAGTGTGTACAATAAATGCTTAACACTACCCTCTGATGAAGCCTTACTGCTAGCCCACACTATCACAAATAGAGAGGAAGGTATTATCTACTTTAGCCTCTGCCTACCTTTGGGGAGCCACTTGATTCTGTGCACACTATACGTTACTTTGGTATAGTATATACAGAGCCAGCTTCCTACAGCCCCCGTGCTTAACCTAACCCATTAAGCTTGGCCCCTGCAACCAATCAACTTACCTGCAAGTAGTGTAGTTCCAGGCACCCCCTGTCTCTATTGGATAGCATTGGGCCGAACTCCTATTTTAACCTCTGCACCCGGCCGCCCCTGTGCCGCAGGTGGTGCAGTTTTGGTACTCACCTGGCCCTTGCTGACTTTTGGCTCAGAAGACTGAGATTGTAAGTTTAATACTTAACCTGTTTTGACCGCGTTATTGTTTTCTTCTTATGATAACATTGCACTGTGTGAAAACGTTTTTAAATATCGATTTTTCAAAGTGAAAAGTATTTATAATAAAAAAAGTACTTACCTTATTATGAAGACCTGGGTCTGCAATAAAGAACAAACTAAGTATAAATTTCTACCATTGGTCTGGAGCTCCTTCTTGAGTCTTGTGTCCATTATTGATCACTATTGTGCAATAAATGTCTTAAATGTCTGTAATAGGCCTAAGGCTGATCACCCACACTACCACTAATAGTTTAGGTTTTACATTGAGCCTTGTACACTTGAGTATCCCTGGACCCCGGGCACAGTATTACCAACTAGTGGCAATATCATATACAGAGCCAGCTTTCCTACAAATCCTGATAAGGCCTGTGGAAGACAAAGGGCAGGAAGAGGAAAATCTTAACCTTGAACAGCTGAATACACCCAACCTCCGAGAAGAAGAGCAAGAACTGTTATGCGAGGGAGAGGAACAGTATGAGCAGGGACCTTAACAGGGCCTCCAGACAACAGATGCGACTGGAAAGACCTACAAATGGATTGGTAGGAGGAGGGTGTCGACTTCTATCACTCCAGGCCCTCACTTCCTGATGACCTAATGGTGTACAGCATAATCCTTGAGAGGTTGACAGCTAAGTAATGCACCTCGAAGAGGAGCAGACAGAGTAATGTTTTCTGTTGGAGACCAGTATGTCAACCACAGAGGAAGTGCCAGTATCTCTTGAAACTCCCAAGTATCCTCTACCACAGGATGGAAAGTTAGAAAGAACAAGTATCTTGCAACGCAGTGACACCAAGAGTGAAAAAGAAAAAATAACCTTCCTTCCAAGACCCCGCATATTTTAAGGTCACTGTGGTAGCACATGAGCCAGAACGAGAGCTCATGCCCTGATGTCTTCTCATACTCCGCCAGACAAGGAGAGGAAGAATGGAGATGTGGGGCAAAAGTTAGAGAGCACTGCCGCCACCCTTTGGAGGATAGCAAACTCAAATGCGCTACTCAACTGATTTGTTCATCAGCAGTGGGAGTATATCAGGAGCAAATTCAGCACCCCCCCCCCCTGTACAAAAAGTGGGCCAAAGCGGGGGGCGTGGCCAAGATGGCGGGGTGAGCGGACGCTTCCTCCCGTAGCTCCTCCGGCCCGGCCAAGCTTGAGCCCTTTTCTTATGCTTTTCTCCCCCCGCTGAGGCTCGGCGTGGGAGAGGAGCGTGGCGGAGCACCTGGGGCGCACGTTGTTGCCGTTTTGGTTCGGATCGCCTCGGGGAAAGCCCCCAAAAAGTCCGATCGAGTTCGAGGAGCGACGGAGGGCCTGAGAGGCGGAGCGCATCGGAGTGCTGTCCGGGCGCCTCGGCTGGGCCTGGTGCTGAAAGTTGCGATCTGGAGGGAATCTGGCCCGTCGCTCGACGGAGGTTGAAGGAGCCCTGCGGGAGGGGACCCGACGGTGCGGAAGGCTTAGGACGGGTGCTTTGGCACTCGGACTTGTGTCGGCGACACTTCGCACTGCGGGGCCCCTATCCCTTGGCCGAGGTACGGCGGACTCTCTGATGGGGTCGGACCATCTGGGCCCCTGCGTGTGACAGACTGAAGCCGGCGGTGGAACCTATTTGAGTGTTGTGCGTTTTGGGGGCCCCGGTGGGGTCGCCGGGCCTGGTCGTTCTGCCCTGCTCCGCCCTGCCGCCATTTTGTCCCCGAGGGAGCGGTGGTGGTGGCCTTCGCCGGAGCCCTTGCTGTTGGATGTGGGTGACCGCCGCTGCTGCCGGGCTGACTTTTTGGGGGATGTGCTGATGAGGCGCCCCCCACTGTAGCTCCCATTGCTGTCTCGAATGGGCACCCGCGGCTGACGGTGACCGGACTGGACCGCCATTTTGTCACCTGTGACGCAGCGACTCTGCTTGTGGGGGGACACCCACGTCGAGCGCTTGCCAGCTCGCGATGTCTGGAAGAGGCGGCCCGAAGAAGGGGGACCGCACCCTGCCGGACATGCTTGGCAGGGCCCAGCAACTGCGGGCCAGAACACAGCCCTCGCCGGGGTCCTCCCGGGCCTCGGCGGATGTGACTGGGGGGGAGCCACCCGTCACGAGGACCTTTATGGAGGAACTGTTTAGCTCCCTCAGGGAGGACTTCCAGACACTGAAGCGGGAGGTGGCCAGCGAGGTCCGGGAAGTGCGCAGGGAAGTGGAGGGCCTTGGCGAGCGCGTTGAAACGGTGGAAACAGAGGCCCAACACCGAGCGGAGGAGATAGTCCATCTTCAACAGGACGTTCTCCGCCTCCGGGAGCAGTGTGTTGAGCTCCAGGCCCACTCGGAGGACCTTGAGAACAGATCCCGAAGGAACAACATTCGAGTGCGTGGTGTGCCGACTGCGGACGAGGGGTCCGATCTGGGGGGCTACCTGCGGGCCCTGTTCCGAGAGATCCTGGGGGAAGCTGCGGACTTCCCCATTAGCATTGATAGGGCACATAGGGTTGGCCGGCAGCGCCAGTCATCGGCACCTCCACCGGACATTCTGGCCTTCCTGCCCGACTTCCCGCTGAAGGAACGCATCATGGCTGAGGCCCGCAGGAAACAGCCCCTGACTTTCCGGGATCGGCCGGTGGCGCTTTACCAGGACCTCTCCGCCATCACGCTGCAGAAACGCAGGTCCTTTAGGATTGCCACTGACTTTTTGCGCGAACACGAGACGCCGTACTCTTGGGGTCATCCCTTCCGCCTGATCTTCCGGTGGAACGGGGTGCTACACCAGCTACGCTCCTTGCAGGACATTTGTGGTGTCCTGGGGCTTACGGCGGCGGAGGAGGAAGGAGCTACACCGTCGTGGAGGTCCTCGGAGAGACGGAGCCGGCGGAGGTCGACGAGGCGACGCTCAGCGGCCAGCGCGGGGCGTCCTGACTCCCCTACCATCAGGGCGGACATGGCCGACGCTTTGAGGGCGGCGGCCAGGGACTCGGCCGGCTCCACCGGCGTGGCCTTGACGGCCTAACACTCACTCCGGGGGGAGATGCCTTTAGCTTCTTTCAATGCTGGGTACGGGGCGGGGGGGTCGGGGGGGAGCGGATGGAGGTGAGTGGCTGGATGTCCACTTAGTTCTTTTCTACGGACTTGCCCGTTTTGGGGCTTGACTGGGACAATGGGGTGTTTGAGTTTGCGTTTGGCTAGTTGCCTGGGTTGTGTTTTGGGTGGGTGTAGGGGTTGTTCTGGGGTTGGGGAGGTCCCGTCCGATGTTGTCCATGCCCACGCTTGGTCTGTTTTGGCTTGTCCTGCGCGGCTGCCCCGCGCGCCCCACCCGCTGATCCCCTGCCCATTGCACGGCGCTCCCAATCCCCGAGAGGAATGTCGGGCCTAAAGGTAGTGACCCTTAATGTTCAGGGTCTGAATAACCCCGTGAAGCGCAGAGCGATCTTATCTTTGCTGGAGGGGACGCAGGCGGACATTTGCCTTTTGCAGAAGACCCACTTATTGTCCCGGGATTGCCATAGGCTGCGCTCTGCTAAGTTCCCTACCCAGTTCTTCTCCTCGGCAGCGAACAAGACGGCGGGGGTA
This sequence comes from Triturus cristatus, assembly GCF_964204655.1. Classification (NCBI taxonomy): domain Eukaryota; kingdom Metazoa; phylum Chordata; class Amphibia; order Caudata; family Salamandridae; genus Triturus; species Triturus cristatus. The sequence continues at coordinate 1,007,126,862 of NC_140584.1, forward strand.
GCCATTCTTCTAGCGAGCTCCTTTAGGGGGGAGGTTTTGTATAAGTGTGCTGAACAGAAGGGGAGGCTTCTTGCGTATCGCATGCACTTAGGAGGCATAGCGTTTACGGTCGGCTCCGTTTATAGCCCAAACGACCACCAAGAGCGTTTCCTAGACTCCGTGTTGGTGGATGTCACTGCTTCTCCCGACCGCCACATCATTTTGGGGGGAGACCTTAATATTGTCTTCGATTCTGTGATGGACAGATCGGCGCAGCGCTTCCCGCAGACGGGGGAACTGTCCCAGGCTGTGAAGACCCGGATTGCGGAAATGGATTTGCACGATCTTTGGCGCTCCATGCACCCCACGGATAGGGACTACTCTTACTTTTCGCACGCACACCGAACCTACTCACGGCTGGACTACCTTCTGGTGAGTGGACCGATGCGTGCCGCTGCCACGGCGGCGGACATCGGGGTCCTGACCCTGTCTGACCATTCCCCAGTCACCGGCGTTTTCCAGTGGCCGGCGGCCTCCCCCTCTCGGGGGGTGTGGCGCCTCCGGGATACCCTTTTACACAAAAAGTCTGTAGTGCAGCGCATTGGGGAGGTCATACAGGACTACCTAACTCACAATAGCAACACCGACACTTCGCAGGCGACACAGTGGGCGGCATTGAAGGCAGTTCTCCGGGGGGAATTTATCTCTATCTCCGCCGCCGAAAATAGGGAGCGGCAACGGAAGAGGGACGAGCTGACCGTTCAGGTCCGGGAGCTTGAGCAGGTCCACCGCCGCACGGGGGCGCCTAGGGTGTGGAGGCAGTTGAAGGCTGCGAGGAAGCTCCTGTCGGCACTGGATCTTGACAGGGTGGAGTATGCCGCCTTGCGCTTGAAACATGCCTTCTACACTGGGGGGGACAAATGTGGCAAGCTCCTAGCACACCGGCTCCGGGTCACGCAGCAGCGTGGCGTCGTGAAGGAATTGGCGGGCACGGACGGGGGGGTCGTCTCCGGGGACGCAGAGGTAGTGGAATCTTTCCGCGGCTTCTACGAGGCGCTGTACGCTGAGGAGCCCTCCTCGCCACGGGACGCCGAAGGCTATTTGGAGTCGGTGACCCTTCCGGTGCTGGATCCGGCTCAGGCGGACCACTTGGAGCGGGATATCCATGTTGAGGAAGTGATTTCCGCTATCGCGCGGCTGAAGCATGGTAAGGCCCCGGGCCCGGACAGGTACACGTCTTTGTTTTACAAGACTTTTTGCACGGCTGTGGCCCCTGTCCTTACTCGGCTATTTAATTCCTTTTCTGAACCGGGAGCCATCCCACCGGATCTCCTGAGGGCGACGGTCGCGTTAATTCCGAAACCTGGGAAGGACCGGGCCCTCTGCGGCTCGTACCGACCCATCTCGCTCTTAAATGTTGACCTCAAGTTGTATACAGGAATTCTAGCGTCCAGGCTGGGTCCGCACCTCCCCGGATTGGTGGAGGCGGACCAGGCTGGCTTTGTGCCTGGCAGACAGACGGTTGACAATACCAAGCGGGTGGCGCATGTTCTGGAGAAGGCCTCGCGGATCACGGGGGAGCGGATGTTGCTGTCCGTTGATGCGGAGAAAGCCTTCGACAGAGTTCACTGGCCGTATCTCGAGCTGGTTCTCAAGAAATTGGGAATCGGAGATAGGTTCCGCACCATGGTATTCAACTGTTATAAGCGTCCTTCAGCGTCGGTGCGGGTCAACGGGTGTAGCTCCGGTGGATTTGCCATCGAACGCGGCACGAGGCAGAGCTGCCCCCTCTCGCCGCTCTTGTTTGCCCTCTACATGGAGCCGTTTGCTCAGAGGGTTCGCGATAACCCGGACGCTGTTGGGGTCCGGATGGGCCAGTATGTCCACACTGTCAGTCTCTACGCGGACGATGTCCTGCTGACCTTGGACGACCCTAGGAGGTCGCTGCCTGCTTGCCTCCAGGAACTGGACGCCTTTGCCTGTGTGGCCGGCTTCAAAATGAATATGAGCAAGTCGGTGGCGTTAGACGTGTCCCTGGCTGCGGACACCAGGAGGGACCTTCAGCGACTCTTCCCCATGCAGTGGTCCTCGTCCACGGTGCCCTACCTGGGGATTCTGCTGGCGCCCACATTACCGGAGATGGTTACGGCCAATTATGCCTCCCTCAGCAGGAAGATCAAGGAGCAGCTTGGTCGCTGGAGCAAGGGCCTACTGTCCTGGCTGGGGCGAATCGCGGCGGTTAAGATGACGGTGTTGCCCCAGATACTGTATCTTTTCCGGGCCCTCCCTCTCCAGCCCCCGGTGGGCTGGATACGACAAATGCAGGCTGACATCTCCCGCTTTGTCTGGCAGGGCCGCAAGCCACGAATGAAGAGGGTCCTCTCCACGCTTGCTCCGGAGGCGGGGGGTCTCGGTATTCCGGACCTCCGTAAGTACTTTCAGGCGGCACAGCTGCGATATCTGGTGGAGTGGAGCAGGTGGGAGTCCGACAAACACTGGCTCTTTCAGGACCAGGCAGTGGCGGGCCGCACCTTACAAGAGGTTCCATTCTTGCGCCGCGCGCACCGCCCACCTAACCTTTACGCTTCCTTTGTTACGCGGGTCCCCCTGCGGGTGTGGGACGCAGCCTGTGAAGCTCGGGGCCTCACCACCTTCCCTTCGCCGTTCACACCCATAGTGGGCAACCCGGACTTCTCCCCAGGGACGGAGCCGGGGGTTTTCTCCCATTGGGTGCAGGCGGGCTGCAGGGCGCTCTTCCAGATCTACGGCCCGGAGGGAGTGATTCCGTTTCAGCAACTTCGCCAGGAGTTCGGCCTGACGGAGCTGGACAGATTGCGCTATATGCAGGTTCGGCATTGGGCCCTCCAGCCCCAGGTGCGTGACACAGCGGCTCGTCAAATTACACCGTATGAGAGGTGGCTGGTTACCCGGACCTCCGACGCTAAGCTAATTACCGACCTGTACAAGCACCTACAACCCCCGCCGTCTCACTATTACAACCCGGGGAGGGAGCGCTGGCACAGGGAATTGGGTAGAACACTCAGCCACAAGGAATGGGACAAAATTGCGTATCGGGCGCGGCACTCTGCATATCACACGGGCCTTACGGAGACCTTTACTAAGGTGTCCACTTATTGGTACTACACCCCGGAGAGACTGTATGAAATGCATAAACACACTGACAAGGGGTGCTGGCGGGGCTGCGGGCAGGAGGGTAACCTCTCACACATTCTTTGGGATTGCCCCGTGCTGACCGCTTACTGGAAGGAAGTTTTGGACGAGGTGGATAAGCACTTTGGGATAGAGCTGCCGCGCTTCCCGGCGTATGTCCTGCTGGGCCTCCCCAATGACCTAATGTACCCACTGAAGTCCCGCAGGGGTAGGCAGATCGCGATTGCGCTGAGGTCTGCGGTCCAGAACATCCTTATCCACTGGCGCACCACCACTGTCCCCTCCATCACGGGTTGGTTGCATAGGCTTTGGCATGTGCTGGGAATGGAGAAGCTGTCGCCCACGGTGGCGGGGGAGATAGACCAATTTGAAGAGCTGTGGCAACCCTTTCTAGCGCTGCTGTCCACTGAATTCCGGGAGCTCACCTGCCCGAGGTATCTTAGGCTTCTCAGGTTGACGCCGCCGGTGATCCCGGCGGACTAGTTCACATGTGAGACGGGGGCCTCCGGGGGGGGGGGGGGTGCGGGGCTTCTTGGTGAGGATTAATCTGGCGCGGGACCATAGGACGGGGGGGGGGTGGGGTGTTGTTTTTTTTCTTTACATGGGGGATGGGGGGGGTGGATGGTGCTTTGTTGAGTTGCTGCTGGCTTTCATTGCTTAGATTTGGGGTGTTGGATATGCACGCAGGGATTCCACAGATTGCATTTCTAGCCTTTCATTTACTGTGTTTTTCCCCTGGCCCACCGAGCTATCCATCGCCAACCCTCTTGAGTTGCACCCTTTTTCTTTGATTGTATTCTATGTATCCTAACCTCCTATCCCCCTCCCCCATGGTTTGTTTTGTTTCAATAAAAATGTTTTAAACATAAAAAGTGGGCCAAAGCAATCATTCAAGAAGAAAGAGTTGTTAAAATTGTCATTGGATGTAGCTGATACAGCTAGCAGACAGATCTATACAGACACCGCCCTCAGAAGACAAGCCTGGCTGCTAGTATCAGGATTTAAGCAGGGAGATTCAGTCGTCGGTCATAAATATACCCATCTCTGCCTCAGCAGTAGACCACATGCTTCAGCAAATAAAAATGGACAATGAGACGGCAAAAACCATGGGCCCCTTTCAGTTTGAGGTCTATCATGAAAGAATAAGGAAAGCAATGGGAGAATGAGGCTTCCAACCTAGCCCACAACCCCACAAGCAGTATTCACAAAGAAACAGGTGGGCAAACAATGGCCCTTCAATGGTAGCTCCCTGCATCGCTACAACGGCCCTTTCAAGGCAGAGCCATGGGGATAGGCCATACTCCTAAAGGGTCAGGGCTCATGACCAAGTAATTTTCCGTCAAAGGCCTAAAGCATTCAACACCAGTAGGGGGAGGAATAGGAGGATAGGAGATATGTAGATATTAAACATCATAAGACATAGGCGCTGTAATGAATCTTACAGTGGCCAGCAACCAGGAGCTCAAGACTGAGAACTTGTACCAAAAAAGAACTAGTTCACTTGCAGCAAGAAAAGCTCCTCCTCCACAAGCAAGCAATAGCAAAACCGTGTACTCAGTCTATTTTTAGTACCAGAACCAGGCCAGACACCAAGACCTATTCTAGACCGCCAGTTTCTGAATAGACTGATAAAGTCCCAGAAATGTAACATGACACAGTAGGAGGTCATCACACGACTAAGAACACAGAAGTAGGCAAGCCTTTCAAACAATCGACTCCCTCTGTGACCATTGCTACATAAGTGTCACTCACCTGTTGGCGAGCTTACATGGGATACATGGGCATCAGGGGACTATAGAACCCTAGGCAGGCAGTAAAGCACATCAATGTGTTAGAAATAAAGACAGTTTTCCTGGCACTGAAAGCCTTTCAGGCACATATCAAGGCAAAGCAATACAGACACAACTACAATGATCTACCTTAAAAACAGGGATTGACAAGGTCACACGTTTGGTCCACATTTGCCCAGAACATTTGGAAATGGGCTATCAACAGACACACAGTTCTTAATGGCCATAAAGGCCATACACCTGCCAAGTGTACAAAACGTAGAGGCAGACAGCCTAAACAGGCAAACAAGCCCCTCACAAGAATGGGAGTTAAACCATCAGATAATAGAAATGGGCTTCGAGAAATAGACCTATTTGCAACCCATGAAAAAAATGAATCCCAAAACTTTGTGTCCAGGTACCCACATAATCTGTCCCAGGGGGGTAGGGGGATATCCTATCGATAGACATGTCAGGGGAATTTACCTATGATTTTCCCCCAGTACCGCTGGTACCGTGAGAAGCAAACAAGTGCAGATAGTCACTCATGACACTGATGTTAATAGCACTACAATGCGCAGGACAAACATGGTTTTCAGATCTGGTGGAGATGGCTGAGGGTCATTAGATACCTAACTCACTTGCTAGATGAAAATCTCACCTACACATCACTGAAGGTCCGCCTAACAGTCATAGTGTCGTAGACCAGGAGACATATAGGGAAAACGTTCTTCAATACACTATTCATCAAGAGATTCCTATAATGAGCAAAGAGGATAGACTACCAAGTTTGGCACCTGTACCGATGTGGAATCTAAATGTAGTGCTCGCGCTGCTAAGGGGTTTTTGGGCGTACGTCTGACATCACACGACGATACACTAAATGCTGGTTGACAACATCCAGAGAGAGAAATAAAAAGGGACAAGAGAAGTTTACGTTTCCAGTCCCCACTACCAGTTAGTAGAGTAATGCACAGCATGTCAATCCAGAAAAATCTTCAAGCAACAAAACTGCTCCTACAGGTAAGTATCAATTGTAATCCAGCTGCAAGTGTAAGAAGCAATTATCAGCCATTTAGAAAAGCTCATAGTATGATTACGATATTATGGGGTTTAGTTAGGGGAGCATTAGGCAGTTTTGGTAGAAAAGGCTATTTTCCTTTTCTGAAGCTGTCGAGTGAAGGCACATTTATCACATGGAGGTGGAGGTTATTCCAGAGGATGGCAGTGTAGCAGAAACCTTGTAAAGAGGTGCGGCGAGATGTACACCTTGGTTGTCTTGTTTACTAATTTTGATAGCTTTGAATATGGTGCAGTAAATTGAACTTAATGAGACTCTGAACAGGAAGTCAGGGCGGTTTTGGAAGGAAGCGATGTACTCCTATTTGCTTGAATCTATAATTAGCCAAGTCATAATGTGGCAGGAAACCTTTTGGCAGGGTAGACTTTGGAAGCTAGGGAGGAAGGTGTTGCTCTTATCGACATATGAAATGGAAGAGCTAGTATGAGATAGGGCTTCACCTGGCCAATGAGGAACAGCTGACTACGATTTAGCTTTGGTAAAGAGGGTTGGGGAGAATTGTTGTAGATTCTTCATACTCAAACAGTATTCAGTAGGAGGCTGGAGGCTCATGGTGATGATGACAATGAGCTCAGTTTTGATAGGGATAAGCCTTAGCTGTACAGCAGACTATCATGGCTGGATGAGGTCTATGTAGTATATTACGAGGTGAACGTTGGTGGCCAACAGCACCTTCATATAATTATGTGGCATCTTCATACTGGTGAAGAGTTATGTTTTATTTAGCTAGTGGGACTCCTGTGAGTTATATGTAGATTGGATGTCATTGCATCAAGAATGTATCTTTATGGGACAGTAGGTGATATGGCTGAGTATCTAGTTGCTTCATCATCTCTGGTCTAGAATCAAGATGAACCAACTGAGAATTGTTTGAGGGATATTCATGAGGGCCAACAGAGTATTAGGGAGGACTTGGAGATTGGAGTCTAACAGTGTCAAAGAACTTTAAATGCAGGGGTCTCCCTTATTTGGGATCTTCAGGGCATTGATTTCTTGTGTAGCCACAGTCTTGATGCAGCAGGGCTGAAAGCCTCATTGATTCACCTGGAAGACATTGTGAGAGTCAATGTGGTCTTTGAGTTTCAGTGTAATAGCTTTTTCTAGGACTTTGGTAAGGCAGGGAGGTGGATAAGACTATCTGTTCAGAGGCTGGGAGGATGGGAAGAAGCTGTTGTGCAGTGAGAGGTGCTAATGATATCTAAGTGTGTCTTCACCAAGCACATGGTATTTTGTATCACGGGATGTGTTTCTAGATTTTAACCCCTTGATTCTATTTATTTTTTGTATTTATTAGCGTTCGAAAACAAACCGCTCAAAAAGCATTAAGGGAAAAGGTACAGCAATATTCAAACAGTTATGTTGGAGTTACATACTAGTAGCACAGCACTGCAAGGATACATATCAGCTGGTGTTCATGGTGGCCTTATGTTGTGATCTCTTGTTTAAGGGCAGTATTAAGTGGTGCCTTACATTATGAGGCCGCTGTGTCTGTAAGATTTGTGGGAGAGTGCCAGGCTAGTAAGTGTCGCCTCCGGTCCCTGCGCCTCCATAAGCAAGAGATTCAGCTAACCCCTTGATACTTAATTTACTTGATCATTTCTCAAATTTCTGCACAGGCTTTGTATTAATTTTCGAGGGACACTTGCCTTGCTCTTTGTGGTTAATGCCCCTTACGGATATTTATGCCACAAGGGCATACTGTTTACACTTTTCTCATGTTGTATATATAGTTCAATAGTACATTCAATGAGTTATGGAACACAAGGATTTGCTGGAGAGTTTTGTACATTTAGCAAAGAGGAGCAGCAGTTGGTCATGTATTTTAGTCAAAAGCCATTGTAGATAACTTAAAGGAGCGCTTGCCCATAAGAATGTTGTTCTGTAAGAAATTATTTTTTAATATAATTGTATGTGCACCTTCATACCATATGTTTGTTGCATTATGAGAAGTGATTGTATATGGTTGATACTTAAAAGATACAAGTATGGCAAAATATGTGCACATGTATTGACTACCGCCAAAAGTGTTTTAAAAGTAGTAAGAATTAGATTTTGTTGTTGGCATATAGAATCCTAATCCCATCTGCTTATCACAGGTGAAAATATCTGACTCCAGTCATCGTAATGGCCACAGCAAGACCATGCCAACAGCGTCATCAAAGGTAAGAACTTATTATATTACTTTGAGCCTGGTTCTAGAGGGTTATGGACATGTGCTAGGGCTGTCTATCTAGTGTGACAACACACATATTAGGGTAGTGTTTGCAAATAAACAATGCATTCCCAGGGACATTGTAAGGATTTTTGGGGGCCAGGTGGAAAAATATTTTTTGTGGCCCCTGTTCGGGGCAGCTTTAAATTTGAGATCAAATTGTAGCTTTTTCACGCCCTCTTTGGCCAGTTGGTGACACTGCACAGACATACTGGTCCAAGTTCTAAATGTGTTTCTATCTAATAATCAGGGACAGTGATGAGTGTTTTCAACATTGTATTATTGCAACAGTTCCCTAGTATTAATGCAAATATTCTCTGATACCGAGGTACTCTTTTGATCTAAAAGGAACATTTTTATGGATGTTGCAGGGTGTTGAAAAACAAACAACATTTCTGTTCAAAATATCTGTAATGACCTCCCACACATCACTCATATTAAAAACACATTAAAGGAAAATAGCATTTATAACAATCTATGTTTAAGAGTCATTCAAGGTCATCAGAGCAGGACTGTACGAAGAACAGAGCCAGATCTCTCAGCGGGCCCCCTGATAGTCTGGGGCCCTGGGCCAAAGCCCACTTTGCCCATGCCTTAAAACGTCTCTGTGCATTCCTAGTGTCACATTGTGGAATATTAAGGCCAGGACACTTCTTGGGGACATAGTGTCACATACGGCAATGTCATTTTCTTTAGTTATTACACTGGGTAGTGTAAGCATGTGTCATAACATGTCTCAGTTGTGTTTTATTAATTTCCAGTTTGGCTAAACCCATCGTTGGGCTTTTTCCATTTTTGGCGGGACATAACTTAGGTTGATTTGAGTCCGAAAAGCCTTTCAGATTCACAGACTGAGTTTTGTGATCCATTCTGAATCGCAGTTAGGAGGATGCCTCAAATGGCCGGCTCTCCTAATTGCAATTTGCAGTTGGATATGTGAACGGCTTGTGACCACAATTGCAGTTGCCATTCCTCAAAGAAGTTGATAATCCATTCCCAAAGTGGAAGCCGATCCAGTTGGATAGCTTCTGCCTTAGGAACTCAGTTGAGTAGCCTTGTGGAAAGCTAAACTGGTAACAGAGTGCCTTCAAGGGATTCTTTACATTTATACATATGACAAATGCGTTGTGTATAAACTTTGGATACAAATATTTTGAAAGTAACCTCATTTACAGCTATATCTCGAATTTAGATTGAATAACTGTAGATTGTACAACTAAGTTGCTTTGAAAAGAATCCCTTGAAGGCACTCTGTTACCAGTTTATCTGAATTTACCCGAGCCCTCAAGGGTACATTGGGTTGTCCACTTTATATACTACTACTTGTGGAAAGCTGGCAGTGGTCTTTTATGAGTTACCAAATAGAAAACTTTCTTCTTCTTTTTTCCATGTACAACAACTTGCAATTTACTTTGAGTTGTATTCTCTGGCTTCCTAAGTGTGTTGTATCTAAGACAACTCTCATTGCATTTATTTATGTTACAGAGTATGCAATTCAGGAACCATTCAAAGAGCAGAACAAGCAGCAGCTACTATGGTTGATAGCGAGTGTAGACGAAATTGTGTTTGTGGGAACTAATGCTGCATGAAGCCCTCTTTAATGTGGAGTCATCCTCACCTATTAAAAACTGTCCATGTGCCAAACTTGTATTTTGAGTTTTCATTGAGAACGTACTAAGAATAGCGCAGATTGTATAATCTTGAACGCAAATATTGTGGGTATGCCAGTTGCATTAGGGCAGTCTTTGGAGAAAACTATTTGGCTGTTGTTCAGAATGTAAGTCTACATGTTGGCACATCAGAGCTGAGAAAGACGGTTATGGTCCATGGGGACTGATCCATGCCACATTCTCAGGCGAGCCTCTATATAGGTGACTTTTACTTAGATTCATTTTATGTCAAATATATTATTGGTATCTAATGAATATCTAGAAGGATCTGACCCTCTTGGATATACATTAAACACCCTTGTTCTAAATGACAGTGTTTACACCTGAGGTACTAGGTGTGCCTTTCAAGGAATGTTGAATGAACAGTTAACACTTCAAAAACCACCCATCCAAGTCAAATCATCAGTCATTTGCCATTATAAATTAGTTTATGACCAACAGAAGGAAGGAAGGAAGTTCAGTAGTTCCCACGGTAGGGATTTTGGAGGAGGGGGTGGGGGGGGGTCAAGGAATATAAATACATGTATATTATCCCCCATACCCCGAGTCTGCAATTTGGTGGAGAAGTTGCTTGAGCCCCTTTGTAGAATAGAGACAAAACTCCAAGAGCCAAAGAAATTCACCTCACTTGGTGTGATACATACCATGGCAGTGTTTGACTTTCACCTCTCAAGGCCACTCTGCACCTAGGTCCAACCTGTTTCGGTTTGCAAGGTTTTAGGCTGATTAGTTAAAGGAAGATGGGGATGTTGGTGCCCAGATCATCACTCAAACCCCATTAACAACTTTTTCTCACTGACATGCGTTAAAAGAACTGAAGAAATGTTAATTATCAATAAGAGGCAGATTGAGTGCCTTTTGCTTTAAGCTTAAATGTTGAATGGGTTTTAAGTATTTAATACAAATGTTGTACATCACACATAAAAGAGCAGTTGGGTTTCTGCAGTGGTAATTGAATCAGCAATATGGCAGCAATGATCTGCAAAGAGAGGGAGGCTTTTTCATGACAAAACACTTGACGTTTACTGAAATGGAGAATAAGGACAACAAATTATGACCCCGATCATCCCAACTGTTATGGAAATACACGGTTCCCTTGTATATTTTACGTTCTGTCGCCTCATTTACAAATCCACTTTACACCAAAAGACAATCCCACGTGCCCAAAAACAATGTCATCTCAGGTTGTTGATCCCTCATAGGTAAGGGGGAAGCCTTGTCCAAAACTTTAATCTCTTCCTTTCCTCCTGCAGCGAAGAAACAATACTTAAGCACACTCTTAGACTCTAAAACACCGCCTCTCTCCTTTCAACGGTTCATTATAGAATCAGGAAGAAAACTAAAACCACTCCTTCTGTCAACACTTGACTCTACTCGCCAGCCTATTGATAGTACCATGTATCTCAAACAATTTTCAACAACCCTGAGATGTACCTCTTGGATTCACCCCCTTGCCCCCAATTGTTTCAGTCTCAAATAGATCTATTGCCTCAGTTCCCTAATAACCAGATTCTATGTACCCCCACCCACTTGCATACATGCAGTGCTATGCAGCCCTTTGAGATTAGGTTTGTTCTTCACAAATACCCTTAATAAATAACTTGGGGGAGGTGGGAAGTACCTCTAACTGGCACCCAGTGCTGGAGTCATCAGTGTTTGCCATTATAAGGGCAAGTTCACCTCTGCAAATACCATGCATTTGCACCTACATTGCTAAGATTCTGTCATGTTCCGGTGAATGGAATCCTCAATCTTATCCCTTCCTGGCGAACTAGAGAAGAAAGCACTGTTTTGGGAAACGCCACCACAAATAGTTGTGAGTTTGGCTCTGAAACCCATAAATACAAATAATATCACTGTTCTAAGTGAGGCGGAACCTTTTTCAGTGGATTTCATGTTTTTTTATGGGTCATAGTCTTTTAACGCTTTAATAGCATGGACATTTATTGTGAAGTTTTTGAGTCCTCCTAACAAACCTTTCAGGCCACAGCAGCTTCATTTATTACTTTACATTTGTCGCTCTTTTTTATTTTTTTATTTTATTTTAACATTTTGACAGAGGGTACAATATGTTTAAGAGTCATATACAAGAAGAGAGATACGAGAGATAAAAAGAGAAATAATCATAACAAGCACTATAGCATTATAAGCTACATTTTCAATAAAATTAAATATAGGTCCTGCAACACAAATAATAATTAAAAAATTGTCTATAGTTACACATAAATCATAATAACCGCCATTTTTACTCGAAGAATTGCCATATTCGACCAAAGTTATGCAGTGTACTTATAGATCTTGTTTTAGCTGGTGCTCGTTCTCGTTCATAAATATCTTTCATAAATATCAGCCAATCAAAGAAAGTAGGATGATTCGTCAAGATCCACTCTCTCGAAATGCAATAACGAGCAGCTACTAACACAATAGATAAAAAACTCCTGATGGCAAGATTCTCACACACCTTTAACCCCGACATTATCTCTTTTGTAGTAAAGGATAAGCTGAATCCTACACATTGACCAACATATTGTATGACCTTTTCCAAAAAGTCCCGTAACATAGAGCAGATATAAAACATATGAAGAATATCAGCACCCCTTTGATCACACTTAGGACAGCATGTCTTATTAACCCCACCTCGAAGAGATCCCTTCGCTGGTAGTCGCCATTTATAGATCTTCTCAGGAGTATAATATAGCATACAGATAGTGCGAAATTGCTGCAACGTTATATTGACAGAATGTATGGAGTTATTTAAAGTCTCAAAAGCCAGCACAATCTCAGAGACATCCGTATCTATACCAAGTACTCGACTCCATTTATTCGCTATATAACCAGTATCCGTACTTCTCAGATGACAAAGATGTAAATACGTATTGCTTATTCTAGCTTTATGTGCGGGAATAAGCAGGTACGTTATAAATTCATGAGAGTGTGGTAGTTGCGACAGTTGCTGTTTCAAAAAGTAGTTTCTAATTTGCAGAAATTTAAAAAAGGCCTGATGCGGAAGACCAAAAGAAGATCGTAAACATGCAAAAGGAGAGAAACCTGTATGATCATACAGCTGGCCTAATCTCTCAATTCCAAATCCTCCCCAACTACCAGCAGCCGAATCATGAAATATAATCGGAAGAGATGGATTGTTCCATAATTTAAGTTGGTCGTGTTTTATCAAATTTTTATAAGTAAGGGAAAAGTAATCGAGGATTTCACGCCATATACAAACCATGTCCATAATGGTCTTAAACCGCACTCTCTTGTAATAGTTGGGGTCGTTAATCCTATACAAAAATGTATTGCTATCAGTGCCAAGTGCAAGGATGAGACCGAAATAAGGCTGTTTATCCGTTAAAAGACTTTGTAAGCGCCCTGTAAATGCTGCCCAAAAGTAAAGTTTGAAGTCCAAATGTTGCAGGCCTCCAAATTTTTAAAGAAGTGTAAGAAAGCGTATCGCCCGGCGCGCCTCTTTGTAGCCCCAGAAAAAGCTGCTAATCACACCTTCAAGTTTTTTAAAGAAGTAGTTTGGGACACGTATAGGAATAGCCCGAAATAAGTATAAGAATTTTGGCAAGATTATCATTTTAATTATGTTACTTCTACCCATAATAGTAACTGGGAGGTTATTCCAGGTCTTTAGTTTTTTTTACACCGATTGAAGTAGTGTTTCATAATTCAATCACCATATTTGTTCCACGGCAGCAGATATCTGAACCCCCAAATATGTTACCACAGTGCAGCTCCCGATTATAGGTGTTGTCGACTCAATATTATGCAAGATTTGGGTTTCATTTGCATTTAATTTATATCCAGAAAAGGACCCGAAGCTTTTCACTTCCTCCTTTATTATGCTCAATGCTGTTCTTGGATTGGGTGTAAAAGCCGCAATATTGTCTGCGTTCGCATTCTGTGTCTAAATGGGGTGATATATTCTTGTTCCACGCTGTATTCAAAATGGAGCAGAATGCAAGTTAGCATATATAAGTTGAGCCTGTGGGTTAATATAGAGCGCGCGGATCCATTTCAGGAACCGACTAAGCAGAGCATTACTAATCAGTATCCTCCATAAAGCATCCCATACCACCCGGTCAAATGCTTTTTTAGCATCCAACAGGATCATCCTAAATTGCAGGATGTCTGTTTAGCAATATCAAAAGCAGTTATAGCTGTATTAACATGCGCAGTGGTATCTCTACCAGTGATGAATTCATGTTGATGTTCAGATACTAAGCTAGACATATATGGTAAAAGGCGATTAGCCAGCACTTTAGAAAAGATTTTTGCATCTGCATTGATGAGTGGTATAGGTCGATAAGACCCACATTCATCCGCTGCCTTTCCTTTTTTAAGGAAAAAAGCAATATTAGGTAAGTTCCAAGACCTAGGTATTTCCATACGTACCACAATCTGCTGCATGACCAACCAAAGTAGAGGGAGAATAATAGCTTTAAAAGTTTTACAAAATTCAATTGGTATTGCATCATCTCCAGCGGCTTTACCTGATGGCAGCGCAGCTATTGCAGATAGAATTTCCTCTTCAGTTATGTCTTGTTCAAGGTATTCTGCAGCCTTCAAATTAAGAGAGCGAGGGTTCCCTAATTGTAGATATTCTTCCACCTGTGTTAGATCAGGAACATCAGACTGAGTATATAGCTCCATGTAAAATTTAGTAAATTGTTCCAAAATGGGACCAGTAGAAGTATGTAGCTGGCCATTTTTACCCTTAATTGAATCAATACGTGTCTTAGCTTTTTTGTCAGCAATCTGATAAGCTAATAACCTCCCGACTTGCTCTCCATATTCATATTGATTAATGCGAATTTTATTATAAGCAGCTGCACTCTTTTCTTAAAGTTGCCTAGCTAAAGATATCCGTGTATTTATTAAAGCAGTATATATTTCCTCACTGTTTGAACCATTAAACCTAAGCTCCTCCGCATGCGCGAACTCAATTTTTTTTAATGTTTCACATGCTTCCTTCAAGCTATTTTGTAAGATCTTATTGGAATGATATATATACTGCTGGGTAGTACCACGTATGTAAGCTTTCATTTTATCCCATATAATACACGGAGAAGCAGTATCCATATTATACTGTAAAACTCCTTGAGAGCCCCTTCAGTATGTAAAATATATTGAGAATCAGACTGCAAATATCTAGGAAATGAAAATTTCCGACTGCTCTTATCCTGGGGTGACAGTTGGAAGCAGACCCATAGCGGATTGTGGTCGGATGTTATCCGCGGACAAACCTCCATTTGTGAAGTTGACAAAATGTTGTTTCTCACAAAAACTAAGTCTATTCTTGAATAATGCCTATGAGGTCCGGAATAATACGTGTAGTCTGGTATTGTTGGACGTAGTGTCCACCATAAATCTGATAGCCCGTGAACTCCTGCCAATTCCCAGATTGATTTGCGAACCTTACTCATTTGCGGGAAAGCAGATCTATTTGTTGAATCTATAACATAATTGAATGTGCAATTAAAATCCCCCATGATAATTATATCTCCCTGCCACCCAAGCAGCTCCTGCAATAATCTAGTAAAAATGGTAGGATCATCCGTATTTGGTCTATATAATGCTCAACGAACCAATTCTTTGTTGTAAATTTCAAGCTGCACAATGACTCATCTGCCACCTAGGTCAGAAGTTTTTTTTAATTTTCTTGCAAACCAAGCCTTTATCTTTAAGTATAGCTACCCTTCTAATAGCTGCCCCCTGTGAGTTACACTTCATCATCTCAAAATCTAGCTGTTTGAACAAACCTCTGTCCTTATAAGCTAAGTGTGTTTCTACCACAATTACTAGATGTGGTTAATGTATCTTAAGCTCTTCTCTAACCAGATGTCTCTTAGTAGAAGAATTTAACCCAGCCGCGTTCCAGCTGATACATCTAACTATCCCCATAATAAAACATGTAATAATTCGGGTGCATACCTAATTTAGTTTGCCCAACAATTCTGTCCCTCCAAAAGAGATTAAAAAGCCAAAAATGTTGAAGTATAGTAGTGATGAGCATACTCTCAATCCTCTGTCTCCTTAGATTGTCAAATCTTATCTTTTGTACTCACTTTTAAATTAATGCGTACCCCCTGTTTTTTACAGCCGCAGCACCAATACCCTTCTAGCTTCCACCCATCGGTCATTTAAAGTTTCCACTTCAACCCCCCCCCCCCCCGAATCAGACCTGATCCCCACCTAACCCCCCCAGTAGTGAAGAAAAGGAATCACCCCCTGCTACCCTGCTGTCGATCTAAGACAGCGAACAAAAGAGAGGCAGAGCCCTCCGAGAGTCTCCTAACTTAATTTGTGATTATAAGGCAATTTAAGTATGCCGTTAGAAAGATACACAAAAAGTACACAATGAGTTAATTAGCACCCAACATATCATAGCCTATAAGCAATATACAAAGCATCCCAACTTTAAGCTGCTTAAATCTGCTTGAGTCTTTATATGCAAGCTTCTATTTAAAGCACTGTTGCGCTTTGAGAAGCGCCGACTTAGCCTCCTGATCAGAGTGAAAAAACTGTGAGCCGCCATTCCTGACGACCTTCAATCGGGCAGGCTCTTGCAGATAAACCAAAAAGCGCCAAGAGCTTTCCAAGGATCGATAAGCTGTCGCATCCTCCATTGCTTATCCATTGTGCTTTTGCATAAATCAGATCTTACAGTGATGGAGAACGATTCAACTGTCACAGAAGTAGTAGGCCGAGCTTTGATGGCAATAGCTTGACGCAGTAGAAAATTACTTACAAAAATCAGAATAGGTCTAGGTTGATGAGAATTAGACTGCTCTGTTTGATTATAGAAGATTGGCAGCCTATGAGCTCGCTGAATTTGGGAATCCCAATCCCAGTCAGCCAAATCTGGGAAAGCTTTCTGGAATAGTTGAACCATAAATGCTTGCGGATCCAAGCCTTCTCTTTCTTCCGGGACCCCAAATATTTTCAAGTTATTCTGACGCTGCCGGTTCTCAAGATCTGCAGCCTTTTCTTGAAGCACATTTAGCTGAGTATCATACTCATGTAGTAGGTTAGTAGAATGTGTCACTGCCTCCTCATTATCAGACAGTCTTTGCTGTAATTTGGTCATCTCAGTTGTAAGTTCCGCGACTTTGCCAGTTACTGCATCCAGTGTTTGCTGAATAGTAACATTATCTGTTCTAAGCTGGTTATAATACTCCTGTGCTTTCGCCCTTTGTGCGGTTAATGCTTGCATAATTTAAACTAAAGAGGGTTCTGGGGCTAATGCTTCTTCTGATGTGTTTGCGACTACTGATGCATTCGCTTGTCCAATTATCTCTTTTGCCGACCGTGTTAAGTCAACAAGTTGATGACCCCCACTGGGATTGGCAGTTTTTGGTGAGCTCTCTTGACATAGACTGAGAGAAAAAGTTATTCTGGCCGCCACCAGAAGCCCGATTTTGCCCAGATAGCCGTGATACAATCACTTTTACTTCCCCCTTCGAAGCCACCCATTTACGTAGCGTACTATCCTGACTTTTAGCTTTAGCTTTTAAATGAGTAGTTGTCGACATGGCACTTTGCTTTTGAGTTGTCTTACTAATACTATTTGGTTCGACGGCTTTCTGCACACATCACCCCGCATCATTTTGTTTTGGTTCCTTCCATTCAAGCAACATATTCATAGTTGCATCCGGGACACACTCTGAACCTACATCTACGTTCATTTGGTAGTGGATGGTTCTCTGTTAAAGTCCCTGGATTCCCAAATGATGAAGCGAGCCACTTCCAGTGGGTGATGGGAATCTTCTATGCACACATAGATCTTTAACGCATACACATATCTAGTGTGATAACTTTTGTGTCAACATTCAGACTTGTTGGAGTATTTGTAGTGTAAACACCCTCAAGGTCACTTGATTTTTACAGACTCACAGTTCTCTGTTTTTGCTATGTTGATCTGGGGATTATACACTGTTTGAGTCTTTAACCCCTTGGCTGCGGCGGGAATTCCGCCGCAGCGCTGGGGGGGTTTGGGGGCAGCGCGGTGGCGCTGTGCTCATGACGGAGCCACTCCGTCATGAGCCACGGTTGAGCTGTGCTCATGACGGGGTGGTTCCGTCATGACTCCGCCCACTGCGCTAATCGCCCGCACAGGCGGGGAATCAGCGCAGCGTGGGAGGAGCAACGGCCAACGGCCGCAGCATGACGGAACCACTCCGTCATGAGCACACGGCACCCATGGCTCATGACGGAGTGGTTCCGTCATGAGCGCTGAAGGGGTTAAACCTTATCCCCTAGACCCCCACTCTATCTTGAGATATTGTTTTACTGGACTGTCTATAGTGCCATGTGGTGCAGTAAGCGCTGATGCTGGGGTAACTGTGGGCTCTCCTGCTAGGATGCCAGAGGAGGGTTTGATAACTTGCATCCAACTGCGGCTGGGTCACTGCTGGATCAGCCGTCGAGGTTGATGAATATTGTTACCCGTACTAGCTTGGGGAGAGCTGGAAAGATGGCTTACGCTCTGAGAGTAGGTCTTTGGCGGTGCTGGTAAATCCCGAAATGGCATCATCCCCACCGGGTTAAATATGATTGTTGGAGTCTGTGCAACTGAACGCTCAGGAAATGGTGGGAGCCCATGCAGTGGGAGACATTGAACAGTATGGCGGAAACACTGAGCCTCAGATTACTGTTGGAGATGTGCCATCTCATTTTTCACCATCAAGGGATCTTAATGGTTTAGGTGGCCATTCATTTGATGAAGATAGTGGCTCTATATCCGGCACTGACCTGACCTGATAGGACCCTGAGGCGGAAGCCGGGGTTTTCTTCTGTCTAAACTGCTTTTATTCCTTGTGACTGCACACTTGTTTTCTGTGTTTTTTTTTTTTTTTTAAAACTGCACATTGTTTAGAGAGCGAGCGCCTGAAAGGGAAGATCAATATCCCTTTTCAGCGTTAAGCTCCCACGTGACTTGGGGCCACGCCCATCGCTTTTAGCCTCGCCCACCCAGGAAGTACAAAATGCCGGGCTGAGCAAGCAGCCGGTGCTGACCTGATAGGACCCTGAGGCGGAAGCCGGGGTTTTCTTCTGTCTAAACTGCTTTTATTCCTTGTGACTGCACACTTGTTTTCTGTGTTTTTTTTTTTTTTTAAACTGCACATTGTTTAGAGAGCGAGCGCCTGAAAGGGAAGATCAATATCCCTTTTCAGCGTTAAGCTCCCACGTGACTTGGGGCCACGCCCATCGCTTTTAGCCTCGCCCACCCAGGAAGTACAAAATGCCGGGCTGAGCAAGCAGCCGGTGCTGACCTGATAGGACCCTGAGGCGGAAGCCGGGGTTTTCTTCTGTCTAAACTGCTTTTATTCCTTGTGACTGCACACTTGTTTTCTGTGTTTTTTTTTTAAAACTGCACATTGTTTAGAGAGCGAGCGCCTGAAAGGGAAGATCAATATCCCTTTTCAGCGTTAAGCTCCCACGTGACTTGGGGCCACGCCCATCGCTTTTAGCCACGCCCACTCCTCCTCCACCTCATTACCATGCACACAACTCGACAGCGCAGCGGTCGAGCGCAGCGGGCACACCTTCAGCACGCCGAAGACACGCCAAAGACTAGCCCGTCTGTGCCCGTCTGTGCCCGTCCGGGCCCAGACGGGCTTAGGGCATACCACTCTGCTTAACTCTTCTAGCCCTCGGACCCCCTTTCACAGGTATTCGCGGGACACACTGCTTGCTCTACGCACGGCCAGACACCCCAGCTGTTGCTATTATTGGATTGAGGGTTCCGCATTTAAACATTGTCTTGCCTGTCGCCCGCATAACACTTGCAAGGACCCTGACTCACTGACTATGGCTCTGCTTAATTGCAGATCACTGCCTTGTCATGCCACGGAGGTTCACTCCATCCTTTTGGACCATAGTCTGGATGTCTTATTCCTGACGGAAACGTGGCTGACTACAGGTTCCGACCCCGACATTGTCAACGCTCTCCCCCCGGGATACCTCATGTTCCATCTTGATAGGTCGGATGGGAGAGGGGGTGGAGTGGCCATTGTCTACAGAGACACATTCTTATGCAAAGCAGTAGACTGCGGCATCAACAACGCCGAAAGTTGTCAGTTTACCCTTCGCGTCTCCTCTACTGTCTCTATTGCTGGCCTCCTTGTGTATCGGCCTCCCGCTACGCTAGGGAACTTTGTGGATTCTTTCATGGAGGCTGTTATCCCACTGGCTGCTGCCTCGTCCAACTTTGTCATTCTTGGGGACTTCAACTTTCATTTTGACGACCCCAATGACGTAGTAGCAAGGGATTTTCTAAGTTCGCTCGGGGCACTGGACCTACATCTCGTTAATATGGGAGCTACTCATATTAGAGGTCACCAGCTTGATGCGGTTTTTGCTAATTCTGCGAACCTACAGGCTCTCCAGATGTTGGCTCTCCCCTGGACCGATCACCATCTCATTCCGTTTAGCTGGTTGCTGGGGAACCGGAGAGACCCCGCACCAAGACAACATATTGTGGAACGACTCTGGTCAAAGCTCCCGGTGGACAGTTGGGCGGAAGAACTAGCTAGAACCTGTCCTCACCCCGTAGATGACCCCAACACCGCTGATCAGCTCTTGGGCGAATGGCTGACTAACTCTCTGGACTTACTAATCCCGAATAAAAGGAGGCTTGTCAGGGAGAGAAGAATTGGCTCTGCCCCCTGGTATACCCCCGAACTTAGGTGCATCAGAACCTCTTGTAAAAGGCTTGAACGTGCTTGGAGGAGAGAGCAGACGGAAGAAAGCCGGGCCAATTACAAAAGGGAGTTGAGGAAATATAAAAGCGCACTGAAGGACGCTAAAAAGATTTTCTTTAGCGACCGGATTGAGAGAGCAAGCAATTCTTCTGGAGAATCGTTTAAAATCTTCAAGGAACTTCTGAAAGCCCCGGTCCCTCCAGTGTTGCATGATAATCCCAAAGAAAAATGTGAGGAACTGGACAGCTTCTTCCATTCAAAAATAGAGAAAATCTTATCCTCCTTACCCATTTTTCCTCAAAGCCATGAACCGGTTACTAGCCTCACAAGTCGCTCGATTGAGCTAGCATCTTTAGGCCCCTTCTCGGAAGAGGAGGTGATAAAAGTCCTGTTGGAGATGAAGAGTGGCTCCCCGAGTGACCCAGTTCCCATAAAACATCTTAAGCTCGTGGCTAACACCTTGTCAACTCCTCTGACTGATCTCTTGAACCTTTCACTCGCTCAGGGCACAGTGCCCCAGAGATGGAAAAAGGCTGTGGTGAAAGCCCTATTGAAAAAACCAGGACTGGATTCATCCAATTTGACCAACTTCAGGCCAATTTCACTTCTGCCTGGATTTTCTAAAATTGCAGAGAAGTTGGTCAACCGTCAGCTCTCTCACCATCTTAAGTCTAACCACCTGCTAGGAGATTCCCAGACTGGTTTCCGCCCCGGCCATGGAACAGACACTGCCTTGCTGGCAGTAGTGGAGGAGGCAAGGAGCACTCTAGATACAGGAGGGTCAGTGGCAGTGATCCTCCTGGACTTGAGTGCTGCCTTTGACACCGTGAGTCATCAGGTGCTCCTCCAACGTCTGTCAGAGGTAGGTGTCTCAGGGACGGCCCTGAAATGGTTGGGATCTTTTCTTTCTGACCGTTTCTACCAAGTCTGGGAAGGGTCAGAGCAATCTGCCCTAATCCCTCTTCAATGGGGAGTCCCGCAGGGCTCATCGCTGAGCCCTACCCTATTTAATATATATATGACTCCACTTGAAAGAGTGGTCGCCCCTTCAGGGGTGAAGATCGTCAGTTACGCTGATGATACTCAGCTGGTGGTGGGCCTCACTCAGCGGGCGGAACAACCTGAGGTGTTACACGACTGCCTTGCCAATGTTTATCGTTGGATGTCTATCTCCGCCCTAAAGCTTAATGGAGGTAAAACCGAGCTGATGCTCCTGGGCAATTCCAGCCCCTCCATTATTGCGAGCTGCTGGCCCCGGTCTCTTGGTGACCCACCATCTCCCAAGAAGGAGATCAAGTCCTTGGGAGTATGGTTGGAAGAAGACCTGTCCTTCAGGACTCATGCCAGGAAGACCGCAGGGGTTTGCTTTGGTTTACTGAGATCAGCCCGAAAGGTGCTACCTCTGCTTCCTGATCCAGCAAGGAAGCTGTTGATACGTGGCCTGATTCTATCGAGGCTCGATTATGGGAATGCGCTGTTTCTCGGTGCTCCTGAAGCGACCTTCAAAACCCTCCAACAGGTGCAAAACGCAGCTGCGAGAGTCCTTATGGATGTTCCCAGAAGGCAGTCTGCTGCTCCGGCCCTCAAAGCGCTTCACTGGCTCCCCGTGAAGGAGCGGGTGAAATTTAAAGCGCTATGTACAGCCCACAAAATTTTACATGGCAAAGGCCCCCCCATTCTTGCTAACATGGCCCGTCCTTACAAACCCCCACGTCTGCTGCGCTCGGACCAAAAACACCTTTTGCAGTTAGCGAGAGTAAGAAGAGCTCGTTCTGGGGGCAGGCGTTTCTCTGTGCAAGTGGCCTCTCTTTGGAACTCTCTGCCCCTCAAGATTCGCTCAGAGCCCAAGATCCTACCATTCAGGAAACTTCTTAAGACCCACTTGTTTCCATAGTAGTGATTAGCTGAGTCTCTCCTTCTGGTCGGTTGCGCCGGGATGCCCCCGGGTAAGCTGAGCGCATTATAAATTTCATATTATTATTATTATTATTATTATTATCACTGTATCTGCTACATTTGTCGCTCACATAAGTGAAATGTCACTTCTGAACGCTACAAATGTCGGCATGGATTGCCCTCCCTTACTTGATGGAGGAAAACAGATGCACAACTTGTACCTTGTTGCCTCTCCTATAGGCAGTGAAATTTGAGCAGCTGTGTTTTTTAGTGTTATTTCTGTTATAGCTCCAGTGTGTCATTATGAGAGTTGCAGTGACGCAATCTAGATGTCTGTTAATATACGGTTTAAGCAAGGCAGATCTGTTGGTAGGCGTGAATGGGATCTGCTATATCTGTTTACTTGTGTAAATTATTCTAGTCCAAGCATTTCAGTATGTACAATTCCATTAAGATGTTGAACTTCTCGTGGTAAAGGGGATGGTTTGCCCAGAGGAGGTGCGCGTGAAATAAAATTGGAAGAAGTGTCTTGTAGTAATTTCAGAGGACATTCATTGATCGTAGCTCCAGCAAGGTCATCCAGAATGCTGACCTGGTCGCATGACCATATGAAAGGCAACACTAAAAGAAAGATGTTAATGTCTGCATGGTGACCAAGCCCGCCTCTGTTGATAAATATTGTGAGGACTCCTGGAAGAATGTGGAGCGGCTTCGAGCAGCCAGAATTCATAATTTACTGTATCAGATACCGTGGTCACTCGAAAGACCACATTTATTATATGTAGCACTCACTCTGCTGAAAATCATCCATGACAAAGTTCTCCAGATTAAAGTTGTCAGAATCCAGCGGCTTTGAATTTTGGGAAGAAAGGGTGCAGTGAGGTTAAGAAGAATGTGAGGATTTTAGTAGTTGACATGTACAGGACCAATAAATTATCCACCAGAAGCAGAGCTCGTGCTAGGTAAGTACATTTAGAGTCTTTCAAATGTATTTTGATAAGAAATTTCAATTTTCTGCCTATAATGAATTCTTTCGTGCGCGTCTGGTCTATGTAGTACTACTCCGTCAACATATCGGTGTTCTGTACAATATTTCCATCTCCACCCCCTCATGGTCCTTGTTCTTCTTCCTCCACAGACTCTGCTGGACATATTTACAGGTGTGAAGCTCTACCTTCCGCCTTCCCTGGAGGATTACAACAAACTCCGACGCTACTTTGTTGCTTTTGATGGAGACATAGTGGCAGACTTCGATGCATCAACTGCAACGCATGTGATGGGTAGCATGGATGATAACCCAAGTGCCAAACAAGTCACCCCTGGCTGGATCTGGAAGTGTATTCAGAAACGAAAGCTCATTGCACCATGCTGAGAAATTAAAAATGAACCCCAGGTGCACCCTGGCTCGGACCAATCTCAGATCACCTTTATCTAAAGGTCAACTTGAATATTTCTGAAGATTTTTTTTCACATCTCATTTTAGCACAACAAATCATATGCTCATCGTTTTTGTCACATGGGCTCTGAAGCACGACTCCACTTCACTACATTTTGGGTAGTACTATGTCTGCCCCAAAAGCAGTCCTGTTGTCCCTATGGAATCCTCTTGCAATATCGTACATTTTTTTGCTTTAAAAATTCCTTGCTGCCCTAGTTTTACAATTGATGCCTCTTAAAAATGGCAAAACAAATACTTGCCCACTTTACACCAGCACTGCTTGGAACAGCCTTGGTGCATTTATTTTTCTTTTGATTGTACAATATTATTCCAATTCTTTCCAAACTACTCCTTAGTATAGACTAGGTAAATACTGATGGGTAATTTTCGAGAGTCAAATTACATTTGGCTAGTTTTAGTCACCCCTATTTTGGCCATTATGAAAGTGTGCAGAGAACTCCCACCTTTATTTTATGTAGTGTTTAAGGTTACCTTATGACTCCATCACTTCTGTTGTTTCCAGTCGTGTCCTTTTAGTTATCCTTATGTTTGTGAGCTGTAGTATTAATTCACTTTCATTTAACCAACTAGCCTAAAATACCATAGGAAAGCCCATGAGTGGAAAACTTGGGTCCCAATGACCTGATGCCACCCTGAATTGTTTTGCAGGGTATCTTCGCATAGCTTCAGAGCATTTCTTAAAAGACATCCTAAACAATATACCTAATATGTTAAAGAAATTATTCTATTACATGGAGGAGGACATTAGATTTTAAAATTGCAAATCCTTTGTTGTATTGGTCAGTTCGAAAATAGATTGTTGTGATGCACAAGGCACCCCTTGCTTACGGTGACTATGGGTCTGATTTAAAGTCTAGTGGATGGGATTTGCTGTCAGGGCGATGGACGAAATTGCTCCAT
This sequence comes from Triturus cristatus, assembly GCF_964204655.1. NCBI lineage: Eukaryota > Metazoa > Chordata > Amphibia > Caudata > Salamandridae > Triturus > Triturus cristatus. The sequence continues at coordinate 1,007,151,708 of NC_140584.1, forward strand.
CACCTTGACTGAGTACCTGCCCACCAAATTTAGAGATGCCCAATGGACATCTCTTGTTTTGACCGGAACAACGGTTCCCGTCAAAGCATTGAAAGTTTGACGGACGTCTCTGTCAACATGACAGAGCTGTTCAGCAAACATTCAATATTATTTTTATTTCAAAATCCCAAAGCAGGATTTTCTTTTTGAAAATATAAAAAGCAATAACCTGCTCGCCATGGGAGACTTCTGCCATGGCATGGAGGTCACTTAAGAGTTTTCATAGCCCCTTACCGTCGGGTTTCACCTGGGGGTGACAGACGTTGTAAACGGGCCTCTTGACTGCCCACTCTAAATCAGGCAGCCGATCAAATGGTCAAACCTTTGATGACTCTTACTCTTTCGGGCTGTCGTAGGTGTACGGTTTAGTTAACTCTAAATGAGGTGGCGGAACTTCATTCGAAACTCTGAAAGGGACCATTCAAGGAAGGGGGGTGAAGAAGAGGTGGTCTTTAGTGATTTTCATCAATCATCTATAGAACCAGAAGACTGAAGTTTTATTCCACTTTTTTGACATACAAATGACCTTCCTTCTTACATCTATTCTAGTCGCTGCAAAAATGTAAAATACTTTTTTTAAAAGGCAAACCCTGTTTGTGCCATTGTTCTAAAAAACAAAACATAAGAAGCTACTAACCTTAACTTTTTATTTATGGACTGTATTAAATGAGGGAGGGAAACAGTTATTTGGCAGAGCGAAGTAGGTCTCTCATCTGGCCTATTGATGCATCAAAGATGGAGGAAGTACGCACAGTTATAAAATTGCAATCAGCGTGAATGTTTTCCAGTCCCCCTCCAGAACCAAATAGCACTGTAGGAAAAGAAGACTGAGTCTGAGCCAATGACCCAGAAGTCAACTGTTGTGTGTTTTAGTTTATTTTCTGATGTTGTTTTCACAGTACTGCTTTGTTGTAAGCCTGATTCTGGACTAGCCTGTCTTCCTTTTTATTCTCAACCCCTGATGATTGAATGCATACATCCACTGTGTAGGGAAGTATTTACTAAACATGTTCCAATGTTGCTACTAAAAAGAAGGCTCCCGAGGGAAGAAACTCTTATTGTTGCTCTGATTACTGCATCAGCCTCTTCCAACATTCCCCCCTTAAAAACAATGTAGTTCGTTTAGTGCTCTAAAGTTTGGCATGTGTGATGTGAAATAGAGTGGCATTCTCGTAAACCTTTTTTTATTGCTTGACATTCACATGGAGATTATTTTTATGTTGGATTATTTCTCAATACACAGTCCCATACTTTAAAAAGCAAAGAATGGAGTTTATGGTTCTCTGTCTACCTGTCATTCCATCCCCTAACAGCTGTGGAAGCACGATTGATTTACCATGCGTTAGGACAAAGAATAGATCTGTTGTATTGTGCAAGCTGAATATGAGGACTTGTATGCTTCCTGATGTTTCCTTGGAGTACTAATGGTTTGGTCCATAAACCATAAATGGGATGGCTTCAAGAATCCATTGATCTAATCATTACATAGCTCAAGGTTGTTGTGTTAAATGAAGAGCATGAATGTATGGTGCTAAAGGTCTGTACACCCGTTGAAGATGTTCTCTTTTATAAGCACAATTAACTAAAATGGGGAATATTTGGGATCATTGTAAAACAATAAGACTGATAGAGAAGCTGGACTTTTTATTGTGTGTGAGAATATGAAGTGCTATGTACATCCTATCTTGGTGCTTCTTTTTTCCATAGAAATGTATGCTCACATGTATTTCGAAACGGTACAGAATGATTAAGGCAGTGTTTAGATTGTGCAATAGGTGAGTATGTTGATGGATTAAAAAAAGGTTCCATGTTTGAATGATAGAGTATAGCATGTCAGTTAGCCTAATGGTACCCACTGCTTTAACTGGTTGGTCTTTCAGCGCTGTGTACTGGTCTTTATGATGCCTAATTCTTCCCTTAGATTCCTAACGTTAACACATTCCTCCAGGTGCCAGGCTGGATCAGGAAAGGTTTGCCCTCAAGTAACCCTGCAGCGCCATTCGGTGGTGCCACGTTACACCTTCAACCCCAGATTTGAGGGCATCAGCTACACAAGGCGATATCTGGCATGCTTGCATCAGTTAAATGTTTTTTCCACATGTGGTTGGCTCAGGCCCCGAGCTCTTTTCGGTGTTTTACCAATAAATTCCTCAACAAGTCCGGCAGCAGCTATGTCCAATGTCACCACCTAAGGTCTCTGTATTGAATCCCCTTTGATGATGTCACTAGTAGATGTCTGTATCGGATTCAGGCGACAACAGTTGTGGTGTTTAGAATGCGTCCATTTCCCCACAGCCTTTGACTGGTGCTCCTCAATGCACATGAAGGCCATCAGCCAGTGGCAAGCCAAATTATTTTACACAAGAGCTGAAATGGATACTCCCAAGCCGTCCTTAACTTCTCCTTCAGGTAAATCACTTGAGGGAACTTGATCCTCCAAGTAATCCTTTTGTAAGAAGCACAAAAACCCCACAAAAGAAGTCTTTTTGTTCATCAATGAAATGGTTTCATTCTCTGGACCATTCAGACATATTTTCCTGATGCCGGTCTCTTCCTTGTTGCCTAAGCAGTTTCCGGTTCTGAAAAGATGAAGTTGCATTTTCTGTCTCCATTCTCTGACCCTTCCCAGGTCAAGGACTATAATTTGTCCTTGTTGAATGTTTTCAGGATGGGTTTGATACCTTCTGAGCCACTTCCATAGATTGGGGCTGAGCCTACAGGTTTGTTGATTCTGTTGGATGCGACATATGTGCCACCCAACTCAGCATCTTCGAAAGCTGTGAAGTGGGGACTATCTCTGAAGAAGCTTTTGCCCACAAAGTTGCCCGTCTGTGTGCCTGTAGTGCCATATATGATGCTGACCTCTGAGCAGATTTCTGTGTCGGTTACACCTTTGAAATCTGCTGACCTTATTGAAGAAGCAAAAAGAAAATCTGTACCTGTTTTTATGATAAACCTCTGTCGCATCACATATTTATGACCCAGTAATTTGCCTAGAGGAAGACACACTTCACATCTGATTCTGATGCTCTGAATGAATCTAAGAGGGATTATTGGTGCATAAAATGACAACTTCCTCTTCTTAATACTATAGTTTGGATGCCTGGAAACAAATCTGAAAGTGCAGCATGAAATCTGTTGATGCAAATGCCCGATCCATGGTCATGGTGGTAATTTTGCACAGGCATGCCTCAATGTCTTCCACAGGCTTTTTGGAGATTTTCAGGTGGCATGACTGGGCATGTTCTTCGATGGCAAGCGGCTATTTGAAGGTACAGCTGACCCCTCCGTAGAATGCCTTAACTATAGTTGCTCCACTGCACTTTTTTTTGGATGGCGGTGTGTGAAAGGAAAAAGCTGGCCTTTTGTCTGCCTTCTGTAAATAGGGTGGGAGGACAAATGTCCAAACCTCTGTTGGCTCTTACCCTGTTGGGCCGTCAGAAGAGTATGTCCGTGGCGGAGACAGAGTGGTCTCCATTTCTGACGTACTTAAGTTCCCCCAGACTCTAAATGAGGTGGGCGAGTTTACTTTGGCGGTGAGGGTGCATCGTTGCAACTCCATGCCCTCTCCTCGAAAATATAAATCAAACCCTTGGTTTGAGAGCAATTTATAACTAAATGTAGATTGGCGGATATGCAGGTATATCATGCCCTACCTGTAGCGTGGCTCCTTTACACTACTACTCATGTTCTGGGGACCCCTGAAGGCAAGGAACTCATGCTTTTAGTTTTTATTTAGTTAGGCAGCTCTTTCCCGCATGTGGGTTTTGAGGTTGGGGGAGGGGGCTAAGGGGGTTTCCCTTTTGGCCACCCAGAGGTATAACTGTAGTGATTGATCACCAGAATACCTCAGGGCTTGAGCATTGGCAGCCGATCAACTCCTGCAGTTTCTGATCCCAGGTAGTTTCTTGCCTTCAGCTGATGAGAAACGCTCTTGGAGATGTGCGACAGCAGGCCATGCAATCAACTTCAAAACATTGAAAGATAGACAAAAACATTGTAAGAATTTGCTGGCGGATCAGATGGACAAGGCTCTTCCAAAATGGTTATGTTCCTCCTGCTACACACATCCTCCATATTCATCCTTGCTTTATCAGTCTGTAGCTCTGGGTTGTCCTTATCCGTTTTATTACTCTCCAGTCTTCATCAGCGCCACCTCAGCTGCAAGGTTTTCAGTACAATAAAAACATTATTTCAGAATATCTCTACAGAGACACTTTTCATGTTTGTTGTGACTTCGCTTTCGAAATGTTGTTTTGTACTTGAAAATGCTCATCTCTTGTCCCATTTTCCTTTGGGAGCAGATGCTCTTGTACTATGATTGCTTTTTTCGTGCATGAGATCCAGAACACTATCCATATTTTGTAGACTTTGTCTTGCCTTGACGTCTGGAGAACAGTGTTGTCATTTGATTTTGTCTACTACTGCTCTGTAGTTCCGCTCTCTTTTCTTCCCAACTGGTTGTGATGCTATGCCCTGCAGGCAGTACTATGAGAAAAGCTTCTTCGTCAGTGCCTGGTCTGGTGCTCTATGAACTGATGTATTCACTGGAGGAATCCATTGCTGGTGTGGGTTTCTTACCTCAGAGTCCTCAGCTTGTGATTCCTCATCTTGTGAATCCTCATCTTGTGAATCTCCCCAGGGACCATGCTGGATCTGGCAGCTCTTGCAATGGCTCCAGTGTGCGGACCGCGCCATTGCACTTTGTGTGACGTCGCCTGCCTCCAGTCTAGATGACCGGGAACCCCATAAAGGCACCACGCCGGCTGCTGATGTCAGTTACGCTTTTTTTTCTTACTGAAAATGTTCAAATCGTATTTTGGCAGTGAGCAAGGATGTCACCCCTGAAGAACACAGAATGAATGAATGAGATTACATTTGTATAGCGCATAGCTACCCAGAGGCCTCTTAGCGATTGCGGACACGGAAAGCACAGAAGAAAAGAAATATCACTGAAATGCTGAGAGGAACAGGTGGGTTTTGAGCTGTTTACGGAAGATCGATATATTAGGTTCACTTCGGAGCGTGTGCGGGAGGGTGTTCCAGAGGTTGGAGGCATTCAGAGAGGAGCGTCCGCCCCACCTAGATCTTCGAACTTTCAAGGGCATAGCAAGGAAAGCGGCACTAGAACGCAGAGTTCTGGTAGGTTGATAGGGCACAACTAAGGATTGAATAACGTGGGAGCCGTATTTCCAGATGGCTCTGTGAGTTAGACACATGGCTTTGAACTGGATCCTGGCTCGGATGGGCAACCAATGCAGATTTATTAAGGCGGGCTTAGCTGAATGTCTGCGGGGAATCTGTAAAAGGTGACGCGCTGGTCAGTTTTGGATCACTTGAAGCCTATGTAGGGTGGACTGAGGGGCGCCCAGGTAAAGTGCGTTCCCGTAGTCCAGGCGGGATAGAATCAGGGCTTGAACCATGATTCTCCTAGCTTGAAAAGGGAGCAGGGGGAGGATTTTCCTGAGCATTCGCAATAGTCCAAAACACGTGGCCGAGAGCTTAGTGGTCTGATGATTGAAGCAAAGGGAGCTGTCAAGCCATACACCGAGACTTTTAATCTGTTGCTTAGGAGTGGGCATAGGTCCAAGACAAGAAGGCCAGATGAATGAGGAGGAGGGAGAAGGGGTATTGCCTAGGAACATAAGTTCGGTCTTCTCCCCATTTAGTTTGAGGCGAGAATGGCTCATCCATTGGGCTACTGCCTCTAGGAAGGGACCTAGGACGCCTGGTGAACCCTCAGGGTGGTTAAGTGCCACCACCAGTTGGGTGTCGTCTGCGTAGGTGATTATTTTGATGCCGAAGGGAAGCACTATCTCGGCTAGTGGGGCCATGTAGGAATTATAAAGGGTGAGGCTCAGAGAGGATCCCTGCGGGACCCCACAATTAAGAGGCCACTGATTGGACGTGGATGTCCCCTCAAAAACTTGATAGAAGCGATCCTTTAGAAAGGACTGGATCCAAGTGAGTGCCATCTTTCCTACCCCCATGTTTATCAGCCGCTCAAGTAAGATGTTATGGTTGACAGTGTCGAAGGCGACACTGAGGTCAAGTAGGATGATCGCTGCCGAGCCACCCTGATCCAGAAGTCTTCTGGCTTCTTCCGTAACTGCGAGCAGGGCCGTTTCGGTGCCTAACTGAGGGCAGAAACCTGTTTGGGAAACGTGGAGTAGATTGTTGGATTCAAAATAGTGGACTAAATTAGAATTGATATGACGTTCAATCGGTTTACTCAGCCATGGTAGGAGAGAGATGGGGCGATAGTTTGCCAGGTTAGAGTGGTCCAGATTAGGTTTTTTTAAGAGAGCTCTGACCTGGGCACATTTCCAGGCCTGGGGCACTATGCCAGAAGTGATGGAGGAGTTGAGTATGTCAATGATAACTGGGCCTATAGTGCGATAGACTATAGAAAGGTGTTGAGGGGGGCGGGGTTTGTTGGAGAGCCAGATGTTACCCTGGTGAAGAGATTATCCAGGCTTTTCTCGTCTAGTAAAGGGAATTCTTCCAGAGAGGTCATCGTTTTGGCTCTGGAACTAGAGTCAGAGAGATCAGGCGCGTAAGGAGAGAAAGACTGACATATCGATTGAATTTTCTGGTGGAAGTATTCGGCAAGCTCATTGCAGTGCTGAGAGGCGTCCTCCAGTTTGGGGGTTCCTGGGGGAGGGAGGACAGGGATTTGGCTATTCGAAATATTTCTTTGGGAGAAAAGGCGGTGGCATTGATCTTGTCCTCATAGAAATCTATTTGCGCTGATTTAATCTCAGCTTTATAGGACCTTAAAGCTTCTTTATACTCAGATTTCCTACTTTCTTCGTAGTTCAATCTCCTTTCTAGTTATAATAATAAACTTCTTTATTCGGTTATTACAAATTGTAAAACCATAAAAGATTCATTTCAAAAAGAATACAAATATACAATAAAACAGAAATCAAGATAAAAAGTAAAATTTACACAAGGGCGATGTCAGATATTTTACAAAGAAAAGGTTCTTATGGTTTCAATACCGTATCTGGGAGTACATTAAACATACATTTTACAGATTTTTCCTATGCTTTATAATACATTTTAGGAAATTAAGGACGCAGTAACAAACCAGTTCAGATTCTAGCAGTTGAAGACGTAGCATCGCAGGACGACATTGTCTAAGTCCCCATTGCTTTAATAGGGGTAATAACCAAACCCTCCTGTGTGGATGATGGAATTTACAGAACAGTATTGTATGTAAATTCGACTGTATATATTCCTCATCACAAGGACAGGTAGGGAGAATTGGATCCCAATTTTTTCTCTCCGGAAAGGTTACTAATCTATGAAAAAGATCTAGTCCGAACCTTGTCAACAACATTCTATCATAGGTACTAATCTGTAATGTTAGATAGGGCTGGATAAAAAACGTGAGCTGAGTCATGTTGGCATGAAGAACAGAGGATTTTGTCGACTCCGATGTCAACCTCAATGACTCTAAATGTGTCAGAGCCAATTGTTTCAATGATCGCTTAGATACTTCGATAATATTTTTGGGTTCAAGGTAGTATTTCTCCAATCCGAGGTCATTGAAGAAATTTCTGATGTACCGAAGCCATTTAATTTTTAATGATTGATCAAGGATCATTGTATCTGCCACAATTTCCTGGGTTAAGATGTTTTTATCAGAAGTCCAAATGCGCCGCCAAAGCAATAGTGGTTGAATCCTTAGTAAGTCCTCTAAGTAAGGAATTCCAAGTTCCAGATGGGAAGCGTAAGTTGAAGTACTACGCGGTGTTGCTAAGAGGAATCTAAGGAAGGTGTTTTCAGCCACCTGTAGGGCACTAACATCTACATATCCCCAGACTCCCGCCCCATAAAGTGCAATCGCCTGACACTTGGCTATATAGATTTTTAGTAATTCCACTGGGGGCCTTCTCCCTAGTCTATGAGAAAAGCTCATCAAGGAAGTTATGGCTCTTTTAAAAAGATGACATCTGGCCTCTACTGCTGGTCTCCAGTTAAGTCTTTCGTCAATCATGATACCCAGGTAGCAGTACTGAGTAGTTACCTCAAGTTTTTGTTCTTTGAGGCAGATATTCTTTATACGTTTTTTCCCGCTACCTGCTACCATGATGAACGTTTTTTTAACGTTTACTTGTAGGTCCAGCCCGCCCATAAAGTCGACATATCTATTCAAAGACCTCTGTAATTCTCGCGGCGTGCGTGCCAAAATGACGGCATCGTCTGCATAAAGCAGAGCGGGGATCAGGCGCTGTTTTACTCGTGGTAGGTCCTGAGCCCCCCTCAACATCTCCCCCTCTAATCCGTTTGTGTACAGAGAGAAGAGGAAGGGGGCCAGGACACATCCCTGCCTGACTCCGCGCTCTACTGCAAAAGGTGCCGTCAACTCCACCCCCGTGCCAAAACGCACCCTTGCTGATGCGTTTGAATATAACTCTCCTAAAAAGTCTAAAAGAGGGGGGTCCACTCCCATGTGGGCCAAGATCATCCAAAGTTTTGCGTGTGAAACGCAATCGAAAGCGGCAGACAGGTCCACATAGACCATGTAAACCGTGTCCTTCTTTGCTTGGAGATATTTGCCCACTATCAAACTGAGATTAAGGGCCTGCTCTACCGTTCCAAAACCCTCCCGAAATCCAAACTGAAGATCTGAGATAATGTCTCCCTCCTCAGCCCAGAGCCGGAGTCGTTCAAGCACGACTCTGCCAACGACCTTTCCCAAAGAGTCTAATAGAGAGATTGGACGGTAACATTTCACGTCTTGACGGTCACCCTTTTTAAAAATTGGGACCATGATTGATTTTGTCCAGGATTTTAGCAGACCCAGCTTTACGGCTGCTATACATACTCTCGTGAGGATAGGGGACCAGAGATCTAAATTGAATTTGAAAAGATCCACTGGAACCCCATCTGGGCCTGGGGCTTTCCCGCTTTTGCTTGCTTCCAAGGCCACTATAACTTCAGGGGAATTGGGTATACGACTGTTGGGAGTAAGGATTGTGTCCCTACCGGTGTTGCTGTATTTTTAAAGATCTTAGAAAAATGGGACACCCAAATATCTTCTTCTATTGCAACTTCTATCTTTGGGCTATCTTTATCTTGTAAATAAGGGGTTTTAACAGTTCGCCAAAAAGCGTCACTGTTTTTGGAAACGGCACTGGAATGTAAATCATTCCATAGTTTCTCTTTTAAGTCTTTGATTCTTTGCTTGCGTGCCCATCGATATTGATGTCTCAAGGATTGGATCTGCTCCTGATCTCTAACAGTTTTATTTAGCGCCTCCTTAAGTTTAGTTAAAGCCGTAGTGCAGCTGTGATTAAACCACCCTTTAGTAGTTGGATTTAAATTGTTTGAAGTTACTGTGAGAAGTCCCTTAATTTTCTCTAATATTTGTGAGAAATTATTTAGGACTTCTACGTCTGATGCTCCTAAATCCAAACAGTTAATTATATTTGCGTATGCCTCCTTTACCAATTTTCCTGTAATTTCTTCCGGGTTTATCTTCCCCCATTTTAATGTGTAGCCATTTTTCCTTCCTAACTCTAGATTATTTTGTACAAGGGTCTTCGCTATAGCAGCATTTGGAGATTGAAGAACAGTTACAAAAAACTCCATCCTAAGGGCAGAATGATCACTTAGGTCATTTGTCAAGACCTCAAACAACCTGGCTCGGGGCAACAGTCCTGTTGACAAGAGGATGTAATCTACTGTCGTTTTGTAACCCCGACCCACATATGTTGGTTGCAGGGAATTTGAACCTGGGCTTGACTCATTAGCGATTACAAGTTCCAGGTCTAATAGGGCATTGTTCATAGCGGTCCCCCCCCCTGCTATGAGAAAAATGCATGAGGGGAGTATCATTTTCATCCACGATCCCGCAACGGTTTTTTCCGACATGTGGGCATGGGTGTAAATTCAAATCTCCTCCCCATAAAAGGTGGACTGCCCCTTTTCCTATCCTTAGATTGTGGGTTAACTTTTCCTTGATGTTAGAAAGAAGAATCAAGAATTTGTCCTCTTCTAGATTGTTATAGAGATTAAGCAGGAGGATCGATTCTTTATTTTTTAACACAAGGGAGAGTAACTGGAAATTTGGGTCAGACACTACTACAGATACTTTCAAAAAATTAACTGTATTTGCAATGTATGTGATCAACCCTCCCTTAGGTCTACCTACACTAGTGCCCAGAGCGGGGGTAAAAAATGTTTTATAGCCCGGAAGATGGAGCTCGGTCGTAGACCATGTCTCCTGAAGACATATAATTTTTCCCGACTCCAAGAAGGTAGCAGCCGTCCCATCGTCAATTTTGGAGCGAAGGCCCGCTACGTTCCAGAAGAGGATAGGTAAGGGCTGCGATTCTATATTAGTCGGCGCTTCGTTTACTACACGAATCATTTTTTCTTTGGGCGCTGGATAACATATCTTGGAGTTAATAATTTCTGGGCCGGTCACAGGTTCATTTGTTAGGCAAATTGTTTTTCCCTTGGGCATTGGATGACATAACTTGGGATTCGTTATTTCTGTCATCACTGGTGGTCAATCGACCGATTCAAGAACACTGTACCTATTTGCCGTCGGGATACTGGACCAAACGTCCCTTTGGGGTGGCTCTCTATATGGCATACGAATGCCCCAATCGTCCCGTCCTCCTCCCCAATGTCGTGGCCCCGATAAGTGCCAGGGACCATCGTAGTCATAGTAGCGGGAACCCGCTACTTGCCAGTGATTGGAATGCTTCCCATGACGTAAAGCTGTTACTTCCCAGGGGCGAGCGAAATGGTTTGGAATCCCTTTATAGAGGCCGGAAGGATAAAAAAAGGAGAGTCTCCTAGTTCCTATTTCCTCATTTACATTCGAGAACTCCCAGGAGCAAATATAATTTACCACACTGGGGTCCTCGAAAGTGATCAAAATGCAGTCTCCTGGTATTGTTTTTCTGCTATTTCCCACCCAAGGGGTCCTACGTACCATCAGAATCCTACAAGTCCAGTTTGCTGGTACAGGACGATTCGTATTTAACCAGTATTGGACCTTATTTTTCAATGACCACGTAGGTTCTGCGTTTGGGTCGTCTATTTCAGGGACACCTGTCATTACAACTACGAAAGGACTTGCTTCTGGGGGCAGATCCACAGCCAAACTAGATTCAGGAGGTTTCCTTAAGTCACCTCTATTGGTATCAGGCGTCACGATTTTTGTGGAAGGTTTTTTTTTTGAGGACAAAGTTTTAATGTTAGGCAACAGTTTTTTAGGTGCCGAAATTATCGGGACAGGAGTTTTTTCTATCAGGACATTGCCCTGGGGCGAAGTTATCGTGGGATTTAGGGTAGATTCCACTACTCTGTTGGTGTTTCGTACTTTAGATGGTGGTAATTTAGATGTTACTTTTACAGGTAGAGTTTCTGGGGCTTTATTTTGTCTGTGTGCTGGCTTTTGAGGGGGCATCTTAGCTCCTTCTCTGCTTTGGTCCCCAGGAGCTTGCTTAAGTTTCATAATATTAATCAGGTTCGATAGCTGGTGCTCTATCTGTGTTAGTCTTGATTCGAGTGGAGCGAGGGAAGATTTTAAGAGGGCTGTGATATTATTGAGCAATTGCGAGTTTTCAATATCACTTCTTATTTTGCTAGATGGTGAGTGCATAGGAACTTCCTCGCTAATTAATTCTAAAGTATCGTGTGTAGACTGATTTATCATTATGGGATCAGTTAACTGTTCTACACTGGGAGGTACAATCTCTTCCCCACTACGCTGATCAACAATTTCTCGGGCGCTAGTATTTTTTGAGTTGTTCTTTCGTTTCCGTATGGCGCCCTCCCTCCTCCCTCTTGATTGTCTCAGATCATCCGGTGTTAATTGGGGAATCATCTCTGGTGTCCTCTCTAGGTCTAGACTTGGCTGGAAATCAGATAGTTGAGAGGCCGATAGGTCAACGTTGTTTGGCAAGCTACGCCTACCCTCGCAAGGCGACCTACGCCCAGTGATACTAGAAGTTTCCGTGGTTTTCGCGTCCCTTAAGGTACCAATAGATGATCTCTTAGCCAAAGCTAGATCCAATGACACCCTACCTTCTATTAAACTGATACTTTGATCAATAAATTTCTAATTTAAAGCATTTCTAAAGCGCAGCGTACACCATGCGGTTTCTTGGCGCTAGTGGGCAGGATCGGCAACTGAGGGGAGAGACAAGAGTGATAAGAATGGAGAGCTAAGCGGGGAAAGCCTGTTTGAAGAGGAAGGTTTTTAGATCTTTGCGAAAAGAGAGGTACTGGGTAGCAGAACGGAGATGGTCAGGAAGGGAGTTCCAGAAGGTTGGAGCCAAGGTGGAAAAGTTGGCCCCACCCCACTTTTTACGTGTGAAGCGGGGGATCTGAAGAAGGGACTTAGAGGAAGACCGGAGGTCTCTTGTGGGAACATAGGATTTTATTAAAGAAGAGATAAAGGCGGGGGCAGTGCCTTGGCGGGCCTGGAAGACCATGCAGCCCGTCTTAAAAAGGGAGCGTTCTTTTACGGGAAGCCAGTGAAGCTCCCTGAGAAGGGGGGTGGAATGGTGATAGCGTGGGAGGCCGTAAACCAGCCGGGCCGCCTGGTTCTGGATCGACTGAAGTCTTCGCAGGCTGTAAGCTGGAATGCCATGATAGAGGGCGTTGGCATAATCCAGTTTTGATATCACCAGGGCGGCCATAATGATCTTGAGTGCCTGAGGGGAAAAGAAGCGGGAAACAGAGTGGATGGTGCGGCGAGTGAGGAAACAAGAGGAGACCACGGAGCTGATTTGCGGGTGAAGGGTGAGCTGATTATTCATTTTGACACCCAGTGTTTTGACCGTGGTTGAGGGGGAAGGTGCGGGCCCAAGAGAGGGGGGCCAAAAGAGAGAGTTCCAGGGGCTGGATGAACCACCGGTGAGAACCAACTCGGTTTTATCCGGGTTCAGCTTAAGGTGGTTGTGGTTCATCCAGTCCCTGATAAATGTCATGGTAGACTGAAAATTAGAGACAGAAAGGGGAGAGGAGGACAGATCAAAGATGAGCTGGAGATCATCCGCGTAGTTGTACACGGTGACCTCCAGCTGCTGAAGCGCGAAGATAAGAGGGGAGATATAGAGATTAAAGAGCAGGGGGGAAAGAGAGGATCCCTGGGGAACGCCGCAAGTGACCGGGAGGGGAGTGGCAGAGAAGATGCCTAGCCGCACTGCCTGGGTGCGGTCCCTCAGAAAGGAGGAGAGCCAAACCAGGGCTGATCCCCCGATTCCAGCCGCCCTGACACGGGACAGTAGGATGGTATGGTCCACTGTGTCAAAGGCGGCGGACAAGTCAAGGAGGACCAGTGCCTGGTGTTTGTTATCATCCAAACCCTTTCTGAGATTGTCTAGGACTGAGACCACAACCGATTCAGTCGAATGTCTGGGACGGAAACCGGCCTGGCGAGATGCCAGTCCCCCATTGGTCTCAATATGGGCGCTGAGTACCACGGTGACGTGGCGTTCCATCACCTTGCCCAAGAAGGGCAGCAAGGAGATGGGGCGATAGTTGGCCGAGATGGAAGGGTCCGCGCCAGGTTTCTTCAAAATGGGTACTATAGTGGCTGCCTTTAGCGCGGGGGGCACTACACCCTGTGCTAGGGAGCTATTGAGGAAGGCGATAGGGGGTTCAGAACAGCAGGAGTAAATTTGCTGCAGAATACGTGCCGGGCAGACATCCGCCGGAGACCCCGACTTCACTTTGGGAAGGATCTCCAGAAATGATTCCTGAGAAAGGAGGGGAATGGAGGTGAGAGGGCATTGAACGGTGGGAGGGGAAGGATCAACGAATGCAGGTGAAGGTGGTGGAATGTTGGCCTTGATGGTAACAATCTTATCCAGGAAGTAGGCGTTGAGTTGATCACAAAGAGGCTGGGAGGGGGGGATTTGGGGTGAGGTTCGATCTGAGAATGCCAGGTCATTTACTATGCCAAAAATTTCCCTGGGTTTATTTTCAGCGGCCGTTATTTTTGCAGAGAAATGGGCGGTTTTTGCGGCGAGAATTTCTATTTTATATTTGGCCAGTGATGTGAGGAAGTGAGTTTTTAATAAAGGACAGTAATTTTTCCTCCATTGCCTCTCCGCCCGTCGGACGCTCAGTTTAAGCTCTTTCAAATGGTCGTTAAACCATCTGTTGGAATCCTTAGGTCGACGGATGGAAATGCGACGTAAGGGAGCCACTGAATCACAGCCACCAGCCAGCCAGGTGTTTATGGCCTTGGCTTGAGAGGTAGATGATAAGCCGGAGAGGGTGGGAGTGGAGTTTCGAAGCAGGGAGGTCAGGGAGGGGAAATCCAGTTTGTTCCAGTTCCGCGCCCAGGTGTTTTTGGCATGCGGAGTTTTTGATACCGGGTTGCGGAGAATGGAGAGGGAAATGAGGGCATGGTCAGACCAGGGGCAGGGAAAGACTGCTGCCGAAGCCACCGGGAGGTTGAGGGACCAGACCTGGTCGAGTATATGCCCATGGGAGTGAGTAGGGACAGTTATATGCGTAGTAAAGTTGAGAGACAGGAGAGATTCAGTGAATTCTTTAGAGGCCGTACACTCATGTGGGTCAGAGGGCCAATAATTGAAGTCTCCCAGCACCAAGACCGAGGCGTAGTTGACCACCAAGTTGGCCAACAGGTCTTGAAATGCCGGAAGGAATGAGGGCGAAGGCTGAGGAGGGCGGTACATTAATAGGCAAGTAATAGGAGGGGAGGATAGCAGAGAACGGACAACCAAAAAGTCAACAGAGGGGATAGGGGAAAAGGGAAGTGATTGAAAGTTCAATTCTGACCGGGCGATTAAGGCGACCCCTCCACCGGCCCTGCCTGCTGGGCGGTCGGCACGTAAGGCCACATAAGAGGGGGGTAGGGTGGCTAGGAGAACAGGAAGGGAGGAATCACTATACCAGGTTTCGGTCAGGAGCAGTAGGTCAGGTTTCTCTGAATCAAGTAGGACGAACAGCTCGTGGTGGTGCTTGACCGCTGACCTGGTGTTGAGTAGGAATACAGACAAAGGCGGGGTAGTGGGGTGAGGGTCGGGTGGGAGGGGACATGGTGACGGGGGGGTATGCAACGGAGGGTGTGGTGTCGTGGGGGAGGAAGAAGCGAGGCCTAAAGCGGAGACAAGCCTGCGGGTGGGATCGGGAAGTGGCCAGTGGCCTTGAAGGGCGATGAGTTCTTTTGAGGTATAAGACATTATTTTGGCAGAATATCGTGCCCCTAGCCCCGTCCGGCCGCGGACGGGCGCAGACGGGCTTGCCTTAGGCGCGCCTTCGGCGCGCAAAAGTCGCGCCCGCTGCGCTCGTCCGCTGCGCTTCCTACTAAGACACATGTTTTATGCCGGTGGGTCGGGAGGTTGGAGGGGGCGTGGCCAGCCGAGGGGGCGTGTCTCGCCTCGCCCTTGGGAATGGCGGCTGAAGGAGGGGAATCGTTGCAGCGAGTAGCGCTGTTCGTGGGAAGTCAAGAGATGCTGGTAAGTGAGTATGCCAGTTAAAAACACAACACAATAATTTTAAAAGTGGTTTGCCCCTGCTCCCGGCTTTCCGCCTCAGGAGCCAATCGTAGATGCGACGCCTGGCACTGGCGCGCTCTATTTGTAGGTATGGCGGGGGGGCGTGGCCAGCCGAGGGGGCGTGTCTCGCCTCGCCCTCGGGAATGGCGGCTGAAGGAGGGGAATCGTTGCAGCGAGTAGCGCTGTTCGTGGGAAGTCAAGAGATGCTGGTAAGTGAGTATGCCAGTTAAAAACACAACACAATAATTTTAAAAGTGGTTTGCCCCTGCTCCCGGCTTTCCGCCTCAGGAGCCAATCGTAGATGCGACGCCTGGCACTGGCGCGCTCTATTTGTAGGTATGGCGGGGGGGGCGTGGCCAGCCGAGGGGGCGTGTCTCGCCTCGCCCTCGGGAATGGCGGCTGAAGGAGGGGAATCGTTGCAGCGAGTAGCGCTGTTCGTGGGAAGTCAAGAGATGCTGGTAAGTGAGTATGCCAGTTAAAAACACAACACAATAATTTTAAAAGTGGTTTGCCCCTGCTCCCGGCTTTCCGCCTCAGGAGCCAATCGTAGATGCGACGCCTGGCACTGGCGCGCTCTATTTGTAGGTATGGCGGGGGGGCGTGGCCAGCCGAGGGGGCGTGTCTCGCCTCGCCCTCGGGAATGGCGGCTGAAGGAGGGGAATCGTTGCAGCGAGTAGCGCTGTTCGTGGGAAGTCAAGAGATGCTGGTAAGTGAGTATGCCAGTTAAAAACACAACACAATAATTTTAAAAGTGGTTTGCCCCTGCTCCCGGCTTTCCGCCTCAGGAGCCAAAATGTGTTAGCCTTGACTATAAAATCATCCATGGGGCCTGAAAGCTTGCCTCCACCCCCCATTACTTTAGTTTTAGTTTTTAGGTCTCGCCTGACCCAGCGCATGCGCTGGTCTGGCGAGACATTTTGTTAGGGCTCCAAAAAGTGCTACCAGGCCAGCCTAGAGCTACAGTGCATGTGCGCGGGAGCGCGCGTCGTGCTTTTCCGCAATTACTTTCACTTTCGCGGCCGCTTTGATGTTTGATCGCGATTGCGATCACTTTCGCGGCAGCACGACCGCTTGTTCTAAATGTCAGCTGTTTTTCCTCTAAGCGTTTACACATTGCTACTGCTAATTCACGTGCAGCGTCTGCAGTTGCTTTTCGATATGCCTTTTTCTTAACTCGTAATTACGTGACTGTGTTTTTTATTAGGAATGTACGTACGCAAGCAAGACTCGAACACTGTTCCCCTGTTCCTACAGTCAGCAGCTTTAATATGTACGCCACAACCTTACTCTGAGTATTCCTGGGCATAGATCAGTGTGTTTGGGTGGGAGTGGCAGTCTTTACGTTATGGGTTTTTTTTGTTTCACATGAAACAAACGATCCGGTCAACAATGTCTGTCCAAAGACAAGACTATTGTATCTCCTTTCCAAAGCTCGCATTCTCCCACATCTACGTTCTTTGGGGTGCAGCAAGTTCGTAGGAATGACTCTAAGCTCCACATTGCTTGAGCAAGCGCTCCCAATTCACGTTTCTATCTCCCCGAAGCACTCTCGGATGATTTGCAGCTCTCCAGATCTTTCAGGCTCTGCTTTTACGGGTTTCCAATGTGCTTCCACATTTTTCTAATTATCTTTCCGATGAACTGTCCTGTCCACTCCCAAGGTCAAGTGTTTACAGTTCACCAATATGTCATCACTTCCGGTTTACACTGTTCAGCTACCTTGCAGCCTTAACAATCGGGCTCCTTGGTTCTCAGCTGATCAATTTAGAAAACCTCCCTATCTACAGATCCATTTTAGTGCTTGAAGTGATGAGGGCAGACAGCAGCTTGCAGGTACATGTTTATTAGGTATATTAATATCCCCATCGGAAATGCGTTCAGTAAATTTTTTGTTAAAAATGGTAACCTTCGCCTGCATTTGATAACAAGCTCATTGAGTCCATAAAGTAAATTACTTACGTACATGTTTTGCATGCTATTATGAGGCACTGGTCCAGCAGCAGTCAAAACATGTTTCATGTGAACTGTTATGGAGCTTTTCCATGTTTCCAATGATGCATAATGTTTCTTTAATATTGCCAAATACTTAAACATGGCATACTTTTCAGTGATATTGCTGTGTGTGCAGTCTTTTGGCTTTTAACCCTATAGTGGCGTATTCTGCTTTTAGCAGATGTTTGCAATGAATTCATGAGATTTAGATACTTGTAAAGTGATGTGTTCTTTCTTAATAAAGTTGTGTATTTCTCGGATTACTGCAAAGCAGTGAACAAATGCATTTGACAGTCTACAAAATGACAGACTGATGTAGCGCACCATGTGGCATAATTCCAATCAGAATAATTGCACTCAACGCCACACAGTTCCATGCCATATAATTCAACTCCACACATTTTCATTCCACACCACATAATTCCAGACCAAACCACATCATTCAACTCCTCAACACAATTCCACAACACACTACATAATCAATCCACACCACATACCCAATCCACACCACAGAATTCCACATCATGTCGCAAACGCTAACAGCACACCACCTTATTAAACTCCACTACATACGTATCATTCTACATAATTAACTCCATGACACACAGTTACACTCTACATAATTCCAGTACACTCAATGCATATAATCACTATCCACAGAATTCCACTGCACAATCATGCCACATAATTCCACTACACACATTCGCTCCACACCACACATTTACAAACCACACAATTCCACAACTGACAATTCTAATCCAATTCACAAAATTCCACTTCACACCACATATTTCCACTCCACTCAATAACACACCAGTAAAAGACATTGTCATGAACAACACCAATAGCTCTTCTTGCAAATGTGAGACCTATAGGCATTGCACAAAATGAATTCAACTTCACAACATGCCTCATAATTCCACTCCAATCTACCCACTTTATTCGACACAACACCACACAATTCAATGCCACACAGATCTAGATAATGCAACACAATTATATTCTACATACTACCACTTAGTGCTCCATATTTACACTCCACATAATTACACTATACGCAACACAACATAAATGCATCCCACATAAATGCACTCTATGCCACATACCAACAGTTCACATAAATGCACTCCACAGTTTGACACTTCATTCCAATAAGCATAATTTCACTCAAAGCCACACAGTTCCAGGCCACACAATTCAACTCCACACATTTCCAAAACACATCACATAATTCCACACCAAACAACATATCAAATAGACAACACAATTCCACAACACACCATATGCCTCCCATTCACACCACAGATTTCCACATCATGCCACAAAATGTAACAGCACACCACATAATTCAACTCCACAACATGCCACTCCGTAACACCAATACCATTCCACATATAAAACTCCATAACACATAATCTCACTCTACATAATTCCAGTACATGTAATCCCATTTCATTACTATCCACATAATTTCCCAGCACACCATGCCACATATTTCCACTACACAACTCCACATCACACCATACAAGCCTATGCCACACAGTTCCACAATAACCAATTCCAATACAACCCATCTTTCCCTCGCACTTCCACCAATCAGGTCATCTCTCCCCCACACCCCTGCCCCTCTAATCTCCCCCTCACAATGCCACTACCCCCTCTCATCTCACAATCTCACTGCCCCCTCTCATCCCTCCTTCTCTCCTCTCTATACTGCCTGCTCACACATGCTACCTTCCTGTGCCTCCTCATGCTGTGCACTGGTCCACCTCTCGCCTCCCCCACCTTTTGCCTACCCCACTCGTCCCTCTCTCTCACCCCTCTCTTTCGCTCTCTCACACACTGTTCCCGCCTCTCTCATATGGTTGATTTCAGGTTTTCCAGCCCCATTTTTACATGCCTTTTCAATGTTTGTCCCTCAAACCCACGCTCTCCTCCTCTTGATGGGGTGTTTTCTGCGTACCCAGGTGCTCCCTCCCATCTGTTGCCTGCTATCCCTTCTTTCTCTTTTTCTCTCACACTCTCTGCTCCTCTATAAGGAGTTTGTTCACCTCTATGTGCGCAAACTACCTCTCTATACCTTCCTTTCTATTTAGTCTGTGCAGCATTTACCCCTATCTATTCACCTTACCACATTATTCCACTACACAAATGTACTGCACACCACTCAATTCCACCCCACACAATTCCAATTCAAACACATAGTACAATTCCACACCAAAACACATAGGTAAAAGACCTTTTTATTTACGCCAGTAGATCTAACTCTCGCAAATGTGAGATCTATTGCATTGCAAATGCTTGTGTTTTTTAAGTTGCTTGCACACTGCTAAGGAATGCCCTGCTTCAGCCCACCCCTGCTCCAGCCCCCCTCATCCCACTTCCCCAGCCTTGGAGCAGGCATGTACGGCGGCAGGACCAGACAAATGCATTTCCAATGCTTGTTTAACATGTGAGTGTTCTACTAGAATGTTGGTGTTTACGTGTTACTATGCAGAGCTGCGATGCATTGTATTTTTGATGAGGAGTAAAAAGTTTCTTTAGGGGTAACTCCACAGCCGCTACGGTTGCATTTTCTTTTTAAATATTGTTTTGCACGATGGAGGACAAATAAATGACAGTTGTGGCTGGTGCTTCACTCACGATTTCTGTGGCCTGCATGCTATGGACGGGCTGCCTGCCTCTGCCGTAGAAGACTCCAGGCAGCCACTGGGATGTTCCTTTCTTCGTTCACCTGTGTGTTAACTCTTGCCACTGACTGCAGATGTGACCGCGACTGGAATTGTATAATGAGATGAACGATTTGTTTAATATTTGGGCTGATGAAATGAATTTACTGGTATCACTGACACTATAATTTTTTTTATCTATGGTGTATTGCAGCTCCGTTTTCAGTTGCTAGATGACTTCCGCATGACAAATTTGGGAGGATTAAATCCCTACAGCATGCCAATTAATGACACTAGCAAATCGCGTGTTGATTGACGTTCAGCCAAATAGAATTCAAGCTTCTTTTAAGTTAGGGATACAAAGTTAACCCTACAAAATTATTTAAGTGCTTTCAGGTGATTTCTTAGTTGCTGACATTCTCAAGGATCGTTTTATTGTTTACACATATATAGCTCAATGTCAAACATCTGCATGGTCTGTTTTACTTTCGCAATGTTAACACCGGACTCTAGAAGCTTTGGTGATATCATAAATACCGGCACCCCTCAATATGTGGTGAGAGACCCGTGTGATTCTTTCGACCTGCTGTCTACGTACCTTACTTAACTGATAGATATCGCAATAATAGCCAGTTTAGTTTGATACTTACTTGAGGTATTGAAATTATTGGCACCTTCATATCGGGATAGGTTGCTCTTGGAGACGATTTATGCCCGCATTCATATAAACTAGACATCTGTTAGAATTTTTAAAATTGGTATTGGGAACTATATATGTTTTTCCTGAAGAAGGTGATGCCCATATACTAGTGCCCACCGAAACGCGTCGAGATGCAATGAGAAGAAAAGTCTACTCCAAATCTTTATGAACAATTGTATTACATATGATCTATGGAATAATGTTTGAGATGATTACAATTGATTTATTTCTAATCAAGTAGTACTTTTCTGTGATTTGGAAGTATTCTTCCTACCTGCTTTCCCAATTCTTTTCAGCAGCATTTGATTTTTCATTGTGTATTAGGCCAATATTATTTTCTAAAATTTTGTGTGATTTTATTGCTATATGTAGCTTAGATAGGAAACTATCTTTTTAAATATTGAATGTACGTTGTGTGATGTACACTGATATTTAGATACTTGTATTTTTATTATTGATTATTTTGTATCTTTTACACTAGAGTTATTTTGTGATTACATTGTACCTCCATCCGCTGTTCTCACATTGGTGATTTGAGGTTCCGTGTGCAAGTGTGATGTGGTAAATGTGGATTGACCCAAAGGGGTTCTTTTTATTGACCTAAGTACCTTGACAGCCTTGTACTAAACACCGTTTACTAATGTTCATTTTCAACCTTTTAGGTCTTCTCAGTGCATGACATACTTGCCCATTTTAATTTAAAAAGGAGCCGTAAAAGGTGGTGGGGACCTTTTTAACTATGTTGTTCTTGCTTACATTTCACAACCTTTACTTAATCTTGCATTCCCTATGAGTGTTTGCTATTTCCTGGATGATGGTATTTTTTTTACCAGCCTGCATATTACTCTGGTCATCCCCCCTCATAACCTATTTCCCACTTTCTGGTCCTCCAGCGCCGAAAAGTCATACGAATGGCAATAGCGCTATGCAAACATCACTCCATTGCATACAAAAAAAACAAAGGTAAAAAACATTGTCATTTTCAATGCCAAGAGCTCTAACTCTTGCAAATGCGAGACCTATTGCATTGCAAATGCTTGTTTTTCCTCTGGTTAGTACCATATTTCCTAAAAAACAGTAGAAATAGGTAGGAACTTAGGTGCACGTATTTATCGGAAATACTCAGTCTGTTAAAAACATAAATATACAATAAAAGTGGAATAAGATTACATGTAATAATACGTACACAGTTCACAGAGAATTAAGAGCTTTAGGGGGATGGCCCGGTCCGGTCTCTTCCGTTCTCTAACGGCCTCAAACGGCCCGCTCTTTGCCCGGTCTTAGCCCCGGCCTAAGACCCGTGCGCGTCCCGCTAGCGCGTGTAAGAGGGAATGCGATTTATAAGGCAAAGGGAGGCGGTGTTGGGGGAGGAGTCGGGAAGAGGACCAGGTGCAGCTAGTCAGCGTCACGCACAGCACCCTGGTCCTCGCAGTCCCGAATGCGCCGGGCACTCACGGTAATCAGAGTGTCCAGGTACACCTCCTCGTCGATCTCGGGCACAATACAGCAATCCGGGCAGCGTGGAATGAAAGCACCGGTGACACTTTAGAAAGCAGGCAGCAGAGTCTCGATCCCTCGAGCGGCCCCCGCGAAGCGGGGGCCGCGAGGCGCGGTGGCAAGTTCAAATTCTGCAAATAGAATCCAGATAGTCCCAGGAATAGGAGACGGCAGACACCAAACCTTCAAGCGGAGTCCTTTCTAGTTGTCTACAAGACTGTTTAATTTTCCTTAGATTGGGGGTGTACCGGGGGCAGATTTCTCCCTGCACTTCTTGTGGGCCGATAATTTAGGCAGGAGCGTGTCCAGGGAGTTAAGGATCCACAAGTTAAGTTTATTGTTTGCCAGTTCAGGATTGGGGTCATGGGGGGTCTGTAGGTGGTAAGAGTAGCCGACCTTAGACTGGCAGAGAGGTTCAACCATTTTCTCTCCAGGGTGACAGTGGACTGTAAAGCGGGATTTAAGGAACAAGTCTCCCAGGTCATGGGGACTAATAAGTGATCGGTCCAAGGGAGTGGGATGGGTGCGGCCACTGATAGCTTCTGAGCATTACTGAAAACTGGATCAAGTAAGTGACCTTTATCGTGAGTGGGAAGGAAGCCCTTTTGTATGAATTGGAGGGCGGAGAGGCAAGTAGACAGCTCCTTGGCGGAAAGATTAGAGGGGTCATCCATGTGGATGTTGAGGTCACCCAGTATCGTGAAGTTTGCTAGATTTACGGCTCGATCGGCCACAAATAGAGGAAGGGAGTTGAGGAAATGGCCCATGGGTCGAGGGGGCGATATAGTAAAAGACCGGAGAAGGTACAAGTGGGAGAGATTTCCAGGGCGAACTGCACACTTTCACAGTCGGGAGGGCCCTCTACAGACGAGCGGCAGCTAATAAAATTTTTATGTATTATGGCTAGAATCAACCTGTGCCATTTGGTGATGTCGGGCTCAAATTGAGTGATTTAGGGGCTGCTAAGTGAAGAAGTCTTTACTTCTCATACTCCTTGATGGTCACTGCTCACTGTCTTCACTGTGACTGAATAAAAAACTAGAAAGGAAACCACTTGTAAAGTGAAGAAAGACACATCAATTATCGAAGTCTTTACTGTAAAGTCTAATGGTATTCTACGGAGTTATTAGTTATTGTTAATCGACAACAATAGCTCCTTTCTCCAGTCCGTTTGCATAAATGGATAATCTTTGGCTGGGGACCAAATCATAAACTTGCTTAGCATGGAAACCGTCCAGCCTCAAGCCATTGCTCCATTTAATTTAATCAGGGAGTATTTTTCAAGGAGAATACATAAAACACGGAATTTTTGGATCTGGTTGAGACCCACACATTAAAAAAACATAGTGTATGATATTTTTGTCTCAGGAAAATCAATCTTCCTCTTTCATCCAGATACATTTAGGGACACTTTTTCATGGTGGCTAGAGGGGGCAAATCTTTGCAAACTTAAGTAACTATCACTCAACAGACTTTCGTCATTCTGGTGATGGAACATGCATGACGTGACAAGCCCCAATCGGTGGTCAGCCCAGCAAAAAAAGTTGCATGTTAAAATCTATCTTTCTGATATTGAACGCCTTCCTTCCCTCCGCTCATTCCCTTGGCGGGGGGAAGTTATCAGAGTCCTCTGACTGCACGGCAGCCATGCTCTGTGTGAGTGAGGACGTCTGACACCCTGTGCCAACTGGCTGTCCAGTTATGGTACTTCGTGTTTCAGAACATCATCTTCCTTATTGCTTTTCACCTTCCAGAGAAAAGTGACTTTCACAATGACACCATGACAGATTGTACTATACACAAGTGGCAGATTAATGAAACTGCTCTCTAACTTTCAGCAAGTGGTGGTTTCCTAAGATTGATGTGTGGGGTCACAAGGTAATCAATGGTGCCCCAATTTGCATCTGGTCTGGTACAAGGAGAACATTCTACAGCCCTCCATGTGGTTTGGTCCATGCCCCTAATAAGCTGTGTGTTAGGACCTTTTTAAATGGCAGGAGAGGCTCTGAAGAGGTTTGCCTCCGCTGTAGACCGTCTATCAAATACGTTTGTCTTTACCTTCAAGGTGGGGCGTTGGAGGTCAAGTGCTTTAGCCGCTCTACGTATTACCAAGGCACCGGAAGCCGATTCTTCTGTGGCTAGTCCAGTGGGTGAGAGAAGGCCCCTCTCAGAGGAGGTATCGAGACCGCTGGCTTCCTCAAGTCATAATACCAACTGGATTTGTGAAAGGGCTGAGTGAACTCATCACCTGCATTATATTCAATGTCTGATTCTTTTTACGGAGTTTTATATAGCGCGACTGTGACCCAGTATCGCGTATCAGAGCGCTTTACATAGCACCAGTTGCGTTACATGAGGGCACATTCATTTTTTTTTGCTAGGCACAGGAAGATTAAGTGGTTTGGCCAGAATCACAGGATGTTCAGCGTACTTGCCGAGACTCGAACCCGGTTCCCCAGATTCGAGGTCGACCGTCCTAGCCGTTAGTCCAATTCCTCTCCCAAAAAAAGAATGTAAAGTGCATTGTCCTCTCTGTAAAGGTCGCGGAGCAAGCAACGGAGGTGGCACCTCAACTACTGGTGGGGCAGTCGGACTGGCACCATCTGTGAGTTGGACTTGACTACTCGAGCTCTTCGTTCAGTCGCCAGATTCCATAATGGCGTTGGAAAGGGTCCAGAGAAATTTGGGCAGACTCTGAGGGTTCAACTGGTGCTGAGGATGAACCCGCTAGTGGTACTCCAGATAGATGGCCTCTTGGCTCCCTGGGACCCGAAAACTTGGGGAGATAAGTTGGTAGGAAGCCAAAGAGCTGGAGAATGGCAGTGCAGCACTCTTCGATCTGTTGCGGGGAGGCAGACAGACTGGAAACTCTGGTTGTGCCGGAACCAGTTTTGGGATTGGCTCCGAAATAGTCTGATTCTGGGAACGTGATCTAGCTGCATTGAGCCGCCCCTGCCCCAGCTAAGGTAAATGGCAAGAGGGGGGTAAGTCCTGCTTAGATTTCTTCTTCTCTCTAGGGCAGAGTTCGTCAAGCGATGGGGCGTTCCTAATTGGTCGGCCGTGGCTGCATTCCCAGGGTGGCACAAATGGCTCCAGCAGTACTTGCAAATAAGGAAGGCCTGGTTAATGCGACTTCATTCCTTTGGTGCGTTTCCAGGTAATCTTGGTTTACATGCAGCAGCTGAAGGGCTTTACCAGAGAGTATGAACTGTGATCCTGCATGCCCTGAGGTGGGGGTCAGTGAGTGGGGTGGCAGGGTCAAGGGTGTGGCTAGAAAGAGCAATATATTCTGTAACAGGTTTATTAGTTTTCTAACCTCCAGGTAACTGCATACAAAAACAAGCATTTACAGTGCAAATGGTCTCGCCTTCGGGACCTTATAACTGTTTAGCCAGCTATTGGCTCAGCAAATGCACAAGTGGGGTTACAGAAAGGTCATGATTCAAAAACAAAAAAAGGGATGCACTACGAGACTGGCACTGCGTTCCATTTTTTGTTAGATTTAGTTAATCTAAATCATTAGTGAATGCAGCATTTTCCCACCAACCCTGATCCCTGTAAATGTTCATAGGGCTCTTTCTAGGTTTCACTACCAATTGCTCCCGGTTTCAGTCATTTTCAAGAAATCATCCAGGTGCTCCTAACACACATCAGAAATCTTGAACATTCGGGAAAAGTACTGCACGCCACATATTCCTATAGAATTTCGAAATTATGAAAATGTTTCACATGAGCAATCTGAAACCTTAACAACTATGGGTATACTGACGCTCAGGTGTACGTGTACTGGAGAAAAACAATCTGCCCTGCAACTGCTATCATAAGCATAGTAGCCATTGGATATAGAGCCCTGTGCAGCATAAAACACGTCCCAAATAGTGTCACACTGGAGTGAATAATATAAAAATCTGCACCCAATGGAATAATGCTTTTGTAAGCAATATTTAGGACACTGTGTGTATGTCAGATGATATCTCTGTGTATGATACCCGGACCTAGAGCTGACCAGCCACATCAATCCATCTATCGGACCTTTGGGTCACAACTAGGCAATCACTCCCTACACGGCCTTTAAAATAAAACAGTATTTTATAAGCTATGAAAGAGCAGCGTATACTGCAGCCTTTACTCCCATACTTCATAAAAACATTTGAAGTGCAGTGGCATGTTGTTTGATAGAACGGTGCAGGCATGCACACCTGGACTGCACAAACAAATGCGCATGATCTCCAAACCCCAAAAGAGAAGCCCAGGCGATCCACTGATTGACGCTATCTGCATTTTGGCAAACTCATTCCCGATTCAGTGAGGCCTCCCTCCATTACATGTTTACCTTGACATTCCCTCGCGGCCCGAGCCCACAGGAATCAATCTACTCTAATTCTTTTCTTACCAATCTTGGTGCATTCCCTTGTAAAGTTAACTTTTGAAAACAGTAAAATTCGGCGTGCTGTGATTCCTTTCGCATCTGAATCACATATAAAATATTTATAGCCGTTCTTGGTGTAGTAAAACACCTCTCTCAGAGCAGTTTCCCCAGGAGGAGCATCTCTCTGTTACAGGGCTCTTCTATAATTCCAAGGATTCGGGTAGTTTGTGAAGCAAATCATCGCTGAAGCTTTAAAGGCAATTTTGATTATCAGCGTGATTAGCAATATAACAGTACAGGTGGCATTCAGTGCGGAATTTATATTTCGCATTGTCTGCATGCAGGTGATGACGCAGAATTACGTAGGTGTAGAGTTCTACCCGGCCTCTAGGTCCTTCAGAAATTGCTCTATAAGGTTAAACATTTCTTGTTGCGCTTTCTCTGATGCTAGTAATATAAGCTCTCATGCCAGTGCCACGTACAAACAAACTAGAAATGTTCAGTGACATCAACATGATTTTACTGCAAAGAACTGAAGAAATAAATGAGGGTTCTCTGCGAGTCAGTCAGTCATTATCTGATCATCCTGCAGACCCTCCTCTCCTTCCCAGCTGTGCCGGCCGGCCGGCCGGCCTTAGAAGCAAACGCTTGTCTCCCCCCCCACTCCCATCTCCGTGACGTCACCTGCTGCCTGCGCCTTACATCAAAATCACAATAGTTCTGTCGGGTAAAACCATATCCAAGTGGATATGCAGCAGAAAATCTGAGTGAATCAACAGTGACACAAAAACAAGCAGACCTCAATATCTTTATATGAAATCATTCATTTATGAAATTTGTCATCAAAAATTCATTTTCAGGGGCCATCGTAATACAAAGACATAACAAATAGTAACCAAGATAGAACTTAGTGCTCAGTGAAAATAAGTGCAAAACAACATATACAAAGTGGAATAGTACGGAAATAATAATGTTATTGGCCAGCGAAACCAAAGTTCATAATAGTCAAGCCCCCTGAGACAATTCAATAGTTAGGGCAGACTCTAAAGGCTGGTCCATTGAAAATGTCGACGTTTCAACCCTATTGTCGCACTACTGATAAGTCGGTGCGGGTCTTCATCAGGACACAAGTAACAGAAAGATGGCCTGTGGGAAGTAAATTAACTTAAGGTCAAAAGTGTCACTAACAACTGAAAAATTACCAAACAAGGGTAATTTGAGGTGATGTCTCACTCACCTAAAATCTGGGCGGGGTATTCAATCCTTTCCGCAGGTAGTGATTGAATGTATCTATAAATGAGTGGAATAAATTCAGAATTCCTACTCAACAAAACTTCAAAGTATGATTTGGAGACTTATTCATATAGTTTCAAACAATATTCGTGGCACGTGGAGCTCACCTCAACGAAGGACGTCGTGATAGTAACTCTGTCACGAGGTTGATAAGGTATCTATTGCTTTTTCTTGATACTGGTCAAAGATGATCCAATCTAAAAACCATTAAAATTAAGAGGATACGATTGATATAAGGAATCAAACTTGTATCCAACTAACCTTCATTTACATAGTACTCTTGAAATAATTGCAGGAGAGCTTACCTCATAAAGCTCTACTGAGGCGAGTTAATCGTCACTCAAAGCGCTGTAACCCTCGATCTGCCAAATAAAGTTACTGCATTAAGTATACGCTTTTAGACTTGGCTTAATACTATCAAAGTTACCGTGTTCTAGAAATACTCTGATTCTTGGCATTACCTGAGTTCAAGTGGTTTTACGGCTTGCAACACGTCTCAGCTCGTCCGTGGCTACGAAAGGAGTGTTCGGAACCGGCATTGAATATATAACCTCCATTGCGCATGCTTCACTACGTCAATTTCATGTCGCTAGGAAACGACGCCTGTTCACGTCTACACGTGATCGTTGTCATGACCACAGTTAAGTATACAGGGTTGTTAACCTAGCCTCCTCCTCGTTAGTAGTATAGTCATTGCTTAGAATGCGCACCACTCTGAGCTCCCCAAGGTAACCAAAGGCTTTAAAAAGACCCCCGTCAGTCGGCAAGCGCTAGCGCGATACCCAAGCGTTGTGTTGGATGTATCGCTGCATGCCACTTCAAAATACGCCTTGACGTGCTTATCGTCATGGCAACTCTGCACGCCAAAAATGGATATTCTTATATAGCCTTCATCAGCTGCACTGTTGTTGCATTAGACCGGCACTGTTCTAACTAATCCGCCAGAGAGGAAACACATCGAGGCTGTATATCCATTCTGTCTGTCCTTATGCGCTTATTCGCCAATTCGGCCAGAGTTGGCTATGGTGTTTTAGCGTATATGCGCAACCGACTATATCTCCATTCTATTTGTCCTTATGCGTTTATTCGCCAATTAGGCCAGAGTTGGCTATAATGTTTAGCGTATATGCACAACCGGTGGACACGTTCTCGGGGCTGTGTGTGTGCTTAGAAGGAATGGATACTGTGTCACATAAATCACATTATTGTCAAGCAATCATTAACAAATGTTGTTCATACATTAAAGGCAAATGTATATGCATAACCAGTGATCACATTCTAGGGACTATGTGTACGTTTGGGAAGAATAATCTCGCCATGGATATGGTGTCAAATATCTAACATTTTTACCTGGCGATAATTAACACATGTTGTTTATACATTTAGAGGCAATTTCATATAGATTTCAGATAATACAATAATTTGGTCATTTTACAATTGTGATTATAGTAGCCAGCATAGCTTCATAAAAGTTGTTGGTCACAAAACAATCTTATACTGTCAGATATGTACTCATTGAAACATATGGTAAAAAATGTAAAATCATTAGCATATATTACCAAGCACACAATTGCATATACTGACTAAAGCCAGATTATAGTTGCCCCATCTGCTTTGTTGTCTCCTCCATCTCGTTCAACCCGTGATCTATTAGGTCAAGCTGATGTATCCATCTACATTCTTTATAATTCAGACACCTTGTCACTGAGCCCCCTCTTGTACTTGGAATAATCTTCTCAAGTACCCACCATGTGAGGTTATGTGGAGCATGTTGGTGTGTGATATAGTGATCCACTAAGGGTGCCCCTTGTACCTTGCAACGTATCCTGCTCATATGCTGTAAAATCCTCACCTTCACTTTCTGAGTGGTTTGCCCAACATACACACACCCACAGGGACATCTGATTGCATATATCACGTTGGTACTATTACAGTTTGTAAAGTGTGAGAGTGTATAGGTTTTGTTGGCATATTCAAATGTAGTGCCCACATAACATGACTCACAGGCCTTGCACTGTCCACACTTATGATGTCCGGTTAATGGGGGAAGACCAAAGTGACCTCTGAGGTCCAATGGTTTTGGTTCGTCAAAATATGCATTGACCACTGAGTCTTTTATATTTCTCCCCCTCATGAAGGCAAAAATGGGGTTCTGTGTGGTCTGGATCTCACTCGCAACCAGGTTCCAGTACTTCTTTACGATCCCTTTTATTTCGTTACTCCTGGTGTTAAATGTGGTGACACAAACCATTTTGTCTGTTTCTTTGGTCTTCTGATGGACTTCCAAAAGTTGTTCCCGGGGACAATACCAGGCACGTTTCTTGGCTCGTTTAAGTAAACCAGTCGGGTATCCTCTCTCTCTCAGACGGTTAGTTAGTATCTCAGACTCCTTGAAATAGTCTGCTCTTCTCGAACAATTTCTTCTGAGTCTGAGATATTGCCCATACGGGAGGTTGTCTCGCAAGCTGCGTGGATGATGCGATTGATATTTTAATAGCGAATTCCTCTCCATCGGTTTGCGGTACAAATCACTGTACAAAGAGCCTTCCTCTACTCGGAAGGTGACATCCAAAAAATCTATGGCTTCGTTGTTGCTGTTCATAGTAAATTTGATGTCGTCAGATCTTATGTTTAGCCAAGAGAAAAATTCATTCAGACTCTCGTTACTTCCAGACCAGATCATTATGACATCGTCAATATATCTTTTCCATACCGAGATCGAATTCAGGTATGGATTTGCGTGGGTGTATAGATGTTCCTCCTCATAATGATCCATATAGATGTTTGCCAGGCTCGGCGCATAGGTTGCGCCCATGGCTACGCCTTTACATTGGAAGTAAAACTGTCTTTTGAAAACAAAAAAGTTTTTGTTCATGGCGATCTCGAGTAGGGAAATTAGAAAATCTGTTGGAATCCAATGGGGTCTTGGTCTGGTATCTAGGGTCGTTCTGATGACTTGCAGTGCACTGTCTTGAGGGATCGATGTATAAAGCGATGATACATCGAGCGTAACCAAAATTTGAGTATGTATGTCATACGCTTGGCCTTCCAGTAGTTGGATAATGTGCATTGTGTCCCTAACAAATGATTTTGTCTGGGGAACGAATGGTTGCAAAAAATGGTCTATAAATTGATTTAATGGTTCCAGTATGGAGCCGCAACCAGACACAATTGGCCTGCCGGGTGGTTTGACCAGTTGCTTATGGATCTTCGGCAGCGTGTATATAGTTGGTATTCTAGGTTCCTTTTTATTTAGAAAGTCGTGTTCTGATTGACTCAAAAAACCGTCAGTAAGACCTTTCTTGGTTACTCTTGATATCAAAGATATCAGTATTGGAGTAGGGTCTCTCGGAGTCGGTTGGTAACTATCACGTTTCCCAAGTTGGAGTTCAAGTTCTTCCACATAATCGCTGGTGTTTTGCAGCACGACAGCACCCCCCTTATCCGCTGCCTTGATTATAATGGAGTTATCTTGACTTAGTGATTGAAGTGCTGATTTCTCTTCCTTAGTGATGTTGAACTTTATATATTTCTTCACGTCAAGAGTTTGCATCGTTTCCTGAAGTACAATTTTTTCGTAAGCCAATATTCTCTCGCTCATCATGTGTGCCCCTGGTGTGAAAGTTGAAGGTGGTCTAAAGCCAGTGGCAGAGGGGGTCGGGCTGTAAATGTTCTTACTGAAATAATACTTCAACCTGATCTTTCGAAAAAAGCGTTGAAGTTCAATTTTCAGTTGGAATGAATCAGGAATCACCGTTGGTATAAAGGAAAGCCCCTTCGAAAGTACATCCCTCTCAGCACAAGATATCACGTGATCTGATAGATTGACTATGGGATCCAATGCATTCGTGTGGTTGTGGTTTAGCTGGTTCGCTAGGTTTGTCAAATTCGCTATGTTTAACGGATTCTCTGGTTCCGTGCGGACAGTGCATGAGCCTAGGGTGGTTAATTGATTTGGCATCTCATTAGTGTCCGTGATGGGAGGGAAGTGTGATACAGTCTCTACCATCTGTATGTCTGTCTCCTTGTGGAGATCTCCCCATGTGTCTCCGGTTGGTAAAACCAAACTCGCGATACTGCTTGTTCGGTATTCCTGCCTCTGCCCCAACCTCCACGTCTCTCCCAGTTCTGTGATCTCCCCCGTCCTCTGTTGTGTGGACGATAGCCCTCTCCTAAAAAATGTGCGCCCTGATTGGCCTGATGACTAGTGGAGGGTCTTTCGGGGTCGGAATCTGTTCCACTACCTGCAGAGGAGTTGGAAAAAGTGTAAAATCTCCTAGGGCCCTGTCTACTCTTGTTCGTAAAGAAACCCTGACTATCCTGTTGGTAGTAATCCTCTGAAAGGTAGGGATATGTGATATTCTTGTCGTAATTCCTCAGATCACGAGATAGTTTGTCAAGTTTCCTATTTAGGGTTATGGTGTTAAATTCCGTGAGGGTTTTCTCAGCTCGTTCTAATGCCTCTCGTGCATTGGTAAGCGAGGTATCCTCGAGAATCTCCTTCTTCAAATCTGCAATTTCCTGCGCAAGTTTCTTAACGTATTCGATTGCAGTTTCTATTCCCAAGACCATCCAATGTCTCGAACAATTATTTGCTATAAAGCTGAACCCTTCCCTAAATTTCGGGACGTCTATGAATATTGCTGGTTCTATGCGGATTTGCAGACACTTAGGGATTATATTAGACTGTAAATACTTTGTTAGAACATGTCCATGTAGACGAGATCTAATCAATTTCTTTTCCAGTCTCTCAATCTTAGCTAATTTTTCGTTAAGGCTTACATCTAACGTGCCTCTATCCGACCCTAATAGAAAACTAGAGGCACCTTGATCGTGAATTAATTTTGTGATGTAATCCTCACTATAGGATAGCGTTTCTCTTTCAGACATACTCAGACAAAAAGTACAAATTAGACAATTACAATACTTACAAGCAAGCAAACAAATGAGAGTAAAAACCCTCGCAGGTAATCACCTGCACTAATAAGTTTTCAAAAAGCAATGGGGTAACCCAGTATCCCTCAGAACCTGGGCAGATTTATATCAAAATCACAATAGTTCTGTCGGGTAAAACCATATCCAAGTGGATATGCAGCAGAAAATCTGAGTGAATCAACAGTGACACAAAAACAAGCAGACCTCAATATCTTTATATGAA
This sequence comes from Triturus cristatus, assembly GCF_964204655.1. Taxonomy (NCBI): domain Eukaryota; kingdom Metazoa; phylum Chordata; class Amphibia; order Caudata; family Salamandridae; genus Triturus; species Triturus cristatus. The sequence goes on from NC_140584.1 coordinate 1,007,184,928, forward strand.
ATCATTCATTTATGAAATTTGTCATCAAAAATTCATTTGCAGGGGCTATCGTAATACAAAGACATAACAAATAGTAACCAAGATAGAACTTAGTGCTCAGTGAAAATAAGTGCAAAACAACATATACAAAGTGGAATAGTACGGAAATAATAATGTTATTGGCCAGCGAAACCAAAGTTCATAATAGTCAAGCCCCCTGAGACAATTCAATAGTTAGGGCAGACTCTAAAGGCTGGTCCATTGAAAATGTCGACGTTTCAACCCTATTGTCGCACTACTGATAAGTCGGTGCGGGTCTTCATCAGGACACAAGTAACAGAAAGATGGCCTGTGGGAAGTAAATTAACTTAAGGTCAAAAGTGTCACTAACAACTGAAAAATTACCAAACAAGGGTAATTTGAGGTGATGTCTCACTCACCTAAAATCTGGGCGGGGTATTCAATCCTTTCCGCAGGTAGTGATTGAATGTATCTATAAATGAGTGGAATAAATTCAGAATTCCTACTCAACAAAACTTCAAAGTATGATTTGGAGACTTATTCATATAGTTTCAAACAATATTCGTGGCACGTGGAGCTCACCTCAACGAAGGACGTCGTGATAGTAACTCTGTCACGAGGTTGATAAGGTATCTATTGCTTTTTCTTGATACTGGTCAAAGATGATCCAATCTAAAAACCATTAAAATTAAGAGGATACGATTGATATAAGGAATCAAACTTGTATCCAACTAACCTTCATTTACATAGTACTCTTGAAATAATTGCAGGAGAGCTTACCTCATAAAGCTCTACTGAGGCGAGTTAATCGTCACTCAAAGCGCTGTAACCCTCGATCTGCCAAATAAAGTTACTGCATTAAGTATACGCTTTTAGACTTGGCTTAATACTATCAAAGTTACCGTGTTCTAGAAATACTCTGATTCTTGGCATTACCTGAGTTCAAGTGGTTTTACGGCTTGCAACACGTCTCAGCTCGTCCGTGGCTACGAAAGGAGTGTTCGGAACCGGCATTGAATATATACCCTCCATTGCGCATGCTTCACTACGTCAGTTTCATGTCGCTAGGAAACGACGCCTGTTCACGTCTACACGTGATCGTTGTCATGACCACAGTTAAGTATACAGGGTTGTTAACCTAGCCTCCTCCTCGTTAGTAGTATAGTCATTGCTTAGAATGCGCACCACTCTGAGCTCCCCAAGGTAACCAAAGGCTTTAAAAAGACCCCCGTCAGTCGGCAAGCGCTAGCGCGATACCCAAGCGTTGTGTTGGATGTATCGCTGCATGCCACTTCAAAATACGCCTTGACGTGCTTATCGTCATGGCAACTCTGCACGCCAAAAATGGATATTCTTATATAGCCTTCATCAGCTGCACTGTTGTTGCATTAGACCGGCACTGTTCTAACTAATCCGCCAGAGAGGAAACACATCGAGGCTGTATATCCATTCTGTCTGTCCTTATGCGCTTATTCGCCAATTCGGCCAGAGTTGGCTATGGTGTTTTAGCGTATATGCGCAACCGACTATATCTCCATTCTATTTGTCCTTATGCGTTTATTCGCCAATTAGGCCAGAGTTGGCTATAATGTTTAGCGTATATGCACAACCGGTGGACACGTTCTCGGGGCTGTGTGTGTGCTTAGAAGGAATGGATACTGTGTCACATAAATCACATTATTGTCAAGCAATCATTAACAAATGTTGTTCATACATTAAAGGCAAATGTATATGCATAACCAGTGATCACATTCTAGGGACTATGTGTACGTTTGGGAAGAATAATCTCGCCATGGATATGGTGTCAAATATCTAACATTTTTACCTGGCGATAATTAACACATGTTGTTTATACATTTAGAGGCAATTTCATATAGATTTCAGATAATACAATAATTTGGTCATTTTACAATTGTGATTATAGTAGCCAGCATAGCTTCATAAAAGTTGTTGGTCACAAAACAATCTTATACTGTCAGATATGTACTCATTGAAACATATGGTAAAAAATGTAAAATCATTAGCATATATTACAAGCCTTACAAGCAGAGCTGTCAGGTACCCCTTCAACTTGTCTCCCCCAGGGGAAGTAATAATAATGTCATCCTGGCAGCAAAGACACACGGGGGACTTAAGTGAAAGCTACAGAACATGCCAAAAGGGCGGGCACACAATAATGGGCAGACCATGCTATATCTAAAAAGTAGTCATTCAATGTGACAGTATCTGGTTTAAATACCATGCTCGAGGGATGCCACACGAAGCGAAAGTCCTCTGATCCTGTGGGAGGGCTAGCTGGCACACATGGCATGCGCTCTCACACACCATATTATTAATTTCGAAAAAAAAATTCTATCGTCTTCTTACCCACCTACGGCTCAGCCCACTCACATTCCAGCATTTTTTGGTACCTAACCTTATCTCAAATGAGATATTTTACCTCACAAGAACTGTTTCATAATGTTGTTCGTTGCTTTTCGTGCTTAGTAGAACTAACAATGCGTGTCTCAGCAAACAAGAGACGCTATTTATGCAAGACGTATACGAAGGTACATTTGGATATGTCGACGTTCACATCTTTCACGATAAGTGAAGAGATGGTGTCTATGTGAATAAGCTTCGAGATTGTCCCGAAAGTGAAAGCGGGCTGAAAGCAAACAAAACACCATGCTTCTACAGCAGTCGAGATTGTCTCGAAAGTGAAAGCGCAATGAAAGCAAACCAAGCACATCGTCCTGCCTCAAGTAGGACAAACCCAAAACAAGCATTTGCAATGCATTAGGTCTCGCATTTACGCGAGTTTGAGCTATTGATATTGAAAATAACAATGCCTATTGGCATTGTCATTTACAATGCCAATAGCTTTAACTTGTGTAACTGCGAGGCCTATTGCATTGCATTGCATTGCAAATGATTTTGGGGCCTGTAGAGGGCTTAATGAAATGTCCGAGACGAACAAAGTACAATAGAGGCTCGCGTTCTAATGTTTCAGTTCATACTGCAACTCGTATAATTCTTGTGTCTATAAGCTGCAACTGAGACTCACGTCCTGCGGATTTAATTATCACTACAACTCCCATAATTCTTAGGGTGAGACTCTGGCGCTTGATTGAACATGTCTTAATTTTTAAAGCTACTGAAGCAAGGCGCCATGTTTTGACGTCCTAATTGGAATGAGCCTTGGCAGCGAATCACGGATCTAGTATCAGAGAAGTAAGAGCTTTAACAGTCCTTAGCTAAGCCGTATGTGCGTTTCTTTCACATTAATGTCAAGAATTTAGCTGCACCAGGGTTAAGTCTGCTTATACATTTGAAGTTAACCGGCTGAATAAGACTAACAAATTCAACAGCACGGTAATGAAAGTCTTGAAGTTTTCCCCGTTGTGTGCTTACAAATTTATGACATGTCACGGACTTTCCATTAAAGACTCTAGTTGCGAGTGTATTTGGTCTTTCGTTCACACAGCGTGTGTGAAACAATGTATCAATCTCGTGGACGGTACGAGCTACTGAAATAATCCTGTCTAACAAACGCATGCTGATTACGAAACAAATCTTGAGCGCGCGCCCGGGGCACATGCACTGTACTTGGAGGCCTGAAATGCCACTGTTTGCACTTCCAAAACTCGCTTACTATAAGTCTCGCCAGAGCAGCGCTAAAGCGCTGTCTCAGGCGAGACCTAAAAAGAATATAGTGCTTACCGCGTGAGAACAAAGTAAAGGGGCCGATCGCCATGGGAGGAATCAAATGACCATATTGACATCACTAAGGAGGAACTAAAAGCCTATGAAGGAATCGGAAGGCAGCATTAAAGAAGGACAAAGGCACAAGCGAATGAAAAATATGGGCGGAGAGGTGGGCGGGGCTGCTCACCCATACTGAACTACCCCAGATCTTCCCTAGAGCAGCGCTTGCGCGCTGACTCTAGGCTCGACCTAAAAATGGGCATACTGTAAATGGAAAATAAATGCAAGTTAAACTAATCAATTTTACTACAAAACCTCAGTTGCCTAATGCAATCAAGGGAAATGTCTGTTTGTGGCAGAAAGCAGCACCAATAGAAGTATGCAGCAGGAAAGCACCAAAGTTATGTGGAAGGGTTAAGTAAATTATGTTTCAAGAAAATGCAAATAATACCACTTAATGTGGCACATTTTATGATAGTATTTCATTATTTTTCCATTTGTATACATGAATTCTGTCTGGGCAAATATTTTACTTCATTAGTACCAGCTTACCACTGAAATACACCAACGAGCAAATGAAAGGTGACTAATCACCTATTGTGAAGGTCTATCCACTGCGTGGCAACGTGGCTAAATTTTTAATACCTTTTAATCCTTTTGAGCTGGAAACATTTTTTTGTTAACATTCGCAGATTATGCAGCAGATGACTGATTAAGTGGCAAATGCAACAAAATCCATAATTATGCGAAAAATGCTGCAGAATCTTATAATTTCGGTGGGCCTGCCAGAAAATTACAAAACGGAATCCTAGTTGGTGCAGTAGGGAATAGTGCCATGTGTATAGATAGTGCTAAAAAGTCCAAGCCTGTAACAGAAAACACTGAGAATATGCAAGTCATTTTTATCGATGTATTTTAGTAATAAGTAAACAGACTACATCTAGAAACATTTTGATGAGTGTTCATTAAAAAGATGCACTCAAGAAACTCAACTGGTGACACCCTCACATTGCGAACACAATAAGATGATGGACGGAGCACTGAAACTTTTCAGACACTCACTCCCAGTCACTATTAGATGTGGGTTGAATCCATCATAGTTCTTTTGCTTACTTTGCCACCCCAGTTCAGACCCAGCCATATGTAAATCAGTCTTGACCCTGTTCCTCACGGAAACAGTCCAGCCCGAACTGCCAAACCAGGTCTTCCCTGGACCGGAAACATGCATCCGGGCACCGTTTTCGGGGGTAACACTCTTCATCAGCCAGGCTAGCTTGAATCCAGTGGCAACGTGAGAAAAGGACCCACATTTGGGCATACCCTGCCCACTTAGGGTGAACAAATCAAACAAAAGGAGATGATGGACGGAGCGCTGACACTTTTCAGACACCCTCACATTACCTCTCAATAATAAAAAACATTCCTGGAGCTACTAGCAGCTCCATTAGTTCAAGCCTTTGTAGGCTCCCGATGTTGACTCAATGTCCCGTGGGCAAATCACTTAATGTCCATGTGCCTAAAAACATAGCAAAAAAACTGACCCTGTGTAATGTAACTGGTGCTCATGTAAATGAGTGTCCAATGCCCTTGGGCTGAGTTTTGCACTGAATAGAACACCCAAAAAACAAAAGGTATAGAGCCTATTTCAGGACTGTAGTGATTATCAGTCATTGGTGGGAGAAGGGTGAAGGAGACAGAGGAGATATCCTTCTACTTAGGGCCACTGCTATCTATCACTAGGGCAACAGGTGTAGTTGCATTGGCGCCAATTGGCGCAAGGTGAACACAACATACTGATTATGGGGAGCAGAATTTGTTATACAATATATGTTTTTGTTTGATGTTGTGTAGATGTAATATTTATTGTGGATTATGAGCTACTGAAAAATAATCCAAGAAATTATCTCATAAACCCCCACCCCCTGCGCTCAGTCCTGCCTCTCCACTCCCTAGTCATATCCATAGACGTTTCGAGGGTGGGCCCAACTTTAAAATATTTTACTTTTGTTGGGCCTCATAGAAAAAAAAGTTTGAATACTTCTGTTTTAGAGTTATCGTACAATTTGGATTGCATCGAAGATCCGCCTCACGAGGGGTTTCAGAGATTCCTGGAGAGGGAACGAGACCGAATCTTGGACTTGGACCGCGTTTCAAAGCAGTCTCGGTTTAGACTCTTCTTATGTTTGTGTTGTAACCGGCACTGTCTGGATGGCTGACGCGATGCCCCAGTCCGTCGAAAGCCATCTCTTCCATCAAGGGCAGGCAATTATACACACTGCACAACCCATGCTCAACCTTGGGTAGCTTGGCACTGAGCAGTCAAGCATACTTTAGAAGTAATGTGTATAGCAAGAGCACAGCACGTGCACACAATAAATGTTGAGTGCAACAGGAAAGAGAGACTTCACACGACATTTAGAAATGCTGTTTATATTCAACACACACATTAAGTTGTTTGATGCGAAGGACGGAATGGTTCTGTACTGCACCATGGTGCTCATGTGCAGAGGACGGAACCATTCCGTCTTCTGCACACGACCACCAAATCTCTGCTGTTTACATCAGAGGGATTTTCTTTTTGGTTTTTGAGCCTCGGGACCTGGGGAAGAGCTTTCACAACCTCCCAAAGCATTTTTTTTGTGTAATGACGATCAGCTCACATTGAAAGTGAAACTGAAATGAGCTGACCGGCTCATCGCTGCGTCAGTGCTCGCGAGGCTATCCCAGCCCCCGACCACCGAAACACATGGGAGAGGTATTATTGGAAAGGGGAGACTCATCCCTACTGGATCCCTGCTTGGTGAACACCACAGGAAGGTGATCCCCAAGCAGGAATCCACCACTAGACACCAGGGAGGGGGAAGCGCCCCCTTAGGCAAGGACCTTTGCTCCCGCCAAACGTCTATGGGCAAATGTAGTCTTTCTGCCCCCCCAGGGGTGTTGGAAAGCCACTAGGCACCAGGGATTATTGGGTTTTTTTAATAAAAGAGGGGTGTTGGCTGCCCACAATGGGCATAACAATGCCCCCAGGCCCTAATAATAAGTCTTTCTGTCCCTCCCTCCGGGAAGCAGATGGGGGTTTTTACCTCTGATCTCCCCCTCCCGGGGGTGGGGGGGGGTGCACGAAAGCCCACTGGAGGACAGGAATTAATATTTTTTTTTATAAAAGAGGGGTGGGGGCTGCCCACAGTGGGCATGCCAATGCCCCCAGACTCTAATATTAATTGTCTTTCTTACCCCTGATCTGCCCTCTGGAGGGGCAGAAAGCGCACTAGGAACCAGGCATTTTGTTTTTTTTTATTCATTGGGGTAGTGCTGCCCAAAAAGGGCATGCCTATGCCACCACCCAGTCTTTCTGCCCCCTGGGAGGGGCAGGTGGGGCTAATTACATAGAAAGCCCACTAGACACCAGGGATTTTTTTTTATAAGAGGGGTGGAGCCTGCCCAGAATGGGCATACTAATCCACATACCCTCAAAAAAATGAACACAGTCTTTCTGCTCTCCCTGTGAGCATATAGGGGCGATAGCCCCCGATCTGCCCCGGGAGGGCATTGAGGGCATTAAGCCTACTAGGCACCAGGTACTATTTTTTTTCTTAGTGTAGGGGTGGGGTCTGCCCAGAATTGGCATGCCCATGACTCCACCTCACCATAAAATGGGCACATTCTTTCTGCCCCTGGGAGTATATCCTGGCGATAGCCCAAATCCCACTAGGCCCCAGGGACTATTTCTTTCCTTGTGCAGGTGTGGGGGCTGCCCTGAAAGACATGGCAAAGCCCCACCCAAAAAATGGGCCCAGTCTTTCTGCCCCCCCAGTGGGGCAGATATGCACAACAGCCCACGATCTGTCTCTATTGGGGGGTCGAAAGCTCACTAGACACCAGGGACAGTTTTTAACTTTGAATATGGGTAGTCTGCCCAGAATGGGCATGCCGATGCTCCCCCCCCAAATAAAATGGGCACAGTCTTTCACTGTTGGCAGACAGCCCACTAGGCACCAGAAATATGTTTACGTGCATGTCCGGGAGGGGCCCCATAGTTAAGGGTCGCTCCCTTTTCTTCTTAGGCAAAATTCTTTGCTGTTTTTGTTCCCCTTCGGCACCATTTTTATCAGAAGACCAAGGGTAACACTGGGTGGTAGGAAATTTGTGTCGGCCCTGCGATCCCACAATTTTCCCACGTAATAAAGTGAGGAAAATGTGATCTTTTTAAGTTAAATTTAAGGTTTGCAGGGGATTCTGGGTAGGAAACCTTTGGGGGTTCCACGCAAGCCATACCCCCGGGGTGTCTAGTTTTCAGAAATGTCTTGATTTGATAGGTTTCCCTAGATGGCCGCCGAGCCCGGAACCAAAAACACAGGTGACCCCCTTGTAAAACCAGGTTGTTTTGCGATTGATAATTCTCATGTCTTCACAAAACATTTTGGGCCCTTCCCTATCGTGGGCACTTGGCACACCCACACAAGTGCGGTAGCATTTTTTTGGGAGAGCTGGGTGGTAGTAAATTTATGTCGGTCTGGTGATCCCACAACTTTCCCACACATAAATGTGAGGAGAATGTGTTCTTTTAGGTAAATTTGAGGTTTACATTGCATTTTGGGTAGGAAACCGTTGGGTGATCCATGCAAGGCACACCTCCCTGGACTCCCCCCGGTGTCTAGTTTTCAGAAATGTCTGGGTTTGGTAGGTTTCCCTAGAGGCTCGCTGCGCCCTGGGTCAAAAACACGGTGACTCCCTCGCAAAACTAAGTCATTTTGTGATCGAGAATTTTGACATATTGGGCCTTTTCCTGTCGCAGGAACTAGGGCTACACACACGTGAGGTACCATTTTTGTCGGGGGACTTGGGGAATGCGTGGGTGGAAGTTTGTGGCTACCTGCGGATTCCTGAACTTTCCATCATAGAAATGTGAGCAAAATTAGTTTTTTTGACAAAGTTTGAGGTTTGCAAGGGATTCTGGTTAACAGAACCTGGCGAGAGCCACATAAGTCACCCCATCCAGGATTCCCCAGGGTGTCTAGTTTTCAGAAATGTACAGGTTTGCTAACTTTCCCTAGATGCCGGCTGGATTAGGGTCCCAAATCCACAGATAGGCACATTGAAACAAAAGGGTCAGTTTTCTGTGGAAAAATGTGATGTGTCCACTTTGCGTTTTGGGACGTTTCCTGACGTGGTTACTAGGTCTACCTACACAAGTGAGGTAATATTTTTATCAGGAGACTTGGGAAATGCTGTGCAGGTGGAAGTACGTGGAGCCACGCAGATTCCAGAACTTTCCATCACAAAAATGTGAGGAAAATATGTGTTATTTTTTTACAAGGTTTGAGGTTTGCAAGGGTTTCGAGTAACAGAACTTGGTGAGAGCCACCCAGGTCACCCCATCCTGGATTTGCCCTGATGTTTAGTTTTCAAAAATATATAGGTTTGCTTGGTTTCCTTAGATGCCGGCAGAATTAGGGTCCAAAATTCACAGCTAGGCACATTGCTAGAAAAGGGCCTGTTGTCACTGGAAAAATGTGCTGTGCCCACATTGCGTTTTAGGCCAGTTACCTGTCACGGGTACTAGGCCTACCCACAAAAAGGAGGTGCCATTTTTATCGGAAGACTTTGGGGAATGTTGGCTGGGTGGAAGTTTGTGGCTCCTCACATATTCCAGAACTTTCCATCACAGAAATGTGAGGAATATTTCTTCTAATTTTGAGGTTTGCGAGGGATTCTAGGTAACATAACCTGGTGAGAGCCACACTAGTCACCCCATCCTGGATCCCCTGGGTTTCTAGTTTTTAAAAACTGTACAGGTTTGTTAGGTTCCCTAGGTGCTGACTGAGTGAGGGTCCAAAATCCACAGGTAGGCACATTGCGAAAAATGGGTCCGATTTCACTGGAAAAACATGATGTGCCCAAGTTGCGATTTCAACCGTTTCCTGGCGCGGGCACTATGTCTAACCACACAAGTGAGGTACCATTTGTATCGGGAAACTTAGAGAAACAGAATAGGAGAACAAGTGTTATTACCATTTGACTTTCTGTGCATTTCTGCCTTCCAAATGTAAGACAGTTTTCAGAAAAGTCATTTTGAAAAAATGCCCTGTAATTCACATGCTAGTATGGTAAATTCGGAGATGTGCAACTAGCCACTGCTTCTAAACTCCATATTTTGACCTAGCAGTGAAGGGGTTAAACAATGCGACTTTAATATTATGGAATCACACTTAGCAATATTTCTGGCAGTACTAGGCCCAGTTTGTGTTGATTAGATCTCGATAATATGCGCACATGGGAAAAGTCCTATTCTAATCCCCACACAACACCCTTTTGCAGTGCGACTTGTTGTCTGCCCCGGGCCCACCCTCACAATCCTAATAATGCAATTTCACATGGCTATAGGGTGCACCCTGGGGTACAACGGTATCAGTAATATGTACATACACAGAATTAGAACACTTTTATCGTCATTGCTGGAAGAGTCTACACGGATAAACCCACTGTTGAGAGAGAAAGTGATTTTGGCATGATAACGTATAAACCAAAACCTCTGACCAGTGTCATGAAGCATAGACGGTCACTCCCTCTCACTCACCCACACTTTGTACCACTATGCAATGCGACCGGTACCAGTCCGGTCCGTATGGAGTCTTTCACACACTTGACACCCTAATGTGGTGCCACTGATACCAAACAGGTCAATAGATAACACAGTGCAGACCCTGTGGCTCCAAGCCTCCTGCCATCCCCCAGTTCACCCGTCACTGTCTCAGACACCGTGGATGGAAGTTCACCAGCCCCTCCCTCCAGACACTAGGCCACACATGGCTGAGGTCACGCCTCGTCTGGGTTCCCTGAAAGCAGGTGTGGATAGAAAATAAGCATAAGCAGGAGGTAGACGTGAAAAAAGGGGATCTTAGCACCACTCAGGAAGTTCACCAACAAGTTGAGAAGCAGAAACGGACTAAGAGCAACAAATCGTTACGGGTCCACCAGAGCCTTCTCAATTCTGCGAAGCACGGGATGGGGGGGAGGCGGTCACGCAGTTTCTTCACCTGCACCCGAACCGTCTCGGAAGTGTCTCTCCAGCCTTATGAATTCATTTTACTCCTACCTGGTGCCACAAAGTCTTTGGAAGGGCCAGATGGGGAGAGGGCAGTTGGCCCACCATGATGTGGCCAGTAAGGGAGCAAGCAGTGAATTGGGAACAACACCCAGGGGAGTGTCGCGGCTTCAGGAGGCACCCTGTCGATTACACATTGATACGAGCTATGCCCTAGCAATCTAGGCACAGGGTCTGTTGCATGACGAGATGAGTCACACTAGACACTTTAGATTACAGGAAGGTGAGTTGCAATTACATACCTCCCTGGAAATTAGGCACTATATCAGGCGCACCTTGATGTTTTTTGCACCAGATGATTCCGGTCACACATACAGGTGCAAGTTCCGCAAAGCCTCTTGAGGTAGAATGTGACTCTACATTGGGTGCATCCCTCACCGCTAAGGTCTGCAACCTGTGAATTGGAAACCGTGCGCAATAAACGTGAAGTTGACATGGCGGACAAGAGAAATGTGGCACAGTCGATGAAGCAGGCTACTTTGGATCACGCAACCCGTGAATCCCCTCATCACCAACAATACGCTTATGCATGCCAAGGTCCCTGCAGTAAAGAAGCAACTTTGCCGCAAATACAGGCAACTTCTTGAGCTCCGCACTCGGCACTCAGGACTTCATGCACGATTCTGTAGTTCCAAGCTCGCACTGTGCTATCCAACTTTCAGCAGGCAATGTGGGCACTTAGAGGTCACTGCTCTCAACATGTCACCGATAGCGGGTGTGGACCCCTCGTAGGAGATCGTTAAAATCCCTGAGACCTCCGAGAGAACAGGAGACTAGCCAACATGTCCTTCGGAGCACACTTCAGGGTGCCACGCACCACCAGGTCGTCAGGTCAGCCCAGCCCAGCCACTATTCAGGAACGCATGCGGTCCTTTCCACAGGAAGTTATCCTCCATATGTTCAACAGAGTCCTCTAGCAATGTGCACCAGGCAGGTCAGGTTTGAGTCCTGCGTCCCCAAAAGCGGATCTCTCCTCTTGGTGAGGTGTCACTGGATTGTTATAGCCCATTGGGCCTTTGAAGTTGGGGGATGGTTCAAAGGGTATTCCTCTGAACCACAGATGTGCCCCCTAAATTTCTGTCCTGTCTGCCATGAGGCTGTGGAATGCAGATCTCTATCTTTATGGGGGCCGTTATCTGGCCCCAGAGGCTAGGTGTCACAATCTCTGCCTCCCATATATTCTACCAGACCCGCATATGGCAGAAGTCGGCTATCTCAATTAAATGCCCATATGTATGGCTGTCGCTGGGAAATAGCCAGATATGCTCCCTCGGTCCCCAGGGTGCACCTTCAGCTCACAACAGGGTACTCTGTTCGCCTTCTATTGCCGTGAAGTAGGAAGTCGTGACCATGGTGGGCGAGTTTTGTAAGACGTATAAAAAGCGATGGAGGGGCATCATCTTAAAAAGGCCCACTCTGCCCAGTAGGGAGAGCGGGAGGGTCTTCCAGTGCTCTACATCCCTCTGAAGCTGTTGCAATGGGAGCAGCAGGTTTCGTTCATAATAATGCTTGGGGTCATTTGTGATGTAGATGCCAAGATACTTGAAGCTGTCGATTGATTCCGTTAATCTACACCCCCCTGGCAGGAGCGAGAACTTCCCCCTGAGCACATAAATCACTGGTTTAGCCCAATTGATTGCATATCCAGAATACCTTCCAAAGACAGCAAATATATCGAGGGCTCTATTGAGCGAGGCCCGCGGCGACGCCAGGTACAAGAGAATATTGTTTGCATAGAGGGAGATACGATCTTCCCAACTTTCTGACAATTTCAGGCCCCGCATTATTACGTCCTCACGAATCCAGCTCGCGAGGGGCTCCAATGCCAAGGAGAAAAGCAGCGGAGATAGGGGACTACCCTGCCGCATTCCTCTCCCAAGGGCGAAGACTTTTGATTTCTTGTTATTCACCACCACTTGAGCCATGGGTTCTGAATGTAGCAGTTTCACCCACCTAATATAGCCAGGTCCAAACCCCATCTTTTCCAGCACAGCAAAGAGGTAGGGCCACTCTATTGTATCAAATGCCGTGGCGGCGTCCAAGGACACCACCAGCGCATTCTCTCGGATTGTATCAACTCTTCCGAGTACCCCTTGAAGACGGCGCAAATTCAGGGAGGTGTTTCTGAATGGCATGAATCCCGACTGGTCCGGGTGGACCAGTTCGGAGATTACTCCGACCATCCGAGTGGCCAACAACTGGCCAGAATCTTCACCTTGGATTTAGGAGCAAAATGGGCCTATATAAAGAGCATTGATCCCTGGGCTTACCCTCTTTATGTATAACCACCACTGTGGCTAGTCACTGGTCCTAGGGCAGCAGGCCTCCCTCTAGGCTTTCCTCATACATAGTCTTGAGATAGGGAGCTATCTTGTCAGGTTTAAGTTTATTCAGTTCTATTGGGAGCCCATTGGGGCCAATAGCTTTTCCGGGCTGCAAATCTCTGATGGCTTGTTCTATTTCATTGTGTGTTAGCTTACTACCTAGGAAGTACCAGTCTACTCCCATCAGTGTTGGCAGTCGAATGTCCTTTAATAAGCCTCTTGACTATTCTATTGGATAAATTGAATGTGATTTGTATATTCGAGTGTAGTGGTTTGCGTACTCGTCAGCCACCAGTTGCGCATCAGTGATTATTTCCCCTTCTGCATGTAGTGATTTCTGTGACCAAGCGGCCGGCCTGCTCACAGCGGTCTAACCACGCAAGCAATTTGCTCGCTCTGTCCCCCATCTCGTACACCTTCCCGAGTTTGTCCCTCTGCATTTCTTTCGCTCTGTCCGTTACCTCACTCTTGTATTCTTCCTTCTTGAGGCTTAATTTGTGTGCCACTTCCGGATCCCCGGATGCCAACATCTCCCCTTCTAGCACTAGTATCTAACTTTCCAGCTGCAATATGACGCCATTTCTCTCCTTTTTTGCACCTGCTATTTGCAAGATTGCTTGTCCCCGCACCACGGTCTTGAAAGCCTCCCAAAGTGTACAGGCTGACCCCTCATTCTCCTAGAAATAATGTTCAATCATTGTAGTGAGATTGTGCCTTATATTGGGGTTGCGTAGATTTAGATGCCATGGCTTTATGGGTGCCACCCAATCCACTGGGCCACTACACCCACCAAGTGTTACCCATATTGGGGAGTGATCAGATATGCCCCTAGCCATGTGCCTGATTTCTGTCACCTGCGCCACCTGATCTGCCGGCATGAGGATGTAGTCCATGCGGGAAAGACTATTATGTACCCGGAGTGGAATGTAAACTGGGAGTTGCTGGGATGGCGTATGCGCCACACATCAGCCAGTCCCGTTGCGTCCAAAAAGGTAGACCAAATTGTCTGAGCTGGAGTCAAGTCCCTCGGGGGGGATTGCGGTCTCACCTACCAAACACCACAGAATTAAGATCCCCACCAATTATCAATTTACCATTAGGAAACTCTAGCAGTGCGCTACTGAAATAGCAAAATGTCGTGGTTTGTAGTCCCGGAGGAACATAGACAGATACTAGAGTCAGCGCCCTGCCCGCCCATCACCCCGTTACCGCCGCATATCTGCCCAATTCGTCCGTACAGGTGCAATCCACGGACATCGGAAAGGACTTATGTATCATTATGCCCACTCCTCTTGATCCTGAGTTAAGCCCAGAATCTACAACAAGTCAATAACCGTTTGCATTTTTTTCCTGCCAGATGCATCTCCTGGAGCAGCACCACTTCTGGGGCATACCTATTAACCTGTTGTAAGACTATTCCCCTCTTAAGTTTGTCGCCCAGACCATTTACATTCCAGGAAAGAAGTTTATTCCTCTGTTCACCCATGAGGTCTTGTACCAACCCTTTCCTCTTGTGTCACGCATTGATGTCCCACTGTTGCATATATGTATCACCTGTGGACCGTTTCCCTGGAGACCTGCTTTACATTGAATCTGATAAAATAATACAGAAACTAACTGACCTGGCAAATAGCTCGGCCGCACCCAGGTGGGCCAGCCGAGCTCTTTGTCAGGGCCGGTTTTGGTTTCCAGTCCGGCCCTGCATCTTTGAGAGGGTCCGAGAACTATCTAACCTGACAGACACTCTACACCTGCCGTCCCTACCCAAAATCTATGTGATTAATTAAAACATTTTGCTTGTGAAGAAAATAAAAGTTATAAAGAACAATATCACCCTGGTACGAGTCTTCAACATACTATCAGAAGATAGAAATTCTATGTCTCTTTCTGCTTTTCCAGCCATCAGCAAAGAGCGGCTTGCTGAGCTGATGATCACAGTCAAAACAGGGTCCCCAACCGATATCTGTCTTCCTCACGTCCAAAGACAATTTTTTCTTGCTTTCCGGATATAGCAATGTCTTTCCTCAGTTTATCTCTTATCCAGGGCAAGGTGCCCGACCCCTTTAAGGAAGCAGTAGTGCTGCCTCTTTTTAAAAAAAGTTGGAGATGACCCCACAATACTTAACAACTACAAAAGTATTTCTTTGCTGCCTTACTTAGCTACATTATTAGAGTCTCATGTAACACCTTTGCTCCTTTTTGGAGGAGTAAGGCTACCTGAACTCTCACCAGGCCGGATTCCGTCCTGCTCATTCCACTGAGACATTCATTCTCGCTGTTATGGACGAAATGAGGAAGGACAATGGGTCTTTCCAGGCACTGGTCCTGCTGAACCTCTCAGCTGCATTTTACTGGGTCGGTCATACTTTATTGATCGGCCTTGTCAGTAATGCTGGACTGTGTGGCACCGCGCTTGAGTGGTTGACCTCCTTTCTCAAAAATCAGATTCAGTCAGTCTCCCTGTGCCGTTTCGCTCTGCCAAAGCCCACTTGGAGTGTGTTGTGCCTCAGGGATTGTCCTTGTCCACCCACTTGTTTTACCTCCACATTCGTCCTTTAATACACTCTCTTCAGAAGCAAGTTGTGAAAACTTGTAATTACGCTAATGACATGCAGCTAATTTTTGCGATCGACTTAATAGAGTCTAAGGTACTCTTTGAAAACACCATGCTTTATATTCGGGACTTGACGAATTTTCATCAGTTGAAAATTAAACTCAGATAAAACTGAAGTGGTGGTAACAAAAAATAACTCGATCCAAACGAACCCCTCCTTCTGGACTTTAGAATTAGGCTCTTCCTCCATGCCTAAGAGAGCGATGAAAAGCCTTGGGATTCTTATTGAGGAAGATTTATCTATAAGACACCAGACTGGAGCTGTGTAATCCTCTTGCCATCTTCAACTTTTAAGAATAAGGAAAATCTGCAGATATTCTACAGAGAAAGCGGTCATTCAAATTATCATTGCCCGAGTGATACAGCAGATTGACTATGCAAATGCCCTCTATTTGGGACTCCCTACTGCCATTAATTCACAGGTTGCAATTGGTGCAAAATCAGGCGGCCCAGCAGGTCTTCTGCCAGCCACGACATTGTCATACTAAGCCACTGATGAAAAAGCTCCACTAGCTCCCTGTGGCCCAGAGGACCATATTTAATACAGCCTGTACGATTTTTAAGGCTCTTCATGGTAAAATCCCCGGTTTTATATCAACCAGACTTCATCGCCACGTGCCCACTCGGCATCTGAGATCAACGCATCTCAGATCAATGCATCTCAGATCAATGCATCTCAATTTACTAATTGTGCCAAGAAGCAAAAGGAAAAGGCTAGGAGGGGCCAGTTTTTCTGTACTGGCTCCTCTTACATGAAACAACCTCCCCTTGGATATTAGATCCGTATCCAACTATGGGAAATTCAGGAGGCTCCTGAAAACTTGGTTGGTCTGACAATCCTATTCCTCAACTGGTGATTGATGCTTCCCTCTACTACTAGCGCCAAGGAACCTTATGGTGAACGTTCGCTCTACAAGTGACACATAACATACCATGCCTGGAGCTGACATCAGAGTTCTCACGTATTGCTGTCACCAAGCCTGCTTTTTCCAGGTGCCCCACAGCCACCCGGAACAGGCTGAACCCTCACCTTCCCTGAAAGTCTCTCCGCCTGCTGGGTAGGCAGGCTCCTTCCCTCTTCTCAGTAAGGAGGCAGGTTTTTTGGCACTTTAGGACACATACACAGCTCTTCTGTCAAGAGATCCAGAATTCAAGTGATGCTCCCTTATCTTTGAGAGACTGGCTGTCAGACAGACACCAGCCTTGTTGCACAGTAGCTTCGAACTGAAACATAGTGAGGTAGTTGGGATCCCACTATAATGCACAACTGACAGACAAGAGATGTGGTTCGACTTTCTAAAAATATAAAACAGGTTTGGTCTTTTTTGAAGTATCTTTTCTGAGCTTTGTGCAGAGTGATGCTTTTCACTGGAAGACAGTCGCCATCTTTGTACACTCACAACAGAAATGAGACACAGAAGTCTGAAGTTTCTGCAGCTAGCTATCATTAGCCCAATTGAAGGCGTACCCAGGGAAAGACAAAAATTCTGCCCTCACTGAAAGGTTTCCATACCTTTCACAACTGAGCCTGTAGTTCCAGCCCTCAGTCCTATAATCCACCAAATGCCAAAGTTCAGGAAACTGATCATTAGAACCTTCCTAACCAAAAGGCATCATGCAATAGCTAAATACTCCTTGGCTCCTTTCCCCATACTTCAATATCTAGATCTCCTCCCTTCAGCCAGCACTTCCACTGTGTGGGTGTATAGTCCTCACCCTCCATCTTGTGCATTGCCAAGGTAGGGGCATGTAGAAATGGATCACACTGACCTCCATTACTCTTCACTCAAACAGCAGGTGCATGTATCACACGGACTACCCTCACCAACACGCTTAAGATGCAAGTGGGGTTAGTGCAAAAAAGGCCACCTCAAAGAAGCAGAACCTCTGGCCACACTCCCTACTCTTAAAACCTGGCATGATGCCAGCACCGCTCTGTGTACTGAACCCACTGACAGGGACAGTATTCCTCTGTTGCAAACGATGGGACACTTGGTGCGCCCCTGCAGGTCACAGAACAAGCCCAGGCTCTCATACTTAGGGGCAGGCATAGGTCTCTGAGCACGTGTTTAGCATAATGCCAGGGCCAAAATAAAAAGTCAGGAAACAAGATGCACGCTGTCCGCTACTCGGCCCGCCCTGTTTTATCTATGCAGGTGTCATTCACGTCTCAACAGATTGGCATATTAATTGGTATTTTGGGTTAATTCTGAGATTGATTATTTATCTCTGTTTACAAATTGTTAGAATCCACAAGTAAATATCTGGGAGTAATGGACATACACTGCACTTGGTGCTTTCTCAGGGGTCTGTCCGCACCTCTGTGCGCTTATATTGTGTCTATTCCATATTCCAGTGGCCAAGTGCTTTGGTAAAATGGCAGTATTGAGTGTTTCCTCGTCTGTGCACCTGTTTTGAAAGTTCTAACATGCATGAAGCTTTAGTTGTGGCGAACAGTATACCCATTTACGAACATTAATTTTAATTATATGGAAGGTAAGCACTCACTCCCGCAGTTCATCGTTTAGAAAACAACTGATTACATGTCTCCAGCAAGCGGTTTCTTGGAAAACATTCTAAGATGGCGAAAAAACACGCAGTGATTCTTGGAAAGAGTACAGTGGAGTTCAATTCTTGCTGCGTCATCGGGACTGTAAAGTTGTGGGCACGTGGGGCCGGGGCACAACAATAACTACACGGACACTGTATATTAGTTACGGGGTAGCAGTGGACTAACTCCCGCCCAGAGCCCTGAGCACTTTATTATCTCAATCACGTGGTCTCCTCTCCCGTCGAGACCATTCCTCATTGCTTAGTTTACGGGGGTCTTCTTTGTTCAAACACTCCCCCTCTGGCAGCGATAGGTGTGGGCTATCCCATTGCCTATCGCGATTCTACATTCCTCCCCCACCCAGTAACAACAATCCCAACTGATATGAAACATTATCAACATTCACTTCTAGTCCAGATCGTTGGATTACAGTCCCACCATAACATAATGAAACAGTCTTACTTGGGTTGTGGCTTCCACCGCTTGTTCAGGCTGCGACCCGACCTTTGGCCGCCGACTAGCCACTGGTCACATAGTCTTTGTACCTCTGGGACCGCTTGGGGCAGGGGCGGAGATGATACCGGCTCTGGCTGTCTCGCGGCTGCGAGTTCGGCAGCCGGTCTGCTGATTCGATGGCGGTGTCTCTCCTTTGCTCCTCCCACGACTCTTGGGCTGATGGCAGTGGTGGCCGCAGGTGGGGTGACAGGCGGCCGGGGTCCGACGGTTCTTGGTCCGTCGTGCTGATCTCTGGGCCTCCAGGCGGTCTGTTGGGTGTCTTCCTCTGGACCGGCGAGCTGGCTGGAGTGGCCGCTCCCGCGGGGAAGACCGTCTTGAACAAAGACACGTTCCGGGTGACGGTTTCAGAGCCTTTCTGGGCGGTGACCATTGTTCCTTTGACTGCCGTGACAGTCCACGGGTCTTTCTCGAATGGTGTCCGGAACTTGCTTGCGGGATGTCGGTCTTGCACCAGCACCTGGTCACCAATGGCGATGGCAGCCTCTCCTCTGGGACGCCGCTTCATTCGTCCGGGCTCGCCTGAGGTCTGACAGGTTCGGAGGGTTTCCCGCCCGTTCCCACATGGAGTGGTGGGGAATGGTGTCCGTCACTGATCGGCCGAAACACAGGCGGCTCGGCGATATCCCCGTGGTGCAGTGCAGGGTGAGCCGGTACTCACGCAGGAGCTGATATACCGCCCGCTCGATGCTGAGGGCCTCCGACATTGCAATTTGTATAGTCTTGTTTAATGTCCGCATTATACGTTCTACCTCGCCGTTGGCTTGAGGCCACCGAGGTGTGATCTCGCGGTGTTTTATCCCGTGGGATGCAAGGTATTCTGCCATGTCTCAACTGGTGAATGGTGGCCCATTGTCCGTCCGCAGTTCTCCGAACAGTACCGTGGGTGGCTATCACCTTTTCGAGCTTCGGGATGACTTCAGCTGCTGATGTGGAAGGAACAAACTCTACCTCTGGGTACCTGGAGTAGTCGTCGACTACCACCAGCATATATCGTCCACCTGGGAGACTCCCGAAGTCCGCGCTTACTCTTTCCCACGGTTTACGAGGACCTTCTTCTGTGATCACTGGCGCTGGTCTGCTTGGGAGACTTGTGGCGAGGCACGCGGGGCACTGCTGTACGAGTGTTTCAATCAGGTGGTCGAGGCATGGGAACCACACCTTGCTTCGAAGTCGATTCTTTGACTTAACTATTCCCTGATGCGCTCCATGGGCTAGGATTGCTGCCCGTTTGGTGAGGCTGGCCGGTAGGACTAGACGCGGGCCCCTTAGGAGACATCCTTCTTCCGACACCGACAGTTCATGCCTGACTTGGTAGAGCGGTATAAAAGGGGGTGGTGATGGACGGAGCATCAGAACCAATCAAACACTCACACCCAGTCAACAGATCTGGGTTTGATCCATCACCGTTCTTTAGCCCACTCTGCCACCCCAGTTCAGACATGGCCATATGCAAATCAGTCTGACCCTGTGCCTCATGGGAACAGTCCAGCCCGAACTGCCAAGCCATGCCTTCCCTGGACTAGAAACAAGCTTCCTAGGACCAGTTTCTGGCATTTCAGCCGTCTTCAGCCAGGCTTGCTTGAATCCAGTGGCAAAGTGAGCAAGGGACTCACGTCTGAGCATACCCTGCCAACTTATGGCGAACAAAGCGGTATAAAAGGGGGTGGTGATGGACGGAGCATCAGAACCAATCAAACACTCACACCCAGTCAACAGATCTGGGTTTGATCCATCACCGTTCTTTAGCCCACTCTGCCACCCCAGTTCAGACATGGCCATATGCAAATCAGTCTGACCCTGTGCCTCATGGGAACAGTCCAGCCCGAACTGCCAAGCCATGCCTTCCCTGGACCAGAAACAAGCTTCCTAGGACCGGTTTCTGGCATTTCAGCCATCTTCAGCCAGGCTTGCTTGAATCCAGTGGCAAAGTGAGCAAGGGACTCACGTCTGAGCATACCCTGCCAACTTATGGCGAACAAAGCGGTATAAAAGGGGGTGGTGATGGACGGAGCATCAGAACCAATCAAACACTCACACCCAGTCAACAGATCTGGGTTTGATCCATCACCGTTCTTTAGCCCACTCTGCCACCCCAGTTCAGACATGGCCATATGCAAATCAGTCTGACCCTGTGCCTCATGGGAACAGTCCAGCCCGAACTGCCAAGCCATGCCTTCCCTGGACCAGAAACAAGCTTCCTAGGACCGGTTTCTGGCATTTCAGCCGTCTTCAGCCAGGCTTGCTTGAATCCAGTGGCAAAGTGAGCAAGGGACTCACGTCTGAGCATACCCTGCCAACTTATGGCGAACAAAGCGGTATAAAAGGGGGTGGTGATGGACGGAGCATCAGAACCAATCAAACACTCACACCCAGTCAACAGATCTGGGTTTGATCCATCACCGTTCTTTAGCCCACTCTGCCACCCCAGTTCAGACATGGCATATGCAAATCAGTCTGACCCTGTGCCTCATGGGAACAGTCCAGCCCGAACTGCCAAGCCATGCTTTCCCTGGACCTACCTGACTTGGTAGAGCGACTTGAGCGCGGATTGGGCGGTAGTCGTCCGCAGGGGTGACGGGTTCTGGAGTGGCTGCCAGTCACCTGACCTAACTGCCTGTATCGCCATCTGGAGGCAGTCGTCGTCCTGTGTGGCCGTCATCATCACCTCGTGTAGTGACATCGGGAGTGGTCGGGACCGCTCGACTACCATTCGGACATAATCTTCCTTTGCCGCCGCTTCCGCAGCTTCTGGCGGCATAACCGGTCTGGCCTGCCGCGACAGGAAGTCTGCTGGGTTCCTTGAGCCGGGCCGATACTCCACCTTCAGCTGAAATTCTTGCAGTTGCAGTATCCACTTTTCGATGCGTGGAGGGGGGCGGGACGAGGACCCTTGGAAAAGCGGCACCAGTGGCTTGTGGTCCGTTACGACTGTAAATGGGTGGCCATACAAGTAGATGTGAAAATGGCGGCACCCCACAGAATTGCTATAGCTTCCCGTTCGATTTGGGAATACCTCTGTTCGGTGGGCGTGAGTTCTGCTCGCGTAGGCTACCGGTGCCCAGTCTCCGCAGCTTTGACGTTGAGCTAACACCGCTCCTAGGCCAATGGGACTGGCGTCCACAACCAACTGGGATTCGTGGCGAGGGTCAAAATACACGAGCGTGGTGTCCGTCGACAGTGCAGCTTTGGTTTGCTGGAATGACAGTTCCTGCGGTGGGCCCCAGGTCCAATGGGCCGTCGTTTTGGTGAGGTCTCTCAGGGGCCCCGTCAGATCAGATAGGTTCTTGATGAATCGGCCGCAATACGTGACCATCCCCAGAAAGCTTCGGACTCCGGTTACTGACGTGGGGGCTGGCGCTTCCTGAATGTCCTTGACTTTGGCGGGGTCCGGTCCGATCCCTTTGTCCGAGAAACAGTACCCAAAGAAGCTTATGTCTCTGCGCAGGAACTCGCACTTGTCTCTGTGGAGCGTAAGTCCACGGTCTTTCAGGCGTGTGAACACAGCGTTGAGGCGGACAATGTGTTCGTCTAGCGAGGGGGCATGGACGAGGATGTCGTCGCTCACATTGAGCAACCCCTCCAGCCCTTGCAGCACCGTCTTGATGATGTTTTGGAACACCTCAGCCGCACTGGAGATTCCGAAATTGAGGCGCTTGTACCGCCATAGGCCGGCATTCGTGGAGAACGTGGTTATCGGGCGCGAGTCGGGGAGGAGTGGGACTTGATGGTATCCTGAGCGGAGGTCCATTTTGGAGAACCATTTGGAACCGGCCAACTCGCCTATGATATCATCCACTGTGGGCGTCAAATGGCGCTCTCGTTTGATCGCTAGGTTCGGGATGCGCATATCGATGCATATGCGGACGGTGTTGGGCTGCTTTGGTTTTTTCGCAACCACGATGAGGGACACCCATGGCGTGAGTCCTGTCACCCTCTCTATGATCCCTGCCGCTTCCAGCATGCGGCGTTCCGCCTCTACTTTCGGCCTGAGGTGGAACGCGATCCTCCTGTGCCTGAGGGCCACCGGGGCTATCGTCTTGTCAATATGCAGTCGGACTGCTGGGCCTTTGAGGCATCCGATGCCTGTGAAGATGGGCGCGAAGTTCGCTACGAGTTGGTCTAGGCCATGGGTCTCTAGTGCACACGCGAACTGTATGAGACGTAGTTCCAGAGCTGTGCGACAGCCAAGTAGGAATCCGGACCCTTCTTTGGACACATATACCTTGGCTGATTGGCAGGATTCATTGTGGGAGAGCTCCGCTTGAAACATTCTGCACATCCGGAGAGGGGTGTGGGTCCCAAACGCATATACCTGGACGTTGGTGTGGTGGAGCGCCGGCGGGTTGGGCAGCTGCTTGAACGCACTGATAGCCATGAGGTTTATCGTGGCACCGGTGTCGATGAGCGTCGTCACTGGGTGTCCTTGCTATTTCACCATGCACATGGGTGCGGCTTGCGGGGATGCCGACAGGGCATGCAGCATGTGCACCACGTGCACCGTCGCGGCTTCGTCATCGTCCATGTCGCTGTCCGACGACTCCTCAGGTGCAGCTTTTAGGGTATGTACTGGTCGAGCTGGGCCATGCGCTCGCCGGGCTGGTTTTGAGCGGCACACTTTAGAGAAGTGGTTGATCTTACCGCAGGCGCTGCATGTCTTCCCTTGTGCTGGACATGCTCCGTCATGTGGGAGTGGGCCTCCGCACCATCCGCAGGGGCGAGGCTTGGGACTCTGTCCGGACCCTTGAGCTGCCGCCTTTCTGGGTTTCGGCTGCTGGCCACGGGCGTTGGGTTGGATGGCGCATACCGGTTCTTCTTTAACGGTCACTGGAGCTTTCAGTTCCATATGAGCTGCTCTCGCTTTGAAAAGTTCTTTAGAACGCCCCAGGGTCAGTATGTCTTTCATCGGCATGTTGTGTTCCTCTAGCACGCGCTCGCGTAATTTGGAGGATGCGCACCCCTGGATGAATTCCGAGCGCACTTCATCATCCTCGTCGGGCAGGGTGCATGTGCTTGCTAGTTCCTTAAGTCTGGCGTAGAACACGTCAACCGATTCTTCCGGGAGCTGCTTTGCTTGTCGGAGAAGGAATCGCTCGTAATCCGGGTTCGCATAAGGTTCAAAATGCGCTGTAATCGCATCCAGCAGCGTAGCATTGGTCTTCGGGGGCCCAGCTTCGTGGACTGTTTTCGCGATCTTGTGGATATCCTTTCCTCCCAAGTGAAGCAGCATGGACCGCTGGCGTCGTTCTTTGATTTCCGCCGCTTCGAAGAAGGTTTCCAGGCGTTCAACCCACTCTTTCCACCGCGCCGCTTGAGACGGTGGTGGGCCCGATACCTCGAACGGCTCCAGGGGCGGGACAGTGGTCATGGCGGAGCCGGTGGCAGCGACTGCTGTGTCGTGGAGAGGTGCTGACACGGGGACACTAGCGCACAACCGTTGCAACGCAGCAGGTGCGAAGCCACGCAGCAGCTCACTGTCTCTGGGTCCAGAGGCACGTGGTGGCGGCTGGGGCCACAGCCGTGTGACGCAGCAGGTATGGTGTCCCCACAGGAAGAGGAGAGAGGGCTATACGGTGGAACAGAGCGCAGCAGTGGAGGCGAAGTCACTTACAGGCCTTCCAATTTCCCAAGGCAGACCCCCACTCGTGGGCTGGGCGGGGTCAGGAGTCACACTGTGGCCGGGACACGCGGAGCGCCGATGCAGCGCTGGCATCCGTGGTTGGGCCTATGCGTGGGCAAGGCAGGTTTATAGCCAGTTCAGGCGCGGTACCGACAGCGGCCACACGGGGGCAGCAGGGAGCACGCGCGCACTCACCGCGCCGTCTGTAGAGTGAGGGTTCCAGCCAGTGTAAGCCCGATCCAGTCCGGGACGTTCCCTGAGTGACGCGGCCGCTGGGGAGGGCACAGCGGAGCCGCTCCGAGGCACCACGGCAGACAGGCGTGCGGCGGGAGGCACCCGGCACCTGGGGGATCCAAAACCGGAGAGGGGACACGAGCGCAGCGGTAGAGGCAGCGCTCGCACCGGGGCTGCACAGCAGGTGAGGTAACTTCCAACTCGTCGCCAATGTAAAGTTGTGGGCACGTGGGGCCGGGGCACAACAATAACTACACGGACACTGTATATTAGTTACGGGGTAGCAGTGGACTAACTCCCGCCCAGAGCCCTGGGCACTTTATTATCTCAATCACGTGGTCTCCTCTCCAGTCGAGACCATTCCTCATTGCTTAGTTTACGGGGGTCTTCTTTGTTCAAACACTCCCCCTCTGGCAGTGATAGGCGTGGGCTATCCCATTGCCTATCGCGATACTACAGGGACCTTTAGAATCGGGCAACTTTTCAACCCGCTTCTTCCGTGAAGCATTCCTGTATCCTGCACTCGCCAACTGAACTACATTTGTGTTTTTATTGAGGTGAGGACCCCATTGCAAGATGACTTTCCAAATCTGAATGCTTGCAATTCCCTGTGCAGCACCGTCCTAATTTACACTTCTGACCTCTGTACAGCCGCGGCTCGTGCAGGTAGGGGCAGTAGGGGGGGGGAGGATTTTGATAGACGATCACGAGGGAAAATTAGCTGCCTCTGTAACACAGTATTGGTTTGTTTTGTTATGATGTTGGGATGGAAAGGCCCTCTGCATGGTAGGAGACAGTAATTACTGTTGGCTGGATCCCCAATGCTGTGCAGTGATTATGTGGATAAAGCATGGGCTGAGTGTAGGTGTGATTGTGAAGTACAGTATGCAGCGTGAAGAATTGTGCAGACCACGCATAGTGAGCGTCTGTATGTTTGTGCTGAACAGTGTACGCAGACGGAGTGTGTGTGCTGGATGCATGGGTACATGTAAGGGTACAATGCATGGGGGAACCATGCTGTTCTGAAAGTGTGCTGTGAAAGCACACTGAGTGTGTGTGCCTGCAATGCTACATTGTATGTATGACCTTGGGTGCTGTTTTGGGAAGCCCAGGTCTGCCTAAATCACATTTGTGTTTGGATAAGGACTATAAGAAGGGCATAATGAGTCCCCAAAAAGTTGTAATCTGCCAAGCAGCCAGAGGGCTGTGAGAGGAGGTAGAAGCTTTGCAAGACTTTTGCCTGTGACCAGGACTGGGAGCCAAGGCTTGCTAGTCTCCCTGCTGGGTGAAGGGACATCTTTCAGGGAAAGGAAGATCACATGACCTGGAGTACCTGCGCCTCCCTGCTTCCCAAGACCAGTGTACCCTGTAAGTAAGAGGAGAGCATTAGAGGGAACAAGGTCCAGTGGGCACCCTACTGTGAGGACTCCATGGGTGAGGTGTGAAGATTCAGCTGAGCACCAATTGGGCCATCACCCATGTGCAAGATTGTTTTCGATGACCCCCGAATGCCGAAGGAGGGCCGCCATGACTGATCTGTGTATTAAGCGTCGTGCGGATCTCGCGACACTTGTACTGCAGTGCTGTGGTGAACCCATATGCCAGAGGGGGTGTAAGACTTGACATCTTTTGGCGTGTTTTCTCTGTCTTTTTGCTTTCTGACCTCCTGGTTTTGACTGGTTTAGTGTCTCTGCCCACTTTATCACTGCTGTTCAGTGGTAAAGCGCTAGTGCTCCTGTTGTAAACTGTGTTGTGGTTTGGTGTTTCCATGATTAGCGTATTTGATTTACCTGTCAGTCCCTAGTAAAGTGCACTGAGTGTGCCAGGGCCTGTAAGTCAAATACTGATAGTTGGCTGCAGCATTGGATTGTGCCACCCCCACACACAGCCTGTGAATGTAACTCTGGCCTGCCATTGCAGAGCTTGTGTGCAGTCTGGGACTGGCATGTTGACTTGGCAAGTGTACCCACTTGCCAGGCCCTAACCTTCCCTTTTCTTATATGTCAGTCACCCCTAAGGTAGGACCAAGGTACCCATGTGGGGAGGGTGCAGTGTATGTGAAAGGTAGGAAATGCCCTGGTGTGTGTGGCATTTCTTGATAGTGAATTACTGCCAATTTCGTTATTCACTATTGCAAGGTGACCTGTTCGCATAGGACAGAATGGGGAGTTTGTTTATAACATCTTATAAGCATAACTGACCCTGGGAACTAGGTAGAAAAATCAAGTTTAGCATGCCTGAACTCAGAATCTAAAGATGCATCTTTTAGTGAAGATGTTTTTTAGGTCTCACCTAGCTATTGTGTTTACGCAATCGCTATGCGAGACTCTAGTAAGGTGCATTTCAAAGTGCTTCCAAAAGTGGATTGCATGGCGAGCACGCGCACAATCACGTGCATCGTGCCGCCATGCAATCCGTTTGGGGAAGCGCTTCAGCCCACTGGCGCGTGCACGTGCATCCACAGCCTCGGCATCAGACTTCAAAGGGTCCGCTCCCCTGCCTGAAATGCGCTCCCCCGCCCCGCCACAGCATGCCGAGAGATTGTTTCTTTAAACCTTGACTCCGAACAAGCTTTTCAAAGTGCTTTCACACCCGCAGGCTCTCGAATAAACCCTTCTCTGTTTGGGGTGGCACACGTCTCGGCAAAACTTCCAAAATAAACAGCTCCCTGCGCCTCGCACGTGACTTTCCGAGAACCCGCTTTTATTCGCCCACTTCGTGGTTCTTGGCCTCAGAATCGAAAGTGCCTGCCCACCGCTCGATAGCATCTTCCGTACAGAATACCGGTTTATCTTGGATTAAAATGAGTTATCAAACTTTGATGGCGGAAGGAAACTGAATACAAGTCACTACATTTGGTTATTTTCACAAAATTCAGAAAATTGGGTCAGAAAATTCCCAGCTGAAGGTATTTTTCCTCAGAGGCAAATAACAAGCCTTTTTGTCCACGTATTTGCCTCTCATTATTAATTCTGAAAGACCTCCATTGGTTGGCTATTTTGAGTCATTTAATTTCAGATCTGTGGCCTAAAATAACAATGATAGCAAATCGTTTAAAGTGCTCATTGTAACAGTTATTGCCCTTTTTAAGCACAGTCAATGACGTGTGCTAATACTGCCCAATTTATTGGTACTCAATTTATCAACCTCAGAAGGATTAAAGTTTGAGTTTTGTCTGTCGGGAGTTGAATTTGTGGCATACTTGGGACCTGTCTCGCCTAGCGTTATGTGGTCACTGGGTAGTTACATGTAGGTGTCCACTGGGTGGTTACGTGTGAGTGAGTGCAATGCAATAGATCTCGCATTTGCGAGAGATTAATCTATTAGCATTGTAAATGACAATGTCTTTTATTTGTTTTAAATAACAAAACATAGAGGCATTGTCAGTTACAATGCCAATAGCGCAAACTCGTGTAAATGCGAGACCTATTGCATTGCAAATGCTTGTTACATTCTGTGTTTGAAAATACCTCTTTTAGAAAGTAGGTATTGTCTTGCTCAGCCATCCAGTAGGCCTCTGCTGGGTTTGTGGATTGGCTGTCTTGGTTCTGGATGACAGGGGCTGGAGAGAGGCAGTGGCTCCAGATAGTCTAGGTGGGCCAGGAAAGGGCTGAATAGACCTGGGCTGCATTTAGAGTAGGGAGAGGAGATTTCATTTCCTGAATGAGCCTGGTCTGCCTCTGAGAATGCCGTCCCCACCTCCTGCCAGGAAGCCACACCAGAGTGGGCAGAACTAGTTCTGGCTGGGCACAGACAGTCTGCCTGAGAGGACAGTGGATTTGGGGCTATAAAAAGTGGTGCCCAAACCTCTGAACTTTAGAACTCTTTTGGACGAAGGAGATTGCCAAGAAGAAGAGCTGGAGAAGCTGTGAGGAGGAACTACCACTTTGCTGAGTGCTTTGCTGTGTTGGCCTGCAGTGGCTGCTTCTGTCTTGGGCAGTGAAAGGACTGGACTGAACACTCTGAAATCTACTTTTGTGAGTTTCTCAAAGGGCTTGAGGTAGAGCTTACCCCCTGTTCAAGAAGTCTCAGGAACAGCACAGACTTCAAGTTCTTCTGCCCTCAGCACTGGGGACTGTGTGTTTTGTGCTGCAACAGAAGAAAAAGCAACCTGATGCCGTCTATGATGCCTCTGTCGACTCCGTGTCCTGAAGGCACCGCAGAGGGCACCGCTGCAATGCCGCAACGTGACCCTGGTCTCACCGACGACGCCTGCTGATGCCACCACCAAGCCGCTGCTCGCACCACGACCTGTGGGCACCGCACTTCGCATCGCCTCGCTTCACGACGCCGTCTTGGTATCTCCGTAAGTACTGTATTGTGGATTTTTATCGTTTTTGGTCTTGTCTTGAGTATATACAAATATTGGATATTTTTCTAAACTGTTGTGGTGTCCTTTTGTAGTGCTTACACTGTATTACTGTTGGTTTTGTGCAAATGCTTTACACACTGCCTCTAAGATAAGCCTGACTGCTCATGCCAAGCTACCAAGGGGATGAGCAGGGCTTATTTTAGGAGTGTAACTCTCTTATCCTGACTAGGAAGAAGGTTCCCTATTTGGACAAAGGTGCAAGCCCTTGCCAACTAGATACCCCCATTTCTAACATTGGTTGTCAGCAGTGAGGCTAGGACTTGTGTTGCACTTGACAAACAGTGATTGGTGTGCACTGCTACGATATCGTAGACCATAACATGCCACATACAGTTTTTGCTGGTCTATTTTTGTGATCCTATCATTTTGGAATTTTAATTTCCTACTGCATCATGCCTGACACAGCAGCATCATCACTAGCATCCCTAGAGGTGGCTTTTGAGGAGGACAGTTTGGAAGCCTACGTCAAGGAGTTGAAAGCTTCTTTGTAAAAACCTAAAGGTCCAAGTCAGAGGCCTCACCAGGAAGAAGGAGCTACAAAAGGTGCTGAGGGCCTGTGTAACAGCCAGACATGCCAGCGAGCAGTCTGGAAATCTTAGAGTGGAGGCGGAGGAGCCTACTGCTATGGTAGATGTGCTGTTGGAAGTGGGGGGCCCTCACAGCAAGGTAGCAGTGGCTTGTCCCCAGAGGAGCTGGAGGACAGAAGGTAAGCTAGGAGACATGAAATAGAGATTGAGAGGCTCAAGATGGAGTCACAAAGGATGGTATACCATGAGTGTGGGCTCAAGGAGCTAGAATTGAGTAGTAAGTCCAACGCGGATGGTGGCAGCAACTCTTCAGTGCAGGCAGATAGGATTGTGCCCATACCCAAGAATGTAGGTAAAGAGTACAAGAAGGGGGATGACATACAGAGGTGGTTTCAAGGGTACGAGTCATCTATACACATGAATGGGGTCCCTGAGAGGAATTGGGGGGGCAGGGTTTTGGCCTCTCTTTCCAGAGGAAGCAAGGGATACCCTGGTAGCTTTGAGTAAGGGGCAGAACCTCACCTACGCTGACCTGATCGACGCTCTCCTCTCTAGGTATGGACTCACTCCTGAATAGTACAGGGATCAGTTTAGGTCTAGTAAAAAGTCTGATGCCAACACTTGGTTGGAATGTGTAGATTCGTTCTGCAGGTCGCTGGATGGCTGGGTGAAGGACAGTAATGTAACAGATTTTCAGGGGCTCTGCAATTTGATTGCATGGGAGCACTTGTCTAGTCTATGATTTGCAAATCTGCGCCAGCACTTGGTTGATAGTAAGCTAACTGACCCCAGGAAGCTTGCTATGGAGGCGGACGGCTGGGTGAGTACTCTGGTCCACGAGAAAGCATTTGGGGAAGACTCAGCCAAAGGTGGGCAGGGTCCACAGTAGAAAAGTGGGGTTGACAAGGTTAAAGCACAGGAGTTCTCTAACGCGCCTCAAACTAACACCCAGGGTAAAGGTTCCCATCTTCCAGGAGATAAGAAAGCAGTGATCTCTTCAGGAAAGCCTGCTGAGACCGGCCCCCACAAGTGTTTTGCATGTGACCAGGTGGGTCACTTGAAGGGGGACCCGAAGTGTCCCAAGAGGGTACAGCCACCCACCGGTGGGCAGTCCTAGGTGTTGGCTGGTGTAGCGCTTGGGGAGGAGGGATTCCCACAAGAGGG
The DNA here is from genome assembly GCF_964204655.1 of Triturus cristatus. NCBI lineage: Eukaryota > Metazoa > Chordata > Amphibia > Caudata > Salamandridae > Triturus > Triturus cristatus. The sequence goes on from NC_140584.1 coordinate 1,007,215,642, forward strand.
GGGGGGATCCCACAGAAATTACCCTCATCTCACTAGGGGACAGTGAGATGGTCCCAGGAAACCAGGTGCCCACTAACACAAATAAATACAGCACCTGGGTGACCATCAATGGGAAAAGGGTAGAGGCTCTCAGAGATACTGGAGCCAGAGGGACCTCAGTCCGGTGTCACCTGGTCTCTGAAGAGCAGGTAGTCCAGGGGCATTCCACCAAGTAGTTGCTGTGGACAACTCAGAGCACCAGTGTATGGTGGCGCAGATTCCTTTTGAATGGGGGGGGTCTCAGGTCCCTTGAGGGTGGTTGTGAGCCCTTCCATGCCTGTAGGTTGTCTGATTGGTATCGACCTGGATCAGTCCTTATGGAAGGATGTTGAGCTCAGGTCTCACTTGGGGATACTTGGGTTGCGAGAGTGGGCATGTGTATCCACTCGGTCAATGGCGGCCAGAAAGGCAGCCAGAAAGGGTGATCAGAAGGTCCTGGAGCCTGAAACAGTGGCCCAGGTTCTTGCCAAGAGAAATGGCAGGGGGTGGGGGGACCCGGCCCCTGAAGTTCCCACGGACCGGGAGGAGGTGTACCTTGAAGGGGACGCCCTGGTACCTACAGGGAGCAGGTAGCTGAACTGGGGGACATCTCTGAGCTGACCCATTGTCAGCAAGAAGGGGGTCTCACCAGGGAGGAATTCTGCAGAGAGCAGAAAGATTGCCCTTCTCTGGAGGGTCTGCGGCGACAGGCTGCATACCAGACAGCTGATGATCAGTCCAGATCACATTGGATCTACTGGGAGAATGATCTCCTGTAGAGCGAGCCTAAGGTCGCTGAGCCTGGGTCAGCCCACGTGCTAGTGGTACCCTAGCACTTCAGGACCTTCCTACTGGGTCTGGCTCACGACGTGCCTTTGGCAGGACTTTTGGGGCGGGACAAGACCTTTGACAGGCTTGTCACCCACTTCTTCTGGCCCCAAATGCGAAGGGAGTCGGATGGACATTGCAGGTCTTGCCAAACTTGCCAGGCAAGTGGTAAGAGTGGGAGGAAGGTCAAAGCTCCTCTCCAACCTTTTCCAGTTGTTGGAACCCCTTTTGAAAGGGTAGGGATGGACATTGTGGGGCCATTTGCTGACTCCAAGGAACCCTTTGAGGGTCTTCCATGTGAACTGCCTCAAGCCCCACTTCGAGAGGTCCTAAGTGAGCATGCTCTTGGCGACAGATGATGGGGTGGAAGAGGAGAATGACCCTCTCCTTGACCTTCTGTCTACCAAGGAGCACAATGGGTCAGTGGAAGGTGTGATCCTCTCCCCTACACTGACCCCAGAGCAGCAGGGGGACTGTCGCCAGTTGTTGGGACAGTTTGCCCCACTGTTGTCTCTGACCCCAGGGTTACCCACTAGTGTACCCATGACATGGACACTGGTGACAGCCCTCCTGTAAAACACAAGATTTACAGGTTGACTGACCGAGTCAGTGCCAGCATCAAAGAGGAGGTCTCTAAGATGTTGGTGTTAGGGGTGATGGAGCCCTCCAACAATTCTTGGGCCAGCCCAGTGGTCTTGGTCCCAAAGGCTGCTACACCCGGTGCCACTCCAGAACTGCTGTTCTGTGTGGACTACCGTGGGCTCAATGTCGTCACCAGGACTGACACGCACCCCATCCCCAGGGCTGTTGAGCTCATTGATCGGTTAGGAGCTGCCAGGTTCCTCAGCACGTTTGATTTAACGTCTGGGTACTGGCAGATTGCCTTAACCAATGGGGCCAAGGAGAGGTCAGCATTTTCAACCCCAGAAGGACATTACCATTTCCGGGTGATGCCTTTTGGGTTGAAGAATGCCCCTGCCACCTTTCAGAGGTTGGTCAACCAGGTGTTAGCTGGGCCGGAGGATTTCAGTGCCGTTTACCTGGATGACATTGCAGTGTTCATTTCCAGCTGGGAAGAACACTTGCAGCACCTCGTGGAAGTGTTGAGGGCTCTGCCGAAGGCAGGCCTCACGATCAAGGCCAGTAAGTGCCAGGTCGGCCAGGGCTCTGTGGTGTACTTGGGACACCAGGTAGGAAGTGGCCACATGGTGCACCTACAGCCCAAGATTGAATCCATTCTGGCTTGGGAGCCCCCCATAACCCAGACAGAGGTGAGAGCCTTCTTAGGTCTCACCGGATACTACAGGAGGTTTGTTAAGGGCTACGGCATGATTGTTGCCCCCTTAACAGAGGTGACTTCCAGGAAGCAGCCCAAGAAGGTGATCTGGACTGAGTCCTGCCAGAAAGCTTTTGATGCCTTGAAGGTAGCCATGTGTATGGCACCCATGCGCAAGGCACCCGACTTCTCCAAGAAATGTATTGTGCTGACTGACGCTTCAGAGCATGGTGTGGGAGCAGTGCTCTCACAACTGAACGAAGAGGGCCTAGACCAGCCTGTAGTCTTCCTTCACATGAGACTACTTCCCTGGGAACAGAGGTGAAGTGCCATAGAAAGAGAAGCTTTCGCTGTGGTCTGGGCACTGAAGAAGCTCAGACCCTACCTGTTTGGGACTCACTTCCGAGTTCAGACAGACCACAGGATCCTCAGATGGTTGATGCAAATGAGGGGTGAGAACCCAAAACTGTTGAGGAGGTCTATCTCCCTACAGGGAATGGACTTTACGGTGGAACACCGCCCTGGCATAAAACGCGCCAATGCAGATGGTCTGTCCAGGTTCTTCCACCTTAGTGAAGAGAACTCCAAGGAGGTTGGTTAGTTCTCCCTACTTTCAGCTGGAGGGGACATGTGTTAAGACTTGACATCTTTTTGCGTGTTTCCCCTGTCTTTCTGCTTTCTGACCTGGTTTTGACTCTGTTTTTGCTGGTTTAGTGTCTCTGCGCACTTTCTCACTGCTGTTCAGTGGTAAAGTGCAAGTGCTCCTGTTGTAAACTGTGTTATGGACTGGTGTTTCCATGATTGGCATATTTGATTTACTTGTCAGTCCCTAGTAAAGTGCACTGAGTGTGCCAGGGCCTGTAAATCGAATACTGTTAGTGGGCTGCAGCACTGGATTGTGCCACACCCACAAACAGCCTGTAAATGTAACTCTGGCCTGCCATTGCAGACCTTTGTGCAGTCTGGGACTGCCAAGTCGACTTGGCAAGTGTACCCACTTGCCAGGCCCTAATCTTCCCTTTTCTTACATGTCAGTCACCCCTAAGGTAAGCCCAAGGTACTCCTGTGGGCAGGGTATGTGAACGGTAGTACATGCCCTGGTGTGTGTGGCATGTCTTGATAGTGAATTACTGCCAATTTCGTTTTTCACTATTGCAAGGCTGCCTGTTCCCATAGGACGGAATTGGGAGTTTGTTTATAACATCTTATCAGCATAACTGGCTCTGGGAACTAGGTGGAAAAATAAAGTTTAGCATGCCTGAACTCAGAATATAAAGATAAATCTTTTAGTGTAGGTGATATTTACATTCTGTGTTTGAAAATACCACTTTTAGAAAGTAGGTATTTTCTTTGCTCAGCCATCCAGTAGGCCTCTGCTGGATTTGTGGATTGACTGTCTGTGTTCTGGATGACAGGGGCTGGAGAGGGGCAGTGGCAGGCACCCTTGCACTATGGTGCAAAGGTGTCTGAGTTGGTGCTTGGCAGCTTTCAGCTTTTTTTAGCGCCAGGGGTGTACCATATTCCTGTAAATACAGCGCATCCCTGCGTTTTTAAATGTCAGTGCGGTGCTGCTAAATTACGTACAGTGCAGCGCTGCACCATTTCCTTGTAAATATCCCTAAAGTGTAATGGCTAGGTGCAGATGCATGTGATAACGCACTGTGCGTCATACATACTCCTGCATAGAATACACAGATGTAGCTTTGAACTAAACTTCCCTTGCTGACCCCCCTTTAGACCCTTTTTTTTCACAGATCCTCTCAAATTGTTGAAGTTGGGAAACTCAGCAAAATGTCGTCTGAAAACAGGAGCAAGTTACTTCAAGAATGCATTATGTTATTAAACCACACTTGGATTCCTTACACTATATTTGAGTGTCTTATGTAGGCCTGGGCAGTGAACTTTGCTCCGTTTGCGGAGTTTTCTGCACTTGCAGAGCTCGCAGAGTGCAGAAAACTCAGCTTCACGATGTGCAGCAGAGTTTTTTCCCCTCTCGCGAGCGCGAACAGTAAGTTCGCGAGCTGGCGCTCGGGTAGAATTTCTACCCGAGTGGCAGGAATACCAGCACAAACTGCAGTTCGCACTGCACTCCACCATTCGCGGAACTTCGCAGAGTTTTATTTTGTAACTTCGCAGAGTTCCGCGTAGCAAAACTCTGCGAACTACGCCCAAGCCTATTATGAACATAGGGGCACGCCACCTTAACTATGGAATATATAAGAATGATAGATGGGTAACAGTGAATTACGAGGCGGTTTTCACAGAGGGGTTCTGAGTGACATCAAATAGACAACAAGAGAGTAGCTTGAGTTACTGATGTCACTCAGATCCCGAGGTGAAAAACATCCCCCTAATTCCCTTTTTACTTATCTATAATTTTTTGTTATGTATGGTCCCTGTTAGACGGCGACCTCAGAGGAGCCCGGAAAGGGGGTCCTGACTACCCTGAGACCCACCCTCAAAGTATCGTAGCCGGGCACTGGCGGGAGACTCCTCAGGAGGAGGAATGTCGTATCTAGGATCGTACTTCTGGCACCACACGACACAGAAACACCACACCGTGCGTTCTTAGGAATCAATCTTTATCAAACAGGTTAGCACGGCAAATATGTACAAGGAGAGCGCGGGCTCAATGAGTCTCGGAAGGGATAGGGGGTAGCGGGACAGTCTCTGGTAAAGGTTCACGGCAAGGACGTACCCGGCGCACAGCTCTCAATCCTCGAGCTGGGGGGTAGGCTGGTTGTCGTTGGGGTCCGGCGGGACCGGTGGAGTCTGTGGAAGCCGCGAGTCACTCAGCGGGCTCAGGTACAAGTTCGGAGGTCTTACGATCTTCAGGGAGCCGCAAGTCACTCAGCAGGGCTCAAGGACAAGTTCGGAGGTCTTACGATCTTCGGGGAGCCGCGAGTCACTCAGCAGGGCTCAGGTACAAGTTCGGAGGTCTTACGATCTTCAGGGAGCCGCGAGTCACTCAGCAGGGCTCAGGTACAGGTCGGAGGTCTTACGATCTTCAGGGAGCCGCGAGTCACTCAGCAGGGCTCAGGTGGTTCTAAGTTCCAGGAGCCGCGACCGTGTCAGCAGGCTCTCGTTGTTCCAGCGTCGAATCTGCCGGACAGTCTCAGAGCACCCCTTGTTATAGGTCGACCCCTCTTTGATGTCCGGAGTCTGTGCAGGCAGGGGTCTTGTCACCTGGGGGTCGCTTGTCGGGGTTTCCTGCCATTGTCTTTTGATCCTTTCAGGGCGGGGTGGGTAGGAGTCTCAGACACCCAGCAGGCGTGGAGCCAACTCTCAGGGAGGCCGGAGGGCCGATCGAAACTCATCGTCCCAGGGGAGTTTAGAGGTGCGATAGAAACTGCTCCTCCCTCTCTCATCCCCTGGCAAGCGTGATGTCCTCCAGCCGGAGTGGCGCCGCTAGGCCCGGGTCGCGCTGGGGCCGGGCGGCCATCTTGGTGCATGAAGTGGGCACGCGGGCCCGGGGTGGCCGAAGGGAGAGGGGCCATGGACGAGAATGTCCGGGTCGGGTGCGTGTGTTCTGGTGGAAAGGATCGGCTAGGCCGTGGGCTCGGGGCTGCAGGTACCAGGTTAGGTGGTGCGGGGACAAGTAGAGCCATGCTACGAGGCCGGGTCCAACACGCGTCCCCCCCAGCTGAAAGCCGGAGAGAACTGCCCATCATCTTGGGGGGTTCTCTTCGCTGAGGCGGAAGAACCGGGAGAGGCCGCCAGCGTTGGCGTGGTCCGTACCAGGGCGATGTTCTACGGTGAAATCCATCCCCTGGAGGGAGATTGACCACCGCAGTAGCTTGGGGTTTTCTCCTCGCATCTGCATGAGCCATCGCAAGGGCCGATGGTCGGTTTGGACTTTGAAATGGGTGCCGAACAGGTAAGGGCGTAGTTTCTTGAGTGCCCAGACCACGGCAAAGGCTTCGCGCTCAATGGTGCTCCATCTCTGTTCTCTGGGCAGCAGCCGCCGGCTGAGGAAGGCGATGGGCTGGTCTAGGCCTTGGTCATTCACCTGGGACAGGACGGCCCCAATGCCATGCTCGGAGGCATCGGTTTGGACTACAAACTCCTTGGAGTAGTCGGGAGCCTGGAGGACGGGGGCAGTACACATGGCCTTCTTTATGGCATCGAACGCCTCCTGGCAGGCAGAGGTCCACTGCACCTTCTTTGGCTGTTTTTTGGATGTGAGTTCTGTGAGGGGGCCGACAAGGCTGCCATACCCCCGGATGAATCTTCGGTAGTAGCCAGTGAGGCCCAGAAAGGCTCGGACCTCCGTTTGGGTGGTGGGGTGTTCCCAGGCCAAGATGGCGTCGATCTTCGGCTGTAGAGGGGCGACCTGGCCACTCCCGACCTGGTGCCCCAGGTAGACGACTGATCCTTGCCCAATTTGGCACTTGCTGGCTTTTACTGTGAGGCCTGCCTGGCGCAGGGTGGTTAGCACCCTCCGGAGGTGCTGGAGGTGCTCACTCCATTCGGAAATGAAAACGGCGATGTCGTCTAGATAGGCCGCGCTGAACTGTTCCAGCCCGGCCAGGACTCTATTCACCAGTCGCTGGAAGGTGGCCGGGGCATTCTTCATTCCGAAGGGCATTACGCGGAAGCGATAATGCCCATCTGGGGTGGAGAAGGCGGACCGCTCCTTGGCTCCCTCGGTGAGCGCAATCTGCCAGTATCCGCAGGTGAGGTCGAATGTGCTGAGGAACCGGGCTGCCCCGAGTCGGTCAATGAGCTCGTCGGCCCGTAGGATGGGGTGGGCATCGGCTCGGGTGACGTCATTGAGCCCCCGGTAGTCCACACAGAATCGGAGCTCGGGGGCGACACCGGGGGCCGCTGCCTTCGGGACCAGGACCACGGGGCTGGCCCAGGGACTGTCAGATGACTCGATCACCCCCATGGTCAACATCTTCGAGACTTCAGCTTGAATGCAGGACCGGACCCGGTCAGGGACCCGGTATGCTCGGTGTCTCACAGGCGGGCTGTCCCCGGTGTCCACGTCATGGACACACCAGTCGGTGACTCGGGGGATCAGGGAGAAGAGGTCGGCAAATTGTCCTAGGAGCTGGCGGCAGTCCTCTTGTTGCTGGGCAGTGAGAGTTGGGGAGAGGTTCACTCCTTCCACGGAGCCATCCTGCTCCTTGACACACAGGAGGTCCGGGAGGGGATCGGACTCATCTTCGGCCCCGTCATCGGTGGCCAGCAGGAGGCTCAGTTCTGTCCGCACGAAGTGAGGCTTGAGGCGGTTCACGTGAAGGACCCGAAGGGGATCCCGAGGCGAGTGGACGTCCACCAAGTGTGTGACTTGACTCTACCGCTCAATCACTTTGTAGGGCCCGGTCCACCTGTCCTGGAGGGCGCCTGGCTTCACGGGGGCCATGACCCATACTTGTTGGCCCGGCTGGAATTCGACCAGAGTGGCATTCTGGTCGTACCAGCGCTTCATCATTTCTTGGCTTGTCTCTAGGTTGGCCTCGGCCAGTGCTCGGAACTTCCTGGTCTGGTTCCGGAGGGTCAGAACATATTGGAACACATCTCGTGGGGTGGTCTGGGGTGCCGCCTCCCACCCTTCCTTAACCAAACTGAGGGGACCTCGGACGGGGTGTCCATAGAGCAACTCAAACGGGCTGAACCCTAGGGACTTCTGGGGGACTTCTCGGTAAGCGAACAAGAGGCAGGGGAGCAGGACGTCCCACTTACGCCGGAGGGGCTCTTCTAGGCCGGTGATCATCCCTTTCAGAGTCCTGTTAAACCTCTCTACTAGGCCGTTCCCTTGGGGATGGTACGGGGTGGTGAACTTATAGGACACTCCACATTGTTGCCACAGGGACGTCATGTACTTCGAGATAAAATTAGTGCCGCGATCGCTCACGACCTCGCGGGGAAAACCCACCCGGGAAAAGATCCCCATCAGGGCCCGGCCCACCACAGGGGCCGTGACGGTGCGTAGGGGGATAGCCTCAGGGTATCGGGTGGCGTGATCCACTAGGACCAGGATGAAACGGTGACCTTGGGAGGTGGGGGGGTCCAGGGGCCCCACGATGTCGATCCCGACTCGTTCGAAGGGGGTACTGACGACCGGGAAGGGTTGGAGGGGAGCCTTGCGCTTCCCCCCCACTCTTCCCACTAGCTTGGCACGTGGGACAGGACTTGCAGTGAGCTTCTACGGCTGTAGGTCTTGTCTTGACCCAGGTGGCCGGCGAGGGGGACGTCGTGGGCTAAGCCCAGGAGGAAGTCTCGGAAGTGGAGGGGTACCACCAGCACCCGTCCGGATCCCAGCTCCACCGACTTCTGCTCACTGTACAAAATGTTATTCTCCCAATAAATTCGGTGCGTTCCAGTTTGGTCGCCTGCGGCTTGGCCCTCGGCCTGGCGCCGCAGTCCGACCAGGGAAGGACAAGTGGCTTGCTCCCGGCAAAATTCCTCCCGGGTGGGCCCGCCCTCGTGGCGCCATTGGGCCAATTCGGGTAGATCGCCTAACTCGGGGACCGGGGCGGTGTCGGACGGTGAGGTTTCGTCGCTGGCGACTGACCCTTCCGATGGAGGGACGGGAGGACCCTCGGCGGTTACTGTTCTGACTTCTTCGGTCGGGGCGTCTTCAACTTCGCCCAGGGGGGAAGTCGAGCTGACATAGATCGGGTGGTGGCGCACACCCACTCGGGGAGTCCCATCATTCCTAGGTGGGCCTTGCGCTCGACGTGCTTCCAGGGAGAACTCTCTAGGTCGTTCCCTAAGAGGCAGTCGACCGGCTGGGAGGTTCTTACGGCAACCCTCAGTTTACCTGTCACCCCACCCCACTCAAACGGCACCAGGGCTACCTGACACATACTCTCTCTATTATCTGCGGAAATTACCGGGCAAAAGACGTTGGGGAGGATCTGCTCCTCGGGGACTAAGTGCCTGAGGACCCCGGTGATGCTGGCCCCGGTGTCCCGCAGGGCCTCTATTTGGTGGCCATTGATCTTGACGAGCTGCCCGTATTTCTTCGTGTTGGAGGGCAGGAGGCTACCAGGGACCATCTCTCTATCTCCCAGGGATACTAGGGCCATAGCTGCGGTTTCCCACTCCCCGGTTTCCTCAACCTCCTCCCCCAGAGCTATGTTGGCTATCTGTCTTGCAGGGGTGATTTGGGTGGCCATGGGGTGTCACGTGGTTTTAGGCCACTCCCTATTTACAGTGCTAAGTTAGCTAAATCACGTTAGCTGTTGGAAAGCCATCTTGTTGCTTTTGCTGCCTTTGCACCCGACACTGTTGTTACATGTTATTCATTTGAGAAATGCAGACTCGCTCTTGTCTCAAGTGAATGTTATTTATACATCCTTAACAGTTGCTAGTGCCCTTGGTCTGTACATCGAGTAAAGAACTGTTCTAGGACACTAGACGGTGCCGGCTGATTGTGTTCAGGGTGATCGTACCACTGTTTAGTCATAACATGCACGCAGCTGCAAATACCAGAAAGTCGAGGGCTTTAATATTACAGCGCAGCATATTGTTAGGACATTCGATAGAAGAGCTGTTGCAGAGAACACTGAGCTGATCCTGTGATGTGATACACCTAAGCTGATCTATACGGTATGGGGTCCCCTATGCAAGCCTATGAGACCTTCTAATAGTCTAATAATATTTTATTACTTGCTAGAGAAAGGAGGGTGGTTGTTTTCCACTGTCATTATTAATATGATCGCTCCTTTCATTTTCTATGGAATTGTAACAATGCTAATGGTAATGATCTTAACCATTTGTCTGCTTATGTTAGCCAAAGTACTGTATAACAGGACTCGAGGTTTATGAATAAATTCTTTAAACTTTACTGTGTCTTAGTTATTCTGTTGTGGACTGATATATATGTGCAAACGGGTATTTCGGGTTCCCACCATTCCTGAGAATAACTAAGTCGCATGTTCTGGGTTGTCTATACATTGGGACCGCCGAGCTAAATCTCGGATAACGAATGTGACACTAAGCTAGTCGGATAAGGGGTTCTTAGTTCTGAGGGGAGTTTCTGGTACACCACAATTCTCTAAGGTTCTGGTTTCCTGCGCATAGTTCTGTGCATACGCAGAATCCCTACAACATGGCGCACCTAACGTTTGGTCTTAATATCTGAGATGCCTTAGTAGTGCTTTTTATTAGTCCACAACGCCCTCACTCTGGTTTCCGGATAACGGGAGTGACGGTTTAACCTACCTAGGTTTTAGGCTATAGGTTCTTTCAAGCTTGATAATAAAAAAGGTTACACTAATCTAAGCCCAAGTGCTACTAAAGATCTCGTTGTATCTTCTTTTTAGTCCTAATGGCGGTAGAAATTCCCGCTCATAGTAGGGTGTCTCTACGTGCTCATTTGAGGACGTACGGGGTGCCTGATGACGGGATGGCAGTGGTGTTTGTCGTAAGTGCAAGTGCCACTTACCCTTATGAGTTGTTTTACTCGGGTTACCTTTGAGGCTGTGGAAGATGTCGATAAAACGTTCCACAAATACACTGCCACGCCGGTGCCTCTACATTATACCCCATATATGGCTTTAGAAATTCCTATTTCAACCTGGCAGCACACTATTTGGTTTAATGGCGCCCTCCCCCACACGGTCACCCCGGCAAGACTGGGTCCTTTGTCTATTGAAGGAGCTACTTGGCCGGTGCTGGCCGGACATACACCTCATCCACGCTACCTGACGGTAGGAGTGGATAGCTTACGTATACTACACACGACCCTGATTACGGTCCATAGGGCGTTAGTGCAGTATGTGTCGCGCACTGTACAGGTGGGGGCACCTGCAGTTGCGGGACACGGGGCTGATCACCATCATGCGGTTGTGATCAGTCCTGTAATGGTAAACGCGGTTGTTGGCAGGCGCCCCCAGAATAAGGATGAGTATCCTTATTGGCTTGCAGAAAAATTCGATCAACTAGAAGCCGTGTTTCCTAACACTAGTCCTGTGGATAAACACAGGATACTCACTATTACATTGCTGAAAGAACTAGTCCCAGACATTGTCGATTGTGACAATTGGGGCAAGGTCTTTGCAGCGACCTATTCGAAGTGCTTCGGCACTACGTCTATGTCGGTACTACCTTCCGTTATCAAGAAAGTCCAGGAGGACCATGGGGTGGAAGCAGCTATTGAATTGGGAATGCGGCTTATCGACAGCTTCGATATAGTATGTTCCATGATTATGGGAAATCTCAAAGGAGATGCCATGCAGTTTCAAGTGGGAAACATGATGGCACTTATTGCGGATGACGATAAGCCGAGGGAGTTTGCAAAAGTTATTGCGAAAGCCTATAGGATGGTTGGACGTAGTGCCCTAGGCGTGAAACCCGTCATCAAAATTCCTGATGTAGTACAGCACACTAAAGTGAGTTCGTCTACAAAAGACGATAAACCCAACTTTCCAAAACAAAATTGGCGAGCTAAAAAACAAGAAAAACAGCAACAGAAACAGGAGACTCGTCCAGCGTCCCCAGTTCAGGCATATGTTGAACGCACTTATGATTTGCGTGATCGTTCTCGTATTAAGTCACCTGATAGGTTTCAGGTTCCTGACCAGCGCTCTCCTCGTTCTTCACAGGAATCAGCGGCTTCACACTTTGGTGGCGGAGACCGTGGGAGAGGCCGGGGTGCTCAAGGACGAGACCAGCCCCGACAGGCGGACGGAAAAGGCAAGCAGGAGGATTCTGCACGTCCGCGTCCTCCGTTTCAGAAAAAGAAAGTTGCTGCTATCTCAGCGAAGTATGCCTCAGATGGTACGGACACAGCTTCTGAACATGAAAAGGGCGCTGACGCTGCTAGACGGCGCGGCGGAAGTTACAGTAGTGCGGGGAGCACTGCGTCCATTTCAGGAGGCGACAGCAACTAAAATCTATGTAACAATAGAAACTGCTGATACTCGCGTAGCCCCCCCTGAGAGATTATTTGACGTAGTCCTCAATATTGAGGGTGACATACAACGCAAAATTAACGCGGTATTTTGGGATAATCTAACGACCACCTATGATATACTATTGGCAGAGGAAGATTGGCCCCCGGCTTTCGTTCTAAACGCTCCAAGGGGGGAAGAAGTAATTCTTCCTTCTTTTGGACACGTAGTGCCCAAGGAGGAGTCTAAGAAGTTGGCCGAGGAGTGGGCGCGGGTGCTTGCACCTGCGTTGTATCATAATCAGGTGGGGTGGGATAAAAGTTCTACCCTCCACGAATTTCCATTGCGGTCCGACCCCCAGCCTCAACCCCAATACCCTATGCGTCGTGAGGCTAGGTCTCACGTCGCGGCTATCCTTGAACAATTGGAATATCAGGGAGTAATTGAAACGTGTGTGTCATCCATGAATAATCCTTTATTCACTGTAACGAAGCCGGACGGATCGTACCGCTTAGTTTTGGATTACTGGCACTTAAACTCGCACTGCCGGAATTGTGCGGTGCAAAATACCCATAGTTCAGCTCTCGTCGATAGTCTTGTGAGAAAAAGGTTCAAAACCACACTCGACTTATCCAATGGTTTTTATTGCCATAACATATCCCCTCATAGTTATGAGTGGACCGCTTTTACTTCGGGTGGTAAACAAAAAGTGTTCAAAAGGCTACCAATGGGCTATAAAAATAGTCCTGGGGTATTTGCTGCCCGTGTGGTCTCTCTCTTAGAGATGGTAGACCCGGATGCGTACTCGTACGTTGATGACATCTACTTTACAGACGACGAGTTGCTTCCACACCTTGCTCGCGTGGACAACATAATTACTATGTTTGCGGACTTTGGTTGCAAGTTTAACTTTAAGAAGTCCCACATTGCCGAGTACACAGTTTTATTCTTGGGGTACGAACTCAACAATGAGGGCCGCGGCTTGGCTCCGCAGTTCCTTGAGAAATGCGCACGCCTTCGTATCCCTACGACACTGAAACAACTACAATCATTGCTGGGCTTTCTGAATTTCGGTCGTACCTACATTCCTGAATATGCCCAGCGTATCAAGACATTATATGCCTTGGTGCAACCTACTTTTACCAAATCTTGCTGGCTGCCAGAACATTCGGCTGCATTACACTCTTTGCAGTCTGACCTTCTTACTGCGAAATATTTACAAACTCGTGATAACCACACAAACCTGGTCATAAGAATTGTACCGGGTGTGGAGGGGTTCACATACTTAACATACAATGAAGGCGACACTGTCCCCATTGCTTACAAATCTCATTTATATACTTCGGCTGAAATGCGTTTCTCCACTGTCGAAAAAGTTTTGACAGCAGTTCAGATGGCAATCCTGAAAGAACGAGCGCTATCGCAGGGGAAACGCATGATGGTGGTGGCACCATTTCCTGCCCTAGAGGCAGTTACTAAAGCAAGTGTGCCGAATTCTAAAGCTTTGCATCCAAGGTGGATACAATGGGCTACCTCCTTAGCCTCGCCTGACGTCGAATACATCTTTGACGCAGGGCTACAGACTCAGGAGAGTTTGAAGTATGAATTAGTTCATCCGGCTCCTCTTACATTGCACCCGTTGGAGGAGTTCCATTGTGTCATATACACTGATGGGTCCGCGCAGCCGGCAACTGGATCAAGGCACGCTTATTCAGCGGCTTGCGCAATTGTTGTTGGTACTTTCGTGAATGGAGAATTCGTACAGGATGCGGTGCATACGCAGACCTTGGGTGATTGTACCGCACAATTGGCGGGGCTTAGAGCTCTGGTGCTTGCACTGGAGTTTGCTGATTACAGAGTCACAACTCTTATAGTGAGTGATTCTTACTATTGTGTTCAATCTTACAACGACAATCTGATGTTTTGGATCACAAATGGTTTTCGTGATTCAAAAGGTAGCACAGTGAAGAATAAAACGCTTTGGGTTAGGGTGGCTGAACTAAAAGGCAGTCGACCCCTTGTGAGTGTTATTCACAATCTTGGTCACCAACGAGTTGGCGTCCATGCTGTCGGTAACAGTTTGGCTGACGAGGCAGCTAAAACAGCAGTGGCAACATACTTAGTGGCAGCGGTAACAAGATCCAAAAGTAAGATCGATGATGACATCTTGGCAGCTATTGCTGCATCAGAGACTGGGACAAACTTCCCTAGAGGTTTCCCTTCTCGATACCATTATCACTTAAGTCCTGATAACGTCCCGTTAGTGAGGATTAATGATGTTGGGGATAGGGTTATTCCCAATTCGGTCTGCAGGCCTGCATTGGTACAAGCTGCGCACGAGGGTGTTGCGTCAGCGCACGCCGGAGTGTCCGCAACTGTGTCACTGTTGCAACAGCGTTATTGGTGGTACGGTTTGTACAAACATACGCGGACTTATGTCCTCAATTGTGGTATTTGCCAACAAATAAAGCCATCTACGGTGGCGCGACCACCACAAACGCAGCTGCATATATCTAATCAACCACTAGCGTGTGTTTATTTAGATCACTGCGGTCCTTTTTCCGCTGACACTGCGTACAAGTATATCTTGGTTGCAGTAGATTCGTGCACACGTTTTCTTTGGGTGTGGCCACACAGGAGTGCTGAAGCCTGGACTGTCATCAAAGCATTGCGTGTCTTTATAGGGAGTTTTGCATGTGGCACCCTTCACTCTGATCAGGGCCCTGCGTTCGCCTCTAAGGCTTACAAAGAAGCTATGAGAAGTTTGGGGGTCCAAGTCAAATTTTCGTCTCCATACCGGCCTGAGGGCAATAGTGTTGTGGAACGAATGAACCGTGACCTAAAGCAATCATTGACAGCCAGGGTGTTAGGTACTGGCAAAAACTGGCTAGCCCATTTGTATGACGTCCAACGTGCACTTAATAATCTCCCTAGAAGGTCTCTGGGTGGGAGGACCCCGTACATGATGCTCTTCGGAGTTCGAATGTTTGTACCTGACCTTGAGGGTCTCGACATGGCGGCGGCAGCCGCGCCTTTTGACCTAGATGACCACTGTACTGTCTTACAGAATCTTCAAGAAACAAGAGACACTCTAGCAAAAGAGCACATATTCTCTGCGACCGAAGCTGGACTTCAGATTCCGGTAGTCGGCTGGCTACCCAGAGTTGGTGATCTGGTCCGTGAGAAGGTGGAGAAGAAGAAGGAGTTTGGCCCCTCTTATCGTGCACCAGTGCCGGTGCTTGGAGTTGAGGGTACCCGCACAATTGTTTTGCATCCACTTCCTGGTCACAGAGACAACAGGTACATTTCAGTTGACAATGTCAAGCTACACAGGGTGGCCGATACTCCATAGTCTGACACCTTCAGTTTCTTGCCCTTCGATGATGCGCAGTTCTGTTGTAGTTCCACCGTCTGACATCGTGCCTGAGGTTGCCATTGAAATGCAAGTACTTTCTGATTCTGCTGTTTCACCTACGGATGGTACTTTGCCTGATGATGCTGAGTATTCTTACCCTGCTGACGTCCCTTTGCCCCTTTTGCATTCAACTGACATTGTCCAGTCTAATTCTTCCTTTGGAACTGAATCATTGACTTCCACTGCCCCTTCCAAATTTTCAAATTTTTTTGCCTGGTTCAAGAGACAATTTTTGGTTCCCCCCTGGATTTACATTTGGCTGGTGCTCATTTGCATTTTTTTGTTCATGTCCATTGGTTTTGTGGTGGTGTTTTTTAGGCTGATAAATGGACACTACCTGAATGAACGTTCTACAATTAGATTAATTAATGGAACTTTGGCCCCACATTCATCATCGCACATCATGAAGAGGGACCAGACTTTTGTAAATATCACCGCCTGGCCTGTCCGTGATGGAATAGCATGGGATGCAGTTACATTTCAAATTCATGGGCCCACGGAAGTGATTAATGTGCCATCTGTATATCGTGTTTCTATGGGTGATGTAGTGAAGCAAGACATTCGATCTGATGATTGGGATGTTAAAACTATAGAGACACTGTTTTCTGATTTGAAATACTATGCCGCATTTGATGCTGAGGATTTGTATTTGAATAATGAAAACTATGCAGAGCAGTTTTGTTATCAATATTATGGCACACATTTTCTTCATAGGGCAAACACATTTCGTGGTTTAGTCAACTTTACGCAGTGGGAACATTGCCCCGCCCCGAAGATCGGTAGTTCAAAAACATTGGTCGACAAATTTTCATATTTTTCGGATTTCAGTGTATCCAATAATGCATCTTTTTATTTTAAGACAAACCTATTTCAAAGGTGCGTTTGACCCACACTAAATTGTTGTTTTCTAAGTCCTTCATGGACGATTTGGCAATTGGAGGGTATGACGTTTGGAAAAATACTATTGATCTCAAATCGGTTTGGGGAACTAAGTCTTGGCAAGTACAAGGCACAGAGGCTTTACATCGTGCCTGCCTCATCCCAAACCACATGTTATTTTTAAATTCTACAATTTTTCAGACAACCTGTTTTGGATTGGCTATTTCTAAAAAATTAAATTCTCCCTCGATCCCGGATCTGAGAGCTTATCCTGGTTGGGAAAATCACACAGATCTGTCCCTTACTATGTTGCAGTCTTTTATTTCCAATTCCACCTTCAATATTAGTGCGTTAGACCCTTAAGGTTGGTTGGTATGGCAGAAAAGTTCGGATGCCTGTCAACATAGATTTTTGGGGTTAATTCCCGGGTACATACAGGATAGAGTAGACCCACGTTTTCTGTCCTCACACACTGTCACTACCTATTCAGTAGGTAAATTGTGCCAGACATGGTTGCAACATTCCACATTGGATTCTGTTAAAATTCACTTGTCACGTTTGCATGACAAAATTGATTTGAATGATTTTGTTAAAGGTCCTGCATTGGGAAGATCCAAAAGATGGGTGTATGCTGTTTACAACGAGGTATGGAAGTTGTCACAGATTGAGGCTGCTTCCAGACTCCGTGCAATTGACCAAGCCAATATGGAAAAAGTATTGGCAGTAATAGATAATGGTATTAATACCTTATCTTCAAGAATATATACATTGGATAACATTGTTTCATCTGTTGTAGATATTGTCCAGGACGATGTGTCTGTGTTGTATCATGGTCAAAATCAATTACGTTCGATAATGCAATTTGCTTGGACTTTGCAGACGTTAAAGGCGGGGAAGGTACCGTGGGATTACATGAATATTTCTTCCTTGTTCCGCCCATTTAATCTGACAGCAAAGCAGCAATTCATGTCCATGAAAGATGCTACGTATTCACTACTGCATATAGAAAAGTTAGAACCTTTGCCTTTTTCTGTTGCTGAGTCTGATTATGCTGTGTGGCTTGTCCATGGGATGGTCACTCTACCGATTTCTATGTATAGGTTTAGTTCGTGCATGAAACATTATGCCTTAGGCAGATATGAAAAACTTGGTTCTGCATTCTTGCATGAAGTCTGGTCTCTCCCATTTACATATCGATGTGAGAGAGACGGCAAAGAAGTTTATTTGAAGGGTGAGGAGTGTACGACTGCTCCTGATCATTCTGTAGTGTGTAGACATATCCAATTACATGGATCGTGTAATATGAATGCCCCTAATTTAGCTTGCTTATTGAAGGGCATTCCTGTGCCAGTTATAACGCCGTCATTTACGCTGCTTGCTAATGGTAGTTATCTGCTTCTAAATAGTGAGGCTTGCTGTGGGATGTTAGCTGGAATTCCCTATATTGTTTCAGTTTCACGAAGGGTAATTTGCTGTAATAACGTGCTTTTCCCACCCCCGCAAGGCCAACTGGATATATCCATCTGGCCGACGATTCCGACCTTAAAAGCAGAGTTCAATAGGATGAGCAGAATAAGGGCTCTTTTGTCTCAAAAGGAGGTTGCGTTGACTTCGTCACGTGAAACATTTCTCCTTCAGGTGGCGAACACTCGCACGGAAGTTCAAGCTCTGCTGAATACTGACCTCCCCCTACATTTTGGCACATTAATACACACTATCTTCAATGCTTCTTCTACGACTGGTCTGGTCCATTTTTTTAAAATTGTAGGCTCTGGACTTGTGACGTCTTTCCAGTCTATCTTTGGTATAATTCCGACTATTTTCCATTCTATTTTTTCTGGGGTTTTCGGAGGGTTTCCTCTGATTCTCGCATTAATTGCTGGCATACTCCTGTTGGTCTGCGCTCTACGCTATGGATGCACGACTTGCGCTACTCGACCACGGATTCAGTCTGTTCCATCTGCGTAGCCGGATGTGGGAATCCTATGGGACTTTACCACTGGCTACCTTGAGTGTCGCTTATGGATTATCCTTCCGGTTCCCGTTTTTCACTTGTGTACAGCCTGTCTTTCACTGTCTCGAATGTCCGTTCCAATGGGCTCTGGATATGTGTCTGTCAAACTTGGTGTCACCTGACCTGGATTTTGATCGACTGATGTATCCCTGTTGGAAAGCCATCTTGTTGCTTTTGCTGCCTTTGCACCCGACACTGTTGTTACATGTTATTCATTTGAGAAATGCAGACTCGCTCTTGTCTCAAGTGAATGTTATTTATACATCCTTAACAGTTGCTAGTGCCCTTGGTCTGTACATCGAGTAAAGAACTGTTCTAGGACACTAGACGGTGCCGGCTGATTGTGTTCAGGGTGATCGTACCACTGTTTAGTCATAACATGCACGCAGCTGCAAATACCAGAAAGTCGAGGGCTTTAATATTACAGCGCAGCATATTGTTAGGACATTCGATAAAAGAGCTGTTGCAGAGAACACTGAGCTGATCCTGTGATGTGATACACCTAAGCTGATCTATACGGTATGGGGTCCCCTATGCAAGCCTATGAGACCTTCTAATAGTCTAATAATATTTTATTAGTTGCTAGAGAAAGGAGGGTGGTTGTTTTCCACTGTCATTATTAATATGATCGCTCCTTTCATTTTCTATAGAATTGTAACCATGCTAATGGTAATGATCTTAACCATTTGTCTGCTTATGTTAGCCAAAGTACTGTATAACAGGACTCGAGGTTTATGAATAAATTCTTTAAACTTTACTGTGTCTTAGTTATTCTGTTGTGGACTGATATATATGTGCAAACGGGTATTTCGGGTTCCCACCATTCCTGAGAATAACTAAGTCGCATGTTCTGGGTTGTCTATACATTGGGACCGCCGAGCTAAATCTCGGATAACGAATGTGACACTAAGCTAGTCGGATAAGGGGTTCTTAGTTCTGAGGGGAGTTTCTGGTACACCACAATTCTCTAAGGTTCTGGTTTTCTGCGCATAGTTCTGTGCATACGCAGAATCCCTACAACAGGGGCACTCTGGGTCATTGGCGTAGTGCCCGGGCTTCTGGCAACGAAAGCAAGTGACGGTTACCCGGTGTCCCCGTCTCCCGGGGGGTCCGGTTACTGGTGGGGGGGGCGCTGGGAAAGGTGGAGGTTGGGTCTTTGGGGGGCTAGGCTGGGACTCTCGCTGCCCTCCCTGGTTCCCTCCTCCTCTCTGGCGGGGTGGTCCCTGACTGGCTCGGGGGTATTCTCCTACCATGCCCCGGGGGACCCGGGTGTTGGTCCAGCGGTCTGCTTCCACCGCCAGCTTCGTGGGATCGGTGAGTTTGCTGTCAAGCAGATGCTGGCGTAGTTCCGCAAAGCAGTTCGCAGCCAGGTGTTCCCACAACATGAGGTCGGTGAGTTCCTCAAGGGTGGTGACTTTGCTGCCCTTGATCCACCCATCGAAGGCCCGACTGAAAAAGTTTACATATTCCACCCAGGTGGTGCCCGGGATTTTCCTGCAGTCCCGGAATCGCTGACGGTACATCTCGGGGGTGAGACCGTACCTTGTGAGTAGAGCCTCTTTCATGTGGCTGTAGGAGGTCTGCAGAGAGATGGGTAGGTCGAGCAGGGTGTCTCTTCCTTCGCTCAGAAACCGTCCCCACAACCCTGCCCCCCAGTCCTTCTGCGGGACCCGATGGGAGGTCATGGCGACCTCGTAGGCCCTAAACCATTGTTGAATTTCATCGTTTTTATAATATTCTTTGACCACGTCCTTGGGGATGTGGACCTTCTGCTCCGCTGGGGAGGCCGCCTCTCGGTTTCCCGGGGGCCTCCCTTCCTCGCTTCTGGCCTTGAGCTCGATTTCCTTCAAGCTGCGTTCGTGCTCTAGTTGGAGCTTCCTTCCTTCGTGTTCCCGTTGGAGCTTCTTCTCTTCTAGCTCGCCTTGCACGCGCATTTGCTCTACTGCTAGCTTTTTTTCCGCTAACTTTAATTCGCCTTCGATTTTGAGTTTGGCTAACTCGAGTTCGTGATTGCGGCTTCTCTCTCTGTCCGCGAGTTCTTCCGGGGATAGGCCCCCGTCTGGTACGATGCCTCGCACCTGATTGCTGCTGCTTTCACCTTGGGGGGGTTCGGCTTCGTCAGGGCGCTCCCCTGTGCCTTCTGTGCGGGAGGCCCCGGCATCCACCCAAGCTTTCAGTGCTTTCTGCAAATCTTCTTTGGTGTTGAGACCGGTGGTAGCGATTTTAAGTTCTTTGCAGAATTGCTTTAGTTCTTTGTGCGTATATTCTTCTAGTTGTTCCACCTGGAACACCCTGTTGGCGTTGGTTTCTGCGGGGATCATGGCGTTTCCTTCTGCCATCTTTGTCGGTAGTGCGTCCGTCGTTCACGGTACGATCTCTAGGTGATGGGCCCGAATCCCGTCGCTTGCCACCAATGTTAGACGGCGACCTCAGAGGAGCCCGGAAAGGGGGTCCTGACTACCCTGAGACCCACCCTCAAAGTATCGTAGCCGGGCACTGGCGGGAGACTCCTCAGGAGGAGGAATGTCGTATCTAGGATCGTACTTCTGGCACCACAAGACACAGAAACACCACACCGTGCGTTCTTAGGAATCAATCTTTATCAAACAGGTTAGCACGGCAAATATGTACAAGGAGAGCGCGGGCTCAATGAGTCTCGGAAGGGATAGGGGGTAGCGGGACAGTCTCTGGTAAAGGTTCACGGCAAGGACGTACCCGGCGCACAGCTCTCAATCCTCGAGCTGGGGGGTAGGCTGGTTGTTGTTGGGGTCCGGCGGGACCGGTGGAGTCTGTGGAAGCCGCGAGTCACTCAGCGGGCTCAGGTACAAGTTCGGAGGTCTTACGATCTTCAGGGAGCCGCGAGTCACTCAGCAGGGCTCAAGGACAAGTTCGGAGGTCTTACGATCTTCGGGGTGCCGCGAGTCACTCAGCAGGGCTCAGGTACAAGTTCGGAGGTCTTACGATCTTCAGGGAGCCGCGAGTCACTCAGCAGGGCAGGTACAGGTCGGAGGTCTTACGATCTTCAGGGAGCCGCGAGTCACTCAGCAGGGCTCAGGTGGTTCTAAGTTCCAGGAGCCGCGACCGCGTCAGCAGGCTCTCGTTGTTCCAGCGTCGAATCTGCCGGACAGTCTCAGAGCACCCCTTGTTATAGGTCGACCCCTCTTTGATGTCCGGAGTCTGTGCAGGCAGGGGTCTTGTCACCTGGGGGTCGCTTGTCGGGGTTTCCTGCCATTGTCTTTTGATCCTTTCAGGGCCGGGTCGGGAGGAGTCCCAGACACCCAGCAGGCGTGGAGCCAGCTCTCAGGGAGGCCGGAGGGCCGATCGAAACTCATCGTCCCAGGGGAGTTTAGAGGTGCGATAGAAACTGCTCCTCCCTCTCTCATCCCCTGGCAAGCGTGATGTCCTCCAGCCGGAGTGGCGCCGCTAGGCCCGGGTCGCGCTGGGGCCAGGCGGCCATCTTGGTGCATGAAGTGGGCACGCGGGCCCGGGGTGGCCGAAGGGAGAGGGGCCATGGACGAGAATGTCCGGGTCGGGTGCGTGTGTTCTGGTGGAAAGGATCGGCTAGGCCGGGGGCTCGGGGCTGCAGGTACCAGGTTAGGTGGTGCACGGACAAGTAGAGCCATGCTACGAGGCCGGGTCCAACAGTCCCCAAAATCACCTGCTTATGCTTTCACCTGCTACGCAGTGGCAGAGGAGTGATGGGACAGCCATACATGACACCTCTGTTATGTATACCTGTTGCGAAGGTTTAAAAAAAACAAAAAAACGTACCTGTCATCCGGAACCAACCCCACCACCTTCCCTGCCTTCCTTTCACCTCTTGTAGCTGTACTTTCTGCTTTCAGTCAAAGCAGCCAAGAAGAGCTGCACTGACAGGCTCTTGGAGTGAGCTCTCACAGCCTGGCCTGGAAGGCTGTTATGACATCACAACAGTGTGTAACCAGTTTTGTTATCAACTGTGGCAATGTCATAACAGTCGGTTATGAGATTTAGAAACTGGAATATATTATAGAGGCTCTCTATGAGAGCCATACATAATGTATTAGAAAACCACTCAGCTTTGTAGCACAGCTGTCTAACGAGGTTTGTGTTCAGCTCAGGCAATGCTCTTCCTGCAGCGCTGGTGTATCGGGCAGAATTCACTTCATGAATCCTGCTGCTCGATAGGGAATAGTGCCACATCTCTGTTTCACTAATAATCAGCCACAGTGGCCAATTTGTCCCATGCCGTCTTCAGTCAGTCCAGTTATCTGAGCCTACAACACTGCCTTCTCGGAGTTACAGGGCCAGTGCTTAATTTGAGCCGGTGGTTTCCAGTGTCCAGCACCGACACTTAATTGATTATTAAAAAAAATGCCTGCTGCCCAAGCTATTCTTAAAGCTTTGGTGGCCTCAAACAGACTAAATTATCACACTTGCAATGTGATGGTTAGTAGTTGTGTAGGTACTTTCATTGGCACCGTGGGAGTGGCAATGGGAAGTGCAAGCTCAAGCTGTGGTGGCCTCCTAACAAGGCACGGTCACTGGGGCCATGCGTAGATGGGGCGCACCCCACTACACCTCCTAGAATTCAGTGTTGTGGACTAAAAATGCATTACTAACTTAAGGTGATGCTCATGACCTGGAGCGCAGTTGGCAGTGTCCACCTTCTCAACGGATCTTAGACAAAGGATCATTTCTGGAGGGTGCCTACAAATTTCTATTGGAGGAACTCTACAGTGTTTGCACTATACATACCTTTAGTAATAGTCCACCACCACATTCAAGTCTGCTTAAGTCCTTTTTACTGTATCTTATAGTTTTAAGGAGAATGAGGCTGAGCAGTTCTCTTATTTCTTCAAAATTGATATAAACACTTCAGGGAGAAGAATTAAGAATCGTCTTTCTTTTACTCATGGCAAAGAGACAACAAACCTTCCAATAACAGTATGGCAACTATGCCTAGAAGTGTTGATACTGCCCCTGAAAACGATATCAACTGGTTAAAAAGTGCTGGCACTGTCCCCTTAAAAGTGTAATCCCCACCAAGAAATACTAATAATATTCAATACATGCATGATAGCCCTATTCAGAAGAGTGTGCTGTCTGATAAAAAGGGCCTGTTGAGAAGAGTCGGCACTGTGCAATAGAATTATGGTTGGCCTGTTGAGAGGTGTCGGTCCTGTGCATGAGAAGTACGGAGCATTTGCAACATTCAATAAATGCCAGCCCTTCGGACAGGCATTGGAACTGCCATGAAAAGCACTACAGGATTTTGCACTGAAAATATGGGAGCCTTGCTGTTATGCTTTGGTTCTAGTCTTGAAAAGTATAACAGGCTCAAGAGAAGTGTTGACATTGGGTCACACATGGATGGCATCCCTATTGAGACATTTTGGTACCATCAATGACATTTATAGCTACCAAGCTCAGAAGCGTTGGTACTGTCCAATAAAGGCCTGACAGTTCTGAAAATCATTGATCTAGCCCAATTAAAGGTAAAACAGCCCTACTGGGCAATAAATGCACAGTGTCATATGCACAGCAGGCCTGCTGAGCAGGATTGGCACTATCCAAGTACAGCAGCCCAGCTGAGAATTGTGGTTACTTTCAATTAAATTATAGCAGGTTTTCTGGGGAGGACTGGCATTAACATGGTGGTGACATAATGCATTCTGATGCAAGTCTAATGATGTTGCAGGGTGATGGATTCTGTGTGCAGGTAAAACACAACACGTCAGGATGCCCAAAAGTCTAACCTGCAGTTAATGTAGAAATAGCTAGCAGCACAGCAAATAATTAGGAAACCGCTGCCATTTTAACCAACCAGAGCTCTCGCGATAAAGGCCAGTTGGAGCATGTATTGCTAGAATGCATAGCATTTTTTTTTACAGCTTTTAAACACTTTTCTCTCGGTTCAAATTTGTTGAGCATACGATGTGACAGAAACTTGCTACTTCAGCAAAACAATCTAATGAGCAAAGGCAGGATCTTCTCACCAAGAAAATGTGAGACGTCCTTGAAATTAAGAAAACATTACATGCACACCCTGCTGATTTCATTAATTTCCTAAAATCACGCCTCTGGTTGCCAACTTTGAAAGTGAGGATCCGGGAAGAAGGAAATGTGCAAATGTACTACTTTGTGAAAATGGCTTCTAGGCCTACAAGTCATCAAACATAGCAGTCATTTGAGGTTAACGGGCATTTCAGATTAATAAAAAAATGAAAGACACATTTGATTATAAAATATATCAGTGCATATTGTGATTTACAGGTGTAGGGGGACGTTAATGTTAAAGCAATAGGAATAAATTATTATGTTTTCATTGTCTGCTGCAAAGCTGTATTGGCAACAAGTTGGCACATTACACATTAAATAATCTGCCTCTGAGCTGCATGATGCCGGGATGTGCAGCCTAGCAAACCATACGACACCCAGGACCCTGCTTGACAACGGAGAAACCGCGGCCCTCATCCTCCTGGACCTGTCAGCCGCCTTCGACACGGTCTGCCACCGCACACTACGAACACGCCTCTATGACGCTGGAATCCAAGAGAGGCCCTGGACTGGTCCACCTCCTTCCTCTCGACAGAACACAGAGCGTCCGCCTCCCCCTCCTTCTGCTCCGAAGCCACCGAGATCATCTGCGGCGTACCCCAAGGCTCATCCCTCAGCCCAACGTTGTTCAACATCTACATGGCACCGCTCGCCCACGTCGCACGACGGCACGACCTCTACATTATCTCCTAAGCCGACGACACCCAGCTGATCCTCTCCCTCACCAAAGACCCCCACACCGCCAAAACCAACCTCCACGAAGGAATGAAGGCCGTTGCCGACTGGATGAGAAACAGCCGACTGAAGCTGAACCCGGACAAGACGGAGGTCCTCATCCTTGGTTCCACCCCCTCGGCCTGGGACGACTCCTGGTGGCCGACTGCACTAGGAGCACCCCCTTCACCCACCGACCACGCACGCAACCTAGGGGTCATCCTCGACTCCACCCTTTCCATGACGAAGCAGGTCAACGCAGTCTCCTCCTCCTGCTTCAACACCCTCTGCATGCTTCGCAGGATCTTCAAGTGGATCCCCACGGAAACAAGAAGGACGGTCACCCAGGCCCTTGTCAGCAGTAGACTGGACTACTGAAACGCATTCTACGCAGGAGCCCCAGCCAAACTCCTGAAACGGCTCCAACGCATTCCGAACGCCTCCGCAGGCCTGATCCTCGACATCCCTCGCCGCAGCCACATCACACCCCACTTGAGAGACCTGCACTGGCTCCCCATCAACAAGAGGATAACCTTCAAACTCCTCACCCACGCACACAAGGCACTCCACAACACCGGACCAGCGTACCTCAACAGCCGACTCAGCCTCTACACCCCCACCCGCCAGCTCCACTCCGCAGACCGAGCCCTCGCCACCGTCCCCCGCATCCGAAGAGTTACCGCCGGAAACAGATCATTCTCCCAGCTCGCCTCCAAGACATGGAACACCCTCCCCATCCGCCTGCGGCAGACCGAAGACCTTCTAAACTTCAGGAGACTTCTCAAGACCTGGCTCTTTCAAATAATAGCAGCTTCCCCCCCCTTCCCCAGTGCCTTGAGACCGTCACTGGTATGTGGCGCGCTTTATAAATGCTATCATTGATTGATTGATTGTGCTGTGTGAAGACCTTCGGAGTATAGTTTCCTAATTTCCAGCACTAGCAAAAAAGTCCGTATTCTTTATGCAGTCACACTGCAGAAAAAAAGGGAGTGCCATTCAGGTCCTTCGTTTGTTTGACTAATGGAGGTTAGAAAACTAGCAGGAGAGTGCCAAAGGAGCATGCAAAAGAGGGGCGATGATTTTGTCTGAGTGGTGGTGAGTTGTAATGCTCAATTTAAGTGAAATTATTTTGCACGCAGGCGCAGAGAGAGATAACGCGGAAATGAGAAAGAGTTTTGGTCCGACTAGTGGCACTGCCACTGAATCCAAGAGCACCGGATATAGGGGTTTGGATCAAGTATGGAGTTGCTGCCTGGATAGCTCATGTGACTGGTGAAGGAGTTCAAGCCAGCACCCTATATCTAGGTCACCAGTCTCTCATGTGCACCACAAATGGACTTTGCCTACCCTGTCTACTTATCTTACTTATACGTATAGGGGCACATGTCACTTAACCCATGCCTACGTGTGATTTGTCTTTCTGTGCTAAGCGTATCCATTTAATTACAACACCTGTGGGGGTCCATCAAGTGCTCACTGATACGGTTTGTTAAATTTGCTTAACTATCTACCAATTTCATACATGTTCCCATTATTTTCATGCAGAGAGACCCTCCAAACTCCCAGTAAAATTGTGTTTAAATCTTATCTCAAGATGATCAATGATCTTACCCAGTGTGAACTTAGGGGCCTCATTTGCCAATCATTTAAAAAATACATCCTTTAAGAAATAAGTCAAAAATCCTTATAAATTTGTATTTTCGTTCCTTCCAGTATTCACCAATTTCTTTAGTCCTACATGCTTTAAAACACATTATTCACTTTCACCAAGTTTCCTTGCTCAGATTTTCCACGATCTATATAAATTTGTCTTTAAATTTCATAAAATGTTGAGCACAGGTGCTGGTTATTGTGCTTTAAAACGTACCATTTGCCACAAACCTACTAAAAATGTCAGGGGGGACAATCACTACCCCAGGTAAAATGCTAGCCGAGTTTGACCACAGCTCTTGTTCTACTCTCTGTAAATTGCCCCACCACCTAATATTATTCTACAAGAATTAAAATATTTTAAAAGTACCAAAAAGCAATGTGCTCTTCAAAATCTACCTGTACTGTACCGGTTTTAAACAATATAACTCCAGGCCCTTTTTTTTTGGGTCGAGCCTAGGCAGCGCCTGCGCTGTCTCTTCGAGACATGCTGTATTCACTCTGTGGGCTTACAGCCCGCTCATTGCCTTTTTATTCATCCCTTCGATTGTCGTTCTGAAACACTTGCTTGCTAGTGGTTAATCCTTCCTCTTTTTCCCTGCTTTTTGTGTATGGTTTCCTCCCACAGGGCACAGCCCAATTACTGTTAACATTACGCTTCAGTGTTTAGTTTATGTGTTGATATAAGGGACTATTTTTTTTCTTTGATTCCTGTACATGTCACTGTCTGCCTGTCTTCAGTGGTTCAGCTTCAGCCCCCGTAACCTAATCTCCCTGTCCCATTTGAATACCATGATGAATTGTCAGACACTTCAGATGCTTTTTTCAAAATCACCTCTTACATTTTCTCTGACTTTGAAGTGCGAGGATTTCTTCTGAATCCCTCCCACTTTAATGCTTGTTGCTAAAGCGAGCCTCAGTCACTGTACTTTCAGCAGCCCAACCTTGCAGCACAGTTAAGGGCAAGTCTTGTGGAACTCCTGTTGCATTTTATCTGACACTTGTTTATATAATGTGAACTCAAGAGGCTCGAAGATGTTGGGGCGCTTTACATGAGTGCTAGTTACATTACAAAATTACAGATTAAAGTTTGGGGGCATTTTCATAGATCGCAAACTCACTCACCCAAAGGAATTGTAGGCGTGTTACAAAACTGCCAGTTACATGACAGGGTCAGGGTAATTGTTTGGTTTTTTAAATGCAAGGAGATTAAGTGATGCCGCCCCTGTTTATTTATTATTTCCCCATTACCAGACAAATTGGAGCAGCATTCGTCCCTCCCATGTTGCTGCATGCCCACCCGCTGCCTCTTCCTGTCATCCTCCTCCTCTCAGAGCTCTCATTTCAAAGCACATTCATGGCAGCTCCCCAGGGACTGTGAGGCATTTTGTATTATATAATATGAACTCTAGTGACCCGAAGTTGTTGGAGCGCTTGTCATGAGCGCTAGTTACATTACACAAGGTCAGATGCATTTTTATAGAGCGCAAACTCGACTGACCCGAAAGTATTTGAGTGCTTTACAAAAGCGCCACTTACTTTACACAAGGTCCGGGTAATATTTTTGTTTTTAGGAGCCTGGAGATTATGTGATGCCGACGCTGTCACAGTTTATTCATTATTTCCCCTCTGCTGACAAATGGGAGCATTTTGTTGTTTTGTTACGTCGAGTGCATCTTTACCCAGGGTGTTGGGAGAGGGGTGGGGCCAGGGGCTTGCTGGTGAATAGAAAACTCTGGAGAAAGGGTGCCTGGTGAATAAAGGTCTGTGGGAGGAGGGATGTGAGTTCTTCACAATTCGAAAGTATTTCACTGCTGTTCAATACTCTAGTGATGCAGTTGCACACAGAATATTATAGTGCTGTTGACTTGCATCGAGGCACTTATCGTTTTTGTCTGTGCATTAAAAAGCCTTGGAATGCATCCATAATTGTTTCCTGAACCAAGCATTTATTCCTGAATCACACTAAATGACCCATTGTGCAGTAATTGTATAGCTCTTCACTCCCTGGCAGCACAACACACAGGATAATGTCCTGCATGTCTAAACTAACACTGGGCGTAGTGGGCGTAGTGAGGCTACGTGGAGCATTACGGAGTGGGGGCAAATCTACGCCCACCCGCACACTCCTCGTAGCCCCACTACGTGCCGCCCGCCTCTCTCCCGCCCTCATTTTAAAATTACTTAGAACCTTACAAATAAAGAAAATTACTTACCTGAGCTGCCGCGTCCCGGGGCTCCATCTTCCTGCTTCCTGGCTAGCTTCTTCCTCACAAATGCGCATACACACATCCACTCATTCACCCATACAATCACTCATACATGCAGTCACTCATTAATACAGCCACTATCACATGCAGTAATACAGCCATAGACACTCACACAAATTGCCACTCATCCATTGAGTTACTCACACACCTAGTTAATCATGCTAAGAATCAATAACACTTCCATTTACTCACCTATACATTTATACACACACTACATCACTTATTCATACAGAAACAAACGCATACTTTCTCTCTTATAAAATCACTGATACAAGTACACACTCATCCATACAGCCATTTTCACAATCACTGACTCTCACGTATAGTCATTTATATACTCCAACTCTCACATACACTGCCTTTTACATATGTACCACTGAGACATCCATTCACTCACCAACACACCCATATACACACTCACCCACCCATACAGCTGTTTCCACATGCACTCTTTAACCCATACACCCAGTGAATCAACCACTCACACATGTATGCACAGAGGCACACACCTCACACACACACACACACACACACACACACACACACACACCACCCACCCATACAAATACTCTGGCAACCAATCAATAACCCATATAGACACACATGTAGCTACTGACCAACCCATGCTGCAGCTTACACAACAACAGAAAGAATGATACAGACATTCACACAGTTTAGTCACTAACCCATGCATTCAGGAAGACACATTTAATCACTGACTTATACAGTCAGTCACGCACCTCCTAAATCCTCCATCCATACACTTATACACCCACTCATTCTTCATCACACCTTGGCACATATAAAACATATTTAAACTTTATAGAAACACACAGTCACTGGATAATGTCATCAGTGATGTCATTTGAGATGTCATCAGTCATGTCACTGACCATGTCATGAATGATGTAATATGTGACATGATCAGCAGTGCATTGCGGGGGCGCGAGTTATAGTTAGCTGAACTAACTATATTGTTTGAATTTCCCTGGTTTTGTACGAGCAAAATGTCCAATTATAACATCTCTGAAACCTGTGGTTTTTTCAGTGAATTTCTAAGGTTTTTTAAATGCTAATTTCTAACTATAATGTCCCTGAAACCTATGTTTTTTTTAGTGAATTTCATAGGTTTTTTAAATGCTAATTTCTAACTATAACGTCCCTGAAACCTATGTTTTTTTCAGTGAATTTCTAAGGTATTTTAAATGTTAATTTCTAACTATAACGTTCCTGAAACCTATGGTTTCTTCAGTGACTTTTTAAGGTTTTTTAAACGCTAATTTCTAACTATGCCTGCAAAAAAGAAACGTGCAGGAAGAAGAAGAGATGTGTAGAAAGAACCAACAGAGGAGCAGAAAGTCCTGGACTGCCCCCCACGTTTTGCTGACGGGTACTGGTTGTAACTGACTCTGACTAACCAGGCCTAGAGCCAGTGCTATGCTAAAAGAGACTTAGACTAGAGTGAAAACACCTACATACACTAGGGAACACTATGCGTTGCATACCGCTGTGATTAGCATGACCTCCTCTGTATTTGTCATGAGTTATGCCTGGGTCATTGCATGAGTACATGAGTAGTGACTGGATGATTAGAGTACTGCAAGAAGAGTGCATGGTGATTTTATAAGTGCTTGGGTATTGGCGGAGTGTTTGGATTAGTACATGGTAGTGGCTGGGTGACTGGAGGAGTGCACAGGGAGAGACAGTGTGATTGTGGGACTGCATAGCTACTACCTAGGGAATTAAAGGAGCAAATCAGAAGTGAGTAAGTGGTTACAGGACTGTATGGGTAGTGCATAAGGATTGTAACTGCGATCAGTTAGTGCCTGGATCATTGCAGGAGTACATAGCTACTAACTGAAAGATTAGAATACTGCAAGGAGAGTGCCTGGTTGAATTTATAAGTGCTTGGGTATTGGCGGAGTGTTTGGATTAGTACATGTAAATGTAAATGTCTTGTAAAGCGCACTGCTGCCCTGAGGCGTCGTGGCGCTGTAGACCGCTGGGGAACCCGTCCTGGCTATCCCTGTGAGATGGTCCCTCTTGGGTATCTCCAAGGTGAAACCAGGCATCCCCAGCGAATGTGGGGGGCCGTTGTGGAGATGAGGTAAGCTAATGCCCAGAGTTGCCGAGTATGATCCCTGGTTAGAGTAGGCACCAAGGCGAGAATTATCGAGTCCGCTGGCCCTGGTCCACAACCCTGCCGCGTCGGGAATTGAACCCTGGTCCCGGGCCATCCTCTGCTTCCGGGTCTGCTGCCTCTAACCAGTGAGCCACACCACTCCACTGGCTGTGGTAGTGGTAGTGGCTGGGTAGTGGTAGTGGCTGGGTGACTGGAGAAGTGCACAGGAAGTGACAGGGTGATTGCTGGACTGCATGGGTACTACCAGGGGAATTGAAGGAGTGAATGACAAGTGTGTAGGTGGTTAGAGGACTGCATGGGTAGTACACAGGGATTGTAGCAGTGAATGTGTTAGTGCCTGGATCATTGCATGACTACATGGGTAGTGACTGAATGATTAGAGTACTGCGACAAGAGTGCATGGTGAATTTGAGTGGTGTAAAAAGGGGGCATGGCCTTGGACCACCTCTCTGCAGCGCAGCTTCCTGGCATTACTGGGGCTAGTTGGCCCCCAGGGACCCTCAGAATTCAAGGGGATATAATTCCCCAATTCACAACACACCAGGGGGCGCATTTGCACAGTGGTGCAGGGAGAGGGCGTGGCCTGATGTGACAAGTGTGAAACGCGCCCTGTGGTGCGTTTTAAGTTGGGGGATTAAGTACCCTTAAATCCTGAGGGTCCCTGGGGGCCAACTAGCTCACCAGCTACCTCCAGTAAGTGCCACAGAGCTGCATTGCAGAGTGGTGTAAAAAGGGGGCATGGCCTTGGATCACCATGTGAATTATGGCAGCACCCTTTTACACAGTGACAAGTTCTGTATGAAAGTACCTCACACCTGCTCCAAAAACAGACCTAAAACAAGCATTTGCAATGCAATTGGTCTCGCCTTTGGGACCTTATATGTATTTAGCTATGCAGCACATTTACCGTTGTGCTGAAACATCTACTATTCTTTAACATGGAGGGAAAATAAGCACCAAACTGCGTGACACGCCAGGTATGGGAACACATGGAGAGAAATATTGCCTTTCAGCAGGCAAAAAGGATGTGCACAGCCTCAGGCGGTAGCGGAAGGAACCGGGGGTAAGAGAAGGCCAGGAGAGAATTTTTGCATACGGCGTGTGCTTGCATCTCCTGTGAACTGGCAGTGCTTTGACTGTGTATACAGGGTTCGTCAGTGTACAGCAGAATTCTGTACCCCTGTGTACAGGGGGAGGCTCTGAGTGCACACGCTCCGAGAGTCCGTATCTATGTGCACTGTAAGAGCCGCTTTGTACAAGTTTGATTTGAGTACCTCTGTTCACAGTGAGTGAATGCACCCAGTATGTGCCTGCATTTGTTTGTATGCACACCAAGGGTCTGTATTGCGTGTGTGCCCGTGGCTCTTATTTCTGCACCTATGTCTGCGTGCAGTGAGTGACTGCATCTTAAAGTACAGTGAATATCTGTGTATTTTTTGGGAACAACCTGCACCTCCGTGTACTTTGAACAGGGCTTGTACCTCTGGGTTCATGTGTGTCCTCTTCGTTGTGTAAAATGATCGCCCTGTAAAGCCCACCTCTACTTCCATTTTCTCGAGTACCTCGAACGATTGTGTACATATGTTGCACTCCCCCTGTGTACCATGAGCGCCCTGCACCTCTGAGAAATGGAATGGCTGGCACCTCTGTGTTGGGGTGAGCATTGAGGGTGATGTGAATCAGTGTCAGTCAGTCATTGTCAGTCAGTCAGTGTCAGTCAGTGTCAGTCAGTGCTGATGGAGCTTTAATGACTTGTCCAGCTGAAGGCGCCCCCCCTCCATTCCACAGACACACTGGCTGGACTGAGATGGATGTCCATCCCCGGTTGAGGCAATGTCCAGCCCCCACCGCCTCCATGGGGGAGGGGGGAATACCATCCATGAGTGTGGGGGAGGAGGGCAGCAGGCCAGCCCTGGGTCAGCTTTGCTGCCTTCCACTCCTCCATGCCAGTAACATCTCATCAGATGCAATGTTGTGCTGCACAATGTAGCGCCTAGAAGCAATATTGTGCTACGTTGTGAAACCTTAATTGAACGCCCGCCTCTAACCGCACGTCAACAAAGCATGGTCTTGCCAGGACTCATGAAGTTGTTTCAATGCACAGTGTGGCACAAGGATGCGATGGAATTTTAAGTGCCTTGTTTAATGAATTAGTCGATGATTGTGGAAACGTACATGTGTTTCCACAATCATCGATTAATTCATTAAACTCCTGCTGCCCTTCCAGCCTCTATTACAGCACCGCACCTTCTCTGAACAAGCTCTCGGCTTTGGCAAAGGCAGCCGCTTGTTTATAATTGCATCGTGCTTTCACTTTAAGTGAAGGCCGATGTAAAAATAAACACGCGACTGCCTTTGCCATAGGCGAATGGTAACAAAATAGTACATGGTAGTGGCTGGGTGACTGGAGGAGTGCACGGGGAGTGACAGGGTGATTGCTGAACTGCATGGGTACTACCAGGGGAATTAAAAGAGCGAATGAGAAGTGTGGAGGTGGTTAGAGGACTGCATGGGTAGTACACCGGGATTGTAGCAGTGCATGTGTTAGTGTCTGGATCATTGCATGACTACATGGGTAGTGACTGGATGATTAGAGTACTGCGAGGAGAGTGCATGGTGAATTTATAAGTACTTGGGTTTTGGCGCAGTGATTGCATAAGCACATAGGATTGGCTGGGTGATTGGAGGACTTCATAGTTAGTACCAGGGAGATTACTGGACTGCATAGGTAGTCCTCAAGGGATTGCAGCAGTGCATGTGTTAGTGCCTGGGTAATTACATGAGTGTGTAGCGGCTAATTAGGAGACACTGTCTTCTGCCGCCTGTAAGAGATCCAATCCTGCTGTGCGTGGATAAAAGGAGACAGGGTGGCAACAAAGAGGGATTGACATGCCTTCGGTGCAATCATTGCACTGCCTTTGGCATAATTCGTGACCGGGCATGCTCAATCTCATCACACAAGTGCAAGCGCTCCCACTCCCTCTCATCAGCTTGCCGCAGTCGCTCCTTCTCGCGGCGTGCTTCCAAGAGGTACTCATGGTTAGAGTCATGGTGCTTCCGGTCTCGGTACTCCTGCTCGTGGTCTTAAAATCCAGCCGCTGTGGCCAGAAACCCGTGCATGGCGTCAGCAGCACGGAGCTGAAAGTCCATCCAGCGCTGAAGGTCCAGATTCCGGTAAGCATCTCGCAGCTGATCCCACATGAAGCCCGGATGTGGCAGTCGGTCCTGTGCCTGCAAGGGGTTCATGCTGAAGAGAGGGTTCATCATCCTGGAGCAGTCTAGGGCATTCATAGCATTCATCTGGTGGACGTTGCTCATTGCCAAGGGCATGACAGCCGCCATGGACTGAAGCAACTGCAGTCCATGCATGGAGGAAGGCGGCGGATGCTCCGCTGTTCTGGGATGATGGGAAGGCTCCGACCACAAGAACATCAGACTCCTCCTTCACCTTGACATCGTTTTTGACCTTCAGGAGCTCGTTGGGAAGATCGGGCTTTCTCTCTAAGTCTTTGTTCATTAAGTTGCTAAGCTTAAGGCTCTCGCTGAGGACAATCTTGCTGTAGGGAGAGACAGACTGAATGACGGGCTTGGTGTTGTCCTCCACTAGTCTCTTCTCAAGAATTTGTGGCTCCTTGACTGGGGAGCAACTCTCCTTAATTTTCTGTTCTGTTGGGGTGGGTGCCTGTAACTGCTCAAGGTGGTCCCTCCCCGGCTCCTTGAGTCTCTTCCGCTCCACCATACTGCTTAGCCGCAGGGAATCGTTGGATTTTTGGCAATTGCTCCAGATAAGGTTGCTGATTAGATGACTCACAGGAGCAGACGCAGGTGAAGACCGGTTTGAATGATGACGACTTCTATCCATCAGATCCCTATCTTTGTCACATTCATCTTTACTCATGAAGAGATCCCGTTTCTCTGGCTCTCTGTCCCGATCTCTGTCGTGATTGGTCGCGGACGAGCAGCGTTCAGACTCAGTTGGCTTGTGCCACTGTGGCGTTGTAGGGAAAGAAGACGGGGTTTGGTGGAGCCGGTTCCAGGGCTTCTGCGGGTTGGTGAAATTCTGAAGGGTCAGCCCTTCCTTGTGAGTAAACAGGCTGTTGTGAGCTGCCAGGTGGCTGGTGGGAAGGAAGCCACTTTGGTGCGATGAGGTTTCGGAGGGGGATGCGGTGGGATGAGAAGACCCAGTGCTGGAGAACAAGGGCCGGGCCAGGTTGTGTGTATAGGTGAACCCCGGGAAGACTTCGGAGCCGGGCGCCCAGCTGAACAGGTCCAGTTTACCACAGATGACCAGCTAATGGGGGTCCATCTGATTTTCTTCAGTTTCTGCTGGCGGTGGTAAATCTGCCAGGCTATTTGGACGTGCACCGCACACCACTTCCCTGATTTTCTAACAGATGACCGGTATGGATCCATTACCCCGGGTGTCTTCTGCAGGAGGCTGTGGTGAACGACGCCCGCCCGTCCTGCCACGTCGATGGGGTTTGAGGTCTTGGGTTGAAAGGCTCCCTGAAGTGACCCAAAGGCGCCAGAATGGAGCAGCATGGGGGGGGGGGTTATTGTTGGAGGGTACGACGGGAAAAAGTTGGAATGTCGGTAGAAAGAGCTGACCAACTTGGGGGTGAACTTGTCGAACTGGCACTCCCTGTTTCGACAGGTCATGCTGTTGTGGTTCTCTACGTGAGGACTCATGGGTGGAGGTTAGAGCGATGCTTGAGACAAAGTGCCAATAAGGATCCCAGAATGAGGCTGGCAATACATGATTGGTTGGTTGAATGATATCAACAGACTGGTATCTGAGTAACCAGGACCAGCTGGGTGACTTGGAATCACAAGGCTGTTGGTGGGCAACGCTGGTAAGGGTGGTAATGAGGGAGGGGTGGCAAACATAACCGAATGATGCTGGTTCTGCATCCTGAGGGCAAAGTGTGAGGTAGCCAGGTTCGAGATGGAGAGGGGGTAAGGCTGGGCCAGAGGAGGGGTGCTGGGAGATCTGGGGCGAGGGGGTCAACTGCTTGGACAGGCCAATGCTGGCAGCGCTGCTGGCGCTGCTGCTGCGACTGATGTTCTGGAGTCCGTTATGTGGAAGCTGTTGGTGATGGTGAGGTTGGTAGCTGAGGTGGGATGTGGGTGGGCAGCTGAAGTCTGAGTTCTGGAAGCAGCAGTTGAGTCTGTGATTGTGACTGGGGTCGGATTGGGTCCGGGACTGAGGGCGAGACTGAGGCCGGGAAAGTGGCCGGGGCTGAGGCTGCGGGGTTATTCGGGCGGGGGAGCCGGGGCAGGGGTGGACGACTCCCTCACCAGCAGGCTAGCACTGGAGGTGGGGGCTGAGGAAGTGGAAGCCACAATGTCAGTCCCGACGGGCTGGGGGCTGTGCACCGGCAGCACAAAGCACACCTCTGTGCTGGGCTCCTGGCTATGCTCTAGGCCCGACATCTTCGGGAAGAGCGCAGCCTTCGCTTCTGGCTTTTCATTGATGAGCATCCTGTTTGCTGGTGCTGGAGACGAGAGCTTCTCGGAAGCGACATCGGAGCCCTTCTCAAGTTCAGCACTTAGTCCAAAAGCCCCCCGTTCGTAAGTAAGAAATCGACGGTAGAGGGTGTTACGTTGGGCGCTAGGCCCTCATGCTGGGCAAAGGACTGCCACAGACACAGGCTGGTATGGTGCAGTAACTGGGCCCCGGGCACGTGCGTCCGGCCCCTTTTATTACCAGGGTCACCTGACCGGTGACGCCTGTGGTGGGTGGGTGTACAGTGTCTTACATCAGCGGTGAAACACTAGAATGCATCTAGCTGGATGCAACATCCCTCCCAAACTTTAATGAAAAACCAAACAAAAGTCCAACCTGTAATAAAAACACAGAAGTAACACACAAACACCAAGTGAGTCTATACGGGCCGTCAGCCAGTCAGCGCTGGAGCCTCAGACCGCCCGGTCGGGATGCCTTCAGTCGCTTTGGTGGTGTTCTTTAGACCGGCCTGGCCTCGCGGTGTCGAAGTCTATACCTACAAGTTCAGTGTTGATGCATCTGGAGCTGTGGTGAGATCCACTTTGGTGTCAGAGACGATCTCTGTGGGTGAGGCCTTCCTGTGGGGATTACGTGCTCGGTGACCTCCTTACTCCTGACTGCTGATCGACGCTCGACTTGCCTCCCTCGCCTGGACTCCTCTGCCACTGGAGCCTTTTGGGTGGTTTTGCTCACTGGCTGTCATGGGACCGTGTGGACCGTGCGGGGCTTCGTGGGAGCCGCGCGAAGGCGTCGCTGAGGAACTGCCAGCGGACTTACAGCCAAGTCGCTCATGTAGCCTCCGAGGGTGGTGTCGTTGTCTGGGCATCCTCGCAGTCTGGACTAGGGTTCTGCACCTTCCTCTGGTGATCTTGCGGGTGACCAGTCTTCAGCCGTGACCTTCGTGTTTCCTTCACCTGACGTGGAGCTGCGACCGACACATCTCTCCTACTCGGACTCCCTTCGCGCGGGAGCTCCGTTGAGGCCCTTGTCCCCTGGAGTGCCACGTGACCGCGTGGGCTGTGCGGGCCGTTGCGTAGGCCACACTTAGGGGTCGCTGCAGAACTCCCAACAGGGCCACGACCAGGTCTTGTGTAGTCCACAAGGGCGGTTCTTCCAATGGCCGGGTGTGCTCGACTTCGGCAGGCTGTAGGTTGACTGGGGTGCACAGACTGGTCCTGGGTGATTTGCCTCGTTGCGCTCTGGGTGTTCGGGGCGTGTGTGGATTCACACGGGTGGTGCGATGCTCCTTGTTGATGATGCACCTGGGAGGTGGTAACAGGATGCTAGTTTTCTTCAGTGGGCAGACAGGCTGTGATTTTCCGTCGGGGTGACCTTAGGGAGTGAGAAGGACTTGATGGACTTTGTGGCACCTCTCCGTTGACTTCAGGCAGGTGCATGGCGAGGTGTGGTGCTATCGATACCAAGCAGTCGGTGACAGGTGAGAGGACGGTCGAACTGTGAAGCGTGGGGCCAGGACGCAGATTGCGCTTGCTAGCGGCTTACGGTAGGTCCTCCCGCGGAGCTGTCTCCAGTGACTTTTCTGCACCCCGGTGGCTGGCTTGTGTGGATGAACACCTTTCTGCGTGCTGATGCGAGTCCTTGGTCCTGTCGCTCTTCTCTGTTCCATCGCGCACCCCTGTGTTGGTCGTCTGCCCTGCGGCGTCATGCCACTGTTCTTTCCTCCTTTGCGGAATGGCATTGTGCCGTGCTCTTCTCCTTCTTCTGACCAGGCTCTTCTTTGGATGTGGCGTCCTGCCACCTGTCACATGTTGCTCCACATGGACATTGCACCGGTCGCGTCTCTCTTGTGACGATCTTCCTTTTCTGTTGCGGCCTATTGCAGGCCTGTCCTGTTGGTAGGACTTGCGTGTACCTCATGGGGACTTCCCAAGGCACCGACCCCTCCTCAGGGATTTTGCAGGATCCCTCTTCTCTTCCCTCAAGAAGTTTCGTGCTTGCGCCGTCTCGGCGGCTGCTCCTTCTGGGTTTCCAGTGTGCTTGTCCGGACTGTTCACTCTGTGTGAAAGGCTCCTTGCTAGCTGTGCGCTGTGACGTCGAGCAGTGCGAGGGAGGACACTGTGTTTCCTTCGGCCCACTGCCGGGCTTCACTGGGGCGGTGGAGGTGTAGGGGATCTCCCCACAGCCGTGCTTCTTCCTTGTGACCGTCTGGCGGGTGAGCTTCTTTGTTCATTGCGACCATCGGCCGGTCGGCTTCTTCCTCCTTGCGACCATCGACCGGTCGGCTTCTTCCTTGTTGCGACCATCTTGCTGG
Source organism: Triturus cristatus (assembly GCF_964204655.1). NCBI lineage: Eukaryota > Metazoa > Chordata > Amphibia > Caudata > Salamandridae > Triturus > Triturus cristatus. Next base: position 1,007,254,514 of record NC_140584.1, read on the forward strand.
TCGGCTTCTGGTGGTCGTGCGACCCTTTCTTTTCTTCTCTCGCAGTGTCAGTGCTTCAGTGCGCTTCTGACTGCGCCCTTTGGTTACTTCCGTGGACGCACTTGCGGCGCACTTCCTTCTGATCCTCTTGAGACTTGCTGTCTGGACGAGTCCCTTCCAACCTTGCCACCCACGGCTGGTGCCCTCTGGTGTCTTCCCTCCTGCAGCGACTACCCCTGGCCAGTAGGCGCCACCGCACTCCACGCAACCTTGGCAGCATGTTCTTTCCTTGAGGATTCCTTGTGTGCGCACTTGTCGGCATTTGCCACTCCGGTGTGGGCTGTCGTGCATCACCCCACTCTGCTTTACTGTGTTGCAGCTTTTCCCTGCACTGCTGCGCTCTTGCGCTGTGCTGTGCTTCCTTACGCCATCTACCCGTGGAGTTGCCTTTCTCCTTGCAGTCCCTGCGTGTCCGGGCAGTTTCCTAAAACGAACCACCTGGAGAAAACCTCTTACTTCGCACTGCTCATAGGTTGCAGCAGTCTTTTCTTCTGAATGAGAGCTACTGTTGCAGTACTGCAGAATGGCCACTAGATGGCAGTGTGTCCTCCTTTCCAGCGTGATTCGGCTGTTTTGAAAAAGTCTCAAGGCCTCGCGCTGTCTTCGCTCCGTGGGACGTCTTCACCCGGCTGTTGCACCTTCTTGGGACTCCCCCCCAGGGCACAGGCACTCTCAGCCAGGTAGGCGCTATACACTCTTTCTTCACTCCTTATGCAGTTTGTGGAAGTATTGTCTGTGCCCATACGATCGGTGCTGTTTGCTGCTCCGTGACAGGCAGGACCGCTCTTCTATCGGCCAGAGCAGCGTTACCCACGCTGCCGGCCTCACGCTGTGTCCTTTGCGCCCGCGGCTGCTCCTGCCGCTTTCTTTCACGCTCGTGTCCCTTGGCTGCACGCTTGTTAATGGGCCCTGCAGCCCTGTCGCGCTTCTGCCCTTTTGATCAATATCCGCATGGGCTGCGGTTCACACCCTCAGTGCTCCGATCGGCCTCAACAGCTTGCACGCTGTGGGCCTTACTGCTCTTTTGCTCACGCAGTCTCTATGCCTCCACGGTGCTGGTGGGGGCTGGCTTCAGTTTCTGCTGGCCGCTCCGATCATCCGCGGGCCCGTGATCTGTCTCTTCCTTCTCCTCCACCCCACCGCCGCTGGCTCACTCCTCACGCTGCGTGGGGTGGGGGAGGTTAGCGCTGTACCCGGGGCTCCTTACTTCTTTGGGGGCATTAGTCTCAGTCTATTTCTCCCTGCGGGGACGGGGGAGTGGTCAGCTACTCCACTCTCCGTCCTCCCGCACCAGGCTGTCTTCTCGCCCTGATGTCCCGCAGCCCTGGCTCATCTTCACCCGATGTCTGATCCGGCATTCCGTCCCTGGCGGCAGTACTACGGCGGCGGCTGGCATCGGCTCAGTCCGGCCTCGCTTGCTTTGTGCCTCGACTCTCACAGGCTTACTTTGCGCCGGAGGGCACACCACCGATCCTGCAGCGCGGGGTGGGCTCCGCTTGGCCCTCTAACTCCCCCAGGGCTCTTCCACACAGGGGGCTGAGTGCGGCGGGCACATGAGGTGTGGGGTGGGCTCCCGGTCACCTTGCTTTCATCATGTAGGTCCGGGGCTCTCTACATGCCCCGCGGGCCGGTAGGCGGGTGGCGCGCCTCCTCGCAGGGGGGGGGGGTACCTTTCTCACACGGCAGCTCTCTCCCCTTTTCCACTTCAGCTGGGCTGCTGCACGCACAGCCAGCTCTCCCTTCACCACCTTCCAACAGGCGGCTGCACACGCAGGATTAGCCCGCTCGTCGCCAATGTTACGTTGGGCGCTAGGCCCTCATGCTGGGCAAAGGACTGACACAGACACAGGCTGGTATGGTGCAGTAACTGGGCCCCGGGCACGTGCGTCCGACCCCTTTTATTACCAGGGTCACCTGACCGGTGACGCCTGTGGTCTAGCTGGATGCAACAGAGGGGGCACGAAATCCAAGGAAACTACCAAAAGCCCACAAATGTGCAAAAGAAACAACAAAAACACAAAGTGGAGACGATAATCCACTGAGGAGGAACTGCAGAAAAGGAATCAAGCGATCAACCACGAATCCCAGTGCGGTGTTAATCCAGAGGGGTGGGGATCCCCGAGGGAGGAAGGGGTGCTGACCCCCCAGGGGAGGAACAAAGGAAGGAAGAGGGGTGTTGCAAGGGTGAAGGGTCTCCCCTTTCATCCAATTCCAGGCTTGGCTGCACAAAGCTGCTTCCCTTCCCCGTCGCTTTCCCTGCAGGAACCTTTTCATATATTTTTAATTCTTCTTCTTTGCCGCAGATCCTTCGACAATCGAGGTTTTTTTATCCACCAGGGACCCCAAAGTTTCCGTTCTGTACTCCGGTTTGAGGAGGGGGGGGGGGGTCATCTTTGTCAACCTCTCCTTCACCCTGCATTTCTCGCAGCTCCTGCTCGGCGACTGTTACAGACAATCCACCCAGAGCTTCACGAGCAGAGACGAAAAATAGATGGGAATAGCAGGTTCCCTGGTGCCCGAAGAGATCAGCGATCACAGGCGCATGCTGCGCTGTAGGGTGGGCCGGGAGTGCAAGGTCGGGCGAGGGGTCCACGGCGGGGCGCAGAAGGCGGACTCCCATGCCCTGGTGCACAGAGAGGCGTCCTGGGGCTCGGCTGCGGCTGCACTGACGGGAGGCGCAGGAGGCGTCTCCCGCATGTTATTAACATAGCCCCGGGGAGGTGGCGGTCCCCGGAGCTGCGAGCTCCCGCAATTATAAATTGGGCTCCCGTGCTTTTTTTTTATAATTTCGGTGGGATTCGCGACTCCAGCGAATAGATATATATATATATATATATATATAGTTAGGACCTAGTTTCCATAGGAAAAGAGTTTTTTGTTTTCCCAATAACTGGTTGACGAAGCTTCGAGAAATGTTCAAAACTAGGGATCAGCTCCGGTCAGCTCCTGTCTTGAAAGTTTCAGGGTGATCGCCAAGTGGGGGCCGAGGAAAAAAGGGGGGTCCCAAAACGCCTTTTCCCCATGTTATTTTCCATTGGAAACTTTAGCCAAAGCTACAGCCTGAACTGCTGAACGGAATTACACCAAATTTGGCAAAAAGGTAGCTCTTGGTTCAGAAAGAGTCCTTTTTGTTAAATGGTGTAAATCCGTTCAGTAGTTGCTGAAAGATTCCAAAAATAAAAGTTTGGATATCTAATTTCCATAGGAAACTTTAGCCAAAGCTATAGCCCGAACTGCGGAACGGAATTACCCCAAATTTGGCAAAAAGGTAGTGCTTGGTTCAGAAAGCGGCCTTTTTTTGAAATGGTGGAAATCCGTTCAGTAGTTACTTATAAATTTAAAAAAGAAAGGTGTTGATATCTATGGCCGCGGTGGGTTTGCGAACCCTCCCGACCAGGAGCTTCATTCTAATTGGCTGACAACACTTCAAACCAGGAAGTGTTGGCAGCCATCTTGTGACTCAGTGGAACCGAGGCACAAGAAAACAGTAGACAAAACATTAAAAAAGAAGAAAAGGGGGCAGGGTAGAAACACACAAGGACCCCCAGGGGCAAAAAAAGCATTTTTTTAAATAATGTCAGCGGAATTCGAAACTGGGGTCGCGAATCCCGCCGAAATTATTTTTAAAAAATGAAGCACGGGCTCCGACGCTTCATTTAAATGAGGCCCCCGGGTGGGCCAGGTCCCGGGGGCTTTGCCCAATTTATAGTTTATAACTGCGGGAGCCCGTGGGGGCCACCGGGGACCGCCACCTCCACGGGGCTATGTTAATAATATGCGGGAGGCACCTCCTGCGACTCCCGTCAGTCCAGCTGCAGCCGAGCCCCAGAACGCCTCTCTGTGCACCGGGGCATGGGAGCCCGCCGCCTGCGCCCTGCCATGGACCCCTCGCCTGAGCTTGCGCTCCCGGCACACCCCACAGCGCAGCCTGTACCTGTGATCACTGATCTCTTCGGGCACCTTGGAACCTCCTATTCCCGTCTATTTTTTCGTCCCTGCTCGTGAAGTTCTGGACGGATTGTTTTGAGCAGTCGCTGAGCAGGAGCTGCGAAAAACACAGCGTGATGGAGAGGTAGACAAAGAAGACCCCCGCTCCTTGAACCGGAGTACAGAAGGGAAACTGTGAGGCCCCTGGTGGATAAAAAACAGAGATTGTCGAAGGATCTGCTGCAAAGAAGAAGAATTAAAAATGTATGAAAAGGTTCCTGCAGGGAAAGCGACAGGGAAGGGAAGCAGCTTTCTGCAGCCCAGCCTGGAAACGGATGAAAGGGGAAACCCTTCACCCTTGCAACACCCCCCTTCCTTTTTTTGTTCCGCCCCTGGGGGGGTCAGCACCCCTTCCTCCCTTGGGGATCCCCACCCCTCTGGATTAACACCGCACTGGGATTCGTGGTTGATAGCTTGATTCATTTTCTGCAGTTCCTCCTCGGTGGATTATCATCACCAGTTTGTGTTTTTGTTGGTTTTATTTGCATATTTTTGAGCTTTTAGTCGTTTTCTTGGATTTCGCGCCCCCTCTACTGTTGATTTCTTAGTTACTAACAGGGGTCTCTTGGACTAAGTGCAGAACTTTTGAAGGGCTTCGATGTCGCTTCCGAGAAGCTCTCGTCTCCAGCACCAGCAAACGCGGTGCTCATCAATGAAAAGGCAGAAGTGAAGGCTGCGTTCTCCCCGAAGGTGTCGGGCCTAGAGCGCAACCAGGAACTCAGCAGGGAGGTGTGCTTTGGGGTGCCGACGCACAGCCCCCAGCCCATCACGACCGCCATTGTGACTCTGCTTGCTCAGCCCCCACCTCCAGTGCTAGCCCGCTGGTGAGGGAGTCGTCCGCTCCCTCCCCATCTCCCCCGCCCCGATTAACCCCGCAGCCTTAGCCCCGGCCACTTTCCCGGCCTCACTCTTGCCCTCAGTCCCGGCACCAATCCCGACCCCAGTCACAAACACAGACTCAACTGCTGCTTCCAGAACTCAGACTTCAGCTGCCCACCCACATCCCATCCCACCTCACCTCAGCGACCAACCTCCCCAACAGCTTCCACATAACGGACTCCAGAACATCAGTCGCAGCAACAGCGCCAGCAGCGCCACCAGCATCGGCCTGCCCAAGCACTTGACCTCCTTGCCCCAGATCTCCCAGCACCAACTCTCTGGCCCAGCCTTACCCCTCTCTATCCCGAACCTGGCTACCTTGCACTTTGTCCTCAAGACGCAGAACCAGCACCATCCGGCTATGTTTGCCACCCCTCCCTCGTTATCACCCCCACCAGCGTTGCCCACCAACAGCCATGTGATTCCAAGTCATCCAGCCGGCCCTGGTTACTCAGATACCAGTCTGTTGATATCATTCAACCAACCAATCATGTATTGCCAGCCTCATTCTGGGATCCTTATTGGCACTTTGTCTCAAGCATCGCTCTTACCTCCGCCCATAAGTCCTCACGTAGAGAACCACAGCAGCATGACCTGCCAAAATAGGGAGTGCCAGTTCGACAAGTACACCCCCAAGTTGGACAGCTCTTTCTACCGTCATTCCAACTTTTTCCCGTCGTACCCTCCAACGATGCCCCTTATGCTACCCCATTCAGGCCCCTTCGCAGCACTTCAGGGGAGCCTTTCAACCCAAGACCTCAAACACCATCGATGTGGCAGGACGGGTGGGCGCCATTCACTACAGCCTCCTGCAGAAGACACCCGGGGTAACTGATACATACCGGTCATCTGTTAGAAAACCGGGGAAGTGGTGTGCGGTGCACGTCCAAATAGCCTGGCAGATTTACTACCACCAGCAGAAAAGGAAGCAAATGCAGATGGACCCCCATAAGCTTGACATCTGTGGTAAACTGGACCTGTTCAGCAGGCCGCCCGCCCCCGGAGTCTTCCTTGGGTTCACCTATATACACGACCTGGCCAGGCCCTTGTTCTCCAGCACTGGTTCTTCTCATCCCACTGCATACCCCTACGGACCCTCGTCGCACCAAAGTGGCTTCCTTCCCACCAGCCACATGGCAGCTCACAACAGCCTGTTTACTCACAACGAAGGGCCGACCCTTAAGAGCTTCACCAACCCGCAGGAGCCGGAGAGGGACCACCTTGAGCGGTTACGGGCACCCACCCCAACAGAACAGAAAATTAAGGAGAGTCGCTCCCCAGTTAAGCTCAGCAACTTAATGAACAAACACTTAGAGAGAAAGCCCGATCTTCCCAACGAGCTCCTGAAGATCAAAAATGATGTCAAGGTGAAGGAGGAACGCAAGGAGGAGTCTGATGTTCTTGTGGTCAGAACCTTCCCATCATCCCAGAACAGCGGAGCATCCACCGCCTTCCTTGATGGATGGACTGCAGTTGCTTCAGTCCATGGCGGCTGCCATGCCCTTGTCAATGAGCAAAATCCACCAGATGAATGCTAAGAATGCCCTAGACCGCTCCAGGATGATGAACCCTCTCTTCAGCATGAACCCCTTGCAGGCACGGGACTGACTGCCACATCCGGGCTTCACGTGGGACCCCATGAGGGATCACCTGCGAGATGCTTACCGGAATCTGGACCTTCAGAACCGGATGGACTTTCAGCTCCGTGCTGCAGACGCCATGCACAGGTTCCCGGCCATAGAGGCTGGTTTTTACGACCACGAGCGGGTCTACCGAGATCGGGAACCCCATGACTTTAACCATGAGCACCTCTTGGAGGCACGCCATGAGCAGAAGCGACTGTGGGAAGCTGATGAGAGGAAGCGGGAGCGCTTGCACTTGCGTGATGAGATTGAGCGTGCCCGGTTCCACCATGGAGAGCCATTTGGCCCTCCTCCCCTCCTTCATGTCCCACCTGAGTGCAATGCATTACCTAAGACTGAGCCCCTCCTCCGCCATGCACAATGGGATTTTGAACAGGACCCCTCCCCAACAGCCGCTCTTGGTGCCCCACCCCCTTGGTACCCACCAGCAGCACTAGGCCCACCTACCCCACTCACAAACTCTGAATCCAGAAAAAAAACGGAAAAACAATATGTTTGTTTTACTGTAGATAGACTTTTTTTGCAAAAAGGCACTGCATAATTTTTTTCCAAACATTCATTTTTTAGGACGCAAGCACAGTACTTTACCCTAAGTGGAAGGATGGGGAAAGTGTCAAACTTTAGACAACAAGACAATTGCTTACATGAGGAATCTAACCAAAATATTTTATTTATTTTTATGACAAAAGGCATCTGTTCTTCCAAAGTTCCCTGTGGCCTTTTTTTAGTTCTGTTTTTGGGGCAGGTTTGAGGTACTTTCATACAGAACTTGTCACTGTGTAAAAGGGTGCTGCCATAATTCACATGGTGATCCAAGGCCACGCCCCCTTTTACACCACTCTGTAACGCAACTCTGTGGCGCTTACTGGAGGTAGCTGGTGGGCTAGTTGGCCCCCAGGGACCCTCAGGATTCAAGAGGACTTAATCCTCCAACTTAAAATGCGCCACAGGGCACGTTCGCACACTTGTCACATCAGGCCACACCCTCTCCCTGCACCACTGTGCAAACGCGCCCCCTGGTGCGTTGTAAATTGGGGGATTAAATCCACTTGAATCCTGGGGGTCCTTGGGGGCAAACTAGCCCACCAGGTATCGCCAGTAAGTGCCAGGGAGCTGCGTTGCAGAGAGGTGGTCCAAGGCCACGCCCCCTTTTTACACCACTCAAATTCACCATGCACGCTCTTCACAGTACTCTATTCATTCAGTCACTACCCGTGTAGTCATGCAATGATCCAGGCACTAAGACATTCCCTGCTACAATCCCTGTATACTACCCATGCAGTCCTCTAACCACCTACACACTTGTCATTTGCTCCTTCAATTCCACTGGTAGTACCGAGGCAGTCCAGTAATCACCCTGTCACTTCCTGTGCACTTCTCCAGTCACCCAACCACTACCATGTACTAATCCAAACACTCCGCCAATACCCAAGCACTTATAAATTCACTACGCACTCTCCTTGCAGTACTCTAATCATCCACTCAGTACCCATGTACTCATGCAATGACCCAGTCACTAACACATGCACTGCTGCAATCCCTTGAGGACTACCTATGCAGTCCAGTAATCTCCCTGGTACTAACTATACAGTCCTCCAATCACCCAGCCAAACCTATGTACTTATCCAATCACTGCGCCAAAACCCAAGTACTTATAAATTCATCATGCACTCGCCTCGCAGTTCTCTAATCATCCAGTCACTACCCATGTAGTCATGCAATGATCTAGGCACTAACACATGCACTGCTACAATCCCTGTGTACTACCTATGTAGTCTTCCAACCACCTACACACTTCTCATTTGCTCTTTCAATTCCCCAGGTAGTAGCTATGCAGTCCCGCAATCACATTGTCACTCCCTGTGCACTCTTCCAGTCACCCAGCCACTACCGTGTACTAATCCAAACACTCCGCCAATACCCAAGCACTTATAAAATCACCATGCACTCTTCTTGCAGTTCTCTAATCATCCAGCCACTACTCATGTACTCATGCAATGACCCAGGCATTAACTCATGGCAAATACAGAGGAGGTCATGCTAATTACAGGGGTACCCCAGTGCATAGTGTTCCCTAGTATATGTAGGTGTTTTCACTGTATTCTAAGTGTCTTTTAGCATAGCACTGGCTCTAGGCCTGGTTAGTCAGAGTAAGTTACAACCAGTACCCGTCAGCAAAAAGTTGGGGGCACAGGAGGACTTTCTGCTCCTCTGTTGGTTCTTTCTGCACATCTCTTCTTCTTCCTGCACTTTTCTTCGTCTTTCTGGACTTCTGTTGCCTCTTTCTGCATTTGTCTTGCTTCTTTCTGCGCTTTTCTTCCTCTTTCTTCACATGTCCTACATTTGTAGGTATAGTTAGAAATTAGCGTTTAAAAAACCTTAGAAATTCACTGAAAAACATAAGTTTCAGGGACGTTATAATTAGAAATGAGCATTTAAAAAACATATGAAATTCACTGAAAAAACTATAGGTTTCAGGGACGTTATAGTTAGAAATTAGCATTTAAAAAACCTTAGAAATTCACTGAAAAAAACTGAGGTTTCAGGGACGTTATATTTAGTTGGACATTTCACTCGTACAAAACCAGAGAAATTCGGACGTTATAGTTAGTTCAGCTAACTATAACAAGCGCCCCCGCAATGCACTGCTGATGACGTCACATATTACATCATTCATGACATGGTCAGTGACATCACTGATGACATCCCTGATGACATCTCAAATGACATCACTGATGACATCATACAGCGACTGTGTGTTTCTATAAAGTTTAAATATGTTTTATATATATGCCAAGGTGTATTGAAGAATGAGTGGGTGTATAAGTATCTGGAGGGAGGATTTAGTAGGTGCGTGACTGACTGTATAAGTGAGTGATTAAATGTGTCTTCCTGAATGCATGGGTTAGTGATTAAACTGTGTGAATGTCTGTATCATTCTTAATGTTGTTGTGTGAGCAGCTGCATGGGTTGGTCAGTAGCTACATTAGTGTCTATATGGGTTATTGATTGCTTGCCAGAGTATGTGTATGGGTGCCTGAGTGTGTGTGTGAGTGGGTGGGAGGTGTGTGCCTCTGTGCATAGATGTGTGAGTAGTTGATTCACTGGGTGTATGGGTTAAAGAGTTCATGTGGAAACAGCTGTATGGGTGGGTGAGTGTGTGTATGGGTGTGTTGGTGAGTGAATGGATGTCTCAGTGGTACACATGTAAAAGACAGTGTATGTGAGAGTTGGAGTATATAAATGACTATACGTGAGAGTCAGTGATTGTGAGAATGGCTGTATGGATGAGTGTGTACTTGTTTCATTGATTGTATAAGAGAGTAAGTATGCATTTGTTTCTGTCGGAATAAGTGATGTAGTGTATATATAAATATATAGCTGAGTAAATAGAAGTGTTATTGATTCTTTTTTAAATACAATCTTTTTATTAGGTTCAGCAGTAGTTATGGATACATCCTTATTCATTGTTTCAACATTGTATAGTACAACAATACAGTATTGAGGAGGAAAAATAGCATTTACATAGAAACAACACCCAGAACTTTATCACGTCTCAGTTCTAATTCTACCGATGGGGAAACACAGATCCCTACCCTCTATTCATTCCATTTGCCCCATTTCTTATCCCACTTCTTAGGGCACCCACGTGTCATAAATACTTCCTTTTCTGTGACCATACATTTGTCAAGTTCTCTTATCCATGCCCGGACACTCGGTGGGTTTGCTGCCCCCATACCCTGGCAATTTCCCGTTTGACAAGGGTGTAGCCCAGTGTGGCCAATTGTTGTTCTGTATCTGTAAGGGCTGTGGCTGACCAGATATTAAGTAGTTAAGTCTAATTGGTCGCACACTGCTCCACCTACCAAGCGTGTTACCCCAATGAAAAATGGTCCCTGAGGTCAGCGTCGGCGAGTACGCCTATGCCCGTGTAATGCATGCAAGTATGAGTAGCGTTAGCCATCCCTGGACACGTGTTTCGAGGTAGTTGCCTCTCGTCAGCAGGGAGTAGGAAAGTGTGTAGGGTTGCTGTGTAAGCTGCTAAAATTGTTATCAGGTCAAGTACCTCTCGTAGCGCGCAGGTGCGTAACCATGAGCCCGTCGGCTCCAACGGCTCAAGGGAGCCTGAAATAAAGTTAAGTCTAATTGGTCGCACACTGCTCCACCTACCAAGCGTGTTACCCCAATGAAAAATGGTCCCTGAGGTCAGCGTCGGCGAATACGCCTATGCCCTTGAGCCAACGGGCTGACGAGCCTTGGATCTGCACCTGCGCGCCATGAGAGGTACTTGACCTGTTTTTAATTACATTTTGGCAGTCCACACGGCACCCCTTTACACTGACCTGCTCCCTGCTGACGAGAGGCAACTACCTCGAAACACGTGTCCAGGGATGGCTAACGCTACACATTCTGTTCTTTTTACACATCGTGGTATAGGCGCACCCGCCGTCGCCACTACATTTACCACAGTCCTTTGGGGCAACTTGCTGGTGTGACGAGCAGTGTGCGACCAACTTTTGCATAATTTATTACGGCTCCCTTGAACCAACGGGCTGACGAGCCTTGGATCTGCACCTGCGCGCCATGAGAGGTACTTGACTTGTTTTTAATTACATTTTGGCAGTCCACACGGCACCCCTTTACACTGACCTGCTCCCTGCTGACGAGAGGCAACTACCTCGAAACACGTGTCCAGGGATGGCTAACGCTACACATACTGTTCTTTTTACACATCGTGGCATAGGCGTACCCGCCGTCGCCACTACATTTACCACAGTCCTTTGGGGCAACTTGCTGGTGTGACGAGCAGTGTGCGACCAACTTTTGCATAATTTATTACGGCTCCCTTGAGCCAACGGGCTGACGAGCCTTGGATCTGCACCTGCGCGCCATGAGAGGTACTTGACCTGTTTTTAATTACATTTTGGCAGTCCACACGGCACCCCTTTACACTGACCTGCTCCCTGCTGACGAGAGGCAACTACCTCGAAACACGTGTCCAGGGATGGCTAACGCTACACATACTGTTCTTTTTACACATCGTGGCATAGGCGTACCCGCCGTCGCCACTACATTTACCACAGTCCTTTGGGGCAACTTGCTGGTGTGACGAGCAGTGTGCGACCAACTTTTGCATAATTTATTACGGCTCCCTTGAGCCAACGGGCTGACGAGCCTTGGATCTGCACCTGCGCGCCATGAGAGGTACTTGACCTGTTTTTAATTACATTTTGGCAGTCCACACGGCACCCCTTTACACTGACCTGCTCCCTGCTGACGAGAGGCAACTACCTCGAAACACGTGTCCAGGGATGGCTAACGCTACACATACTGTTCTTTTTACACATCGTGGCATAGGCGTACCCCCGTCGCCACTACATTTACCACAGTCCTTTGGGGCAACTTGCTGGTGTGACGAGCAGTGTGCGACCAACTTTTGCATCAGATATTAAGTAGACCCAGCCCTGGTGTGAGATTCATTTCTTTCCCTAACGCTGACTGGATATGAGTCGTAGCCCCCTCCCATAGTCGTAGAAGCGCCGGGCACTCCCAGATCGTATGGTAAAAGGTAGCCGTTTGGGCACAACCTCTAAGACAAAGTGCATCCGTTCTGGCACCTATCTTCGCCAAGGTCACTCCCGTGAGGTATGACCTGTGAAGGATCTTAAGTTGTATAAGTCGGAAGCAGAGGGTAATCGCTGCTTCTTTGGGGGACATTAGAGCCGTCTGCCAGTTTTTGCCATCGATTGGTCCCAGGTCTTCCTGCCATCATTCCCTGAGTTTATAAAATGTGTTTGGTAAGTTGTTACATTACTTTTTATAAGTTAATGAGATTGCTTTTGAGTGTAGTGGCCCATCAAGAAGTCGATCTTCCAACGGCGTCGACGCTGGTATATTCGTAGGGTCTGAGAAGGCTGTGGTGAGTGCATGCCGAATTTGTAAGTATCTAAACAGTTCTCCCTGTGCCATCTGGTATTGTCCCTGAAGTTCCTCAAATCTAAGGATCAACCCCTTTTTAATCAGATCTCCAACTGTTGAGATCCCAATTGTATCCCATCTGTTGAAGCCGTGTTGATAGCAGAGGGAACCCAACCCCTGGGCATACCACAGCGATGTCGCCTTTGTGAGGACATTAGACCAACCTAATCGGGATTTCGCCTGATGCCAAATCGCTACTGTGTGGGAGAAGGGTCCAAAATACCGCCCTCTCTTGACCTTCGAGTATAGTGCTCCTAAGTAGCCAGATCTTCCCGTCTGATATTTGTCTAATAAGTACGCAGGGTCGTCAGGGGAATGATACATCCAGTGGTTCACCACAGCCAATTGTGAGGCCCAGTAATAAAGTCGAAGATCTGGGAGGGCGATTCCCCCATCATACCATCTTTTCATCAGATTTTTAGTAGCAATGCGGGGAGCCTTGCCGTCCCAGAGCAATGTGCGAACCTCACCTTCCACCGCCTTGAAATAGGCTTCTGGGACTCCGTAGGGGCAGTTCTGAAGAATGTATAAGAAGCTGGGAAGGGCCAGCATCTTAAACAAGGCCGCGCGGCCTACCAGCGATAAAGGTAGGGATCTCCAATGTTTGACATCTGTCCTCAACCGAGCTAATGGGGGGGCCAGGTTACGGTCATAGAATAGAGTTGAGTCTGACGTTGCTAATATACCTAAATATCGGAAGCCGTCCGTTACCACCTCCACTCTGCAGTTCAACAGAAGACGGGGAATCGGGCCTCGAAGTACAAACAGCACCGATTTACTCCAATTGTTCTGGTAGCCTGAATATTTCCCAGAATTCGTAAAGATATTCAGGACGCCACATATGGATTTATATGGGGAGGCTAAATATAATAAAATGTCGTCCGGATATAGGGAGATACGATATTCCTGACCCTCCGCCCACTTCAGACCTCGCACCCCAAGATCTCTGCGGATCCAGGCAGCCAACGGTTCCAGCATAAGAGAGAATATCAGTGGGGAAAGAAGGCAGCATTGACGGGTTGCCCTCCGCAATGTGAACACCCGTGAGGTATAGTTATTAACTCTCACTTGACCCTGTCTATCAGTGTATAAGAGTTTCACCCACCCCATATATTTCGGGCCAAATCCCATTTTTGCTAGAACTTCAAATAAGTATGGCCACTCTATAAAATCAAACGCCATGGAGGCATCTAAAGAGAGCACTACTGCGTCCTCCGCTAGATATTCCTGATGCGAGAGCACATTATTGAGCACCGTATTCCTCCCTGGCATAAAGCCAGATTGGTCTGGGTGAACCAAGGATGAGATAACCGCAATTAGCCTAGTGGCGAGAACTTTCGCTAGAATCTTGGCCTCCATGTTTATTAATGAGATCGGCCGATAGGAGCCAAATTTATCAACAGGTTTCCCTGGTTTGCGAATCACAACTATGGATGCCATCCGCTGGTCACTAGGCAATATCCCTCGTTCATAACTTTCATTATACATGGCCCGCAGATGTGGGGCTACCTGTGAAGCAGTGACTTTTAAAAATTCGATGGGAGTTCCGTTAGGCCCCAAAGCCTTACCAGAATTAATTTGGCTTATAGCCTTTAGAATCTCAGCATCCGTGAGGTCACTATCTAGGGGCTCTTTATCAGTTCAGAGAGGGTTGATATGTTACTGTCAGAAACAAGTTGGCGGAAGTCTTCCACATCATATGTAGTTGAAGGAGAGTATATCTGCTCTAAATGTTCCGCAAAGGCATCCGCTATATCCTTTGGGTGGGTTATAACTCTACCGTCAGTCAAGGTCAAACTCAGGACCCACCTGTCCCCCTGATCTCTTCTTTCCATCCAGACCAATGTCTTACCGGCCCTATCCCCTAGCTCATATAGTCTGTGCTGTGTGTTTAAGTGCTTGGCCATCATATGCTCCCTCGCTTTAATGTTATACTTGGCCTGCTTGAGTGTGAGGCGGTTTAGTTTGCCTTCTGAGGGCGTGGTGGTATTGTATGACTCTAGTTGTTGAAGCTCAGCTTCTAATTGGACTAGCTGATGATTTTTATTATGGCTATATCCCGTCTTTAAGGACAGGGCTTGGCCCTTTAGGACCACCTTGAAGGCTTCCCATAATATTTTTGCCGATATAACCGATCCCACGTTTTCCTTGAAGTAGTTCGTAGTTTGCGTGAACTGTTCTTTTTTAATGTCAGGAATTTTAAACAGCCATGGACTAATAATAATAGTCGACCGCGGATGTCTTTCCCAGTGGGTGAGTTCGACTCTAGCGGGGGAGTGGTCGGAGATACCTCTCGACAGCACCCGGGGTTCTGAAATTTCCCGATGGAGGCTACGTGTGTCAAGAAATAATCGATGCGGGATGAGCTTTTATGTGCATTCGAGAAATAGGTGTATTGTATGTCGTTCGGTTTCAGCGTACCCCATATATCTGTCAGACCCAGGGCCATGGTAAATTCAGTCATGTGCATGTTTGGACGGGCTCCTAGCCGCTGGGGGTGTCTATCTAGGCTGTCATCCATGGTCATATTATAGTCTCCTCCTAGGATCAGGGTGCCCATTGGAAGGTCTGTTAGTATTTTGCCCAGGTCTGTCAGTGCTTTCCTGCCCAATGCTGGTGGTAAGTACTGTGAGATCACATTAATCGCTCTCCCTTCCCACTGGGCCTCTAGGACCGCAAATCTACCCCCGGGATCTGCCCAGGTGTATTTTACGATAAGAGCTAGTTTTTTTTTAACTAGGATCCCTGTACCCCGGGATCCCGTAGTATGATCAGCATGTACCAGGAGTTTATATCCCCACCGTGTCAATGCTTTGCTTTTGTTACCAACCATATGTGTCTCCTGTAACAATACTATATCTGGATCCTGTCGTTTTAGGTATTGTTGGACAATCCCCCTCTTAATTTTGTCTCCCATACCATTCACATTCCAAGTAAGGATGGAAAGCGATGATTCTGGGTCATCCCCCATCATCTGACATGAAGACAGTACAAGTGCGGAACGTTGGCAGCAACATGTATAGAATGGTCCAGGCGATCAGAACTAGCAAGACGTGGCATCTCTCATTTTCCCTACTAGTATTATGAAGTAAGGAATCAATATGGAACAGTATGCAAGCACTACTTTGTAAATCAAACAGTTCTTGAAGAAACACCCAACCATCCCCTCGCTTCTCCCCCTGCCCCCTCCCTGCCCCCCTGCCCGTAGATTCAGAACTACCCAGTCCCCAACTCGGAAGAGTGTCCCTCCTCCTCCCAACAATAGTGAAAAATGTAGGGTCGGTTATCTCCCTATCCCCGCTGAAGACTATTGGTACTGCCCTCGCTGTCTTTTTGTCCCTTAGTCCACCTGTATACCCGCAATAGTTCGAAAATAAGTCTCTTTAAGACCCCCAGGCTGACAACATCATATAAGCCGTCTCACCACCTCAGCGGAGCAGGTAGACGTGTCCCGTATCTTGTAGTCTCAATCGCAGGCGCGGCCATGGTTTCCCCACATCATCTACTTGCCTTGTGTACCAGCAGATCCGTTCGAGGGTAAGACCTCACAGTTCTCCATTAGCGCTCGTGTTATCTCTGTCCGTTCTTTGCCCTGGCCTCCAACTCTACGCTACCCCTCGAGCCACTCCCATATGTCTTCCTGCGACGTGAAGAACCACATTTTGCCCTCTGATTCCACTCTAAGTTTCGCTGGAGAAAGCATGGCGTATTTCACCTCACGGTCCCGAAGCGCTTTCTTCACCGCCTGGAAGCTCCGTCTTTGGGCCAGGACTTTGGCCGTGCAATCCAGGAACCACGTGATTTCAGCGTTATCTAGTTTGAGTGGTGGGTTAGACTGCGCTAGGATAGTGTCCCTATCTCTATAATTAAAGACCCGGGCTATAAGTGGCCGCGGAGGAGCTCCTGGTTTTGGCCTACCTCCTGGTACTCTGTGCGCTCTTTCAATCGAAAAATAACTGGACAATCTCTTGGGTTGTAGCTGTTGCACTATTAGGTCTTCCACATAGAGGTCAGCGGCTGGCCCCACGGCCCGCTCCGGCACCCCAGGATACATATTTTGTTTCTTCGGGCTCTCCCTTCATACTCATCTAGTTGTTGTGCCATCCAAGCTTGTCGACTTTGGAGTTCAGCTACTTGGGTTTGTAGTTGAGCTGTGTCCTCTTGTAGTGACGACGTTACTATTTTGAGATCTTTCACTTTCTCATCCATTTTTCGGAAGTCCGCTTGTAGAAGGGAGACCTCAGTGATCACGGAGTCAAAAGAGGACCGAACTCCACCAATAGCTGCCATGATATCCCGCAGGGTTGGTTCTTGTGACTGGTCTGGGTCTCCCTGTGACTCCGGTGCCTCCATTTGTTGTGTCACGCGACCCTCTCCTGATTTGGTCCAGGTGAATTTGGCGAGTTTGTTGTGCGCAGTTGCTTTCGGGCCCTTATTCGTTGCCATGATTAGGCCGCAGCGCGTTACAGAAGGTAGCTGGCTTAACACACAGTCTGGGTATTCCCCGCCGCCTACCCGGCGTAGTTGTTATTTCTGCCTGTGGCCTGTCGGGTTTCCCACAGATCTGTCGACAAGGGCTACTGCGGCAAACCTACCCTTCTGCACAATGAAAGTTCTTACTTGACTGGGAGGTCCACAGCGTCAGGTCTCCACTTTAGTAATGAACAGTGGTAGATGGATCAATAAGTCAGTCCCGTTCCCTCCTCACGATGCACACAGACAAGGTCTCTTATGCCCACCTACGCCCTAAAGATCCACGAGGCAACCCTCAACCAGGCCTCCTCCTACTGTGGTTGCAAGTGGATTTGAGGTGGCGCAAGAATCACGATCTTAGTCGCTGGGGCAGGTCGCAGAGTACCTGAGAAGGGCGCCCGGTAGTGTTGATGGTTACCCTGGGTATGGTCTATATGCCCTTAGGTCTCATGAGGGTCTCGCCAGCATTACTATTTGTTAGCACCCCGTTTACGCCTGTGGAGTTGTTTCCGTTGCCCCAACAGATCAATAACCACTTCAGAGCACCCCCTCAGCCCTTTGCTAGTAGGAGTTGATATGCGCATATGTCTGTTATGCGCCGCCAGGACTCGAGTCCACCTGGGAGGGGGGGGGGCTTGCACACGCTATGATGTCCTAACACAGAGGCCGTACCTGAGACCGCAAGTCTGGCGGGGTCCGGCCTCCCCCATCAGCGGGTTTTCCCTTCTGTAGTCGCACCGCAAGGTCTTGGGCGGCACACACCTCAGCAGACTCGGTAGGCCAGCAAGCCGGAACCTCGAGTTATAGTTTCCTGGAGGCAGTCTCAGTCACACCGCAGCCACTCCCCCGCCCCGGCACTGCGAGCACTGCTGCAATATTCGGTCGGGACGGTTGGCGGGCGCGTCTCGAATGGGGGGGAGAGTGCCTACGCATAGCACCTGGCCGCGTGCTGCCCCCGAGTCTCGGGCTCCGACACCTGATCGGAGCCTATGACGCCGTCATGTTGTCTTCCCGGCTCCGCTTCCCACTCCGTCTCATCTCTCTCGCGTTTGCAGGGCTGGAAAGTCACAGGCGTCGATAGCTGTGGGCTCTGGAGTCGATGTGGTCTCGGCAGCTTCGAATTTTAAGGTTGCCTGGCACAGGATTTTGACAGATATTTTGCGGGGGTGCAGAAGCCTCTCTAGCCAGCCGCCATTCCCTTCTGCTGCTAGCCACGCTCCCCAAGTGTTATTGATTCTTAGCATGATTAACTAGGTGTGTGAGTAACTCAATGGATGAGTGGCGATTTGTGTGAGTGTCTGTATGGCTGTATCACTGCCTGTGATAATGGCTGCATTGATGAGTGACTGCATGTATGAGTGATTGTATGGGTGAATGAGTGGATCTGTGTGTAGACCTAGGAATCAGTGAGTGCGTATGTAGTAACTGGTATTGGTGTGTCGATGGTTTTCAAAATGGTAGTCTGTATTTTACAGTGGGTGTACCAAAGGTTATATTAGGGTGTGAGGAGGTGCATCAGATGATCACGTGGATGATGTCATCAGTGATGTCATTTGAGATGTCATCAGTGATGTCACTGACCAAGTCATGAATGATGTAATATGTGACGTCATCAGCAGTGCATTGTGGGGGCGCGAGTTATAGTTAGCTGAACTAACTATATGGTTTTGTACGAGTGAAATGTCCAACTAACTATAACGTCCCTGAAACCTGTAGTTTTTTCAGTGGATTTCTAAGGTTTTTTTAAATGCTAATTTCCAACTATAACGTCCCTGAAACCTATGGTTTTGTCAGTGAATATATATATATATATTATATTTAAATACCCCTTAGACCCTAAATTTACCCTTTGTTCCCAAATAACTATACACCCCCAAAATTCTAAAATTACCCTTACCACCACAATACCCATAGCCCCTAAACCCTCAAATTACCTTGGGCACCCCAAAACCCAAACTCACCCTGAACCCTAAAAATACCCCTGCACCCCAAAACCCAAACCGACCCTGAACCCTAAAATTACCCTGGGCATCTCAAAACCCAAACCCACCCTAAAATTACCCTGGGCATCCCAAAACCCAAACCTACCCTCAACCCTAAAAATAACCTTGCACCCCATAACCCAAACCCAGCTTGAACCCTAAAATTACCCTGGGCACCCCAAATAACAAACCCACCCTTTTTATTTTTAAACCTTTTTATTGGATTTCATATTTATACATGTCATATATTAATCACATTTCATACTTGTCTGCTGCAGTGTTTCAATCAACATTAACATTGTCGTGACAACGAGCAGCGGGGCAATTAATCAAGTAATCAATTTGTCGATCAATGGAGGAGGGGGGCCTTCCGAACCCCTCTGACAGAGCTGCCGGGAGGCAACGGGGGAGTGGCCGTTGGCAAGGTTACTGCGGTCCTCCGACCCGTATGACAATCTCAAGCTCATAGACACCTGCAAAGGGTGTCGGCAAATGGTAATCCCGGATCTAGATTGAACTTGGGGATTCATAACTCGTGGAGTGAGGGGTCAAGGGGGGCACGGGGTCGCAGACGGTGGGGGCAAGTGTAGTGGAGCTCCGTGTCATTCTATCACCTCTAGGTACTTTTCCCTATCCTGTTCTATGTCGTGTTTCCCAGTGGCTGGTCCGGTGGATGAGCCGGCGGAGCAGGGGGGAAAGTGCGAGGGCGAATTAGTATGCGCCGGGTTAATGTGCCACTTGGGTGTCTAGCGGGGGTTCTGCACCACTAGCATGTGTTTGCTTAAAGTCATGCAGGAGCATCGCCCATTCTAATGAAATGGGACGATGCGTATGCCACGAGCTTCCTCCTGACAGATGAGGTCTTCTTCAGCTGCAGCCCATTTCTTCACCGCCCCCCATCACGCTGCTATTGGGGGACCCTCTGTTGTGCACCAGTGCATTGCCACACTACGTTTCGCTAGAAGTACGGCCAGCAGAGCGAACTTGGCCTCTACCTTCTTTTTTTTATTGCGCTTAAAGATGCCTAGAGCGCATGCCTCCCATGTGTGGAAATCTGTTAGGCCTGTGACTGTGTGTAGTATGGTGTGTACTGTCGTCCAGAGGGTTTGTATCATGGGCATGTCCAAACATGTGAATAAATGGGGCGTTCGGAGTGTGGCAGTGGGGGCACTCAAAGTGGGATGTCGGGTACAAGCGCTTGAGCCGCTCTGGCGTGAGATACGCCCGGTGTAACACGTTCAACTGGACATTTTTAAATCTTTGGTTGCGGGACACTTTTTTGTGGTGTTCTAGGGCTGTCAGCCACTCTCTATTATGGAGGTCGCGACCAAAGTCCTCCTCCCAGCGAAGCTGTAGTCGTGTCAGTGGTACATGTGTGAGTTCCATGATGGATTTATAGATTCATGTGATGTGGTGTCTGCCAGCCCCCATATGTAGTAGTGTGTGCAACACCGGGTGAGTCGTGGGTTCCCCGTCTCTTAGGTCCCAGGTCCGTCTGCAGTTCGCCACCAGCTGCCGGTGTAGCAGAAATTGGCCGGTCGGAAGCCCGCTTTCTTCGGCCAAGTCTGCGAATGAGAGCAGCTGGCCATCGGAGAATAGGACTTCAGTTTCGGTGAGCTGGTGTTCGGTCCAAATCCTAAGCTCTCCCGCAGTGTAGAACTCATGTCTTTTAGGGAGTCCTGCCAGCGGCAGTAATGGGGAATATATCGGAGTCCCCTTGGACATGCGGTGAATCCGCATGGTACAGGTTCTGGCCGCTTTAACCAATAATGGATGAGCCGGGTTGGGTTTGGTACCCAGAAGGAGCATTCGAGGCAGCTCCGGGACTGTTATCTGTCTGTCCTGTGCTACCGTTTCCCCAAGGTTGCGGTGCGCTGTCCAGTGTGATAGCCACTGTAGCTGCGCAGCTAAAAAATAGGCTTCGAATGACAGGGCGCCCATCCCTCCCTTGTCACGTGGCAACTGCAGGGCCGACAGGGCCACTTTGCATCGGCCCCTCCCCAAATCAGAGAGATTAGTAATGAATTGAGCTCTTGGAAGAAGGTTCGCGGCGGGATAACTGGGATGTTAGTAAAGTAGTAAAGAAGCCGGGGCACCATGATCATTTTGGATAAGGCTACCCTCCCGATGGGAGCTAAAGGTAGGGTCCGCCAAAAATTAATTTGACTTTTAAGTCCTCGGAGGGCCCGGTAGAGGTTGCCTTCCAGGAAGTCACGGGGCTCACTGTAGATTCTGACACCTAAATAGCACGGGGCGTTGCCCCTCCATGCCAGTGAGGCATCTCCCAGATGAATTTCCCTGTGTGGGGTATTCGGGTGCAGGGGATAGATAGAGGATTTCTCCCAATTCACCCGTAACCCGGAAGCCCTCTTGAATTCTGTGAGCATGGTCCATAGGGTGGTGAGGTCTGCTGTGATGTCTCTAACATAGATGAGGAGATCATCCGCATATAGGGAGACGCAATGAGTGCGACCTACCAATGGGATACCCCAGTGCTCGCCTACCTACCGCAGTCGTGCCGCCAGCGGCTCCATGGCGATGGCAAATATGACGGGGACAGGGGGCACCCCTGGCAGGTGCCGCGGATGATCGGGATGGGGGGACACATAGCGGCCTATCCGAACCCTGGTGGTAAGGTCGGTGTATAATTGCCGGGTGTACGCTATAAATTGAGGCCCTATGCCCACCCTCCAGAGCACCTCAAAGAGGTATTGCCACACCGGGGTGTCGAAAGCCTTCTCAAGATCCAGTACAAGACACGCCACCCGTGGGAACCTGCCCCACACACCATCCTGACCTGGAACAGCCGACGTATATTCTGGGAGGTATTTCTCCCGGGGACAAATCCTTCTGGTCCGCGTGTACCAGTCTGGGGAGTATCTCCGTGAGCCTATCTGCTAGGATCCTCCCCAGAATTTTGCAATCCGTAGTCAGGAGGGTGATAGGGCGATAGGAAGCTCGGAGCAGAGGGTCCCCATCGGGCTTGGGGAACGTTACCAGTACAGATTACCGCATCGATTGAGGGAGTAGTCCTACTTCGAGCGCCTCCCGAAAGACTGTGTCGAGCTGCGGGACTAGCTGCTGGGAGAATGTGGAGTACAGTTCTGTCGGGAAACCGTCGTGTCCTGGAGCTTTGTTTTTGGCCAAGCGGCAAATGGCGGTTTTCATCTCCGCTGGTGCGAGTGGGTCGTCTAATGTCCTGCGTTCCTCAGCTGTGATTTGGACTATGGTGTTTGTGGTGAGTATATTCCGAATGTGTTCCCCCCTGTCTCGGTTCGGCTCCTTGTAAAGCACGGTGTAGTAGTCATGGAAGTCCGATAAAATGTCCGCCTGCGCGTAGACCACCGCCCCCGTGGCATTACGGATGCCGGTGATCGGTTGTGTTTGCGTGTCCTGTCGAATGAGCCAAGCTAGTAGGGTACCGGCGCGTTACCCTCATTGTGGACTCTAGTGGTGTATGTGCGAAAATTGTAGCGCCGCAGAGCGGCACTCGCCTCCTCGTACTTGGTTTTGGCCTCCGCTAGTTGCGTGGGGGGGGAGCTCCCGCTGATCAGCTGTTTTAGATAACTGCACCACTTTTTGTTTTGCGTTTTGTACCGCCCTCGCCAGTGTGTGTTTCACTCCTGTGATTTGCCTGATGCATGCTCCCCGTAGGACCACTTTAAAAACGTCCCATTCTAGGGACCTAGTCACTGTCGTTCAGAATTTGAATCGTAAACTCTTGTGAGTATATATGTTCACATTGGACATTGGACACTATTAAGGATGGGGTTGATTTATAAACATAGGATTTGCCCCCTTGAGGATCCTAAGAGCGACACGGTGATAGATTTGTACCGGTGCCTTTTTTAAAAAAATGAAGAATCTGTATATACACCTTTATAAATATATGACACTCATAACATTTGGTGTGGTGTTCTTTGTGGGAGGTGTGGTCCACTGGTACAGGGCCATGGGTATGTTTTAAGATTAGGCTGCATTGGAAACTATTTATCACGTTAATGATTGCGTGGGAAATTCTTTGAGAACTGTGAACTATTAGAAGAAGAACGAGATTGGAAATTACGATCCGTTTTATCTTTCCTTTTGTTGCAGATTTGTATATTCTCTTGGAAATTCCATAATAGAGTGACGCTGGGGTAATACCCTGATTGAAAAGGTAAAAAATACCCGAGTAGTGGTATAGACCAAACAACAAGGGACCAACACCCTGATGAATGCCAGAGAGATCCGGTTGGGCACATAGAATACTGGCAGAAACATGTTGGTTTTAGCAGTGGGGATTATAGGGTCGTTACCTGCCCTTAATACCCCATTTTGTTTATTTTAATCCTGCCTGAGGTTGACAAGAATAAAGTCTGAGGGTTAACCTCGAGACAGTTTTATATTCTTCTTTTCTGCACTTCTCTTCGTCCCTTCCTTTAGGAGACTACTTGTTTCCTTTCTGTCAGAATTACACTTTTGTGTTTGTTCTGTTTATCTGTTGTACTATACTTTACCCTCACCACTTTCCTTCATCATATACTCTAAAAAAATTGCGCTCCACCTAAGGTGTTGGTCTGCACCTAGGTGTATGATGCGGCCCTATGATGAAGCATGACACTTTCGAGTGTGTGAGGGCAGTATTAAGATATCTATTGATTTTCCCACTTGCATTGTTCAGTATTACTTTATATGTTCTTTGATTGCTTCTCTGTTGTGTGTGATTAGAGATATGATCTGTGCCTGCTGCTGTTTAATGTACGCATATTTTGCATAGCGTTTCCTGGCCGTATGCATCCCTCGTACATTGAGGGTTAAAAACTGGAAGTCTGTGTGTGCCATGGTGGGTGTAAAGTTGTGCCTTGATAGCGCTGGGCCACTGGGGGCATGGAGTCTCCTATCTCTAGCTGATAGATGTCGCGTGCGGAGCTGTGTGGGGTTGTAGGTGTGCGCCCCTGCCCTGTACATGGGAGATAACAAGAGGTCATGGTATATAGGGTGGATGAACTAAGAACTGGGGTCGGGAAAGAGTCCCAATACTGGGGACACATCGCTGTGGGCGATGTGTCCAATCTGGCGCTCTGGAGGGAGGAGAACGTGAACCAGAAATTAACAACTATGGGGTGGTGGTACGTGCATGTGAGGGTGGTCCTTGGGCAGGTCCATGAAGGATCAGTGTGCATCATTTGATCCCTGGTAGTGTAAGTACAGTGTTGCATGCGTAGCATGGGAGGCCTGCAGTTGCGTCGGGGGCCTCCGTCCCTCTGCTAACAGGGCTACCCCTCATCTGCGTGCTACAAAAGACTGAGAACAATGTTCCTACGGATCCCTAACTTATGAGATCTTCTGTCTGGGGGTGACTCGGGGTAGGGTGATCGAGTCTCCCTTAGATGATGCGTTGTCGCTATCGTCTTCACCCGCCGGGGAGAACAGGCACGGGGCTCCGTCCAAATCGTCTGATGGCGGTGAGGCCTGCAATGCTGTTAACGGCTTGCAGGGCGTCCCGGCGTTCCTGCATGATTTGCTCCAGATCCGGGGAAGCTAGTGGGGGGCTCCGGGCTTTAGTGTTCTCTCCATTACGGCCCTTGTGGGGGTTGCGCTTTCGGGGTCGCGGCGCTCTGTGTCTCTGTCCTCACATGGTCCCTGACCCGGATAGCTGTGGGCAGTGCAGGTCCGCCCAGTCCCTCGCCTTCTCCGCACTTGTAAAAAACAAGGCAGAGTCGTTGTAGATAATTCTGAATCTGGCGGGAAATAGTAGAGAGTATTGAATGTCATTTGCCCTTAGCCGCTGCTTCACCTCCAAGAAGAGTGATCTCTGCTGCTGCACCGCCCTTGCATAATCTGGAAAGACCATCACCTGCTTGTCCTCGACCCGGAGGGGGTCTGACCGTTTGGCGGCCCTGAGCACCGCATCCCAGTCTCTAAAGTGGAGGAAATTTGCCAGCATCAGCCGGAGGTGGGTGCCCCAGGCAGGGGTTTTCGCGCCAGGACTCTGTGGGCGCGCTCAATGGAGAAGAAGGCCGAGCGGTCGGCAGCCGGGGTAAAGGACTTCACCCACGCCTCCATGTGCCCCACCGGGTGCTGCCCCTCAATTCCTTCCAGCAGCCCAAGCACCCGTATGTTACAGTGCCTTGAGCGTCCCTCCAGGTCGACCAGTCACTCCTCTACTGTGGAAAGGCTGGTCAGGACATCGCGAATTGTCTTCTGTTGGTCTTTTACTGCTGGTTGTAAGTCCACCATGATCTTTCCCCCTTCATTGACCTTGTCGGCCAGCTTGCGGTGGTCGTCCTTAATGAGGCTGATGTCGGTCGTCAGAGTGCCAAGCCTTTCTTCCATTAACACCCTGGAGAGTTCGATGGCTGCCACACGCGGTCCAATTTGTCCGATATGGACAGTTTCGGCGGGGTCGCCATCAGCTTGGTCCCCGTCTTGGGATGCGGCATATTTTCCAGCGCTGTCTCTGGGACCGTGGTGGTCTGCGTGACCCTAGGTTTCCCCATCGTGTCTTCTGGGGTGTTCAGACCCACTCGGGCCCGTGTGTTGTGGTGCTGGGGCCTGGCGGACGCTGTATAAGACCTTGCCTCCTCTGATGTGGACTCTGGGTAAGCTCCGTCCCCTGTCTGCTCCGCCAGGCAAGGCGGGTGTTCCAACTGTCCGGTCTGGGGATGGTTCTCCCTGACCACGCTCTGCGGTGGGCGCCGTATGGGTCACCCTGCGGAGTTAAGCCTTTACTGTTAGGTGACTTGTATAGCCGGCGGGGCCCAATATCTTGTGGGGTCAATGAGGAGCTTGTGGTTCCGTACTCTCTACAACCGGCCTGCTGGGAAGGGTCAAATACCGCTTTGGGCTCCAAACGGCCTGTTAACCCGCCATCTTAGGGTCAGACATTAGTTGGGCCTCGGTGGTGGGGGGGGTACCACGCACACACCCCGGTATCAGGTTCCCCCACCACTCACCGTTTTTGAGGCCGTGTCACTCACTCTCAATCGGTCTGGCTCTCTACTCTTTCTCCCGGGTGGCTCAGCAGTCGTGCTCGCCGGGTGCCATGTTGGAGTCAGGCAGCCTCGGCCCTGATGGTGCTCCGGTTTCCGACGGCCTGGGAAGGGGAATCTGCCCAGTGCCACCAATCTCCTGCTGCTCAGCGCGTTGCCTGTCTTCAGTCTTGGCCGGCTGTGTGCACTCCGGTTCGCCTGTCCGTCACAGGCTGCTGCGGGTTATGCGGCGGGGGGGCTCCGGGGGCCCATCTTATGTGTGGGGTCTGTCTGCGGTGTCCTCCCGCTGAGTGCCGCCATCAGGCGCCCGGGGCCGAAGTTCGTCACCGCCCGGTCTGCTCTGGCTCGCAAGCGGTGTCTCGGGTCGCGAGTCTCTCCGCTCATCTAGACCCTCGGATGTTGGGCGAGGGCTTGGGCGGCCGCCATCTTGACTCCCAGCATCGTCCACCATCGTAGCCTGCTTGGCCTCGCCCCCCAAAAACAAACCCACCCTTAACCCTAAAAATACCTCTGCCCTACAAAACCCAATCCCACCCTGAATCCTAAAATTATCCTGGGCACCCCAAAACCCAAACAAACCCTGAAGCTAAAAGTACCCCGGGCATCCCAAACCCCAAACCCACCCTGAACCCTAAAATTACACTGGGCACCCCAAAACACAAACCCACACTCAACCCTAAAAATACCCTTGCACCCAAAACACAAACCCACCCTGAACCCTAAAATTATCTTGGGCACCCCAAAACCCAAACAAACCCTGAACCCTAAAACTACCATTTGCACCCCAAAACCCAAACCCACCCTCAAACCTAAAAACACCCTTGCACCCCAAACCCACCCTAAAATTACACTGGTCATCCCCAAAACAAGCCCACCCTTAACCCTAAAAATACCCCTGCCCCTAAAACCATCCTGACCCCTAAAATTATCCTGGGCACCCCAAAACCCAAACAATCCCTGAACCCTAAAATTACCCTAGTCATCCCAAACCCACCCTGAACCCTAAAATTACCCTGGGCACCCCAAAACACAAACCCACCCTCAACCCTAAAAATACCCTTGCAGCCCAAAACCCAAACCCATCCTGAGCACTAAAATTATCCTGGTCACCCCAAAACCCAAACAAACCCTGAAACCTAAAATTACCTTGGTCACCCCAAAACCCAAACCCACCCTCAACCTTAAAAATACACCTAAAACCTATACCCCTACACCCCAAAACCCAAACCCACCCTAAACCCTATACTTACATGTAAAATACATATGCCTTTACCATACATGCCTTTACAACGAAATTCGTTGTATAGGCATGCGTGGTAAATGCATATGCATTGTAATGGCATTGCAGAGTAATGGTAGATGCGCTGTGTTGGAATGTGGGGTAATGGTATTCGTTGTGAACATTTTGTTATGGCTGTTTACCTTAATATGTATATACCAAGGAGTTATGTTTCATATAGGTACCCTAAAATAGGCCCGGGTAACATCATACCCCTTCACCTACATTACCTCCCCTACACTACACTGTAACAAGCCTTTTAGGATTGAACCTTTGCCTAGTTCCAGTCCTGGGTGCAGAAGGAGGGTTTCTCCTAAACAATAGAATCCTATAACTCTATCAGTAGACTCACACAGTATGAATGAATATTCATAAGGGTTCTTAGAAACCAGGCTGGGGCTACACCACCTTCCTCCCCATATCTACATAAACGGTTCATCCCAGGGGCGTAACACAGGCCCCCGCAGCCCCCGCGGTGCAGGGGGTCCCAAGCTGCAGGGGGCCCCCTCAGCACAGCACTCTGGCTGGAGAGCTCCTGTTTGAGCTTGGAGGGGGTCCCTCCACGTACTTGGCAGGGAGGTCCCCTCACGGTTCGTTACGCCAGTGATTCATCCCATATGTCATCCTCAAATCCAACAATGGATAATACAAGCAACAAGGGACCAAGGAGCCCTAGATACTTTCTGTATAAATATAGCACCTCTTGCAAGTGTTAGAGGAAACCGAGACTTCCAGGCCGACACACTAACCAGGGACGCTGAGGCTCTTGCATGCAGACGCTCCAGCTGACAGTGGTCTGAACATCCCTCGCGGGGTGTCCAACACGAGACCAAGAAGAGCTCCTACATTCTCATACTTCAGGTAATGGGGTTTGATTAAATCCTAGAGGGATTGTTATATTTTATATCAGTACTCTACCATAGATCCAAGGAACATCATACACTTTCCCTACATCAGCGCCCGTTATTTCATATGAACGAGCCTTATAAGGATATAACTCCAAATAAGGACAGAATGCCTTGTATGGACATAACGCCTTATAGGGACTGTAGCCTTTTATGGACTAAACCTTTCACCTAGTTCCATGCAGAGGGTGGGTTCTTCCCAATCGATATTGCTAAGACGTCATCCTTAGCGCATATCAATAATTGATGAGTACACTCTCCAGGAGGTACACTTCACCTCTCCCATTGATGCACAAGGTTTAATCCCCAACGTCATCCTCATACTGAACAATGGGTAACTTACGTACACAGACTGTATGACTACAGTGCCTCTTGCTATCAGAAGGCAGGAGGAACCCGAGACTTCGAGGCCGACACACTGACCAGAGACGCTGCAGCTCCTGCATGCCATCTCTCCAGCTGACAGTGGTCTGACGATCCCTTGCGGGGTGTCCAGCTCAAGTCCAGGACAAAGTCCCACACTTTCACTATTCAGGCAGTGGGGTTCGACTAAAAGCCTAGTGGGATTCTGGGCTCTTTGGATTATTGGCTCTTAGGATTCTTAGGCTCTTATGATTAGGCTACATAGCACCTACTCACATACTAGGTACACTTAGGTACATCTAGTCAGGCATCTCATTTTATAAATGCATTCTATATTCATGTATCTGTTCATGACTATTACACAATGGTAGAACAATACTATTTCTTTTTATTCACTGTACTGCTGGTTCTATTTCTCTGCTACTGTATTACAGTTATAGCAGCACATATATTTTACATGAGAAGAACAAAGGTACAATAAACTCTTATTGTGAAAACGCCCGACTGTTTCTTCTGTGTATCTCTCTGAGAGCAAAAGCAAGCCTGCATGAGTGACTGGGTGAAAAGTAATATATTGTTTCCACGAGTCTGAGGGTATTGGATTCTGAGGTTGCCGAAACTAATCTCTCTGATAGTAGGAGAGTCTAGTGGCACTGCGAGCTAGCTAATGCAAATCATAGGCTAATATATGCGGTGGGAGTGTACGGAGTTATTCTGCCACCAGACCCACAGTGTATGTTATCCATAAACGTCGTAGGTCATGTATGACAGGGTAATTTTGGGACTACACTACAGGATTCTTGGATTTACACCTACTCACATGCTAGGTACACTTAGGTACATCTAGATAGGCATTGTAGGAGTACGCGCACTTTTATCATACATTTTATATTCATATATTTATTCATGCTTATTGCAAGATAGTAGAACTGAAACTATCCTTTTATATTCACAGTACAGTTAATCATATATCTCTACTACTGTCTAATGGTTGTTGCAGCTCATATATTTTACACGAGAATAACAACTGTTTAATAAATCCTTATTGAAACGCCCAGACTGTTTATTCTGTGTATCTCTGAGATAAACTAAATGAGCACAAGTGAATGAGCAAAAAATAGTAAAATTTTTTCACAATCCTGGGGGATCAGGGTTGTCATGTTCTAAGGTTGCCAGAAACGAATCTCTCCCCGATAAGAGGAGACACGGCACTGTGAAGTAGCTAAATGCAAATAGGCTAACATTTCTCGGTGGGGTGTACGGAACCAGTCTGCCACCAATCCCACAGTTTATGTTATCCAAACGCGCAGGTCCTGCATGGGTACTATAGGAACTACACGACATGGCATCTCCAACGTTGGTTGGGTTCTTATTTAACAGTAGAATCTGAGTAGCTACGTTGTGCTATTTCTCAGAGACCCCTACTCACAAAACGCCAGAGATGTCTGAAGTGGGTGGGCACAAACTCCGCCTCAGATGAGTAGGCGAAATATCCTATTTAGTAGCTGCTGGTTAATCAAGCTTGACAGGACATAGTGTTCCTAAATTGTGCATAACACCTTATCTTAGTTCCCTTGAACAAATGTCTTTGTTACAAAATGACTGAGGGCGATAATAACCCCGTAGTGGGTCTGCACGTCTCAGGGTAAAAAGAGGTGGATGGGATTCTCATTCCACTTAAATTCAGATGTACTATCACCCTGAAACTACTAGAACATGGTTTATTGTCTAGGGGTGGCTTAGTAGCCTTTGTGATAGAGGCACATACATCAAATGAAACAGAGGTATTCTATTTGTGGGTTACATTCCCAGAAGCAGATGCTAGAACACACACATTTCACTCTTACACAGAGGGAGGTTGCACCAGCGGAATATGGTCCCTGCGAGGACATAGAGGTTCCTCTCACATACCAGGAACTTTTTACTGGACCTTGGTCGGCAAGATGGCCGCCGTGAGGTTGTGGTGAGAAGACGCTCCAGATCGCTCTCTCCCCGAGATACCTGATGGCTGTTGTATGAAGATTTTATACTATGTACCTCTCCTATGGATTTGACAATCCGGCTGCAGGCAGGTCTAACCAGGATTTGGACAAAATACCCTACTTCTAAAAACCAAATCACCCGGTTTTTCCTAAGATTAATTAAGTGGGAGGCTGCGGTCCGGGCACAACTCACGAGGATGCCGGTACGATTATCGAAAGCTAGCAAAGATAAGGAGAAGGATAAAACAAAAACGCAGCAGGATATACCAAAAAATCAGCGAGAGACGAATGACAGAGGCATTAATGCAGATCCAAAAAGAAGCAGCAATGATCTACCCCCGGGATTACAGCAGCGGGGGTCAGGTGCCATACGGAAAGTAATACCTGCTCAAAGGACGAAGAGATTTGAAAAACCGACCAAACCAGGGGCAGCGGAGAAGGCGGAGAACACCGAGGTATGGGCAAAACCAGACTCGGCGTTAGCAGAAAGCACTGATCGACCCCGTTCCGGGCAAGACCCGGATCGTTTCATCAAAGACACTTCTACAGGAGTAAGCCAGGGGGCAAACAAAGGAAAAGAAGCGACATTAAGGCAGCCTACCTTGAAGGAGGTGTTCATATTCAGGAAAAGTCCCCAGCCGGACACCGAGCCTGACACCGAGCAATCCGTGAGTATGAATGTCCTCGAGGACGCAACGGTAGACGCTCCCGGCGTGGAGGCATCCTTTGCTAGGCAACCCCGTGTCTTGACAGCAGCACTCGCCAGTAGCTACGGCGATGACGGAGGTAGCACAGAAGGTAACGCAGGAGCTACAGCGATTAAGGTAACGCAACCCATATCCCCTAACAACAGCGGGCTGAAAGTGACAATGGGGCCTAGTAAGAACTCAATGCCGGACTCAACTGAGGGGTCACATACACCCGGGGCATCTGGAAGCGAGGATATGTTGGAGGCGCTTATACAATTAGAAGCTGAGATGGGCAGTAAAAGGGGTAAAGAAACAAACATTGATCCCACCAACCTTCACTCAGTAGGAGAAAGCGCCACGTTGGTCACAGATAACAAAACTCTGGGGCCGGAGAGGAGAGAGGGAGCTTCAGCTGACGGGGAATGTTTTTTTTCAGTGAATGAAGACACGGATATCACCCAGTCAACTGACGACACCTCAGAGGAGGGGGAGTTAGATGGAGAAACAAGCTCTGGATCAAACTCTTCTATGAAAGAGACCACGCAGAAAAAGAGAAAGATAAAGGGCAGAAGGCCCGGTGGAAGATTGGAATCACCTACAGCAGAGGGGAAGAAGCTAGATTGGGACTATTCTGCAACGTCACAGTCTTATGTGGAGGAGGGTAATTCACAGCCCTTAGATAACACCCCCATTCCTGCACAGTATCTGGCCCCCTTCGATATGATTTGTACCACACTTAAGCAGATGCAAGGGGAAGCAAGGTCAGAAAGTCGGAGGGCTAGGCAAGCCACAAAAAAAATCCACAATACCCTTAAGAAGGTCAATAAACTCTATGAAGGTGTCGTCGAGAGGGTGACTGAGGTGGAGGAGCGGACTGGAAAACTGGAGGATGACTTTGGGGCATGGCGGGTTTTTAAACAGGAGCAGGAAAAACTGACTAGCGACTTGCAATGGAAGTTGGAGGAGTTCGAAAACTGTCAGAGGCGGAACAACATTCGCATTTTGGGGGTGGCGGAAGGAAAAGAGGGAGATTACATTATGCACTTTGTGGTTAACTTGTTGAGAGGAGCTTTCCCTGAATCACAGTGGGAATGGGAAAGAGAGATTCAACGAGCCCACAGATTCCCCTTTACCATTAGAAAAGGCCAAGGGGGCGAGGGGCAGGCAGGTCAACTGGCATTTCCTAGAGCCATCTTGATATATGTCGGGAATTAACTGCTCAGGGAGGAAATTATGGATAAGGCTAGACCTGACAAGAAAAGATCCTTTGAGGGAACCACCTTCTTCGCCAGGCCAGATTTCTGCCACGTAACGGTAGAAAGAAGATGGAGACTCAGACAGCTTATCAAACCTTTTCAGGCACTAGGGTCTGAGGCGTTCCTCTTATTTCCCGCAAGGCTAAAGGTGGTTTTCAAGGGTAGAACGAGTATCTTCCTTTCCGAGATCAAGGCCCAACAGTTTTTAGAGGAGATTAAATCACAGGAAGGGGGTTGAGAAATATAGAAATGTTAAATGCCAAAGGCTAGAACGCGATGGAGCGGGATGTGTGCACTGGTAGAGGAAGACTTTAGATATAGATATATCTCCGACTGGATTATTTTTATTAAGGAGATAGTACACACAAAGGGTGAAACAGTTAAATAGATAAATAGTCAGGATAAAGACATAGAGGAGAGGTATATGATGCATTGGGGGTCAGGTGCAGGGGGGAGAGTGAGGAGCGTTTCCCGCAAGCTATTGCGGCTACACATAGGTCTTATGGACCTATTTGCCAGTAAAGGGGGGGAGGGGGGCAGAGGACAGTGGGAGGGTAGGGTGGAGGCAGGGGAGTTAGGGGGGGGAAAAAGAGGGGGAAAAACGGGAAAAATGGTGAGGGAGGGTCTAAGAAGCAGCACAGGAGAGCACAATATATCGTGCAGGGAGTTCACATTGTACAATACGGACTAAATACAAGGGGGAGGCTACATGATAACTATCAGATACACTTTCAAAACAAAGTGATAGATCGAGCAAGGTATGCAGAACTGGACAAAATCTATGTTGTATTTTAATGACTTGCAGGATTGCTACTATTAATATCTGTGGTCTCAACGACCCAGGTAAGAGACTTAGGGTGGCGGCATTACTTAGGACACTTAAGTTGGATGTGGTTTGCCTTCAAGAAACACATGTTGAAGCTTCTAAGGGCTATCTAATGGACCACCTAGGGTTTGCCGTATTAGCAAATACAAAGCAAGGGACAAAGCATAGGGGAGTGGCTGTACTAGGGAGATCCACTGACGTGGAGGTGATAAGGAAAATGGAAGATCAATGGGGAAGGTGGGTAATAGTGGAAATAAAATTTAAGGGGGAAAAATGCACTATAGTTTCTGTGTATGGTTCAACATAAGACGACCCCAAACTCTTCCAATTTTTAGACACTGAGTTGGTACTATGGCCCGAACCAATTATATGCTGTGGGGACTTTAATATTCACGATCCCAGTAGTTCATTTGTACACCCGGGGAGGATATACGCAGGGAGAAAAAAGAGAACCCATAAGGCGTTGTCAGATATGGTGTCAAACAACTCTCTAGTGGATCCGTGGATTAAGTTGAACCCAGGTAGCGATGGTAGCACCTTCTATTCGGCCCCCCATAAGGTACTTGTCAGATTGGACTGCTTTTTGATCTCAACTTCCCTGATGTCAGAGGCACAAATAGAAAAACAACCTCGAATTGTTTCGGACCATAGCCCTCTGATTTTAACTATTAGAATGGGTCAGACATGGCGAAAGGATATGCAGTGGACATTTGATAGAGCCCTTTTGAGGGATGAAGGATACAGGGTCTACATGACTGATTGGATTAGGGCCTATTGGGAAATTAATAAAGGTACGGCTCCACCGGGAGTAGTATGGGATGCCTTTAAGGCCAGGGTAAGGGGCGAGACGATGAGCTATGTGTTTTCATCCCAGAAAAAGACAAGACTTAAAATTAAGGAGGTTTACCAAAAGCTGTCCAGGATAGAGGAGGAATTGGTCCGGGACATAAGAGATAAGGCACCAATAGAAGCTCATTTATTAAAATTAGTGGCTCTTAGGGCAAAGGCGGCAGAAAGTATTTCAAAAAAAGCAGTAGAGAATTACTTAACTAAGAGGGAAGCTGTGTACGAACTAAGCGAGAAGGTAGGCCACTTATTAGCAGTACGCACCTGACAGAAACTAGTAGCGTCAGATATTGAGGAGGTTACGGATGGGAATGGAACTAGGGTCACTGAAACGATTGAAGTAAGGGAAGTGTTCAGGCAGTTTTATGAAGAGTTATATAGTAGGGGCAGGGGAGGATCTATAAGTGAGGTTCAAAGCTATCTTAGCGATATCACTCCTCCGGGTCTATCTACGGAAGAAAAGGATAGGTTGGATTCCCCCTTTAGTCTGGAGGAATTTCACATGGCATTAAATATGTTACCATCAGGTAAAGCAGCCGGTCCAGACCAGCTCCCGGTGGAGTTTTATAAAGTGTTTTATCAAGTTATGGGAATTGACATGTTTTACGTTATGCTGGAAGCGCAGAAAGGGGATATGATCCCCGAAACATGGGGGGAAGCGGATATCATTGTTATCCTAAAAAAAGGAAAAAATGCGATACTCCCAGGGTCATACAGGCCTATTACACTGATGAACGCAGATACTAAGGTGTACTCCAAGATACTAGCAATAAGACTTGCAGAGGTAATAGAGGGATTAGTAAGCCATACTCAGCATGGGTATATTCCAGGCAAAGGTACCACACAGCATATTAGACAGGTGATTACAGCTTTCGATGCGGCGGGTGTCCTGGGGGACCCTATTGCGGCACTTTTTTTAGACGCCGAAAAGGCGTTCGATAGGGTCTCCTGGGAATACTTATGGCAAACACTAAAGTGGAATGGATTCGGGAATAGTTTTATAACCGCAATGCAGACTCTGTACAAGAATCCGTCAGCAAGGATTAGAGTTAATAGGGGTAAATCGGCAGCAGTTAGTATTGGAAGAGGGACTAGACAGGGCTGCCCATCTTCCCCATTACTATTTGCTCTTTACCTGGACCCATTGATAAGGAAAATAGAGGGCAATGCAAGGATTCCTCCAATAAGGTTGAATGGATGTGTGGTAAAGTCCTTAGCCTATGCCGACGACGTGGCCATTTTGACGCCCAACCCCAGCATGGCCATAGGAGAACTTGAGTCCGAAGCACAAAGATTTGGGCAAATATCAGGGTATAGCCTAAATAGCTCTAAAACGCAAATAATATGTAACCATCATATTGTTTTCAATGATCAAAGAGTCATCGATTCAGCGGTATATTTGGGGGTTGCAATTACAGCGGATTTAGACTCACTGATACAGAAGAACCTGGCGCCCCTGATGTTAAAAGTTAAGACGGATCTGGATCGAATGAATAATTTGCATTTGTCATTAGTGGGCTGCACCAATGTTATAAAAATGCTAATACTGCCAAAATGTTTATATTTCTTTAGGACAATACCGTTATGGTTTGAGATGAAATGGTTTAAAGAGCTTGATAATATGTTAAATAGATTTATTTGGGCCCATGGCAAGACCCGCAGGGCATACCGTTTCATGTTTCTGCCTAGAGAGAGAGGAGGCCGGGGAGCCCCTGATTTCAGACTATATTACTGGGCAGCTGCACTGCAATATATGCGCGGCCTGATAGGCGGGGGTGGTTTGGATGTTAGAACACTAAATGACTCATCTAGGATATACTCCATAGTGTTGGGACCAGAGGTGGAGAATTCTTTTCTTAAATGTATTGACTTTGCATATTACAAAAGAACCAGGTTTAAGACAGTCCAAGCCGCAATTAAGATCTGGAATGC
Organism: Triturus cristatus; assembly: GCF_964204655.1. Taxonomy (NCBI): domain Eukaryota; kingdom Metazoa; phylum Chordata; class Amphibia; order Caudata; family Salamandridae; genus Triturus; species Triturus cristatus. The sequence goes on from NC_140584.1 coordinate 1,007,290,548, forward strand.
AGTGAGGAAAAAAATTGGCCTGGACAGATATAATAGATACACCAGGTTGTATAAAAATGTCTCCCTCCCAAAGCAGATTTTCTGGGATACCACAATGGCGGGCTGGATGGAGAAGGGGGTAGTACAGATTGGGGATCTGAGGAATACGGAGGTGATGTTTCAATTTATGGAGTTAGTGAACACTTTTGGATTAGACAGGAGGGATTTTTTTAAATTTTTGCAGTTAAGAAGTTTTCTGGGGAATAAACAGGGTGGAAGGAATGGGTTTGATAAGGTAGAAATATTGGAGAAAATAAGGTTAGGGGGGGACTGCTCTATTAGGAGTTTCTATGCGAATCTGTTAGCAGGAAAACCAGATGATATGGATAAGTATATGGAAAAGTGGGCAGATAAGCTGGCAGGGGAGGCTAGCTGGTTTAAAGAGTCACTGGATCTAGGGCGCACTCTCCCCTGCGCAGCGCCGCTGCAATCACAGCAGTATAAAACCCTCTACTCGCTATATTTTACCCCAGCAGAGATAGCAAAATGGGGGGGTACCGTTGGTACCACATGCCCAAGATGTAGTTCCCCTGATGCAGAACAAATCCATATATTTGCGGTTTGCCCGCAAATACAAACAGTGTTAAAAGATATAGAGAAATTTCTTGATGCCTCCCTGGACATCCAGATTACCTTAAATCCCCCAGAAATATTGTTAGGGATAGTCACGGATACCAGTATTATTCAGAGGGAGTTTATCTTCGTCGCAATGGCAGTTTTTAGGCTCTGTATAGCCAGGGCCTGGCTGGATAAAAACCCCCCCGAAATGCAAGTTTGGCTCGCTAACCTGTTGTCTACTTATAATCTGGAAAAAAATATATATGCTCGGAAAGGCAGAACAGGGAGGAAATTGGGGTTAAGGATATGGGACCCCATTATAAAATGGAAAGAGGGCCTGGGTTTGAGAGATTAATTTAGGAGATCTGGGATGAATCTGAGGCATCTGGTGTTGAAATTTGTGTTGATATTAATTCATTGAAATAAGTAGGATGATTTGATGAATATTATGGCTATTTTTCTTTCTTTTTCCTCTTTTTCTCTTTTTTTCTTTTGGAAATGCTTTGATATGTAACATCTTATAAGAATCTAAATGTACTATTGGAGATTGTGCAATGATATGTGCTAACTGTGCAATGGTGAATTTAATAAATATATATATATTAAAAAAAAAAGGAACTTTTTACTGGTTTAAAGGTGCCCTACCACACTTAAGACACAGAGTAAGATTAGGCCCGCTCGGAGGAGACGGGGCAACATGGCCAATATTATCAGCCTACACACCACATCCTGACATTGATACAATGCCACAACCAGAATTACTCATACAACACAAAGATTTAATTAGAATCTACAGAAACCTGACACAGTTCGTCATGAGGACTTTCACAGTCCAACCAACAACAGTTGCAACAAATGGAACTCAATCACAGGGTACAGCAACTAAAATAATTCCACAAACGTTACAGGCGGTAATGGGCAAAATGCCCACGAAACGTGAACAAATACCATTCTAGAAAGCTCAGAAAATAACTTAGCTAGAGGCAGTATTTCCAAAAACAACCACGTTTGAAAATCATAGAATGTTAACAATCTGCTTGCACATGGGGATAACACCACAATTAGAAGATTGCACCTCTTGAGGTACAGTCTTTGCTGCCATATATACCAGAACACATGGTATTCCTTCATTAGCGGTGGTACCTGACATATTAAGACAAATACAAAATGAGTACGGAGCAGAGCCTGCTCTGAACTTGGGGATGAACTTATTAAATAACTATGACCAGGTATCAGCCATAATGCTAGCTAATATTAAAGGGGAAGCAGCGTCAGTGGCAATCCGCCAACGCCTAAGGGAGTTCGGCCAATAAGTCTCCTCTATTTCACCGGGGCTCTGTTGTTATGGGTCTGATGGCGCCGGGACACTCTGTTAGAGTAGCTGAGCGCTTAATAAAACACTAGCTAACATAACATGACAACACGAACTGCCCAAAATAATTGAAACTGCATATGCAGAATTAGGCAGAGACAGTTTGGGTATGAAAGCTTTAAAACCACAACTGATGGGCAGTCCTGAAAAGGACACTTCTAAGCAGACACCTGCTTCTTCTAAAAAGAAGTGGGATAATAAAAAACAAAAAAAGTTACATAAAAGCGATCTCAATCCCGAGGTAGATCTCCTCCACAGGAGCCCTCTGAAAGGAGGTATAATCTCAGCAATAGGGATGATATTAGGAAACCTGACAGGCATCAGGATACTGATACACATTCCTCTCGTTCATTTCAGGGCTCGATGAAAACCTCCGAGAGAGAAGGACGTTCAGAACACAAAGAAGAGCATACAAAGTCCAGAGACAAGCAGCACGCTCAAGACTATACTTGCAAAAAAGAAGACAAGCCAAAATCGAAACCTCAATTTAAGAAAAAGATTGCACGTCTGAAGATCCGACATACCCTGAATTCTGAGGATGCAGCTTCTGAACAGGGAATGGGCTCAGACAATGCTAGACAGTGCGGCAGAAGTAACAAAAGCTCGCCAGAACCTGGAGGAATTTCTGGTGACAGCGGCCTTGAATGATTACATCATGGTGGAAACACCAGACACAAGGGTGAGCGTCCCACATAAGTTACAAAAAATAACACTCCAAAGGGAGGGGGACAAGCCCAGGAAAGTTAAGGGTCTCTTTTGGGAAAATCTGTCTTCTGGGTATGAAATCCTATTAGCAGAACAAGATTGGCCGCCAGCTTTCGTTATGGAGTGCCCTAGGGAGGAAAACGTAATTTTCCCAGCATTCTCCAACCTCGTTCCCATACACCTTAAACATGCATATGCACGGGAGTGGGCAGTAGCCCTAGCTCCAGCATTGTATAAAAATCATTCAGGGTGGGATGAGGAGTCAGCCCATCATGTGATCCCATTAAAAGTTTCACCAAATGTTCAGAAGCAATACCCTATAAAGCAAGAAGCTAAAAAACAGGTCAGGGAGATCTTAGATCAACTTGAATACCAAGGGGTGATTAAAAATTGCAACTCACCAATGAACAATCCTTTGTTCCCCGTATCAAAACTGGACAACTCATATCGTCTAGTTTTAGATTACAGACATTTAAACACATTCACAAAGACATTTGCTGTCAAAAACGCACACAGTGCCACATTGATGAATAACATTGTGCGGAAAAAATACGAGATAACATTAGATATCTCAATTGGATTTTTCTGTCAAAATATAGCTCCTGAAAGCAGATATTTGACCACATTCTCAGCGTTGGGGTCCCAGTGACAATTTTGTTGTCTCCCCCAGGGGTATAAGAACAGCCCAGGTGTATTTTCAGCAAGGGTAACTGAGTTACTCCAAAATTTTGATGAGGAAGCATTGTTCTATGTGGATGATATTTATCTGACGGACGATGACTTAAAGAGGCACTTGACCAGGGTGAGCACCATTATTATGGGATTCGCTTCTGAGGGCTACAAATTTAACTTAAAGAAATCAAAAATTGCCCACCTCAGTGTCCTATTTTTAGGATATGAGATTTCAAGTAAAGGAAAAAGCCTGGCAGCTAACTTTTTAGAACAGTGTGCGCTGCTCCAACCTCTAAAAACTTACAATCAATACTGGGATTCCTAAGTTTCGGCAGAACATACATTTGGGATTACGCAGAAAGAGTAAACCCTTTCTATGACTTAATAAAACCTGACTTTTCAGTTAGACAGTCGACATAGGAACACTGAAACATCCTTCGTTCATTACAGAAGACATGATTGCTTCCAAACATTGTTTGCTGTAACACTTTTCGCCCTAAGTGGGATAGGTATGCCCAGACTTGGGTCCCTTGCTCACTGTGCCACTGGATGCAAGCTAGCCTGGCTGAAGAAGGGTGACAAACCCTGAAACCGGTCCCAGGATGCTTTTTTCCGGTTCAGGGAGGACCTGGCCTGGCAGTTTGGTCTGGACTGTTCCCAAGGGGCGCAGGGTCAAGACTGATTTGCATATGTGTGGGTCCAAGCTGGGGTGGCGTAGTGGGCAAAAGAACGATGGATTTAAACCAGATCTTTTGACTGGGGGAGAATGTTTGCATTGTCAGCATTCCGTCCATCAGTTGTTTGCTGTAACACTCCAAACATTTACAGACACTCGTGAACGTAGGCAAGTTAAGTTGGTGATTCGTGTAATAGCGGGTCAATGCGGTTACACTTACTTAACCTTCAATGATGGCGAAACGGTACTGATCGCATACAAATCACACTTGTACACAAACGCAGAGATGCGTTTCACTTCAACAGAAAAAATACTGACAGCAGTTCAGACCACTTTAGCAAGAGAAAGAGCAATGGCTCAGGGGAAGCGCATAATTGTCGTAACCCGCGGTACCGGTTTTAGAAGCTGTTACAAAGGCTAGCATTCCTAATGAAAAAGCCTTACATCCGAGATGGATACAATGGGCTAATTCTCTTACTGCAACGGATGTTGAATATAGGTTTGATCCAAGTCTAAAAACACAAGCATTTCTGCAATACGAACAAGAATATCCTCTACCAAATGAACTCTTGCCTCTAGATCAGCATGAATATATTATTTACACTGACGGATCTGCTCAACCGGCCATAGGGAGTAAGCAACAATACAGCGCAGCGTGTGCTATCGTTAAAGTTCGCATGCATGATGGAAAGTTCCATCCAAGTTGCACTAAAACGCAATCTCTAGGAGACTGCACGACTCAGTTGGAACTAAAAGCACCGATACTGGCACTTGTAAATACGGATCACGAATTCCCCACACTAATTGTGTGTGATTCCTTTTACTGTGTACAGTCGTACAATGAGAACTAAACAGGTTTAAAGATGCAAAAGGTGGCACAATTAGGCATAAAATGCTATGAGAACAGGTAGTTGAGTTGAAAAACAAACTAACGCGGGCTCACGTGATACACACACTGAGTCATCAGCGTGATGGCGTTCAAGTTGAAGGGAATTAATTGGATGATGAAGCCAGTGTTTACTTCCAAGGGCGGTACAGAGAAACGGGAACTGGTATCAGAAACGGCATTTTTCATAATGTAGCACTCTTTCCTCTCTCTGATGGTCGTCACAATCAGCATAGAGAGATAGGAAGAGTCTCAACATGAGAGCTGGCAATATGAGGACTAAAAAAAAAAAAAAAGTCAAGTTCTCTATGGGGTGTCACTCCATATGCGGTCCTATTTGGGACGAGAATGTGGGTTCCTGATCTTGAATGTGAAGGCGCAGTGGCGGATGGAAAACCATTTGATATCCATGATCCTTTGGCTGTTTTACAGGATCTAAATGAATCCAGGACAAGACAAAGTATCGTTCACACAAAACAGACCGCCACTCGGGAAGTCAAGGCAGTTACGGCAAGACCTGCCTGGATCCCAAAAGTCGGGGATCTGGTCAGGGAGAAAATAGCAGACAAAAAAGAATTCAGGCCATCCTAAAGAAAGCCTGTACTGGTCTTAGCAGTACAAGAAACAAGAACTGTGCTTTTGCCGCCTCTTGCCGGAAAAAAGATTTGTCTCAATTGACTTAATCAAACCACGCTATGTGGCCGATACTGACCAGTAGGCCTCGTGGACTCCACAGTAGCAGACGCCCACCTCTCTCTACAATCCAAGAAGTTCAAACAGAAAGACTCATCACGTTTGAAGAGCCTCCTGTACGGAATGATGGACTATCCAACAATGCTATGGAACTCGTCCTCTTGAACCCGAAGTTCAACTTCAAAACACAACTCAAAGCAACACCCAAGTTGCAATTAGACCAGATACAGACGTCTACATCAACATGCCTTGACGAGAGCAAAATGTGATTTCAACAAATCCCGATGCAATTCAAACAATTGATCGAACTGCTTCTGGCTACTTCATGAACTTTGATACGTTTTCTTTGGATCCAAGTGTACCTGAAACGACGCCAGCCCAAAGATCACGCAAGCAACAAATCAAGAACATTCTTGACTTTCTCAAAAAGACATATCTGGTATCACCTTGGTTAGAACTCTGGGTAATTACTGGGATACTGTTTTTTCTTTTCTGGCTAGGTTAAGTTATAACTTTTAGCATGCTTATTAATGGAAGATACCTTCAACAAAGCTCTAAAGCACAGATTTTAAAACCACATCAATCGTCTCATCGTCAACAAAGAGACTTGTCATCAGTGAACATTACAGCAGTTCCTATACCGGACGGTATATTTTGGGACAAGGTTGATTTCAACATATTCGGCCCGACCAAACATTTAAAAATGTCTCATTTATTTACAATTTCATTGAGTGATATCATTACCTCCAGTACTTTTTCTGATGATTGGGACAATGAAACTGTTAATAACATGTTGTCTGATTTAGAAAAAACTGCTGCATTTCTGAACACTGAAATGTTAGAAAGTAATTCAGATTATGACACTTTATACTGTTACCAACATTATCATCATCATTTTCTGCACAAAGCTATTTCACCTAGAAATGTTTTTGAGTACCACCAGTGGGAACATTGCCCTACACCACCTAAAAGTAGTTCGCAAACATTTGCACAGAAATTCTCATATTTTTCAGGGTTTAACACTTCTGACCCAACGTCATTTTATTACAAAGTTACACAAACATCAGCATTGAAAATGATGCTGACAAACACCAAACAGATTTACTCTGCTTCCTTTATTGCCCAGTTGTCTGAACAGGGGTTTGATCTATGGAAGGACACAATAGATTTAAAATCGGTCTGGGGTTCTAGAGACTGGCAAGTCCAGGGAACAGAAGCGCTATTTAGAGCATGCCTCATTCCACAGCAGATGATATTTCTAAACAAAACTGTGCAACAGACAACCTGTCTTGGATTAGCCAAGATAAAGGACCTTAATACACCTCGGTTTCCAACACCATCACAGGGGTGGCAGAATTTGACTACACAGGATGGGGCAACAGTAGATGACATTTTACAGCACAATAGAACAGACCCAAATTAGAAAGAATGGGTGGTTCGGCCCTTAGACACAAACATCTGTCAGAAAAGATTCTTGGGTATTACCGAAGCGTTTAGTATCCATAGGCCAGATCCACGTTATGTACAAAGAGAACACCCAGGGGTAGTGACATCCTATAGTGTTGGGAAGTCGTGCCTTGAGTGGCTAGAAACCTCAACACTCACAGAAGTGAAACAACACTTATCCTTTCTCTAACAAGATATAGATCTTAGGGATTCTTTTTAGAGTTTTCACTTAATATGGGTAAATTTCTATGAAATGTTCGATTTAGCAACTATTACATAAACACAAGAAAGAAATGGAAGGATTTGCTATGGATCTTAGCATTTCTTCATTGAAGGCTGTGGTGGAAGCAGGGTATGGATTGATTCAAGGCAGCCCACCTATCCAGTCTGAGCTGGCTTCAACGTTCCCTGGGGAAGCCTGCGGGGCTTCTAACACAAATGGACGGAAGGAGGATCAACCACAGTACGTCCTCCCTGATCAAACGTCTAAATCACGAATAAGTAATGTAACGCTAGGAAGAGGATCAAGTGACTGTTACACTTCAGATACCCATCAAAGTCCATTTATGAACGTGGCAGAACTATTGTCAGAACATGAGGGAAGACCATTCTTATGGAAGAGGAGGTCTCACACACATATTTGTGTCATGCTTCATTATCGGCGACCTCTCCCCACCCTGGTAGGACAGTGCTACGAGGGCGGACTCAACCTCCTGATGGACTCAGACAAGAGGGAGTTCCTAGATAAAATCAACTGGACAATGACAGAATCCTGGTCGATTAAAAATACCTTGCGATTCTCCAATATTTCACATTTAATAGTGGGGACCTCAGGTAGAGCTAGAAATGTAATTGAGATGTTAGTTTGAGGACAATGGCTCACACCGTCCCTTCTAAGCCAACATGTTTCTGCCCTAGCAATTAGCCTATCAGGTCTGGGGCATTCTTCAGGGCTGTGGATCCCTACTCTTCTCAGGCAACCTAAACGCAGAAATTTGAAGTGCTAAGTAACTAAGAAGATCCAGGTGAGTCCTATATGAGTATGAATTCAAATAATATTAACCCTAGATTTTAGGGGATACCAGCATTCTGGTCTGTAAAGGGGAGGATGTCTTTTATAGTCAAACATACATCAATAGGTCCATCGCACAGTATATGGAACCGCTCCCAGACGTTTGGCTGCGGGGCTGCCTAATATGAATGGGATGGGCTGCAGAACGACACCTATATAGACCATGACATGTACACAAAGGCACAATAGGGCTAGCCTGCTATTTTGTCATTTGAATTAAAAGGGTATGCGATGTGTAATAAACCCTTTTTAAAAACAAAATAATATGTTAAAAAACATATGTGAGGTTAGTTCAAAACGAAACCCCATCAGATACATTGAAAAGTACACTCTAATGGTGCAATTTTCTGCCTTCCTCTTTATTAAATTTGTTTACATGCTTCTAATGCTTGTTTTTAATAAATTGAGTATGTTGGCCTCACTCGATCTTCTCCTAACCAACTTTGCACCTTACCTTCCTACATAGCATCCATTTTCTAATGTACTGGCTCCAAAGTTCCCTGGGGAAGTCAGCGGGGCTTCTAACATAAAGGGATGGGAGGAGGATAAACCACCGTGTGTCCTCCCTGATCAAACTGCTAAATCACGAATAAGTACGGTAGCGCTACGAAGAGGCTCAAGTGACTGTTACACTTGGGATACCCGTCAAAGTCCAGTTGGGGACGTGGTAGAACTATTTTCAGAACATGAGGGAAGACCATTCTTATGGAAGAGGAGGTCTAACACAAATATTTGTTTCATGCTTCATCATCGGCGACCTCTCCCTACCCTAGTAGGACAGTGCCATCAGGGTGGACTCAACCTCATGATGGACTCAGACAAGAGGGAGTTCTTAGAAAAAATCTACTGGACAATGACAGGATTCAGGTCGATTGAAAATACCTTGCGATTCTCTATTATATCACCTTTAATAGTGGGGACCTCAGGTATAGCAAAAAATTGAATTGAGATGTTAGTTTGAGGACAATGGCTCAAACTGTCCCTTCAAAGCCAACATTTTTCTGCCCTAGTAATTAGCCTATCAGGTCTGGGGTATTCTTCAGGGCTGTGGATCCCTACTCTTCTCAGGTGATCTAAACGCCGAGATTTGAAGTGCTAAGAAAAAAAGAGGACCCAGGTGAGTCCTATCTGAGTATGAATTCAAGAAATATTAACCCTAGATTTTAGGGGATACCGGCATCCTGGTCTGGAAAGGGGACAATGTCCTTTATAGTCAAACATACGTCAAACGGTCTATCGTGCAGTCTCACCTAGATGGAACCGCTCCCAGCCGCTTTGCTGAGGGGCTTCCTAATATGTTGCGGGAGCCGCAGAACTACACCTACATAGTCCGTGACATGTGCACAAAGGCTCACCAGGACTAGTCTGCTGTTTTGTACATTGCAGTAAAAGGACATGTGATGTGTAATAAACCCTTTTTTTAAAATAATATCTTAAAAAACATATTTCGGGACAGTTCAAACCCCTACCACATCAGACACGTTGAAAGGTACACTATAATTGTGCAATATTTGTGTCTTGGTCTTTGTTAAATTTATAGACATGCTTCTGATGTTTGTTTTTAATAAAATGAGTATGTTGGCCTTACTCCATCTACTTCCTAACCCACCTTGCACCTTGGTTTCCTACAGAGCAATTTCTAAAGTGCAACCCACATTTAGAATACAAATAAATAAAGTGTTGGTACTAACTCATACTTAAGAATTCATACAGATGGAAAACAGCAGGTGATGTCTGCTTCCAGTAAACTTAACAATTGGGGAGAAAGAACGATACCAGGTCCCGAAAATGCTATTGAGAAAACTGCTGCCACTTAAGCATGCAAACGCATAAACACAGATACAAAAACACACATGTGCGTATATAAATATGTAAATTTTATTTACTAAGAAAAATTTCTGCTCATGGGGGAAGGGGATCACTGACAAAATATTGAGAAGGAGAATATCGAACTACCAAAATATAGAAGGAAAAATATAGAATGCCAAAATATCGAATGCCTATCTCCAAACAGGTAAGTACAAAAATATTGAATCCAAAATATCGTTGTAAAAAATATAGTTAGTTAAAATATCGAATTTTTAAACTGTCTTAAAAGTAATGTAAAATTAATGAAATAATACATATAATTAACTGAAACATACTTAAAAATACTTAAATAACTTTAACATTAATAAATAATTAATGTAAGTAAAAAAAACAAATAATACATATATTAACGTAATATTAATTAAAAATATTAAATATTTTTTGCGTAGGATAGTGGGCGGGTAAAATTTACTATTACCACTCCAGTAAGTGCAATAGTAGGGAAAGCGTTGGAAAGCGGGAGGGTAAAAATTACTATTCCTACTCCAGCGAGTGCAACAGTAGGGAAACCGTTGGATAGCGGGAGGGTAAAAATTACTATTCCCACTCCAGAGAGTGCAATAATAGGGAAAGCATTGGATAGCATAGGGGTAAAAATTACTATTCCCACTCCCAAGAGTGCAACAGTAGGGAAAGCATTGGATAGCAGGAGGGTAAAATTTACTATTCCCACTCCAGTGAGTGAAACAGTAGGGAAAGCGTTGGATAGCGGTGGGGCTAAAAATTACTATTCCCACTCCAAAGAGTGCAACAGTAGGGAACGCGTTGGATAGCGTAGGGGTAAAAATTACTATTCCGACTCCAGAGAGTGCAACAGTAGGGAAAGTGTTGGATAGCGGGAGGGTAAAATTGACTATTCCCACTCCAGTGAGTGCAACTGTAGGGAAAGCGTTGGATAGCATAGGGGTAAAAATTACTATTCCCACTCCAAAGAGTACAACAGTAGGGAAAGCGTCGGATAGCGTAGGGGTAAAAATTATTATTCCCACTCCCGAGAGTGCAACAGTAGGGAAAGCATTGGATAGCAGGAGGGTAAAATTTACTATTCCCACTCCAGTGAGTGAAACAGTAGGGAAAGCGTTGGATAGCGGAGGGGCTAAAAATTACTATTCCCACTCCAAAGAGTGCAACAGTAGGGAACGCGTTGGATAGCGTAGGGGTAAAAATTACTATTCCCACTCCAGAGAGTGCAACAGTAGGGAAAGCGTTGGATAGCGGGAGGGTAAAATTTACTGTTCCCACTCCAGTGAGTGCAACTGTAGGGAAAGCGTTGGATAGCATAGGGGTAAAAATTATTATTCCCACTCCAGAGAGTGCAATAATAGGGAAAGCATTGGATAGCATAGGGGTAAAAATTACTATTCCCACTCCCAAGAGTGCAACAGTAGGGAAAGCATTGGATAGCAGGAGGGTAAAATGTACTATTCCCACTCCAGTGAGTGAAACAGTAGGGAAAGCGTTGGATAGCGGTGGGGCTAAAAATTACTATTCCCACTCCAAAGAGTGCAACAGTAGGGAACGCGTTGGATAGCGTAGGGGTAAAAATTACTATTCCCACTCCAGAGAGTGCAACAGTAGGGAAAGTGTTGGATAGCGGGAGGGTAAAATTTACTATTCCCACTCCAGTGAGTGCAACTGTAGGGAAAGCGTTGGATAGCATAGGGGTAAAAATTACTATTCCCACTCCAAAGAGTACAACAGTAGGGAAAGCGTCGGATAGCGTAGGGATAAAAATTATTATTCCCACTCCCGAGAGTGCAACAGTAGGGAAAGCATTGGATAGCAGGAGGGTAAAATTTACTATTCCCACTCCAGTGAGTGAAACAGTAGGGAAAGCGTTGGATAGCGGAGGGGCTAAAAATTACTATTCCCACTCCAAAGAGTGCAACAGTAGGGAACGCATTGGATAGCGTAGGGGTAAAAATTACTATTCCCACTCCAGAGAGTGCAACAGTAGGGAAAGCGTTGGATAGCGGGAGGGTAAAATTTACTGTTCCCACTCCAGTGAGTGCAACTGTAGGGAAAGCGTTGGATAGCATAGGGGTAAAAATTATTATTCCCACTGTGAGTGCAATAGTAGGGAAAGCGTTGGATAGCGTAGGGGTAAAAATTACTATTCAAACTCCAAAGAGTGCAACAGTAGGGAAAGCGTTGGATAGCGTAGGGGTAAAAATTACTATTCCCACTCCAGTGAGTGCAATAGTAGGGAAAATAATAATTTAATACTTTATTAAAAATAAATTAATTATTAATACCAAAAAAGTATTAAAATTAATTACCAATTACACAATATTTATTAATTAATTAATTATAAATACAAATATTTTTTATTTATTAATTACCTATTAATAATTAATTAACAACCAATTAATGTTTAATTCCAAAAATTAATAAATATAATCTATACCAATTAATTATGAATTAATAATACATTTATTATCAATATACAAAAATTATTTCTATAATTAATTATTTACAATTAAATTACTTCCCACCATATTCTCCTATAAACCCACAACCCGCTACAAATAATAAATTAATACAATTAACATAATTATCAATTAAACAATTAATACAAATTAATTACCAATTAATACAAATTACTTAACCATTAATAATTAATCAACAACCAATTAGTTTTCAATACCAATTAATAATTACCTCATAATAATTACATTACTTCCCACCCTATTCCCCTATAAACCCACAACCCGCTACAGAAGTAAAACGCCAAATTACATTAAAAATAATTAATAATTCCTAAAAATTATTATTTTATGTACTATAATTAAATTACTTCCCACCCTAATCCCCTATAAACCCACAACCCCCTACGGAATTAAATTACACAAAAATTAAATAACATAAAATTAATTACTTTAAAAATATTCAAACATACATTCCAAAATTAATACATACTTTTAACACATATACTAACACTTAAAACACTATAAAAAAAATTCGATATTTTTAACAACTATATTATTACTGTCGATATTACTTACTTCGATATTATTTAAATCGATATTTCTTACCAGATTTTCGATATTCTTCAGCACTATATTTTGGCAATTCGATATTCTGTCCATTCTATATTAAAAACTCGATATTCTGTCCTTTCGATATTTTTAATTCGAGATTATTAGGTGCCGATTACGATCCTGTAAAAAAATTTCCCGTACGACTCGTATCCGGTCTTTTTACCGTACGAATCGTACAAGTGCCGTACAAACTGCCAAGTACGATTCGCATGGGAAAAAGTCCATACGAATTGCATTGGGAATTATTCCCCACACGTCCTCGGGTCGGAAAATGTGTCCGACACGTCCTCGGACGATTTACCGTACAAATGTGAAAAGTGAAGTCCGACCGCGGAAGTACGATCCATCCCGTGCGTCCGATGTTACAACCGTATGGAAAAAACACCATCCGCACCGAACTCCCATAGCAACCATGGAGACATGTGCCCGCATACGCGCCCAACACTCCCCCCAGCCCTCCTATGTACGAGTCGAATCCCCACCCGTGTATGTACACCCGTGTATGTACGAGACGTACCCCCACCCGTGAATGTATGGAGCGTACCCCCACCCCAACCGTGTATGTACGACTCGTACCCACACCCGTGTACGTATGGAGCGTACCCCCACCCCAACAGTGTATGTACGACCCGTACCCTCACCCGCGTATGCATGGAGCGTACCCCCACCCCAACCGTGTATGTACGTACTGTACCCCCACCCCAACCGTGTATGTCCGACCCGTACCCTCACCCGCGTACGTATGGAGCGCACCCCCACCTCAACAGTGTATGTATGGACCGTACCCCCACCCCAACCGTGTATGTACGACACGTACCCTCACCCGCGTACGTATGGAGCGTACCCCCACCCCAACCGTGTATGTACAACCCGTACCCTCACCCGCGTATGTATGGAGCGCACTCCCACCCCAACCGTGTATGTACGGGCCGTACCCCCACCCCAACCGTATATGTACGGACCGTACCCCCACCCCAACCATGTATGTACGACCCATACCCTCACCCACGTACGTATGGAGCGCACCCCCACCCCAACCGTGTATGTACGGACCATACCCCCACCCCAACCGTGTATGTACGACCCGTACCCTCACCCGCGTACGTATGGAGCGTACCCCCACCCCAAACGTGTATGTACGACCTGTACCCTCACCCGCGTACGTATGGAGCGTACCCCCACCCCAACCATGTATGTACGACCCGTACCCTCACCAGCGTACGTATGGAGCGCACCCCCACCCCAACCGTGTATGTACGGACCGTACCCACACCCCAACCGTGTATGTACGGACCGTACCCCCACCCCAACCGTGTAAGTACGACACGTACCCTCACCCGCGTACGTATGGAGCGTACCCCCACCCCAACCGTGTATGTATGACCCATACCCTCACCCGCGTACGTATGGAGCGCACCCCCACCCCAACCGTGTATGTACGGACGTATCCCAACCCCAACCGTATATCTACGGACCGTACCCCCACCCCAACCGTGTATGTACGACCCGTACCCTCACCCGCGTACGTATGGAGCGCACCCCCACCCCAACCGTGTATGTACGGACCGTACCCCCACCCCAACCGTGTATGTACGACCCGTACCCTCACCCGCGTACGTATGGAGCGTACCCCCACCCCAACCGTGTATGTACGACCTGTACCCTCACCCGCGTAAGTATGGAGCGTACCCCCACCCCAACCATGTATTTACGACCTGTACCCTCACCTGCGTACGTATGGAGCGCACCCCCACCCCAACCGTGTATGTACTGACCGTACACCCACCCCAACCGTGTATGTACGGACCGTACCCCCACCCCAACCGTGTATGTATGACCCGTACCCTCACCCGCGTACGTATGGAGCGTACCCCCACCCCAACCGTGTATGAACGGACCGTACCCCCACCCCAACTGTGTATGTACGACCCGTACCCTCACCCGCGTACGTATGGAGCGTACCCCCACCCCAACATTCTAAGTACGGAGCGCGCCCCAACACCAGCACCTTCACACAACATCGCGCATGTACGAGTCGTACCAAGCCAGACACAAGGACAGCACTGTACAACAAAATTCCCGAAGTACACACCGTACACATGCTAAAAACGCACGTACACAACCAGGACAAAGCAAAACAACACAAGAATACACCATTCGAATGACACAAAGCCACAAAACATGTCCAACAAGCACAAAAACAACACATTCACTGACCTGCAACTGCCAAAATCCCAAACAGAGGCCCAAAACACAACCACTCCTTATAACACACCCACCCATATGTCACAATCCACAATCCCATCACAGATGACTGTCAACAAGTCTGACCATCTATTCAGGTGTACCCAGCTGCATGTCATGTGTCCCATGGTGATGTGACATGTCTGCAGAGGAACCAAACATCGACAGGGGCAGTGTGCACACATCGTAAACAACTGCCACACCCAATACACCCCTGATGCATCCCTTACCCTAAGGAGACTTCCAAACTTGTCCGTTTGTGTAACGCTGAGTCAGCACACGATGACGTGTCCATGAGGAATAGCAGAGCCACAACAATGCAACCAGCAGACGGCATGCGCAAGTACCTGGGGATGAGAGACACACAAGAAGTCAGCCACAAAAAGCACAGCCACTTGCATGTGCATGTACTCGACACATGTAAGGATGACAACATGCTAAGTCACAATTATGACTGGGGAAATACACTCATCACTGGCACCATCACTCCAGTGACACATCCACACACACCTCTGACTCACGTGGCATACATGCAGATGGACACACACATCGCAACACATGCCACACGGGGACCAATGCGTGCACACACAGACACTGGTACTCACCACTAAGCAAAGAAGTCGCGTATGAGCCGACTCCGGATGTCCTCTTGCGGAACCACATCCTCCACATCACTAGCCCCATTGCCAAGCCCTTCGTCCTCCACGGGTGGATGGTCCTGATCATCTTGATCCAGGATGAGTGGCACAGCTTTCTCAACTGCCATGTTGTGCAGCATGCAGCAGACCATGAAGATTTTGCAGACCTTCGCCGGGGCATATGGGAGGGCGCTGCCGGTCTTGTGGAGGCATCTGAATCGGCTCTTCAGGAGGCCAAATGTCCTCTCTATCACTCGCCTTGTCCGGCCATGGGCGGTGTTGTAGAGGAGCTGGGCCGGTGTGATGGGGTTGCGGAGAGGTGTGATCAGCCATGGCATGTTGGGATAGCCAGCGTCCCCTACATGGAAACCACATGGACATAAGTAGGACAGGAGAAGCGGTCGTGCTGGAAGTCTACGCAAAATACAGGACAGACAGAGTGTACCCACCAACAACACATGCTCGTTCGTTGTGCAGCTGCGTCATCATTTCAGGCACCCTGCTACGCCTCATGATGTAGGCATCGTGTGCTGATCCTGGAAAACGAGCACAGACATGTGAAATCACCATGTTGGACAGACACACCACAAGGGCATTGATGGAGTGGTAGTGCTTGCGATTCCTGTACGCTACCTCCTGTGCCTGTGGTGGTACCAAAGCCACATGTGTCCCATCTATGGACCCAATGACATGGGGCATCCCTCCCAGGGCATAGAATCCACGCTTGACCCCAGTCAACAGTTCAGGAGTAGGGAAATGGATGAACTCATCCAGGTGACGCAACATGGCCTCTAAGAAATCATGCAGCACATGGCTGAACATGCTCTGGGACATGCCACCAACATGAGCTATGGTATATTGAAAGGTACCAGTGGCAAGAAAATGTAGGGCTGCCATTACCTTCAGCTTGGGTGTCAGTGCCGTAGGATACCTGTGCAGCGGTTGCAGGTGTGGTGCCAGCCTCGCCGTCAACTCCTCAATCAACGGTTGGGGGAAGCGGTAGCACCGGATACAGTCATTCTCCCACATGTCAGCCAAGTCCGGAATTGGTCGGGGAAGAGGCGGCGCTCTGCAGTAATTTGGAAGTGACAAGGAAGAGTGAGTGCACTACAACAACAATTTTTTTGGACTGGGCACATGTTAGTCTGTCAATACACATATGCGACATACGGAGTCAGGTATGTGCCACATGCCCTGAACACGTATGGCTGCCAGGTGACACTCCTACCAAGACCCAGCTACACACGGAGATTGTGAACCTCCACATGCCATGGCATGGGATTAGCTGTGTCCCAGTGTAAGTGAACAGCCAGACGCAACACAGGAGTGACATACATCAACACATCAGCAGAAGTAGGATGTCGATTTCAGAGACTGGTAGCGGAACCCTAGAGCCACAGGTCACACGACATCACACTAGGACAGCCCACACACCTTGCCAATAAGGTGTACATGTAATGACTCACCACACATTCATTGAGAGGATGCAGACATGTCCTTGTTACGCTACTCCGTGTCCCATGCATACATACGCACCTCACATCCGATACCACATGTGGCCTGGTGTGCGTAACAGTGTGCCATGTCCATCTACACACAGACACATGTTGGTTGCTGCAACAGCTGATGCATTTGAGGGAGCACCAACATCAAGCTAATGGGAACACCCCACACATACATGACATAGACACATCGTGCACCGTGGGTAGTCACATGTCTGGTGTGGTAACCCCTGTAGCGGGCATCAGGGGACACTTGCGTGTGTTGTTGACTGTGCCATGCCAGTGACGCTCATCCCAAGTGTGCAGAACGACATGCACTCATGTCAACGAGTTAAGGGCATGCCTGGCACACATTGCACTGTCACACATAACATCTGTACACATCTCATCATACATCTGGTGCCTTCTCGACTCAGGAGTAATGTGCCACATCACAGCCTTTCACACCTGTGCCCCACATATGTAGTACTGCCCAGACAATGCCTTGATGTCCATCCATGGACAAGTATGTCAGCCCTATTCCTTCCTGTGTGCTGCCTGTCACCACTGTGATGTGTGAAAGGCACCGTACATTCGCTCAGAGGGCCTGTGTACGTTCCCTATCACTATGGGAGTGCTGCCGTATGTGTACCCATAGTGATAGTGAGCGTACGCACGCGTGTACAGTCCGTACCACTATGGTACCACTATGGGTACGCCTGTACGCATAGTGAGCGTACAGGCGTGTGTACGGTCCGTACCACTATGGGTACGCATACGCGAGAACACCCATAGTGATAGTGAGCGTACAGGCGTGTGTACGGTCCGTACCACTATGGGTACGCATACGCGAGAACACCCATAGTGATAGTGACCGTACGCACGCGTGTGTACGGTCCGTATCACTATGGGTACGCATACGCGAGAACACCCATAGTGATAGTGAGCGTACAGGCGTGTGTACGGTCCGTATCACTATGGGTGCTCTCGCGTATGCGTACCCATTGTGGTACGGACCGTACACACGCCTGTACGCTCACTATCACTATGGGTGTTCTCGCGTATGCGTACCCATAGTGGTACGGACCGTACACACGCCTGTACGCTCACTATCACTATGGGTGTTCTCGCGTATGCGTACCCATAGTGGTACGGACCGTACACACGCCTGTACGCTCACTATCGCTATGGGTGTTCTCGCAAATGCGTACCCATAGTGGTACGGACCGTACACGCGTGCGTACGCTAACTATCACTATGGGTACGCATACGCGAGAACACCCATAGTGATACGGACCGTACACACGCCTGTACGGGCCGTTGCTATGAATTTGGGGTGCCCTAGGGCCCGGGTACGCACCGTACCTGTGTGTGAAAATCCAAATTACATAGGGGACACATGAGGGACAAATATAAAGGCCTACATGCATGCTGGTTGTCATGGAGACCAAGTTTAAAGTTTGAATTTTTTTCAGCAGGTGCACAGCAGTAGTCAGTTTGAATGAATCTACTTTGTTGCAATGTGGTTCTGGAGTTGACATCATGCTCAAGAAAAAATACAATAAGAACCCACTGACTGTGCTAGGTTTGAAGGGATTGGAGGAAACATAGGATGCAAATGTGAGTGACCAATCACTCTGTACTCCTGTGCATGAAACAGGCCAGCAAGGCAGATATAAGGCAGCCAGGTCCCATGAGGGAGCACTTGCCTGCACATCTTTGGATTCTACGAGCCAGCTGCTGCTACTGATTCCCTGGAACCATGTCAAGGTCTGTGGAGAGGGCACAGCCTTTCACCCTGGAGGAGAACCTGGCTTTGCTGGATGTGATCCTCCCACAGTACCCCCTGCTGTATGGGCGACCAGGGTATCAGGTGAGTGCAGAGTCTACTAGCACAGACTGTGTCCCTTGTTTGTGACTGTGACTTCTGGCATTGTGTCCAGGTGTGACACACATGCTATGTACTGTAGGGGGGGTCCCAGGGGGGGGGAATGCCTGATGTCTCCCAGCCAGTGCATGCTGTGGTGCATGTCTGCCGTCCTTACTTGCATTGTGTTTACTGTGACAATCACTGCATGGTGCATGCCACATTCTGCCTGTCTTTTCCTCCTGGGAATGTAGCCTCTACAGTCCTCATTTTATTATGTGGCCAGCCCAGTGTGACAGGTGACTGTACCCACAGATGTGTGTTAGTTTTGTGTACCTGTGCTGAGAGTGTCCACATGATGTGTTCGTACCCTGGACATCGGTGTGTGTGTAAGTCCCCTGTCATGTGGGTGGGTGCATATGTGGAGTGTGGCACCCGGGCTGCATGAGGGATGGATATACCCTGCCCATGTGATGTGAGCAGGGAGCAGTGCTGTGTGTCTGACGTGCAGAGCCAGCCCCACACCTGTGAGCCCCCCCCGTCTAGTGGCACATGTGCAGAGTGAGGTTTGTCGCTGCATTTGGCAATGGCAGGTGAATGTCCTGTGCCTGTGTGTGTCTGTGTACTCTGCTGCGGTAGCGTCAGTGGCCTGTGGCATGTGACTGCTTAGAGGTGCTGCACATTATCCTGGTGTACCTTCTGATGCACAGTGTGAGCCTGGATCATTGATTGTGTCGTTGCCCTCATTCCACCTGTGTACTTTCAATGGCACGTACTGCTTTTGCCCTTCCCCAGAGGATCATGTCCCCATGACAAAGGTGCAATGCGTTGGATGCATACTATGCCTTGTTGTAAACAGCAAATTTGTTCTAATATGTGTCTCTGTGACATGTGCCAGGTGTATTGATGTAGTGTCACTTGTTCATCCTCACAGCTGGCGCCTCTGCCAAGAAGCAGATATGGATGAACGCCGTCAGTGCCGTGAGGAGGACGGACGGTCGCAAGCGGCGCCTGGCCCAGGTGAGGAAACGCTGGCAGGATATCCGGTGCTGGACGCGGAGGATCGCACGGGTCCTGCTGGGGGACTCACCTGAGAACAAAGAAAATGTGTAGTGCCTGCACTCCTGTCTGTTAGGTGAGAATCTATGATTTAGGGGCAAATAGGTTAGTTATAGCTGTTGTCAGCGTGCTGTCATGTGTAAGGGTTTCAGCCCTGACCCTATCTGTATATATGAACATAAAGAGGTGTGGAGTGATCCACACCTACATGACGCACAGCAATCGCACTCAAGAGAGTTTTCAAAAGGTAATTTATATTTTTACTCAACCAATATTTTAGAGTAACATCAATCTTTGATATTCAAAATAAATCACATAAGTTAAACACGTACAAGAAGCTCGCACATTCAGTTCCTCCATCAGCACTACAACCCAACTATTGAAACAACTTGAATACACTTTAAAAAAGGAGATCAATCAACGTCTCCATGCTACCACATTGATTGAATACCATAAAGTTAAAAGAATACCAAGAGGATTACGCATAGCTTTGAAACCTATGCTTTTCAAATTTAATAAAACATTCATGCTTAAATGGTATGCAATATTGAACAAATGTTCATTAGATTTGATTCTTCTCATTGTTGAAGAAATTTCAGCAATCCTCACAGAACTAACAGATGACATCAACAGACTTAAAGAAGAAATACAGGCACAAATTGAACAAGAAGACTGGAAGAAAGTTCTAGAAGATATTAATGGTCGCCTAGATAATTATGCCAGAGAAGTACATGAAAGGAAAATTCGAAAATTTCGAAGAGACACGATCGATTATAAACTGGACGAAGTTTATACATGGGCTGAAACATATGCCCAAAAACGTTTTTGTCGGAAGCCAGGAAACACTTCATCTAAAGAAAGTGTAGTAGATGACTAGGACATTTCAACTGGACGCCCGCCAGCAAGAGCACATACAGAACGTGCAGAAGCACCTAGCGAGACAATGCCCTCTACTTCAGGAATCAAACCGTCTTTTCTGGCAGAAGGTCAATCATTCAATCTTCCTCCAGACAAAAACACTATAATTCCAGATACCGCACCCGCAGGGGACAAGTCAACAACAAAAAAAACCTTAGAATCAGGGAGACCACAAAGGAACCCCAGGAAATAAATTCGCTAGTAGTGAACATTTCCAAGAAAAAGTTGAATTCAGAACAACTACAAGTATTGAACAAAGGGAAGTCATTCGTTCCCACATATTCATCAAATCCTTTCGAAACAGAGATTTCGTTTTTTAAGTTCATGCGAAAACTTAGGTTGAAATGGTTCTTTGCACAAAATAGATCTGACGCAACGGAACCCATAACAGAACGTTTCAGACCTAAAAGTAAATTCATGGCTCCTACATCACATAAGACACTGGACAACTTTGAACTATTAGTGAAAAAAGAACTCACCCGGATCAAGTACAAAAGATCGCAGTACTCTAACCTTACATTGAGAGACTCACGAATACCGAATGCTCTACGACAAGATGAAAATATCATTTGTCAACCAGCAGACAAAGGCGGAGCCTTAGTCATCTTGGATTCTGGATTCTACAGACAAAGCGTGGACTTACATGTAAAGGATGAACATACCTACATTCACCTACAGGGGAACCCCATCAAAGTTTTTCAGGAAATACTGAGCTCTTCGTTACAAAAAGCTTGTGATAATGCTGTTATCTCTGAAAACACCAGAAGATTCCTATCAGTTTCCACTCCAAAGACACCGCATATTTATATGCTTCCTAAAATCCATAAGAATTTGGAGAACCCACCCTTTCGACCAATTGTTGCAGGGTGTGGATCTATCCACGAACCAATTGGACAATTTTTAGATTACCATCTACAACCACTGGTACAATCATGGGTTACCTATGTAAAAGACACTACCGACTGTCTCTTAAAATTGAGAACACTAAATCATCTTTTGAACGAAGACTTTCTATTGTGCACAATAGATGTGGTAGCACTTTATACTTCAATACTTCACAACGAGGGACTTGAAGCCATTGAATGGCGACTTCTAGACTCTCCCTTAGAACGGGTTTTGAGCGTGTTTCTACTTGAACTCTTACATTTTTCGCTGTATCACAGCTACTTTCTTTGGCAAGATGAATACTATTTACAAAAGACAGGAACATCAATGGGATTTCCCGGAGCACCCGCATACGCGAATACCTTCATGGCGCACTTTGAATCTCATCACATTCTTCAAAATCCTTTATGGCAACAACATACGATATTGTTTCTTCGATATATTGACGACATTCTGTGCCTTTGGAAGGGACCACAACAAGTTCTTGAAACCTGCATCCAACAGCTAAACCCAGGAAGGTATACAAACCTCAGTTTACAGAAAACCAACGGATGTTAATAATGCATTACACTTCTCCAGCGGACATCCATTCTCTTTGAAAAAACACTTACAGATCTCACAATTTATCAGAATAAAGAGGATCACGTCAAATGATGCAGAAAGTACACAACTGATCAGTGAACAAAAGCAACGGTATAAAGAAAGAGGATACCCAGATGACATTCTAAATGAAGCCGAGAGAAAAATTTGTAATAGAAACAGAGAAGATCTATTACTTCCAGCAGAGAAAACTACATCACAACGTGAAGTATGTGTCTTAAGATACTCCACCCAGGCATCTCACATCAAGAAAATAATCAATAAACACTGGGAACTTGTCACAACAGAACCTGATTTTACAAATCTTTTTCAAGGCCCGCCGATATTTGCACACACGAGGTCCAATAATCTAAGAGAAATCCTAAAATTCAAACCCACAAACCAACAACTCAAACATAAAGGCATGCAAAAATGCCACAACTGTGGCCAGTGTGGAAATGTAATGGTGGGACAGACTTTCAACCACCCTCAGACAGGAGAAAAAATTTATTTGCGGCACACATCAGACTGTAACACAGAAACTGTTATATACGCGATACGATGTCCATGCGGACTCGTGTATGTAGGCAGAACCTCGAGAAAGATAAAAACGAGGATAATAGAACACAAGAGTACAATTCGTAATAACAATTTTAAATCCTGTCTGACCACACATTGGCTAAACACAGCACACACCATACCCCAGCTACGTTTCACCATTTTAGAGAAAATCAGCATCACATCTTGCATTGACATTCACAACACGCTAGCAAGAAAAGAAACGTTCTGGATAAAAAAACTGGGTACTTTGATCCCGGGGGGGCTTAATGATCATATTGAATTTTCTTGTTCCTTATGATTCATGTTCAGATCATGCTCTCTATGTTTTATGGTAGACACACGTTCTTCCCGCAGTAATACAGTTTTGTAAAGGATTTGCACTCGTCTCACACACTGTATGGGTTCATCAGTAAGATCTTGAAGACACACTCACTCAGATTTATTATTTTCTTTTTTCTATTGACACTCACGTGCGCATATCTTTGACTCAACATATTGGAAGTGACTAATTACTTTCATCACGTCCGGAAACCACTACACGATCCAACTTTTTACATTATACCCACCAACGTACACTGTTGTTCACAGCGACCCATGTTCCAACCTGGGACTCAATAAAGTTTTACAACTCACGTCATCTATAAAAACAGCCTTTTTTACGTTTCACGATGATGACGCGTTGCTGTTACGTACGCATCTAGATTCCCACGTCTTGCGCTCTCTGACCTTCGACGGGTAAGCCACTTTCACTTCCGTTGAACCTTGGTTAACCGACCAGCTCTGCGTCGGACATACACCGTACTCAGTGTAGCCTTTTTTATCCTTACAGACACTTGAATAGGATCACATTCAGAACACGGAAGGGTAAGATCTCACTATTTTCCCTTGACAGTCACTGTTTACACACAGTCGTCCACGCACTAATAAGATTCTCGTACCTTTCCAATAGCCGGAGGTTGCCATTTGATCACGGTCCAAATAAACTTCATTGGACCCTTGAATGTGAGTACGACATATAAACACTCGAGGTGTTTACTATTAGGGCAATTCGATATGGGGTCTGTTTTCCTCTTTCGGTTGTTCTCCTCACTTAGAATCTTTTAACAGAGGTTGCGTTGACCCTACTACCGGTTCTCTGCACAATATCCCCCTAAAAACTTCTCTTTCAATAGGCACACGTTTTCTTTGCTTTTTAAAAACACCGGGCTTCTTGTTTCTTCATACACTTCTGGTTATGAGTGCAAATCCTATTAGCATTGATGTGAACTAAGTACTATTGTTTCAATCTCTTGTAGTGTTATAAACGTGGAACTGTTTATTGAAGTACACAAACTGAATCCCCTGAAGAAGGGTTAACAACCCGAAATGCATTGGGATAGATGTTGAAAATTCGATGTATTTTGAAGTCTAAGAAATTATACTGTTTAACAAATTGTTTTTGTTTACCAAATATTTCAACCATGAATTATGCTTCACCCATTACGTATGTTTAAACAATACGTGTTTAACTTATGTGATTTATTTTGAATATCAAAGATTGATGTTACTCTAAAATATTGGTTGAGTAAAAATATAAATTACCTTTTGAAAACTCTCTTGAGTGCGATTGCTGTGCGTCATGTAGGTGTGGATCACTCCACACCTCTTTACGGACTCACCTGAGACCCATAAGAACCGCAGGCGCCGCCGTCTGACCAACATCCACAAGCGTGTGCTGGCGGTGGTATTTCCAGACTTGGACAGGCGCTTAAAGGAGAAGCAGCAGCAGGAAGGGGGTAGGTACATGTGTGTTTGTTGTGTGTCACCAGCATTTGTAAGTGCACAGTTGCATGGATACACTGCCAGGGTTTAAAGGTGCTGTGCAGATCCAGTTACCCACAGTATAGCGGTGCTCTCCTGCCTCCCTTCCCCTCCTTGCAATGTGTTCCCTGGTCTGTGTGTAGTCACTCCTTCACAAGGTTATGTAGGCTGGCACTTTCTCCACGTGAACTATGCCTGTAGCATCATGTGTGGGGGTGGTGTGTAACAGGTTTTGGGACCTTGCCTGTGCCCTGTCCAGTTCAGTACTTGTGGGTTCCATGTCAGTTGGCACTGATGCTGAGTCCAGACATGGGAGTTAGTCTCTCAAGTGTCATGCCTTACAGCACGCATGTCCTATGTTGTGGCCTGTGACATGATGTGCATGAGTGTGCGATACGCATAGTGCAGGGATGGTGGCGTGTGTTGCAGTCATTCCCATTCAGGACCATGGAGTTGTGTGGCCACTACTGTCCCCTGGGGCATATTTTCCTAGGTGTCATGTGTGTCATCACAAAACGTGGACACTCTCAGTGTCTACAGCATAGGTTGTGCTCTGTGCCATTGTCCCCTGGCACCATGTATATTGACGTAAAATGTAGTACAAGTGTCCACTGTACAGCCTGACCTGATTTTCCTTGTTCATACTCACGGTGGCCAGTGCCTGTGTTTTTTGTTACAATCATCTGATGATGACCATTTGTACATGATTATTTGGACAGGCGCACCTTGGGTATTTTGTGTCCAATCTTGCATTTATCCAGCCCATGTGTATTTCACACAGACTAAGAGATGTAAGTGCTTCCTGTGTCTCAACAAATTGTCTCATGTAGGGGGTGGTTGGTGCGGGCAAAGCCTACATGTCAAAACCTGATATCTCCTTGCTAGGTCTGGCCAGTGTGTGATGTTTGTCTGCACATACACTCAAGGTGCAGTGAGCCATTCATGGTGGGCATGTTCTCAGTATTACCTATGCAGCATGTGCCTCAAGTTCATGGATATGGTCCCTGCTCATCCCTATTTTCGGCAACGCTGTGTGGTGCAGATGCAGTGCTGGATTGTCCCCAGGGCCTGGCTCCTCTGTCAAAATCCATTTCATGTCATTTGCTATTGTGTCATGCTCTCCATAGTTTTTCAGTGGCATGGTGGGTCAACCAACTGTGTGTTGCATGCCCTACATCTGTACCTTGTTTTGTAGATGTTACTGATCTTTCTTTTCAGGCTGTGCACTGTAACCTATGTAGATTGGACTCATGTGACATATGTATACAGGTGTAAGATTAATTGCTGTCTCTTCACCTTGCCCACAGCATCGTCGGAGGACACGGAGGGAGACATGAGCACAGACGGAGCGGAGGGACCGAGCACCAGTGCCAGCGGTGACATCGTGCCTGACACATCGAGTGGAACTGAGGCGGAGGAGAGTGAGGCCGAGGACCTGTCCACTGGCACGACAGAATATGAAGCTGACGGGTCCGAGGATGATCTCTCCGAGTGGGCGGAGGCTGCACCAGCAGCTGACAGCGGCACAACATCTCTCCCCGCCCCCTCCATTGCCATCAGCCGCCTCCCACTTGCTCGTGTCCCTTCCCAGCGTGCCCAGTCACCACATGTCTCCTTCCTGCCAGGCACCGCACCCCCTGCCCCTGTCTCCACTGCTGCCGCCAATGCCGAGTCTGTGGACATTCAGCGGCAGTTGCAGGTTGGTCAGGCTGCGATGCTTAATGTCCTCCATGGCCACAGCCAAGTGCTGACCAACATGGAGGCATACTTGGAGGGCATTTTCTCATCACAGGCTGACCAACGCAACTTGCTGAGGTCCATTGACTCGACACTGACTGCAGCAGTGGGTCTCCTGCAGCGCTACGTCCAACCCCCTACCCCTGACCCATCCACACTTCCCACTTCCATGCCTGTCCCACGTACACCCAGACGTCAGCATGCACCCACCACAACAGACACAGGCACCACACCAGCAGGGAAGGACAAACGCACACCTCCTGGCACGCACACACAGGGTGAAGTAGGCACACCCACTGGGTCGGGGGGCAAACGTAAGCCACGCAGCCAGAGTGGGAGTCCGCATTCCACCAAATCCACTCCCTCCAAATCCCCTCCCCTCAGCTCTCCTGACCACATATCCGGCAAAGACTCCTTCATGGCCGCTCTGTCCCTGAGCCCCACAGTGACACCACCCCGCAAGCGGTCAAGGGAGTCCCCGGTCAGGGTGGTTGAGTCCCCCCCTCCCTGTCCACACCCTCCCCCAGTGGCGCTGCGACCCATCCCTTTGCGCCCCCGCCCCCTCCTTGGGGCCTGTGGTTCCTTCGGGTGCAGGGGAGTCGCTGGAGGACCTTGCTAAGGTGTGCAGCGCCATCCTGGCCTCCGCCTTTGGCCCTGCCCCACCCCCTGTGGGTGAGTCCTCCATCCCTGCACCTACGACGCCTACCCTTCGCCCTCATGTCCCTGCGGTGCCTGGTCCTTCCTCCCACATGATGCCCTCCCCGCTCTGGAAGACGAAGGAGTCTGACTGTGCAGGCAAGCTAGGGGACACGCGTCCCACTGTGTCCCCCACCTGGATTTGAACTTTGGATTGCCCTATGGGCATTGTACATTTTGAACTTTCAAGGGACAGACAGTTTTTGGATGCTGATTAAAGCAATTTATTTTTCCTTAGTACACTACTGTCTGTCTGATATTGCTGTTGGTCGACCTGCCCCATTATTTTGGGTGGTGATTATGTGTTGGGTGTGTGGGAATTGTAGTCTTGTGCTGGTCATAGGGTGGATCCTGGTATCTGTGTGCCATCACAAGCTGTTGGCTACATAACTTTGTTCATGTAAGCAGTTACTGCATGGTGACATCGTTCCATGGTGTGTTCCTTCCTCTGTGTAACCTGACTTCTTCCCTGCAGGGTCTTTCCAATATGTGGTGCTGAGCTGTGTCTACATTGGCTGGGTGTGTGACGGACTCGTTAGACTTGGGCCATGCATGCTGAGCAATGTCTCTACCTGCATCATTCGTGGCGTCCTTGGTGGTCACTGTACTTGTGTATGTAGACTGTTGCCATGACTTCATGTGTACATGTTTTCTTTTTGGCGCTATGCATGTGTATACTCCCAGCCTCGCACACATGTGGTACATGTACTGCAGGATCTTTGTGCACCTGACTGACATTTGTGGGCATTGGATCTGTGGGTACTCCACCCTTTTCTTTGCAGGGGCACTGCTGTGAGTGTTAGGCACCCACCCCTCCTGTGTCTGGGCACTGCTGGGAGGACTCTGCACACACCCCTCTTGTGACTGGGCACTGCTGGGAGGACTCTGCACCCACCCCTCCTGTGTCTTGGCACTGCTGGGAGGACTCTGCACCCACCCCTCTTGTGACTGGGCACTGCTGGGAGGACTCTGCACCCACCCCTCCTGCGTCTGGGCACTGCTGGAAGTGATAGGCACCCACCCCTCCTGTGTCTGGGCACTGCTGGGAGGACTCTGCACCCACCCCTCCTGCGTCTGGGCACTGCTGGAAGTGATAGGCACCCACCCCTCCTGTGTCTGGGCACTGCTGGGAGGACTCTGCACACACCCCTCTTGTGACTGGGCACTGCTGGGAGGACTCTGCACCCACCCCTCCTGCGTCTGGGCACTGCTGGAAGTGATAGGCACCCACCCCTCCTGTGTCTGGGCACTGCTGGGAGGACTCTGCACACACCCCTCTTGTGACTGGGCACTGCTGGGAGGACTCTGCACCCACTCCTCCTGTGTCTGGGCACTGCTGGGAGGACTCTGCACACACCCCTCTTGTGACTGGGCACTGCTGGGAGGACTCTGCACCCACCCCTCCTGCATCTGGGCACTGCTGGAAGTGATAGGCACCCACCCCTCCTGTGTCTGGGCACTGCTGGGAGGACTCTGCACACACCCCTCTTGTGACTGGGCACTGCTGGGAGGACTCTGCACCCACCCCTCCTGTGTCTGGGCACTGCTGGGAGGACTCTGCACACACCCCTCTTGTGACTGGGCACTGCTGGGAGGACTCTGCACCCACCCCTCCTGTGTCTGGGCACTGCTGGAAGTGATAGGCACCCACCCCTCCTGTGTCTGGGCACTGCTGGGAGGACTCTGCACACACCCCTCTTGTGACTGGGCACTGCTGGGAGGACTCTGCACACACCCCTCCTGTGTCTGGGCACTGCTGGGAGGACTCTGCACCCACCCCTCCTGCGTCTGGGCACTGCTGGAAGTGATAGGCACCCACCCCTCCTGTGTCTGGGCACTGCTGGGAGGACTCTGCACACACCCCTCTTGTGACTGGGCACTGCTGGGAGGACTCTGCACCCACCCCTCCTGCGTCTGGGCACTGCTGGAAGTGATAGGCACCCACCCCTCCTGTGTCTGGGCACTGCTGGGAGGACTCTGCACACACCCCTCTTGTGACTGGGCACTGCTGGGAGGACTCTGCACCCACCCCTCCTGCGTCTGGGCACTGCTGGAAGTGATAGGCACCCACCCCTCCTGTGTCTGGGCACTGCTGGGAGGACTCTGCACACACCCCTCTTGTGACTGGGCACTGCTGGGAGGACTCTGCACACACCCCTCCTGTGTCTGGGCACTGCTGGGAGGACTCTGCACACACCCCTCTTGTGACTGGGCACTGCTGGGAGGACTCTGCACACACCCCTCCTGTGTCTGGGCACTGCTGGGAAGACTCTGCACACACCCCTCCTGTGTCTGGGCACTGCTGGGAGGACTCTGCACACACCCCTCTTGTG
Organism: Triturus cristatus; assembly: GCF_964204655.1. Classification (NCBI taxonomy): domain Eukaryota; kingdom Metazoa; phylum Chordata; class Amphibia; order Caudata; family Salamandridae; genus Triturus; species Triturus cristatus. Next base: position 1,007,320,375 of record NC_140584.1, read on the forward strand.
TCTGGGCACTGCTGGGAGGACTCTGCACCCACCCCTCCTGTGTCTGGGCACTGCTGGGAGGACTCTGCACCCAACCCTCCTATTTCAGGATATGTACGGTTAGAACATACACGGGTGTGTGAGGTTCTGTAGCGATCCGAACCCGTGAATTCGGTATCGTAGTACTGACACGATTTCGGTACCAATGAACCGCAAATGATCCATTGTATACATGACAGTGTTTTTGCTGCGCAACTAGCATGAATTCACTGGAAAATAGGGCATTCTGTCGTAAAAGTCAATGAACGGACGATGACCCCGGCAGAGTCACCTTGTTAAGGACACGTAAGCTCGAGCCCGAGGAAGCTGACGCTGTGTGACTAGGCAGAATCAAGCTGCCTCCCTTGCCTGAGGCCAGTCCTGCTATACTGGTTCTCGTGTCCGTTGTCCTGACTGAAAGGCCGAAGACGGTAGCCATGCCCGTTTATGATCCATAAACACCTCTTATCCTACATTTCAATCCTTTGCACCTGGCTCTGTTCCTTTCCTTCTGGGCTTTTACAATGGGGAGGTTACGATTTTTATGATGGGGAGGATCGGGCGAAGAATGGAAAACTGTCGAGAGGACCTGATCGAATACCGAAAACCTACAACTAATTATTGTTTGATGTCAAATTTACTGTTTGTTTGGGATGCCGGGTTGGGCATGAGAAATATTCGTGTAATGTTGCCTAAAGACAATTTGCGTGTATTTAAAGAGTAACCCACTTAATGCAATTTGAACAGTCTCGTAGATTCTGCCTCTGTGTGGTTCCTATGATTTCTGTGTCCCTGCAGTAAATAAACCTTGGTCTTTGACGCCACCATCGAGAAGCCCGTGTCTCTGTTTATTTGTGCACCGAGACAGGAGGAACTCGGGGGTCTTTGGGTGTTGTTTCCCTGACACCTCTGGACTCTTAAAAGTCCAGAACCTCAAATTGGCGCCCAACGTGGGGCAACGTCATCCGGTACCGGTCCAAAGCCTGAAAAGTTCGAGAAGTTTCGTGTGAAGATTCCGGAGGGAGGTACCCCGCTTCATCGATCCCTGCATGTCGTAAAAGTGGCCCGACGATCTCTTCCACGAGGGTTCCCGTTCCCAGACGGCTACAGAGGACCGCTGCCCTGACTGTCGCCCTGTCTTGGACCCGAGGTGCAGACCTTAGTACGGCGAGACATAGACGGGTTCTCCTTGGTGACGTCTTCCATATTTCAGTTAAGTATTTAGTGGGTTACGCTCGATTTGGTTGTTCCTTGTTACTCTGGTTTAATTCGTAGATTATCATTGGTTGCTCTTGTTTAAGATAATCTCTGTTTTGGTATTAGTTCATTTTGGTAGGCCTAAGTTCTCTGCGCATTTTTTGTTGGAATTTGTTTTTGTTGTCATGACTACCAGTAGTAATTGTTTCTTGTCCTGGTTACGTTGCAACGGGGATTCCCGGTTGGAGGATTCGTGTTCGGTTCCTCCGATTGGAACTCCTACATATGAGCTCTATTGTAAACATGGTGTGGGTCCTATTACGTATAATGAAGTATGGGTCCGTTATACCAAAAAAGATGGTGTCCTTAGTTGGCCACCGCATGGTAGTTTCGAAACGGAAATATTAGATAATCTAGAAATGAAGTTGTTCAAGAAAAAAGCCCGGCCGGCAATGTTTGATTCTTTTCGCGTATGGCGCAAAGAAGCCAAACAGAGAGAAATTAGGAAAACGAAGAAAGAACAGAAAGAGAAAGGGTTGACTTAATGGAGTCTGCTAGGCAGTTGCATGTCAACGAGACTGAGAAAGCAATGGAGATGGCGAATAGAAAATATAATTTGGCAATTGATAAATGTTACCCTGTATTGCCATCATGTCCTGCTAAGCCGATGGAGGATCATGAAAAGGATCCTCTGTTGTCTTACCTGTTGAATTCACCTCCACCGTATGCACAGGGTATTACAGTACCACAGTTGTTACCTGTTGTACAGCCAGCTGCTGGTCAGCCTGGAATAGTTGCTCCACTTCCTTTGATTGCAGCTCCTATCCTTCCCGTGGTTAATGTTCCTTCGGCACCCCCTCTTCCTGGGTTGCCCGTTCCGCCTTTGCCTGTCGTTTCGGAAACTGCTTTACCTGCTACTCCCACCCTTACTATTTCATCTGCTCCAGCTGCCCTGCTCCCGAACCCTGTGAATATTCTGACTCCGCTTTCCGTTCGTCGGAAAATAACCGACTCTGTAACTAATATCTTAACTCCTCTCTACGGGTCTTTAATTGAGACCCCCGTTTCTGACTCTATACAGAGACGTAGCCAGCTTCCTGGTTCCCAAGAACGAGACAATTTAGATTCGACAGCTCTTAGGTGGATGTCGAAAGCTGTGAAGTATGATGCACGAAGAGTGTTAGATACATTTATGCAATGGAATGAACCAACTCAACGTTATGTTTTTGACGTGATGTGTTCTCTTGTGCGTGAAGAATGGGAAGATGATGATTTAGACTCCGTCCCCTCTGACCTGATAAATATTCAACAGCAATTTGCCGCAGGAATGGTGATAGGTCCAGAAGTAAGGGGAGCGATAGAACTGATTTTAGCTTATAGGGACGAGTCCCCTCTTCGAGCGACAAGAGACCCTGATGGTTCACCGATTACTACTAGGAAACGACGAGGACAATATCCGATGAGGGAAGTTCCACCGATATGGCGTGATGCAGTTCAAGCTGATGGGAACTTGGGTATTTTAGCTGCCCCGGCACATTTCCAGAGAGTGTGGATACACATCCCTTGGAAACGGGCTGAAGTATTAGCAGTAAAACAAGCATTACCAGACCCACGTAAAAATCCTGCTGGTTATTACAAAGAGTTAACGCAGACAGTTCAAGCGTGTATCATGAATTTGGCAGACATTGAAATGTTGTTTGGTAATGTGGTGCCACAGCCTATATGGGCCAAAATTCGGCAAGAGAACCACCCAGTCGCCTTAGGAGGTGATTGGGCAGCTATTATAGCGGCAGATGCGCAACAAGTTGGCGGTGCTAAACCTGAACCTCTGATTGCTGCCTTACCTGGCAGAATAATTACTCTGATGAAAACGCTGATGCCAGCGTTACGAGTCAATTGGGATAAATTATCGGCATGCAAGCAAAAGAAGGACGAAAGCGTCTCTGACTTCTTCACTAGATTTGAAGAGACCTTCGTAGACCACAGTGGGCAAGATATGAGTACTGAGGGAGGCCAGAGATTGTTTGTCGACAAGTTTGTGTTTAATTTACTACCTGAGCTTAGTAACAAGTTAAAGGATTCTGAAAGTGCATGGGCAGTATCGACGACAACACAGATACTTGCAACTGCTCAGTATTACGAGAATAGAGAGAAAGAAGAGAAGGAAAAATCAGAAAAGAAAACGAAAGAATTAAAGACCAAAGTTCTTCTGCAACAGGCGTATCCGCCTCGTTCGAATCAGTCAGATTCACAGCAACGACCCCAGTTTCAGCAGCAGCCACAATTCCAGCAAGGGACGGCCCAAAGATTTAATTATGGTTTTCCCCGACAACAGTTAGCATGGAATCAGTGTGCGTATTGTAAAAAGGAGGGTCATTATAAGAATGAGTGTCCAGTACTGCACCCACAAACTAGTGGTGTCCCAGCTCAGAGAGGTAATGTTGGGTTTACGCAAGCTCCTAGAGGTAGAGGGCGTGGTACGATGACACCACAGACTGATCGCCAATCGAATTATTTCGATCAGCGAAATATACAACCTACGCAACCAGGTAGATCTCCACAGTATCATGTTGAAGATTACTATGATCATAATGAAGAGATTCAAAGAAGCGAGCAATAGGACAGCCGCAGGCAGAGAGAGGGAGTAGTATCAGTTCCAGTTGATCAGAGTGGACCTTATGTCGCAGTAGTTACCTCAGGCGTGGTCAAACCGTTTCTGTTGGATACTGGTGCGGCAAAAAGTTCAATTATGCATGCGAAACTCCCTGGCGCACCTTTGTCTGGCTTAACGAACACTTCGGTAGGATTCTCAGGCGCCCCTGTTCACAATCCTGTTTCTAGTCCTTTGTCAATATCTGTTGGGCCATGCAAGCTAGAAGCACCCCTTATCCTAACAACCGGTTGTAATGAGAATCTGCTTGGTTTAGATCTGTTGAAACGCCTGCACGCGACACTGTACTGTTCTCCTTCGGGAGTACAGCTCACATTAGGCAAACGAGTCATCTCTCCAATGTATATGTCGATGGACAAGCTCCCACCAGAGCTGCGTTCTCTCCCTGATACTCTTTGGGCGACTGGTCCTAACGATGTAGGCCTCTTGGAAATTCCCCCTTATGTGGTAAGTCTGAAAGCTAATGTTAAATTTCCACGAATCCCACAGTATCGGATTTCGAATGAAGGTGAACGAGCACTCTTGCTGATTGTGAAAGACTTAATACAGAAAGATGTGATTGAGGAAACTAGAGGAAACGTCTGCAATAGTCCTGTTCTGCTGATTTTGAAACGTACTGACCCTTCCAAACCTCCAATTTACAGATTTGTGATTGACCGCAGAGAGGTTAACAAAATAGTAGTTCCACAGTTTCCTGTGGTACCAGATATCACTGCATTACTGACGTTGATTCCTGCCTCAGCCTCATGGTTTACAGTGATCGACTTGAAAAATGCCTTTTTCAGCATCCCCATAGCCGAAGAAAGTAGAGACATTTTCGGTTTCTCCTTAGGAGGTCGCAGTTTCAGATTCAAACGCGCTCCACAAGGTTATTGTGAAAGCCCTTCAATTTACAGCCAAGCATTGAAGAGTCAATTAGATGCCCTTGTACTTCCTCATGGTGTTGCTCTGATCCAATACGTAGACGATCTTTTACTAGCCGCTGATGACAAAGAAACTTGTAAAGCAGCTACAATTTCTTTGTTACGTCATTTGTCAGACTTACATCACAAGGTGTCACCTTCTAAACTGCAATATTGTTGCCAAGAAGTGACCTACTTAGGTCATCTTTTGTCAAAGGAGGGAAGAAGGTTGACCCCAGAGAGAATTAAAGCAATTTCACAGATGACTGTACCAGGCACACAGAGAGAAGTGCGTGCGTTTTTGGGTATTACGTCATACTGTAGGCAATGGATCCCAAATTTTTCTCTCATGGCGAAACCATTGGTAGCCCTGACTGGAAAAGGTGTTCCGAGCCCTTTGCCATGGTCTGATGAATGTCAACAGAGCTTCTCCGACCTACGTGATGCGCTGTGTTCAGCTCCTGTGTTGGGTACTCCTGACTACAGTAAGCCATTTACTCTATATGTCCATGAAAGAGAAGGTTGTGCATTGAGTGTATTAACGCAACAATTTGGTGACAAGCAGCGGCCTTGTGCATATTTCTCATCCACATTAGATCCGGTAGCCAGAGCATTGCCAAGTTGTTTGAGAGCTACAGCAGCAGCTGCAGTGTCGATCCGACAGTCTGCTGGACTAGTCATGAACAACATGTTAGTAGTCATGGTTCCACATGCTGTGGATACACTCATGAATCGAACGAAAACTCAGCACCTCACCAGTGCTAGACTATCAGGCTATGAGCTGACGCTTTTGGCAAGTCACATTCAGATCAAGCGATGCAACATATTGAATCCAGCAACACTGTTGCCGACTACTCAGGAGTCGAGTGATTCAGAGCCCCATGATTGTTGTTTCAGAACTGAGGAAGAGACAAAAGGTAGGATTGATTTAAAAGATACTCCGTTATTAGACCCAGACGGCACTTTATATGTCGATGGGTCTTGTTTTAAACTACAGAATGGTGATGTGACGGCCGCGTATGCAGTTACGACTTTGAGTACGATTGTTGAGACTGCAAGAGTGAGTCAGAATTCTGCCCAAGCTGCAGAATTAATTGCATTAACAAGAGCATGTGTTTTAGCTGAGGGAAAGAGAGTGAATGTGTTTACTGATAGCCAGTACGCCTTCGGCGTTGCACACAATTTTGGGCGTCTCTGGAAAGAAAGAGGTTTTCTCACGTCCCATGGGACTAAGATCCAACATGGACAGTTAGTCAGCGATCTATTGGAATCCCTGACTCTACCGAATGAAGTTGCAATTGTGAAGTGCAGTGCACATCGGAAGATTACGGATGATGTTGGCCGTGGGAATGCGTTTGCTGATGAGGTCGCTAAAGAAACGGCCAAGAACATGACGAGCCGAATGTACGTTGCAACGTCTGCAAGATGGATTGCGGAATCAGGAATGTGTGAGAATACGATTGAAAGTGTGAAAGCAATCCAGAATGAAGCAACTGAAAATGAGAAGAATGAATGGAAGGAGAAAACGGGTAAAATGGATTCAAGTGGATGTTGGGTCGATTTGTCTGAGCAGCAACGTTGGATGTTACCTGATGCGTATGTACTTGCAGTAGTCACGATGGCGCATGGAGCGGCGCACATCAGTTCGAAAGGGATCTGTAAAATGTTAGCTCCAGTATGGAAGAACGATGGAATTACTAAGTGTGCAGAAAGAGTGGTGAAAAATTGCATGATATGCCTGATGCATAATCCTGGCAAGGGAACCCCAACCCCAACTGGTCATTTTGCTCCCCCTTCTTGTCCCTTTGAAGTGATTCAGTTGGATTTTATCCACATGGACAGGTGTAACAATCTCAAATACGTCCTAGTGGTAGTCTGTGCCTTCTCAAGATGGATTGAGGCATATCCGTTAAAGGATAACACTGCTATGTCCACTGCCAAAATCCTCCTCAAAGAATACTTCCCCAGGTATGGTATGCCACGGATTGTTTGGTCGGACAATGGAAGTGAGTTTGTAGGGAAAGTTATGAAGAGTGTGTGTGCGGGTCTGGGTATTTCCCAAAAATTTCACAGTGCGAATCACCCACAGTCAGCGGGTTTAGTTGAAGGGTACAATGGCACCCTGAAGCTGAAACTTGCGAAAATTCAAGCTTCCACTGGTCTCTCTTGGCCAGACGCACTGCCTTTAGCTTTACTGTCCACCAGAGCGACTGTACACTCTCGAGTAGGGCTTAGCCCATATGAGATTGTGTTCGGCCGCCCTGCTAATGTTTGGGGAGTCCCTAGGCCAAAGGAATTCAAACAGATTGAATACCCAATGTTGATTGATTACCTTCATGATCTGACTGCTAAATTGAGCCTTATTCATCAACAGGTATTCGAATCCTTGCCTAAATTGCCGGAGAGTCCAGGCCACACGTTGAAACCCGGCGACCAAGTGGTAGTTCGGAACTTTGAACGTACTCGGAACCTCCAGCCAAGATTCGTGGGTCCGTTTCAGGTCCTCCGCACAACAAGAACTGCAGTACGCCTAGCTGGAAGGAAAAATTGGGTGCACGCCAGCCATACGAAGCGTGTCCCTCTTCCACTCCCCTATGACAACTGGGTTAGACAGGGAATTGGTGTATCCGAGACAGAACCTGTTCCTAGGCACATCCCTTTCAGTGATGCAGAGTACCTAACGGACCACCCACGAACGGAAACACAGAACTTTGACACCTCAGCAGGAACCGCCCCTTTGAATCCAGAACCGAGTATTGTACAAAGTGAACATTTGTCACCTGTGGAGTCGAACATTTCCGCACCTGTAGACCAGCTATTCCAAGACCAGACAAGACCCGGGAAGTACAGATATAACCTACGTTCTCATGTGATGAACTAATGACATTGCATTATTACCTTTCTGTTTGAAAACTGTAAAACTGTTTTGATCGTATTGCATTCCATTCAGTCAGGAAGTTTGCTAGAATTTTTATCTTTTTATTTTTTCTGTTTCTCTCACCTTACCATCTGGGTTACCGTATGGTCGTAACGTGTGCCTTGTTTTAATTTGCAGGGAATGAGACACTAGGTCGGGTTCTTCTGTTTGTCTTGGGAACTCCCAGGATAAACAGAGGCAAGTTTTTAACAGGTACAAACCATCCGTTGCGAACGGTTGTAGAAGATGGAGCTTCCTGAATTACGACGGGTTAATGTCATAAATGTGCACAAGACAAAATTATATGACATATTGCACAGTAAATGTATCCTAATGCAATGTACTCTGACACTTCTGATTGTTTTAATAACTTTGGTAGGCGGAATTATTTTTGGTATTCAGTTGATCTTTACACCTGTTGCATCTACAGTATCTGCCCATGCTCCTGTTTCTCCGACTGTTGTTTCTCTTCATTCTTTCCATCCTTTTCCTGCCCACGAGCAAGCTCGACGCTCTGAGTTTATAAATAACACTTTCATTCAGCTCTTGCACCAACATCAACTAGTGGTTAACACAACAAACTGCTGGGTGTGTGGTTTGATACCACATACCATGGACAAAGGCATCCCTTATTTGGTTCTGCCTTTTAGTTATAATGGATCATTCTGGGCATTTCAGACCATGTTCGCTTATGCCCTAGAGACCTATCCCCCACGACCTCCGCGTTCCACCCGGTATAACTCTGCTAATAGAGCCTTGGTAAAAGGAATCACTGACATGGTGAGAGATGTCAATAACACTCCGTTTATTCCCAAGGATGAATTGCGAGTTTACATGGGTTGGAATGTTACGGAATATGGCATTACTCTGGGTGAGAACAAACGTAAGAGCTCAACTCCGATCTGGGTCGTACCCCACCAAGGTCAAGTCTGTTTGCAAGGAAATGGGAGGAATCCGAAAGCTCGACTAGGGAAAAGTGACTGTACCGAAACATATGTTTTCCCGTCACAGTCTTCCCCTGCATTCTTAGCTGCTAAGGGTACCTATTTTGTTTGCCAAGACAGAGCATACACATGGCTGCCTGCTGACTTCTCAGGCTCATGTTACATCGCTCAACTGTTACCTCCGACATACACTGCTGCACCGGACTATCACAAAACTAGAGTTGTGAGAGGTGTTTTCAGTAAAGAAGATACTGCTGGCCAAGAGGCAGGAGACTTTTTCAAGGGTTTCCTCCCATTCTGGGGGCCTATGGCCAACAGTAGAAACTTACGTCAACTAACACGGGTAGTTGAGTCCACTATCACTGAAACTGCGGGTGCCCTTAGTAACCTGACAGCTGAGCTTCAAGCGGATCGCCTCATGACGTTACAGAACCGTATGGTTCTTGATGTGTTACTTGCAGATCGAGGTGGAGTATGTAAGATGATCCAATCAAGTTGCTGCGTTTTTATTCCAGATAATGCGCCAACAGTATACAAGGCCATCTCTAAGTTACATAAGATTTCTGACTCTATTCATGTAGAGGAAGGTGACTGGTCATTAATGGGATGGTTCTGGAGCCTGTTGTCTGCGTGGGGATGGAAGGTTCTGATAGTCACTGGTGTTGCATTAGCATTTTTATTTTCGTGCTGTCTCATTGTTCAGTGTGGTCCTGCCTTATGTAATCTCTGCATTTCTACATGCGTAGGAAGACCACCTGTTTTTAGAGATACACCACGAGATAGAGTAATGCTGCAACAACACATCAGTGACCTGATGAACATAGAAATGGACTCTGACATAGAGTGAGTTATTGCCTATGTAAGGGCAAAAGGACGGTCTGAGGTTCTGTAGCGATCCGAACCCGTGAATTCGGTATCGTAGTACTGACACGATTTCGGTACCAATGAACCGCAAATGATCCATTGTATACATGACAGTGTTTTCGCTGCGCAACTAGCATGAATTCACTGGAAAATAGGGCATTCTGTCGTAAAAGTCATGGCATCCATTTTAGTTACGGCATCCATCTTGTTTCTTGCCCTCACATAGTCAATGAACGGACGATGACCCCGGCAGAGTCACCTTGTTAAGGACACGTAAGCTCGAGCCCGAGGAAGCTGACGCTGCGTGACTAGGCAGAATCAAGCTGCCTCCCTTGCCTGAGGCCAGTCCTGCTATACTGGTTCTCGTGTCCGTTGTCCTGACTGAAAGGCCGAAGACGGTAGCCATGCCCGTTTATGATCCATAAACACCTCTTATCCTACATTTCAATCCTTTGCACCTGGTTCTGTTCCTTTCCTTCTGGGCTTTTACAATGGGGAGGTTACGATTTTTATGATGGGGAGGATCGGGCGAAGAATGGAAAACTGTCGAGAGGACCTGATCGAATACCGAAAACCTACAACTAATTATTGTTTGATGTCAAATTTACTGTTTGTTTGGGATGCCGGGTTGGGCATGAGAAATATTCGTGTAATGTTGCCTAAAGACAATTTGCATGTATTTAAAGAGTAACCCACTTAATGCAATTTGAACAGTCTCGTAGATTCTGCCTCTGTGTGGTTCCTATGATTTCTGTGTCCCTGCAGTAAATAAACCTTGGTCTTTGACGCCACCATCGAGAAGCCCGTGTCTCTGTTTATTTGTGCACCGAGACAGGAGGAACTCAGGGGTCTTCGGGTGTTGTTTCCCTGACACCTCTGGACTCTTAAAAGTCCAGAACCTCATGTGGGTTCGCTCCATGCATACGAGGTGGGGGTACGGTCCGTACGTACACTGTTGGCATGGGGGGTACGCTCCATGCATACGCGGGTGAGGGTACGGGTCATACATACACGGTTGGGGTGGGGGTACGCTCCATGCGTACGCGGGTGAGGGTACGGGTCGTACTTACACTGTTGGGGTGGGGGGTACGCTCCATACGTACGCAGGTGAGGGTACGGGTCGTACTTACACTGTTGGGGTGGGGGGTACGCTCCATACGTACGCGGGTGAGGGTACGGGTCGTACTTACACTGTTGGGGCGGGGGTACGCTCCATACGTACGCAGGTGAGGGTACGGGTCGTACTTACACTGTTGGGGTGGGGGGTATGCTCCATACGTACGCGGGTGAGGGTACGGGTCGTACTTACACTGTTGGGGTGGGGGGTACGCTCCATACGTACGCGGGTGAGGGTACGGGTCGTACTTACACTGTTGGGGTGGGGGGTACGCTCCATACGTATGCGGGTGAGGGTATGGGTCGTACTTACACTGTTGGGGTGGGGGTACACTCCATACGTACACGGGTGAGGGTACGGGTCGTACTTACACTGTTGGGGTGGGGGGTACGCTCCATATGTACGCGGGTGAGGGTACGGGTTGTACTTACACTGTTGGGGGGGTACGCTCCATACGTACGTGGGTGTGGGTACGAGTCGGACTTACACTGTTGGGGTGGGGGTACGCTCCATGCATACGGGGGTGGGGGTACGGTCCGTACATATGCGTACCCACGCTATGGAATGCTTGTGCGGGCCGTACCCAGGCCTTTGCCACGTGGGTACAGCCGTCCCGCCATTGTTGGGGTGACGTAGGTGTGGGCGTGGTACGACTCGTACCCACGCTCTTAAGGCGTGGGTACGGGACGTACCTGTATTGTTGTGTTGCCGGTTCGCGTCGTCAAGCACTTCCGTTGTGGCGGACGCTGGCTTTGCTGGACACGCCCCCACCCCCTCGTAGTGACCAGGGCCTGGGGGTCAGGTATGTCCAGGGCATGTGTGCTGTGTGACTTTGGTGGGGGTTTTGTGGCCTGCCCCTGGTCCTGCCCCCCCCCCTTTCCCCTCTCCCTTTGTTGTTCTGACCTTCTGCGGCGTCTGCGTCGTAACCTGTGGAGGAGGTCGACTGCTATGAGGGCCGGGATGACACGTAGGTTCGGGTCCATGACTGTCCGTCGCGTGCAGGTACTCCTTGTTCGCGTTGTCCTGATTTCCCGGCAGTTTTTGGCTGCCGGAAAATATTGTCCGTGCGGGATGACGTTGGTGCGAATCGTAATTCCTGGTTCGTGAATGGCAGGCTGCGTGCGTCCCGACGTCACGTCGCCGCTTTCCCGGATCACATTTGTATGTTTATTTTCGTCGGTCGGGGTTTTGTACGATTCGTACGGAAATGGTATTTCCGTGCGAATCGTACTTCCATGTTTGTATATTTTTACGACCGGGTACGCGTCGGACGGAGAATATGCTCCGTCCAACGGTTCGTACCCGATTTTTACAGGATCGTGATCGGCACCATATGTCTGTTTACCGGGCGAAGGACTGCTTTCGGTAAGAAGTATTTGGTCACTCCAGCTGGAAGCAATTGTGAGTTTACCTACCAGCCATTCAAAGTGGGGCGTGTGGGAGCTTAGGTTTGGTGGAATTAATAATAGGACAGCTTAGTTGAGGTGTTGGTAATGCATTTAAGATGAGAGAGAACAATAGGCAGATAAAAAAAATCCTCAATTTGCCTCTAGCCTCTATGGAATTATTTCTTCAGGCATAACACCATGTATTCAAATCATTATGGATTTATTTGAATACCAAGAGAAGCTCTTAATGGTAGTACCCACCGCCTCTACTGACAAGCATAAAAATGAAATGTACCTTCTTAAATTCAAGTGAGAACTTTTTACGTTGAAATTCTAGCAACACAGTCAAGAAATGCAGTGTTGTGATGGGTTCTAGTATCGAACTGCTTTTACAGTAGCATATGATATAGGCGATTAACTGTACACTGATGGATGATTATGTATCTCTAGATGACATTGTGGTGCCATGCACCACTCCAGTGGTTCATGTATTCCATGACACGTGGTTGCACTGATAATATAGCACATAACACAAATACACTAATATAAAGACAGTTAAGCAGTTGTTGGCAAAGTTGCCCCCTCCGAATGGTGCTCACCTTATTAAAATGTGGGTCACTTTTGCATTTGCAAGATTACCACAAAAGCAATTCAAATTGCCCGGGATACGGATGAGAGAAGGCTGAATGTTCCCTCTTTCTGCTGCAAAATATCACTCCAATGTTTCCACATATAAGAGCTTAAGATTTTTACATAAATTCAACAAGCTGGCATAATGGAAACAAATACTAAACTATCTAGGTTCTCAAAATTATATCCATTCCTGAATTAAGATAGGTGTAGTGAGCCGCGTCCAGCACAACAATAAGCTGCTCATAATTAAAGCATATTAAAAGTTGTTCGTCACACCCTCCCTTCACCGCAGCCCCCCGTAGCTCCCACACCACTGAATCGCATATAGGAAGCCAGAAATTTGCTTTGAGGGTGCCTTTTCAGCTGCTTTTTTCCCATCATACTTGAACGTGTGTGGGCGTGAAGTGGGGTGGCGAGAATCCCAAGTGATTCCCATGCTCCCAGAAGTGCGAATTTAAAATACATGGTTTAAAATACAAAAGAAACGAGATTGTGAGTAGACCTTTTCCCTTACAAACGACCTCCAGTTTTACAAGGTATTTGGGTTAATATTTTTTTTAAAGTGCTACTCTAGAAAGAAATCACAGCTGCCATCGATCTAACATGCACAATTCAAAAATGGACCTATGTTTTTTTTAAACCCGGCAACAAGCGAGGCCAAATATCTCCATCACAAAACTTATTTTTACTACCTGAAAGGTGTAAAAAATTTTGAAGCGCAGTGTAAACAAGATTTGGCAGGATGCGGACACGTCGCTGCCATGTTTTCCTTGCTTTCTATTGGGGTAGGGAGGCATTCTTTTGGCAAAGCAGCACTTTTGTTTATCTTATGTAACATTTCTTTATAAAAGAAGACCCCCTCGATTACCAGTATTAGGCTGGTAAATTCACATTTTGCATAGCAACTTTTCCATCAGGGTCAACGAAGAACTAAATTTGTGAGTGAGTGTGCAGTGGGTGGGAACAAGCGGGAGAGGGGGGTGGACAGACCAGGCGCCCTTTAGAAAATAGCTAATGTGATGAGATAAGGACAAGATTTACAGGGCAGAAACGGTGCTCGGAGCGAGCTCTTGTGCGAAGTGCTCAAAATCAATTTTAAAAGTATTTCCAAAAACAGTTACTTTACTGGAACCTGTTGATGAATAGTAGCATTTGGTCCCTGTTCTCGGGGATAGCTAAACCCAGGAAGAGGTATGACACATGCAAGCTGTGGACAAATGGGAAGAAAGAATAGGAGAACAATGATGGATCCAGCAAATGGGAAGCCTATGGGTAGGCTGCAGCCCATAAAGTATATGCAACACGTCGCTTTGAGACTGTGCATGTGCTGTCTAGAGCTGAGACCTAATAGCCGTGCTTGAGTTTCAAGGTGACTGAGCAATAAAGATGTCTTTAAATGTTGTTTTTAGCTTGTCCAATTTGCTGTGTGTTCAAAGACACTGGTCAAATGATAGGCTATGTCTTCTGACAAATTGCTGTTTTTTTCCTTCAACATGGAAATTAGTGTTATCTTTTCTTTCTCTGACTTCGAAAAGAAAGGCTGTCTTAATGGTGAGAAAGGAAAGGCTGCAGGATGTCATTGTTTCTAACACAAATAGAGCATTTTTTGTAATTCTGAAGTGTGATGGAAACAAAGATTTTAATAGTATAAAAAGAAATCACAACACTTTATTTACTTGGTGATTCGCAAATGACAAATGTACACTGAAACCTGATTTTCACATATTATCATTTGTGCACTCGATAGTTTTATCAGTAAAACTGTATGCAAATTTAGTGGCCATTTCAATGGAGAATGTGCTGTCTTTAAACAGACAGTCCGTCACCAAACCATGCTTTATAAAATGTTTGTGATGCTGTGCTTCAAAATGCACCACCAGCTACATACTACACCCTTACCACAAATGGGCGTGCGTCATTTGCTGCATTTCTTTTTTGTACGATGCTTGGATTTTTCACAATTCCTATGAGTTTAGTGATGTAACATGATGGCAGCACCCCTACTCTGAGGGATCCCTCTGTGTCTTTATTAATGTTGTCATTGATTCAACGAGGGCCTGCCTTGTCTGAATTCTCCTTACCCTGATTCTTTGTTACCTGTATCGATAGTTCTCCTTTGGGTCCTCATTGTGCATGCTGTTGAACACAAAGGTGACACATTTCCACAATTTCCCTCAAAGGGCCCACAGTTCCTGCAACTTCAAGTGCACCTTGTTGAGTCCCGGGTCCAGAAACACTCAACCCAGATTTACAGTGTTGAGTCCATTCCTGGAAACACCGAAGGGTTTCTGGGACTGCGCTGCTGGCAGAGCTGCAGACTCGTTCACCTCAGGGAGGTAGATAATGCTACCCCAAAAAGGGTCCTGCACATGCCCTCTCAACCATCACTGCCTGCTGCCATCCCCAGACCCTAAATATGGGGGGCGTCTCCAAATCGCACTCGGATATAAATTCAATAAAGTGTGTTCAAAAAGTTGTGAGGTTTTTTCATTTTTGTATTTATTTCATTTCCCTATTTTCCTTCTTCTTTAATCATTTGATTACTTTGGTAACGTCCATCTCAAATAATTTTGATCATTATCCTATGTTCAAAAACGTAAATCCGCCCAATGCATTTCGGGCATGACCCTTCCTCAGTGGCTTAATCCTGAAAACATCAAAAACAGAGAAGAAACTCGAGCTAAGTTATAACTAATGCATCAATGTAATTACAATGAGTCAATAAATCTTGAGCAGTGTAAGCCATCTTCAACTCTAAACACTCATGCCGAAATGAACAAAGTTGAAACCCATTCTGTGATTTTGAAAAGGTGCTGAATAGCTAAAGAGATGGTCTCGTGCCGATATTGTCATAGTCTACCAGAGTGAAACAGTGCAGAGTAGTCGATGTACTGAACCTCATGTGCAATTGTGAACGCGGGTGACAAGTTCCCCAAAAGAAACTGAAATGCTGTAAGACCGTGCGTACTCCGAGTTGTACCGCAACCATCAAACCTCATGTACATTTGTGAATGCGGGTGACAAGATCCCCCAAAAAGCCAAAACGCTGTAATACTATGCCTGTTCCGAGTTGTGCCGTAGCTGTTAAGCCACCAGACTGCATGCGCGCAAAAAACGTAGCAGACTAGCAGTTCTCACTGCTCTATAAAAGGCAATTAATTATTTGGCCCAGAATCAGAAATGGCTCTCAGAAAGGGATTCAATATGCCTGGGTCCGCGTACTCTACCTCACAACCAGGTGAATAACTTGTAATGCTAGTAATTTAGTGTGAGTATACTACCAGAATCAGAGTCCCTCCCCTCCATGCCTCCCACCCCTATCTCCGGACTAAGTAATGTGGAACTAGAAATTCTACATATGGCCGTTATCCCTGCACGAAACAACGGACATTTGTACAAAGACACAAAATGTGAAAATATATAAGGGTCTGAGGCACGATATCAGTGAACGAGTACAAATCCGTGTACGTCAAAAGACGACACTGAAACATTGTGAATAATTCTTGCTTTCTTATATATCATCCGTAAAGGCTCTTAATAAGTGGTTGTTGGACCTGGCCCTCAAACTTTTTACCTTCAATCATTCTGATTTCTGAACCCATTTTTTTGGCTTTTAGTATTCTGTGCACTTTACCATTTCTAACTAGTGACAAATTGCTTTTACTTGCTATTTGAAAGATGATAACATTGTCTTACACTAAATTGGCACATTAAATATACTTGCAAGAACCTAGTAAAGTGGTACTACATGCACCCAGGGATTATACATTAAATGCTACTAGTAGGCTAGCAGCACCTATTGTGCCCCCTTAGTCATGTGACCCAGGATACAGGATGCAAGCACCAAATAGTACGGACAAGAAAATACCAACTTTCTAAAAGTGGCATTTTCTGAATTTTGACATAAAATCCAACGTTATCATTAAAGTGGGTTTTAGATTACTGTTCTTTAGACACCAAACTCATTATCCCTACCTCCTTGCAATTGGAAGTTATCACTTAAATGTAATGTGGTGAACCAATATTATCCAATGGGAGAGGCAGCCTCGCAGTAGTGAAAAACAAATGTAAGAGTTTTTCACTACAGGACATGTAAAAGTTAAAAGTACATATACAAATCTTTAAATGCACTGTACCCTGCCCTATCAGCTGTTTAGAGCCTACCACAAGGGTGACTTACATCTATTAAAAAAGAAGGTTTAGGCCTGGCAAAAGTTGTATTTTTCCAAGTCAAAATGGCTGTCTAAAGCTGTACACACAGGCTGTAGTGGCAAGCCTGAGACATGGTTGAAGAACTACTTAAGTAGCTAGCACAATAATTGCTGCAGGCCCCCTAGCAGTATTTAATTTACAGGCTCCGGGTACAGGTAGTACCACTTTACTAGGGACTTACAAGGATATTAAATGTGCTAATTGGGTGTGAGCCAATGCTATGTTATAGGGAGTGAGCACATACACTTTAGCACTGGTTCACAGTGGTAAAGTGCACAGAGTCATAGGGTCAACAAAAATGAGATCAGCAAAAATGGAGGAGTAAGTCAACAATTGTTGGGGGGAAGACTACCAGAAGGCTGAAAGTTATAACAGGGCTGTACAGTTTGAGCACACGTTCAGCAATTGTTTTCTTGCGCTGTGCCAACACCTAGTGGATAGTAAGCTCACTGACCCTAGGGAAATTGCTAAGGAGGCAGACTACTTTCTCAGCACCCGGTCCATTATAATGTTCCTGGGAGTGAGCCCAAGAAGGGTGGTTCAGGTTCCCCCCAGCAGAGTGAGGGGGAGGTCCAGAGAGACACAGACAAGTACCAGAGTAAGTTTATGGGAAAGGGTTCCCATGCCTCTTCTGAAGAAATCGGTGGAGGTTCTGGTGGGCAGTGGCCCAGGACACCCCATTTCCAAACCCAACGGTTTAAGTGTTCCCAGTTAGGACACAAGCAAGAGAATGTTCTAAAAAACCACTCACTGGTAGGTATTCAACAAGGGTGGCCAATGTGGCCTTAGGGGGATATAGTCCCCAAGGGCAGGTGATAGAACATGATCTAGTCTCCCTTAGTTGGGGGATAGACTCAGGGGGTAGACGTATGATCCCTGAGGGTGGGAATTGTCACTTCTACCAAGTCAAATTGAATCAAATCTCTGTCACTGCTCTGAGGGATACTGGTGCCGGACAGCCCATGGTAGTGGAAAGTCTAGTTTCCACAGATCAGTATAATGGACAGGTGTATAGGGTAACTCAGGCAGGAAATTTTTTTCATCCCATAGCTCTGGTATCCCCAGAATGGGGTGGGGGAGGTGACCCAGAGGAAGGTCATAGTTATTCCCCAAGTGCCCATCGACTGCCTTTTTTTGGAAATGAGTTGCCACTAGTAGTGGAAGAGCCGAGAGGGGCGGCTGCCCAGGGTGCCCTGGAAGGTCAGGTTTTTAGAGGTACCACTCCCAAATGGATGATGCCAATGCCCAGATGGAAGGGCATGGGTAGGAAAGGCTCACCCCTGACCACTGTTCAGTCTTAGGGTACGGACCCTGGGCAGACAGACTAATCTCATTGCCTGGACTGGTGGGAAGGAGAGTGATAGTAGGGTACCTAAAACCCGGGGCTATTTTCTCCCAGTATGAGAAATCTCAGATTTCAAGGAACCCTTAGGGAACTCCTTGCAAAGCCCCAAGGCTTGCCGCGAGGACTGCCCAAGGTCCCCACTTAGAGCTTCCATCTGGCAGGGGATAGCCCAGTGCCTGGCTCTTGAAACAGACAGATGTCAGTGGCCTCTGTTTGTTGCTGTTCTTAGGAGTTATCTTTGGGTTGAAGACAGAAGTCGAATCCACAAGGGTTGGATGGGCCCCATCACTTTGTTGGCATGGTGGCACTGTCTATCTACAAGGATGCATCTGTGAGAAAGTTAAGTTTGGGAGCTGCACAGATGAGTTCCACAGATTAGAAGAAGGGTCCCCCAGGGGTTGGTTCAGTGGCTCAGGAGAGTGTAGGCAGAGGATCCAACTGAGTTCAGAGGGGCATGGAACTGACAAGTGCCTCTACAGTAGAGGGCCATTGTCCATGTTATAACGTATGAGCAGGGTAGGCCATTAAAGGTATGAATAATCAACCCTGGCTTTAGATTGGAGGGGTTCATGTTGGACCTCTCCCTCTTTGCAAAATCACCCCCAAACATTTTGCATTTACCCCTCTGTTTTCTGAAACTGTTTTTGTTGGTTTTTATGACTCTCAGCACTTTACCACTGCTCAGCCGCCGCCTGTGCAGGTAAGAGCGGCAGGGCCGGGTGGGGGAGGATTTCGAGAGACGACGCAGAGGGAAAATTAAATGAATAATTAATTTTCCCTCGTGGTCATCTCTCGAAATATCCCCCAACCCGGTTCTATGTGTACTGCATTATGCAGCACACATAGGAAGAGCAAAACACCATTGATGATTCTTTAAGTTCATGGGGCTGGGTTCCTTTCCTAGATATACTCTGGAACCCCTGGTCGACAGACCGTTGGTTCCTGCATGAAAGTGTGGAGGGGAGAAATAACTTGTCTCTTTAGATTTCAAATTTCCAATAAAACATGACTCTGAAGAATCACTGACTCCAGGTTCTACGTTTAGTTAGTTTATTACAAAGCCAAGAATAATTGGGCATACAAATCCCTCAGGATAAGGGTGTCGAAATACATCGCAACTAATACAAATCCAACACTATGGGGGAAATTGAGGCGGTGGAGCATACAAAGGATTTTCAGTTCTAGAATCAGAACGCAGGCAATGACTGCCCCTACATCGAGATCATTCTTCATTGGAGGTTCGTAAGTAAACAGCATTAATCTATCCCTATTTTACCACTATAGTGACATCCCTACATGGCATTTCTCCAGGCAAGTTCAGGAAGACTTTCTGAGAAGTTCACTCACATTGAATGGGTCAAATAGCATAAAGCTATAGAGCTTGTTCTAAGATGCCCCTCTCTCCAGTCAGATCTCCTCTCCCAACTGAATCCCCGGGGCACTGTCCCTAATGCCAACATCAAAATCCTAGGACACACCCCTTTCACATCACGCGATCATCTCATCCATCTAAACACCTCCTCATAGGTAATTTTCCAGTTGGTTTCGATACTTCCAGCTTCAGGTTCGATGACCTTGATTCCCAGGCCTTCTCCAGTGAGATAGAACACTGTCTCATGTTATCAGCGCCACTTGTTCAAATGTATCCTCTCCTCCCTAAATCTAACTCTAACTCTTAAAACAAAAGCTTTATTCTCACTAACAAAGATGAATTTCTCCACCTGCAACAGAAACGCGAGAAAGAAAAAGATCCTTCATACACAAGAACATTAAGAATGCTTCAACTATGAGAGCCAGGGAAAATGCACATGAGGCCTACGGGAAATCGGCTAACATGAGAATTATTATGAACTCCATTAATTACACTTACATGAACATTAATATTGTGCACGTTTAAATCAGTGCGTTATATCTCAATAGATTCATTTTCATTAGTCATTTATAAACAAACATTAGGATTCTCACCATTTAGAACACGATTACGATGTGAGTTTCTCCACGTTGCACGAAGTATCTCTATCACTTCACTTTACACGTTATTACATTTCACATTCTAACAGCCAAAGGTTAACACGACAAGAGGATAAATGCAGGTGCAATATATTCATGATTATAATGCACCCTTACAAATTAAAGAGCACAATCACGTCCCTTCCTGCACATAAAGAATCATTAAATAATAATGATTTGCTACTTCTATGTCTGCAGAATGCAGCACACATAGAAGTAACCTATCACCATTATTAATTGTTTATGTGCAGGAAGGGATACCTTCCTGCACATAAACAATCATTCCCTGCAACGCATGCACCCGTGCACTATGGAGCAAGAGTGCCTGCTTTGGCGCTAGGCAACTAATTTTAGCGCCAGTGCTAGGGAAAACACAGGTATGCACCATATTATTGTAAATACGCTGCATCCCTGAGTTTTGGAAATGTCGGAGCACGGTGCTGCCAAATTTAGCACAGATTCACGCTCCGACATTTCCTTGTACATATACCCCTGAGTTTCATATTGCAAACACTGTCTAAGAAGTAAGGCCCCTGTTATGCATAACATAATTTCTCGAAGAGGAATTCCACATGGGAATCTTTTTCCACACATCTAACAATTGGAGCTAAAATGTCCATTTTTAATAGCATGCTATTAGATGGGTGATTCTATACTGCTATACCGCGATAATTCTGGGTTGCGGAATTAATGGGGGATATCAAGAATACTATTCAATGATATTTTATTTTACCAATTTGCGCATATTAACCCCTAATTCTATACTGTTCTCTTGTCACATTTTGGCAGATTTGACCTGGAGGATATGTTCCCAGAAGTTACCACTTAAGAGTCAAAACATCTCTTGAAACTCCTGCTTCCGCCAAATCGGTATTAAGGTCACTTTTGTAAACAGCAATATAGGGCTAAACATATAGGGCCTGATTATGCGTATGTTTAGGTGCTATTTATGCACTTGATAAATAATGGTACTATGGGGTAAATTATTTATTGAGTGTGAAAAATAGCGACTAATACAAGTTTGTGGGAATAACATGCAGATTTCAGTGTTTAAAGCTCGAAAGTCCGCATGATATAGAGGATTCTGCATGCCTGTTACATTTCGGCAGGCTTGACCTGCAGAAATGTAAAGAAGGTCGAACTGAGTTCTTTAATGGATGCGTTAAATGTAATTCAGACCCATGCGTATTTAGGGATTTACGCGCTGTCCGGAATTAATCAACCTACTGGTGAGCAGGCTCTAAAAAGAAGCATGCGTATAAACCGAGGAGGTGTGGTTAATGACCCCATCCTTGTTTGAAACAACTCCGGCCCGTTCCTTTGCCTTCCACCTCCTTTCGTAGCCCCAGCTCAATTAAATTAATGAGATTCCAACTGCAGCAAGTAGATGTACATTTGCTGAATCGGCTGTTAATCATTAATTATTCAGGTAATGCCTAGGCTCTCCCCATGGGATCTCTGATTTTCTCTATAAATGGCTCCGTATCACCTGATGACTCTGTGACAGTATTTATGGGAAGTTTGCAAATTGAATTGGTCAGATTAAAAAGTGCTTGATGGCTAATTGATTTTTAAACGTGGAGAATGTGACGCCGCACTCGCTGGGGAAGGGAACTAACATTTTTCTCTGCGTGGTGTCTGCTCTTAAGCGGTCGATCGCTCTGAAAGAGAGAAATGGCGCAGCTAATACATTTCTGATAGCACTGTTGCCAAGTAGCTCCGTGTCATATGTGACACCTTCATCCATTCCTGACTTTATTAGTGGCACAGCGAGGGTGGCATGGCCTCTAATGAAGATAAGGAGAGCTCCTTTATCCTCATTTGGATACTAAGACACGCCTAACCCATTGATTGCAATTACACCAGGTGCATTCAGTTACAGGGTGTTAGAAATGGGGGTCTCTAGTTGACAGAGGTAGGTGCCTTTGTCAAAATAGGGACCCTTGTTTCTAGTCATGGTAAGGGGGATACACTTCTAAAATAACCCCTGCTCACCCCCTTGGTAGTTTGGCACCGAGCAGACAGGCTTATCTCAGAGGCAGTGTGTAAAGCATTTGTGAACAGATACAGGTATACAGTGAAAACACTACAAATTGACACCACACCAGTTTAGAAAAATAAGTAATGTTTATCTAAACCAAAACAATACCAAACGACAAAAATCCACAATGCAGTATTAAAAATATGACTTTCAAAATGTAGAAACAGTTCAGTTCCAAGAAAATGTGAGGTGCTTCACTTTTACACAAAGTACCTTGGATGCGTCGAAAAATGCAAGCAAAAAGGGTCTCAGGGAAGGTGATGCATCGGTTCCTTACACTCAGGGAAGGTGATTTGTCAGTTCCTTGGTCCAGGGTGGGTGAAGCGTCAGTTCCTTACTGCTATGCAGGGGAGGTGATGCATCGGTTCCTTACCGGAGAGAAGGTGATGCATCGGTTTCTTACCGCGTGGGGAGGTGATGCGTCGGTTTCTTACTGTTGCCCCTAATGATGCGACAGACTTGGCACTTTGATGCAATGCGTGACGATCCGGTGCAATGCGTCGGTTCTTCTCCAACCGGGCCTGCGTCAGAATCAGTGCTGTGATCTCGGACATTGGAGATCGATGCACAGGATTCGTCGCACGGCAGACACTTCAGCCGCGAGCAGGCGCTGCGTCGATTCTTCGGCGGCGGAGATGCAACCAAAACTTTCTCTCACACCGATGTGAGGTGTCGGAAACAGGCGATGCGTCTATTTTCACGGTCCAAAAACAACCTCCAGAGGCCCAGAACACTGGCAGGCACCTCACAGCAGGTCAGAACCCCCAGCAAAGGAGTTCAGGGGGGGACTGGGGGTGAAGTCTTTGTGTCCCTGAGACTTCAGAACAGGAGGCAAGCTCAATTCAAGCCCTTGGAGATCTTCCTCAAGCAGGGGACACCGCAAACAGCAAAGTCCGTTCTCCTTTCCTTGGCAGCAAGTAGCCACTACAGGCCAACCCCAGACAGCAAACAGCACAGGGGCAGTATTGCTCCTCAGCTTCTCCAGCTCTTCTCCTTGGCAAAGGTTCCTCGTGATTCCCAGAAGTGATCTAAAAGTCTGGGGTGTGGGACCCAATATTTATACTACAAAATCCTTTGTTCTCTAGTGGCAGAGAAGCCCTGTGCTCAGTTAAAACCAATTCTGTCCTCTCTGGGGCAGCTTCCTGGCAGGAGGTGGAGACAGCATTGTCCTTGGCAGACCAGGCCCATTCAGGTGAAAGGAAATCTCCTCCCGCTAAATGCAGCCCAGGTCTATTCAGCCCAGCCCTGACTCATCCAGACTCTCTGGAACCACTGCACCTCCCCAGCCCCTGTCAGCCCAAATCCAGACAGTCAATACACATCCTAGCAGAGGCACACTGGACAGCTAAGCAAGAAAATGCCTACTTTCTAAAAGTGGAATTTTCAAATACAGAATGCAAAAATCACCTTCACTCAAAGATGCATCTTAACATTCTGAGTTCAGGCATATCAACCTTTTTTTCCCTCTCTCGTTCCCAGGGGTAGTTATGTTTATATAATGTTAAAGGCAAACTCCCCATTCTATCCTATGGGAACAGATAGCCTTGCAATAGTGAAAAATGAATTTGGCAGTATTTCACTATCAGGACATGCCGCACACACCAGGGCATGTCCTACCTTTCACATACACTGCCCACAGGGGTACCTTGGGTCTACCTTAGGGGGGACTAACATGTAAGAAAAGGTAAGGTTAGGGCCTGGCAAGTGGGTGCACTTGCCAAGTCAACATGGCAGTACTAGAATGCACAGAGGCACTGCAATGGCAGGCCTGAGTTGCATTTACAGGCTGCTTATGTGGGTGGCACAATCAGAGCTGCAAGCCCACTAGCAGCATTTGATTTGCAGGCCCTGGGCACACAAAGTGCTCTGTACTAGGGACTGACTTGTAAATGAAATAGCCAATTATGGAAAAACAAATCCATAACAACAATTTACAAAGAAAGCACTTGCACTTTGGCAATGAACAGCAGTGTCAAAGTGCCCAAAGCATCTAGACCAGCAAAACAAAGTCCAAAGCACAGCAAAAACACAGGAGGCAAAGGCTGCAGGGGAAGCCAACACCAATGGTGCTAGGTCTAACACGGGGCATGGAAGCCAACTGAGCTGCATGACAAGGACAAACTATACAGTTGCCCTAGGATCAGCCCAGCCTGTATCTGCACAGCTATCAGAATTATGAGTTGTGTGATAAATTAGCAAACCCTCGCAGTTTTCCCATGATAAATTCCGGCAGGTAAAACCTGACTGCATTTATTGAGGAAAAGACCAGTAAAAGAGGCAAAATGTGTAACTCGGTGGGCTTCCCGGCGATTCCATGTGTAACAACTCATTTTCAAGTTGGCAACTTGGAATAGGTAGCATTTACTACATGTGATAAACATCTCATCATGGTGTAATGGCTAAGGCCTGATTTAGAATTTGGTGGATGGGTTACTCCGTCAAGTGCCATAGGGTATTATGGATTGTAATAAGGCGGACGGTATAGCTGATACATTTGTGACAGAGTAAGCCGGTCCACCACACTCTAAACCAGGCCCTCAATTTCTTTTCCCACTCCCAAATTCCATGGAGCAGAGAGAGAGGCACATTTCTCCTAACCTGTGATGGCCTCTCTCACCAAAGCAACGGCTAAGGTTAGTGAGTGACAATGACTGTACCTTTATTCTCTGGTGAACCTCTAGCAGAATGGGCCTATGAAGAGTCTGCTTTCAATTTGTAATTTTCACAAGCCCATGCAGACGATTTGCAGAAGGTGAAGGCAGCGGCCTCGTGTGACAATCTGCGACAGTGCAAAATCTGACAAAAAGAAGACTAAAGAAGATAGCGTTTAAATTAAGGAATTCTGTATCACATGAGAGGAATAAAAACAAACTCAGAAGACCCACAGGATGAAGATGATGCCACCCAGTCAAGAGCTAGGAGAGCACTGGTCAGATCTATGCATGTGCTACATTTAGACTTGACGGTGAAGAAAGTGATCCCTGCAGCAGCAAATAGAGCTATAGAGACCAAATCAGGGGTTTTCACAGAGAAAATAGTAGGATTGTGGTATCTGCTTGGCTTTGCTTGCAGTGGAACCCTGCCAGGTATGGCATCACAAGTGTTCGTTTGTAAGGTTCATGTTCTGTGCTTGGTTTGAAATTTGTCAGTTTATCTGGGTGTTTCCCCAGTCACTGCAAGGTTCTTTACTACCTTGGGTCTTGCATCATCATTCTATCAAGTTAACCTTCATGAAATCTCGAAAGTTCTCATCTTTTGGCATGTCTAGTTTTACTCGGATGCCATATGTCCTAATTTCAGCTTCAATAGTTTTTCCCATGCATAATCTATGACTTAGTGAATGGTGTTCCTAGATTCAGTTGTTATCAAGATGACATTTCGATATATATGGGATCACTAAAACTGAACATGATTGGTCGTAAAAGTGCTTACCATTTCATAAGTCAATGGATTAACCATGAAAAGTAAGAACTGCACATTTGCAGGATTGGAAATTATATATTTATGACACTTAATAACAGAGTCTGGTATAAATGCTTAACCTGATTTGATCAGTACCATAGTAGCAATGTCCTCCTCCACACAGAAAAAGGTTGTTGTGCCATTCTTGGGAAGACAGATGAAGTGTGAAGTTTGCTTAAGGGGGATGTAAATTTCAGCTGTTCTGATGAATGCAAGAGGGAAATTCAGAGAGTTAAACAGGATTCCTAATCAGATATCTTTTGTATGGTAAAATGTTGCTTTTGCTTTGATGCGCTTAAAAGGCTCATAAAAGGACTACTCTGGTATTTAACAAGAGGTGTTACCTGTTTATTAGGTAATTAAGAAATGTAAGAACTTTCTTTAGGGAATTCATTTTGAAATATGGTCTAATAATAAATGTGTAGTTGAAGTTTGTGGGAAGAACGGCTTAGATTCAATTTCTGCATGAGTCACCAAATGGGTGGGCACATAAGGAGAAAACACTGATTTCTTTGGATTTTGGGTGGTGAAAGATGAATTGGCAATGGACGATGAGATGCTTGTAAGAGGGACTAGATTGGTACCACCTTAATCTGTTAAATTGAGACACATGAACCCCTCAAGGCATTAGCAAGACTAAGAGTAGATTGCAAAGTGAATATTGATGATCTGGTATAAATTCCTAGATGGAAGTGGTCAATAGGGTTTGTACTGACTGTGCCATGAGTGACAGAGTGAGGAAAATCAGTACACCTCCCGTCACATGCAGAAGGTTGCCTAGTAGACCTTGGCAAGACTTGGCCCATGACATGATTGGATTCTTACAGGGTGAACAGTTGTCTGTGTACATGTTGTTTTTAAATGTTTGCTGATTTTTCTCACTTTGTCACTCATGATTAGTGGAAAAGATAAACATGTGTTGTGAGACACAGGAGAGGTTTCTCTGAACGAAATAGCAAGGATGGAAAGCAATATATGATGTATGCAAGGCGATGCGTGTACCACAAGTTGAAAATGGTAACTTAGTTGTAGTGAATTACCCATAACAAATTTTCTGTGTTCATGCAGGTGGTTAAAATGCTGTTAAAACTGATGATGAGCGCATTTGGATCACAAACCTAAGTCAAGTGAAAATTGTGCTAAAAGTAAAGGTAAATTCTTAATCTCTGATTTTATACGTTGGGATTTGGTTGTATCATGTTGCCTTTGTCAGCACTGTGTTTTTGTTTTTTTGTTTTTTGAAGGTATTCCCACGACGGGGGAGGGATCTGTTCTTATGTTTTCTGTTAAAGGAGGGAGATGTGAGGTATCTGCATACCTTTGCTAGAGGCGGAACCCG
The DNA here is from genome assembly GCF_964204655.1 of Triturus cristatus. Taxonomy (NCBI): domain Eukaryota; kingdom Metazoa; phylum Chordata; class Amphibia; order Caudata; family Salamandridae; genus Triturus; species Triturus cristatus. The sequence continues at coordinate 1,007,347,435 of NC_140584.1, forward strand.
GCCCGGAATGATAACACCAGTGTTCCTCTGTGGGGTCCACATTCTGTGCTTGGTTTGAAATGCATCAATTGATCTGAGGTTGTGCGTGAGATGCTTGATAAATGAGCAACAAACCCTTACATGGTGAAACGGATGCCGCCACCATAGTGTTGATCCCCAAATCTCAACCCCCCCCTCAGTGCTATGCTCCGACTATCGCCCAATTTCTCTAATTAACGCGGAAGTTAAAATATTTGTATTGGTTCTGGCTATTCGACGGAGGCCCTACCTCACCAAACTGGTCCACCATGACCAATGTGGATTTATACCATCTGGAAGCACCAGACAGTGCCTCAGATGCCTCCACTTAGCACTCGCACACCACCAGTCACTGACCCCTTATTTAGCGCTTCTTCTCATTGATTTTGAGAAGGCTTTTGATTCTGTAGACTGGCGATACCTGGAGGAGGTGCTGCTCAAGATGGAACTGGGGCCACACTTCCGAATTTTAATTAAGATATTATATTCCGAACCGCAGTGGCATGTCCTTGTTAACGGAGCTTTGTCGGGCCATTTCCCATTAGAGGGGCGATGAGACAGGGATTGCCCCTCTCACCGCTCGTATTCGCAATAGCGATGGAGCCCTTAGCATGTCTCCTACGATCTGACGATCGAATTAAGGGATGGAAATGGCCAGGGCTAGACGCAGACAAATTCGCCCTCTACGCGGACGACGTCCTGCTTTTTCTGGCTGACTCGGCCCAATCTGGACCCCGTTGTCTTCGAGCGCTACATCTCTTTGGACAAGCCTCGGGACTCCATGTAAACCCCACCAAATCCGTCTTGGTTCCTCTCCATGTCGCGAGAGACTGCTTCGATTAGTAATCCACAATAGCTATTAGGAGGCAACCCTTTAAATACCTGGGTGGCCCTGCTTCCTGACCTCGCGTGGTCGCTTAACGTGACCCCATTGGTGAAAACAGCCCGAGCGGACCTCCACAGGTAGCAAACATTACCGCTGAACCCTCTGGAAAGAGTCGCCCTCTTCAAAATGATGACACTACCCAGGTTTTTATACATAATTCCAAATACACCTTTTTGTTTCCCAAGAACTTGGTTTAAGAAACTTGACAGCCTGGTCACCAAGTTCCTGTGGCATGGTCAGAGACCTCGTTTGGCCCTGTCCCAATACCGGATCCCATCCTTTGATGGAGGAATAGGGATGACTAATCTATACTTGTATTACCTGGCGACCCGCCTACTTATGATACATGATTGGTTCAATGGAGGCTGGTCGGAACCGGTATACCGGGTGGAACTGAGTATCTTGGGCCTGCCCGGGATCCAGGAAATGATGTATGGGGGGCCTGTCCCTAGATCTTTGCCCGTGGAGACACGAGGGGTTCTTCTGGCTTGGCGCTCCGCCTTGCGCCACACCCAATGGACGAACAAACTAACCCAATACACGCCGCTCAGGCAGGGCTCCTGGCTTCAGGAGGTCAGTAGCCTGAAAGGGTTCAGGGATTGGGACCTCATCGGCATCTCACAACTCTGAGATGTATGGAGAGGTGAACACATACGCACCTTTCAAGACCTACAAATCCGATACTCCCTGCACCCCTCTCAATTTTAGAGATACCTGCAGCTAGTACATGCCCTCCACAATCATATAACAGACGGCACCCTACTGGCGGAATATAGTCCACTCGAGGCACAGACCATGACAGGTAAGTTGGGGAAGGCGGGATATCCCGTATCTATCGATCCCTAACAAATAATACCCCCAACGCGTTAGGCCGACTGCAGGATCAATGGGAGGGATGGCTGGGACCCCTCGAGGAAGAAGACTGGAGAGACGCACTGATGACACCCAAAACAGTCACCACTTCTGCTAGACTCCGCCTAGTTCAACTATACTACTTACACACTGCATACCTAACACCACAACGCCTCCACAGTGCAGGGCTGCGATCCAACGCTTCATGCTCACGAGGCACTCACAACCGAGGGTATTTATGCCACATGGTATGGAGTTGCTCCGTTATCACACGATACCCGGACTCCATAGAGAAGGAGCTCACAGAGGTTCTGGGCTGGGAGGTCCCTCATAGGCCGTTAACTGCGCTCCTGGGAATCACTGATGGGCTGTATGGATCTAGAGCTGACAAATTGTTTCTAAACACCGCCATGACAGTGGCCAAGAGGGTCATTGCAGCCAACTGGTTGAACCCCGTCTTAACTACTAAAACGAAATGGGTCAGGGGAGTAGATTGGTGTGCTGCACAAGAGAGACCTATGTATGAAGCGAGAGGGTGCCCAGCGAAATATCAAAATATCAAAAAGTCTGGGGCAAATGGTTGGGACCATTAGAATAGTGGTACTTCACTCGTGGGAATGTGCACTGCTGTACCTGACTTCTGGTGGTTTTCTTCCTGTTTAAAAAACCAATAAAGTTGTTTATCAAGGAAGCCTTGGATATCATGAAGGGATTAAATAAGGGTTGTGGGTGTCCTGTCCATATTGTCTGATGATATGGAGACATACTTCGGACTAGAAGAGTGCCCTCTAACTCGAGAGGTAAAGTTATACGAAGAGGTCCAGGCCTATAAATGCAGCATTAGGGATGGTGATCATGATGGTGAAGCTCTAAAGGCGGGATGTGATAGCGCAAATCTTGAATGAAGTGATGTTAAAAACAAAAGGACACTTTCTGTGAAGGTGCTCTTATGTTCATGTTTCCAGATCTGAGTCTAGAAACAAAAGAGCTCCGGGAGAACGGTTCTCTTATCTACAGAGAAGGACACAGACTTGCTGGATATGTTGACCATGACTCACTACCCTGCAAAGCTAAAAGCAGTTGAGGATGTTGGGTGGACGTGATTGGTTGCTCTCTCGGGACGGGAGGTGGGAAGCGATAGTGAGGCTTCTAAGGAACAAGTCCCTACTGGTCCTTCTAAGTTCTGCAACATTGTGTGGCCTCCTTGTGCTTTGCCTCCATTCCCACCTTATATCACCTGTGGAACCACTATGGTTCCATCTGCTAATATAAGATGCTGAATTGTGATAAAATACAGAAAAAAAGGTGGAGAGTTGTTTTACTGGGGACAGTATGTTGTGGTAGGAGCTTTATCCTATTTAGTGAGCTGTTTATGTTAGTGTTACACGTACGATCCTAGATGGCAACGAAAATAAAATAGCCAGAAGATTAATGTAGTAGTTCTGGTGGCACGTGATCACTCTGATAGTGTTCCTTATCTTCCATGTCACTTATCATATGCCAGTGTCAAATATCTTTCTAACCAAGGTAATCAATGTAGAAAACCATAGGTTCATTATAGTCACAAAAAAAAGAGTATGCAACGTATAGAGCACAAAACACCAGCAATTGATATCACATTTCATTTCAAATCATGGCAAGCTCTTTACAGCAAAATATGGACCAAGAAGGTGTTACAACAGAAACTCTAAAGTTCTACAGTGGACATGAAACAGTTTGTAATGCAGCAACCAATATCAAACATCTGTATTTGGAGAGATCCCTGTATAGCCAGTCCCCCAAACTTAGTCAGGAGATTGATGAAGGGCTCCACATATCCCACTGCTGTATTAGGGAGGTACATAACAGTCCAAGGGGTATATTCACAAGAACGTGTGATAACTACCGCAAGAGTAGCATAACGCAACTTTCAATATCGCAGCCCATCGCGGGAAAATAACCCTGTGTCAACGTGGGATGCACAACAAGGCGGTAGCATGCGATCGTCTGCCGAAACCGCGGACAATGTCTGCGGTAAAACCACCTGGATGGAGATAAAAACACAAACCACAACACCAAAAAACCTGCGATGGGCCAAAGCGCAATGAGGAAATCAGCGATAAGAAGCGCCAGGCCTGCAACACACACCTGCCAGGTGGGAAAAATCACCATAAAATCAGAAAAAACACCCAAACACAAACTGACCTACACCCAAGCACCATGTTGGCCTGCGGAGCGTGGCTGCATGGTGTGGAGGGTGCCATGTCCATGGGCCCCAGGCTTGTGGCTTGCAGCGGCACATGGTGGGACATCCAGTCTACACGCCGGTGGCGGAAGGTGAGCAGTGAGGCCTGGGTGTGTATGGGCGGGCATGCTCCGTGGGCGGCGGGTGCCTTTGTAATGCCTCTGCCCGGGTATGCATGGGTGAGCATGCTCCGTGGGCGGCGGGTGCCTTTGTGATGCCTCTGCCTGGGTGTGCACGGGCAGGCATGCTCCATGGGCGACGGGTGCCTTTGTGATGCTTCTGCCTCGGTGTGCATGGGCGGGCATGCTCCATGGGCGGCGGGTGCCTTTGTCATGCCTCTGCCTGGGTGTACATGGGCAGGTAGGCGATGTTATGTTTCTGGACTCTGTTTCAGATGACGGCTCCGAATCAGATGTGTGTCCTGGTGTACTGCTATACATACCGGCACGTGGTTGGAGACACACCGGTGGCAGCAGGTTAGCAGTGTGGCCTGGGTGCGCAGGGGCGTCTCTCTCTCTCTCTCTCTCTCTCTCTCTTTCTCTCTCTCTCTCTCTCTCTCTCTCTCTCTCTCTCTCTCTCTTCTTCTCTCTCTCTCTCTCTCTCTCCCTCTCTTCTTCTCTCTCTCTGTCTCTCCCTCTCTTCTTCTCTCTTTCTCCCTCTCTTCCTCTCTCTCTCTCCTTTGCTCTCTCTCTGGCCTTTGATGTGCGCAGGACACACCTTCTCATCATGTTTTTTGTCTTGCAGGCTGTGACCTGCGGGGAGCCGCCAGGTGTCTTCATTTCATTTCGGTGTTCATTTTAATAAAGTTTTATTTGTTGCTTCGAATGTGAATGTGGGATGCTCATTTCTGTGACGACACATGCATTTCAACTGTTGTGATTGTGCGACATCATGTAGAATATTTTGTACATGTTTTTGTGTAGCTGACGTGGCATGTCTTTGTTTGGGGGGGTGCCAGGGAGGGGTGGTCTGGGGGGTGGTGTTGGTGGGTGCTGTGGCCCTCTTGGGTGTCCGGGCCACATGATGTGTGGCTCCATGGCATCTGTTGTACTTCCGATGTGGCCCTGGGCTGGTCTCCCTTTTGTGGTGCTGGCTGCCGTCCGACTTAACACCTGGTCAGAGCAGGTATAGATTTCCTGGTGCTAACGCGCCTTATCGCCGATCAGGTTGGCCGTTGAGAATGTTGAGGTGTGGTGTTGTTGCGGCTTTTGGCACGGGAACTTCTACTCTGCATCTCATTAGCGATAGTTGCAGGGATCCTCTGTGGCGATGTTTTTTGCGGCTGCTATCACGCGTAAACTGGTGCTGTGGGCTGTTAGCACCAGCTTGTGAATGGGGAGGTAAATTTATCACAACTTTGGCTGCGATAAAGTGCCGTTAATTCGGCGATAGCTCCTTGTGAATATGGCCCCAAATGTTTCTGTTCTAGTTGAATGGAAAATAAGGCTGCATAGACAGCTGACACATTGCTGCAATAAGGTCCTACAAACAATACCCCACTTTCAGGCACGGATCAGTCCACAACACATTGGCACCCTTCTTTTCACCAGCAGCAGTGTAATGGCTGTGAATCTGTGTGTTGTCACTGCTGTTTTATAAACATACTCCAGCCATGCTAGCACTGATATGGGTCTAATAACCTTGATATCATCTTAGAGATATCAGCAAAGATCTCATTCCAGTACTTCACAATCCATGCGCGTGTCGAGGCCAAATGAGGGATAACCACCTCGGAGTGGCAGTTTGTCCTGCAATTCATTTGTATACCCAGACCTTCGGGGCGTAATAGATTCTGTGCAAAAACCTACAATCTGGGCCTTCTACTCAGTGATAGCAAAATGACCACTATGTATCTGTGAGGGGGCAACCCAAGTCTTTATCTCATTTCTGCTCTGCTCCCAAAGTCTAGAGCCCAAGGGTCGCAACTCAAAGTTTGTCAAAAGCTATCACAAACCCAGTAGTGTTTCTAAGGGATAAGCAGAGTATATATCTGCTTTGAAGAGTTCCACACAAACAGTAATACAAGAAGATATCTAAGGGTGTGTAGTCCCACATGGTCTTTGAACTACTGCAATGATTAATTGCTGGCACGAATGTTGTGCAAGTTATTCAAACCTAACCTAGCCAACTGTGCACTTGTACTGGGTCCCAGCATCAGTGGGAGAGTATTATGAGCAATATTTATGGTGAATGTAATATCCGTTACCTAACTGTCCCGGCCAGTCTATGTTAAGCCCAACTTTTACAGATAACATAACTATAATCACAGACATCTACTCAATGGTGAGAACAGCATTGATTTGGGCGTGGAAAGCAGTGTCACTCCTCTTTCAACAACCAGGTGCAGGAGGAACGAAAACTTAGTAAACCGTGCCTGAGCTATAAAGAAATATAGCTTAAAATTGGGCATTAAGAAATCTACCTAGTTTGGCAAAGCCAATGTCTCCCATTTAAGAAAAGGTTATTTCCCAACCCAAGTCAACCTATCCATAAAAAAACAAAGAGTCTTAAAGTACCTCTGAGGCAGCCGGATATTAAGAAATAGGTATAATAGCTTAGGAAGAATTACCATCTTCATTAAAATAATGTGGCAAGCCAAGGGCAGTGCACAAAAGATCTAAGCTTCACCTGGTCTTAAATCCTATCAAAGACTACACCATACTGTTCTCTGATAGCTACATCACTGTCACGGACCATATATTCAACTCCAAGATCACCAATGATAATCATCTCTTGCACGACTACCACTCTGGCTTCAGATCACGATGCAGCACAGAAAATGCTACCTCTCACATTGTAGACGATTCCCTCCTGGCCACAGAAGAAATTGATCCCTACCTTCTGATATTGCTGAACCACTCACTGCCTTCGAAACAGCCGACCATCCCTTTCTTATATGCAACCTAGATTCTCGAATGGGATTCACCGGCAATGTACTTCACTGGTTCTTCTCCTGCCTTTCCAGCCAACACCTGTTCGTTTACATGGGCACCATGAGGTCACAAAATATCCCTATCACCTGCAGTGTCCCCCAGGGCTCCATAGTGATTACTGTCATATCCAACCTCTGCATGGAGCCACATAGTTCTCTACTCACAGATGCATCAAGATAAACCAATCTGCACAACTCTACTTAAAAGTTCTCTGCTTCATTCATCCAGCGCCTCAAAAATTTCCTGCACATCATCCATACCTGGATGTCAAGGGTCTAACTGAATCTCAATCCAACCAATACAAAATTCCTGGTTTTTGCCAAGAACAACAGAGAAGAAACAGTACAACCTTGGTTGAATTATACAAACCTTGACGACTTCAAGCCCCAACTTTCACTGAATGCTAAGTCACTTGGATTCATCCAACAATGATGCCCTGGTATCTTCTCCCTCTTCTAAAAGAAGTCAAACTGTTTCTTCCAGAAAGCAATTTTAGAACCGTTCTTCGAAGCCCTTGTATTCTCAGACCTACATGGCAATAATGCCTCACTCCATGGTCACCCAGACTCCACACTTCCACCCTTTAAGGGCATTCTGTATGCTGCAGCGCTCCTCATCCAAGGCCTGAAGAAATATCCTGTAAAAATTGCATTGGCTCCCCTTGCCGGCCCACACCATCTTCAAAATAAGCTGCATCATTTACAAAGCCATCATGACCAGCACCACCACTTGTCTTGCAGGTAAGTTCCCCATCTCTGGTGGTTCTTGGCACACCTGCATCCAAGACACCATCACACTGCAGACTAAGAAGTGAATCTATGCACCCAGGACCGGAACAACATCCCTGTATCCATCAGAACCAACCCAATTCTGTTCCAATTTGAAGACTCACCTCTTTAAACAGCACTGCATCACAATACACTCAGCTTCCTCTCCTATTACCTGTTGAATTTATGCTTGTCTTTGACCATGTACACTACTTTTCTGCCTATTAGCTAGGTTCCTGCTATAGAAAGCCCATGAACATATATATGTAGGTATATATGCAAGTACATTTTGAGTCTAGGCAGATGTTGGGACATCTCTGATCCACACAGTAAGAGATTTAGTGACAAGTCTGAGGATAGCAATATGATACAAGCAGCATTTTTTGGTATTTCAAGAATTGCTATAAAGAATCCCTCTGTCCAGGTCTAGAAGAGGTTACAAGTAGGTTGAAAAATCTAGGAGTGCCAAGGGTATCCCATTAACAAAGGGAGGATATGGAGTGAGCAATGTCTGAGGAAGAGGCAAGACATAGTATATTGAATTCAAAGAATGATAAAGCCCCTTGACCTAATAGCCTCCCTATAGAGGTGCTTATGGTAGCGATTATCAGGTTACATCAGGATTTACAAGATTATGTTTCTGCATTGTCAAGCTCTGTGTGGTTACTGCCTGCAGTAAGTAACACTACCTCAGACCTTATAACCGAGGAGATAGAGGTAAACAACTGTCTGGTTAATCTTGGAGAGTCGGATTCATTTCTCTCTATGCTAATAATCAAAAGGAAATTGATATTTTATAATATTTTGCTGTTGGTTTCCTCCTGTCTTCGGAGACTGATGCACACAGTAGAGTAGGTTGTACTGCTGAATATCAGAATATTGACCTACAAAAATATCATGGACAGAATATCGAGGGACAAAACAGGGAAAGGTAAGTACATATAGGGAAGTATAGACTTACTATTTCTAACTTCACATCTACATACTTTGAAGATATGTGTATATATATATTCACTGAAAAAACCATAGGTTTCAGGCACGTTATAGTTAGGAATTAGCTTTTAAAAAACCTTAGAAATTCACTGAAGAAACCATAGGTTTCAGGGGTGTTATAGTTAGCTGGACTTTTCACTCGTACAAAACCATTGAAATTCCCCCGTTATAGTTAGTTCAGCTAACTATAACTCGCGCGCCCGCAATACACTGGTGATGGCGTCACATATTACATCACTCACGACATGGTCAGTGAAATCACTCATGACATCTCAAATGACATTACTGATGACATCATCCAGTGAATGTGTGTTTTTCTGAAAATTACATATGTTTTATATATGTATATCTCAAGGTCGATGGAAGAATAAATGGGTATATAAGTGTCCAAATGGATGATTTGTTTTTGAAAAATTGATTGTATAACTGACTGATTAAGTGTATCTTAGTGAATACATGGCTTAGTGAGTAATGTTTAAATATGTAAATATCTGTATCAGTCTCTCACTTTGTGTATAAGTGGCTGCATGGGTTGGTGAGTAGCTACATGAGTGTCTATATAGGTTATTAGTTGGTTTTTTGAGTATCAGTATGAGTGTCTGAGTGTCTGTATGGTTCGGTGGGGGGTATTGCGTAGTGCATAGGTGCATGAATGAGTGACTCACTATTTGTATGTGTTGACAACAGCATGTGTGCAGGACTGTATGGGTGGATGAGTGTGTGCATGGGTGTGTTAGTGAGTGAATGACTGTCTCAATAGTGTCTTTATGAGTAACTACATATGTTTTAAACTAGTATATGTGACTATTGGTGTGTATGAGTATATGTGAGAGTGAGAGATTGGAAGAGTTCCTGTGTGAATAAGTATGTGTTTCTATAAGTGATTGTTTAAAAGACTAAGGGCCTTATGTAGGTGGGCTGGCATTTACCACTTCATAAATACCGAATCATACCGATTCGGTATTTATGAAGTGGTAAATGCAATGTAGGTAATAAGTCGGTAAATATTACCGAATCGGAAAAATTCGGTAATTACCGAATCGGTATTTACCGATTCGGTAATGAGGCATACTTTCCCATTGATGGAAAGGTATGCCTCATTACCGAATCGGTAAATACCGATTCGGTAATGGGGGAGCACATGCAAGGGTGGCAGGGTGTCACATTGACACCCTGTTGCACCCCTGATTCGGCCATGTGTGCACATGTGGCGCACATACATGCCCTAAGGGCATGTATGTCTGCCACATTGCACACTTAAACGTGCACAAAAATGCTTTTTGTCACCTATTCGTCATTTACCACCAACCTTTAGTTGGTGGTAAATAACTAATCCCCACACCCACCACACACTCCCCCTACATCTCATTTCATGATTCGGTATTTACCGAATCGGTAATATTACCGATTCGGTAATTTTACCGATTCGGTAAATACCGAATCATGAAATTCTCCCCCTACATCTCAAAAGCCAAAATACCGGTCGGTAACGGTATAATTACCGAAAATCGGCCGTTACCGACCGGTATTTGGCTTCCTACATGAGGCCCTAAGTATGTGTAAGTTTCTGTAGAAGTAAGTGTGGTGGTGTGTGTATAACTGTATATGCAAGTAAATGGATGTTTGATTCTTTATTAGCATGAGTGACTATGTGTGTGAGTAACTCTATGGATGAGTGGCGTTGTGTAACAGGATGTATAGGTGTATGAGTACATATGATGAGTGACTACATGTATGAGTGACTGTATAGGACTGTTGGTGAATGAGAGGATGTGTATGTGGATCTTAGAATTACTGAATAGGTTGTTGTAACTGGTATTGGTATGTCCATTGTTTTGAAAATTGTAGTTTCTATTTTTAAATGTGTGTATCAAAGGTTATATTAGGGGGAGAGAAGGTCTGCCACTCTATCACAAGGATGATTTCATCAGTGATGTCATCAGTGATGTCATTTGAGATGTCATCAGTGATGTCATGAGTGATGTCACTGACCATGTCATGAGTGATGTAATATGTGACGTCATCAGCAGTGCATTGCGGGCGCGCGAGTTATAGTTAGCTGAACTAACTATAATAGGGGAATTTCAATGGTTTTGTACGAGTGAAAAGTCCAGCTAACTATAACACCCCTGAAACCTATGGTTTCTTCAGTGAATTTCTAAGGTTTTTTAAATGCTAATTCCTAACTATAACGTGCCTGAAACCTATGGTTTTTTTCAGTGAATTTCAAAGGTTTTTTAAATGCTAATTTCTAACTATGCCTACAGAGATAGGACATGTGAAGAAAGAAGAAAAAACGCACAGAAAGAAGAAAAAAGAAATGCAGAAAGAAGCAACAGAAGTCCTCAAAGACGAAGAAAAGTGCAGGAAGAAGGATAACGTGCAGAAAGAACAAACAGAAGAGCAGAAAGAAGCCTTGTTGCAAAATCATCCTGTACCCTCAACTTTTTCAGCAGATACTGGTGGTAACTGAGTCTGACTAACCAGTCCTAGTGCCAGTGCTATGTTAAAAGACACTCAGAATACAGTGAAAACACCTACATACACCCGGGAACACTATGTGTTGGGGTCCCCCTGTGATTAGCATGGCCTCCTCTGTAAGTCCCTAGTATATAATAGGGCAGGGGATTAAAACTACCTCTTAAAGTGCGCCACAGGGCGTGTTTGCACACGTCACCTCAGGCCCCATCCCCTCCCTTCCCCACTGTGTAAACACGCCCTGTTGCCATTTTAAGTTGGGAGATTAAGTCCCCTTGAATCCTGAGGGTCCCTAGGGTCCAACTAGACCACTAGGTACCTCCAGTAAGCGCCACAGAGCTGCGTTACAGAGAGGTGTAAAAAGTGGCACGGCCTGGGCCACCTCTCTGCAATGCAGCTCAGTGGCGCTTACTGGAAGCACCCGGTGGGCTGGTTAGCCCCCAGGGGCCCTCAGGATTGAAGGGGAATTATTTTCCCAACTTAAAACGCGCCATAGGGCGTGTTTGCACACGTCACCTCAGGCCCAGTCCCCTCCCTTCCCCACTGTGTAAACACGCCCTGTGGCCGTTTTAGGTTGGGAGATTAAGTCCCCTTGAATCCTGAGGGTCCCTAGGGGCAAAATAGCCCACTAGGTACCTCCAGTAAGCGCCACAGAGCTGCGTTGCAGAGAGGTGTAAAAAGTGGCACGGCCTGGGCCACCTCTCTGCAACGCAGCTCAGTGGCGCTTACTGGAAGCACCTGGTGGGCTAGTTAGCCCCCAGGGGCCCTCAGGATTGATGGGGAATTATTTCCCCAACTTAAAACGCGCCATAGGGCGTGTTTGCACACGTCACCTCAGGCCCCGTCCCCTCCCTTCCCCACTGTGTAAACACGCCCTGTGGCCGTTTTAAGTTGGGACATTAAGTCCCCTTGAATTCTGAGGGTCCCTAGGGACAAAATAGCCCACTAGGTACGTCCAGTAAGCACCATTGCAGAGACGTGTAAAAAGGGGCACGGCCTGCACCACCTCTCTGCAACGCAGAGCAGTGGCGCTTACTGGAAGCACCTGGTGGGCTAGTTGGCTCCCAGGGTTCCTCAGGATTGAAAGGGAATTATTTCCCCAACTTAAAACGCGCCACAGGGCGTGTTTGCACACGTCACCTCAGGCCCCGTCCCCTCCCTTCACAACTGTGTAAACGCGCCCTGTGGCCGTTCTAAGTAAGCGCCACAGAGCTGCGGTGTATAGAGGTGTAAAAAGGGACGTCACCTCCCTGGCGCATACTGGAGATACCTGTTGGGCTAGTTGGCCCTCAGGGACCCTCAGTATTGAAGGGGAATTAATTCCCCAACTTACAACTGGCCAAGGAGTGCTGCAAGGAGGGGGCGTGGCCTCCGGTGCGATGTCGGTCTTTCATTTATTTTATTTTTTTTAAGAAGGATGGCTGTGTGGCCCCCCTTCTTTTTCTAATTTATTGACCCTGGGGACCCCATCCCCCAGGGCCTGCACCCTAATTTTTTTTGTTGAAAAAAATTAATTTGGAAGGGGGCCGCGTGGCCCCCCTCCCAAGGCCTTAATCAGCCCCGGGGACCCCAACCCCCGGGTCATGGCCTTTTTTTTTTAAAATTCTTTAGGAGGGGGGCTGCGTTGCCCCCCTCCTCAGGCCACTTATGGCCCCGGGAACCCCATCCCCCGGGGATGGCCTTTGTTTTCTATTTTTATTTTTTTTAATATATTTATAGAAACACCTAGGACATGCTGTACAAACCGTATGTACCTATCACCATGACGATTTGCGTGATATTCATTATAAGGCGACTATGCATACAATAAATCCACGTGGAATGTATTTACACTGCTAGTGAAGCTCTGACGTGTCTGACGCCCTACCGTGCCTAATCCCGGCGCCCCCGCCGGTGGGTACTCTCCAAGTAGACACCCTTGTCGTTTATTTATACAAACATGGGTAGCTATTGACGGGCACCTTTAATACACACGCACACCAAGCCATTCAAAGGGGATTCGACAAAAATTCAACCAAACTATGCAAGAAACCGCCCTCACGGTTAATAAAACACACATCCACCGCCGGATGTGTAATACTTTTTATTTTACTCTCTGGAAAGGAGACGAACCTCACTTGAGAGTCACAGCGTGCTCCTGGCTGAGCCCAATGCTGTGTTACACCCACCAGTGCCTGCCGAGTGCCACACACCTCTGTGTTGTATTCCACCAGCTAGTGCGTATGCTATGACACTCTCTAGCCCATGTGCACTGTAACACCACCCCGTGAATATGTCATGCCACACTTGCCTTCGCATGGGTTATATTGCCCCATCTAACGTGCCTTCCTCGATGCCTATGTTATAACGCACAGCGCTATGCCATACATATTACAATCTGGGATCCATATCTTTGTCACAGTGCATATGCAACATTACACTCCCCAGCACATATTTTATATTACAACTTTAAAGACTAGTTGGTTACACAACACTGCCCTGTGCATATTACACTCCAAGGAGCATATCGCATAGCACGCGCTAGTGCCTGTGCTATCTCGCGCTCTTCAATGAATCTGTCATTGCGCACAATGTATTGCATATTATATTTCACGCCCCGGTTCATCTTATATCACACTTTTTGGTGCATAGTTTATACCATATACTATATCTAGTTTTCATGTTCAATTGTGCTCTCAGGACTATGTTCTATATAACACTGCGTCCACCTACCCTTTTCACGGGCATTACATTTTGAGATGGGGGGTGGAGGGCCAGGGGGTGTTTCTGCCAAGTGAGCCCGGAGTCACAGTCACAAACGTCCTCTTCTTCCTGAATAAAAGTGAGATTATGCTGCATACTTGTTCATATTTTAAGTAGTTCGCACAGACACACATTTTAAAAACAATAAAGTTCCTAATGCCCACCTTCTCTGAACAGTTAGCTTGCTGCCCCATCCACCTCCTCCCTATCCTCTGTTGTCTGAATCCATGGACTAGCCTCCTCCCTCCTGCCATGCATGGTCTGATGAGCTGCCACTGCCCTCCATTTAGCATGATGTACCAGTCCACTTCTCCTGCCCTCCATTGCCCAATTCTATGGCCCATCATTGACCTCCTGCTTAGCCTCTGTGCTTAGCTTGCTGCCCCTATTCTCCTTCCCCCTGCCCTCTGATGTCTTTGTGCATGCCCCTGCTCCATCCTTTTTGCCTACCATGTTCCATGGACCTGCCACTCCTATCTACTCTGAGTGTTCTGTTGAGCTGCCACTCCCCTCCCACCTGCCTAGCATTGTCATATGACTGTAACCTGTCCCTGCCACCTCCACCCTGCCAGTCCACATGCCATGCCCCTATCCCCTTCCTCCTGTCCTCCATGGTCCATTTTACTGCCACACCCTCCTGCCCTCTCTGGTCTGTTGTGCTGCAACTGCTCCTCCTGCCTGCCCCGCGCGGTCTGTTGTGAGGCCCCTTCTCCTGAACTTTCTTGTCTGTGCCCAGGTCCTGACCCTCCCTTCTATCCTCCATGGTCCTTTGTGCATGCCCCTGCACCCTCCTTCTTGCCCATCATAGCCATTGTGCTGCCACTAACCCTCCCGCTTGCCATGCATGGTCTTCTGTGCTGCCATGGCCCCTCCCACCTTCCCTGGGTGGTCAGCTAGCTGCCCCTGACCCCCTCCCACCTACCCTCCATGGTCTGTGTGTATGCCATCATAGTCTCACTGTTGCTCTCCATGGTGTGTCTTGTTTCTAGTGCCCATCCTGCCTGACCTCCATGGTCATCTTGCTGCTCCTGCCCTGCCCCCTTGCCCCCAGCCCTCTGTTTCCATGTGCAGACCCCTATTCCCTCCCTCCTGGCTTGTCTGTTCCATTGTAATGCCCCTGATCCGTCCCTCCTGCCCTTTGTGGTCTGTTATGCTGCAGCTTTCTCTCCTGTCTGTCCATTATGGTCAGCTACCATTGCCTCTTTCCCCTCTGTTCTCTGTTGTCCATGGGCATGGTCCTGTCCCCTCCCTATTGCTTTCTATGGATTGTTGTGCTGCACTCCCGTCCCGCATGCCCTGTGTGGTGTATTGTGCTGCTGCAAACCCTGATGCCTGCCCTGTAGGGTCAGTTTGGTGCACCTCTCCATGTCCCTCCTGTCCTCTGTTATCCGAGTCCATGTCCCTACCCCAATTCCTCCTGCCTGCCATGATCCAATGTACCATACTTGCGAACATTTTGAACTTGGTAAGAGGGAGATTTTGAAAAAAAAACTGGGGTATTGATTTTCCCCTTTGAGTTACATTGAAAAAGAGGAGATTGTAGACAGGAGACATATCAAATAAAGCCCATTTGAGCTTAAAAACATTGGACGTTTCCTGGCTGAAACGGGTCTGTTGGCATGTATGGTTGTACTACCACTGCCTCTTCCTTCTGCCCACAATGGTCTATTATATTGCCACAGCCTCTCTTGCCAGTCCTGTATTGTTGGTTTGTTGCCTCTGCCCCCCTTTCCACTGCCCTCCATAGTCTTTTGTGCTGCCACTGCCCTTCCTGCCTGCCCAGTGTGGTCAAATTGTTGCCTCTGCACTCTCCTACCTGCCTTCAATTTTCAGAGTCCGTGCCCCTGGCCTCTGCCTCTCAACAGTATCCCAATGAACAACTAGATTGCTAACATTCTATATTTATTACAAAAGTGTGGAACGCCTGACGTCATCTTGATGTAATCAAAACTGTAATACCTAGAGCATTTCCTTTAGAAATTACATATATGAGAGGGTCTTATTTGCATCAAAATTATGGTTAGTGCTCTAAAAAACTAAAATGAGGACATATTTTCTGAGTTTTCAAATAGCGACAAAGAACTTTTAAATTATATGTAATCTTTATGTTTTTTTATCCAGTTGACCACTTGATTAAATGTTGCACTTAGGGGAGAGGGTGTGGTGTTACTTCCAGAGCTGCAGACTTAGCAACTGGGGAACCAGGTTGGAGTTTCTGCTTCAGCTCAACATTCTGTGATTCTGGTCAAATCACTTAATCTCCCCATGTCTAGAACCAAAATAAATTTGATCTTGTGTGATGTAACCAATGCTCATGTAAAGCACTCCAATACCTGACAAGTCTGTACTATATAAAACTGTGTTTTGCACACTTCTGTCATTGGGCTACATGTGGGCTACATCTGGGTGATATTTGGGCTCTTTTGTCTCTGGTGGCCATCTTGGGAGATTTATTTGTTATGAAGTTTCCCAATATCCTCATTTACTACAGTCTCCTCAGTAGGAAATACTTTCAGTTTTTTACTTTGATTCCATCAAGAAGGCATTCAGATGTGTCACACATTTGCCCTAAATTCAGAATGTTAGCACTCTAGTTGCTCATTAGATCACTGTAGTAAAGCTACTCCTCACCACGGAAGTCTGCTGCTAGTATTGAAAGTGCATGTTTCAGTCTGCATATCAGAATTTTTTAATGAAATAGAAGAGGATTTGAGAAGTCACTCAAAATGTGCCCTAATCTTTCTTTCTTCAGGACTAATCATAATTTCTATGGCAAAATGAACCCCCTCATTTTGTTCCTTTTTAAATTAAATGTTTTAAGAGCTACCCCTTTATTCCAATCAAGATGGCTTCAGGTGTGCCATACTTTTGTCATAAGTAAGACAGTAAGCGCTCTAGTTGTTCTTTAGAACACTTTGGGAAGCTGCAGTAGAACACAAAGGAATCAACTGACAGTCTCTGCCCTTGTTGGATGTGCATGTTTTACTGAGAATATCAGACTTCATTCTCACATGACTGAGAAAGATAATGTGAATTTACAGAAAATATGCTCTCAGTTTAGCTTATAGATCACCTTCCAAACCTTTGTGGGAAAAGCATGAGAAAATTGTTTTCTCTCGAACATGATTCATGATATCACAGCAGAAGGCTTTTTCACATGGTAAAACCACCTTAGAACACACCACAATTCCTAAAATGAGTATGGTACCATCAACAAAGGATTTATAATGTAACTAAAGTCTTAAAACCTTCTATTAACTGCAATGCTTTTTAATGAGGTGCTATCATGTATATTGGTCCCAAGATGGCTGCCAACACTTCTTGGATGAAGTACTGACAGCCAATCAGATCTTTTTATCTCTAATTTTCTCAGGAACTACTGAACGGATTTAAACCATTTAAGCAAAAGGCACGAGTCTGAACTGAGGACTACCTCTTTGCCAAATTTGGTGTAATTCCGTTCAGCAGTTCGGGCTGTAGCTGCGTCAACAAGTCCTATGGGAAAATGCATGGGGAAAACGCATTTTGGGCCCCCCCTTTTTTCTCGGCCCCCGCTTGACGAATCACCGAGAAATTTTCAGGATAGGAGCGGACCGGAGCTGGCCAAAAGTTTGGAAATTTTTGCGAAGATTCATCAATCGGCGCCAACGTTATTCCAAAAAGAATGTTGCAGATCTCCTATGGAAAATAGGTCCTAACTATAACTACCTACTGGCGACTGCCAGTAGGTAATATATATATATATATATATATATATATATATATATATATATATATATATATATATATATATATATATATATATATATATATATATATATATTTTATCAAACAGTTTGCTGGTTTCCCTGCCGCTTTTGCGGTGGCGGGCTCAAGCGAGGTAGCGATCCTCATTCAATTCTCCACAAAGCCTTTCCACGATGAAAAAAGCGTTCTTGAGCCCAGTTCCTTTAGCGTGATTATTTATTCAGAAATAGCAAACAAACACCCGACGCGTTTCGGTGCCACTGCACCTTGGTCATGGGTAATCAGCAGTTTGTGAAAAGTGCTACATATAGTGTTTGAACAAAACATAAACATAAAAGTAGGACTACCTGCCCCAACTCAATAGTAAAGACCTTCGAATTTGGCATCCATTTTGTAATGGTCAAATCGTCACAAGTTACTGTTCCAAACATTTTGTAATTGCCACTGATTACAATATCTTATAGGAGCAACATAAACATAATTGCGCATATTGGTGCATGGTAATTTCAAAACAATTGTAGTGATAAGTCCAGCTCGAGTGAGCATACTACTACAAACCAATGATTTTATCTAACACCGCGCAGTTAACCAATCTCGCTGTATGCTACATTTTGCGATTTGATTTACGCCCTAGTGGGCTGTCTCACAAGTTTTTTCTTTTCGAATATCACTACAATTGTTTTGAAATTACCATGCACCAATATGCGCAATTATGTTTATGTTGCTCCTATAAGATATTGTAATCAGTGGCAATTACAAAATGTTTGGAACAGTAACTTGTGACGATTTGACCATTACAAAATGGATGCCAAATTCGAAGGTCTTTACTATTGAGTTGGGGCAGGTAGTCCTACTTTTATGTTTATGTTTTGTTCAAACACTATATGTAGCACTTTTCACAAACTGCTGATTACCCGTGACCAAGGTGCAGTGGCACCGAAACGCGTCGGGTGTTTGTTTCCTATTTCTGAATAAATAATCACGCTAAAGGAACTGGGCTCAAGAACGCTTTTTTCATCGTGGAAAGGCTTTGTGGAGAATTGAATGAGGATCGCTACCTCGCTTGAGCCCGCCACCGCAAAAGCGGCAGGGAAACCAGCGAACTGTTTGATAAATTGTTTGCCTCTTTGAGACACAATTTCCCTGCCCGCCTTCGGAGCCACCATGTTTGGATTGAAAGTGAAGAAGTTTTTCTGTTCCGATAATTTTTTGTTTGCCAAACCCGAGGAGCCGATCGCGGCACGGGTAGCACATTTGAATCTTGGAACACATTGAAAACTTCAGTCAAAAATCAACGGTGTGGCCGGAGTGCAGGAGGAACCAGCGCGGCCACGTTGGTAGGCGGCTGCTGAGGAACTGCGTGACTGCTTTTTAAGAAAGCAAGGAAATTCTTGGACGGTGAATTTCGGAACACAGAAGGAATGAATCTAGCAAACAGGGAGGCTTCACGACGGGAAGCGGCAGAATCGCTGTTTATCCCTTTAAACATGGAAAGATCGGATTTGAGTGGATCGGGTAATGGTACAGCACGAGACCCCAAAAATAAGAAAGAACTTTGGGATAAACTCTGGAAATGTGCAAAGATGGAACAAGTCAAGTGGTGGGAAGCCACCACTCTGCAAAAATACGTCGATTGTGAACGCGTACCACGCGGTCTGCGCATTTTCCTGACCCCAACATTCAGTGACCCAGACCCCGAACTGATTGAAGAATGGGTACATAACAACCATCAATGTTCAACGACAATGCTGAAACTGCTGATAAAATACGCATTAAAGGACACTGAGAGATTGGCAAGAGAAATTGATCAAATTACATCTCAACTGAAAAGCCAATATTCCGAAAATGATTTTGAAATAGAAATGAAAAAACTCACCTCAAGGTTGGAAAAGGCTGAGGAAGAAATTAAAATGAAAAAACAAAGTAAATTTTATGGCGATCAACTAGACTATGAAAGGGGCCAAATTTTTACGTTTGGCAAAAAATTTGATTATTTGAGAGAACTCAATCAAAAAGTAATGGGAACCTCAGATAAAGATCAAATTAACCCAACTGTGGAAGTACCTGAAACAAGTGGAACTAGTAGATCGCAAGATACCACCGTCAACTCAGCAAGGTTGGATGAACCAACTGGAAAACAACCAAGCAGTGAGGGAGTAAAATCCAACATTTTAAAGGAATTCTCGCTTTTGGCACAAGGCCGACAAGGGATGGGAAGCCCAGGGCCACAAGAATCGCCAAGTCGAGGTCGCGGTCGAGGCGCCAGAGGAGGAAGCAGAAGAGGCGCAAAGAAACAAGGAGTATTGGATGCCTACGTGGGAATGACGACAAGAGGCAAGACGGACAGAAAATGAAAGACAATCGCACTGTGGTAAATTTATCGAACTTCCAGTTAACATGTGATCAGATTGAAGTATTGTCATTAGGTCTCACATTTTGCCCCACAAGTAATTTTAACTATACAGAGGGAAGAATAGATCTTTTTCATTTTGTAAGAAAGCTAAAATTACGTAAATGGTTTCAAAATAGGAAATTGTCTACCATCAGTAATCCGGTAGAACCTACCATTTTAACGATTGATGATATAGATTTATTACAGACAATGAAGGGGCTAGAAATTGATGATGACAATCCTGTGGATGTGCGAACTTGTTTAACTGAGGAAAATGTAATTTTTGATTGCAGTAGCGACAGTAACTTTAAACCAAAATCCAGATTCTTGCCTCAAATCCACAATGAGATTATTGATGTGTTTGATAAAGGTGTAACTCAAGAATTTAAAAAATTGAACAAATCCAGTAAATTGAAATATACTAATTTGAGCAACAAACAAACCACAGCAATCAGAGGATTACAGAACAACAACGAGGTTGTTATTAAAAAATCAGACAAGGGTGGTAATGTTGTGGTATGGCCTACCGAGATGTATTTAAATGAAGGTAGACGACAACTGGATGATGTTAATAGCTTCACAATCAGTAACAGGAGTTGTTACGAAAATAGCAATATTGAATACCAACTGCAATTAGTTGAGTGGAAACGTCAAAAATTGATATCAGACGAAGAGTACAGATTTCTCAAATGTGATCATCCAAAACTACCGGCACTCTATTTACTGCCAAAGTTACATAAAGACAGGGTCAATCCTCCGGGACGACCCATTGTGTCCTCTATAGGGAGTACCTATGAAAATACCTCCAAATACATTGACCATTTTTTACGCCCTTATGTCCAAAAACTCCCCTCTTACCTACAGGACACTCGAGATTTTTTAAGAGTCATTGAAAAGGTCCGGTGGGAAGATGACATGTGGCTAATGACACTTGATGTCAATAGCTTATATACGTGTATACCACACGATTTGGGAGTACAAGCCAATCAGCACTTTTTGAAGCAAAGAGACATTAAGTATCTTTTACACACTGAAATGCTAGTATGCATGATGCAAAGATGTCTTTCAAATAATTTTTTTCTGTTTGATCACGTCATCTATTGTCAGGCCCGAGGTACGGCGATGGGAACCTGCTTCGCCCCCAGCTACGCGGGTCTTTACCTGGGCTGGTGGGAGGAGCAGGTGGCCAGTAAGATCTTAGCCTTTACCCAGAACGTCTGCCTCTGGGCAAGATATATAGATTACGTATTTTGTCTCTGGAAGGGAGAAAAAGATAGTGCTTTGGAATTTGTGGCCAACTTAAATGCAAATGAGTGCAATTTGACATTCACGTGCACAATAGAAAAAAAAACCATCGAATTTCTTGATGTGATCGTCAATGTCAAAATTGGCAAAATGGAAAGCAAGCTGTTCCGAAAACCAACAGCAGGCAACAGCCTGCTACATGCGGACAGCTGCCACCCAAAGAATCTGATTCGCAGTATCCCCTACGGGGAACTTTTAAGGGCCAAGAGAAATTGCAGCACACAATCAGACTTTGAATCTGAGATGACAAACATGAAAGAGAGATTTGGGGAAAGAGGATACTCAAACAAAATAATAAAACAAGCATGTGCTAAAGTTAGAACTGTTTTGAGGGATGACCTTTTAAATCCAAAAACCCCCAAAGATGACCAAGACGAGCCAATAAGGTTCATCACTGCATACTCTAGCCAGTCGTGGCAGGTCAGAAAATGTCTGAAAAAATTCTGGCATATCTTAAACATTGATCCTGAGTTGAAAAAAGCAGTGGGAAGTCAGCCAAAAGTCACATTCAGGAAATGTCCAGCTCTTAAAGATCTTCTTTGCAGTAGCACTGTGAGCATTAAAGAGCAAAAATGGAGAGAGATAAAGGGATTCTACACATGTAATTCATGCAAGGCATGTAAAAATAGTGTGAATCGAAAAGAACTAACTTTATCGAAAAACCAAAAACCATACACAATTCAAAAACATTTAACATGCAAATCGGACTTTTGTGTGTATGCTTTGTGTTGTCCCTGCCCTCTAGTTTACATTGGAAGTACCATTCACCAGGTGAAAAAAAGAATCTTGGAACACACAAGGACCATTATAAATGAGGACAAGCAATATCCCATTGCCAGACATTTTAAAGAAACACATGGAAAAAACATCAATGTCCTACAATTCTGTGCCCTGGATAGAATTCCAAAATCAGAAAGGGGAGGTGACAGAGTGAGAGAGCTACGTAAACTGGAGTCCAAAATGATTATTAAATATGATACCGTACAACCATCAGGTTTAAACAAAGATGAAGAGATGTCGGTTCATTTGGGTTAAATAACATTAACGTGCTGTACATTTGACACTCTAATCAAAAGATATTACAGATGTAAATATGAAGCCATAAGTTTGTTTTTTAATTGTATGTATTAGTATAGTGATTGCAAAAAAAATTTGTTTATGTTTTGTAGGAGACCAAACTGTCAGCATACCATTAAGAAGATCTACTTTCAGAGGCTTTATGAAACTATGATTTGGTTCGCACAAAGTGAGATAATGAATTATAAAAGCGACTGATGATTTTGGGCCCACTGGGGCAGTATTCGAAAAGAAAAAACTTGTGAGACAGCCCACTAGGGCGTAAATCAAATCGCAAAATGTAGCATACAGCGAGATTGGTTAACTGCGCGGTGTTAGATAAAATCATTGGTTTGTAGTAGTATGCTCACTCGAGCTGGACTTATCACTACAATTGTTTTGAAATTACCATGCACCAATATGCGCAATTATGTTTATGTTGCTCCTATAAGATATTGTAATCAGTGGCAATTACAAAATGTTTGGAACAGTAACTTGTGACGATTTGACCATTACAAAATGGATGCCAAATTCGAAGGTCTTTACTATTGAGTTGGGGCAGGTAGTCCTACTTTTATGTTTATGTTTTGTTCAAACACTATATGTAGCACTTTTCACAAACTGCTGATTACCCGTGACCAAGGTGCAGTGGCACCGAAACGCGTCGGGTGTTTGTTTGCTATTTCTGAATAAATAATCACGCTAAAGGAACTGGGCTCAAGAACGCTTTTTTCTTCGTGGAAAGGCTTTGTGGAGAATATATATATATATATATATATATATATATACAGAAAAGAAGCAGAGAACTTTGGGTAGTTCTCAAGTTTAGGTGGAAAGCAGCTCCTGTATAGAGCACTCTCAACACCAGCGACACTCTAGATCTGCTCACCTCAAATGTCTGAGCTGTAAAATTACAAAAGCCATTTACCACTTCAGGCGCAGTATTACAGCTTTGAATTGGTAAAATACCAACCAAGCCAACCTGAAATTAATTAAAATCAAGCCCTGACACAGTGTTTTTCTCTAATTAGAGCTCTTCAGAGAGGTATAGCTTTGTCCAGACACAAGGGAGCACCCAGTATGAAAACAAAAAGAAATACCCTTTCAGGCATAGAGTGAAAAATAAATTATGCAAAAAAGAAGCGGAGAACTCTGGGTAGTTCTCAAGTTTAGGTGGAAAGCAGCTCCTGTATAGATATAGACATATATATATATATATATTTTCACTGAAAAAAACATAGGTTTCAGGGGCGTTATAGTTAGTTGGACATTTCCCTCCTAGAAACCCTAGAAATTCCCCTGTTATAGTTAGTTCAGCTAACTATAACTCGCGGCCCCGCAATGCACTGCTGATGACGTCACATATTACATCACTCATGACATGGTCAGTGACATCACTGATGACATCACTGATGACATCTGAAATGATATCACTGATGACATCACTGATGACGTCATCCGGTGAGTCTGTGTTTCTGTAAAGTTTTAATATGTTTAATATATATATTGAAAGGCCTGTTGAAGAATGAGTGGGTGTACAAGTGTGTGAATGGATGATTTTCTAGGTGCGTAACTGACTCTATAAGTGAGTCATTAAATGTATCTTACTGCAGACTAGTGACTAAACTGTGTGAATGTCTGTGTGTTGGTGTATAAGTGGCTGCATGGTTTTGTGAATAGCTATATGAGTGTCTATATGGGTTATTGATTGGTTGTCTGAGTATCTGTATGGGTGCCTGAGTGTTTGTGTGCGTAGGCTGTGTGTGACTCTGTGCATAGATGTGTGAGTGGGTGATTCTATGGGTGCATGGTTTTAAGAGTGCATCTGTGATGAACTGTATAGTTGAGTGAGTATATGTATGGGTGTGTTAGGGATTGAATGTATATCTCAGTGGTACATTTGTGACTAACTACATATGTTAAAGGCAGTATATATGTGTGTAAGAGTATATAAGTGGGTATATGTAAGAGTGTGTGATTGTGAGAGTGGCTGTATGGATAAGTGTGTGCTTGTATCAATGATTGTATAAGAGCGTAAGAATGTGGTACTATTTTTATGAGAAAGTGAATTTGAGTGTGTATAACTGAATAGGTGAGTAAATGGGAGTGTAATTAATTATTTGCATGACTGACTAGGTGTGAGAGTACCTCTATGGATGATTGGTGGTGTGTGAGTGTCTATGTAGGTGTATAAATGCATATGATAGTCTTGTAAGGAGTGACTGTAAGTATGAGTGACTGTACAGGTGAATGAGTGGGGGTGTATGTAGACCTAAGAGTTAATAAGTGGGTATGTAGATATTGGTTTTTGAGTATCTATGGTTTTGAGAATGGAAGTCTGAAATTTTGAGTCGGTGTATCAAAGGTTATATTAGGGTGTGAGAAGATGCGGTAATTTATCACATGGATGATGTCATCCGTGATGTCATCAGTGATGTCATTTGAGATGCCATCAGTCATGTCATCAGTGATGTCACTGACCATGTCATGAGTGATGTAATATGTGACGTCATCAGCAGTGCATTGCGGGGGCGCGAGTTATAGTTAGCTGAACTAACTATAACAGGGGAATTTCTAGGGTTTTGTACGAGGGAAATGTCCAGCTAACTATAACGCCCCTGAAACCTATGGTTTTTTCAGTGAATTTCTAAGGTTTTTTAAATGCCAATTCCTAACTATAACGCCCCTGAAACCTATGGTTTTTTCAGTGAATTTCAAAGGTTTTTTAAATGCCAATTCCTAACTATAACGCCCCCGAAACCTATGGTTTTTTCAGTGAATTTCAAAGGTTTTTTAAATGCTAATTCCTATCTATAACTTATCTCTAAAGATATCATGAAAAGCATTCTTTTTTAAAAGTAGGGTGCACTTTAGTTTTGTGGAAAAGCATCTTTGTGATTGGTTAAGAAAAAGCAGTTTCAACGTGGAGTACATATCATAGGATAAAATTTGCTCAGATCGACCACACCTGCTACTTGCATTTGGAAGGCACTGTTGGAACTTAAAACAATCATCAACTTTTAACCTGCACGTGTCGTTAAATATTCAAGAAAATGTTAAAAAAAAATATCGTTAAGTTTTAAAAAATTGATGAACTTTTAACCTACACGTGTTGTAGAATGTTCTAGAAAGTGTTGCACTTCTGACTTCTATGTGTTGTTGAATATTTAAAAAACGGTTCATATGGAAAATTAAAAAGAAATCAATAGAGAAGTTTTCAAATCTAAAAGAATCAAGGAACTATTCTAATTTATTGTTTACATGTATTTATGTGTGCAGCACCAAAATTATAGGCACAACAGCACTAGGAAGAGGAAGAAGCAGGGAGTGGGGGGAGGGGGGAGATGGGCAGAAGGGCACACATGCACAATTAAGTACAACACACATATAGACTAACAATGTCCAAAATGAAACACACCAACAAGGAGCACAAGTCACACAACCCGCCAACATCACACCACTGAACGAGCATAGAAGTGAAAACCACGCTACATTCATACAGGATGTGTACAAAGGCCAGTCGTTGGTGTTGTGGGATGTCTGCGACCGTGGTTATCATGGCTGAGATGCCCAGCATGTGGCACATGGTCGAGTTCACTGTGTGTTATGTTGCCAAACGGCTGCTCCTCCCTCCCACGAGCCCCCACACTTTTGTACGGTGAGCTGTTGTATCTCGTGCACTCGTGCGGCACGCCATTGTAATGCCTATTTGCGCATGTCCTGCTACATTCCAACTACAACATCACAGTGCCGTTTGGAGGTGGTGCATGCCACTTTACAACATCGACTGCTGCAGCACTTGCAACAGGCCACACCACAATACAGAGACACACTTACCGCACTTCCTGTACACGGACATGTCCGAGACACCCTGTTCCCCTTGCCGGATAGGCACAACCCTACACTGACCTGTGAACCCCAGACCAGCACACTCCAGTTGTGCATGCAGGAGGATGCGTACGTAGCTACACATCCAGGCTCACTGCCAACGCTGAGGTGACAGCACACTGTGATGTTGCAGGGCTCGTGCCTATCATGCTAAGACAATGATCACAGGGACACACTTACTAAGATATGGGTTTGGGGGGCATTGGTGGTCCTGGAGTTGTTGCAATGAGTCTTCTGGCCCTCATGGGTATCCCTGTATAATGCTCATTGACTCTATGGCACTTGTGGGTGTTCTGGTGTGGCTCTTGGCTGTGTTCCCTTTCATGGTGCAGGTAGTTGTCCTGCTTAACACCAGCAGAAAACAGGTGTAAAATCCCTGGTGCTAACGTGTCTTATCGCCGGAATTTGTTTCGCATTGCAATTGCTGTGAAAGTTGTGATGTGATTCTTTTCGTGTGCAGAACAATATACGAACTGAGCAGTGTATCTCGTCAAGATTCAAAACCTGACGCGCTATTCCCAATCAGTATAAATACAATGAGATTTCTTAATAGCTTTCGTGTGTACACTGTAAGTGCAGCCAATACCTCAGTGCAATACAATACAGGATTTTAGTATTTAGAATAAATCGCAAACGTGCACCTCATGTCTTTTTGCACGGGAACGGCTACTCTCTATTTCATTATCAGCACTTTAACAGAAGTAAAGTTCAGAAAAATCTAACACACTATTCAGAAGTTGGTGCAAACTGCAGATATCACTAGTATTCCAGCGATAAGTGCCCCAAAATTTAACACCATGGTGGACTCCATCAAATAACAGTAATAAGAACAAGAAAGAGTCACACAGCACTTAAGAGAACAACCAAAAACATTATTAAATTTTTTTTCAAACTTTATTTTTTATAATAATAAATATATCAACGTTAAACTATTTTCAAACTTTATATTTTTATTAACATAAATATAAACAATAAACTAATAAACAAAATGTAACAACCATAATACAAAACAACAAAGCAGAACACTCCTGTGGGAACCACGGATGTCGATGACAGACCTGCAAAATCAAAAAGATTGTTAAAAAAAAACAACATGGTATTCTTAACAAAATACCACAAGAAACAAATCACAGATATATAAAATGTATACAGCTAACAAAATTTTATAAGTTTAACTTACAAAAACTGTAATTGTTGCCGCTTTAAAATATTTACCGAATCTGAGGAATTTTTTTTGCAGAAGGCACCACGCCCACAACGTTTTCCTTCAGTGGTGTGGACATTTTTTACTTTTCCCAAGGGGCAAACAAAGATCCATGCCACCTTGGTCACGTGCAAGATTTGCAAAAGCGTTCTGTTGCGAGGGGATCCTAACAAGAAATACTCGTACGGCACGGCAAGTATGATGAAACACCGAAGGACCCTTCATCCAAACAATCTTGCACGAAGAGTGCAAACGGATGAGAAGCACTCCTATTCTGTATCTGTAAAAAAGAATCACAAATAAATGTATATTAATAACTTTCAAATTTATACTATTCCATTACTGTACAAACACATTTTATATAAAAACTGACTAAGAAACTATAGCCCTGAACCACAAGTGTGACGATCGTTAAAACACTACATGCATAGTGCATACTACTTGGTAGCAGTTCATGCCCTAAAGCCTACCTCACTAAAAGACTACATGCTAACTGACTAAATGATTACAGTACTATAAGGAGACACACTGGGTGAGTGACAGGGTGTTTGCTAGAAGAGTATGAATACTAACTCGGGAATTCAAGGTGTGAAACACAACTGTGTAGGTGATTAGAGGACTGCATCAATACTGCATAGGCATTTAAATCAGTCCATGTGCTAAGGCCTGGCTCACTGCATGACTACTTGGGTACTGACTGAATGATTAGACTACAACAAAGAGCGTGCCTAGGTGAATTTATTAGTGCTAGGCTTTTCGCACAGGGAATGGATTAGTACTTGGTACTGAATGACTCACTAGAGGAGTGCAAAGGCAGTCACAAGTGCTGGACTGTATGGATACTGACTAGGAAATGAAAGTGTGAAAGACAAGTATCTAGGTGGTTAGAAGACTGCATGCATAGTGCATAGGGGTTTGAAGCAGTCCATGTGCTAAGGCCTGGCTCAGTGTATGAATACTTAGGCACTGACTGAATGATTAGAGTACTGCAAAGATAGTATCTTGGTGAATTTATAAGTGTTTGGGTTTTAGCACAGTGAATGGATTAGTACATGATGCTGAATGGGTGGGTAGAGGACTGCAAAGGGAGTGACAGGGTATTTCCCGAAAGTGTATGGATACTGACTAGGGAATTGAAGGTGAGAAAGACAATTATGTAGGTGGTTAGAGGACTGCATGTATACTGGATAACGGTTTGAAGCAGTCCATATACTAAGGCCTGGGTCACTGAATGAGTACTTGGGTACTGACTGAATGATTAGAGTACTGCAAGGAGAGTGCCTGGGTGAATTTATTAGGGTTTGGCGCAGTGAATGGATTAGTACATTATGCTGAATGGGTCACTAGAGGAGTGCAAATGGAGTG
This sequence comes from Triturus cristatus, assembly GCF_964204655.1. Taxonomy (NCBI): domain Eukaryota; kingdom Metazoa; phylum Chordata; class Amphibia; order Caudata; family Salamandridae; genus Triturus; species Triturus cristatus. Next base: position 1,007,376,285 of record NC_140584.1, read on the forward strand.
ACAGGGTGTTTGCTGGAAGTGAACGGATACTGACTGGGGAATTGAAGGAGTGAAAGACAAGTGTGTAGGTGCTTAGAGGACTGCATGCATAGTGGATAGGGGTTTGAAGAAGTCCATATGCAAAGACCTGGCTCTGTGCATGAATACTTAGGCAGTGACTGAATCATTAGAGTACTGGAAAGAGAGTGTCTGGGTGAATTTATAAGTGTTTGGGTTTTGGCACAGTGAATGGATTAGTACATGCTGTTGAATGGGTCTCTAGAGGACTGCAAAGGAAGTGACAGGATGTTTCCTGGAAGTGTATGGATACTGACTAGGGAATTGAAGGTGTAAAAGACAAGTGTATAGTATGTTAGAACACTACATGCATACTGCATAGACATTTGAAGCAGTCTATTTGGTACTTAGATTCTGACTAAATAATCAGACTACTTCTAGGACAGTGCTTAGGTAAAACTTTTACATTTTCAGTTCTGCCACAGTGAACAGAATAGTACATGGTACTACACCTTAGTGTCAAACCCTGACTCATTTTATCAATGCATAAGCAAAGACTAGCTTCTAATGCTACTAAAACTTGACAACATAACAGGTTTTAAATTAGTTATCTGTCAGCAAATACACGATGTTACCAAATGCCTCTCTCACAGTGGTTCTCAAATGCACACAGACTCACAGTGTGATTCTACACAACAACCACTATACCTAGAAGTTTACCAAAAATCATTCACTACTGTGAAAGTGGTAAGCGAACTGCACACAATCTTCATATTTCAGGACTGCACTTTTATGTCAAAGCCTGACTCATATAATCAAAGCATAAACAAAGACTGGCTTCTAATTCTACTAAAACTTCACAACATGACCGGTTTTAAAACAGGTATATGTCAGCAAATACACGATGTTACCAAATGCTTCTCTCACAATCCTTACCCAAATGCACACAGACTCACAGTGTGATTTTAGACAAGCAACACTATCCTAGGAGTTTACCAAAACGTATTCACTACTCTGGAAGAGTTAATGGTACTGCACACAATCTACATATTTAAGGACACCACATCAGTGTCAAAGCATGACTCATTTAATCAACGCATAAGCAAAGACTGGATTCTAATCCTACTAAAACTTCACAACATGACAGGTTTTAAAACAGTTATCTGTCAGCAAATACATGATGTTACCAAATGCTTCTCTCACAGTGATCCCAAATACACACTAACTCACAGTGTGATTCTAGACAAGCACCACTATCCCTATGAGTTTACCAAAACTCATTTACTACAGTGCAAGTGGTAAGGGAACTGCACACAATCTACATATTTCACAATTGCAATTTACTGTCAATGCCTGACTCATATAATGAAAGCATAAGCCATAACTGTCTTCTAATGCTACTAAAACTTGACAACATAACATGTTTTACAACACTTATCTGTCAGCAAATACACGATGTTACCAAACACTTCTCTCACAGTGGTTCCCAAATGCACACAGACTCACAGTGTGATTCTAGACAAACAACACTATCCCTAGGAGTTTACCAAAACTCATTCACTACAGAAGTGGTAAAGGAACTGCATACAATCTACATATTTCACGACTACACTTTAATGTCAATGCCTGACTAATTTAATCAACGCATAAGCAAAGACTGGCTTCTAATGCTACTAAAACTTCACAAAAATACAGGTTTTAAAACAGTTATCTGTCAGCAAATACACGATGTTACCAAATGCTTCTCTCACAATCCTTACCCAAATGCACACAGACTCACAGTGTTATTTTAGACAAGCAACACTATCCTAGCACTTTACCAAAACTCATTCACTACTGTGGAAGGGGTAAGGGGACTGCACACAATCTACATATTTAAGTACAGCACATCAGTGTCTATGCATGACTCATTTAATCAACATATAAGCAAAGAGTGGATTCTAATGCAACTAAAACTTCACAACATGACAGATTTTAAAACAGGTATCTGTCAGCAAATACAGGATGTTACCAAATGATTCTCTCACAGTGGTTCCCAAATGCACACAGACTCACAGCGTGATTCTAGACAAGCACCACTATCCCTATGAGTTTACCAAAACTCATTCACTACTCTGGAAGAGTTAATGGTGCTGCACACAATCTACATATTTAAGTACACCACATCAGTGTCAAAGCATGACTCATTTAATCAACGCATAAGCAAAGACTGGATTCTAATCCTTCTAAAACTTCACTACATGGCAGGTTTTAAAACAGGTATATGTCAGCAAATACACGATGTTACCAAATGCTTCTCTCACAATCCTTACCCAAATGCACACAGACTCACAGTGTGATTTTAGACAAGCAACACTATCCTAGGAGATTACCAAAACTCATTCACTACTCTGGAAGAGTTAATGGTACTGCACACAATCTACATATTTAAGTACACCACATCAGTGTCAAAGCATGACTCATTTAATCAACGCATAAGCAAAGACTGGATTCTAATCCTACTAAAACTTCACAACATGACAGGTTTTAAAACAGTTATCTGTCAGCAAATATATGATGTTGCCAAATGCTTCTCTCACAGTGATCCCAAATACACACTAACTCACAGTGTGATTCTAGACAAGCACCACTATCCCTATGAGTTTACCAAAATTCATTCACTACAATGCAAGTGGTAAGCAAACTGCACACAATCTACATATTTCACAACTGCAATTTACTGTCAATGCCTGACTCATATAATGAAAGCGTAAGCCATAACTGTCTTGGGAAACAACCTTTACAACGCAACTTTTACAACGCTATGCTATTACAACGCATTTTTTACAACGCAAAAGCTTTTACAACGCATGCATTTACAACGCATGCTGTTATATGGTAAGTACTTTTACAACGCATATACCATTACAACGCATACAATGCAAAAGCTTTTACAACGCATGCATTTACAACGCATGCTGTTATATGGTAAGTACTTTTACAACGCATATACTATTACAACGCTTTTTTTTAAAGAAAATTGTGTTTAGAAAAAAATTTAATTAATATTGTATTATTTAAAATAAATGTTATATTTGATAAATATGAAAGAGTAATTATTGAGTATAAATTATTTATTAATTTAGAAAAATTAAAAAATGTGAGTAGTTTAACAAAAGATTAATACTTGAGTATTTAAATTAAATAAAAATAAAGTTAATAAAAAATGATTTGTATTATGAGAAATTAATACTTGAGTATTTTTTATTTTATTTTAATATGTTAAAAAGCTATACATTAGAATTATTATAAATTATTAACAATAGAGCATTTATTATAAAAAACTATAAATAAATAATTAATTTAAAAATTAGTATTATGAAAGATTAATACTTGAGTATTTTTAACCTTCTTATATAAAGTCTAATGATTGAAAAAAAAAATTAAAAAACAGTTAGAGTACTTTTGGAGTATTATAAAATAAAATAAGAGAAATGTTAACAAAAAAATAAAGATAAAAAACTACAAATATTTATAATATTAATAGAGTAATTAGAAATGTATTTAAAAAAAAAATTAAACCAAAAGAAAATAGAGCAAAGAAAATAGAACTTACTTTAAAAAAAATTCCCACGCTTTTGCATTGAAGTCTATGAGCTTATTTGTCCTTCATTTATGTTGGCAGCTTCAGAATATACAACTCGCGGAACAAGAAAAGAAGGAGCAGAAAGAGATGAAAGCGCAAGTTTGGAAGGAAAAAGAAAATAGAGTCGAGGTAAGGAACACATTTAGTAAATTTACATTTATAAAATAACATTTTACATGATTAAATTACAATTTAAAAAAAATAATAACAGTAAACAAATAATGTTTATTAAATATTTTTTTATTGGAACAAACTTAAAAAATAATCATACATTTGTATTGATTTTTGGAACATAATGTACATTATTTATAAAAAATAGAAATAATTTATTAACATTTATAAACGTTTATTTACACATTATATAAATAAAGTAGTCCGTTATAAACATTGATGCGCGCGATGACGTCATGACGTGAGCGTCGACGTAATGCGCCATTTTGAAGAGCATCGGAGGAGGAAGCAGCAGGAAGCTGATCTGCGTCCAGGTAGGAAACATTTAAACTTTTAATTATAGATTAAACCTTTAACAGTTATACATATATAGTAAGAAAAGAATAAGGAGAGGTTGCGGAAAAACTAATTGATGTTGTAAATGTTTTAAATCATGTCCACATTTATGTCATTAATGTATGCCTATGTCGGGTCGCGCAAAGGAATTGGTGCATTACAAAAATGTATGTAACTGTAAAATTATTTTTAGTTACTGTTCACAAAGTTTATTTCTTAACTTCGGAACCAAAAATACGGATTTAGATCTTCATTTCTAAGAGAAAAATAATGGCGTATTCGTAAATTTTGAAAAAAAGTGATTGTTTTTAAATTGGTGATTATGCAGCAATGTGCATTTTGGATAATGGCTTGACTTGTACAATTTTGAGTAGTTTGATTTTTGGTGAATTTTTAGGCCGGAAATTAATAAAGAAGTTTAATGCAATTAAACTACTGGCGTTTGGTTTTTGAAAAATTGGTCCAATACTATGGAACAGTAGATTTGATCACATTGGTAGTTTTGCTATAAATGAAGATTTGAAAAAAAAAAAAAAAAAAAAAAGAGACCCGACTTGTAAGTTTGTAAAAATTTTTAGAAAAACATTGTATGCCAATTGTAATTTAAAAAATATTTTAATTTGAAGCAAAGCAAGAAAGTAAGTACAAAACTAATTTTAGAAAGAAAGAATGTTAGAAAGATTTTCCAGGTAGTCTATAGCCACACACAACGAAAATTGTTGTACAATAGCCAATAGTCTCTCAGACATTTCCTTAGTTTTGACAGTTACTCGTGGGTTTAGACTACCTGCAAGTGTTTGGGCTATTCTCATTTCTTGAAAACTTTGCTCCTTCTTCAAAGTTTCCAAAAAAGAGTAGAAGTTTGGATGAGGTTTGCCAATTGTGTGGTTGAAGGAGTTATGCCATCCCTCAATGGCATTGTTTGTTTTTGCTTCTCCCTCTAAACAACTCGTGTAGCAGTTCCACCACTCCACATGGAATCGTGGCTTCCTCCTGCGACCCGATCTGCTTAGGTGCCCAATCCATGTGTCCTCAAAATAATTTAGAATGGGTGCCAATTTCTCTTCGTTACTTGTATAATAAGCAGATTCTATAATTGCAGTGTAGTACTCGTCCACACTATCGGGAGCAACAAAACAAAGTGCTGTTAATTTTTTTAGTTCAAATTGTAGTTTGCTATCACGAGAATATTCTGCAACTAGGGATGTTTTCTGTAATTTACGCCAAAATGCCTGGGAAAAATGGAAAAAACATCCCTGAATTTGGGTATCCGTGTACGTTTTATTGATCACATTGATCATGCTCAATTCAAAATCAATAATTATTTTCCTAGGACTTTGAGATGTTTTACTTTTAATAACTGATAAAAGTTCAGTGTATGTTGCAGAAGTCTTATCAGGTAGCAAACTATATACTAAGGGGATTACACTATTGTTAATTTTTGCATGTATAGTGTAAATTTGAGTGAAAGGATGGGGTGTACTTTTAAACGTCCCATCCATCATCCAAATTTCACTATTTTCTAACTTTGCAAGGTTACGTGGGGTACTAAAAATGAGAATTCGTTTCTGAGGGTTTTCGTTGTCATGAAGAAGGAAAGGTTAATCAGAAAAAGAAATAGAAAGATCATGTGGAATTCTAATGTCAGAGAAAGAATGTGGTGTAGATAATTGAATGTTACTTGCCTGCTTTTGTCTTTGAATAATTCTTCTCAAATTAGGAATTATAGGCATGTTACTAGCAACATGACTGGGGACATGCTGTGCAACCTCTCTTAAAATGGATCCTGTAGAATCATTGGAGGTGCTTGCAATAGCTTTCATTTCGTTAACTGTTTCTCTTATTTCTACCTCCATTGCAGAGGCAGAGTGGTTATGTTCTGTTGTTTTCACAACTAAATTATCAAGAGTAACCGCTCTGCCACTGCAATGGGTAGTGTAGTATTGCACACACCTCCAATGATTTCTAGGAAAACTTATTCTTTCCTTACTATATATGTATCCTCCATGGTTTAATAAATTTTTTCCCTTCCTGGATTTAATGTACTTCGCAGCTTCAAGACTAGACATTATCTGCAAAAAAAAGAGAAGAAAAACAAATTAGGATGAAAATGTAAATTCTATACCTCTAATGTTACCCTTACACCATCCAACACTTTCCCTACTGCTGCACCTTCCTGGAGTTAGAATAGTAAATTGCACCCCTACACCATCCAACACTTTCCCTACTGCAGCACCTTCCTGGAGTTAGATTAGTAAATTGTACCCCTACACCATCCAACACTTTCCCTACTGCTGCACCTTCCTGGAGTTAGAATAGTAAATTGCACCCCTACACCATCCAACACTTTCCCTACTGCTGCACCTTCCTGGAGTAAGAATAGTAAATTGCACCCCTACACCATCCAACACTTTCCCTACTGCAGCACCTTCCTGGAGTTAGAATAGTAAATTGCACCCCTACACCATCCAACACTTTCCCTACTGCAGCACCTTCCTGGAGTTAGAATAGTAAATTCCACCCCTACACCATCCAACACTTTCCCTACTGCAGCACCTTCCTGGAGTTAGAATAGTAAATTGGACCCCTACACCATCCAACACTTTCCCTACTGCAGCACCTTCCTGGAGTTAGAATAGTAAATTATACCCCTACACCATCCAACACTTTCCCTACTGCTGCACCTTCCTGGAGTTAGAATAGTAAATTGCACCCCTACACCATCCAACACTTTCCCTACTGCAGCACCTTCCTGGAGTTAGAATAGTAAATTGCACCCCTACACCATCCAACACTTTCCCTACTGCAGCACCTTCCTGGAGTTAGAATAGTAAATTGCACCCCTACACCATCCAACACTTTCCCTACTGCAGCACCTTCCTGGAGTTAGAATAGTAAATGGTACCCCTACACCATCCAACACTTTCCCTACTGCTGCACCTTCCTGGAGTTAGAATAGTAAATTGAACCCCTACACCATCCAATACTTTCCCTACTGCTGCACCTTCTTGGAGTTAGAATAGTAAATTGGACCCCTACACCATCCAACACTTTCCCTACTGCAGCACCTTCCTGGAGTTAGAATAGTAAATGGTACCCATACACCATCCAACACTTTCCCTACTGCAGCACCTTCCTGGAGTTAGAATAGTAAATGGTACCCCTACACCATCCAACACTTTCCCTACTGCTGCACCTTCCTGGAGTTAGAATAGTAAATTATACCCCTACACCATCCAACACTTTCCCTACTGCTGCACCTTCCTGGAGTTAGAATAGTAAATTATACCCCTACACCATCCAACACTTTCCCTACTGCTGCACCTTCCTGGAGTTAGAATAGTAAATTGCACCCCTACACCATCCAACACTTTCCCTACTGCTGCACCTTCCTGGAGTTAGAATAGTAAATTGTACCCCTACACCATCCAACACTTTCCCTACTGCTGCACCTTCTTGGAGTTAGAAAAAAAACTTCTTCCAACTGCAACCCTTATGTTATATATTTTGTGATTATATTAACATTAATAAGTAAATGGTTTGTCTAACATATTGATGCTTTAAATACAATGATGTTTAAAAATACCTTGTTTTTTTGGAATTGCTTTCCTTGTTGAGGCTTCTGAAGTGGAATTGGCCTGCTGGCTGGAGTTGTCACTTATGTTTTGGACTGAATCGTACAACAAAGTTACAAACAATTGTCTGGAAAATTGAAAAAAGAGAAAATGAAAAAAGTGAACGTTGTTGACAAATGCAAATTTTGAATAACTTTTTGAAAATATGAGATTCAATATAACTAATAGTACATAACACTTTCCCTACTGCTGCACCTTCGTGGAGTAAGAATAGTAAATTGCACCCCTACACCAACCAACACTTTCCCTACTGCTGCACCTTCCTGGAGTTAGAATAGTAAATTGCACCCCTACACCATCCAACACTTTCCCTACTGCAGCACCTTCCTGGAGTTAGAATAGTAAATTTCACCCCTACACCATCCAACACTTTCCCTACTGCAGCACCTTCCTGGAGTTAGAATAGTAAATTCCACCCCTACACCATCCAACACTTTCCCTACTGCAGCACCTTCCTGGAGTTAAAATAGTAAATTGGACCCCTACACCATCCAACACTTTCCCTATTGCTGCAGCTTCCTGGAGTTAGAAAAAAAACTTCTTCCAACTGCAACTCTTATTTTATATATTTTGGGATTATATTAATAATAAGAAGTAAATGGTTTGTCTAACATATTGATGGTTTAAATACAATGCTGTTTAAAAATACCTTGTTTTTTTGGAATTGCTTTCCTTGGTGAGGCTTCTGAAGTGGAATTGGGCTGCTGGCTGGAGTTTTCAATTATTTGATGGACTGAATCGTACAACAAAGTTACAAACAATTGTCTGGAAAAATGAAAAAAGAGAAAATGAAGTAACTGAACGTTGTTGACAAATGCAAATTTTGAATAACTTTTAAAAATTATGACATTGAATATAACTAATAGTACATAACACTTTCCCTACTACTGCACCTTCCTGGAGTTAGAATAGAAAATTGTACCCCTACACCATCCAACACTTTCCCTACTGCTGCACCTTCCTGGAGTTAGAATAGTAAATTGCACCCCTACACCATCCAACAATTACCCTACTTCTGCACTTTACTGGAGTAACAATAACAAAAGGAATGACTATTCCATTGTGGAATTTAAAACACTGAAAATTTAAAATACCTTTTTCTGTGGCTGATTGTTTTCGTGGCTTTTTGGTACTGCTGGCTGCAGGATTAAGTTATTTTTTTTATTGATTTAATCCACAAAGTTGCAACCGATTTACTGTGGAAATGAAAAACAAAATTAAAAATTAATGTTACTTTGGCAACGTTGGTTAAATCAAAAAAAAAAACCAATTGATTGTAAATCTGATATTTTATTTCACTCTACATCACATAACATACTTTTCATGGTGCTGCATGACAAATGAGTATGAGTAACAATTGGTAAAGCAAAACATAATACACTTTCAATGCATTATTAAATAAGAGTAATAATGGATACCCCTACACCATCACTCAATTACTCTACTGCTGAACATTCTGGGACTTACAATAGGAATAGTTACCCCAGTAACATGAAACGCTTTCTCAAATGCAGTACCTAACTGCAGTCATATTAGTAATTGTTACCCCTGCACCATCGCATAATTTCGTTTACGATGCAGTGCGAATGTGTAAAAAATTAATATAATCCCCTTTACCATACAACACTTTTGCTAATGCTAAAAAAATATTTTTTAAATAATAGAATTACTATTAAAAAACATTTACCTTCTCAATATTAAAGGTGAGCCGATTACGTTGAGGTGATGGATAATTAGGTACAAGAATTCTTGATTTAGGAAAAATAACAAGTTTCTGTTTTTGGAAAAGAAAATAGATGTTTTAAGTTGGTATATATTTTTAGTGATAAAAAATTAGAAACAGTACATTTTATAAGTTATTATAAAATTTTTAAAAATATATTGTGTATGGAAAGAAAACATAATTTACGCTAAAGCAAGGTGTTAAAATATATTAGTGACTTACTAGTAGTTGCAAGCTAACAATGCTTTTCCAAACGAATTCAGTGCTCTCTCAGTGGAGTTCGCAGTGGAGGTGTCAGAGGGTCAGGTTTTGACGTCTGGTCTCTCTGGTAGTTGATAATCAACTGATTGCAAAATGGTGTCTTCCTGGTATTTATAAGTTTTACTCAGTGTCACTATTAATTTTTTTTAAAACTGCGTTCGTTCCGTTTTTTATTATACTTTATTTTACTGTGGAAAATGATAATTTAAAAAAGCATTTAAAAAAATATTGTTTTCATTCATTTGCTCCGTTTTGGCATCCATTTTGGAACATGTCTTTTACTATTGTTTTCATAGAAAGTGTTGTAGGACAAGTTTTACAAGTGAGATGGATAAAATGGCGCCTATGTGTATGTGTCTTCTGTTTTACTCTGGTTACTTATTTTCCTATATATTCATGATAAAAATGTGTATGAACTGTGGTTAAATTTTTCGTTATTTGTGTTAAACTTTGAAATGTGTGTAAACGGATTTTTGGGGAAATTGGAGTATTAATTTTAATACTCGAGTATTAATTTTAATACTCGAGTATTCATTTCGTAATGCATTTCAGTCAATTTACGTACAGTTTTTCTACACATTTTAATACACTTCCCCACCCTAAAACCCCTAATTTCCCTGCATCCCGTGCCAGATTTTATTGTACTTTTTATTAAAAAAATATTTTTTTCGCGTTGTAATGGTATGCGTTGTAATGGTTTTCGTTGTAACAGCACTTTTAAGTATTTTAATAGGTTTAGCGTTGTAAAAGTATTCGTTGTAAAGTAATGCGTTGTAGTAGTGTTTGCGTTGTAAAAAATGCGTTGTAATGGTAGGCGTTGTAATAGCATGCGTTGTAACGTCATACATCCAACTGTCTTCTAATGCTACTAAAACTTGACAACATGACATGTTTTATAACACTTATCTGTCAGCAAATACACGATCTTACCAAACACTTCTCTCACAGTGGTTCCCAAATGCACACAGACTCACAGTGTGATTCTAGACAAACAACACTATCCCTAGGAGTTTACCAAAACTCATTACTATGTCAGTAAATACACGATGTTACCAAATGCTTCTCTCACAATCCTTACCCAAATGCACACAGACTCACAGTGTGATTTTAGACAATCAACACTATCCTAGGACTTTACCAAAAATCATTCACTACTGTTGAAGGGGTAAGGGGACTGCACACAATCTACATATTTAAGTACAGCACATCAGTGTCAAGGCATGACTCATTTAATCAACATATAAGCAAAGACTGGATTCTAATGCTACTAAAACTTCACAACATGACAGATTTTAAAACAGTTATCTGTCAGCAAATACATGATTTTACCAAATGATTCTCTCACACTGATCCCAAATACACTCTAACTCACAGTGTGATTCTCGACAAGCACCACTATCCCTATCAGTTTACCAAAACTCATCCACTACAGTGCAAGTGGTAAGGGAACTGCACACAATCTACATATTTCAGGACTGCACTTTTATGTCAAAGCCTGACTCATTTAATGAAAGCATAAGCCATAACTGTCTTCTAATGCTACTAAAACTTGACAACATAACATGTTTTAAAACAGTTATCTGTCAGCAAATACACGATGTTAGCAAATGCTTCTCTCATAGTGGTTCCCAAATGCACACAGACTCACTGTGTGATTCTAGACAAACAACACTATCCCTTGAACTATATCAAAACACATTTCTTCATCTAGAAGTAGAACTACATTTTAGTATAGAAATATAACATAACTCATTTCACAATTTCATAAACAATGACTGGTTTCTAATTCTACCAAAATATAAAAACTGCACAGTTATCTTTCTACAAACACATGAAAAACACAAATGCCTATCACAGAATGGTTTCTACATGCACACACATTGTAGAGAAAAAAAGTACTCCCTACACTTTAGCAGGAAAAATACATTAGTCTGATTAAAATAGTCTTCATACATCCCCTCACAATTAAATAACTCATCTTTCAAGTTCTTTTGTAGATTAAGGAGTATATCAATCACTCACCATATTTTCTTGTACAGAATCTCTGCACTGTGCACCTCTCAGCAAAAGCAAAGAATGAAACAGTTACCCTTTCATTTTCCACACATATACATGTAAACATCAAATCACAATCCTTCGCACATAAACTCAAAAGTAAACACACATTTCTATTGGTTAAACATTTCAACCCTTTCCAAATGAAATACATTTCAACCCTTCCCCCAATCTGCCTTCTGCCTGTTACCATAGAAACAGGTCATGGAACACTGCACTGAGCTCACAGGTCACAAGTTCAGCACACAATGTTCCTACACAAGACAGGAAGTGTGCTTGACTTTTCAACATATCAGCTTATCATATATAATGTTCCTTACAATCTGTTTTTGTTAACCAATAACAATCATACCTTTAAAAAACAAAAATATACACCCTACCTTTCAGTGTAGAAAGTTGTTATACAACCAATGATTTCTTGTCGTTTTTCAAAAAACGTTGCCGTGGATCCGCACACCCACCGCGAGAGAATCCGTGCATCCAACGCGTTAAGATGCGCGCACCGTGCGCGCATTTCGCCGCTTTCTTTTTAAAAAAAAAAAGGGGGGGCCCAGGCACCTCTAGAGGGTTCAGAGTATTTCCACTCTGCCCCCTTTATATGTTTTACGCACTTATTCCCCTTGCTTCTTCAGCCTCGCTTCTACTGAGGCAGAAAATGGCCGCCAACAGTTCCTGGTTTCGAATGTAGAAAGACGCTCGACAGCCAATTAGCATTCAGCGCGCGATCGGGAGAGTGCGCGCTCCGTTCGGGGAGGGTTCGCTTACGGTGCGGGTAGGGTCCGCGGATCCTCCCCAGCCATAGATATCACTAACTATTTTACCCTAATTTTCTCAGGAACTACTGAACAGATTCACACCAAATATGTAAAAGGCACGAGTCCGAACTGAGGACTACCTCTTTGCCAAATTTGGTGTCATTCCGTTCAGCGGTTCGGGCTGTAGCTGCGACAACAGATCCTATGGGAAATTGCATGGGTAAACGTGTTTTGGGACCCCCCTTTTTTCTCGGCCCCCGCTTGACGAATCACCACGAAACTTTCAGGGTAGGAGCGGAGCAGAGCTGGCCAAAAGTTTGGAGAATTTCGCGAAGATTCGTCAATCGGCGCCAAAGAAATTCCCAATAGAATGTTGCGGATTTCCTATGGAAAATAGGTCCTAACTATAACTATCTACTGGCGACCGCCAGTAGATAATATATATATCACCACGGTACATATATGTGTAGTTAGGGATAGAAAACCTATACTTACTTGTCGATCTTTTTTATTCAATATTTTGTCTTCGATATTCTGTGCCATTGATATTCTGGTTTCGATATTCAGGGTGCACACCGTAATGTATACCTATGTATTCGATGTTTGTTCTGGTGAGAAGCAATCTCTTGAAATGTGCCAACCCTATGTCGACTAGGTAAGCCGATATAAGTCATGGGAACATCCAGCTGATAGGGTCTTATGATTACACTCCATTTTTAATGGATCTTGAGGGGGGTCAAACGCCAACAGAGTTTTCCATATAATGAGGCGCTTGGGTGACTCCTATGGGTATTAGGAAAGTGTGAATAAAGAGCAATTGAGGGGTGTTAGAGAACAAAAAAGAGCCATTAGTTGCTACATAACGTGTATTTTGAAGCGCACGTTCACCCATGGATATCTTGGCGCTGAATAACAGATGTTTATTGTTACCCAACTCAATGGTACTCATTTTATTGACCTCAAGAGGATGAAAAGCTGAGTAGATCCGCTGGGATTTGAACCTGTAACCATGAGATCAAACACAGGCACCCTACAGTGGATGCATTAGTCCACTAAACCACCTGACGGGTATTTTAAAGAAACCCATCTAAATAAATGTCTAGTCGACTGAGCAATGAGGCATTTATACCACAACTCTAGTGGTAATTTAATTTGTATTATTTAATATATATAATATTTATTATTTTATTTTTATATAACTAAAAATCAATATTTTGTACAACTATTTTTTTTACATTGATATTTTTTTCGATATTTTTGTACTTACATGTTTAAGTATAGGGAGTCGATATTTTTGCATTCTATATATTTTAATCTATTTTTTTAACATCTATATTTTTTACTTTGATATTTTGTCAGTGAACCCTTTTTCTTCCCTGGTCTTATATCTGGTTTCCTCAACCCATGTGATTTGCGTTGAGTAACTCCAGCAGCCAGGACAGGTCAAACATTACACTGTGAAGTCAGACTTTTTTCCTTTACAACTCTTCTCTCACCCCTGCTCCCCACATAAGCACACGGTGAGAAAACACGTACTTCCCATTTCATGTGCGCCTCCTTTTCTGATTAGGACTCCGCTCTGAAATGTCCAGTCAGTTTACATATTGCATCATAGTCTCTTAGCAGCCCGTAGGGCTGGGACAGTTTCAGAAGCAGTCACACATCACAGTTGGGACACAGTTAATTATGTGATTATACTTCAGTGCCTCTGGAAAGGCAGAAGATTTGGGGTGGAATCAGTCACAAACTCTACTGATGTCACAGAAAGACGTGTCAAGCTGGGGCCGAGTCAGTAACATATCTGGTCGGTGTCTTAAAGAGATTGGCTGAGTCAGTCACTTTTCCCACATTTGTCTGTTGAAGCTTGATGTTGCCCTGCCGGGCATGCGCACTAGCCTTCTGTGATGCATGCATGTATATGAAGGTAGTGTGTGTGAAGTAGGTACGAGGGGCCGTACGGGGTTACCCGCATACCAGGTCAGTCAATCGGAATTGCTGTTAGGGCTGTGGTGAAGTCAGTTGAATTTTAAGTTGGTGACTGTGGAATTGTACACACTTTGGAGGACCCAGTCATATATGAGATCAATTTCACCGTGAGACAAAGGGTCTGGGGCAAGTTGTTCGCCACTGGTGAGATCAGAACATAACCATCAGGCTGTACCTTGGAATAAACCTCCAGTTCACTTACCTAAAACCAAATCTTACAAGGACTTGCGTCATCAATTAGAGTTTATCTCATTTGACTCTGCCTCCTGTTTGTATTTTCTTCTGTTCTTTATTTTGATACCTTGATCAGATGGTCTAGTGTGCTTAACAAATATGAATGAAATAATGAATTGGACATGTGGATAGAGTGTATATAATGCTGTTTATGAGGTACCAGATGCTCAACAACATGTTGCGAAAGAAGCCACAGGACAGAAATGCAGTACATTGCTGATATGGTATGTAATCTACTTGTTGTAGGCTTAATGGATGGTGTATTTTGACAGATAGGAGCTTATTTATAAGCCCCTTGTGCCACCGGTGCGTCACTTTTTCTAATATGAAAAGTGACGCACCGGCGGCACAAGGAACTTGTAAATAAACCCCATGGTTCTAATAGAAAGGCATTGTTTGACCTTCAACTTTGCTTGGTGAGGTTTCACTGTTTTCGAACATTCTTACCCTTACTATGTGTTCTTATGTCTGCATGGCCCTCTTCTGGGTTCACTTGTTGTCAAGTGATGTAGTCTATGTACACAGTTCCTGATCATACTGCTGAGTGGGTAGCTCATTGCTTGCAATTGTTTTTGTTCGGCACATAGATTTCATGCTGTTTGTTCGTACACTAAGAAGGACTAAAATGCGCAAAGTTAGAGGGTTTCGGTTAGCATGAAATTATGTTGGTTTTTGTGGGTACCACCCAGTTACTCCCACTTTACAAACCTTGTTGGGATTGTGATTCTTCTTCCTGGAAAATCACAATTTCAGCTTAAAATTTGCATTTCAGAACAAAGGGGCTCATTATGATGGTGGGCGGACATCAGTCTGCCCGCTACCATAACGGTGATTGAACCTACCGCCAGACGTGCGGCGGTTCCACCGGCCCAACTAGGATGCGCCCGCCATACGGCGGCATTCAACAGGGTTCCCCACCCATTGCAGCTTACCCGACTGGCTGAGATTGGATTATCAGGAACTGCCTGGGGTTGGCTCAAATCCTTCTTGGAGTAACGGACGCAGCAGGTGTGGCTCCCCCCGTTCTCCTCCTCACTACAGAAAGTGACTACTCGGGTCCCACAGGGATCTTTCCAGAGTCCCCTTCTTTTTATTATTTATGTTACCCATCTGGTTCAGCTGGCTGAGGAACTAGGGGCAAAAAACCTTGCATATGCCGATGACACCCAGCCCTTGTTTACATGAGAAAAAAATGAGGTCTCTACCTTAGCCGCTAGACATTGCTTGACCGCAGTTTTTCACTGGTTAGCCGCCGCAGGAACTCAAATGCAATGAGGAGAAATCGGAAATTATCCTCTTTGGAAAGTTTCCCCCTCAGTTTAGGGAAACACTCTGGCCATTTGATTCAGTGCTTCCCGCCTCATCAGGGAATCCCTTCAAGAACTTAGGGGTTTGGTTCGAGGAGAACCTCACATTCTCAACCCAGATCAAAAAGCTGTCAGGGACCTGCTTTGGGTTTCTAAAAATTCTTAGGAAATTTCTTCCCCTTCTTCCTCAGGCTGCCAAGGAGACAGTCACTCGAGCCCTTATCCTTTCTCGGCTGGACTATGCCAACACTCTATACATTGGCTCCCCGGGCTCTCTACTTAATAAACTGCAAGTGGTGCAGAATGCGGCCGCCAGGCTTCTCCCTAACATCTCTGCCAGAAGCAGCGTTAGACAACATCTCCGCGCCCTTCACTGGCTACCCGTGGCAGAGCGGGTCAAATTTAAGTCCTTAGTTAATGCTCATCACACTCTTCATGCCATAGGGCCAAGCCATCTTCAGAAACGCTTCTCCTTTTATACTCCCGCTAGACACCTGCGTTTTACTTCCCAATGTTTGGCCCAGGTCCCTCGTTCTTGCTCGCAAAGGACGGGCGGTAGCTCCTTGGCTGTGAAAGCCGCTCTAGCTTGGAATGCGCTGCCTCTTGCTCTCTGCTGTATTCAGGACCCCACTCATTGTATAAAAAACCCTTGAAAACCTTCCTCTTTCCCTAATCTGGCTCTGGTTTCTATCTCTCAAGGTACACGCCGGGACACTCTTGCAGTATCTGTGCGTAAAATAAATGCAGATAACATAACATAACTTCACTCAAATCTACCCCACTCCACTCCACCCCAATCTACCCCTCCCTAATACACCCTACTCTAATACAAACACCTCCACTCCAATCTATGACACTCCACTCACATCTACTGCACTCCAGTCCACCCCACTACACTCCAGTCAACCCCACTCCACTTCAGTGCACCACACTTCACTCCAATCTACCCCACTCCAATAATCCCTCTTCAATCTACCCCACTCTAATCTCCCCTACTCCAATCTACCCCACTCCATTCCAATTTACCATACTCTAATCCACCCAATCTACCCACTGCACTCCAGTCTTACCCACTCCCCTCTTCCCCAGTCTATCTCACTCCACTCCAACCTCGACCCACACCAATCTGTCCAACTCCATTTCAATCCAATCCACCCCACTCCACTCCACTCTATCCAATCTAACACATGCCACCCAAATCTATCCCACTCCAGTCCAATCTAACCCACTCTACCTCAATCCACCCCTCTCCATCTCATTCCAATCTACCCTACCCCACTCCACCCCAAACTACCCTACTCCAATCCACCCTATTCAATCTGTCCCACTCCGATCTAGCCCGCTCCAATCTATCCCTATCTACTCCACCCCAATCTATACCACCTTAAACCATCTACCTCACTCCAAGCTACCCCACCCCATCTCAATCTACCACACATCACTCTATCCAACTCCACTCCAATCTACTCCATTCCAATCTACACCACTCCACTCCAATCTACCCCAATCCACCCCACTCCAATCTACCCCAATCCAACCCACCCCACTCAAATCTACCTGACTCCACCCCAACTAACCCCACTCTATCCTGCTCTACTACAATCTACCCCAGTCAAATTTACCCCACTCCCTTCCAGTTTACCCCACTCCAAACTCCACTGCAATCCATCCAACTCCTTCCTTTTCACTCCAATGTACCCCTCTCAACTCTAGTCTACCCCACTCCAATCTACCCCACTCCACTCCAATCAACCCCACTCCACTCCAATCTACCACACTCCAATCCACTCAGTCCACCCCACTCCACTCCACTCTAATCTACTCCACTCCACTCTACCCAAATCTACCCCACACCACTTCAGTCAATATACCCCACTCCACTCAAATCTACCCCACTCCACTCCAATCTACCCCACTCCACCCTTTCCACTTTATCCCACCCACTCCACCCCAATCTACTCCTCCCCAATCCACCCCACCCCACTCCACTTCAATCTATCACACTCCACTCAAATCAACTCCAATCCAACCCACCCCACTTCACTCCAGTCTACCCCACTCGACTTCAGTGTACCCCACTTCACTCCAATATACCCCACTCCAATAATCCCTCTTCAATCTACCCCACCCCAAACTCCCCTACTCCAATCTACCCTACTCTAATCCACCCAATCTACTCCACTAAACTCCAATGTTACCCACTCCACTCTTCCTCAATCTATCTCACTCCACTCCAACCTCGACTCCACAGCAATCTATCTAACTCCACTTCACTCCAATCTACCCCACTCCACTCTACCCAATCTACCCCGCTACACTCTACCCCAATGCATTCCACTCCAATCTACCCACTCCAGTCAATCCCACTCCACTCTACCTCAATCTACCACACTCCATTCCACTCTATCCAATCTAACACATACCACCCAAATCTATCCCACTCCAGTCCAATCTAACCTATTCCACCCCAAAACACCCCACTCCATATCATTCCAATCTACCCTACCCCACTCCACCCCAAACAACCCTACTCCAATCCATACCATTTAATCTGCCCACTCCAATCTAGCTCACCCCAATCTACCCCAAACTACTCCACTCCAATCTATACCACCCTAAACCATCTACCTCACTCCAAGCTACCCGAGCCCATCTAAATCTACTACACACCACTCTATCCAACTCCACTCCCATCTACTCCACTCCAATCTACACCATTCCACTACAATCTACCCCACTTCAAGCTACCCGACTCTTATCAATCTCACTCCCATCTACCCCACTCCACTCCAACCTACTCCTCTACCCTCCAATCTGCCCTACTCCACAACATTCTACAGCACTCCATTGCAGTCTAGCCCACTCCAATCTACCCCACTCCACTCCAATCTGCCCCAATCCACTGCACTCCACTCTTGCGTTGTCTACCCCACTCCACTCCAATCTTCCAAAATATATCCACCTCCACTCTACCCCAAACTACCCTCTACAATCTACCCCACTCCAAAATACCCCACTCCAATCTACCACACTCCGCTTCAATATACCCCACTCCACCTCAATCTACTCCCCTTCACCCAAATTCAATCTACTCTACTCCAAACTACTCCACTCAAATCTACCCCAGTCTTCTCCACTCCAATCTACCCCACTCCAGCCCACTCTACCCCACCCCATCAAATCGACCCCACACAACTCCAATCTACCCCATCCCCCTTATCTACTCCGCTCCACTCCATCCCAATCTACCCCACTCTAAACTACCCCAATCTACCCCCGCTCCATACCATTCTACCATACTATAATCCACTTAATCTACGGCACTCCAATCTACCCTACTCTACTTCACTCCAATCCACTCGGCTCCACTCCAGTCTACCCCACTCCACTCCAGTCTAACCCAATCCACCCCACTCCACTCTTCCGCAATATACATCACTCCACTCTAATCTACCCTAATATATTACACTCCACTTTACCCCAATCTACCCCGATCTACCATACTCCTATCTACCCCCTCCACCCCAATCAACCCCAACTTGAGACAGTTTTCTGCCCGGGGTGGTTTGGCACCCAGCATGCTGAAGCTATGTGTTGGTAGCTCTGGCCCCGGTCTTCTTAACTCTTTTCCTGCAGATGCTGGGGTATATTTGAGCTTCTTTTATAGCTTGCTGCTGTTTCTCACTGTGATGTTTGTCTCTGATCAATTGGTTGTATTTCCCATGACCACACAATCGGAAAAGTACTTGGGAACTGGTGTCATTCATTGTGCTGTAAGATAGCTCCTATGGTGAAGTCGTTTTCCTTTGAAAACACCACAAATAACCCTGAGACATTTCAACAGTTGTGCGAGTGCTCGGATTTTACCTTTTCTTCTTCTTGCTCAGGACGGCCTTGAGACTCTTGTGTCATTCATCCTGTTTCGCTTGTAACATGGCTCAGTCAGCCAATCAGCATGGAGCCCATTTTCAAGAGTTTTATGAGCATATTGAACCTGCCGGTGCCATGGGCGCCATGGTTACCAAGTGAGTAGCATCGAGTGGTCTTAAAGATCTCTGCCTCAGGTTCATCCTACATGGAGCCCCCAGTAATGAAGAAATTCAGGAGGCTTAGCTTGGAAATTAACAACAAAATGGATGCTGAGCTTATTAACAGTGTGCTACATGGGGAATGATATGAAGACACAGAGGCAGAGACAAATACAAAACAATGAGGATGTTCACAGACGCCTTTGAAGGGCAAAAATGTTTCTACATGAACTCTTTAAATTCTGTCCACTCTTCTGTGCCTCGTACACACCTCTTGGGAGCGAGGTGTCGGGATGTATGTCCTTCTGTGCGAGAGGTGGGCCTGGCCTTCTTTCATTTGACCTTCAGGGTGCTTCTGGAGATGCCCCTTGTAAACCTGGCACCTGTGAGACCACTGGAGGGACTCAATATATTTTTTTATGTTACTGAAACAGCTGAGAGTGTGGGTCTCCTGATGGCAGGAGGCACTGAAAATGCACCTCTGCCTTGTGGAAGATTTGTAGTCCACTCTCCAGGCAGTGGGTAGGTTGACTGGTGCTGGCAGCTGAGTTGCTAGCAAGGGGTGTAGGAATTTATACCTCTGCCTATGCACACTGCTGTACATAATGGCTAAAACACATTGCTAAAGCCAATAGCTCTTGCTCTCTGATAAAGATCTATTCTACCCCCTTGCCTGTACCTCCGTACCTCCCTATGCACGTGTTTTGTGTGTCCTCAGCAAGAACATATGACAGACAGAAGAAGCTGGTGGGTTCCTGTACAAGGTACTGGCTCCTCTGTTTAAGCCAGCGTCTAGTACTGCATTTTAGAGACTACATCCCGTTGACTCTTTATCTAACACAGCAGACATTCGTGCAGGAGCCATGCCTGAACACAAAATTGAAACCTGCTTGATCACCTAGGCAGATCTGCTTCTAGATGTGCTTAGAAATAGCTGACCACCTGTTAGTGTGTCTGTCTTGTGTGGGCCTCAGTACACACCATATGGTCCTCTGTGTCACCCCCCATTTCTGCTTTACAAAAGATCATCTAGAAATAGAAAATAACCCACTCGGCGAGTCTGTGCTGTCTCAGATGAAATTTAAAGCCCCATGCAAGCTGATTCATGCCATTCCTCTTCTTGGTGAGAGCTCAGCGAGGAATCCTGGGAAGATGTTCTCCATATTGGTTGGCAGTCGGTGTGATCATTTAACCTGGCAACCCAACTCGATTGACACGGACTACCTCCCACCACGGGCGTAACGAAAGTTGAGGGGGCCCCCCGTCAAGGTACATATAATATGGAGCTCACAGGCCTGAGTACGGTGCTGAGGGGGCCCCCTGCAGCTCGGGTCCCCCCCGCATCGCGGGTGCTGTGGGGGCCTGTCTTATGCCCCTGCCTCCCACTTCACCCAGTTTTAGAAAAAGCAACTGCATAGTGGGAAAGGTGCCACGCGATACAAGACTACTAGTGTAATATGGATTTATTGTGAGTGATCACAGTTCGAGGGCTTAAGACAAAGCCTCTTGTGAGTAGAAAAGAAGAAAAATAAAAAAAGGAAGGAAAATGAATAAAAAGATGAAACATGAAGTCTTGACCTGAGACTCTCTTTCGTAGGGACCTTCCTTTATGTTCTGAGTTTCCCTGATGCTTAAGTATTTGTACCTTCAGAAAGGAGTTAAGCAAGACTTTCATTTGCTGGGGTGCATAGATCCATGAGTGCAGACAAAGGGAGTGAGTGTACTCTCAGTATCTATGTATGTTAGTATGTGGTATTATACAGAATGAACGTTACCAAAAAACAGAGTAGTGTTAGGGTAAGGGGAAAGGTAAATATACAGTCAGTGAGCTGGATAGGTTGTTTGGTTTTGGGAGAAGAAGTGTACGGTTACTGCATCATTATGTAGTATTCTTGAAAGAAGTGTGTCTTCAACTCATTCCTAAAATGGAGCATGGTTGGGGTGTCCTGCTGGACATGGGGATGTTGTTTCAGATCCTTGGTGCATAGATGGAGAAGGCATGTTCCCTTGTTTTCTTCTTTTCACATTTCTTTGCCTCATGTCTAATGGTTCCCTTGCTGTGGGTGTGCAGAGAGCCTTCGGATCGGGTACGCTGTTAGCCAGATAGACAAGGTTCTGGTTACAACAGCTTGTAAATTATGCATTTGGTTTTGAGGATGATGCGGGCCAGCAAGAGGAGGCAGTGCAGTTCGATCAGGATGGGGGTGATGTGATCATATTTCTTCCAGCCATTGATGAGACATGCTTCTCAATTAATCAATCAATCAATCAGCATTTGTAGAGCACGGCACTGTGACACCTGGGGCATCTGGGCCCTGGAGTTCGATGCCTTCTTCGAAAAACTGGGTCTGGAGGAAACGACAGAACGAGGGAAGAAATGAGCAGAAAGGGCAAAACAGACGGCAGAGAAATGAGCAGAAAGATCAAGCAGGGGGCGGAAAAACGAGCAGAAAGGCAAAACAGAACAGAAGAGGGCAAAACACAGGGCTGAAAAGCAAGCAGAAAAAGGTAAAACAGAGGGAAGAAAAATAAGTAGAAAAGGCAAAACAGAGTAGAAGAGGGCAAAACAGAGGGCAGAAAATGAGCAGTGAAGGCAAAACGGAGGACGAAAAATGAAGAGAAAAGGCAAAATAGAGCAGAAGGGGGAAAACAGAGGGCAGAAAAACAAGCTGCAAAGGTGAAGTGGAGGGTAGAAAAACGAGCAGAAAAAGGTCAAAACAGAAGGCAGAAAAACAAGCTGAAAATGCAAAACAGAGCAGAAGAGGGCAAAACAGAAGGTAGAAAAACGCATTGAGAAGGCAAACCGGGGGCAGAAAAATGAGCAGAAAGGCAAAAATAGAGGGCAGAAAAATGAGCAGCAAAAACCAAAACAGAGCAGAAGAGGGCAAAATGAAGGGCAGAAAACAGAGCAGTAAAGCCAAAAAGAGTGCAGAAAAACAAGCAGAAACGGCAAAACAAAGGACAGAAAAGGCAAAGAAGAGCACTAAACAAGCAGAGGAGGCACACACAGAGGGCAGCAGGTAGACGGGCAGCAGAGGGTAACAGACTGCGGGCAAGCAAGACAGGGGAACTGTTGCAAGGGGAGCTGTCACAAGGATCTGCTTCTGTGTATAGCATGCCCTAACTGGTGTCAATGCAGAGTTGAGGAGGCCATGGAGCAGGTTGTTGAAACCAATCCAGATGTTAGAAGGAACCGTTTCAATTTAGTAGAGTGTGCTGGTACCATGCTAACTTTGCTTTCATGGCAATGTGTTCCTTGATGGTGAGATTGATGTCCAGGGTGACTAAAAGTGAATTGGCATTGTGTAAAAGTTGAGGTTCACATAATTGAGCCAGGCTTTTTCTTGTCCTTGGCAAATAACAAGAACAATGTTTTGGTCTGTTTGAGCTTTAGGTAGGTACTGAACATTTGAGTCTGAACGAGATGCATGCATCACGAGAGGAGCAGACTTTCAAGTAGATTTGTGTATTATCATCATATTGGTAAATTATGATGCACTCATAGGTGAGTAGAGCCACTCAGTCCTCATTGGGTAAATAGAAAGAGAACCATTGAAGGATGTTGAAAGTAAATCTCATACAAGACTTTGGGATGACAATGGTATGGTCGATATTGTCAGTGGTGACTGAGATGCCCAGCAACATTAAGAGTAAAGGGTCATCTTCATCATTTCAGGTGGGCGTGTAAGATAGTGCTCTCTGAAATGCAGCATGATCGAAGCAATGTTGATAGTTGTGCAGGAGATGGTTGGCATTGATATGATCTTAAAGTTGAGCATAGATTTCTTTATCTATGGTCTTGCTAATGAACGGTACGTCATTGATGGGCAGGTATTTGGCAAGGTCATCAGGGTCTATTGTGGGTTAGCTCTGATGAATGAGGTGGTGAAGGTGTCAAAGAACTTGTGAATAAATCCTTTTTTTGTCAGGGAGTCTTGTAGATGAAATCGAGGGTGTCACATGAGTTGCAGAGACTGGGAATCGGCATGTGTGGATTTCCATGTAGTTAGTGCATTTTTTCCCAGGGCGCAGGGCAAGGAGTACTTATGGATGATGGTGAGGCCTCCTCCATTCCTATGAATGTTGCTTGCCCACTGGAGGCTGTGAGGTTTGGGAAACCAGGATGTCTAGGGTGTATGAGAATGTGGGGTGAGCCATGTTGTGATCGTGGATGCGGTCTGTGATGTTTGATGCATTCTGCATTAATGAGCATGAGGTGAAATATGGATTTGGTATGTTGAAGTTGTGTGGTGGTTAGTAGAATGTGTTTGAGGTTGGATATATGTTTTGAATATGCAGTGTGTGTACGTGTGTGTGATCTATGCCTGGGTGTGATGGTGGGGCATTGGTAGAAAGTGGTGCTGTGCTAGGCAAATGATGACTTGCCTTGTTGGTGCATGCTGCTGATATAATGAAGAAGACATTCTAGCCCAAGACTCTTACTTGCCACAACAGATCCAAACTGACAATGTCCTAGCCGGGTATGCCCTGTTGGGCTATGCTTTAAGGAGTTAACTTAAGTAAGGAGTCTGATGAGACATGCAGTGATGTCGCTTCAAGTAGGGGTGGTTGCTGGGAAATATCACTTCTTGCAAAACTGTTCCAAATATATTTGCCAATAGATCGTAGTCTTAAAGGAAGTTCTGAAGGGCATTCATAAAATCATCTAATACTTTACTGTCTACTAGGAACATTATTCTGCAGTTCTATAAATATTTGTGTGTGCAACACAAAACTGGGCAACCAGAGATGGATGTGTAACACAAAAAGCCGTAGGACTGTGACTGGCAGGAGGCAGAAGAGGGCTGGCACAACAGACTGAGTTTAGATGCGTGAAATAATTAGACTAAAGACAGTATCGGGTACAACCGTAAAAAAATGTCTGATTTAACTACAAAAAACATTGCTGGAAATGTTAGAATACTTGTCAAAAGTAATTGAACTATTTAACAGCAACATTAAATGTGACGGCGCGTAGTTCATGTTAGTGCCTGCCCTTTTCGTCCTCTGTGTGCCCATTAGAACCAATGAATGTATATTAGACCTTAATGGGCTTTGGTGGATGAAGTCTTTTAATAAATCCTCTGCCAGGGGAGACTTGAATTTTAAACTCTGAGTTATTGTGTTAATTGCTGTTCCTGTTCAAGATACACAGTATAAAAAATAACTTTCTGAGCCAAAAAATAAAATACTGTTAACATTCCTATTCTGCTCTCCATTTCTTTGCACCTCTTTTCCCCTCTCTCTCCTCAGTCATTTTCCTACTATATTCAGATGTTTTTCTCTTTATGATTGTCTTTCTTCTCATTTCTTTCTATGAGAATTATCTGCCGCAGTGGTGATTGAATTTTTTTTTATATTGGGGTGCAGTCTTACAAAATCAATTTACTACACTCGTCGGGTCTGTGAAAATATCAAGTACTATTTAAAGAGCTCGTGCACCAAATGACCCAAACCAGGTGGAGTTCAGTGAAGCAGTAGTAGACCCATAGGCATTGTGATTGCATTTTCACAAACATATGGCCACATTTGGTTCAACAGAATGTCATCATTTACAGACAGCACATTCTGTTTTTGACTAGGGGTTTTGTGCAAATAAATTAAACAATATCAATTGGTCTGCCAAATCAATTTTGAGTTAGAGACAGTAGTGTCTTAATCACCTTTTCATAACGTTTTGTCTCTTGTTTTGTCTTATCCCAAACTCCACTGTTTGATCTGTGTAAAGATGTGAAAAGTGTGAGATGGTCTTGTTCCTCCTGGTTGGTGTGGTTCTGCTGGTGCACGTCTGTTGGTGTGCTTCTGCTGGTGTGTGTCTGTCGCTGTGATTCTGCTGGTGTGCTTCTGTTGGTATGCTCCTGCTGGTGTGCTTCTGCTGGTGTGCTTCTGTTGGTGTGCGTCTGTTGCTGTGATTCTGCTGGTGTGCTTCTGCTGGTGTTCTTCTGCTGGTGTGCTCCTGCTGGTGTGCTTCTGCTGGTGTTGGTGCACTTCTGCTGGTGTGCTTCTGTTGGTGTTCTTCTGATGGTGAGCTTCTGCTGGTGTGCGTCTGTTGCTGTGATTCTGCTGGTGCGAGACTGCTGGTTTGCTTCAGTTGCTGTGATTCTGCTTGTGTGCTTCTGTTGGTGTGCTTCTGCTGGTGTGCGTCTGTTGCTGTGATTCTACTGGTGTGCCTCTGCTGGTGTGCTTCTGTTGCTGCGATTCTGCTGGTGTGCTTCTGCTGGTGTTCTTCTGCTGGTGTGCTCCTGCTGGCGTGCTTCTGTTGCAGTGCTTCTGTTGATGTGCTTCTGCTGGTGTGCTTCTGCTGTTGTTCTTCTGTTGGTGTGCGTCTGTTGCTGTGATTCTGCTGGTGCGTTTCTGCTGGTGTGCTTCTGTTGCTGCAATTCTGCTGGTGTGCTTCTGTTGGTGTTCTTCTGCTGGTGTGTTCCTGCTGGTGTGCTACTGCTG
The DNA here is from genome assembly GCF_964204655.1 of Triturus cristatus. NCBI lineage: Eukaryota > Metazoa > Chordata > Amphibia > Caudata > Salamandridae > Triturus > Triturus cristatus. The sequence continues at coordinate 1,007,402,842 of NC_140584.1, forward strand.
GTGTTCTTCTGTTGGTGTGCTTCTGCTGGTGCGCTTCTACTGGTGTCCTTCTGTTGGTGCGCTTCTGCTGATGTGCGTCTGTGGCTGTGATTCTGCTGGTGTGCTTCTGCTGGTGTGCTTCTGTTGCTGTGATTCTGCTGGTGCGCTTCTGCTGGTGTGTGTCTGTTGGTGTGCTTCTGCAAGTGTGCTTCTGCTGGTGCTCTTCCTTTGGTGTGCTTCTGTTGCTATGATTCTGCTGGTGTGCTTCTGTTGATGTGCTTCCATTGCTGTGATTCTGCTGGTGTGCTTCTGCTGGTTTTTTTTTGTTGCTGTGATTCTGCTGGTGCGCTTCTGTTGGTGCGCTTCTGCGCTTCTGGTTCTGTTGGTGTGCTTCTGCCGGTGTGCTTCTGCTGGTGTTCTTCTGTTGGCGTGCTTCTTTTGGTGCGCTTCTGCTGGTGTGCTTCTGCTGGTGTTCTTCTGTTGGTGTGCTTCTGTTGGTTTGCTTCTGCTGGTGTGCTTCTGTGGCTGTGCTTCTGCTGGTGTTCTTCTGCTGTTATGCTTCTGCTGGTGTTCTTCTGTTGGTCTGCTTCTGTTGGTGCGCTTCTGCTGGTGTGCGTCTGCTGGTGTTCTTCTGTTGGTGCGCTTCTGCTGGTGTGCTTCTGCTGGTGCGCTCCTGCTGGTGTTCTTCTGTTGGTGCGCTTCTGTTGGTTTGCTTCTGCTGGTGTGCTTCTGTGGCTGTGCTTCTGCTGGTGTTCTTCTGCTGTTATGCTTCTGCTGGTGTTCTTCTGTTGGTCTGCTTCTGTTGGTGCGCTTCTGCTGGTGTGCGTCTGCTGGTGTTCTTCTGTTGGTGCGCTTCTGTTGGTGCGCTTCTGCTGGTGTGCTTCTGCTGGTGTTCTTCTGTTGGTGTGCTTCTGCTGGTGGGCTTCTGTTGGTGTACTTCTGCTGGTGTTTTTCTGTGGGTGGGCTTCCGCTGGTGTGCTTCCGCTGGTTTGCCTTGTCTGTTCTGCTATTATGGATCGGTTCTCCTGTTACACTTGAAGCTTACAGACTCTGTCACACTGTCTCTCTTCGACCATTCTGAAGTCACCCTCTATATGGAGCCACACGTACAACCCTTTTATGGCTGTACCATTTCCTAGTTCCCCCAATATGTGGAGAGCACAGCAATGCCTAAAGATGTCCACAGAGTTCAATATTGAGAGTTTCTGACAACTCCTGAAAAATGAAAGTCTTAGATGTCACAGCAGTTCTCTTTTGCACCTCCCTATCGTCTAACAGTCACATTCAACCACTGTAAATAATTTAAAACCTCTGTGGGTTATAACTGATAAATCAAAAGTGCATATCTAACTATATATCAAAAATGTAGTTAACAGTATTCAATATCAGTTTGAGTTAGTGAAGGACGTAAAACATTTGTGAAAGTATTTCCAAGCCAACGGTGCAACGCCTCTTGCTGTCCAGGCATCTCCAGTCCATCTGGACGTTCCTAGGATCAGAGAAGCCCCCCTTAAACAGCACTAATCAGTTTATTGCAAATCTCATAAGCAGTGTAATGAAATGGTTATATTGCAGAACTCGTTTTTTTTAAATGTTTTTCCATTTGCACAGCACACTAAGGGACATATTTACAAGGAAACTCTTGGAGTGTTGCGTTACACCAAGAAGGCTAATGGTGTTTTGTAACTTCTAAGCAGCGACGGCCCGTATAGGGTGTGTTACCGGGGCGGTGACGAGGGGCAGAGGAGGGGCAGGGTGGGGGGGTTGCAAAATGCGGCATACGGCCAATTGCAGGTAAGTTACGAAAAAAATAAAGAAAACGAATTTTGTTGCGCGCGCTGCATCGCATTTGGCAATGCTGCGCCCGCAACGAAATTCGTTTTTTTTCCCCCCCGTAACTTACCTGCAATCGGCCGTATGCCGCATTTTGCAACCCCCCACCCTGCCCCTCCTCTGCCCCACGTCACCGCCCCGGTAACACGCCCTATACGGGCCGTCACTGCTTCTAAGTATGCTGCAGAATGCAGCACACATAAAAGTTGCAACTCGTCATCTTTTTAATGATTGTTTCTATGCAGAAATGGACACCTTCCCCTCTCTGCACATAAACAATCAATGGAGTTTTGCTGTTTCTGTTAGCTGCACAATGCAGCACACACAGAAACAGCAAAAATGATGAGAAATAAACCATTTCTCCTCGTTTCGCCTGTTTAAGACCAGGTTTTCCCTGGTCTTAAATTTAGCGTTGCCCCATATTTACGCCACCCTTGGGGCAGTGTCAAAATCAATAGGTGTTGCGGTGAAACGCCCATTGCAACACCCATTGCCCTCCCCTTTCAAACTTGGTGTAGCATGAAAGGGGGCCTTAATCTAAGTTAAGTGGCTTAACACCACCTTGTGAATAAGGTGAAGCCCCTATTGCCACAGGAACGTTGAAAAAAGTGACATTTCTGTAGCGATAGGGGCTTGTAAATATGCCCCTAAGTACCAACAAGGATGTTAGAAAATAAATAGCATCATATGCGTTTATACGGTATACATTGATCCTATATCACAGAATACATAAACATGGAGTACGTTATTCTGACAATTTTTAATTGTTAAATTACATAATTAATATGGAGAATAAAAATTAAAGTTTTTTAAGATTTCACCATCAGCGAAAATCATCTATGTGTTTTAATTGTTTTGAACCACTTAAATCTTGGCTTCCATCAAATGTCAGGATTAGGAGAGAATGTTATTCTTAAAAGATGAGCTGGCATCCCTAAAACCACTGCTTCGTGATGATGTAATATCATGCATGGACAAGTCCCAATCTAGGGCCGGGGGGTGGACTTTCGAAGGAAGGGATGCACTGGAAAGTTTGGGAGCACCCAGCCAATAGTCAGTGAATATTCACACGCTTTCCTTCGACTTAATTTCACTCTGGAAATGGTCGCATATTTACTCCAGTCAAGGGCAGGGGTAAGTACATTTTCAGGGTGTGAATGTGCATAGAACACTCATGCCTATGGCTCAGACATCCCAGGTCCAGCACACACAAGTAAAGAAACAGATATGAGTAACTGCGTGATAATTCCCTACGGGACACCAGAGTCATGGCTCCGTCTTTCCACAATATACCAACATACAATCATTTTGAGGCCCTTATGGACCTTGATTGTGTGGATTGACATGAGAAGGTTGTCCGTGATAGACCATTGTTAGCCTCAGGGGGGCACGCCAATATTGACAGTGACAATATCAACGTGCAGAAGAACCGGATTCCCATTGAGGGTAGTATACAAACTCGAATAGGTCTAAACGTGGATAATATCGATATTGGGAAAAATTGCTGTGAGGAAGGTAGTAAATCTGACACTAAGGTTGAGGGAAAAAATGAAGGTTCTCGTCATAAGTCTATCGGAAAGGATTTGGCTAATGACTCCTTATGTGAAGATCGGGCAAATGAAATAAGGAAAACCTGCACACTCCTCTTTTGGAATGTGGCAGGTCTAAAGGAGAAAATGTCAAATCCCTGTTGGGAAACTGTTATAGAAGGGCATGATATATTGGCCTTTCAGGAAACATGGTCTACAGACCCAGTTTACTTTAATGGGTACAGAAGCTTTGTCACCCCGGCAGAGGGAAGCCAGCATGGAAGAGCCAAGGGTGGTTTACTTACTCTGGTATCAAATCAGCTTAATTGCGTCAACATACAGTTCACGCCTAAAACAAGTTTTTATCAACTAATAACCCTAAGAAACAAGAAGGGATTTAGTATTGTTTTTATAAATTTCCATAATAACATTCCTACGAAAGAAATCCCTAGCATCTTAATAATGCTGAGGGAAGACATACAACATGAAACAGATAAAATTGGCAGGGATCTTATGATCTTATGGGGGGGGGGATTTTAATTGTAAACTTTGCCCTAAGGGATCTCAGGGCATTTGCGGTTTAACAACAGAACAGGACATAAATCCATCTCATTTTAAACATTCCTTGCTTGGGGACTTATTAAATGACATATTGTTCATGTATGATTTGGGCTTTGTAAATGAAATTGCACAGATACCCACAGCCTTTGCACCCACATTTATTGGTAGAGGAGCTTACTCTACAATTGATTTTATCATCGCCTCAAATAACTGTAATCACAAGATTCTCGATTACAACATTTTGGAGTCACCAATAAGTGATCATCTGCCCCAAAAAATGGAGGTTGTAAATTTCTTTAATCAGCACGTAGATGTAACCTCTGTGTGTATTGCCCCTGACGTAGTCTTAGGTAGACAGAATGGGTATACCTTAAAGTGGAGCAAGGTGGTCCCGGAAATGTTTTTGGGCAGACTGGTGAATGCCTGCCCAGTTAGCTTCGCCATTTGTTTGAACCAAGAATCTAATAGTGAGATGATAATTGATCATTTTAACATAATAGCTTCCACAATAAAGGATAATCTGTGGGTGGAGGTAAGGAAGAGGACTAAGGGTAATACAAGTTGGTTTAATAATGACTGTACCCAGTCTCTAACTGCCCTTAAATGTGCAATTCATAGGACACCTCGTAATTCCTCAGAAGTAAGAGACTGTAGGGTAAAATACAACGAGGCCCTAAAAAACAGGAAAAATGCCATTAAAAAAGAGGCCCTGGTAGCTCTTTGCGAAGCATCACAATTAAAGGATGCATCTGCATTCTGGAGGGCCGTAAACACTCCATTCCTCTACGATAACTCCAAAGCACGCATAGAGTCTGCTATCGTGGAGGAGGATTGGGTGGAGCATTTTTCATCACTTTATAAATCACAAGATGCATGTCATGTCATAGATTCTCCAGTAAGGTCCACTGTGGATATAGGGAATGAACAATTCGTAGTGACCTTGGAGGAAGTTACTGCCGCCCTGAAGGCAATGAAGGGTGGCAAGGCGGCAGGGCCGGATGGGATCCCTGTGGATCTGTTTAAGGTAAACCCTGAGGTCTGGGGTCCATTGCTGGTGCAGCTCTTCAATGCTGCACTAGCAAGGGGCCTAAATCCGTCTTGGCTCACCTCGATCATTGTACCTATCTACAAGAAGGGAGATAGACAAAGCTGTGCTTGTTATAGACCTATCTCCCTTCTGGACTCTTCCATAAAAATACTGGGGAAAATTGTCCTAGCAAGACTGCAAAGTTGGTTCGAGGAAAACGATTTAATGGGTGATTTGCAGTATGGATTCCAAAAGGGCATCGGCACAATCGAACAATGCTTAAATGTAATGACCCTCCAATCCAAATATACAAAGATAAAAGGCGAACGTCTGTATTTTACGTTCGTGGACCTTTCTTCAGCTTTCGATTGTGTATCCCATGTTAAATTATGGGTAATTCTGAAAGAAATGGGTGTGGAAGATCCCATTGTTTGCTTTCTTAAAGACCTATATTCTGGGGCCACGGCCTCGGTCCGTTTTGGTAACGCGGGCCAGTGCACTAGAAGGATCCCGGTAGGTCGGGGTGTGCGCCAGGGCTGTGTCCTGGCCCCCTTCCTATTTCTGCTTTACATAAATGGTCTGGAGCGCCATTTATTGCAGGAGTGTAGGGACATGCCTAAGGTTGGGAGGAGGGCTGTTCCTGCGCTCCTGTATGCGGAAGATGCGGTCCTGATGGCCCGCACCCCAATGGCACTCCAAAATCTGGTAAATTCATTTGAGACCTTCATGTCTAGTCTTGATTTGAAAGTCAATTGTAATAAAACCTTCTCTATGTACTGTGGAAATGGTCCTGGAAAGCAGAAAAAAAGAATGTTTCTGAACAATGTACCTTTGGAAGTTGTTCATACTTTCTCTTATCTTGGAGTCTTGTTTCACGATACTGGGGCATGGTCTAGTGCGGTCAAGGCCAGAACTTTGTTGTTCCAAAAAACCATTATGGCCTTGAAAAATTTTATTAAAAAACTGGGTAAAAAACCAATAAAGGAAATTCTAACAATATATAAGGCTACTTGTATTTCGGTAGCCACATATGGGTCGGCCCTCTGGGGGTATTCCAATATTGACTTAATTCAAAAAGTTGAGAATAGGTTCTTGAGGTATATTCTGACAGTCCCCCAAAGCGTTGCGACATATATATGCCACACTGAATTGGGTTTACCCTATATCTCTGATATTATTAGAATTCAACCCTTACTCCTGTGGCATAGGGTTTGGACTATAAGGGAGTGCGTCATGAACCGGGCTATCCTACGGGATGTTTTAACTCTGGACAATGTTGGCAGAGCTGATTGGTTGAATTATGTTAAAAATGTTATGGTTAATATTGGATACCAACATTTCTATGAAGACCCACTCTCAATGGTCAATATCTCTAGAAAACTATTGTCTAAGTTATGTATGGAATACCTCGAGGATAAAAGAAGACAAGAGGAAGAGAAGAAAAACTCAGTTACTCTTCACCTCAGCGTCTCAACCCATCTTAAAGTACAGCCTTATCTAACCTTGCCGATGTCCAATCATGACCAATTTCTTTTGACTCGCTTTAGGTTGAATATTTTGTTTAGACTCCTGACTTTCCCAGAAATGAATTTATGGTCGCGTAATCTCCCTCTGTGTCCGTGTGATGAATTCTCACTCCAGTCTGATATTCATATTTTATTTTTCTATAAATTTTACTCTTTACCTCGTAGGCAGTTGATTATACCATTACTTAAAGAAATAAATTTAATCCAATGTCGTCCAGCTTTTCTAGAATTTCAACGAATGGAAACTGTTCTAACTGTCACCGCGCTTTTAAGCTTTTTTAAAAAAAATTTTAAACTACGGAAAACGATTGGGCTGGGATGAATTATAATATGTCCCGTCGTTTTTCTATTTTTAATATCATCCTTGTGTAAATTTGTATCTGATGTTGTAACTTTCATGGTTTTTGCTTTTAAACCAAATAAAGTTTTTCTTGACCTTGACCTTGAGTAACTGCGTCTAAATTGATTCCTGAAGTTCCAGCCCATTGTTCCTCCCATAGGCCTCAGAAGCCAATTGAGGGTTGATGACAAATTAAGGGTGGGTGAAGATTTGGGAAATCCCACCTCTTGACCGACCCATAGCCCGTTAGCAGCCTCTCATTTGCTGCTAAGTGGTGTGGGAAGAACAAAAAGTGGGAACATTTTCAACCCCCCAACCCCTCCATTTCACCAGATTGTGGCAGAATGAGGAAAAAAATACCAGACCTCCCCTGCCAGAAGCAAGCAAATGCTTGCTCCTGGAGGGAGAGGGTGCTCTGGCTGCAGGATTCTGAATCATGGTCCCATATGAATATAGACACTGTGAGGGAGTTTGACACTCTACAATTAGAGGGTTTTTTCTGTCGCAGGAAAGTATACTATCCACTTCCTTAGTTGCTGTCAACCAGGAGGCTTGGTCCCTCCGCGAGGTTCAGGATTCCGCAGTGTGTGGGTGTGTCCATCTTGGCCAGCAGTGTTAGTAATCCAGCATGAGTGCATTGGACAGCGGGGCTGCTGGAACTTCTTCCTGCATGTTAAGATATTGATAGCAGAGCCCCGCCTCCTAATTAAAAATGCAGAAAGTACCACCAGCTACATTTCCTAACATTGCCACTCTCCCTAGCTCGCTTAGGTTAAAATGCTAACCTTCTCCAAACACCTTTTGTGGTGCAGACGGTGCCTGCTTCTGGCTGCGCTGCCCTTGACCTCTAGTAACCACTATAGCAGGCTGGGTCAGGACAGCGCAGAGGCTGCCCCAGAGCTCTCAGTATGGGCACAGCTAATTTTCCAGCCCTTTCATGCGGACATATTCACAAAGTGCAAGAGGACTGTTGTATGTTTTCTTCATATGGGAACTAGCTATTTGACAGCTTTCCAACTACCCCCAGTTTTTTATACGCCCCTTGATGTGAGTGCTTCAATTGACTTTAAATGGAAATGCAGAGTCAGGGAAGATTATGCAGCAGGATACATTCCTTCCTAGTTGGCATGAAGCGGCAGCCAAGCACTGGCATTGTTTACCTGTAGTTTGCATCTGTCTTGTACGTGGTTCAATGGCAGGTCTTCAAATAAGGCAGGAAGGACTGGTTTTTAACTCATCCTCCCTGACATCTGCTAGACCTGTAGGTTAGAAATTCATTACTGGTGTAATCACTACAGTGTAAAGCCAAGGCCTGTGTGCTGAGGGGACTAATGTGTGCACTCCATGAACCTGGGTTTCAGCCCAGGGTCAGAGTTTCAAATTCTGGTGGGCCCACTCAGTCTCTTACCCTTCTAATGGAGATAAAATAGATTCAACTGAGTTCTGTAACAATAAATATCTGTCAATGGTGAGTACAACTAGACGGCCTCTTGGGATGAAAGCGCATGCACTGTTATGTGCTAAAGAGCACGGTGGCTCTGCCCCCTGTTCATGATCTGCAGCGCCAGTGATAGTAAATATATGGTCCTCTGGCTTCTGCACGTAATCAACAACATTGGCTTTGTGTTTGAATGTTTATCATGGAAAAGCCGTGTTTCGATGCATCTCTTTTTGGTTGCGTGTCTTTGGAGATTGAGCCTGGCTCTTTTGAAGCAATGTGAGTGGGATTTGTAGCAAATGTTCTTCTCATTTGAACTTTAGAGCTATGTAACTTAGTTTAATGTTTTATACTGTTTGAAGAAAATATGTATTTAATCCCAGGCCACAATGTCAATTCCTGTGATGTCATTTGGGTCAAAACTGTCAGGATGTCACTGTCAGTGATTCAATCATGGCCAGAGGTTGTGTGATGTCACTTCCTTTGATGTCTTTGGGCTGTATTAATGCCCATTACTTACCGGTAATCTTCATTACTCCCGGTCCCGTTCTCTTCGTCCCATTCATTACAAGTGTGATAATCCTATCTCTCTAACAGAAAAAATAACAAAGGAATGCTGGAACCCCTATCCTGCCCCTTCCCACCAGGATTACATGAATGTACTTACCCAGCATTCTCTCTGAACTACCCAGCTCCATATAAAGACTGGCATACAGGGAGGGAGGGAGGGAAGTAATGAATGGGACGAGGACAACGGGACCAGGAGTAATGAAGATTACTGGTCATAGGGCATTACCCCCATGTCCCTCCTGTCCTCGTCCCATTCATTACAAGAAAGAATACCCAAGCAGCACACTGGCATTCAGCAACAACAAACCACCAGGACACAAAGAAACAGCAACACCCAGTGATTTATTGGAACACAGAGACAAGAAGTCAGGAGCGCACAGTCTGCAGCACCGCCAACCCAAAAGTAGCATCATCTCCCAGCGAATTCTAGAGCTGATAATGCCGCACAAACGTGTTTGAGGATGCCCATGTAGCTGCCCTATAGGTCTCTAACAGGGAAACACCCCGCATCTCAGCACATGAGGCCGCCATCCCATGAGTAGAATGCCCATGCACCCCAACAGGAAGAGGGGAACCAGAAAGGAAATAAGCCAATTCAATGACCTGCTGCAACCAACGGCAATGAATAAAGAAGTAGCGTTCCTACCCCAAGAGGAAACTCCAAAAGAGACAAACAGGGAGTCCAACTTCTGGAAAGAACGAGTCTGATCCAGATAGACCCTCAAGGCATGACTGACATCCAGGAAGGACCAAGGAAGGTCATCCGCAGACATCTGATTTCCGTGCAAGACAGGCAAGACCAACTCCTGGGAACGATGAAACTGCGAAGCAACCTTACGGTACAAAAGAGGAATCCAAACCCAAAACCACATCATCATCAGAAAATGACAGGAAAGGCTCCCGCGCCATCAGAGCCCCCAACTCACCAAGTCGCTGAGCTGAAGTGATAGCCACCAAAAGAAGCACCTTGAATGTGACAAACTTAAGATCCACCTCAGCCGAAGCCTCAAACAGAGCTCCCACCAAAGCACACAACACAAGTGGAAGTGCCCTTAAAGGTAACAAGGGCCTCGCCAAAGGATGAGACCAAGAAAAACTCTGCAGCAATCGGCAGACCAAGTTGTCCACATCCGACAAATTCCCCCAAGGGGAATGAAACGCCTTATTGACTTCCGCCTGAGCCCGCAAGTTGGAAACAGCCAAACGTTTCTCGAACTCCTTCCTGAGAAACTGCAGCACCTCAGGCAGAGAACACTCCAGGGGAGACAACTCCAGAGCACGACACCAGTGCTGGAAATTCCCCCAACGCCTCCCATAGGACTTCAGAGTCGAAGGCTGATAAGACCGATGAATAATCAAGGCTAAGTGATTGGGGCGACCCCCACGCCGCAACCCCTGCCTCTCAACCTCCAAACCAACAGCCGCACAAGAGGTACCATTAGAGCGGACCGCAGAGGACAGGGAAAGCAGGGGAGCAACCACAGACCCTGAACAGCCAACAGCCTAAGAGTGGGGAACTAAGACTGGTGGGTACAAAACAGAACCACCAGCATCACCTCCCAAGACTCCTATGCTGGAGCGGGTAGAACAAAATTTTGTATACCCCCTCATTCTGCAGGATTATATTAATCTGAATAATTAACTAATAGTAATCTTATTAATTGGTTTGCAGTGAAATACTTATCAATCATATTAACAAAAGAATTACACGTGGGAATTGCACTTTGCATGGCTGTATTAATTGTAAATTAACTTGTGTACGCATACTAATAGTAGAAAATTAGAATATTGCATGATATATGTTGCTTTGGTGATGTAATTGTGATTTGTGCTTTATTAAGTGAGTATAAACCGCTTTAAGTGTTGCTTACTGCTAGATAATTACACACACATATAGGTATTAGCAAAGGGATAACATTTTATTAGCCATTTCTATGTTTTAATTACGTTTTTGTGTTTCTTTTGCTTAAGTTGCCCATTTCGGCCTAGACAAAATGGCTGAACGAGACGTTGAACGTGACTGCCCCTGACAACACGAGGTTCTGGGTGAAGTGAGCAGGCGTCACCGCCAGCAGCAGTGGCCTAGACCTGACCCCGGGAGAACATGTACCCTTCAAGGACAGCTGTTATCCAGAATCTTTGAGAGACTGAATTGCGGCCTAACTTTGCTGAATAAAGATTTTTTCCCCCGACCTGACTAACTTAGAGGACGACTTTTAGCCAGATTAGGTAAATATGATGTTCTGCAATGCTGATGATGATTTCTAATGATTTTGCATTATTTCTTAGATGAAGAATATTTGATTAATTGACAAATGCGTTGCATTGATTATTTGAAGAAGAGAATTGAATTTAGTATGTAAAGATAGATAAAGGATTGTGACACTAAACCTATAAACAACTAAATGATTCATTGCCTTATGAGGGGAATATTTTAGGATTGGAGTCAACGTATTTGGAGTAAGGTAAAGGTATTCCTTTCATGTCAGCGTTTGGAAGCTTATTCCTCTAGGGAAGCAGATCAATGGAGTGTGAGTATTGGTGTTATGGGCCCCACCAATGAATGTATTTGAGTGAATTTGCAGTTGAGGTATTTGGTCTGTGGCGAAAGGGGAATTTGAGGTTCCAAGCTGCAACAGTTTTTCTGGTAGCAGTATGATGGTTTTTATTGTTTTGGTTTGGTGATTATTGCTTGTAAACAGCTTATTGATTATTGGTTATTGGTTTATATACTAACACTCTATGTTGAGTCGCTTTGAGTTTTATGTTGTTTGCACGGCTTCTGGGATGTAGGAAGTCGGAAGTTTGTAACGGTTCCGTAGTAGAGCAGAGGTAAGCGCTGTTCTCGGGAAAGACGGAATTGTTGTTATCCTGTAGGTAAACAGGGAAAACGTGTAACGATTGGTGTTGCACGACGCATTGTCTGGGTTCGATTAGGTGACATCGCCGTGTGTTGCCATTAGAGACATTTTCTTTGTGAGAGAAGTGTGTATGATAGCGAAGGTTACCTGTGAAATTTTGGTCTTAGGTACCAGGAATCCAAATGGCATTCCGATAACGCTTATCACTGGAAAGGTAATAGGTATTCTCTGAGCTTGTTGGAAGGGCAAAATAGAGGGAAGCGCTGCTTTGTTAACGTATGTCATAATTCTGTAGTAGGACAGACTGTTCGCTGTTCTCGGGAAAGACAGGATTCTGTGTGAATGTACTACTTTTTCATGTGTGAAAGTGCGTGGATGTAAAGGCATTCGGGTTAATTGTGAAACTCTAGTTTTATGTCCCAGGAGCATTGTGTCTCCAACCATGTGTCTTAATTCTAGAGAAACGGTTAGCTAATGCTTGTTAGAAGGGTAAGGTAGAGGGATGTGCTACTTTATCAACGGAAGTAACGATTCCGTAGTAGGGCAGAGGTAAGCGCTGCTCTCGGGAAAGACGGAATTCTCGTGAGAAAGGTCTATTGCTATTCTTTGGTTAGCGAAGCGGACAATGGTGGCGTTTTAATGTTGTTACTAACAGAATTGTAGAAATTGAAACAAAATCTTACTGAGCGGATTTGTGAAGGAGGGGTAAATAGGAGCAGGAGCTGCCGCAGCGGCTGCTGATGTCAGAACGACCGCGCTGGGATTGGACAGTCGGTCAGAACCGTAAAACGTCCCGGATTGGTGCGTTAGTGTGCGCCGCGTTAGGAGTGGAGAAATACAGGGTGACGTAAACGCTCCCTATTGGTGCATTAGTGAGAATCGCGCTACGATTGGACAAAAAAGCGGTACAGTTGTAAAAGAGACTAGTGAGACACGGAAGAAGGGAAAATGTATTACGATCCACCAGAAAAGGAGAAAATGTCATGGTTTGGTAGAATTAAGAAATGGTTTAAGAAGGACAAACCGATTGCAACTAGGGAAGGACAGTTACGTCCTCCACCGAAAACCCCTGCATCCTTTATGGTTGCGAAATATGGATATCACACTTGTATTTGGTTAGATAATTAGGTCAAGTATACCGAGAAGGACGGAGTGTTGGCTTTTCCGGAACATGGTTCATTTAATTTGGCTGTTTTGAGAAATTTGAGAGAGAAAATGATGAATTTAGAACCGAGACCTAGACCGACTCAATTTGAGGCTTTGACGGAGTGGGAAGACGAGATGCATGACCGAGAAAGACAGAGAAATGGTAGAGGATATAGGTACCTGTTTGGCAGACCATATGGACATGAGACGCATGATGATCGAATGAGAAGGTGGCGGAATGCGAGTATGAGTGAGGGTTTGTTTCCAGTAAGAACTGCAGGAGAGAATGAAGGACGAAAGTGCGTAGAAAAGAGGCATAATGTGGAATCGAGAGGGTATGGAATGAATGAATCAGAGGATGATGTTCTTGATTACACGTTCTATAAGAACCCACCTCCATATCGACCAGAACCAGAAATATTAAGCCCAAGTGCCCCAATGAAGGAAACAGTACGAATCATCAAATCGGAACCAGAGTTCCAAGATTTGGGAAGAAACAATTCCATTAGAGAAGTAGAAAAGAAGTCTGGAGGAAAATTAGATGGAGAAATTCTGTAGAACTAGCAAAAACGACCCTAGAATTAACCGAGAAAATAAGAGAATTGACTAAGAATTTAGAAGCGGTAACTGTTCCAGTAATGATAGGTCCAGTAATGCCTATTTTTGATAAACAGAAAGATAGTGAACCTTGTTTGACAGTCCCTTATAAAAGTAGTAAACCGGTTGATCAACCAAGAATGAGTCAGAGTGAGAATCCATGGAGACAGACTATGAGTATGATTGAACCGAATTTTTCAAATAACCCGTTTTTAGGTCAAAACTGTGCAGAAAAGCATATGAAGATGATAGAGACAATGTCAGAAACTCAAAAAGATTTTGGACAAGGAAATGTAGAAAAGCCAGTAGGACCAACTGCAGAGGAATTGAGTGAATGGTTGAGAAGCTTGCAAAATAAAGACAAGGAATCTCCTTCAATAGATGTGGCCAAATTACGAATGGGACTGGAAGAATTAATAGTAGGAACTATCCCGACAGAAAAGTTAAAAACTTACCAACATGCGGAATTGTTATTTTTGTGTAAAAGCGTAACATGGAGAGCAAAAAGTCTTCATGAAAGATTAGAAGAAGAGGCAAATGAAATGGGTATTGATATTGAAAAGGTAAAAGCACTACAGAAACCCTATCGAGTAGATTTCACCGAAAAAGACATTGAAAACATGAATACCACAGGACGAATAGGTCAGATTAAAGAAATAATTATTTTGTTGAGAAAATGGGGAGATGTGGACAAATGGAAAAGCAGATGGTATCGTAAACGAGAAGAGGTTTCAGACAAAACGTTTTCAGCTTACCCTATGAGAGAAAAAGAGAAGGTTGTGACAGAATGCCCTATGAGAGAGATTCCAGAAGGAGGATATGTACATGTCCCATGGACTTGACAAGATATTTTGTCATTTACGAATGACTTCCCTCGACTGCGTGAAAAACCCGTCGAGTGGTATAGACAGGTGGACAGATTTGTGAAATTATCCAAAGTGTTGTGGATTGATCTGAATAGCTTGTTTGACATAATAGTACCAGCAAATCTATGGACAGAATGTAAAATAGAAATAGATTGGCCGACACAGGAATACCCAAGGGATCCAAAGACAGGAGCTCCAGACCCCGAGGTAATGAAGAAATATGAACAGGTTATGGCATTTTTGAAGAACAAGGTACCCCCTAAAGAGACAGATTGGGTAAAAATTGACAGAACACATCAGGAAAGCAAAGAATCGGTACATGTTTATTATGAGAGGTTAATTTTAGCTTTTAAACAATTCAGTGGAGATGAAAATTTAAGTGACAAGGATTTAAGTCATTTCGTATACAGATTTGTATATGGTCTTTGTCCAGAAATTAGTGAAATGATAAAACAGCATACGGTAGACTGGCAAAATAAGAAAATAGATGAAGTACTGAGACATGCTAAATATTTCAGTGATGAAATTGAATCAAAACAGCGAAAACTGAAAGAAAAGGCTATGTGGGCACAGGTAAAGGTAGCAGAGAGACAAGAAGCACAATTAGTAGAATAAGCTGGGTCAAAACAAAAATTTAATCCTGGGAAAAATAAAGGGAATATTGAGGAAGCTAAAAAGAAATTTCCGTGTCATAATTGCGGTAGGATAGGGCATTGGAAATCCGAGTGTAAATTTCCTCCAAGCACTAACGATGAAAATCCATCATTGAATCCACAGGTGCAGAATGAGGTGAGTGGTCAACAGCAACGACAACAGCAGGGTGTAACACAACCACCTTTTCCACAGAACAAAAATTGCCAGAAGTATAGTAAGGAGAATGGATTCTACAACGAAGAACAGGTAAATAAGCCGCAACGTGCTAGCGCTGCTTCGCAGTATTCGCTGCAACGCGATGAAAGCGATTCAGAAGAGGGTTATTGACGGTGCCGAAGGGAGGAAGAAGAGTACGTACTTGGCGCAACTCTAGAAGTAGACTAGACAGGCCCATTTGTAGATGGAAAAGTTAATAATGAAAATATTACTTTCCTAGTTGATACTGGTGCTACTCGATCAACTGTTAGATCAGCTGATGTCAAGAATCTTCCTCTCTCGGATGAAACGATCCAAGTAGTTGGTGTATCCAACAGACAGATTAAAACTTACCTTACAGAACCAGTGAAAGTTAGTATAGGGAAATTTTCTGAAATGCACCGATTCGTAGTGTGCGATACCAGTCCTGTGAACTTGTTAGGTAGAGATTTATTGTGCAAGATGAATTGCACCATATTTTGTACTCCAGATGGAATAGCCTTTGAAACACCAGATGATGATGTGCTGTATAAAATGACAATGGCAAACAGAGAGATAGAGGTTACAGGAACCTATGCTGTATTTAACCCTGATGAATTACCAAAAGAATTAAAACAATCTGTAAAAGCAGAAGTATGGGATTTCACAGGAGAAGACGTAGGATTGATGAGGAATGTAGATCCAGTAAAACTATAAAAGAAAGAGTATGTTACCCAAATGTCCCACAATATAAATTGACTCCTGAAATAATCGAAGGAGTTACTCCTGTGATTGAGAAAATGATAAAACAAGGAATTTTGAGAGAAATAATGAGTAGCCCATGTAATTCACCAATAATGGGACTGAAAAAGCCTAGTGGGAAGTTCAGGATAGTACAAGACCTGAGAAAGATAAACAAAATTGTTGTACCATGTTGTCCCATTGTACCGAATCCATCTGTGATTCTATATCAGATCCCTCATGATGCAGAATGGTATACAGTGATTGATCTGTGCCATGCTTTCTTTTCTATCCCATTGCACCATGACAGTCAGCAAATTTTTGCATTTCGTTTCGGTGAGCGTATTTTGACGTGGTGCCGAATTCCACAGGGGTATACAGAAAGCCCCTCAATATTTAATCAGCTATTGAAAGTGTCTTTGGAAAGTCTAGAAATGCCTGAAAATTAAGTACTAGTACAATATATCGATGACCTGCTTGTGTCATCGAAAACTCGTGAAGCTTGTGAGGTAGACACAGTAGCATTGCTGAATCATTTGGCAGATGGAGGACTAAAAGTGTCGTATAAACAACAAAAGAGTGAATAGTATAGAACTAGTAAAGCTAGCCAATAAAACAGCGTGGGAAAACAAAATAATTTTATAAAAGAACCCTCACTCACCAACCTGGTTGGTGACATGCTTCATGATCGGGTTCCCACCAGAGAGGCAGAGGACCTCCCTGGTGTGCTTCGACGCCTGAGTTAAAGCGGAGCAGGTTTCTTGTGGGGGTGATTGTGAAAATGTGGTGTAAGTATTAAAAGGTGGCTGGTTTTAACCAACAATGATTTATTCCAGGTAAACCAACAACCGTTAAAAACCAAGAGGGATGGACATGAACTGGCTGGTTAGGATAACCAGAGTTGTCCGATTTAAAATAAGTGGAAGGGTATGGTCAACATGCTTCAGCTTTTGTTGCAAATTTGCTAAGCATTCTTTAGGACCAGGTGAGATTCCACGGCGGTATGCGGATCCGTGCTAGTGGTAAAACTTACGGTTCTACCAATGTGGCCTCCTGGGATTTCCTGGGCCACTAAATTCTGCAAGAAAAAACAAACAGGACACACATAAACTTATACATGTGGGACGATGGTCGGTTGTTGTATACACATTGATTTGGTGCAGAATAAATTTGGTCATCCCGTGCTGTGAATAGGGAACAAGTGAATTAACAATTGATCCACTGGTGCCCCTGAAGCGGGCACTCGTGTGTCGTTTATTACAGCCACTCCCGATCTGTATTTCTCATGGAGGGGTCCGACTACAGGTCAATGCCTGTGATTTTTATTGACATTTCAATGTAGATAATGTCAAGCATTGGTATGCTAAATGGTGCCATTGACCAATGTAGTGCTCATAATAACGTACTTGTGAGTGAAAGCACTGAGCATATACCCGAAGCGCTAGCGGTAACAATCAAGCGCTCGGGCATGTGTGCCTTCGTGGTGGAATTTAAAAGCTTAAAAAAAACAGTAGCATGGAAATAATGGTCAGCTTACTCGTAAATGGTATGCGTTTTACTTCATGGGTCCGAGAGGGGGGTAGTGAGCTATAGTATCTGAAAAATGGAATCAGAAAAGTCAGCGCCAGTAATTCAGACTTCGTGTCAGTTAGTCGACAATCCCTGTGCCCCAATAAACACTCACTTTCATGCTCGCACACTCCCGCGGGGAACCTCACGCTGTCCTACTCGGCCCGAATATTACCGAGTGACGGTCAAACTGGAAATAAATTGCCGGTTCTGAGTCACGTGACACCAACGAGGTGCACATGACGTATTGTTTTTTAGTTCATGTATTGGCAAAACAACTAGAACGCGGCTGAGTGTGCTTTTCAAAAAACTTTAACAAATCACTTGGGAGACAAACAAGCGTACGGAGGCTAATAGTTGTTATTGCCTAATTTACTTAGGTGTTAAGGGGATTCCCTGTAGTCTGCCTATATTAGTATTTATCCAAAGTGTTGGACCGACCTATGTGAGAACAATTGGAACGAGCCCCATTGGAGAACTTGGTAAAATACTTATTTTCGTTTGCTAGGGGGAGAGACTTGTATCTAAACGCTTTCAGTCGTCATTCCAGATTTAGAACCAAATAAGTTAGGGCCATAAGGCTGATATCAAATGCCATATCAGCCTGTGTCATTTATGAACCAGAAGTAAAGGTCTGGGTTAATGGTTATCTGGGTAAAAGAACAGTGATCCTATTGGGATGTGTGTCAAGAAGAATGGAACTAAGAAAACCAGCTGTTAAAAATATGAGCCAAAGCCGGGTGGGCGGTACTTTTAAATTATCAGAGGCTAGATAGTTAGTATTCAGTGTTAAAAAAGGACAACTACTCTAGCGTTTGAGTACAGAGCTCCAAGGAATATTATCATTCAGTCCTGAGTGGTGTGTGGACAGACGATAAATCCAACGCTGCTCCTTCTCAAAGAGGGACTGCTGAGTGTTTGGACCCGATCTGAGTTTCTCGATGATGGTCCACCTCAAAACGTTAGTGGTGTGATTCAGAAGTAAAAAATGGTCCGTAAGCTTTGTGCTGTTCTTGCGGCAACGAATCGTGCTGCGGTGTTCGCAAATGCGTTGTTTGATTTTACGCCCCGTCATACCCACGTACCTGAGTCCACATGGGCAAGTTATTAAGTAAACCACGTCCGTGGAATTGCAGTTTGTGTGGGTTTTTTGTAACCATTGTTTTCTTGGTTCCAAAGCGAGGTATTTTGTGGTAGAAGTAAGGTGGCACACACTACATGATGAAGGAAGCGGATCAGACAGTTCTCAACAAATGGGGTTTACCTCCAGTGGTTGGCCACTACCCATGTGGATCATCTAGTGTGGGAGGCACTCGGCCTCTCTGGTGGGAACCTGATGATGAAGCATGTCACCAACCAGGTTGGTGAGTGAGGGTTCTTTTATAAAATTATTTTGTTTTCCCACGCTGTTTTATTGGCTAGCTTTACTAGTTCTATACTAATGACTCTTTTGTTGTTTATACGAGTATTTCCAGGGGGAACAAGAGTGATCCTCTCCCTCTCTTTGGTTTTGGACTAAAAGTGTCACCATCGAAATTACAATTTTGTAAGAAAGAAGTCCAATATTTGGGACACAGCATTGAGAAAGGACACAGGAAAATAACCATAGACAGAATCAGGATTATAAAAAGAATGAGTCCACCAATGACCCAAAGAGAAGTAAGAATGTTTCTGGGAATGGTTGGATATTGTCGTCAATGGATAGGCAATTTTTCATTGATTGCAAAACCTTTGGTACGATTGACAAGGAGTGATGTGAGAGATCCAATTGATTTGAACAAAGAGGAGTTGGCAGCATTCAAGAGATTGAGAGAAGGATTGTGTGAAGCACCTGCATTAGGAATGCCTGACTATGACTAGGAGTTTGAGCTGTATTGCAGTGAGAGAAATGGATGTGCACTCTCTGTTCTAGTACAGAAGCATGGAAAACTGAGGAAACCAATTGTGTATTTTTCATCCATGTTGGACCCAGTAGCTGTAGCCCTTCCTGGGTGTCTGAAAGCAGTAGCTGCTACATGTCGAAGTTTGGAACAGAGTGAGGGAATTGTGATGGGATACCCTGTGAAAGTGTTTGTACCTCATGATGTGGCGATTCTTTTAACAAGGAGTCGTACTCAGTATATGACGCACAGCCGACTGACTAAGTATGAAAAGGTCATTTTGGGTGCAACCAATGTGAGTCTTGTGAGATGTGTGAATGTGAATCCTTCAACGCTGTTGCCAGATGTAGAGCATGTGGAGGTAAGAGATGAAGCAGATCATGATTGTTTGGATGTACTTGATTTCTGTACAAAACCAAGTCCTGACATAAAAGATGAACCCTTGCCAGAAAGTGATTATGTCATGTTTGTTGATGGATCTTGTTTGAGAACAGATGATGGAGTGCTGAGTGCAGCATATGCGGTATGTACAGTTGCAGCAGTGATGGAAGCATCCTATTTGAAAGGAGTAAGGTCGGCCCAAGTAGCTGAACTTGTTGCCCTGACCAGAGCTTGTAAGATTGGGAAAAGTGTGAGATTGACTGTGATAACTGATCGCCAGTATGGCTATGGGGTGGTCCATGATTTTGGCCAAATGTGGCTGCAGAGAGGTTTCCTAACCTCAAGTGGAACTCCCATTAAGAATGCTGAAGTGGTTGGAAAATTGCTTGAGGCAATACAGCTGCCTAGGCAATTGGCTGTGGTAAAATGTGCTGCCCATAGTCGCAGTGATGATTACATTGCCACTGGCAATAAATTCGCAAATGATATGGCGCAATATTGTGCACGAAATCAGAATTCAATCAATCGGGCAAAGGAAAAGGAATCGATTTCTCGTTTCCCAATGTTTACTAACACTGTGGGAACATGGGAAGAGGTAAGACAATTGCAGGAAGAAGCAGGAGAGGAAGAAATAAAACAGTGGGTAAAAGCAGGATGTGCACCAAGAGAGAAAGATCACGTGTGGTTCTATCGAGATGGAAGACCAGTTATGCCTGATAGCATGATGTCTGCCATGGCACGGATGTATCATGGACAGGGACATATAGGGAGAGATGCCATGATTAGGTCTTTTAAGCAAACTTGGTATAGTGCCACGTTCAGACTTGTAGCAGAAAGTATGTGTCAAAGATGTCTAATTTGTCAGCAATACATTCCAGGAAGAAAGACAGTAGTGAGTCTAGGAACAATAGGTCGAGAGGGAGGGCCTTTTACCAGAATGCAAGTGGATTTCATTGAGATGCCTCCTTGTAACAGGTTGATGTATGTTTTGGTGATGGTATGCCTATTTTCCAGGTGGGTAGAGGCGTTCCCAACAAAAAGAAATAATGGAATGACAGTGGCAAAATTACTGTTGAGGGAATTTATACCTAGATTTGGGTTCCCAGTAAAAATTGAATCAGAGAGAGGAGGACATTTCCATAATGAGATTATAAAACTGATTTGTGAAGCATTGAATGTACGACAAAAACTGCATTGTGTCTACCGACCAGGGGCTTCTGGTGTAGTAGAACAAATGAGTGGTACTATCAAAAACAGAATAGGGAAAATGTGTTTAGCCACGGGTATGAAATGGCCCGATGTCTTGCCTCTAGTACTCATGACTATTAGATCAATTCCAGACAGAACTACTGGTTTGAGTCCGCATGAGATCCTCATGGGACGTGCCATGCGCCATGTGTTTATACCAGTCAACAAGCTGATGACTATAACTGATGACATGGTGTTGGAATACTGTAAAAGACTGGCTGACGCAGTTCATTCTGTGTTTCATCAGGTTGGAGCGGATGCCACCACTCTTGAAAGGAAGCCAGCCCATGATCTAAGCCCAGGGGACTGGGTAAGGATAAAAGTACACAGAAGAAGAACTGTTTGATCCCAGGTGGGGAAAACCAAGGCAAGTCATCTTGACCACAACAACAGCTGTGAAGTGGGCTGGATTAAAGAACTGGATCCATGCAAGTCATACTTTGAGAATTCCAAATCCAGTTGACTGTAAAGAAAAGGAGTATTTTGATTAATCAGAATCCAGTACTGAGTCGGATGACGGAGAGCCAAAAGACAAAGAAAAAGAAAACCCTGAAAGGGGGAGACAGAGCCGAGTTTAACTTTGGTCCCCAGAAGTAATTCCCTGAGGAGAAGGTTACAGATTTCTGACTCAGAGACAGAACAAAGAGCACACTCTTCCTAGAAAGAACAAGGGAAGAACAAAGAAAAGGACAGTGGAGAGACAATAAAAGAAATTCATGATAAGGAAGTGCCAGATGAAAGATTGAGAGAAATTCCACCTGAAACAACACCTTTAGATGGACAGGTGCCAGATACAGAGAGAGAGGGAAAGATTATTGCGGAAGACCCCCGAGGAGGTATAGGGAACTCCAACATCCAGTTAGAAGCAGGGACAAGTAGTCAGCAGGAAGATTGCGTGTCGGAGATTCGAGGAGGGACAGAAGTAGGGAAAACAAAAGAAGTGGTGGAAAAAGAAATCGTTGAAGGTAAAAAGCAAGTTGAAACAGAGTCTGAGGAAAGCGAAGATGAAATACCAGAAGGCCGAGTTCTGAGAAAGAGAGCTTGGAGAACTGAAAAGAATGATAAAGGGAGTAAATTGAAAAGAACGGCAAAGGACGAGGTGTGGCCAAACAAAATAAAGAGACTGAGATAACGACTGACACGTGTAAAGTCGCCAAGGGCTGAACAGGTGAATGAAGTGACGAGTCAGGAAAAATCGAAAGAAGAACCAACAGTAATTAAAGAAAGCAAAAGAACAAGGAAACCTAACCAGAAGTATAAATCACCAGAATGGACATATGTGGCCCTGCCTGAAGTGAAAGAAGAGGCGGATAGCCAAGGAAATCCAGAGGTGGTTGTACCGGAAGTGGTTGAGGAAGACGAAGAATCGGAAATCCTGAGAATTATCTTGTCCGATAGAAGCGGGTATTCAGAACAATCTGTATGTTGTAAACGAAGGGAAAGTGAAAGATGATGAGATGCCAAACTGAATGAGACAAGAAAATTACTGATGGAAAGACAATAAAATACTGAAAAAGACAAAAACTGGTAGAACCACGTAGGTGTTTAGAAGCCTTGGGTTAGAAACTAGTTGCAAAGTAGAAGAGGCTAAGTCAAAAGACACGGCTCATTTTAGAAAAGATGGCAAACATAGAAAGTAGCAAAAATAGATGTACCTTCCTTAGAAGATGGTGCAAAATGTGTTGT
The DNA here is from genome assembly GCF_964204655.1 of Triturus cristatus. NCBI lineage: Eukaryota > Metazoa > Chordata > Amphibia > Caudata > Salamandridae > Triturus > Triturus cristatus. The sequence continues at coordinate 1,007,425,448 of NC_140584.1, forward strand.
TGTTGTTGTACAGGATTATTAATGCTTCTTTGGAGTGTTCTTGCTCTACTAATTTCATTTAAAGTTACTATAGATACATTAGAAGGACATAGTGATAACATAACTAATATAGGGAAGATTCAAAAGGTAGTTCCAACTAGAATAGATAGAAATTATTTACATAAAGACAGGTCAATAACAGATTTTTCTAACAATGTGTTTTCAAAATTGTTGTATGAATATGTAAAAACAATGGACGTAAGGGATTGCTACGTTTGTATGCAATTACCTGCATCTGTATCTGAAGTAAGCCTGGGCAAAGCACTACGCTACGCTCGCGTAGTTTGCGAAGTTTACGCTACTTCGCACTACGCGAATTGCATGTAGCACAGTGCAAACATGCGTAGCGTAGCATTGCGTAGTGCAGTGGTCATTTTTTGCTTGCTCGCGGTCCTCAACATCAAGTTGGCGACCGCGAGCAAGCAAAATGACATCCCGGCGAGACTTTTTCCTTGTTCGGGATCAGCAACATCAAGTTGCCGATCGCGAGCATGGAAAATGAACATCCCGGTGAGATTCTCAATGCGAGGAGGTCAGGTTTCTCATTGCGAGTGGCCGCGTATGCTCGCGACCGCTCGCGATGAGAAACTACCAGTCCGCGTTGAGAAATCTGCAGCTCGAGTAAAAATCTACTCGAGCAGCAGAAAACTACAGCTCGCACTGTGCAAGGTGCCGTTTTAAATGATTGCACAGTGCCGGATGCTTGTCCGCACTGTGCAATCATTGAAAACGACATCTTGCACAGTGCGAACAGGGTACTACGCAGTTCGCGAAGTGCTACACGTAGCTCGCGTACTGCGAAGTGCACTTTGCGTAGCTTTGCGTAGTGCAACTTCGCGAACTACGCCCAGGGTTATTCTGAAGGAGTGACTTATCATCACCTTCCAGTAACATATGGAATAACATGTAGTGTAATAGCTAGTTTATTTTATCAAACAGGTAAATTAGAGTATTATTTTTCAGATGTAGATACTATATTTTCACAAGTACCAGCAATTAACAAACTAAACAAGGTAAAACCTGCAAAGGTTTTAGGTGAATTTTTCTTAGAGACTAAAGAACTAACATTAGAATATATATTTAGAAATAACTTGACTTGCAGTTTAAAGAAAGAGGAGAAGACATTTTTAGATATGGTTGAAGAAAGGAGATTGAAAATGCAAAGGAAGGTTTCAGAAGGGAAAGTGGAGAAAACAGTTTGGGATGTAGAAATGGAAATACACTTGAAAGGAGAAACGAGTCCAACTATGGCTTTAGATTGGCCTCAGAAAGGGAAATTGTGTATAAGAAGGAATCAAACGGCGTATGACAATTATTTTCTAGGGAATAGTGAGTGCCATGATACATACCGAATCATGGGAGGATGGGGATTTAAAGGTAGAAGAGATCCAGTCTTTCCAGGACTGTATTTCATTTGTGGGAACAGGGCATATTATCGTTTGCCAGACCATTGGTTTGGCACATGTTATGTTGGCCTGGTTTTTCCAAAGATTTTTCATATGGACAGAGGAGAAGATGGTGTACATAGCTTAGGTAGTTATTTAGCACGTAGTAAGAGAGAATCTTGGACTGAAATTGTGGGTGACATTTTTGGAGCACTGATACCCGCAGTGGGAATATCTCTGAATGCAAACAAAATTAGAAAACTTTCAACAGTAGTGGATCGCTTGTCAACAAGCACCGCTGGAGGATTCATATTGGTGAATACTGAAATGGTTGCCATGCATGCTATGGTAATGCAAAATCGAATTGCCCTTGATATTTTACTGGCAAAAGAGGGTGGAGTCTGTGGAATGCTGAAAGTTCAACATTGTTGTACTTACATTCCTGACGAAAGTAGAGATTTGAACATTTATATTAAGAATATTACAGAATTGCATGACGAAATTGTACCACTGGAGGTTGAACGTGTCTGGGAGAAGATTGGTAGGAAAATATCAGCTATTAAAGATTTTGTAGAAAAATTACGTAGTACATTTATAGGTAAGATATTATTTCCATTAACATGTGATTTCCTTAGTATTAATAATTAGACTAGGTTGTATTTGTTGTAGAAAGAATAAAAACCAGAAAAGAATAAAAAGAGAAAACTTAAGGAGAAGGGATAAGAAACAAGAAAGAGAATTTGAAGAACTAGAACTAGAAGAGAAAAAGGAAAACATGTCTAAAACAGAAAAAAGAGAAGAAACAGGGGAAACTGAAATACGAATGAAACAAGAAGTCAATTTAAAATTCCGTAAAGGGATACAAATTTTTTTGTTTGGTGTGGTGATATAATCACCAAAGGGGGATTGCTGGAGCGGGTAGAACAAAATGTTGTATACCCCCCCATTCTGCATGATTATATTAATCTGAGTAATTAACTAATAGTAATCTTATTAATTGGTTTGCAGTGAAATACTTATCAATCATATTAACAAAAGAATTACACGTGGGAATTGCACGTTGCATGGCTGTATTAATTGTAAATTAACTTGTGTACGCATACTAATAGTAGAAAATTAGAATATTCATGATATATGTTGCTTTGGTGATGTAATTGTGATTTGTGCTTTATTAAGTGAGTATAAACCGCTTTGAGTGTTGCTTACTGATAGATAATTACACACACATATGGGTATTAGCGAAGGGATAACATTTTATTAGCCATTTCTATATTTTAATTACGTTTTTGTGTTTCTTTTGCTTAAGTTGAACATTTCGGCCTAGACAAAATGGCTGAACGAGACGTTGAACGTGACTGCCCCTGACAACACGAGGTTCTGGGAGAAGTGCGCAGGCGTCACCGCCAGCAGCAGTGGCCTGGACCTGACCCCGGGAGAACATGTACCCTTCAAGGTCTTTCCGGGAACTTCGCCAGCAGCAAAGACAATGGACAATTTAAAAACCGGAACCAGCAAGTGCGATTAGTTCATTACACAGACACCATGAGAACTTTACCCCGCAACCCCAAGTCGACCAATCAGGTCTTTCTAAAACCCCGATCTTGATACTTTTTGACATTATTTTCATTATAAAAGTAGGTAGGGAATTGAACTATAGGCGAATGCTTCTTTGACGAACTCGATTTCCTGACGTTATGCTGACGGAGAGGACGGTGACACTGCTGGACAGCTGTTATCCTGAATCTTTGAGAGACTGAATTGCGGCCTAACTTTGCTGAATAAAGATTTTTCCCCCCGACCTGACTGACTTAGAGGACGACTTTTAGCCAGATTAGGTAAATATGATGTTCTGCAATGCTGATGATGATTTCTAACGATTTTGCATTATTTCTTAGATAAAGAATATTTGATTAATTGACAAATGCGTTGCGTTGATTATTTGAAGAAGTGAATTGAATTTAGTATGTAAAGAGTAGATAAAGGATTGTGACACTAAACCTATAAACAACTAAATGATTCATTGCCTTATGAGGGGAATATCTTAGGATTGGAGTCAACGTATTTGGAGTAAGGTAAAGGTATTCCTTTCATGTCAGCGTTTGGAAGCTTATTCCTCTAGGGAAGCAGATCAATGGAGTGTGAGTATTGGTGTTATGGGCCCCACCAATGAATGCATTTGAGTGAATTTACAGTTGAGGTATTTGGTCTGTGACGAAAGGGGAATTTGATGTTCCACGCTGCAACACCTACACCAGGCGAGCAAGGAACCAGGGCATTAGAGCAATGGGCGGGAAGGCATAAAACAGGCGGGCTGGCCAAGGAGGAGTCAGAGCATCCATTTCCCAGGCCCCCACCTGGGGAACCCTGGAACCCCTCCTGGAGAGACTAACACCCTTGCAGTGAGACTGACCCCAATGTTGCCCCCCCCACCAGAAAGAACTGGCATCCATTTTCAGTACCACAGGAGGAGAGGGCTGCAACGGCAACCACCTAGAAAGGCTGGCTGACACCGTCCACCAGCGCTGAGCCGGGAAGAAGAAAGGAGACACCGAAACCATACGCCATAGATTCCAAGATAGGGGAGCCCAGTGGGACAACAGATGCACCCACAGAGGACGGAGAACTGTGAACACTACCATGAGCAAGGGAACCCAATGTCAAAGCCTGAGAGGCTGGCAAGAACACTTTGTTCAGGTCTGTGCTAAAGCGGCCCCCGATAAATGTCAGGTCCTGAGAGGGCACCAGTTGACATTTGGGAAGGTTCACCAATAACCCATCATCCTCCAAAGCCAAAAACACCACCCTTTGATTGATCAGCACCTGATCCCGAGAAGAAGCATGGATCAGCCAATCTTCGAGATTCCTCTGAAGATGTAGAGAAGCCACCAATAGAGCCACCGCTGTGGTGAACACCCTCTGGGCAGGCCGAAGGCCAAAGGGCAGGGCAAGAAACTGAAGATGGCGGCCCCGGAGGCAAAAACTCAGGAACCTGCAACAGCAGGGATGAATCTGAACATGAAAGTAAGCATCCTGCTCATCCTGAGTGCACATGAAATGTCCTTGAAAACCAACGGAATAACCAGCTGAAGAGTCTCCATTTTGAAGAGCAGACCAACCACAAACTTATTCAGAGCCTTCAAGTCCAGCACCACCCGGAACCCACCAGTCAATTTGGGCACTAGAAAGATCAGAGAGTAGAACTTCCTCCCCCTCTCTAGAGGAGGCACCAGCTGAACTGCCCTCTTGCACAGTAGCGACTCAACCCTCAGGGATAACTCCATCCTCTTGGACTGACAGGACGGCTATGGAGTCGGACAAATACCGGAATCCTGCAGGGGCACCATGAACTCGATGCGATACCCCTGGCGTAAAATGTCCAGAGCTCACACATCTGAAGTAGACTGCAACCAGGCCGGAAGAAAGCACTGAATCTGTCCACCCACCAACAATCCGTGAACGTCCATCAAATAGTCAGGAACGAGGTTAAGATGGAGGAGACTTTGCCTTCCTGTCCCGACCCTGACCAGAAGAAAACATACCACGACCCCTAGAAAACTGCCTCCTGGAGAGCTGATGAAAGGGGGATTTAAGCTACGAAAACCCCTTATCAGTGGAGGACTCCTTCAAAGAAGAGGAGGGCTTCTTTTCCTTAAGGAGTTTGTGCAACTTGCCCTTCAACTCTTCCCCATGCAGCATAGTCCCCTGAAAAGTGGAATCAGTCTTCCAATCCTTCAAAACCAAATTGCTGTGAGCCACCAGACAGGGGTCTCCGGAAAGAGTTGAAGCCCTCAACACATCAAAGGACACATCTGAAAGGAACCCCGCCTGCCTCTCGATATCATCTAAAAGATCAGAACAATCAGACATATCATCTAGGGATTGAAAAATAGCCTTGACATCGGAAATGAGGGACTGAGCAACATAAGTCCCATAGATCCCAGCCCGCAGAGCCAGATGAGACCCAGAGAAAACCTTTTTCAAGGATGCATCCACTTTCTTATCTACTGTATCCTTAACAACCACGTCCTCAGCTAACGAGGACTGGCCACAAAAGAATTAATTGGAATAGAGTCTTGCAAGACAGTGGACATGTCCTGGAGAGGATTCAGTTTGGCCATAAACCGGGGCAGCATAATGCGATCAGGATCCTTCCACTCCCGCTTCAACACCTCATGGATGTAGGGATGGACAGGCACATCCACTGGGACCGTACTCTGGAACTGGCCTAGCAAAGAACCCCCAGATGTGCTGGACGCCTCATCATTAGAGAAGCCCATGTTGGACTTAACATGCCTCAGCAATTCCGGCAACATGACCTTATCCACATACTTCCTTTTATGCTTCTCACACCCATCCAATCGTTGTCTGAACTGTAAGAATGAGAGGGCAGACCCAGTACAGAGCTCTTGGGTCTGGATCCCCTGCCCAATTCTTGCAAAGTATTTTATAAGGCATCTAATACGGGCATCGTCCCCTTCCCTGAGGCGTTTCAAAGCCAGAGAAGAAGAGGAAGAGTCCTCCGCATGCATGCGCTTCCTGAACAGAGGCCAGGCAACAGCTCTCAGAAAAGCACCAACACTGCAACAAAAGAGGAATCAGTGTGGATCTCCTGACAGGCAGCGGATAAGCGCTCCGCGCTCCAGGAGCACATAGCTGCTACTGCAGGAAACCATACACCTCGCAACAAGCCCAGCAACTCGGGATGTGCGGACAAAAAAGGAAGCAGAAAATCACCACTGCTGCCCGGAGGCAACCTCAAAAGTCTCCCTCCAAGCCTGGTAGAGGCGAGACAAAACCATGAGCAACGCCCCAACTGCCCAGCAGCAGAGATGCCCCGCTAAAAGCTCCCACTCCTGACTCGTCCCATTCTGTCAGTAGAAAGGAATAAGAACAGAGGGATTGCTGGGTAAGTACGTTTATGTACTCCCGGTGAGAGGGGGTTTGGTAGGGGTCCAGTATTCCTTCAATCTTTTTTCTGTTGGTGAGATAGAATTATCTCACTTGTAATGAATGGGACGAGGACAGGAGGGACCGTGGGGTAATGGTTGTATCTTGTCGCATCTGCTACCCATTGAATTTAGTGAATATGAAATATGTATTGTTTAATTTGTGAAGCAAGCCAAGTGTCTGTATTTGTATGTGCTATAAAACCTTTCTCACGCTGTAGCTTTTGCTTGCTCACAGTTTATGTTACAAATTGCCTTATACAGCTCTCCTTGGAAAAAGAATGATCAACAGTTCGTTAAAAGAAATCGCCTCACTTTTGACAGTCTGTTTCAAAATAAATGGCTCTAAAAACCCCAAATTGACTCTTTATTGCTCATTTTAAGCTCTTCAACGCTATGTGGGAGTGCCCTGGCACCTTGCGCGCCCCTACTTGCAGCGCCACTAGCCCCACATCCCTTAGTGGTTCCTGTCTTGTTCTTATACACATTGTGGAGTCACTCTCTTTTCCTGTTACTTCTCTTTCTACCTTTCTCATTTGGTCCCTATGCTGTTACAGAAAGCGACCACACCTTTCCAGATCATGACGAGAAGCTGTCTACCCTCTCCTTGATACTTTTTATCCAGGTCAGCCTCTCAAAGGTTTCAAATGGTGCATTATTTTCATATAATCATTTTGCAAGTATACAAGACCATCAAGATTAGGTTGACACCTCACTTGTGTTGTACTAGTGCAGCCAGTGATTGTGGTGTTCAGGGCAGTGCTGGCTATTTAGAAGTATTGCAAATGGCAGTATTTATTTAAAGTAATGTTTATTTCAGACTGCACCTACAGTTTGCTGTCACTTGGGAACTCTTGCTTTGCCCAGTGTTGGACTGGGAAAGAAAATCGGCCTGGGCACCAAAATAGAAGAGGCCTCCATTAGTGAATTAGATACCTAAAAAATAGACCCATGTTTGCAAACTGGGGCAGTTTTGAACTTTTGAAGACATGCTGTACAATTGTTTTCCCAGGTATGGAAGACTGTATGGATTTGAGCCTGCTGCAGGCAATAGTTGTTTTAACATCAAGGAAATCAACAGTAAAAACTGGCCCAGTGCACCATAAAACAGGCCCACAAACAGCCAAAATAAACATTTGCAATGCAATAGGTCTCGCATTTACGAGAGGTCGAGCTATTTGCATTGGATATGACAATGTCTTTCATTTTATGTGTTGTTTTTAAAACAGATAAATAAAAGGCATTGTAATTTGCAATGGCTTAAACTCTCACAAATGTGAGACCTATTGCATTTTAAATGCGTTTGCTGCCCGTGTTATAAAGATTTTTTTTTAAACGTTAGTAGAGAGCGTGTCCTACCTTCAACAGCAGGCAGGATAAAGCTATTTGTGAAAATAGTGCTCAGAGGCTGTAATTAAAGCCTACAGAGTAACAACAAATGTAGCAGGGGGTGTCCTCACGGGAGGTTACAAAATAAGGCAAAGCGGTACTAAGGAGGGACTACTAAGCCTATTGACGAATGAAAAGCCACAGTTTACAGTGGGCAATGACACAAGCCAATGACAAATATGGGCGGAGAATGGGCGGAGCTTTAAGTCCATACCTGAATACAGCATGCCTCGCAGAGCAGCGCATGAGCTGCCCAGGCTCGACCTAAAAATGGTTCACACACTGACCTGCGGGCTGCAGGCAAATGTATCCATGCCTAGGGTATTTCCAGGCCTGAGTGTGTTCAGCTCACATGGGGCTCTACCTATCCACAATGCAAAATTCACCACCAACCTAATTTTAAATAGGGATTTTTCTCTCTCCCCATTAATTAGTTCAGTCAAACATCAAATACATCCATCATAAGTATCTATAGTGACAACCCAGGCTTCCACATTCTCTGCACATATTTGTTAGGGGATATCTGAGAGGCGTCCTATCCGTGATATGTTTACATAACAAATAACATTGGAAGTCACCAAGCTAGACTTCATGGACTCATCTTCATGTGTGTAGTATGTCATTTATTGATATTCAGGCTGACAGCAACAAAGAATGATCACAACACAGATCACCTAGCAACTACCACATAAAGTTTAGAAGACACCCACTGGCAACAATGATAAAGCCCTGGGCATAGACCATCCAGGGACAGTGACTAACCCTGCACCTAGCTAGAAGCCTGCACACATCCTCCTCAAGGCAGAAAGTGAGCAGACATTTTAGAGTCAGTACACAAGGGTGCCTAAAACATGGATGCTGCTACGTGCAGCACGAGAACTGTGCCGTTCAAGTAATCAGCCATCAATGCAGCGATGATGGTACATCATAGACAGATCAGATAGTACACAGCACCACCCATAATGCAGTGCAGCCAGTTGGAGCTGAACCACGAGATGGAAGCATAACGTATTGCTTGCTGAACAAAACGCAAAGATGTTAAGCGCCTTTGACATCAGTAGTACCATATCTTAAGCGTGCCCAGAAACAGTGAAACCTATGAAAGTGATCACATGAATGTAATTCCAAAAGGAAGGGGTTAAGGGCTCCATTACAGGTTCTGATGTAGTTATGATGATGCCGTTAGCTCATGTTTCCTGCCAACGTGAAGTTACAAGGTCTGTGTATTTAACGTGGACCTGATAAATATGACCGGGAGATTTTGGATCTCTGAGTGGAATACCTCTAGAAAAATGGGGAATTATCATGGGAATCAGACCTGGAATTAGCAATTGCTACTATAACCCCACATTCTGCGGGGTCCTTCTTGTAAATCTCATTCATTCTACCCTCCCCCTTTTAGGAAGGGAGGTAGGATGTGGATGGGTCACACAGGTGTTATAGGTTAGGAAAGGATGTTTATGGGGCACACAGACGTAAATTGGGAAGATAGACTGAATGTGGATGGGGCACACAGGAGTTATAGGTTAGGAAACTAGGTAGGGAGGGGGTATATAGGGCACGCAGATGTAGGTTGGGAAGGTAGATTGAATGTGGATGGGGAACACAGGTGTTATAGGTTAGGAAGGGAGGTAAAATGTTGATCGAGCAGAGGGTTGTTTTAGATTAGGTATAAATCAAAAGTTGATTGGGTACACAGGTCTAGGCTAGGGAGGGAGATGGAATGTTGATGGGGTACACAGACCTAGGCTAGGGAGGGAGATGAGATGTCGATGGGGTATACATTCCTAGGCTAGGGAGGGAGATGAGATGTTGATGGTGTACACAGGTCTAGGCTAGGGAGGGAGATGAGATGTTGATGGTATACAGAGGTCTAGGCTAGGGAGGGAGATGAGATGTTGATGGTGAACACAGATCTAGGCTAGGGAGGAAAATGAGATGTTGATGGGGTACACAGATCTGGGTTAGTTAGGGATATGGAATGTTGATGGGGTACACAGACCTAGGCTAGGGAGGGGGTGGGCATGTTTATGGAGTACACATATCTGGGCTAGGTAGGGAGATGGATGTTGATGGGGAATACATACCTAGGCTAGGGAGGGAGATGGAATGATGATGGGGTACACAGACCTAGGCTATGGAGGGAGATTGAATGATGATGGGGTACACAGATCTAGACTAGGGAGAGAGATGAGATAGTGATGTTATACACAGGTCTAGGCTAGGGAGGGAGATGAGATGTTGATGGTGTACACAGATCTAGGCTAGGGAGGGAGATGAGATGTTGATGGGGTACACAGACCTAGGCTAGGGAGGGAGATTGAATGATGATGGGGTACACAGATCTAGGCTAGGAAGGAAGATGAGATGTTGATGGGGTACACAGACCTAGGCTAGGGAGGGAGATTGAATGATGATGAGGTACACAGATCTAGGCTAGGGAGGGTGATGGAATGATGATGGGGTACAGAGACCTAGGCTAGGGAAGGAGATGGGATGTTAATGGGGTACACAGATCTAGGCTAGGGAGGGTGATGGAATGATGATGAGGCACACAAATGTTGTAGATTAGAGCAAGATGTTTTGATAATGATGGGTCACATGGACAATGTTTGAGAGAAAAGGTAGGGAATGTGTGTTTCTTGGAATGATTTTTTTGTTTCTGTTGGAAGTGATCCATCATTGAAAGAATATACAAAAGTGAGAGATCAGTGTGATTTTCAATTAAATGTCTTTGTTGTGATATTTTAGCACAACTCAACAGATATTTTAATTCCATGCCTGCAGGCCAACTGGCCTAGATGAAACCTCCACCTGTGTGTCAGCACACTGCATTTCATCCTGCAGTAGTGCCCCCCTCCAGCCTTACTCTAGTATCACGTAGAATGATGTAGGCCAGGGCAATGTGACAGGTAAAGGCTGATTTTTGCTGTGGCACACCTTCAGATCCATTCAGACAACTGAAGCCTGAGTTCAGTGGCTCCATATCTGTCTGGATGCGGTCGTTGTTGTGACCCCTTTCAGGTGAAGTTTGCGAGCACAATATTTGTGTGACACGCATGGTCACAAAGGGTATACAGTGTCCATCTGTGGACAAAGTGAACATGTGCATTGTTGACTTGGTGCATTTGATTGGGCTGCACCTCTACCTCTGTGATTCTGGTGGCCGGTGCCCATGAATCACAGTTGTTCTGGAGAGTCCCTCCTTCACAGAGGGGTGTTTTTGTGGTAGGTGGGCAGGAGATTAGATTAGCATTAGGCTGTGAAGTGTGCATGACGTGTGTTCCTGGCATGACCATGTGCCCATGATGTACGTGACACTAATGCACCTCTTAACTCCTAGAATGTCGCCTGGTTGCCTATGGTGGGCATGCAACAGGGAGGTGCATTTGGCAGTGTGTGCCAAGAAACAAAATACAGGGCTGCAGTGTGTTTTCCTCACGAGTTGTGTCCTAATGTTCATGTGTGTACAGAGTGGCATGTATGCGTGCATGTGTTCTACTATAGCAGGAAAATACCCACCAGGAGCAGAGCCAAGTTAACACACACACCTTCGGCTAGTAGAACTGATGCCACCCTTTCTGTACTGAGATCCTACACGTTCCTTTCTTGTTTCAGCTTTATTGTGTACGTTGTATTAATGGATTTCTGTGTTGTGTTTCAGTAAAGGGAAGTGATATGGTCTCATATCTCTGAAGACATAGGATGTGTGGCATCTGAGTGCATGATGTGTGAGGTGAGTGTAAATAGGATGTGTGTAAACAGCCAGACCGGTGGGAGGCACTAGAGCGATGTTCTTTCATCATACCTAATAAAGGCCTTTACTTCTTCTCACTTAACTATCATTTCTAGGGCATAAACCCACTTCATGAGCATAAACGGATGTGTGGACAACAATGAAATTACCACACGCTTCCAAGGTATGACTTATCTCAATGTCGTGTTATCATGCAAATGTGTGTAATATCTAGTGCGTGATTTTTAAAACTCTACATTTCATGATATATTAACATCAAAAATTACATCTAGGCAGTAGCGGCCGGCATTGCTCGCGGGTGGGGGGGCGGTCGTGAGGGGTCTCGTGGGGGATGGGATTCGCGGGGGTGTTGCGTGGGGGGATCGCTGGGGTGTCGCGGGCGAATAAAAAAATAGAATAATAAACTTACCTTTCCTCCGGGTCCCGTGTCTTCTCTGCTCCTAAAGAGGGACCGAGTCAAGGGGGAGACATGGAGGATCAATTCCGCCTTTGGGATTATGATATCGGTTTCTGACAGCCCTTCCATGTCGGCCTTTCTGACATGGAAAGCCTGTCGGAAAACATTCCCCCTGGCCCTCCGCATGTGGCCCTGGGGGGTACCTATAGTGTCTCCCTCAACATCCCTGCAACGCGTGGCAGGCACCGCATGGTGCCTGCCACACAGTGCAGAGATGTTCACAAACTTCAATTTCTCAATGGGAGCATGTGCTGCGGGCAGTTTACGCCCGCCACACAAGCTCGCATTGATAAATGGGAGTTTGCGACTAGACCATGTGGTTGGCCGGTTCCCAATCTGCAGCGAAGTCGGTCGGAGGCCACTCCGACCAACATTGTAATCAGGGCCTAATTGTTGTCCAAGTCAAAATATATTTTGGCCACTGGTTTGTTATGATTTTCAACGACAATCTTGAGTTTATTTTTGTCTAGTTAACTTCTATTTTTTTTTTATTTTTCTTATTACGCATTTAACTCAGCAATCTGCATTCTTTTACGTATATACGTTTTGCATGATCATTATTTTCTTTGAGGCAAGTAAGGCAATTGCATTACTGCCTTTATTAACACATTTGCAGCATTCGAGGCCTGGGTGATGAAATAAATACATTTCTGAGGCTGTGTCTTCCACAATTCACGCTGGTGTTATTTGTAATTTGCCAATGAATTAAACCTCGTGGACATGCATTGCGCGTATGAGTGTTTGGTGTAGGACACAAGAGAGACGCCAGTGCCTCCGGCCAGCTGTCAACTGGCCGCTGCTGTAGGATGAAGGCCGTGAAGCGCTAGATTAGCTGCACCTAGTTCATCTCCTGGGGGTGGAATCCAGATGCTGTTACATCATTTAGTCCCTCAAAATCCCTGTTTCATTTTAGTATCCGTTCTTGTTGAACGCTACTAATTAGTGTGTCTGATTGTTTTACTTGCTTGAAATTGCTCAGTTTGCCGGTTGCACCTGGGTGGACATGATGCTCGCTTCACCCTTCTCCAGGCCTTCTGGGCATGTTCGAGTATCTGAAATATCACACTATCGCAATAGTGCTGCAAGAATGTCGGCTACCAAAATATTGTGACAGTAAAATTCATAACTCCATGATCCTTGAAGATCCATACATCAAGATACAAATATATGGATGAAACCTAAAGTTACTTATATATACTTCATGATATGTTGGTATGCAATATTCAACATGTCCCGACATTATGGTAGCTCGATATTTAAAACTCAATATTTTTGTAGTATATTGCACCCAGACGGGAAACATCGTTTACAACGCGGGGATTACATCGCGATGCCGTTACATCGCGGTTTTTACAGCGCAAGTCGTTACAACGACTTGCGCTAGATGGCGCTCTAGGACAAGGAGTAGTATAATTTACTATCCAACACCTTCCCTACTGTACGTAGACTGGAGTTGGAATAGTAAATTATACTACTCCTAAGTCCAGCGCCCTCCAACGCAAGTCGTTGTAACGACTTGCGTTGTCAAAACCGCGATGTAATGTACCGCGATGTAAATGTATGCGTTGTAACGTCATACATCCACCCAGACAATGCACTCTCCAGGAAGGGGCAAGTTTGTGTTCTGTGCGTTACTCTATCGCTGTTTTTATAGGCAAGTCTTTAGTGGGAGCAGGGCAGGCTTTAGCACTGGTGGCACCCTGTGCGACCACGTTTGCTGTTGGCGCCACCCCCCCCCCCAAAGACCACCATTGCCACGGATTCCCAAACTACGACCCTTTAAAAGTGCCCCTCAAGTCTCCATAATTTTTCTCTTTTAGATTTGTGTAGTTTTATAGCGCCATTCATAGCAGTGTAAGTGTCAGAGCACTTTCCACCATACACACATTGCACAGGGACAATCATATGTGTGTAAATCTGTGTATAGGAAATGTTACATAAGACAGAGGACTACAAAGTGTAAGAGTCACATGTCATCCATTATGATAGGCAGTAAAGAGTCCTTGGTCTGGAAAAGCACAAATTCAGAATTTAAAACGTAACACTATTGTTAGGGGGTCTCTCTAATAATAAGAATTGATTTCTACCCAAATGAACCCTTTTCGCAAGATTCGTACAATGAAAGACTTGGCAAAAAAACACATAGCTTTAACATATACCCTGCAGTTTTTTTGTGCAGCTTTTTGATGTCAGTTAATAGTTCATTGTTCTATATTAGGATTTTAATTTATAAACTGCAAGTAACAGAAGGATCTCTCTGACAAAGACAGTAACCCGCTGACCTAGTTACATTACATGCACATTGTGATCTGCATGGTCCACGTTCTCTGCAGCAGGCACATTAACCCTCTTGGCTACCTTGAGATAAACAATGAAAGAGTGAATCCGAATGATTGGTTTGAACAAGGCAAAAGGAGTCACATATGTGTATATAAAGATCCCTCACTCACCAACCTAGTTGGTGACATGCTTCATCATAGTGATTCCACTCGAGGGGCCGAATGCCTCTCGGGTGCAGCTTTTATTAAGAATTCGTGAAAGTGAGTGAACAGTAACACCGTAAGTTTTAAAATTGCCTTTACTTATCTTACACAATTTTTAACATTGGAAAAGTAAGGCAAGATGTAAAAACAAGACAATGGTGGATGTCTTTTTTGGTTTTATTGACCAGTGGCATCCTTTATGTGAATAAGTAATTGTGGCCCGTCTACATGTTTCAGCCTCAATTTGCAGATTTTCAAGGCTTTTCATCAGGACCAGGAATGTCACAGAGGGTATGCACTCGCTAAGGTGCAACCTCTCCTGTGACAGTTATTACCACAAACTTACGGTTATGTACTCTCAGCATTGTCTGAAAGAAAATGATAGTGGACTCTGGAAAAGTAAGCAGAGTGTGAAAACATCCAGGTCACATCGTTGGTTCTCATTAGAACTCTGTAATACCACTGTAACTTTCAAACTTTGTGCTGCCATACATGCTGTTCAAGAGTGTTTGTTGCAGGCTCACATGTCTATGGCGCCTAGTGTGAAGTGCATTCATATAGCACTACATCGACCCATAGTACTTATAGGGGCATATTCTCAAGAATGTGTGATAACTACCGCAAGAGTAGCTTATCGCAACTCACCACATCGCAGTCCATCGCGGGAAAATAACACCTTCATAGCGCGGCATTCCAAAGCCAGCGGCACCATGCGAAAGTCCCACAATAACGCGTCAAATGTCCGCGATGAAGTCAACGTGACACCGCAAAAACGCAAAATACCAATGCCAAAAAAGTTGCGATTATGCCAATAGCGACACTAAAACCAGCAGAAACCAGCCACAGGCCTGCAATTCCCACGCGTCATGCGGGAAAATGCACCATAAGCCACGGAAATAAAAGGGAGATAAAAAGCGACTGCGTAGCACTATGGATGCACCTGGACCTAGTGCAGAGGCCAATGTGAGCCCCACAAGCCCCACAGCCACCAGCAAGGAACAACGAGGTCGGGGAAGGCCAAGGAGAAGAGTGAGAGGAAGACGGGGTGCAGTCCTCAGGAAAAGCAGATCTGTGTCACGGAGGTGACAGAACACTACCATCAACTGACACACAATTATACCACCGTGAATGCAGTTGGAGTGTCAAGGAGGTCAATGGAGGAGGACAAGAGGCACTGGGATGATGTGAAAAGCCAATCCCAGCACATTCCCGCTGCCAACAGGAAGGCAGCAATGGCAACAGGAGGTGGGAGTCCTGCGCCACAGGAGGAGCTGGACAAAACTGAGGCCACAGTCATCAGTGTGGAGACGCTGCAAGGAGGCAGGAGTCAGGACACAGCCCGAGAGGACCTGACACACCATCAACAGGGTGAGTAATGCCCAGGGACTGGGGGGGACGGGGGGAGATGGGCACAATGGCACACATGCACAATGATGTGTAGCACACTGCACACCCACAATGACCCTGGAACATGTCCCTCCTACCCATGGCACACAGAAGCACACACACATAGCAATAACAGCACATCCACATTGATGACAATGTGGCACAAAGTACACCACCAACACTGCAGAACAGAGGACACAACTGGCTGCGCTCATGCGCTGAAACAGGCCAACCACATCTAACAGACCAGGAAACTGTGAGAAGGAAATGTACGCGAACAAACCCACATCCGTCATGTAGTCCAAATGTCCACTGTCTCGCATCCAAATTCTGCACCTCCCAAACAGTCACAATGTACATAGTCATACAGTCTGCATGTAAACAAGGACAATGCGCCACCATACATGTGGACACAATGTCAACATGCATCTCCCCTTCAAATTGTAGAGGGACAAACAACACCTCCAGCAGACTACACCAGACTACCCATCAGTGATGCTGGAGAGAACAACCCCACCATCGGCACAGACGCCCTACAACAGCCCATGGACATCTTAGGCAACCCACCCCCAGGAGCAGGGCAGCCAAGTCACACAGAGGAGACCCCAGTCCCTGCACAGACCACACAGCAGGAAGCACCCGCCACCACGGCTGGCTCCCAACACGTCACCTAGGCACACATTGCATTCCAATGCCAGGTGTCAGAATGACTAAAGGAGGTGGCCGAACAGGTGCGGGTGGGGTATAAACCCATGAAACACGAACTCGACCACATGCGTGGATGTCTAATTCCCCTCAGGGATCACCTACACCACACCAAGGAGACCCACACTGCGACAGAGACACATGCATGTGCACATTTACAGTACTGAACCACGCCCAGAGACAACAGTGAAGTATCATGGAGGTAGCCCGAGCAAGTCCAAAGGCCACCCAATATGCAAACAGAAGTGTCCGTGAGTTGCAGTGCACTGAGGTTGGGGCACCTGGAGTGCCAAGCAGGGTATCAAGCAGATGATGGCATCCACCACAGGTGTGAGCAACTCAGTTGGTCTGCCAGTACGACTGTCCGACTCTTGCAGTTGGCGGTTGGAGGTGGACCTGGCGGTGGTGGCGTGTGCCTCCTGCGGTGATACATAGTCCGGGCTGCTCAGGACTCGATTTGATGTGCGAGCCCTGGTGTAACATAGTTGAGGCCGGAGGCAGGGGACAGCACAGGGCCACAAACACATGGCGTCGATGATCCCAAGGCCATCGTCTCAGAGGCCATCCAATATATCAGAAGACAGGGTCCCTGAGTTGAACTGCACAGAGTTAGTGGCCCCGGATGTACTGCGGCCGGCACAGGCACCCCGCCACGGGACGGTGACTTGCGGTGCAGTCAGATGGGCCACGCGAGCTGAGCGGGTCCTCGTCAATGTCCGAGGTTAATGTGGCGGAGGCTTGTGGGAGACAGTGGAAGGTGTCCTCCAGGGCATGATGCAGCGGGTGGAAGCTGTCCGGAAGCAGCAAATGGAGGAGTGGAATGCCATGGCATAGTTTTTGCCACAAAGTCAGTATCACCGGCATGATGGTGATGACAACCCCAAGTCAACCAAAGTTCAACCAGAAAGTGTCCATGGGTCTCGGGGAACAGACTTAGTGGCACCGGTGCTGAAAGGGGATGCAGTCTGCGATGAGGCCTTTACAATCACATCAAGTCAGCCATAAATAAATCAATACTGAATTCGAATAGTGTGACCTACTTGACCGCAGTGTAGGCCTGAGGCAGGGGTCAGCGTGGGCCAGACGCTGTTCAGCGAGATCCTCCTGGAACTCTCATACACAGCGTTAACATGACATTTGGGGGTGACTTGTGGTTGACAGAGGCAAAAGCACCAGAGCCGAGCGGGTGTTCAGTCAGCGACGATGACGTGTCTTGGCTGGTATGAACTGGATTGGATTGGCGTTAGGCCTGCTGGACTGCACTCTAGGCCGATGGCGTAGTCATCAAGGGCCCACAGACACGTGTGGTTGGGATGCTAGGCACAGACTTGGTGTCACCACATCGAAGGGAGAACAGTGATGTAAACGCTGCATTCATGTGTGTACTCGGACAATGTATGATCAAGACTCAGTCCCAAATATGTGACCTACTTGCCCGCAGCATAGGCCAGAGGCAGCGGTCAGCAAGGGCCCACAGCCACGTGTTGTTGTCTTGCGATGCACAGAGTTAGTGACACCAGGGCACTTGTCGGTAGTGTTCAATCACCTCCGTAACGATGATCCTTTTTTCCTCCTGACTGATACGCATCTTCCTCGCACACCTCTCCTTGCATGCAATGATATGTACTCTGCCATTGACAAATCAAGACTCAGTCCATCATGTGCGACCGACTCGAAAGCAGCGTGGCCTGAGGGCAGTAGTCCGCGGGGGCCCACGGACATGTGTGGATGGAATGCTATGCACAGACTTGGTGGCACCACATCGAAGGGAGTATAGTGAGATAAAGTCAGCCATAATTGATGTTCCCTGCCATAGTGTAATCAAGACTCAGTTCCAAATGTGTGACCTACTTTTCTGCTGTGCATGCAGGCAGAGTACGTCAAGGAGAAGGGAGTACTGCAGGCCGTTGTCGCGGAGGCCGTGATGATCTGAGGAGGCTGCCACGTTCGCGGCACTCGTGCTTGGAGCTTGCACCGGCACGTGGTGGGCCCTCTTCGACACACGGCGGTGTCGGCAGGTGTGCATTGAGGCCTGGGTGCGCAGGGCCTGGCAGGACTGGCACGGGGAGCTGCGGCTCAGGGTGCAGCTGGCACACAGGAACGCAGGCAACACCACTCACAGCGTCGGCCTCGTGATGGGGTGAGGAGCGCAGCCCTGGCAGAGACGTTGGGCATTCCGGAAGAGGACCACGCCCAGAGCTACGTGCTTTTTATTCATACCCCTACGCTGGCCTGGCATATGCCGGGCCAGCCCACTCTGCTCACGCTTACGGGGGGACGTAACAATCTACATTCCTGCGATCTTCCCCACTGGCTAGGGTGACATGGTTGCGTCCACTGTCCACTACACTCCAAACACCAGCGGTGTGTGTCAACATGGATATGTGTGTGGTCTGCATACTGCAGTCTGGCCAGCACATCCACGCCACACTTGTCATTGTGTACAGTCTCATTCATCGGTCACTTGCCTCCTTCACACATGCCTTGGTCCCCACCTCTTCCGACATTCTGCTATTGTGTGGCCGAGGTGCCATGCTGTTGATGTGCAACGTACATGGCTGGCCAAGGTTCCCACAGTGAGTTGTGCAGTTGTGTCTGGTGGATGTGCATGTTTTATGTGAGCTTGTGACGTGTGCTTTTTTCTGTGTTGTGTGTTGCATGATTGTGGATTTGAGGTGTGTGGTGTGTGCATTTGGTATTGGCCAACGAGCAGTGCATTTCTGTGGGTGCCATCCTAGTGGCGCAGGTTGATGATGGACTGTTGGAAGGTGTAGGAATCATGCACACTGCCTGGGTGGTTGGCGGCGGTGTTGGCAGAGGTTCCCCGGTGGTCCACTATTGCCTGCACATTGGTGGGATAAGTGCGCTTTCTGTTGCGCTTATTTTGTGCAGTGTTGCCAGGGGCAACTAGTAGGACATGTGTGCAGTCAATTGCCCCCAGACACGTGCGGCAAGCCAGCTGTGGCATACACGCCTTGCATGTTCTCTGGCTGTTCCTGCGCAGTGTGTGGGAATTATAGAGAGTGGGGTACCAAGCTGATGGTGTCATCCATGACCGTTGTGAGGAACTTGGATTGGCCTGGCTGTGTGACTCCTCCGTCTCAGGCAGATGTTGGTTGGAGGGTTCCAGAGGCCAACACGTGCAGCACGGCCAGCAGCTTTGTCTTAGGTGGTATGTTGGTTATCTGCTTTGGTGGTACCGTCAGCCTGTGGGCAATGGTAGTCAGGATGCGGAGGAAGGCTGTCCCTTTGAGCATGTAGTGGGCAATGACATTCTCTGGTGTTGGGTCTGTGAGGTTGGTGCATTTTCGGAGGGCCGCTGTCTTTGCCTGCGCTGCCTCATTGTTGGTCCGGGGGAGTTGGCGGTGGGTGTCCGGCGGGGTGGGGGTGGTACTTGGGTGGTGGCAGTAGGTGTTGGGGCCCTCTTGGGTGTCCGGCCCGTATGTTCAGTGGCTCCATAGCATCTGTTGTTCTTCAGGTGTGGGTCTGGGCTGGGCTCCCTTTTGTGGTGCAGGCTGCCATCCGACTTTACACCAGGTCAGAGCAGGTATTAATTTCCTACTGCTAACGCGCCTTATCGCATGTTTCATGGTCTTTTCGCCGATCTGGCTGGTCGTTGAGAATGTTGCGGAGTGGTGTTGTCGCGGCTTTTGGCACGGGAACGCCTACTCTGCATCTCATTAGCGATAGTTGCCGGGGTCATCTGTGGCGATGTTTTCTGCGGCTGCTATCGCGGGTAAACGTGTTATGGGCTGTTAACACCAGCTTGTGAATGGGGCGATAAATTTATCGCAACTTTGGCTGCGATAAAGTGCCGTTAACTCGGCGATAGCTGCTTGAGAATATGCCCCTTTGTCTTTTAGACATGGGCATATTAAGTAAGGATCCCATAATAGGAGGGTGTGGCGAAGCGGCCAAATTGCTGACTCCGGAACGGGGGTCAAGGCTCGATCCCCGGCTGCAGGTCAGCATCATGTGACTCAATTTCCCCGACGGCCCCCAGCACCTTGATACCCACAAGAGTGTTAAATCGAGCATTACAAAAATCTGGAAAAAAATAATTGAGTGGACGAGGGGAATCGAGGTATTAGGCAGAGGGAAAAGCATCAAAAGAAATTCCGTGTATTTTCATTCCAATGAAATAGTAGCGTTTTCACAGCGAAATGGGACAGACCGTGCTAAAGACGTAAAGACAGATTGAAAAATCTGTGATGTTTTCTGAATTTTTTGAAAGTTTGTTGAATACAGTGATGCAATGCAAACATGAGAGCTGAGAATTATTTATTCATAATAGAAACTGGCTTTGATCAGTACCTGAGCATCTATTGCCAATGCTCTTTACGTTTTTTAGATCTTAGGCCAGGGGCCTTGTAAGCCAGGACCCTCTCGTGGTTTTCACATGCTATAAATAGCTGAAAACAACTCTACCATCGTTTTTCTTCCCAATGTTGTTTTCCTGCTTACATTCACTGAAGCGGGTGAACTAAGGTGAGTTTAGTAGGGAAGTTATGTAGGAGCTACAGAGCCAGGGAGCTATCCCTACCTTCACGTGATTAAGTGTAGAGACCTCCCAGGAATGAAGGGTACCACTGAGAAAAAACCAAGAAAGTGGTGGATAGACTGCTTGAATTAATCTTAGACACAGCTAGTTCCTCCGGCTACATTCCAGTCCATCGTTTTTCTGCTCATTGTGACACTGTGGAGAGAGATGTGGTACAATATGTTTTGAATGACTGAGAAGATTGCAGTGGAAGTGGGCACAGGGTTTAATTTTTCAAACAAACAAATTCCAAGAGCATAGACACAATATGTGACCCACATAAACACAGCGGCACTACATAGTACCTTATTGTTATTTATATATTTTTTTAGTGATTTTATATAGTGCAGACTTGGCCCAAATGCATTACAGTGATTGACAAGAGAGCAAGAAATATATTGTTTTAACAAATATCGTAGAACAACCTACCAGCACCAGGAAATCAAAGGACCAAACATGTTGTATCAACAAGGATGGTACAGAATAAGAAATACTTGCCTAACAGCCATAATAGAAGGTAAGCTAAACAACCAGGTACCAAGAAAATGGGAAGAACAAACAGTTTGTGTCAGGATAAAACAGCTCAAGTCAACAGAGGAGATTCGATGCAATGATCCTCACTTCAGCCAAAATATCTCTCAAATAAGAGAATTTTGAGTTCTTTTTTGATTGAGATCAGACAGGGGGTTGAAGGGCTGGTGGGAGGGAGTTCCAGAGCCTTGTTGAGCTCCCAGATAATGCCTGTTGCATGTGATGTACTCGCCTGAAGGTCAGCACACAGGAGCAGTCCTCTCAGGGGTGCTAGATTTGATTTGGGGAGACCAGAGATGAGTGAATTTCCATAATCCAGTGTTTACAGAACCAATGACTGGACCACAGATTTCAGGTATTGCTCAGGGATCAACTTCCTGATGCTCCAGAACAGTCTTAGCTAGTGGTGTGAATTTTTGGCTATGGCTGAGACCTGAGCTCTGAAAGTTGAGACAGTTGTCAAGGATAAAGCCCAGTGATTTAGCGTTCTTCACAATGGCTGGATTGCAGTTCTAGTCTACTGACTAAGGGGCATATTATCAAGAAACAGCGTTATAACTATTGCCCCTTTAGCGGCAGAAAACTGCCGCTAAAGCGGCGATAATGGGCTTGATAATATGCCCTTGAGAATTCCCTTAGAAGCCCATGTTCTGGTGTCAACATGGCCTTCTACGGGAATTCTCTGCGGCATATTATCAAGCCAATTATCGCCGCTTTAGCAGCAGTTTTCTGCCGCTAAAGCGGCGATAATTTTAATGCAGTGCTTGATAATATGCCCCTTAGAAAGGTAGGAGAATAGGGGTTATATGGGATCTATAATCCTGACTAAGGCTGAATGACCATTATGGGCAACTAAGAACGGCTGAAACATGTTGACACTTATGCAAATAGAAGGGATGTAGGGGTAGTATATTTTTTAATCCTGACCAGGGAATTCATGAATAAAAGATACAAGGAGTATTCCTGAGCCAGTTTTAAACTCAGTTTCTGCACATTAACATTCCCTGAGACTTTTTTTTTGTTTTGTTTTCCCCACCCGCATGCTCCATCCCCGGCGTTGGTCTGCACAGGAATGCTGTTAGCAAGCCTAATGACGAAGTATGCCACTACTAGTGGGTGAGGGCACTTTTTAACAAAAACATTTGTGCCACATTCATCTCTTGTAAACTTCTCTTTCCTCCCACTCCTTTGTGTGTGTTTGGTATTTCCTCTTCCACACAGATTGGCGTGGTACTGATGGGGTGGTGCATCATTTTATGGTTTTTATGGGTGTGGGTTCTTCTCTAGTGTTAATTAAGGCAAATGTAGTGCCTCCTCTAGGTCAGAAGCTGGACTGGAAGCAACTGGGCATATTATTGGTTTCCAATAGGTTGGAAGTTTGAAAGTTATTATTGCTGCCAGGATGTTGGTAATAGTACAAAGGTGATAATTGGCATGTAGTTAGCTTGAACTGTAGGTTTGGCAGGATATTTCTTAAGAAAGGATGAGATGATAACGTGTTTAAGTTTGTTGAGAATGACTTCCTTATAGAAGGGAAGTATTTTTTAATCTTGTGATGATGAGTACTACAACAAATTGACTGGATTTAATGGTTTTTGCATTGCAGAGGTCTGAAGAGGTTGTAAAAAGCACTAGTTAGTTGTTGATCTTCTTTAAAGTGTTTTCAGGGAAAATGAATCCCAAACATTTCTAGGGTGTGTAGAGGTGTGTGAATTTCCAAGAACAGGAGATGTGGGTTTCATGTTGGACAGGAGTTCGGTGTTTTCTTTTCATTGTAGAGGCCATGTTGAGAAAGATATGCTTGACGGTTGGGCCATCCTCTTGAGTGGGAATTTATCTTTGCACTGTTGTGGAGACATGATAGAACTCTCTCCCCTGAGCCCTTTGAGGTGAATTCAGAGAACTTTGGACAGCCAAAATGTAACTCTTCCCCCTGCTCCCTCTGAGCATCATCTTCAGTGCTTGGCTTCTGTGAACTCCCTGTCTGACTCCCTCTTTCCGCTCCTCTACCATCAGAACAGCTTAAACTCTCTGTCAGGCCCAGTGGTGTCGCTAGGCCTTGTGCTGCCTGTGGTGGTCCCTGCTTTTGCCATCCGCGGAAGATGAATTGAAGAGAGGGGTGAGGAGAGGGGTGCTGGCGTTTCCTGCGTTTGCCGCCCAAAGGCCGCAGGCAAGAGCGGGGGAGGGGCGGGGTGACCGCCGCCCCAAAATTTGTGACGCCACTGGTTAGGCCCCCTCGAAATTCATCCAACTCACAGCTGTCTCCCAGTAGGACAATATCACTCTCACATCACCAGGCACTCTTATTCTGGCTCACAAACTAGATGAAATAAAACATCCAGTCCACTGGCAGCCCTCATGCACCACACCCAATGATTAACCCCATACCATACATCCAATTAACCTTCACTCTACAGCTCTCACATCACACCTAATTGATATTGAATCATATGCCTGTTTACCATGCAGGGGACATTCCCATCACATCACTGCCCTTGTGAGTGTGTTGATTCTCCCTCTAATATGACTGCACAGGCCCCTAGGCGCTTGTGTGTGGCTTCCTATTGATCTAATAATGGCCTCCTGATACCATTAATAACCAAAGGCAATGCTGAATCTCAACTATGGGATATGGCACTGACTAAAGCTGCAATTCACACTGAGGTTTCCGGTCAATTCGCCCAAAAAGCACACACTAACAAGCTCCTGCAAGCCCTCAGACTGAGTGGCTTACTCAGTCATACAGTTATAAGGTCTTATAGCCATGAGTATCAATTTCTAGAAGCCACCTATACAAAATTATCAATGTACATGACCAATGGTCCAGATGTGAGCTACCAAGATGGTGTAATGCCTTCATCAGACATCTCAGGCAAAGGGCTGCAAACAGTTATAACCATACACGGTTTAAATGCAGGGGGGGGTACAGCAATGGGAATATAAATGTAAGCTCTCCTCTCATGCAGAACAATCTCTCTCTTTCTCTCTCAACAAACAAACACACACACGCACCATGCGCTGTTTACCAGCAAACGTTGAAGCCCCCAGCACCCACGCACCATCTAAAATATACGCAGCCTCAGAAGAGGCCTCCCTCACACATTGATTACGCATATGTTGTGGCAGCAGCAATGCAAGCTTCCTCAACTCACAATAATTGCATCACAAACAACTGTGGTGTCTTCATAGCAACATTTGCAGCAATGGTAAACATAAGTGCAGGGGTCGTGTCTCTGTCATCTTGAGGCACCTGAAAAATGTCACCATTGAAATAAGATGTCACTCACAGAAACGGTCCGAAAGTGCAAAATATCATATGGTGAAAAGAGAAGTGTGTGTTAAATGTTGGAAAAAGCCCACAGTGGCCATTGTTTAGCATCTTGTATGTGTGTGCAGATCGGTTTCTGTTGGAAGGAGAAGCCAGAAGGAGCGGGTGGAATGTGGAAGTCCTGGTCTGGTGGAGTTATTACTCTGGAATCTGGGTCCAAATGCCATGAGAACTCTGGGGCATATCAACAACAACTGGCGATAATTATCTCTAAGCGCACTTAGCGCTAGGATAATTATCGCCGGCTAGCGTGAATTTTTATCGCTGAGATAGCGTGCTATTAGCAACGCTTATCTCAATAGCGATAAAAATCCTCACGCTAACAGGCTAACGTGAGATTATCGCTGGAAACCCAGCGATAATCTCACGTTACCTTGTTGATAGGGACAGGCAAACTTAGCCATGATATCCTCCTCCCATAGGATATCATGGCTAAGTCAGAAAAATACCAGACGTAAAAAAGCAGCGTTAACCGCGGTTAGCGCTGCTTTTTTTGTCTCTAACAGGGTTAGCTTTTAAAGCCAAAAAAGCAGAGATAAAGCCCTTGTTGATATGCCCCTCTATTCCTCTGGTAGCAGTAGGGTTTTTATGTGGGTTGAGAACACTGCTTGGCACCTGGGGGCGATGCATTTATCACTGCAGCAGAGCAAGCCTAGGACGGTGTTGGGCACCTGGATTTATTGTGTCTGTTACACAAGTGGCTGTGCACTTCCTCTTTTGTAATGCATGGCTCCTTAAGTTTCTTTTCCTTTCCCTCAATTGCACGGGGCAGAAACAAGGTGAACCCTTTATGGAACACAGGGCAGTTGTGCGCTCCAAATATTTCAGTCTGGAAAATAACCGTCAGTGTATAAAAAGCATGGGGCTTATTTAAAAGCCCATTGTGCTGTCAGTGGGTCCCTTTCATTGACGCACCAGCAGCACAATGGGCTTCTCCATACTTCCAAGGCCTTTGAATATGTTTCCCTTTCACGCATAAAACTCTGCATGAAAGGGGTATTCCATGGGTGTTGCTGTGGGCGTTCCCACGCAACATCCATGCAACATGACACAGTCCCAGATTTACAACATTTTGTAAACCCGGGAATAGGAGAGACTCCTATGCCTCCCCAGGGAAGGTGTAAGGAGGCGCAACGAGGAAAATACTTTTATTTCTCCTCGTTTTTCCTCTTTCTATCTATAGAAAATGGAAAATGCCTTTAAATGAGGCCTCTTATTTCAAAAACTTACTAAACTATTTGATGCCACAGACACTCTTCCAAATTCAGCAGGGTGATGAAATGCATGTAAAAGCTTAAATTACACAGGTTTGCTCCTTTACTCTCTAGAATTGCACAGTATCAAAACCTTTATTTAATTCTGCTGTCGAAATTACACTTTCTTTTTTGTGGTCCGATAGAAGATCCTGTTTTTTAAGAAGTGTGTTTCTTGGGTATTGTAAGTGTATAGCAGCCGAACTTGACGGTCCAAATTCTCAGGACCCGATTCACGAGGCTAAGCTTACACTTTTGTATAAGTTTACTATTTTTTGTTATTCATAAACTCCAAGTTACTGGTAAGTTTACTAGATTCCGCAGTCGGGACAGAGAATTCCACAAATAAAATATAGGCCTGTTCTGTCTTATTATTTGTGGAGTTCTCTCCCCTAACTACGGTGTTTCCACAGTTGCAATTTTACTATTAACTCTGATTTTGTGAATAGCAAAAAAAGGAAACTTATGCAAAAGTGTAAGCTTACCTTTGTGAATCAGGCCCCCTATCTCTGTGCGTGTTAGATGGATATTCTGTAGGAGGCGGAGGACAATTGGCAACTACCTTTGCTAGCACGTGAATCACAAGAAGGAGTAGTAGGTAGGCAGCCCTGCCACCCTGCTTTTTTCTAACCGTTCTTAGTACTGGGAACATAGGGGAATATCTACAAGGAAAGAGCGCAGGGCGGAGGCAAATTTTGCAGTGCTGCATCATTTAAACAATGCAGGGATGCGCTATGTTTACAATACGGCACACCCCTGTGATTTTCCTTGCGCTGGTAATAAAAATACCAGCAAACACAGACACCCTTGCGCCATAGTGCAAGGGTGTATGCATTGCAGGGTGTCTCTTCCTGCACATAAACAATCATTAAAGACATTTTGCTCTTTCTATATGTGCTACAGAATGCAGCACTCTCAGAAAAAGCAAAAATGAGGAGAAATAAAAGTATTTCTCCTCGCTGCACCAATCTAACGCCTTCTTTTGCATGGCTTTAGTTTTTGGCGCTGCCTCAGATTTACAGATACTTGTAAATCTGGGGCAGTGTCAAAAAGCAATGGGTGTTGCTGTGGAACGCCCACAGCAACACCCAATGCACCCCCTTTCAAGCATAAAACTAAGTGAAAAAGTACCTACCATGGAGCAGATTTATGACGTCTGGCGCATCTCTGCTAATCAGCAGAGATGCGCCAGAAGAGTTGCGACGCATCTGCCTACCCGTGCGCCACCATTGATGCGCCGCATTTACAATGCGGCGCACCATGGCACTCGGATGGGCAGATGCGTGACGCATCTCCTGTCGGAAAGGCGGCGCATTGCTGGAGTTGCGTCGCAAGCGCGACGCAGCTCCAGCAAGGCTCGGGGGTGCCCTATCCCTTACATGCTACATCAATCCTTACGCCTGCTTCAAGCAGGTGCAGGGTTTTGATGCAGCATGGCCTTAAAAGTGACTGAGTGAAATCTTGTAGATTTCACTCAGCCACTTTTAGGAGGCGTTCCTGCGCCAGAACGCCCCCCCCCCCCCCCCCCCGCTCCAGAACGCCTACATGTGGCGCAGGGCTTTACAACGTGACTCATCTGCCAGATGCGTCACGTTGTAAATACCCCGCAGCATGGCGCAGGATTTGCGCCGCCGCTGCGTCACAAAAGTGACGCAACAGCGACGTAAATGAGGCGCAAGGGGCTCATAAATCTGCCCCCATATTTACAAAAGTGGCTTTAAGCCACACCACTTTTTAAATATGGTGCAGGGCACTGCGCCTCCTGTACGTCATAAAAAGTAATGTTCCTGAGGTGCAATCACCTTGTAAATATGCCCCATAGTTTGTACACTTTTATATGTTTGAGGAGATTAACTGCCATATATAGGCTGACCACCTTCTGAATATGTATTAATGTTATAAGAGCACCAAAACTAGGGGGTTGCAAGAGTTAAAATTTGTTCTCATGAAATTTCGTGAGAAGTGTTTCGTGCGTCTTTTTTGCCCAAGCAGTTACATTACGTGCAAACAAGTAACGATAGATAGAATTGATTCGAATTGACATAATTAAAATTTCACTCCTGCTAGCCATAGTAAACACTTCATTCATTAGCTCTAGTTTTGCATATAACAGCATCAGTGTGCCATGTTTAAACTGAAAGTCTCCATGAGATGAGGGTCTGCAATAAGCACACGATTTTGTGGAGGCAAAAAAATTGAAATATACTGTACCCTTGTTCTTCGTGCTCACAAATGTAAAACTAATGCTAACATGTCTGTCTGCTTGTAGCGTGCAAGAAACTACGGAGTGGAGACTAACTGGAGGCTACGGTGGTGAAGAAGAAACTGATAAAACTAGTGGGGCAAACTACAAAGTGCTATCGTGTAAAGTGTATGTAAAAATGACTTTCTAGGTATATATATATATATATATATATATATATATATATATATATATGCATTATATTTATATTTGTATTTCTTAATATAGAGAGATACACACATATCTAGAAATTCATATTTAATCATCTTAATTAAACACGTAAGGTCATGTATTATCAAAAACAATCGCTGTTATGTAGTGAGAGGTAGTTGCACATAATGCACATAATGCGCGTGGCAAGTTGCAGTATCTGCTTGTTTGTTTGGGCTGTGTTGGCTTCCATCCAGCCAAGTGGCATTCAGCAGGTTTGATATAGGGACTAAGGGGTGGCACGGGCCGTCTCTGACCGCCTCTCGAGGCTCGCTAGTGGTGTTCAAACAGAGAAATGGATACCTGAGCACTACCAGGCCCTTCTGTCAATAACTTGAGGTTCACAAAAAGTCTTACCATTTCAACTACTCCTATCTAACTGTTTTCTTTAAATAAACCGGTAGATGGCACTGTTGTCCCATTCTAAAAAAACACATACTTCCGAAGGCTAAAATGAGTGAGCTAGTAATTATGTGTTTTCAGCGATAGGTCCAGGTAATTCTCTCATGTTTTTTCTTGTTCCCCTGTCATTGTATCATTCTCTATGATTTTCCCCGCCTCCCGTGTTCTATATTTTCCTTATTGCATTTGTTTTTTTCTTAATTTTATTTCTCTCTTTCCAGTCGCTCATTCTTACTTCTACCCTGTTTGATATCATGTCTATCCCTATTTTGTTTTCTCAGATTGTCCCAACCAATCAATTTCTATTTCTTTTTGCTTGACTTTGTTTCAAAGCCTTAACAAATACCCATTTATTGACTCTGTTGCAGGGGACTAGTAACTGCTGATTTTTTATTTTTTTTAAGTTATCCAAGTGACCTACAAATCGGAGGTTCATGACTTCAGACAAATGGTGTGGAGTCATGAGGTGCTGCTCAGAAACAATCATCCTGTGCATTTTTCTTTTATGTTAAAAAAAAAGGTAGCAAGCTATTTTGTCTACCTTAATTAGTCACACATAAAATTCATTTTAAGATAGTTTAAGGGGTTAATGAACCTGCTGCAGAGAAGACGAGGTTTATGTTGCACTGTACAATACTGGTAAGATAACTAAGGTAGTTCATAGAGTTGCTGGAGAGATCTGTGTGCAATCTCTATTCATAGATTTGAACCATTAAATAACTCAGAGGGTTGGAGTACCTGTTGCAGAGAATTACATATAATGTGTACGTCACAGATTTCTACTGTACATATCACAGTTCAGCGGTTTAGCGCCTTTGTTAGGGTTGGATTCGGATCCAAAATCGGCCTGGGCACGCAAAAAAAAGTGGCCCACATTTGCATATTGCCTTACCGCAAAACACTACTTCGACAAAATGTTATTTTAAAAAAGGGGAGGGGGAAGGGGAGGGGGAAGGGGGGGGGGCGGGGGTTAAAAAAAATGCACCGATTAGTTTACACTGGTAAAACACATATGAAAACAAGTGAGTCCACTTTTGCTCAGGCCCCTTGCCCCCGCTCAATCTGCATATATTAATTGGCCGGCCAAGCGAGAGAAAGGGAGCGACACCTCTGCCGTTGATAAAAGGGAGGTAATGGGGACCCCATCTGCCTCCAGGAAGGCCACTCAGGCACCCACTGGGCCGCTGGCGGCATCGAACAACGCAGAAACCACCCAAATCGGCCCCCCAGCCTGCTCAAAAAATCAGCCAGCTCAAACTTTGATACCGGCGCCGGCCCTCGGGCATTTCCAGAGTGCCCGTGTTGCCAATCCGACGCTGGCTTTTGTCATAGCGATTCTTATTTACCTTGCAGGTCTTGAGTTACAATCAGGTAAGATAGCTCATTAAGCAATGGATGGGGGGTGGGGAAGGGGGGAATGGGGCCTGGCAGTGCTGCCCGAGATGGCAGATACAATCCTGTGGGGTCTGGCCTGGGCCTTCCACAGTGATGGTCACTGGGTGAGTGCATTGTCCCATGCCTCGGTGCTTTAACCGGGAGCATCGGTGTGGACCTGGAGTTGCATGTACCTTCGTCCATCTCTGAGCGGGCCTGAGTCCACCCATGGTGCGGTCATGTGGCACAGATGAGCGTTCTACCTGCCTTTTTCTTGTCCCTAGTGCAGTACCCTCCGGCGCCCTCTAGGAGACGATATCTGCAGGGTCCCACTACCTGCACTGTGGGGGCCAGTCATTCGAGTTCCAGCTGGGGAGCTGTGTGCTGCCGACACGTTTGCTGTTTGGACGCATGCTCATTCTCGACCCTTAACTTGTAAACAGAGAGGAGATCTGTGTGATTGGCCCTACCTGGTGGGCGCTCTGAGCGTGGCTTTTTCTAGGCATCCCTTCAACAACCCACACTGCATTGCCCCCCGCTAGTGGACTGGGGAAGATGACGGGGGCCCGGATCCACCCTTTTTGTATGGGCCCCATAACCCTTCTTATTGCTATTGTCACCTTTGCTGATGCCTACCGCGGTGTATTTTGTCCTATGTGACCCGTGTTTTGCTCATCCTTCACCAGATGTTTCTGGATGTTTCTGGATGCCTTGTGGCCCTATGCACCTCCCTGAAAGTTTTGTGGTCGCACACCATCAATAAACCCGGCGCATCTTGTTGAGGCGCTGGACCTGCAAATGTGGTGATATGTGGCATACGGTAGCCACCCATGATACCCCTGCCATGCTCTACAGCCCTTCTGGCATCCCCCTGCTGGATTCATCTGGGTCCCTGGGGGCGAGGGACCTTGTGCAGGGGGCAGTACACATAGTGCCTCTTTACTACATTTTGGGTTTCCTGTCAAGGACTTCTCAGATCACCTCATCCATCAGACGTATCCACCCCATCCTAGTTTAGTTTAGACTTCAACCTCACAGACAACATAACCCCCCACCCCTCAGAAAAACCAAGATACACCCTCTTCAACCTTATGGATTCATTCAATGTAGTACAGCCAGTGGCAGCTCCTCCGCTAAGGCGGAGGAGCGTCGCCCCACTGCCAGGAGCAGCAAAGAAAGGAAAAAATAAAATGATAATAACAGAATGTTATTATCATTTTATTTTTTCCTCTTGCTGCGGCAGTGCATGAGGGGGTGGGGCGGAGCTGTAGGGGAGGAGTGGTAGACACTCAAAACAGTCATGCGCACTCCCCTGTTCTCCATGCAGGCTGCATTGCAGGCTGCATGGAGAACATGCCCACCCCTACAGCCCTGGCTGAGTGCCGTGTCACGGCGCTCAGACCAATCACAACGCTCCACTGGAGCGTTGGGATTGGCTTAGGGTGGGAGCCTGGCTGCCTGCTTCCCTGTTCCGACCTGGAGTGGGATAAAGGCAGCAGGAGAGAAGACGTTGGACCCGGCGGCGGCAAGGTAAGTTTTTTATTTTATTTTTAAAGCATCTCGAGAGCCCGTTTCCCACTCTGCACCTTCCTCCCCTCCCGTGAACTGTAACGGCTGCCCCTGAGTCATGTCACAGAAACAACACACTCTAAGGGCCATATTCTTAACCTTTTCAACATCACCAACAATCCAATAGAAATCACCCATACCCCTGGACTGGACCGAGTTCTTGCCAACCCCATGCTTAGTGTCCTACCAACAAACCACAGTCAACACAAAAGGGAAGCTCAAACCTTCAGATGCTTTAAAGACTTCTCCATAGACAACCTAATCCTTGAACTCATCTCTCACCCTATCAACTCCACAACTTAAGCCAACACCCTTCTAAACAACTTCAACAATTTTAGGGGAAGCGATGTAAACATCAAAGCCCCAATTATAGCATGCAAGTGCAACTCAAAACTTTCAGTAACTTTGTACTCTAAAGACCTTGTTAACAAGAAATGATCCATTTGCAGACAGGAAAAAATGTAAAGAAAAACAGAACTGAGGTCTTCTTGATTCTGAAGTCCCTCTGCGCAACACACAGACAGCTCATCACATCAGCCAAAGCAAAGTACGAAACTGAAACCACAAATGAAATCACTAATTGAAGCAGACCACTGTTCATGACAATTATGCATTGCATCAACCCCTTGCCGGATCCACCTATTCCTCATGCCACAGAGTAGTGCAATGCCATCAACCTCTACCTCTTTGAAGGAATACAAGAGATCCAACAGCACATCAATAAAACCAGGCCTTCTTCAAACCTTACACCCACTCCTTTCAGCAGAATTCCACATTGGCCAGCCTTCAACGCCCTAACTCTCCCAGATCCCACTGACATACTCAGCCCTCTCAAAGCCATTTTTTATGAAATGATGTCTTACTATTGTCTTACATCTAAGCTCTCTCTGAAGATGCCCTGCTACCTCTACTAGCGATTGTCAATGCTTCCCTCACTCAAGACCTCCTCCCAGAACCTCTCAAGACAGGCCAAACCCTCTAGACTCCGATGACCGTACCAACTGCTGGCCCCTTACTCACCTATCATTTATTGGCAAGATCATGAATGTATGACATTACAATGCATACATTTACAGCGCATGCCTTTACAACGCAGTTTTTACATTGCACATCCTTTACAACGCAAACATTTACATCGCATACCACTACAATGAATTTTTTAAAACTACATTTACAATGCATTCCAATACATAGCATTATACTTTTACAACGCATACCATTACATTGCATTTAAGGTAAGTGTTGGATAGTGTAGGGGTAAAAATTACTATTCTAACTCCAGAGGGCGCAACAGTAGGGTAAGTGTTGGATAGTGTAGGGGTAAAAATTACTATTCTAACTCCAGGGGGTGCAACAGTAGGGTAAGTGTTGGATAGTGTAGGGGTACCATGCGTTGTACTGGTATGCGTTGTAATGACATGCGATGTAATGCCTGCATTGTAGTGACATGCGTTGTAGTGTCATGCGTTGTAGTGACATGCAATGTAATGGATGCTTTGTAGTGACATGCGTTGTAAAGGATGTTGCGATGTAATGACTGCGTTGTAAATGTAGTGCGATGTAATGACTGCGTTGCAAAGGTTGTTCCCCCCCAGATCATTGAAAAAGCAGCCTATATTCAACTCCAATTACCACAATAATTCTAACCATCTCCTGCAGGGCAAGCAATTTGGCTTCAAACCACATTACAGCACAGAATCCACTACCTTGAACATAGTAGACGATGCCCTCTTGATCAAAGACAAAGATGTCCCCTGCCTCCTGATGAAGCTGGACCTCTCAGCTACCTTTGACACAGTCGATCATCCTACTCTTATACACACCCTAGAGTTTTAAATGTGATTCACCAGCAATATCCTTCACTGGCGAGGATGTGGCCTAACAGCTAGAGCGGTCTATCTTGGAGCTGGGGAACTGGATTCGAGTCTTGGCAGGGACGCTCAACATCCAGTGATTCTGGGCAAATCACGTAATCTCCCCATGCCTAACAAAAAAAGAAAACATGAATGTGTCTGTTTGTAACGCAACTGGTGCTCATGTAAAGCGCTCTAATACCATTGGGTCAAGATCGCGCAATATAAATCTCCTACCTTTCCAACCCACACCAGTTTGTTCACATAGGCACACCTAGGTCACAAAATATCCCTATCACCTGGGAAGTTCCCCAGGGCTCCATCTTTCTTCAACCATAAGCTGCTTGGTGCTGTATGTACAGATAACAAAATCAAGATTCACCAAATGCTGATGATACATAACTCTTCTTGGAAGTCTCTTCTGCTTTAGACATCCAACACCTCAAACACAGCTTGCACATCATCCAGACCGGGATGTCCAATGCCTGCCTGAAGCTCAACTCAACCAAGACAGAATTCCTGTTATTTGCCAAGAACAATAAATAAGATACAGTGTAAACCTGGCTCAATGACATGAACCATGACAGTTTCAAACCTCAATTTTCACTGTATATCAATTCACTCGGAGTCACCCTCGACACCAACCTCAACCTCAAATAACACATTACCAAAAAACAAAGCCTGGTGCCTGCTATCTCTACCAATGATAGTCTACTGTTAAAGCCCTCATATTCTTGCATGAGGGTGATGGTAATGCCCTACTCCATGGCCTCCCAGATGCAATACTGGCACCCCTACGGGCATCCAATCTGCTGCAGCATGTCTCATCTAGGGTCTGAAGAAATATGATCACATCACCACCATCCTGATGGAACTCCATTGACTCCCCTTGGCCATACTTACCATGTCTACAACCAGCTGCATCATTTCCAAAGCTATTGTGACCAGTACCCCTGCTAATCCTGCAGACAAGCTCAACATCTCTGGTAGATCTCTGCACACCCACAGCCAGGACACCATCAGACCACAGAATATAAAAGTGTGTCGACGAAAAAACAAGACAGCAGACCTTTTCCATCTTTGCACCCAGAATCTGGAACAACATCCCTGTATCCATCAGGACCACCCCAAAGCTGCTCTGCTCTACTATATAGAAATAGTTGATGGCTCATCTTCTTAAAGAGCACTGCATCACAATGCATTACCCATCTTCAACCCAGCTTGATCTCCTCTTACTCTTTTACTATGTTTGTCTTGGACCATGTACAGCGCTCAACTGCCTTTTGGCTAGGACCATGCTACAAAAATACCATATACTTACATACATTGTGGAGCCAGCTGCTTGTGACTGCCCCCCCTCCATCAGAATTCACTGCCTGGGAGTAAGGCAGGCTGTTCCTTGAACCATGTGTGTACCACCTTCTTACTTCTCTGCACCCTCCAGCTATCCCCGTGACACTATACTGCATACCTGGTGAGAAGCTGACCCTCTAGGAATTTGTCCCCCAAAAGAGTGTGTGTGGTGAGGAGGACCTACCTGGACCCCCTACTATGCCTTCAACCAGACTGGTGGGGGATGCCCCTGGTGCTGATATTCATTCCTCAGACAGATTGGACATTATCTTGCAAGCCATTGCAGACATTACAAATGCCCCAGAGACTAAGGTGGACTTGGTTGAACTGATCTCAGCTTGTTCTGGCGTGACCAGCACAAGGTCTCTGAAAGAATATATGTTCTACTGAGAATGTCTTTTAGGACCATCAACCACACACATTAGACCATCAACACCAGTTACAGAGCTACTTGATGATGTGAGGTTCCTGGGGGCAGGCTGGAGGATGTGGAGGGTTGCTTCCATTGTAACAATGTGTGCATTGTTAGATTCCAGGAAGGCACATACGGCTTGGATATGACTAACTTGATAGATAGCTGATTATCCAAGGTGGTGGCACCAAGGACCCTCTTGTCTATGTTCATTGTGAAGAGAGCACATCGAGTCCCAGCTAGCCAGCCCCCTCTGAGGGCACCGCCGTGGCCTATTATAGTTAAAATCCTTAGTTTTTGGGTCAGAGATGCCATATTCATTCAGCTAAGAAAGCTGGACAATTCGCCATTGAAGGCCCTAAGGTCATGATTTTCCCAGATTACACTTTAGCGGTGCAGCATTCTTGGACATCTTTAATGGGAGTGAAGCTGAGACCCCAGGAACTTGATCTGAGACATGCCCTACTGTTCCTGGCAAAGCTGAAAATCCTGACAGATCAGAACACTCTCTTGTTCATGGAACCAGAGGAAGCATGGAACTGAACAGAACAGTATAAGGCCTCCCCTAATGGGCCGAGTGTGTTAAAGTCGCTCTCTGGCCCTCAGAGACAGGGCTTGGCAGAGACCAAGGGGGCGCAGTCCATAACCACCCCTTAACCTGCACAAGATCGGGAGGTCAGGAAAAGGCACTGGCAGCTGCTTTCTAACTTTGTAGCCTGTCATCTGGTAGCCCTCCAGCTAATGTTAACTCATCTGACAAGTAGGTCACTGTATGTTAAGGGAGAGCAGACTCTATGGGCCCGATTCACAGAATTAACTTAAGACAAAATTCTAAACTTAGTACCATTTTGGTATTCACAGAATGAACTTACTACTTTTGCGATTCACAGAATAAACTTACTACTTTTGGTATTCACAGAATGGATTTACGACTACTAACTTTACGTCCACACTCGGGCCGGAATTTCTGGCCCGGAGGTGGAGCTTCCGGCCCGGAGGCGGGGCTTCCGGCCTGGAGGCGGGGCTTCCGGGCCGGAGGCGGAGATTTAGCCATTGCCAAAATCTCCACCTATAGGCCGGAAGCTCCGCCTCCGGCCCAGAAGCCCAGCGTCCGGGCCGGAAGCTCCGCCTCCGGGCCGGAATTTCCGGCCCGTGTGCGGACGTAAAGTTAGCAGTCGTAAATCCATTCTGTGAATACCAAAAGTAGTAAGTTTATTCTGTGAATCGCAAAAGTAGTAAGTTCATTCTGTGAATACCAGAAGTAGTAAGTGCATTCTGTGAATACCAAAATGGTACTAAGTTTAGGATTTTGTCTTAAGTTTGTTCTGTGAATCGGGCCCTATATGTTTACCTAATGTCACTTCCCAAACAGCAGATTATTTATTATAGTTTCTCTGGGATTTTATGATTGTAAGGTCGTATATTTCGGTTCTTGCTAATCCACACTACACAACATGTCCATGTGGTTGCCGTTCAATCTTAAATACATTTGAGCCACGAGTGGCCTCCTTCCTATGCTACTCTGAGTAGAAGATCCATGAATCTATATTTGCACTAATGCCATCCTGGATAGGCAGTTGTTTGCCGTGTGACACAGGTACACCGTGAGGTGTTTTGCCTTACCATTGGTATATGTCTACTCATGGTGTGCCTGCTATTGGGCTATGCTTGCTGTTGCCTAGTAGGGCTGGGTTCTATAGCATATGGCTCAATTGCTGCATTTGATGGTGCCTTGGTTGATATTGTTAATTGCCTTATCGTCTAGTTCCAACATCATGTGCCAATCGTCTCTCAGCACCTTGTTGGACTGCCTCGCAAGCTCCCCTGCAGACTGTGGCCAGCTACCATATTGTGCACAGCGCTCAGTCTGCAGGTTGAATCTGAGAAGTGAGCGCCGACTCCTCTGATGCACATAACTATCCTAATACCAAGTGGGCCCCCTGCATGAGCCTGGGGTGGGGGGTGGTTGGTCTAGATGATCTCAATGGAAGCATGAATTTTGGATGGAGTAGCATACTTCTTGGTAACATCTAAGCCCTAATTATTGAACAGCCAAATTGTTTCTCCAATCTATCCTAAACCACACAAAATGGTTGCATCTGTTCTGGATCCTGGGGGCGATTATAATTGTGGTCTACA
Source organism: Triturus cristatus (assembly GCF_964204655.1). NCBI lineage: Eukaryota > Metazoa > Chordata > Amphibia > Caudata > Salamandridae > Triturus > Triturus cristatus. The sequence continues at coordinate 1,007,463,201 of NC_140584.1, forward strand.
CATTCATTTGAACCGGTCACACCCCCCACTCCTCTCACGGCATGATTCAAAATGCCAAAGCCTTGTCACAAAGACTCTCATACTCGTCCCTAGCCAATGGTTGTATGTCGTTACAACGCATTCCGTTGCAACGCATGCCTTTACCACACATGCGTTACAATGGAATGCTATTTTCACACATAACCTTTACCACAAATATTCCTTTACCACGCATACCTTTACAACGATTATCGTTGTAAATGTATGCATGGTAAGGGCATACTCTTGGCAAATGTTATACCCCTCCCCTGTACCCTTACGTGACCCCCCAGCCCCCAATCCTTCTTATAATCACCCCTGCCTTGAACCCTCAATCCATATATATATATATATTTTTTAAACTAAAATTCCCCTTACTTCTTCACGTCGCCTCCTCTCCTTCCTCTTCCTAGGTGACGTCGTTCGTCGTAAAGAGAAAGCAGAAGTTTCTTTCAGTTTCCTCTCAAACGATGCCGATTGCCTCCACTTCGCGACGTGACAACAGGTGCGTTTTTTTTGGGGGGGGGGGAGACCCCACCAATCCCCCTTTTTTTCCCCACGCTTTATTTTTTATTTTTGTTGGTAGACCCCACCAAACTCCCTTTTTCCAATTTTAGCCTTTACCACACATGCCTATACCACGTATCTCGTAGTAAAGGTATGCGTCGTAAAGGCTTTTGTGGTAACCACGCATGCGTTGTAATGCATGCGTGGTTAAGGTTTGCGTGGAAATGGCCGCGTTGTAGTGGTCGTTTCCCCTAGCCAACACATAGAAACCACGTAATTCAAATGTTAGGAAGTAGTCTTTTTACTCACCTCCACATGATCTCCGAGTCAGGGTAGATTGCATTATTTTCTCTGCTACCATGCAACTGCTGATGTCCCATGCTGACTACATGTGTAAGACAATCTCAGACCACAATCCCTTATTAGTTTATGAGCACTGGGGTAGGCGTCATACTCTTGTTCCGAAATAGAAGTTACAACCTGCCATTGTGGAAGACTCACATCTTTAGAGGACCTTTGGTGAAAATTCAGTGAATATTTTGCAATGAATGTGGATACTGCTGACCTCCCCTTTATGGATTGAGGTGCTTTTAAGGTGGACCTGAGAGGTCATGGTATACAATCTATGGTAGATGCACACCAGCCTCTCATAGGGGAACTGGGTACATTACAGTTCTTGCTAAAACATCTTGAGGATGCAGCCTATGGGAAATGATACTGACAGTGCTTCCCTGGTTACAGCATTTTTTCAAATAGTTCTTTGTTGATTGTTTTATAGAGGCCTTCAACACTTGGGTGCTACAGAAGGTATGCAGGATGTTAAAGTTCCTCTAAACATATACACCAGGAGGAAGTTGGCAAAAACAGCCCTAGATATTAACCACCCAACTTCACTCTCATGCATTCCCCTTCTAGTTGAAACCCCGCTTATGGCTAACTAGTCCCCCATTACTGAAGAAGAGGTTAGCCTGGTGCAACATGGAGACCCCCTTGTAGTTCATGGTCATAACAAAGCCATACTGGGGTGCAAACATCCTAACTATACTGCTGTGGAGATCACTTTACAATAGCTATACTAAGGGAAGTTAGTTCACACTGTTACTGTTTCCCACTGGCAGTAGGAGTAGGAGTGGGGAAATTATACTAGCAATGGAAGGATATTGATATCTCATCTTGGGAACGGAGCCAGGGGGGTGATTAGGAAGGGGACCGAGAGAAACAAAGAGCCACCATAGTCCGGGATCCAATGTTGTGTGTGTTATAGTTACTAGTGGCATCATGCCGTCAACACTCTTTGGGATGTTTGCCCAATCGGGTAAAGTGAACAACCCATACATCGTGGGTGCCTGTGGTCCGTCGCGCAATAACTACACTCCACGCTGTTACTTGAAGCGTAAAAAGCCATTTTATTAGGACAAGGTTGCAACCATATAAACTTTATTAAACAGTACATAACTGCAATAAATATACTTTCCCATCCCATACCGACTCCTTCTCCATTCATCCTGCTCCAAACCATCTCACCAGTTTGACTCTTCCCCAATCACTCGGTGACCTCCTTCCTCTCCCCATTCTCACCTTCACTTGCCCTCCAAGCATCCTCTGTTGAATCTCCTTCATTGCTTCCGCGCCCCGCTATCAGTCACCCTTGGACTGTTCTCCCCCCCCCCCCGAGGTGAGGATCCACCCGTATGTGACTCACCACCCCTCCAAAGTACCGCAACGTCGCTACCCTGCAACCTGCCCTGAACTGGCACGCTAAGACCGGCCCAGTCTCATGCCCTCCCTAAACTTGTAGGGTGGGGACAAACATTTTATTCTAACCCTCCCGGTGGTGCTAAGGTGTCAGGAAGAGGCCGGATCCTCCTCTCCTGATACCTTATATGCATACCTAACTCCCGCCCCTTGCCAAACTCTAAATCCCTCCCCCACCTTGTCCTTCCGGCCTTGCATGAATAGCCCCGGGGGAAGACTGGTCTGCGACCTTCACTTCCCCCGGGGGCCATCATTCTGGCTGTTAGCTTTTCTAATTACTGATCCCAAGTGGCTCGTTGTGCCCCTGTTGTATTGGTAGTGATCGCCCAGCCGTAATCTCTGGTGTCTCCCACTTTAACAAATCCCGCAGCCAGAGTTGTAGGGAAGGTGCATCCAGGGATTTCAGGCCATGGCGATTCGGTGTTTGGCCTATACACAAGTTAGATCTGCAAGTTTCATGATGTATTTAGTCTTGCACATCCTTGTTGTAATTCCCAGTATGCATTGTAAAGGGTCAGCAGCCACTGCCCGTCCAGTAACGTCAGGCAGTGCTGTTATCACTCCCTCTCAGAATAACTCAATGATGGGGCAGGCCCATACCATATGATTTTCATCCGCCTTGAAGTGTGGGCACCTAGGGCACTCGGTGGCCACCATCAGAAATATGCAGTGGACATGCACAGGTGTGAGGTAGGTCTGATGTAGATAGTTAAACTACCTATTGCTGTTGCCCCTTTGTCTTTCAGGGTGGGTAAGGTTGTGCTTTGTGCATCTAACAGGGCTTTATACAGCACTAAAAAAGCATGTCTGGCATCCTCACGGGTGAGCAGAGCCTACAGGGGCTGAGAGGGGTCAAGCTCCTTATGCTCCATGTCCAACAGGCACCCCAGGGCATTAAAGAGATCATTATAGGTCAAGAATTGGCCCCAATCTATATAGTATTGCTCATGCAGGTCCTGGAAGGTCAGAAAAGTCCTATTGGTGTATAGGTGGCCCAGAGTGGCAAGGCCTGCATTTCTCCATGGCTCAGTATTATGCCGCCTAGCCACTTCTTGCAGGGCTGGCAACGACCAGAGTGGGAGACAAGGAGAATAGGGCAATGGACGGTGCCTATGCTGAATATATTTATGCCAGCAACCTTTGGCTGTTTTCGTCAGTCGGCCGGGTTGCAACGCAGTCTGTCGGGGGTTCATCAACCAACTTATGATTGTAGTGCCTCCCCTAGATCTCATTTTGCTATCAATAGTTCAGGGTTAGGAGCATCTGAATGCCAACACATTGGCCATTGCAATTGAGCCGCCACATAGTAAAGTTCATAGTGTGGCGCACTCAAACCGCTGAGCACTAGAGGGACTTATAGATGACGACGAGCCACACTCCTACGGCCAGTTCCTCAGATAAATTTCAAAAGAGTTAAGTCTAGTTCCTTAGAGAAGCATCTAGGGAGAGGAATTGGGAGTGCCGAGAACTGGTATAATAGTCAAGGTAACACCAGCATTTTGGCTAACGCCACCCTGCCCATCAGTGATAACGGCAGAGAGCCCCAAAATGGCTAGGAGTTACACATGCCTGATACAACTTCCCCCAGGTTTCCCTGTTCCAAATCATTGTCATAGTGGTAGACATTGAAACCCACGTTTCAGAAGGGAACAGGGTGACACTCCAAAGCCAAAGTAGGCAATGTCTCCTGTTCTAACTGATTCAGTTTGCTCCTACGAAACAGGCCAGATTTCACCCAAATGAGTCGTAGGTCTGATATCCTTCCAAATCCGTTCAGCACTTCCATAATGCGTGAGAGGCCTCCCTCCACATCCCTGAGGTACACCAGTGCAACATATGCATGGAGTAAGATTTTTTCCCAGGTATCCCCTATTGTAGGCCCTGTGCACGAAAAGGGTCCACAAGCGACTTCAAGGCAAGGGTAAAAATATTCAGAGACAGTAGATATCCCTGCCCGGTGCCTCTGTGGATCTGGAACGTCACCAAGGTTCATCTACCAATGTGAACCCGGTCAATTGGGAGGGTATAAAGAAGTGCTGTCCAGCACTTTATCTCCCACCCCAATTCCATTCTCTTCAGTACCTCCATCAGATAAGACTACCCCAGAGTGTCGAAGGACTTCTCAATATCAAGAGATGGGGCCGTGCATGGTGACATTTCCCTCGGGTTCTCCTCCATCAGACAGAAGAGGCGCCAAAGGTTCAAGAATGTGTTATTTCCCAGCATTAAGCCATCTGGTCTGGGTGGACCAGAGCAGAGACAGGGCCTTCCCCAGTGTCTTGTAATCTACATTCAGCAATGAAAGTCTCAAGGACTGTACATTGAGCGGGTCTTTGCCTGGCTTGGGAAAGACCACAATCATTGCCCCCCCATAGATGCTGGGAGAACACCCTTGTCTTGTGCCCAATGGAATATCCTAAACAGCTTCGGGGCGAGGTGCGCGCTATATGCAGCATAAACTCCACCAGGAATCCATCCATTCCAGGAGTTTTATTGTGGGCCATCTGGTCTATGGCAAGGCAGATTTCTTCCACCGTCAGCCTCTCATCTAGGGTGTGTCACTGTAGAGAGCTGTCACGGGAAAAGGAGTCTATACAGGAACTCCCCTACAACAGGGCCCTCCCCTGCCCCTGTGCCCTAAAGACTTTCTAGAATGTGGTATAATACTGTAAAAAGGCATTGTTAATATCGGTCTACCTCTTTAGCACCTGACATCGCTGTCACATTTTTCCTAGGGGTTTCCCAGTGCAGCAGCCAGGCCAGGAGTCGCCCAGCCCTGTCTTCCTTCGCATGCTGGTGAGCCACATACTCAACATAGTCAATTTTCCCAAGACAAGCGACCACTTCTCTGTATTCCTTTCTAAGGGGAAGTACCTCACCCTCAATTCTCCCTGCTTCCCCCAACCAGGTTTCTGACACTCTTTTGTGCGTTCGAGGTCAAGGATCTGTGCCTGTAGTATGTGTTTTACCCCATATGAGGTTTTTAGACATATTCTGCCCGTGACTACTCTAAAAGCGCCCCACTCGACCAATGTTCCGTAGGCTGTCCCTTCGTTTTCAGTGAAGTATTGGGGATATGTGTGCTTAAGTTATCGTTAAAAACCTTGTCCCATAATGGTGTGAACAATCTCCGGGTGGACACTGACTCCCGCTGCCTCCTCCACTGTATCGTCATCTTAAGGGGGTTGTGGTCAGAAAGGGTGCAGCCCAGGCACTCAGTAGTGAGTGATGACCTGGGACGCCATTTGAGGATTGCATAGTAGAAGGTCAATTATGGTGTGCAAGTGGTGGACTGGAGAGAAGAACGAGTATTCCCTCGCTTTGGGGTGCATAGAGCACCATATATCAAGCATTTGTCTATGTGTGATCCAGTCCCATAAAGCGTGCACTAGTTTGGTTGCTGCTGTGCCATGCAGAGGAGGAAATGCCCTATCCAGAGCGATGTCATGTACTGTATTAAAATCCCCTCCCCAAATACTAGGTGCCATCAGATCATGTTTCAGTGTGGGGTTGAGGCTTGTTAAAAACGGCTGCTGGTTGCTATTAGGTGCATTCAGTGCCAGCAGAGCTACTGGGACACATACAATGTCCCCTCCAACACCACATATCTGCCCACAGGGTCTATCGCCGTGTGTTTTGCCGTCAACTGCACTCCAGAGGCTGTCCAGATGGAGAATCCGGAAAAGTTAGTGCCAATAGTTTGGCCCCTGCATCTCCTCGGCAAATTGTGGAGCACTGTGGCAGTCATGTGCGTTTCCTGTTTGAAGGCAATGTGAACCTGTCTGTTCAGGTAGGAGTAAATCATGGTGCGCCATCTGGGGGTAGCCATTCCCCAGATGTTCCAGGTGATCACATTATATGTAGGCAATTGTGTGAGCAAATATGTTGTCATAATGTGCCCTCAACCCACCCTGCACTCCCCACATATCAATGCATGACAATTCCCAAGTGCCCCAACCATCCCTGTGGTTAATGAAACATTATTTTGTGTGTCCACGGAAACAAATCCTAATACAAAATCCCCAACTCCCTCATCTTGGTCAGGACACCATCAAGACTTCGAGCAAGCATTAACCATAACTAAAGTTCAAATAACGAGTTCCATTTGGATGTGAGAGGGGGGCCTCCTCAACTAACAGTGACTAGGGACCTTATTATGACTCCAGCGGTCCATAGGACTGCCGTCGTCATGGTGGCGGTGTGGGCAATGTTGCACCGACGGTCCGATTGCCCCATTACAACTTGGGTGGCTGGACCACATTGGCACTGCCGCAAACCACTAGGGATCAGAGATCCCTGGCGATGTTGTGGTGGTCTTGAGGCGGTAATAAGCTTGGGGGAGCCACTACAGCTCCGCCAAACTTATTACGAGTTTCCTCATTGGCACACTTTACATGGCGGTGTTGCCGCCATGAAAAGTGTGGAAGCGGAAACAAAGGGGGCCCCCTAGGGTCCACTTGTGCCTCTTCAATATGATATGCCCCTCTGTCTGCATGCACCCCCAGTTCTTGCAGGGCGTGGATTTGACGGTCCATGCTGTGCAGGTACTGCCTTTTATGCTCCCATTGCAGTGCTTTTTTTAAAGGCACTGCCATGGGACCTCTAAAGAACTGCCCGCACGAGACTTTAGAAGTTGGACTCTGTTGGGCGTTTTTTTAATGGTTTTGGCAGTCAGAGTGTAATGGTGGTGTGGCACCTCCGCTCTGAGAGTGCCAAAATGATAATAAGGCGGTAAGTGTTTTTAGGTATGGGTAACTATGTGGGTGGAAGTCTCTGGACTTCTGGTGCTACAGCTTTAAATGCCCATAGTTTATAAGTGGCACATTCCTCGTAAATGGCTACACCCAAGAGCCATTGTGGAAATAGGTATATAGAGGGATGGAGGATTGTGCCCTCTTGATATGTCAAAATGAGTCCGGAAAAATTGTCAAACGTCTTCTTATGTTATTCGTGCTTGGTTTTTATTAGACTTTTTTCGTGAAAATGAGAAACAGACTATTGGAAGATAGCCGACACGTGTTTCGCCCTAGTGGTCCATTGACCGTGGGCTTTTTCAAGGCAAAGCTTGGTTGTATGTAGAAGTAATCTTCGTGTTTCTCAGGAAGGAAGTTGTTTGGTCTCTGCGATCCCGGAACCGTTTGACAATTTTTCCGGACTCATTTTGACATATCAAGAGGGCACAATCCTCCATCCCTCTATATAGGTAAGTGTTTTTAGGTATGCCACCCAAGCCCATGTGGGAGTGTAATATGTGCCTTACTTCCTGTTGGGCAAGAAGGGCCTGACTCACCGCCTCTGTTATCAATGAGGCATTCTGCACAGCCAGCATCACCTCATACCATATCAGTTGATCTCTTGTCGTCTGTGTCAGATCTGGATCTGAGCACAGTTTCTCTTGAATATTGTCTATAGCCAAGGCGAGGTCCTGCCCCGGCGAGTCAACCTCTGTAGTGCTGGATTATGGAGAAATATTACTCCTCAACTCTAACTCGGCCACCACTCTGGCACATTTGTTGGCCACCTGCTTGTTTGTGGATGGCCTGCTCAGTTGCCTGCGTGGGCGCCGCTGGTCCCTGCCTCCTTTCAATTCTGCATTTTTGTCTGTTGAGATACCCCCTTTGACTCCAGCCACTCCCAGGCATCTGCCGGGGATCCCAAAAAGAGTGTGGCGGCACTGTACTCAATGCTCAGGTAACATTAGTTAGTATTTCAGTACCAGTTCTCTGAGTTTCTGTTTTACTGGTAAGAAAGACACCCTAAGTCTCTGAAACTCTGCAGTATAATAGGGCTAGATGTTCACCATTCCATTTTTGACCCTCCATGAGCCCTTTGCTCTTGCAACTTGAAGGATGTTGTTGCGGTCTGTGTCGATGAAGAGGCCATGGCGGGGAGTCCCAGGGGGTCCCTGCCCAGAACCCAGTGGGCTCTCTCCACTGAGAAGAAAGTTGACCTTTCCCCACCCAACACTATGTGTAGGAGCCAGGCCGCTAAAAACAGTTCCATATAGGGGCCCACGGCGCCATCCAGAAGGCCCACCAGGTGAATGTTCGCCCGCCATGGCCAGCCCTCTGCATCCTTGGCCCTGTCACGCAGGTTGGTCACCTCTGCCTGAAACGCCTTAAGTTGTGACTGCGACTCAGTCATTGTGGGGTGCATTCCAGCCATGGCTGACTCATTCACCTCCACCCTGTCCTTGTGTATGGCTTGGTTAGCTTGTAACAGTCCCATATTGATCACCAAAGCATCCAATTTGGGCTCAAGGGTGGATTTCACGTCTTTAATGGCCCTTAATAGTTTGTCAAAGTGCTCTCTCAGCTAAAACTGGGTGGGTAGAACGGTCTCCTCTGCGTGCCCTCATGTGTGGGGGGCAGGCCAGAAACACTTCCCTCTCACCAAATAGTTTTAGTCGGTCGCTGCTTCATTATCCCCGTGGTGCAAAAGACAAATTGAATGGGGGACGCTGGCACCGGGCCAATAGGGTGGGGGTTACATCTGTTCTCTGAGGTCAACCCACAGCCAGTGTCCATTGGTGGTACTGCAGGCGGGGGCCTCCATAGGTTCTCTGTCGTCAGCAGCTATCGTTCTGGTTTGTGTAGCGTTGCGCCCAGTGCTCTATACTGTGGGAGGCTGGGGGAACCCCTCAGAAAAATCACCTTCAAAAGCCCCACCTCCAGGCCCAGTCACCTCACATTGGCGAGGGATTCTGTCCTGTTGCTCATGGTCGCTGTCCCACCACTCCCACGATGCTTCTTAGGTGTGGAGTCTCCACATAGCCAAAAGAGGGGGCCAGACACAGATACTACAGTTGGGACCACCGCCGTGACACAAAAGAGGACCACTGGGGAGTTGACACACATTGGTAACCAGGCAGCTTTCATAATCCCCGCTCCACAACCTCAGAAGGTATCAGTGAGGAAGGGAGACGCATTCAGTGTGAAGCTCACTGCTGCGATATTTGGAGGGGGAACCCGCTCATACAGTACTCATTGATTGCTGGCCCAAATTGCGGGAGCTAGTGTTGAAAAGGCATGGGGCCCGTCACCAATCTCTGGCCTCCAGCATTTTGTTTGCTCACTCATGAGTGACAAGACCAGCAGCGTCGCGGGAAGGAGATTCTCCTCCTGCCCGGGTGGCATGTATCATGTGAGGCTATGGCTTGGCCACCTACCATCATGGAGGTGCCTCTGACCCACAGACAACTATATAGCCGGCACCAGGGAGTCTGCAGCGTTCGGTGTCACTCTTCGATAATTTAGGGAGCCTGTAGGATGATGCCTGGCTGGTTTGCGACACTGAGCTCCCATACTCTGAGTATGCTCCGGCCGCCATCTTAGCCCCACCCCCAACAGCCCCACCCCCAACACTATGCACACTTAATAGAGAAACTGAGTCACATTGATTAGACTACCTATACAGCCAGGACTCATTCTGAAGCAGCCAAGTGGGGCAGACTATTGGCACATCTGTTTAAGAAGGAAAACACAATATTCCCAGTTATAACTATTCCTTCCATCTCCTACACTCACCATGACATTTATTAGATATTCTATTCATACCACCATAGGCTATATATTGTGGAGCACCGGAAGGTCCATCTGCAGCTACAGCATTCCTGTAGAACCTGCAGCAACCCATAGTATCCCCAGAGCTTAGGGAGTCTTTGGACGAGCCTATTTCAGAACAGGATAACAGTGTGGTGAGTAGTGAGTTGGCACTTGGTAAAACCCCTGGACTAAATGTGTTACCCATAGATCTATATGAATTCTACACAACTCAACTGGTTCCCCAACTCGCCAAAGTATATAACAGAGAGGCGGAGTGTTATATCCTGCCCACAATAAAAGAAGCCTGATCCTGTCCCTTCTTAAACCTGGTGGGAACCCCTTTGAGGTTGCATCATACAGATCCCTTCCCATCCTCAGCAGTGACTATAAAATTCTCAGGAAGATCATTGCAGCTAGATTACTCTCAAGTCTCCCTCACCTGATCCATGAGGATACATGTGACATCCCAGGTAGGAATACGTCTCTCAATATCTGTCATCTATACTGTATAATAAAAACCTCCCCCAAATACTTAGCCGAACTAGGTTTGCTTACTACTGGACATTAAAAAAGCCATTGACACTCTTGAGTGGCCGTACATGCTAGTGGCACCGACCAAGATTGGGTTGGGCAGTAATATGTTACACTGGATTAATGTACTGTAAACCACACGTATGGTGAGAATAAGGATGGGTAGGTTAATATCGAAGGTGATTAAGATTGAACCACAGGTATGGTGAGAATAAGGATGGGTAGGTTAATATCAGAGGTGATTAAGATATGAGGCACTCATTAGGGATATCCCTGTCATCATTATTGTTTTCCTTGCGATTGAACCATTAGCCTCAAAACGTACTAAGGTACCCCATCTGCTTTATTATTTCATGAACTTACTTTCTCAAGTCCCACAAAAATGTTTTTGTTTTCTAGGCACTATATCTCTGATTAGGATGTTGAGTGGATATTGTGGTTTGGAAAGCCCAACCTTTGGCTGGCAGTTCTGACTGCAGGATTTTGATGCAACGTCCCACAGGGCGGTCGCAAACATCCACGCTAGATATTGCGAGTGAGCACGTGAGCAGTAGCGGTAGCGGCAGCGGAGCAGTGGGAGCAGCGGGAAGTCAGGAACCCGTGAACCCACGAAATCCGCAAAAACCATGAGCCGCGAGCCGCGAAACCGCAAGCCGCACCAGGAGCTGGGGCGAACCCACGAATCGCAGCAGGAGCTGCATTAGAATTGCAGGAAGCCAGGAGCCGCGAATCCCATGAATCACAGCGGAATTACAGAGGGAGCCACACAGAAGCTACAACAGAACCACGTGGAGTCGCGGGAAGCTACGAGGGGGATGCAGCGATCCCGGTCCTGGTCCTGGTCCCTGCTTCAGAGGAGAGCGGAGTGCTGCGGAGACTGCGTAGACTGAGGGAAACAAAGGTGAGCTGCAAGATGTGAATAGATTTGATGTGACCTGACTGTAGCGGTAATAACGGTAGCAGCAGCAGAAACCGTATAAGTACAACAAGCATCTTCAACGTGCTACCACAGTGCTACCGCCTATAGCCACTACCGACCCGCCCGCCCTCACTGCAGTTTTACCGCAGTATTACAGCAGTTTTACCACACCTCCCACTGCATCATCCATCGCATAGAGGCACAGAGGTTAAGAGGCAGAGCAACAGGGCAGAGGAGCAGAGGCGGAGGCGAAGGCAGAGGCGGAGGTGTAGAGGCGCCTAGGTGCCTAGGTGAGCAAAAGCAAAGGCATAAGGAGCAAAGGGGATGTGCAGGTACCTGTTTTTGGTCAACTCGATCCTCACGAGCTCCTCGAGCACAGCAAATCATGCGTCTCCGCAGCAACAACATCAGAGAGCAAGCACTGGCAACAGAGCGCGTCAACGATAGCCACCAAGCGAGGCACGGAGAATCGGCTGAGTTGGGCTTAGTAAGTGGCACACAGGAGCACACAGGAATGCCCTGCTCTCAGTGCACCCAAGAGGGAATAACCCAGAATAACCCGGAATAACCCAGACTTAAAGAATTCACCATCTAACTCAATCTCCCCACAAAGGAATATGGGATCGGGGAAAGTTCGTCAAGTGGCATCAGAGATAAAAACAAAATAAAACCAAAACCAAAAAACCCATGGATGAAGGCTCTCCATCTACCCAAAAAAGAAAGGCTCCAAGACTGAGGGAGAGGCTGGTCTTAGCGCCGACTCCGGAAACAATGTCTCTGAGTCCCAGCAGTAAAACCGGGATTCATAAATTCTTCTTTTTAAAGGACCCAATGGCCGCGATTTACGCATCAACAGTTGAGGCCGCCCAGCTGCCAAGTCCAATTTTTTCAGACATTAGGACCAACAAGGGCCTATTCGATTCAGGAACACCTGCCCAACAAGCAAATTGCGCCCCTATTCACATCAAAACAAGTGCTTCTTCCATACATGTACTGGTAAACACCAACGACGCACCAATAGGGAAATCAGCCCTACAGAAATCAATGATAGAACTCCCTGAAAGTAAGTTGGTAACTGTAACTGCACAGGTGCACCAGTTCAAGTCTACAACAAATGAAAAGGAAGCAACCAGAAGTGAAGTAACTGAGGGAAACAAAAAGGGATTTTTGGAGGCAAAGTTAAACAAATCAGCTGTGCGGGTAGTCCTCGCGGAAGAAGCCTGTTCGAACTCATTATTTTCTTATCTAACGACCCCAACCTTTTAGAAATTTTGGAAATTAAAACACAGAAAGATTGGGAATGGCAGTATCCACTCCATTATGCCCGACCCTTAGTAACGACCAACAGGTGATCGCACCAGAGGAAGGCAGTAGTTTTTCTTCAAAAGTAAACCAATTAAACCTGTCATCCCCAATAACAATTTCATCCGTTAGTAGGATCGATCACGGGTCAGGGGCTTCGGGAAAGAGCCGTGAAGATTATCCAAACGCACAATGGAGCCAAACCCTGTTAGGTACACTGGACCAAGCAATAAGGGTACTGAATTAGCAATCAGATAAAATGGAAGTCCAAATAGACCTCATTAACTTAATTGCCGGCCACATCTCAGCTATAAACTCCAAGATGGACTTAATCACGTCCCTATTAACACTCAGGGGAAACTCGGAGCCTCGAACAAACAATGAAAAACAATTGCCTAATTGTGGATGCGGCATCATAATTGAGAAATTGGCAACCTTGCCTAAAATACTAAAGGACATTCTAGGGGCCGTTAAACTTACATGTAACACCAAACAAAACTCGGGAACTCAAAATAAGGTTGAAATAAAGGAAATATCAAAAGGCAATACATCTATAACAAAGCTAAGTAGCAAAGACAAGGGAGAAATAGAGCAAGAGGAACCAGTTGATCAACCCGACATAACGGATTACCAAATGGAAGCAACACAGAGCATCCTTAAAACCTTGCCCATTGTAAAACCAACAAAAAGGCAAAGAAAACATGCAAGGAAGGCCAGGCATAAATATAACAAACAACCAAGCTTAGGTCCGGAGAAAAACATTTCAATCTTTACAATCAAAACATCACAAAGGGAAAAAAACAAATCATTGAAAGAGACCACTTTTGAGGCACCACTAACAGTTGCAGATCAATCGAAAGGTACATTAGAACCCAAGCCAATGCAAGAAACTTTGATCCCTATTGTCCCCACCATTCAAAAAAAGACGAATCAGGATCTCCATATAGCTGCAAGACACCCTCTGGCAAAAGATGCAGACGAAAAAAATAGACATGAAAACTGGCGACCAGATAGAAACCAACTATTTGAGAAAGGTGCAGGGCGAGAAAAAATAACCCAAGTCCAAGAGAAAAATACATCCCAGAGTCATAAAAGTCGAAGTCCAGATATAGGAGATAAAACACCTAATCGGAAGGAGGAGAGCCAAAAACGGAGCAAACTAGGAAGCTTGGAAGATACAACAGACAATATGGTACATGAGAAACCAAACATCAAAGCTCAAAGCAATCATAATCCGATAAAAGTCACAATAAATAGAAAGGGCCGAAGATGTAGGCTTTTTCTCATTGAACCAGAATCTGAGCCAACAGGGACACCGACATCTAACAACCCTGGAAAAGTAGAGCAAAAAAAGGATGCAGGTAGCCCTGCCAGTTCACAGGACAAGGTCATCATAGAACTAATGGACAAAGAATCCCATGCTGACCACGACATATCAGCGATTAGAAACCCTGCAGTAGGAAAAAATGAAATTTTACAATCTTCCACTAGTACTCAAAACAACTCCGAGTTGTTTGCATCAAAACTGATATTTGCGCCGAAATATTCAACTAAAGGAAGGCAAGACATTTTGAATCACGGGAACTTGCTAAGGCTGTTTAAAGAAATCCCAGAACTAAAGGGAATAGCCTCACAAGATCTATTATCCATAGAATTTCAACAAACAACATGAATTCCAGATATTGAAGAATCTTTGACAACATGGTCCACAAAGGAACTAGTGGACAAGATATATGCAATGAGATCAATGTTTGGAGCCTGGGGAATAAAGCTGAGGCTACACAAATGTCCAAGGTACCCCTACCCCCGCCTAAAAAATTCCAGAAATTTAAAAAAGGAAGACAGATCTGGGAAAAGCCAAAAAACATGTGTACGCGGCACCCGATCCACCACTCCTGCAACGCCTCCCAATGTAAACGGGGCCAATGCAACAGCGAGTCCACTAAATGCGGAAGGCTGACCATTTGATAGCATGGACTGGTCTTGGGTGCCAAAGTGTACCTAACGAAGAGCTTAAGTCAATCATGGAAGACAAGAGGTGGGGTCCGCTGTACCGGTCCACTGTGCAGGAAGTAGAGGAAGGCCCGAGGCTGGACCATAACGGGGGGAGGCAAAACAGGACATGATCAGGATCTGCTCATGGAATGTCCATGTGAGGTTCTGTAATTCTCGAGTCTGACTCCATTTTGTTCTGTTGCACCATTTTGTGTTGCCCTCACGTAGGCCTGTGAAGGTAGCCTGGCGAATAAAGTGGCCTGGCCTTCTTAGTTCATGTATACATTAACTAGGTTTCTTTTTGACTCTGAAATGAACTGTAAGAAACTGACCTCTGCACCTGAAACTGACCCCGCAAAGCCAATTTCCCTGATCGATCTTTGTCTGAGATTGCCAATCAATGTTCAGGACATCGTTAACTTGTAGTTTCCTTGCATATGCCTTACCTTGTTCAGCATCTGTTACCGTTTCTTTTTTTATGTTTCTTCATTACATGGGTTATGCTTTCAATTATAGGTTTGTCCGGCTTGTGGAGATTGAATTTGGGACATTCCTAATAATTAACTTTTGGGTTGGGATACTGTAAATTGAGTTTTTGTTATGTGACACTTTGTTTGAAAATGTACCTTATTGGCTAGAATTTTGTGCAGTGGGTGTACATTTATAATGTGAATATTGGGTATAAAAGGAGACGTCTCGCCTTAGTAAAATGAGCAGTCTCCTGAGAATTTACACCGTGATGTATTTCTAGGATCACTGTTACTAGCTGCAGCTAATAAACTTGGTCTCTGATGCCATCCAGAAGTATTCCGTGTCTCTGTATACCAAGACAGGTGAACTCGAAGATCTTAGGCGTGCCCCTGACGCCGCTGGGTTAAACCCCGGTTCTTCAACTGGCGCCCAACGTGGGGCGACTTCAGCGGTACTGGTCCAAGCCCGAAGATTGTGAGGAGCCCCATGAGGAAATTCTGGAGGACGGCCGCCACTTCATCGACCCCTGCATGTCGACGTGGACCGAAGGTTTTTTTTCTGCGAGGCTTCCCCTTTCCGACGGCTGCGAAGGACTGCTGCCCTGACTGTCGCCCTGTCTTGGACCCTCTTGTGATGATTTGTAAGGCGAGACGTTAGACGGTCTTCTGGTGGCGTGACAGACATTTTGGTTAAGTATAAGTGGGTCGCTCCCACGACTTTGTTTTGTTTCTTGGTTTTGATTCGGCCATTGCAATAGTCGAAGCCGGGGGGTTCGTATATTTGCGAGTGTATCATTTTTGATAACCCCTTGAAGTTTGAAGCAAGACTAGTGAGCTAAAAGATGCCTGGTTTTAGCAAATTTAGGAAATGGTATTGTTGTAGTTGTAATAGGGATTCCCGATTGGAGGACTTGTGTCCGATACCTCCGGTTGGAACTCCAACTTATGAGCTCTATTCAAAGCATGGTGTAGGTCCAATTACCTTTAATGAAGTATGGGTCTGTTATACAAGGAAAGATGGTGTTTTACGATGGCCCCACCATGGTAGTTTTGAATCAGATGTTTTAGATAACCTAGAAGTTGCGCTATTTAAGAAGAAAGCCCAGCCGGCGATGTTTGACTCTTTCCGCCTTTGGCGTAAGGAAGCCAAACAGCGAGAAATTAAGCAAGCTAAGAGAGATAGGAAGGAAAGGAATATATCGGTAATGCAAGCTGCTAGGCAGTTTAAGGAAGATGAAGAAGATCGTGCGATTGAAGTGTCAGATAGACAATATTGCATGGCCATTGACAAATGTTACCCGGCTTTGCCACCTCCCCTTTCAAATGTGACTGTAGACCCTGAAAAGGATCCTTTGATGTCACATTTACTGAGATTACCACCCCCTTATGTGCAGGGTGCTACTGCACCTCCGTTACGTCCAGTTGTTGCACCCCTTGTTGTCGTTCAACCCCCTGTTGTTGTTCAGCCACCCGTTGCTTCACAGGTGGTTCTTCCTCCCCCGGCGCAGCTCCCTCCAGGGCCGCCAGCCTTGCCACCAGCCTTGCCTCAAACTCCTTTGCCTTACACTCCTTTATCTTCGACTTCTCTTATTTCTGTCCCTACGTCTCTGTCTCCTCAAAACACTTTGTCTCCTGTCCTCATGTCCACTTCTTCTCCTTCTGCTCGGCAACGAATGACTGAGACTGTCACTAGTCTTTTGTCTCCTTTCTTTGGGTCACTGAATATGACCCATGTTTCTGAACGTAAGCAGAGACGTAGTCAGCTCCCTGGTCCCGAAGAGCGGGCAGTGTTAGATCTCCTTGCTCGTAGATGGGTTTCGAATACCTCCAAGTACAGTCCACAAGTGGTTATGGATATTTTCCTACAGTGGGAGGCACCAAAACAAAGGTATGTTTTTGATGTCATGTGTACCTTCCTTCGTCAGGAGTGGGAAGATAATGAGTTGGGTTCAATTCCACTGGAATTGCTTAATGTTCAGTCTGAATTTGCTAAAGGGACGATAGTGGGTTCCAATGTTGAGGAAGCGGTAGAGACACTACTCACTTTTAGGTGTAGACTTCCACCTCAGTCATTGTTCGAACCTGACCCTTCTATTAGGAGAAAAGTGAAGCAGTATCCTATGAGAGAGGTTCCCCCTGTATGGAGAGAGGCAGTTGTGGCTGATGCCGCTCATGGTATTGCGGCTGCACCGGCTCATTTTCAGCGAGTGTGGGTGCATGTCCCTTGGAAGAGAGCTGCGGTCCTGGCTCTTAAGCAGACTTTGCCTGACCCCCGTAAAAATCCTGCTGTTTATTATAAGGAGTTGTCTCAGACAGTTGATGCGTGTGTTATGAATTTAGCTGACATAGATATGTTGATGGGTAATGTAGTTCCTCAACCCTTGTGGGCGAAGATCCGTCACGAGGATCACGCGCCAGAGTTAGGAGATACGTGGGTTAATATTGCTGCTGCAGATGGTTGGCAGGTAGGAGGTGCCAAACCTGTACCCTTAGTTGCAGAACTACCTGGTAGGATTATTAATTTAATGAAAACTATGATGCCTCCTCTGCGGGTGAATTGGGACAAGTTAGCAGCATGCAAACAAAAGAAAGACGAGAGTGTGTTTGATTTCTTCACTAGGTTTGAGGAAACATTCATTGTTCATAGTGGCCAGGATATGAGTACAGAAGGTGGTCAGAGGTTGTTTGTAGATAAGTTTGTTTTTAATTTACTTCCTGAACTTTCTAATAAGTTAAAGGACTCTGAGAGTTCATGGGCTGTTTCTTCTTCGGCTCAGATATTGGCCACTGCACAATACTAAGAGAATAGAGATAAAGATGAGAAAGATAAAGTAGAGAAGAAGACTAGAGAATTAAAAACAAAAGTTCTTCTGCAGCAGGCTTATCCGCCTCGCCCTAATCAGCATCAGTTTCAGCAACCTTCCCAGTTTCAGCAACCCCCACAGTTTCAGAAACTGTTGCAGAAGCCTGAGTCTTTTGCTTCGCGACTCCCGCTAGGCCCTAATCAGTGTGCTTATTGTAAAGAAGAAGGTCACTTCAAGAATAGTTGCCCGATCTTGCTACAGCGTGCGAATGGTATGTCTGGTCTGAGAGGTCGTGGTGGTTTCCAACAAGTACCTAGGGGTAGGGGACGTGGTACGTTTCCCCAGAATGAACGTTCCTTTTCCCCCCAGAATTCTATGAATTTTTTTGACCAACAGAATGTTCCGACTGTCCAGTCTGCTCAGTACTACACTGACGATTATTATGTTGGAAGTGAGAGTGCTGGTTTTAATGATAGTTAGGACAGCCATGGACAAAGGGAGGGAGTAGTGTCAGTTCCAGTAGACGAGAGTGGACCTTATGTTGAAGTGAGTACATCAGGTGTGGCAGAACCTTTTCTTTTGGATACTGGTGCAGCAAAGAGATCTATCATGCACTCTAAACTCCCCGGCGCACCTTTGTCTGGCTTGACCAATGTTTCAGTAGGATTTTCTGGCGCCCCAGTTCGTAATCCGGTTTCTTGGCCTTTGCCCCTTGCTATTGGTCCCTGTGAATTGGAGGCTCCCCTTATTCTAACGACGGGCTGTGGCGAGAATCTGTTGGGTTTGGACTTGTTGAAAAGATTGCATGCAACATTACATTGTTCTCCTTCGGGAGTACATCTTACGGTGGGTAAGAAAGTGATTTCCCCGATATATCTGTCTAAGGATCGCCTTCCACTGGAACTGCGTTCTCTCCCTGATACACTTTCGGTTACAGGTCCCAATGATGTTGGTCTCTTGCAGATTCCACCCTACGTTGTTACCCTTAAGTTGAATGCTAAATTACCTCGCATTCCCCAGTACAAAATTTCCAGTGATGGTGAAAGAGCTCTTTTAGCGATTATCTATGATTTGGTTGAGAAAGGTGTGGTTGAAGAAACGAGAGGTAATGTGTGTAACAGTCCTGTTCTGCCTGTCCTTAAGCGTACTGACTCTTCTCAGCCACCTGTGTATCGGTTTGTGATCGACCTTTGAGAGGTCAATAAGATCGTTGTGCCACAGTTTCCTGTTGTCCCGGACATTACTGCTTTATTGACTATGATCCCTGCCTCAGCTGCTTGGTTTTCTGTTATTGATCTGAAGAACGCTTTCTTCAGTATTCCGATTGCTGAGGAAAGTAGCGATATTTTTGGATTCTCTTTAGGAGGCCGCAGTTTCCGGTTTAAGCGCGCTCCTCAAGGTTATTGTGAGAGTCCCTCCATTTACAGTCAGGCTTTGAAAACTCAGCTTGATACTCTTGCATTGCCTTCTGGTGTTATTCTTATCCAGTATGTTGATGATCTGTTGGTTGCTGCTGATGATGAAGAGATTTGTAAAGAAGTTACTCTTTCTTTGTTGCGACACCTGTCTGACCTTCATCATAAAGTGTCACCTTCGAAGTTGCAGTATTGCCGCCAAGAAGTGACCCTACTTAGTTCGCCTCTTGTCGAAGGAGGGAAGGCGATTGACCCATGAGCGTATTCAAGCAATTGCCCAAATGACAGTGCCATGCACACAGAGAGAGGTGCGTGCCTTCTTAGGTGTCACCTCGTATTGTAGACAGTGGATTCCGAATTTTTCTTTGCTAGCGAAACCTTTGTTGGCACTTACTCTTAAGGACACACCACACCCTCTTCCTTGGTCTGACGAATGTCAGAAGAGTTTTTCCGAATTGTGTGATGCATTGTGTTCTGCTCCGGTGTTGGGTACCCCCGACTACAGTAAACCTTTTACACTTTATGTACACAAGAGAGAAGGTTGTGCGTTGTCAGTGTTGACGCAACAATTTGGAGACAAGCAGCGCCCATCTGCGTATTTTTCAGCTGCTTTAGATCCGGTAGCTAGGGCGTTGCCTAGTTGTCTAAGATCTACAGCGGCTGTTTCTATCTGACAGTCTGCTGGTTTGGTATCGGATAATACATTGATTGTGATGGTCCCACATGCAGTGGATACCCTATTGAATAGAACGAAGACTCAACATCTTACCAGTGCGCGTTTGTCAGGTTATGAGTTGACGCTTTTGGCTAGCCATGTGCACATCAAGCGGTGCAACACATTGAATCTAGCTACATTGTTGCCGATTTTTGTAGAGACAGATGCTCAGGAACAGCATGACTGTTTTCTCTGGACAGAGGAGGAAACAAAGGATAGAGTTGATCTGAAAGATACTCCTCTTTCGAATCCTGATGGTATCCTATGGGTAGATGGTTCGTGCTTTAAGCTTCCGATTGGAGAGACGACTGCAGCATATGCTGTCACAACTTTGCACACGATTGTTGAAACAGCACGTATTGCACAGAATTCAGCGCAAGCAGCAGAGTTGATAGCATTGACTAGAGCGTGTGTGTTGTCAAAAGGAAAGAGAGTGAATGTTTATACTGATAGCCAATACGCATTTGGCCTGGCTCACAGTTTTGGTCGCTTGTGGAAAGAGAGAGGATTTCTTACTTCCCATGGTACGAAAATTCAGCATGGACAATTAGTGAGTGAACTTCTTGAATCACTTACTTTGCCGACCCAAATTGCGATAGTGAAGTGTAGTGCACAGAAGAAGGTTACGGATGATGTGGGTCAAGGGAATGCGTTTGCAGATGAAGTAGCGAGAGAAACGGCGAAAGATGTGACGAGTCGGATGTATGTTGCAGGTCCTGCCAGATGGGTTGTGGAAGGAGGAATGTGTGAAGATACAACAGAAAGTGTGAAGATGATTCAGGCAGAAGCTACTGAGAAAGAATTGAGTATGTGGAGAGAGAGTACGGGAATGTTGGATTCAGCAGGCTGTTGGGTTGAGTTGTCAGAGCACCAGCGATGGTTGTTGCCGGATGCATATGTGCTTCCGGTGGTTACTATGGCTCATGGGTTGGCTCACATTAGTTCAAAAGGGATATGTAAGTTGTTGGCTCCGGTATGGCAGAATGGTGGAATTCCTAAGTGTGCTGAGAATTTGGTTAAACACTGCATGATTTGCTTGATGCATAATCCTGGAAAGGGAACCCCAACTCCAGCGGGTCATTTTGCTCCTCCAACGTATCCGTTCGAGGTGCTGCAGATAGACTATATTCATATGGAAAGATGCAATAACTTGAAGTATGTCCTTGTGGTTGTTTGTGCCTTTTCCAGATGGATAGAGGCCTACCCCCTAAAGGATAATACTGCCTTGTCTACAGCCAAGGTTTTGCTTAAAGAATTCTTTCCCAGATATGGCTTGCCGAGGATGGTATGGAGTGATAATGGAAGTGAATTCGTGGGTCAGATTATGAAGAAAGTATGTGCGGGTCTGGGTATTAAACAGAAATTTCACGGTGCGAATCACCCCCAGTCAGCAGGCCTGGTTGAGTGCTATAATGGCACTCTGAAGCTGAAGTTGGCCAAGGTGCAAGCGAGCTCTGGTCTTACATGGCCCGATGCCTTACCATTGGCACTTTTGTCCACGAGAACGACAGTACATTCTCGCGTGGGACTTAGCCCATACGAGATTGTTTTTGGACGCCCGACGAATGTCTGGGGTGTGCCGAGGCCTAAGAAGTACAGTGATATCGAGTACCCTATGTTGGTTGACTACTTACATGATTTGACTGCTAAATTGCGTGTTCTTCACCAACAGGTCCATGACACTTTGCCTTCAGTTTCTGCAGACGCAGGCCACACAATTCAACCTGGCGACTGGGTTCTAACCAAGAATTTCCAGAGGTCAAAGAACTTTGGAACCAAGATGGACTGGTCCATACCAAGTCCTGTTATCAACTCGTACTGCTATTAAGGTGTTCGGCAAGAAAAACTGTGTACATGGTACCCATTGTAAGAAGATACCTTTGCCCTTACCGTACGATAAGTGGGTCCGGGAAGGTGTTGCCGATTCCGAGAGTGAAAGGGTTCCGAGATTTGTACCTTTTAGCGATGCACATCTGGAATGGACTTAGTCAGAACGTGCGGATGATAAAGTCTTGCAAGAAGCTGTGCCGCCTTGTTTGAGACTTGATACTACGCACCCAGAGACACTCTTTCAGGATCAAACTGTGCCTGGTAAAGAACGCTACAACTTAAGGTCTAAAAAGGAAAAATAAAATTTGAATTTTTTTGTGAATTACACTCTTTCAGACAAGAGACCATTTTTCTTTTTCTTTTTTGAACCACCATCCGGGTTCAGCTGCAGGGTCGCGGTTTAAGAACTTAAGGGGTGGCCCGCGTATTGACGAAAGGTCTGCGGTTCTAGGGACGTCTAGGACGCCTGGACGCACACTTGAGTGAAGAAGGAAAATTGCCGCGAGGAGCACGTTAGAGGATGGAGTCTGTTGTAACTGAAAGAGATGTTGAGAGAATAGATCTCAAGACAAGATTTTGTACATTGATACATAGCAAATGTTTTATAATATTGTGCTTTTTGATGTTTTTAAGTATCACTTTAGCTTGTGTGGGTTGGACTGTCTATGCTACACAACAGACATCTGCACCCACCTAACAACCTATGCTTTCTTTCACTACTGTTTCTTTGCACCAGTTTTATACGTTGCCTGAACATGAACAGACAAGGAGATCAGAATTTGTCAACAACTCGTTTATACAGTTGTTGCATCAGCATCAGTTAGTAGTAAATACCACTAATTGTTGGGTTTGTGGTCTTATGCCTCATACGACAGATAAAGGTATGCCATATTTGGTTTTGCCTTTTTCTTTTAATGGGTCTGTGTGGGCTTTTCAGACCATGTTTATCTATGCAAATGAGGTACGCCCCTTACGTTCCCTTAAAGATAACTCGAGCAATAGTGCCTTAATAAGGGGAATAGTAGCTATGATCCGAGATATTGATGCATATGATGCTATCCCTAAGGATGAGGTGCAGGCTTACGTTGGTTGGAACGTGACTGGATATAGTACCAGTTTGACAGAGAAGGAGAGATGAAAAAGGTCTCCCCCTATTTGGATTGTACCCCACCGAGGCCACTTTTGTTTTCAAGGTAATGGTCGGAATCCGAAAGCTCAGCTAGGTAAGAGTGTGTGTGCTCAAACCTATGTCTATTCATCTCGGACTTCTCCACCGTTTGTGCCAGCTAAAGGCACATATTTTGTTTGTCATGACAGAGCCTACACATGGTTGCCACCTGATTTTTCAGGAACGTGTTATGTGGCGTTTCTACTGCCCCCTGCATACACTACTGCTTCAGACTATTATAGAACGAGATATGGTAGAGGTGTCTTCAATAAGGAAGATACCGCAGCACACGAAGTAGGAGATTTCTTCAAGGGCTTCTTGCCCTTTTGGGGTCCTATGATCAATAGTAGGCATATTCAACAGCTTGTCCGCGTTGTTGAAGCTACTATTAATGAGACAGCAGGTGCTCTTAGTAATGTTACAGCTGAGCTTCAAGCGGACCGCCTTATGACTTTGCAGAACCGTATGGTATTAGACATCATACTTGCAGATCGAGGAGGAGTATGTAAATTGATTGGATCCAGTTGCTGTGTTTACATACCAGATAATGCCCCTACAGTGTACCAAGCCATCTCTAGGTTGTATAAAATCTCTGAGTCTATCCATGTAGACGAAGGAGACTGGTCATTGACAGGATGGTTTTGGGGACTGCTGTCCAAATGGGGATGGAAGATTTTGACATTCCTTGGTATGGTTTTAACCATCCTTTTCTCTTGTTGTCTTTGCATCCAGTGTGGTCCCGCCATTTGTAGTCTTTGTGCTACTATGCGTGTTCGGAGACCTGTCCCGAGAGAAGTAGAGAATAATAAGATGATGCTACAGCAACACCTTGATGACCTAATGAATATCGACATAGACCTAGATTCAGATTAACATGAGTCTTAGGTTATTGCCTACGTAATGGCAAAAGGAGGGTCTGAGGTTCTGTAATTCTCGAGTCTGACTCCATTTTGTTCTGTGCCACCATTTTGTGTTGCCCTCACGTAGGCCTGTGAAGGTAGCCTGGCGAATAAAGTGGCCTGGCCTTCTTAGTTCATGTATACATTAACTAGGTTTCTTTTTGACTCTGAAATGAACTGTAAGAAACTGACCTCTGCACCTGAAACTGACCCCGCAAAGCTAATTTCCCTGATCAATCTTTGCCTGAGATTGCCAATCAATGTTCAGGACATCGTTAACTTTTAGTTTCCTTGCACATGCCTTATCTTGTTCAGCATCTGTTACCGTTTCTTTTTTTATGTTTCTTCATTACATGGGTTATGCTTTCAATTATAGGTTTGTCCGGCTTGCGGAGATTGAAATTGGGACATTCCAAATAATTAACTTTTGGGTTGGGATACTGTAAATTGAGTTTTTGTTATGTGACACTTTGTTTGAAAAGGTACCTTATTGGCTAGAATTTTGTGCAGTGGGTGTACATTTATAATGTGAATATTGGGTATAAAAGGAGACGTCTCGCCTTAGTAAAATGAGCAGTCTCCTGAGAATTTACACCGTGATGTATTTCTAGGATCACTGTAACTAGCTGCAGCTAATAAACTTGGTCTCTGATGCCATCCAGAAGTATTCCGTGTCTCTGTATACCAAGACAGGTGAACTCGAAGATCTTAGGCGTGCCCCTGACGCCGCTGGGTTAAGCCCCGGTTCTTCACATGGCTTTAAAGACATGGGTCTGGACCATGAAACTCTATCCTTTTTCCAACAACAAGACATAATCCTGCTCCAGGAAACTTGGAATATGAACCCAGTTTCAATTTCAGGTTATATAGAACACCACATTCTTGCAGAAAGATTTTCAATCTTCGGTCACCCGCGAGGAGGTTTATCAAAATATGCTTCCCAAAACATGACTGGGTAACTGAAGAACTAGATGCTGGGGTTAACTGGGTACAAGTGATCAAACTTACCGGCAAGCTCCTCCTCAACAAGTCAAATTGGCAATTACTACTAGTCAATGTTTATATTCATCCAGAGAGAAAGAATAAGAAAGAAAAATTCACAATTTTAATGAATCTGATCAAAGCGATGCAAATATCCCACGAGCGATGCCCCCTGTTCATCTCAGGAGATTTCAACTGTAATCTCATAATTAATAAATGGAATGAAAGAAAGAGGCTGGAGAACTGGGGAGCATGAATAATAACGCGTGAATCAGAAAGCCTTGGTCTGACAATTTTGAGCAGCAACACAAACAGAGATATACCAGCGGCAATAACACACTTGAGTGGAAAAGGTCGATCAACAATAGACTTCACCATTACCAGCAGTAATTTAGTCCCATATATCGACACATTCCAAATTGATCCGCGCATTGAAAGCGATCACCTTCCATATATTACGAGAATTAACATCACTCTCGTGCAGGCCCAAAAAAACAAATTCCCTTATACGACATGCAGAAATGTTGAATCTGCGAAAATTAAAATGGCGGGGAGCGGACTTGAAAATCACACAGGACACAATCAAGGAACACTTGAGCCTACTGGGGCCGCCGACAGAGGAGGAGCGAGTAAAAAGCTGGGAACAGTTTGCCCTTGTCCTCATCCAAAAATTACCTTCCATCCACGGTTGCCAAAAAAGAACAGATACCAGGAGGGAACCATGGTTTAATATTGAATTACGAGACCAAAAGAGAAAGATCGCAAGAGAGGTGCGATTACAAACACTGACGGCAAGAATGGGCAGTAAAATTGATAAAGGCAAACTGAAGAAAATACGGAACTACTATAAGAAGATGTTGAGGGATGCGAAAGCAGCGTATAAAGAAACAGTCTGGACAAAACTACTGTGCGCAAGCAAATTGCCAAATAGTAGGGACTTTTGGGGCATTATAAATAATTTAACTAAAGGCTCAAGACTGCAACAAGAAGTAGGAATCAGAGAAGAAATGTGGACTCAACATGTGCAAATCATGTACAACAGTACGAAGCAGGAAAAGAGAGCTATGGTATCAAGGGCCGCAGATGGGTCCCAAGAGTCATACCTCGATCTGGAAAACAAAAAAAAAAAAACGTCCAGGACCAGGCAGAACGTAAAGAACCAGGACTAGAGATGTGCAGTAATGAACTAAACAACTTGACCGACATTAAACAATTAAGAGGCATAATACAACAAATAAAGACCGAGGGGGCGGCAGGTCCAAACTGGCTTCCGAACGCGCTTTTTAAAAATGATCCAGATTTCTGGTCCGACTACCTTACGCCGCTCTTCAATCAGATTTATAATCAGAACAACGTTCCCAATTCCTGGAAAGGGAACATAATCCATCCAATATTTATACAAGGAGATCACCGTAAGCCTGGAAACTACAGATTGATATCTCTGATCGATGTAGAGGCCAAGCTTTACGCTTCTTGTCTCCTAGTCCAGCTTCAAGATTGGATGGATGAAAAGAACATAATTCCCAAGTTTCAAACAGGTTTTAGGCAAGGGATGGGCACAATAACAAATATCTTGGCGCTTTTAACGGAAAAAGTGGTAAAAAAGAAAACACGGCTGTACGCATGTTTTGTCGACCTAAAATCAGCTTTCGACAGAGTGAGGAGAAACCGTCTCTGGGAAAAACTAAAAGCATGGGGATTGCCAAGTAAATTACTGAATGCAATAATAGCCTTACACAGTGATACCTTGGCAAGAGTTAAATTGGGCGATGGGTGCAGTGCAACCTCGAGCATCCATACGCAGCAAGGCCTAAAACATGGCTGCGTCTTGGCGCCAAGCCTATTTAACTTGTTTCTCTCAGATATTAGTAAATACATGCAAGCAGCCAATTGTCACCCACCGAAACTGGCCAATGAGCCAATTTCCTTTTTACAGTACGCAGATGACATTGTGGTGTTGAGCCAAAGTCGCATTAAATTACAAAGAGTGATAAATAACCTGGCAACCTATTTGGACCAGGAAAACTTGGAACTAAACAAAGAGAAAACCAAAGTTGTTCGCCTAGTGGACACTAAAAAAATTAAGTTTAAATGGTTTGTAAAAGGAGCAATGGTGGAAGAGCAAGCATCTTAAAAATACCTTGGCATAAAAATAGGGCGGGGTACAACACACAAGGAACACAAATTGACCCTAAAAGCCAAAGTGCAATCGTTAATCTGTGCATATAGATTACTGTATAAAAAACTAGACTGCCCAAACCATAACCACCTCTTAAAAGTGATGGCAGCGCAAAGCCTGCCCACACTGTCATACAGTCTAGTCACTTGGTGCGGCAAGGTGGCTGATTTGTTAAACGAACTTCAGACAAAGGTTTATAAGGCCGTTTTCAATCTTCCAAAGTCTGCCTCTCCAGCTCAGGTCCAGCTGGAATTCGGCCTCCAGAATCAGAAATTCCGGGGTATGAGCGGCTTCGTTAAGCTATGTCATAAATTCCGCTCCTCCGATCCAGACACAATGAACAGTTTATGCTGGGAAGAAATTAAACATCAGATGGGTCAAGAAACACCAAACTCATGGGGAAGCCACTTGAGAACATCACTGGAAGAGCTGGAAATACAAACAGCATGGGATAACATGGCAGACAGAGCAAGTATTAGCAAATCTGTCAATGACGCAGCAAAGAAGAAATCTTTTCTGGAAGACAAAAAAGCAATTTCCAAACGTCGGCACGGGTGGATCGTGATCAATTCTTATAAATCTCTAAAGCCGCAAGCCTATCTAACAGATCACTTTAGCATGCAGTTAAAAAAGAGCTTCTTAAACTATCCTATGGGCTTGCACGATTCAAAAGACCTACAGCCATATTGGAAAAATTCCCAACAAGCAGCGCATTGTCGAATATGTGGCTTTTTTAAGGAAACTTTAACTCACCTGCTATGTGCAAGCCCAGTAGTTATTGATCTGAGGCAACAGTATTTAAAACCTATTTTTAATGAATTGAATATTCGCATGTGCAGGCAAACCGTGATTTGCTGGATGGAAGGAGCCTCTATAATCTTGGCCTGCCGAGGAGTAAAATACCTGGCAGAAGTAAGGAAACTTTTACGGCAAGCTAATCTGCAGGTAAATAAAAATGTATGATCAATGCCGACATTTGCCTTGTTGACTCATCTATGTAACAAACGGACTCAATGTAAAATTCATTAAGAGACAATATAGTCAGTTGGACCTTAGAAATTTGCTTTTAAAACACATTTTATACTTTACTGTATAGTTGCACTCTTTCCGGGAACTTGCTATTTTAATCAGGGCCTGCTAATTTTCCAGCTTATTGTCTTTAAAACACTGATTGTAAGGTCGAAAGCAATATCACGGTATTAGCAATGAAAAAGATGTATTCAGAAAATGTTTTTATAACGCATACATAACATTATATGCCAATGGTTCAGCACCTGCACTTTAGCTAATAACCTAAGGGATCCCATCAATGTTGTTTGGATTTGAAGAAAAAAAAATATATATATATTAAGGGATGTTTTTAATCGTGTATGTAAAGATATATTTTTATTTTTATTATTCCAAAATTTGTAAAGATTTTAATTAATCACATAAAATAAACTATGACTGACATCCATTTGTCAATGGAAACTTGTGCGGCGGGCAGAAAATGGCCACAGCACAAGCTTCCATTGACGAATGGATGTTTGTTAACATCCCTGCACTGTGCGGCATGCACCACACAGTGCCTGCCACACGGTGCAGGGATGTTTGGGGGGGCACCATAGGTGCCCCCAGGCCCCATAGCGGAGGGCTAGGTGGGAAGGGGGCCCTTCAAAAGACACTTTCCAACAGACTTTTCATGTTGCAAAGACCGACATGAAAAGACTGTCGAAAAGTTGCATCATAATCCCGACAGTGGAGCCGAGCCTGGCTCTGCCGTCATTAGGGGATTATGGTGGCTTCCAATGCTCCAACAGGCTCCTTGAGCTTGTCGGAACCGTGTCAGATTCCTAACGCTGGTTTCACTCCAACCACCGTCATCCTAATATGGCGGTCGGACTAAAACCTACAATGTCGGGCCCTATGTTGGAGGTTCTGATATGAAACATACGTAGGCATACATATAGTCTCCATGTCCAAATTAAGACTCTGACCTGAGGAGGATGGTCTGGGGACTCCCAACTTCAGACAATGTTATTTGCCAGCACAGTTTCAGTTCACTGCACGCTAGCTAGTTGGCTGCTCTCTGGCTGGAACCTCCCTGGGAACTACTCCTTTAGGAGATGCTCACAAACAGGTTCACTACGTTCCTGCCACTATCGCCCCTACAAATGGGCCCAGATTATTTGGCATGGCCCTACATAGTTACAGAAGATGTCTGAAACTTATGACTTCCGACTCCATATGCCCCTGGTATTCCTTTTCATAGTATTCCAGAATACCGATGTGATCTCCCTGGAAACATGTGAGGCTAATGTCAATGGGTGATTTACTTCAAGACAGTGTCCTTCTTTCCTTTTACCCTCTTAGGGAACAATGCAATTTACACCCAGGGCAATTCCTAGGGCACTAGTGCACATGAAATTGATTAGAGTGCTGAGCTGCTACCATCACTGAACCTCTCGCCCATTACTTATTGCAGGCCTTTTACACTATTGACTCTGGTAGACAGTTGATAACATGGTACAGAATGTTCATACAATTATTCACCCGTCCTTCCCTAGTCAAACTGAGGGAGGAATCGAAGACTGACCTAGGCAGAGCCTTGAGGGACAAAAAATGGGAACGATTTCGGACATTCCCTCATAAAATCTCTTGCAATGCAACATTAAAGTATATCCAATTTAATGCATAGGACATATCTGGTCCCTTTAGCACTACATAGTTTCTTAAACTCTAGCTCTGAATCGCCTAGGTGTCACATACTTGATGGAGACATAAAAAAACATCACCTCTATTTGAATATTTCCAGCTCTGCCCAGGGTAAAATCTTGGCTTTCACTTCATACTTCAATGGGCAGAAATCGAGAGCACCGCGCCATATAGAGAGGATATCAGAGTCTTTAGAAATGTGTTTGGACAAAATATGGAATAAAAAATATTCTGAAACAAAAATATAATGTCAAGAATATATTGTGATGTCAAAAATATAGTGGACAGAAATATTGAAGGTAGGAATATTGTTTTAGGTGTTTTTGATAATGTTGTAAAAATAGTTTTCCAAATTATCGTTGTATATCATTGTTTTTATATTTATATTATGTTTTATTGTAGAATTTAATTTGTTTTTTATTTTCTTTGTTAATTTTTCATTTCTCATTTATTTGATATAACTTGTAAACATAATTAACCTTTAAGTAGTAATTATTATATTGAACATATTTTTGAAACATAAAAATAAAAAAGCTTTATTGTTAATCTTTTAACAATATTTCACATATTTTGTGGGAGCAGAAATCAGTTTGTATGTTTTATAGCATTGTTTCATATATTGGTAGTTCCCCTGGATGGCTTTGATTGAAGTAGGAATAGTAAATATCACGTCTTTAGTGTCCAAAACGTCCCCTGAATGACTTAGATTGGAGTGGAAATAGTAAATATCACCACTTTAGTGTCCAACACATTTACCTCAATGGCTTATTATGAGTTTGGCGGTGTGGGAGCGGGTTGCCCTGCTCCCACACCACGAAACCTGTGGTTGGATCGCCTGCTAGATTGGGAGTTTTCTCCTGTCTGGAAGGTATTTTTGGGGGTACCCACGCCAGTGCCTATAAAAAAGGCACTACAATGGGAATGCCAAAATCAGTACCTGCACTGCATGGACTGCTGCAGTCCATGCAATACAGGTACTGGGGTGCATGCCCACGGGGGGGCGCAACATGTGCCCCCCTTCATGCACCCCAGGGTGCAGAGGCACCGCCATGAAAAGTGTGGCGGTGAGGTAATTCGTAATATGCTTGGCAGGGATGCAGCGGCCACGCCAAGCATATTGCGGCCTTAATACCGTTGCTCCACCAACAGGGATCTCTGATCCCTGGCGGTTGCAGTGATCCCAGGGCGGCCTGACCACCCTGGTCGCATTAGGGAGGTCTGAGGACCGCCGCTGTTGCACCCCCATCTGTGGACCGCCAGACTCGTAATAAGGACCTTAGATTGCAGTGGGTAAAGTAAGCGTCACCTCTTTAGTGTCCATAACCTTTTCTTAAATGGCTAAGACTTGAGTGGGAGTAGTAAATGTCACGTCTTTAGTGTCCAAAACCTTCTTCTAAATGGATTAGGTTGGAGTGTTAATAGTAAATGTTACCTCTTTATTGTCCACAAACTTCCCCTAAGTGGCTTAAATTAGAGTGGGAATAGTGATTGTGATTACTTTAGTGTCCAAAACCGTCTCCTAAATGGCTTACATTTGAGTGTTAATAGTGAATGTTACCACTTTATTGTCCAAAACTGTCCTCTATATGGCGTAGATTGGAGTTGAAATAGTAAATATCACCCCTTTAATCAATCAGTCAATAAATCAATCAATCAATCAACCAATCAACCAATCAAATGACTCAGTAGATTTGTAGAGCGCTTCTTGGCCCGTGTGAGGGAATCCAGACGCTGTAAGGGTCCAGTTGATTAGCGG
The DNA here is from genome assembly GCF_964204655.1 of Triturus cristatus. Lineage (NCBI taxonomy): Eukaryota > Metazoa > Chordata > Amphibia > Caudata > Salamandridae > Triturus > Triturus cristatus. The sequence continues at coordinate 1,007,494,683 of NC_140584.1, forward strand.
AATAGCCAGGTCTTCAGGGACTTTCGGAACTCTGGAAGAGATGGCGAGGTCCGGAGATGAAGGGGTAGCTCATTCCATGTCTTCGCTGCTAGGTTGGAGAAGAAGCGACCTCCGCATCTGCTACGTCACCCCTTTAGTGTCCCCAAACATCTCATAAATGGCTTAAATTGGAGTAGGATAGTAAATGTGACTCCTTTTATGTCTAACACCTTCCCCTAAATGTCTTAGGTCAAAGTGGGAATGATGATTGTGGTCCCTTTAGTATAAAACATAAATGCCAAATGGTTTCAATAGTTGTGGGAGTAGGAATTGTAATAATTTTTTTGTATACCATGTTGAACATAATACATTATATTATAGTTTCATTCACAGATGTAAAACTTGAATTATTGCATTTTTGCCATCCATAATTTACATCTTTAGTATTTTTTTAATAGCACAGTAAAATACAGTTTTTGAGAGTTTTATATTTTTCTTTATTTAGATTTATATATATTTTATTCAATGTATATGTTTACATTTTTTAAAACGCATTTTTGAAATAAAAGAAAAAAAATGTAATATTAATTTTTTACAATCTTTCTTATATTTTTTGGGAACCGAAATTTGTTTATGTTTTATAACATTTGTATGTATATTGGTAGATCTCATTTTTTTCAAAACACAACACGGGATATTTTTTAACATTGTTTTACATAATGATATCTCTCATATTTGTCTTAAACACAAAATACATTGGGGCAGATTTACAAGAAAGTGGCGCATCTGTAGAGATGCGTCACTTTCCGTGTGCCAACATGCAAAACCCTTGCGTCATCTTTCTTCAACTACTCTGTTCCCCCAGCCGCAGTCCTTGCTTACCCTTTGTTCATGGAACATTAGTGGTCTCTCTCAGAAATTCACAAATTCAGAGATCCACTCTTTCATTTTTGGTCATGACTTAATTGCCCTTCAGGAAACCTGGGCTTCTCAAACCAGCCCAGTTATTGGTTTCATTGAATTCTGGAAACTGGCAATCAGAACTTGTCTCTATGGCCACCCTAAAGGTGGTCTGTCGATATATGTTTCAAATAATCTAAAAGGCCCGATTGAGATACTGACCTTTGACGAAGACTGGCTACTTGGTGTAAAAATTAGTGCATGGAATAATCAGCGTTCTCTTTTACTTCTTAATGTTTATATCAACCCTAATACCCGTTCAAAAAAGGCCCATCTAACGCGTTTAATGAAAATTGTATGTGACCTGGTGGTGGATTATCCCAATTTTGATTACCTTATTACTGGAGATTTCAACACTAACTTTTTCCAGGGTAATTCCACCGATTACGAAGGGCTTTTTCCATCAACAACCCCGGAAGTCAAGGCCCAGTCTAAACCCCCAAACCAAGTGTATTGCGGCCTTGGTGAGCTTTGTGTGCTGCAATTTTTAAGTATTGGTTTTCTGGTAATGAACGGCAGATCTACGAATGATACTCCTCCCAACTGGTCCTGGTCAAATGGCCGCAAATGCTCCTATTTAGATTACACCATCTGTAATTCAGCGCTGCTCCATCATCTGAGCAACTATAGCATTTTTCCTCGATCAGGAAGTGATCACCGTCACCAAGTCGTCATCCTTAATATTCAGCCAGAGTTTCATAAACCTGCCTCAACGACATGCCTAGGAATTTATACAGAAAACCTAAAACGGTTAAAATGGAATGACGACATCAGCCCTAATATCATGGAAGCTTGTTTGATATTTATTACAGGAAGTAACGCTGCAGCGGTTTTTTCCACTGGTGCCTGGTCATCCTTTTGCTCCCAACTGACAAGTTGCTTTCCTTCTAGCCAACACGCTCGCAAGGCTCTCGTTAGCCGCCAGTTCCAAATCTCCAGTCAAACAAGGGCATTGGAGAAATCTAGAGACAAAGCTCTGCGGACTCTTAAGACATCTCCAGGAAACAATGAGTTTTTGAATGGGTATAAAGCAATCCAAAAATCACTCAGGGATGCAATACAATCGGATAAACGACGCCATCTAGCCCAATTTTGGTGCAAACTTCTATGGGAGAGCAAAAGGTGTAACTCTAAAAGATTCTGGGCCCTAATCAACCGCCAAAACTTCAGCTCCTCTAGATCTGGGTCAGCAAATATCGCAGAAGCGGCCTGGTCTGCCTATTTGACTGACCATTTTAGGGCCTCAGAGGTCTCTGTGTCTACAGTTTTATCTGTTCCTAAACAACTGACACTCAACCCACAACTGATCAGGAATGGCTCTATGGTTCGCTCAGATCTATGAAGTCACTCAAGAAATGGTCACCAAAGTTCTTTCAAAAGCAAGATCTGATGGCGCTCCGGGTCCAAACGGCCTACCACAGTCCCTGTTTAAAACAAACATTGATTTATGGTCGAGATATTTAACCAATCTTTTCAATTGTGCACTGACAAGTTCAACCATACCGGATTCATGGCGAGGGGCAATAATCCATCCGATTTACAAGTCCGGCTCTCATGCTTCTCCAAATAATTACAGACTAATAGCTTTGTTAGATATTGAAGCCAAGTTTTTTGCCGGAACATTATTGGGGGAACTGAGACATTGGGTAGAGCAGAACAATCTGATTCCATTGAACCAAACTGGCTTCACCGCCACCCCTGGCACCATGACCAACTTACTGTCATTGTCTATTATTGTCAACAAAGCATTAGTCACATCCAGCATGGTTTTTTGTTGTTTTATAGATTTTAAAGCTGCATTTGATCGGGTACCAAGGGCTGCTCTATGGGAGAAGCTAAAAAAATGGGGGATCCCAGACAAGCTCCTGGATTCGATCATCCAACTCCATTCGGGCACATGGGTACAAGTGAAGTTGGGGACCGGCACACATCTCTCTCGGAAAATTATGACAACTAGAGGAGTCAAACAGGGATGTGTGCTGGCCCCCCTTCTTTTCAATCTGTTTATAGCAGATTTGCCATCCTCCATTGAAGAAATGAACAGTCACTCGCCCAAGATGGGAGGTGTACCGATAAGCAATCTTCTTTATGCCGATGATTTGGTCCTTTTTAGTTTGACACGGGTAGGGCTGCAGAGGCTATTAAATAGACTGGAAGTCTACACATCCATGAACGGGTTGGAGGTCAATCTAAAGAAAACCCAAGTGGACACTTTTGGTAGAAAACTACACCGTGGGGGAGGCTGGCTGTTCAACAACTCTAGCCTCAGAATAGGAAACACTTATAAATATCTTGGGGTCACCTTTGACTCCAGGGGTAACTTTAACCAACAGCGTAAGGTCATCTCAGTAAAAGCCATGAACCTACAGGTAAATTTCTGCAAGCTCTCAAGATATTTGTTTGGCCCAAGCCTGTCCCCATGACTTATGGTGCTGAGATTTTTAGGGGGAAATTAAACTCCTCTTTTAACCAACATGTGACGAAACTTTACAAAAAAATCCTCCACTTGCCCAAATCAGCTTCTGCAGCACAGATCAGACTAGAATTCGGTCTATTAAACTATGAAATTTCAGCCACTGGTCTGTATCTAAACCTGTGCCATAAATTGAGACAGGCAAAGCCAGGCTCATTGGAGTCCTTAATTTGGTTGGATATTTCCCAGACAAATCCACGCGGCTCTTACAGCCGCCTTTTTAAGGACTCGATCCAAGAAATGTCTGCAGGTGCATTATGGGACCTCAACCCTAGTAAATCAGCATTTAAAACTAGCATTAAGAACTGTATTCGAATGAGGTCCCTGATCATTGATAAAGCCCAATTTGCCAAACGCAGACATGCTTGGGCAACAATGTCTTCATATGGTCGGTTATCCCCCGCATCTTACTTATCTTGCACTTACTCCTTGCACCTAAAAATTAGCTTTATGGCTGCCAGACTGGGCGATTGGCAATTTCTAAAAGATCTGCCCGTCTGGCGCCGTCTGTCAGAGGATGTAATCTGCAGGGGGTGCGGCATGTCTCCCGAAACCATGGAGCATATAGTTTGTCTTTGTCCATCTTTTATGTCACAACGTAGAAGCAAACTGAAAACTGAGTGGAACAGGCTGGGAATCCGAACGTGCAGACAAGCAATTATTGCAGCATTAATGCCAGAAAACACAGGTTTAAATATTGCTTTTACAATTCTTTTATGACATGCCTACCGCTCTCTTAAGTAGTAACGGGTTGGTTTGTTTTTATGCTTTTTTAAGAGCTACTTCATTTTATTTTGTGATTTCTCAAATGCTGCTAACACTTTCTTATCTGACTGTTGCTTTGCACAATTGGCTGTCATTTTATGGTCCATGGACTGTATTCACTGTCTTTGTCAAATACTTGAATTTAAATGCACTTTAAACGTTATACTGGTCATTGCACTTTGCACACTAAGGGCCCGATTCACAGAACTAACTTAAGACAAAATCCTAAACTTACTACCATTTTGGTATTCACAGAAGGCACTTACTCATTTTGGTATTCACAGAAGGCACTTACTCATTTCGGTATTCACAGAAGTTAGGAGTCCTAACTTTAGGACTCCTAAATGCCTTCTGTGAATACCGAAAGCCATAAAATTACGATTTTTCTCAGTTTAGTAATAGTATAGTTAGGACTCCTCACTTTAGGACTCCTAAATGCCTTCTGTGAATACCGCAAGTCTTAAAATTAGGATTTTTCTCAATTTAGTAGTCCTAAAGTTAGGACTCCTAACTTTAGGACTCCTAAATGCCTTCTGTGAATACCGAAAGCCATAAAATTACGATTTTTCTCAGTTTAGTAGTAGTAAAGTTAGGAGTCCTAACTTTAGGAATCCTAAACTGAGAAAAATCCTAATTTTAAGGCTGTCGGTATTCACAGAAGGCATTTAGGAGTCCTAAACTTAGGACTCCTAACTTCTGTGAATACCGAAGTGAGTAAGTGTCTTCTGTGAATACCAAAATGAGTAAGTGCCTTCTGTGAATACGAAAATGGTAGTAAGTTTAGGATTTTGTCTTAAGTTAGTTCTGTGAATCGGGCCCAAAGTCTTCATTCCATTGATATATCGGTGAAGTTTTTTTATTGTAATTTGAAGTTTCTATCAACTACTGTTTTTATGCTAAGGTTCTATTTTTAAAATGTATTGCTGTGTATCTATGAGGTGTTCTTTTAAGGATATTTTTATATCTAAATAAAGTTACTTACTTACTTGCGTCATCATGGATGCGCCGTATTTACAATACGGCGCACCATGGCGCCAGGATTGACAGATGCGTCAGAAATTCTGACGCATCTGTTGACAGAAAAGTCACGCATTGCTGGAGTCATGTCGCAAGCACGACGCAACTCCAGTAATGCTCCGGGGCGCCCTATGTCTAACATGCTGCGTCACTCCTTACACCTGCTTCAAGCAGGCGCAAGGTTTTGACGCAGCATGGATGTAAAAGTAACTCAGTGAAATCTTGTAGATTTCACTGCGCCACTTTTACGGGGCTTCCTGCGACGGAACGCCCACCCTGCATACATTAAACCTGACGCAGGTTTAATGTGGCGCAGGGCTTTACAACGTCACGCATCTACCTAGATGCGTCACGTTGTAAATGGGCCGCAACTTTTACGCTGACGCTGCGTCACAAAAGTGACGCAACGACGGTGCAAAAGTGACGCATGGGGCTTGTAAATCTGCCCCATTATATATGTATAAATATTGTTTCACTTGTTGCTATTTTTCAACATTTTTGCAAAATACGTACATTGTTTTTCAAACCATAAATTTGTGATACATGCATTATTTATTTTACAACATTTCTCATATACTTTTTAAAGTATATTACTTAATTACATTATTTGTTATTTTTATAGTACTATTTATTTTATACTTTACATAATCATTTATATTTTCATATGTTATTGTACTTTTTTTTACATATTTTATAACAATATTACATATTTTGTAAACATTTTTCAGCATTTTTTAACAATGTTTAGTAAAAGTCTCATTGTTTTCTATAGGGAGATAGTCTTACTTTTGTTTTCATTTAGCAGCAATTTTTCTCAACCCCTAACTGAACTTTTATAGTTTATTTGTGTCATTTTTCCCCAGATTTGGTAGGAGAGAGCCACAGCTACTTGCTGCTAATCGTTGGATAAGTTAAGACCTTTTCAAAGTTTTTATAGCGTTTTGAGAGTATAGATGGAGGTAGAATTATTTAAAATAAGTTATAGTTTTACTTTTGATTGAGAGGGTTAGTTAGTCATAGTTTGTGTTGTGTTAAGTTGTGTCTTGCGTTTGGCCTACGTAAAGTCTGGTGGTAGTCTAGTGTTATTTCTGTAATTTTATAATTTGCGTTTATTATTACATTTGCAATGTAATGTTTATGTTGTACTTGAACATGGTAGTTTGTGTGTCTTTTATATTTTTTACAGGCGTATAGCTGATTTGTTAAAGGATCAAGTTGGTGGGTACGTATCGTTCACAGGGAGGGGTAAGGGTAGTCTAACTATATTGCAGTTTCACAAGAGTTGAGGAGGAAAGTTTGTCATTTTACGATTGCCCCTAGCAACAAAAGTGATCATAACCACCTAGTGCCACACTTGCGGATTTGGGCATAGCAGCCCCAAATTTCTACTCACTCTAAAACATCATTAGAGTATTCTAAAAATAGAAGGATTAGGCATAAGTGGGCAGAGGTGGACATAAAGGAACTGCTTAGAAGCCTAGTGAGGAGCAGTGGTAATGCAATAGCGACCTGTCTGGATATTGACACAATATCAGGGGACATATTAGAGGCCAACTTAGCTCCCTGCAGACAATCCCATGAGCTTTATTTTTTTTTATTTTTTAAAACATTTTGGGGCCGATTCCGATCCTGGAAAAACCAGGTACAAACTGTCGGTCGGAGCGTTTTCTCCGTCCGACTCGTATACGGGAAAAAAACCCTACAAACTTGCAAGTACGATTCGTACGGAAACACCATTTCCGTACGAATCGGAAAAAAGACCGACCGACAGAAAAATACATACAAATATGATCCGGGACACCGCGGACGTGACGTCCGGATGGAGTTTGGCAGCTTTTTACGTACCAGCAAGTACGATTCGTACCGACAGCACTCCGGACGGCAATATTTTTACGGCAGCCAAAAAGTGCCGGAAAAGCGAAGTACGCCGCGAAGCGTGAGGAAAAGGGGGCCCGGTATGCGCCGAACACCCCTCTAGTCCCCCCGTAAGTACGCGCCGGACCCCCAGCCCCCCCGCGGATGGACGCGCCGTACCCCTACCCCCGTATGTACGGAGCGTACCCCCAGCCCCGTATGTACGGAGCGTACCCCCAGCCCCCCGCATGTACGGAGCGTACCCCCACCCCCGTATGTATGGAGCGTACCCCCACCCCCGTATGTACGGAGCAGACCCCCAGCCCCATATGTACGGAGCGTACCCCCACCCCCGTATGTACGCTGCGGACCCCCAGCGCGTAGCGCTGGGGGTCCGCACCGTACATACAGGGGTGGGGGTACGCTCCGTACATACGGGGGGCTGGGGGTACGCTCCGTACATACGGGGGTGGGGGTACGCTCCGTACATACGGGGGTGGGGGTACACTCCGTACATGCGGGGGGCTGGGAGTCCGCTCCATACATACGGGGGATCCGCTCCGTACATACGGCAGTGGGGGTACGCTCCATACATACGGGGGCTGGGAGTCCGCTCCGTACATACGGGGGTGGGGGTACGCTCCGTACATACGGGGGGGCTGGGGGTACGGCGCGTACACACGGGGGGGCTAGGGGGGTGTTTGGCGCGTACCCGGCACCTGTTTGGACATCTCCATGGTTGCTATGGGAGTTCGCTCCGGACGATCTTTTTTCCATACAGTTGTACAATCGGACGGATGGGACGGATCGTACTTGCGCATTCGGACTTCAGTTTTCCCATTTGTACGTAAAAATGTCCGGGGACGTGTCGGAGACTTTTCCCGACCCGAGGACGTGTGGGGGAATTTTCCCAATGCGATTCGTATGGACTTTATCCCATACGAATCGTACTTGCCAGTTTGTACGGGACTTGTACGATTCGGTCGGAAAAAACTCCAGATACGATTTGTACGGTGAATATTTTTCCAGGATCGGAATCGGCCCCAAAATTGTATTTAGCAAAAAATCTGCAGAACATTCCATATATAGATAACAAATACTTTGTGAACTTCTCATTGGGCATTACAGTGTATAGTGATGGACAGATTACACATTCGTAATTACTACATCTCATTGTCTGATTCATGGTCTATGATTGGAGTAATACATATATAACCTCTATATACATTCCATTTGTTCCACACTTTCCCCATTTTCTGGGACATCCCCTAAGGACATACGTAGCTTTTTCAGCAAACATGATCATATCCATATCGTTACACCAGCCTGTCATAGTTGGGGCCTGCATTGCTCCCCAGTACCGAGCTATGTTTTGTTTTGCTACCATCATCCCCGTTATTACCCATTGTCTGTCTACATGGTTGAGGTCTGTAGGCTCCCATATGTTCAGTAGGCAGCACTTGGGAGAGAGCGGAACTATGCTTCCACTGACTTCAGTTATGATGTCCATTACTAACCACCTCTGCACAGTTACGTAAGCAATACTGGTCCGAGGCACTACCAATCTTCTGTAGAGTCACTCTTGTATAGTAGGTCCTATGTAATATTTTTAGTTTTATGAGTCGTAATTTGGAGGAGATCGCTACCTCCCGTGGTGATGCTACGGCGTCCTGCCAGTCCGAGTCATCTATGTCCCCGACCTCCGCCTGCCAAGTCACTCGTAGTCGTGTCAGGGGGCCTGTCTGGTTATTGATGATTTTCCGGTACGTGAGCGAAATTGCTTTTTTATGCAAAAAGTCGGTCAAGAGTCGGTCTTCTAAGGGGGATGATTCAGGGAGCGTGTCTGTCACTGGAAGTGATGTTTCTAGTGCGTGTTTCACCTGCAAGTATCGAAACCGCTCCCCAGGGGCCATTTCATAGTGTTCCTGCAGGTAAGTAAAGGTGACTACCTTGCCCCCTTCCATAGGTCCCCTATCCTGGAAATTCCTATCAAGTCCCATTTCTGAAACCCTTTACTGTTCCCCAGGGTACCCACAGTGGGTTGTGCTGCGTAAGCTTATCGGCCCATCCGAGGTGTCTTGTCGCTGCGTGCCAGATATGAAGCGTGTGTGCAGTCGGCCCAGGAATCCTCTTCGATTTCCACTTATTATATAGCATCCTATTCATTCCTCCAGGTCCAAAGGCCACCTTGTCTAAGCGAAATGCTTGGTCTGTATCTGGCACATGAAGTCATTGATTGACTATCGTCAGTTGCGAGGCCCAATAGTATGCCCGGATATCAGGCAGAGCAATGCCGCCGTCGTACCAGCTCCTAACGTGTTTACACATGGCTATCCTCGCAGGTGTATTGTCCCAGAGGAGATTGGTAACTTTGGAGTTGATTGCCTTGAAATAGGAGTCGGGCACACGATATGGCGTGTTGTGAAGGGCATATAAGAATCGAGGCAAAGCCATCATTTTAAAAAGAGCCGCCTTACCCAGTAGGGTGAGCGGCAGCGTCTTCCAGTGTCGAACATCACGTCTCAGCCTGTGCAGCGGTGGTTGGAGATTGAGCGCCCGGAACTCGTCGGGGTCTGACGTCACATGTATTCCATGGTACTCAAAGCTATCCGTTACCATCTTGACCATACAACCCCAGGGCAGTTTAGGAGGTGGGCCATACAGGACGTAAAGAACCTATTTTTCCCAGGTAATCATGTATCCCGACACCGATCCGAACGCTCGGCAGATATCAAGTAGTACATTGAGAGACCACGCAGGAGAAGCTATATATATCAGAACATCATCTGCATAGAGGGATATCCGGTCGTCCCATCCCTTCCGCCATCCTAAGCCTCGAATGGCTGGGTCTCGTCTAACCCATGCAGCCAGGGGCTCCAGGACCAGCGCAAACAGGAGGGGCTACAGTGGGCAGCGCTGTCTTGTCCCTCGCCCCAGCGTAAATTCCGTTGATATGTGTCCGTTTGCTACCACATGTGCGATAGAGTTCGCGTATAGGAGACGTACCCAGGAACACAATCTAGGCCCAAACCCCAAGTGTTGGAGGACTGCGAACAGGAATGCCCACTCCACAGAGTCAAACACCATTTTCGCGTCAAGAGTTAGGATTGCTGCATCCTTCATGATTGTATGTTTCCGGAATGCTGTGGAGGCGGCAGAGATTCAAGGCAGTGTTCCTGCCTGGCATAAACCCTGACTGGTCCGGGTGGATCAATTTAGTGAGATATGGAGTTAGTCTAAGTGCCAGCGCATTGGCCAAAATCTTGCCCTCCGTGTTGATCAATGAGATCGGGCGATACGATGTGCACTCCTCCGTGGGTTTCCCGGGCTTGTGGATTGCCACAATAGTAGCTATACGTTGGTCCCTGGGAAGTTGACCCACAGTTAGGCTCTCTTCATACATTCGCAATAAGTAGGGGGCAATTCTATCGGCTGTATGTTTGTATAGCTCGACAGGGATACCGTTAAGGCCGCAAGCCATGCCTGATTGAAGTTTGTAAATGGCTACCTTTAATTCCTCTGTTGTAAAGTCAGCCTCCAGATCTGTAGTTCAATCTGGAGTGAGCCCTGGCATATGAATGTCCCTGAGGAAGTCCCTTGCTTCCTGCACTGTGGTCATATTGGGGGAGGTGTCAACCTGCTCGAAGTGCCCAGCCAGTGCCGTCACAATGTCATGCGAGTTTCTGAGCATATCTCCATTCTGCAACTTGAGTCCTGCCACCCACCTGTTCGCCCATTCCCTTTTATTCAACCAAGCAAGAAGTTTGCCGGCCTTATCCCCAGCCTCGTATACCCTGTGCCTAACCGCTGTTATGCGGGTCCTAGCATCATTCCAGAGGTGTTCCTTATATTCATGTTGTTTGGCACGCAGTCTATGTGCATTGTCGTCCGTGGGATTGGCTGCATGTTGGGATTCTAACTGGTGTATCTCCCGTTCCAACTCCTCCACCTCTTTTTTTGGTCTTTCCTATGTCCCTCAATTAGTGAAATGGCGTGGCCCCGGAGGACTGACTTGTAGGCCTCCCATAGGGTTAGAGGGGAGGAGACCGAGGCCTCATTCTCTGTGAAGTAGTGTGTGGTTGCCATAAACAGACCTTTCCTAATTTTGGGATTGTGGAGGAATCCCAGATATATGGGGTAAATCCGGCGCTGAGGGGAGTATATGCTCTATATTTTGCAGACACCGGGGAGTGATCAGAAATACCATGTGCTAAATGTGTGACTGACCCAAACCTTCCCGCGTTATCCGTTGCTATAAGAATGTAATCTAATCTGGAAAGGCTATTATGGGCCCCTGAATGAAAGGTGTATTGTCTCACGTGCGGGTTTTGGAAACACCAAGCGTCAAGCAAACCGTGTGCCTCTAAAAAGTCAGCTAGGTACGGTCGGCAGTGGTGCTGTGGCTGGGCAGGTGTACGGTTCAGCGCATCATCCAATGTCATGTTAAAGTCGCCCCCAAGTATCAGTTCTCCGTCCGGCAATGCAAGTAGGAACGCGCCCAATGCCTGGAAGGCCATCGAGTGCAAGGCAGGCGGAATGTACACAGTCACAAAATTGAGTGGGCGGCCCTCCCATGGTACCGCCACCGCTGCAAATCTGCCCTGATTGTCATAGAAAGTACGGTGGACCACAAGGGGAAATTGTTTCCTAATCAAGGTGCCCACTCCTCGGGATTCCGAATGGGCTATCAATTTAAACCCCCATCTATACAGTGCTTTACATGTGGATCCCGTTAAGTGTGTCTCCTGTAGTAATGTAACAGCAGGGGTTTTACGTTTTAAGTATTGCAGAACCAGCCTCCTCTTCACCTTGTCACTCAGACCATTAACATTCCACGAGACAAAGTGTAATGTCAGTGTCACAGTGCGTTGCGTCATTTAAATAGGTAGTGGAGGTCATGGTATGTGTCCCTACCACTAAACGGATGCTTGAATGTACATGTATGGGTGCCCTTAAAGAGATAATTTCTAGGAATGTGCAAATACAAAAACAACATAACCATTGCAACAAAAATCCTTACAAATACGACAAACTGAGATCCCCGTAAAAGACGTCCCTCCCCCCTCCCTGCATGATGGACTTAGAACTACCCGCCTCCCCAACTTTGCGCTTATATCCCTTACCCATGTACTTTAGTGGGGCTAGATCGCTCTTTTCCCCTGCATTTCTCCATGTTACGATGCCTTATATAGTCTTACACACAAGATTGTTCAGGAAAAGAAGAAGAAAAATGCGTGGTGGCAATAATGTCCAGTGAGGTGTCAAACTGTGACTGCCATAATGACCAACAAATGCAATTATGTCGCTCTCATTGTCTGGAGGAGATACTGGGACTATCCTGCAGCTGTAGAGAGTACTCCTATTGTTTCTCTGCCGCATCAGCATCTCTTCGGCGAGCCCTCCCATGACGTGGAAGTGGCGCTGTGGTCAGTGTGCATGTTTGTCGCCGGCACTTGATATAGTTTACCATTATGTCTTCCTGTTGTTGTCGCTGGGCGCCAACCCTCCAACCAGTCTCGGGCTTCTCCGGCCTCGTGGAAGACCCATATCTTGCCCTCCGCCTCTACCCAAAGACTTGCTGGGAATAGCATGGAGTATTTTAGTTCTCTTTTCCGGAGTTCTCTTTTTACCTTCAGGAACGTGCGTCGCTGTTTTGTGACTGCTGCTGTGTAGTCAGGAAAGAAGGTGATAGTTTTATCCTCAAATCGAACTGGTGGAGCGATCCGCGCCGTTTGCAGGATTATGTCTCGGTCTCTGAAATTGAAGATACGAGCAAGGAGCGGTCTGGGGCGGTTCCCTGGTTTTGGCCTGCCTCCCGGGACTTGATGCGCTCTTTCAACTGGGAAGTAGTTAGAAAGTCCCTTGGGTTGAAGGCGCTGTTGGATGAGTTCTTCCATGAAAAGATTGGCCACTCCCCCTCTGCCCCTTCGCGCACGCCAATTATGCACACATTGTTGCGCCGCGATCTCCCTTCATACTCGTCGAGCTTGTTGGTAAGGAGCTTTGTTCCAGTTTCCAATTCCCTCACTCTTCTTTGAAGTTCCTTGGTTTCAGTGCAAAGGTTCACAGTGGTCTCCTCGACCTTTTTGACTCTGTCGTTCATGTTTTTGAAATCGACTCTAAGCAATGAGAGTTCCGTCGTGACCGTACCAATTTTCCCATCAAGGTCAGTATGGACCCTATTCAGGGTGGTGAAGATATCTTTCAGCGTGATCTCCGGATCGCTAACAGAGGACATATCTCCAGCAGGTTCCTTGGAATGGGCAGTTGAATCAGTCCGGACTTTGGTGAACGCAAACTTTTCCAGCTTGGATTGCGGGAAGTTGCGCTGTCCTCGGCCCCCCATCTTTGACCCCAGTGCCGAGCATGCTGTTGAAATGACGTTGGGGGCAGTACTCACCGCTGCCAGCCAGGAAGGTCCTGGGTCTCCTGCGACCTATCGGGTTCCTGCCTCCAACCAACAAATGTCAAACTTCCCTTCACCACATCAGACTCGGTAGGTATGTGGTCAGTACGTTGTAAGTGTCTCTGCGTGCGTGGAGCGGTGTGGCTCACTGGTTAGAGGCGGCAGATCCGTAAGCAGAGAATCGGCCAGGGACCAGGGTTCAATTCCCGACGCGGCAGGGTCGTGGACCAGGGTCAAACAGACTCGATAATTCTCGCCTCGGTACCTACTCTAACCAGGAACGCACTCGGCAACTCTGGGCATTAGCTTGCCTCATCTCCACAACGGCCCCCCACATTCGCCAGGGATGCCTGGTTTCACCTTGGAGATACCCTGGAGGGACCATCTCACAGGGATAGCCAGGACGGGTTCCCCAGCGGTCTACAGCGCCAGGACGCCTCAGGGCAGCAGTGCGCTTTACAAGACACATACATTTACATTTACATTTACCTGGAAAAGCGGCACTCGGGCCCCCCTCTGTTATCCAGACCGGAAGGCACGTTGTCGCCCCGCAGGTTGGCTGATCACCTTATTGGTGCCGCCTCACCACTGCAGCTGTGTCTGGTGGCACCGGTTGCACCCTGATGGTCCTTGCACTAGGTCCCAGTGTTGTGAGCCTCTCGGAGCTGCCTCTTACCCTATAGGCAAGAGCCTCTTCGCGGGGTGGTCCGGTTATGATGGCGTGTGGACCCCACTGTTCTAAGCTGAGTTCTGGACTGCTGCGCAGTGCATCTGCCAGTCCCTCCTCCCCTGCATGGGCACTTTCAATAATCTAGGCCCCTGCTTTTGGCCCTCACGCAGGGCTCGGCTTCAGATGCAGTTGGCCTTTGTGGTTCCACCTGGTGCCCGGCTCCTAGATGTCTCCTGTAATGCTGCTGAGCTGTGCAGGGGCCGCGGCCGACCGTCGGTGCTGGTCGCGCCACGACTCCCGCCGCCCCAGTGCGAGATGCCGAGCGTCGGGCCACGTTGTAAGTTGCGGCTGTAGAAGTCACTGCCCAGGGACAGGGGCGGGGGTGCAAGCGGGCCTCACCTGGGGGTCAAGCCATGTAAGGCAGCCATGCAGGGTATCTCCAACGCAGGCAGTCCTCCTTACTGCCACCGGAGGAGCAGGGCGGCCGCCCTCTCTCTCGTGATGCTGGCAGTGCGGATAATCGAGGCTCGGGCTGCACAACCGTGCTTAGGCCTCAGCTGTGCCGTACGGCGGTGCAGCATCAAATATTCCTTTCGGCGCAGGATGAGATCGTCGCTTATCGCTTACTGCGATCCCGCACTCATGCCACCACTCCGATCTTTGTTAGGAATGCGTATCTCGATCGGCTGCTAGCCACGCCCCAATCCCCTGAGCTTTTAATAGATATTAGCAGTGGCGGCACCTCCGCTAAGGCATAAGAGCGTCGCCCCACAGCTGAAAAGGAAAAATAAAATGATAATAACTTATTGTTATTAACATTTTATTTTCCCATTTGCAGTCAGTGGCAGGGGCGGGGCAGGTCTCGATTCCCTAACTGCGCATGAACTGTTTGGCTGGCCTATTCCTACCAGGCTGCATTACACAGCCTTGTCAGGAACATACACAGGCTCCCAGTTCCAGCATTGCAGCGTTGTTATTGGCTAAGGGGAGCCTGACTGTCCAGGTGCATCCTGCTGCCGTCCGGGTCAGGAAGAGGAAGAAAATGAGGATGGAGGACAGGAGGCGGCCAACCGTTAAAGGTAAGTCCTTTTTAAAATGTAATTCCTTCCCCCGGCTGACCACCCCCATCCGGTAGCAGCCACTGCTGAATACTAGGGAACACTGTACACCAAAGGCCTATAAGTGGTTTAATGGTGCATGCCCAAGAGCCCTAAGATTGTTAATAAAGGCTCTAAAGAAATCTCCAAGGGATATAGAAGAAGTGCGGTCTTATATATAGTTACATTAAGCAGCCCCGAGTGAAAGGAAAGCTACAATAAGGGAAAAAGCATGGTTAGAGCTTGAGAAAGCCTCTTTGACCAAAGACACTATTAAACTTTGGAAGGTGGTATTAGCCACAACACTGATATGGATATCCCTATACAATCGTCTGCATGGGTAACCTATTACACAAAGGTATTTGGAGTACCGCTCTTGGAATTCTTGGAAATGAATATCAATGCTTTAGGTCTGCCTTAGAGGCAAGTGAGTAATTGACAGGTAACCTTGAATGAGGTAGTTTGGGCGGTGATAAGGTGTCGTAATAACAAAGCCCCAGGTCCAGATGGAGTCCCGGTAGATCAGTTTAAGAGCCATATGGACCTGTGGGGCCTAATTTTGGTAAATGTTTTAAATAGCGCTATAAATTGTTGTCCACCGAGGCCATTGTTAAAAGACATAATAGTACCTATGTATAAGAAGGGTGACAGTCCGGACCCGCTAATAGATTGCACTGCAAAGTAGTTGGGTAGGATACTCTCAGATCATCTTGAGGAGGTTGTTGGTTGCATCAGATATAGATTAAAGGGTGAGTGCTCTACCACGATCAAGATTAATAAGGGAGTACAACAAGGCTCTGTGTTGCTCCGATTTTGTTTAGTGAATATATTAATGATCTGGACTAGCACCTATTGAAGTTAGTGACTGATCCTCCAAGGGTGGGAACAAGAGGTTTACCCGTACTCATATACACAGACAGCTGTGCACTGCTTGATGGGTTCATGGACTTCATGGACTCACTAGGGCTATAAACTAACACATCTAAATCATTTGCTATGGTATGTGGCAGCCCCAAAGGCATGGGAAGATCCTTTCAGATACAAAACACCAAATTATAAACAGTAAATATTTTTACGTATCTTGGGCTACCTTTTGACCATAAATGTAACTGGAAGTACCTTTTTAGAGTTAAATGCCCTCAATTTGATTAAAATACCAAGTCTATTTCCATGTTAATAAAAAGCTGGGGTCATCCCTTTGTGTGTGATTTGAAATATTTATAAGGCCAGATGTATTACTGCTTCCACTTCCGGAGCTGGCGTATGGGGATGGCAAGACCCAGTCCTGTTACAAGCTGCTGAAAATATTTTCCTTCGCGAGATGTTAAGCTTACCGGGTTGTGTACTCTCTTTTATTTGTCATGAATAAGGGTGTACCTATCTGTCGGACTCTATTAAGTTAGCCCTAACCATGTTATGATCATCTACTTGGTATCGCCCTGAAGTTGCATTGAATAAAGCAGTGATTAAGGACTGTTTGGCCCTTGTTAAGGCATGTAATATCCAGTGATTGCAGTATGTTAAAGATCAACTGACTATAATTGGCCATCAAGACCTTTTTGACAGCCCACAGGATATCCTAAATCACATGTGAAGGGTGAGAAAGGAGAGGGAATTGGAAAAAGGCCAGTAGGAATAAATGCCATGTTGGTGTTGACTAGTGATTTAAAACCTTATCTACTATCCATCCCACTTTACAGCGTTTTTACTCTACTGGATTTTGCCTCAATATTGCACATGCTCTGGTATCATATCCAGCATCCGCCCACTGTGAAAGTGTTTTGGAACCTTGTCTATGTGATTCACAAATGGCTCAGTCACAATTACACCTTTTTCTTATCTGTATTCTTTACAGTGCCCCTAGGAAAATGTATACTTTGGCCGCTGCTTAGAATTTTAAACCTTTGGCTATGCAGGCCAGCACTGTTGGATTTGCAATTGATACAAACTGAGCTAGTATGTTGTATACACGCTATAGATATATTGCTGCCTGTGTTAAATAGCGCAGAATTGTAGGGAAATAATTTATTTATTATCTGTATCGAGCAGCCATTGATTGGGTCTTAATGTAATTTTTAAATTAATTCCGTAGTCCTGGTCTTAATTCAATGTTCATTAAGTTTTAGTCTCTGATATATTTATTTTAACATATATATATTTTTAAAAATATTTTTATTAAACAGGCTCGCAATATCTCTTACAATGCATTACAAGCACACATAATTTACCGTTTCAATACATTGGTGTCTATAGAGTTTCTTTATAGCCAGCACCACCTTTAAAATACACCCCAGTTTTGTCGGGATAGCACATCCTTAACAAGGGTTAGAACAAACAGTTTAAACTCGGAATTTCCTCTATACACAGCTTTCGCCTATTTCCCCTGACTCGTACCCTGGCACTATCTCTTCTAGGTTTCTATGTGTGTCCCAGGGGGACCATATTTGATCACACTTTTTCTTACATCCCCTGCTATTGTATATCACTTTTTCCGCCTGGTAGCACCAGTCAAGGTCTGCTTTCCATTCGGTCACAGTTGGGGAGACGCATGACCCCTATTTGTGAGCTGTGTTACACTTGGCCACTCCAGCTGATTTTATCAATTATTAATCTCTGTGGAATTCCTTGCTGCTGTATATGCCTAAATCACTTTCTCTGTATGTTTATTTATGAAATGTTATCAAGGTATTGTATTTTCACTGAACTTTTATGGTTAATTAACCAAATAAAGTTACTACTACTACTAGAGGTTTACAGATCAGAAGTTATCCCATGGACCTGTGGTTTTTCAATTTTTTTTTTTTAAGGGAAATTAATTTAGGGCCTCCCTACGATGGTGGTGGCACTGCCACTGTCAGGCCATCGGTGGCGGTCCCATCATCATTGGACCATGCAAAACCGCCCACTTCATTAGGATGGCGGGTGGATGGTCAGCAGGCAGAGAGACAGTCCTACACTAAGGAGCCCGTCGGACGGACTGTAATCACTACACTGGTGGCGGTGCCTACTCAGGCACCGCCGTAGGGATTACAATGTCAGTGTCTGCTGGCCGGGCCCCCCTTGCCCTATGGACTTCAGAAATGGGCCCTGAGGGATATCCATGCACCATGTGGCAGGCACCGCATGGTGCCTGCCACATAGTGCAGGGATATGTCAGATGTGTTGTGTGTCGCAGCCGGCAGCACCCGCCGCAATACAAAGAATACACATTGTGACTGCCTTGAAGGTAGTTGCATCCAAATGCCGATGTATTGTATTGTAACAGTATTTGTTAAGCGCGATTGCTGCCCGAAAGCGTCCAAGCGCTGAATAGAAGCAGGGAGTGAACTAGAGGCAATCTAGGAGGAGTCGAATTTGGCAAACAATAGGGTCTTTAAATTTTTGCGAAATGAGAGGAGGTCAGGGTTGGATCGGAGTGAGATTGGGAGGGCATTCCAGAGTTTAGCGGTGTTCAAGGAGAACAGCCTGCCCCCTGACCTGGCTCGCTTCACTCTGGGAACAACAGCAAGGAACGCCTCCGTCGACCGAAGGCTCCTGTTAGGTTGATAAGGAATGATAAGGTCGGAGTTGATGGCTGGGGCTGTTTTCCAGAAGGCGTGGTGCGCCAAGCACAACGCCTTGAAGGTAACTCTCTGCCTCACTGGCAGCCAGTGAAGGGTTTTCAGAGCAGGTCTGGCTGAGTGAGTGCGCGGGATTTCTAGCAATGTGCGGGCTGCACAATTTTGAACGACCTGCAGTTTTCGGAGGGTTATCTCCGGTGCCCCTACATATAAGGCATTGTTCGAATCCAGACGGGACTGGATGAGGCCTTGTACCGCCACCTTTTTAGCCTCTAAGGGGAGTAGCGGGAGAACCTTCCTCAAGATCCTAAGTAGGCCAAAGCAGGTGGAAGACAGTTTTATGGCCTGAGTAGAGAAGGAGAGTTTATTATCCAGCCACACCCCCAGGCTTTTGACACTGTCCTTGGGGGTGGGAGGGGAGCCCAGAACGCTGGGCCACAGAGAAGTGAAGGATATGGGAGAGGTAGGGCCTAGGAGCAGAAGCTCCGTCTTATCACCGTTTAGTTTTAGGGAGGAGTTGGTCATCCATCCCTTGACGTCCACCAGGCAGTTCAGGAGGTCGGCTGCGGAATGCCTATTGTTCTTCGTGGCCAACGAGACCACAAGCTGGGTGTCGTCGGCATATGACACAATTTTAATGCCATATGGTTCGACAACACCCGCCAGCGGCCTCATGTATATGTTGAACAATACAGGGCTCAGAGAAGAGCCCTGTGGTACTCCGCAGCTCAGAGGTTTACTTGAGGACACCATCTCTCCGTCGAAGATCTGAAACGACCTCCCAGACAAAAAGGAATCGAACCACCTTAAAGCGTCACCTGAAACTCCGATGTTATGGAGACGGTCAAGCAGAGTGGTATAGCTGACCGTATCGAAGGCAGCACTTAGATCAAGGAGGATCACTGCCACTGATCCTCCCTGGTCCAGTATCCTTCGAGTTTCTTCGGTGACGGCTAGCAAGGCGGTTTCGGTCCCATGCTTTGGTCTAAAGCCTGTCTGGGATGTGTGTAGTAGGGAGTGTTCTTCCAGAAACTGGACTAGCTGCGCGTTTATATGCTTATTTAACACCTTGCTGGTCCAAGGGAGAAGTGAAATGGGACGGTAGTTGGAATAGTCGTTTGGGTCCAGGCTGGGCTTCTTCAGCAGCGCCCGTACCATGGCCTGCTTCCACACTGTGGGGACTGAGCACGCGGAAATAGAAGTGTTTAAAAGATCCCGGATGACAGGCAGAGTGGCTGGGCTTGCCTGCAATAGGATTTCTGGAGGGGCGGGATCACGGGGGGAGCCAGATTTTACTTGGCGTGCCACCTTGCTTAGAGTGTCAAGGTCCAGAGGAGCAAAATGCTCAAGGGAAGGCTGATCTGGATGCCGAGGTGCTTTAGGGGGGGAAGAGTGAAGTATATCCAGAGTTATGTCTGAGGTGGGGAAGGTGGAGTACATTTTTGTGACTTTATTATGAAAAAAATCCGCAAGCTCGTTGCATTGATCCTTGGTTTTGTTGGATGGGGATGCCGTATTGGCGATGGAACAGTGTTTTATGATCTGGAAAATTTCCTTAGGTTTAGATTTAGCTTCTAAAATTCTCTCAGCATAATAAGTTGCCTGGGCCGTTTTGATCCCTTCTTTATAGACTTTGATCGCCTCTTTATAAGAGGCCTTTTTGTCTGGGAGGAAATCTAAGCGCCAGGCTCGCTCTCGTTGCCTGCAGAGGCGTTTTAGTTGTTTTAGAGAGTCAGAAAACCAGGGGGCAGATTTCTGTAATCTATTAGATGCGGATTTGCGAATCGGGAGGATCGAGTCTAACGAATGAGTGATCCAGTTTTCGTAGTTGGAGTTGGCCACATTAGGATCTGGGCCAGGTGAAGGGAGGGTGGAGTCTAGTTTGAGCAGCCAGGACTCCAAAGGAAGTTTGGACCAGTTCCTCCTAGAGGAAACTTGAGGAGGGAGCTGGGGGGTTTTGTGTTTGACCCAGGTAAAAGGGACCAAAAAATGGTCCGACCATGGGAGAGGGATGGGTTGATCGGCAATTAAGTCCGGACAGTTACTGAATATGGGGTCGAGTAAATTTCCTTTTTCATGGGTCGGGGCAGCAACCAGTTGGGACAGTTGGAGGGCTTCCAGATCATCTAGTAAGTCCTGAGCAATGTGGTCTGAGGGGGAGTTAAAATGGAGATTAAGGTCTCCTAAGATCGTGTAGTTGGCGGCAGAGAGAATTCTTCCCGCTATGGTCTCAGGAAGAGACCTATGAAACTCTTTTACAGGTTCCGGGGGGCGGTATATCAAGGTACCAGAGAAGGTGTTGTTGGCATTAAACTCTATACAGAAGGCTATGCTCTCACATTCAGGAATAGTAGTCTCTGCTGTGGTATGACATCGGTACTGACTCTTCAGAATGATCGCCAGACCTCCGCCTCTCCCTAACGGTCTATCTGCTCTAAGGATATAATATCCTACGGGTAAGGCTTGAACTACGTCTGGTTCAGAGTGGACAGTGAGCCACGTTTCTGTCAGAAATACCGCGTCAGGCTTATGTTCTTCAAGCAGCATGGCAATCTGTGTACTGTGTTTGGGCAAGGAG
Organism: Triturus cristatus; assembly: GCF_964204655.1. Lineage (NCBI taxonomy): Eukaryota > Metazoa > Chordata > Amphibia > Caudata > Salamandridae > Triturus > Triturus cristatus. The sequence continues at coordinate 1,007,516,042 of NC_140584.1, forward strand.
CGGCAGTTTAACATGTACATGCGGTACGTTTGAGTTGTGGCTAACGGGGGTTTGCGGAATGAGTGCTTGCATCCTGGACAACGGGCGGGTAGTTCTAACGGCGCAAAAGTGTGTGGGCACTGAGAAGTGACAATCCTACCTATACTGTGTAGGGCCGCCGAGCTGTAAGTCCCACTATGGATATCATGAGAGCCAAGTTTTGTGGCCCCGGGTCCCGGCAGGTCGCGGACGGGCGCAGACGGGCTTGCCTTAGGCGCGCCTTTGGCGCGCCAACGGCGCGCCCGCTGCGCTCGCCCGCTGCGCGTTCTGAAGTTACACATATTTGTGGGGCCATAAGGCGGGAAGTGGGCGTGGCCTCACGGGGGGCGTGTCCAGCGGCGAAGGCAGCCGGTGCTCGGGTCACGTGAGCGCTAGGTCCGCTCTACCGTGCCCTGAAGTGCGCAGTGTATATACAGGTTTATCACAATTTAAAAGGTGAGTTTTTTAAAATTCAGTGCAATAAGCAAAAATACAACCTCTCCTGGCTTCCGCCTCAGGAGTCTTAGCTTCACGCCGAGTGCCCGCAGATCAGCGCTTTTAAAGGCGGGAAGTGGGCGTGGCCTCACGGGGGGCGTGTCCAGCGGCGAAGGCAGCCGGTGCTCGGGTCACGTGAGCGCTAGGTCCGCTCTACCGTGCCCTGAAGTGCGCAGTGTATATACAGGTTTATCACAATTTAAAAGGTGAGTTTTTAAAAATTCAGTGCAATAAGCAAAAATACAACCTCTCCCGGCTTCCGCCTCAGGAGTCTTAGCTTCACGCCGAGCGCTCGCAGATCAGCGCTTTTAAAGGCGGGAAGTGGGCATGGCCTCACGGGGGGCATGTCCAGCGGCGAAGGCAGCCGGTGCTTGGGTCACGTGAGCGCTAGGTCCGCTCTACCGTGCCCTGAAGTGCGCAGTGTATATACAGGTTTATCACAATTTAAAAGGTGAGTTTTTTAAAATTCAGTGCAATAAGCAAAAATACAACCTCTCCCGGCTTCCGCCTCAGGAGTCTTAGCTTCACGCCGAGCGCTCGCAAATCAGCGCTTTTAAAGGCGGGAAGTGGGCGTGGCCTCACGGGGGGCGTGTCCAGCGGCGAAGGCAGCCGGTGCTCGGGTCACGTGAGCGCTAGGTCCGCTCTACCGTGCCCTGAAGTGCGCAGTGTATATACAGGTTTATCACAATTTAAAAGGTGAGTTTTTTAAAATTCAGTGCAATAAGCAAAAATACAACCTCTCCCGGCTTCCGCCTCAGGAGTCTTAGCTTCACGCCGAGCGCTCGCAAATCAGCGCTTTTAAAGGCGGGAAGTGGGCGTGGCCTCACGGGGGGCGTGTCCAGCGGCGAAGGCAGCCGGTGCTCGGGTCACGTGAGCGCTAGGTCCGCTCTACCGTGCCCTGAAGTGCGCAGTGTATATACAGGTTTATCACAATTTAAAAGGTGAGTTTTTTAAAATTCAGTGCAATAAGCAAAAATACAACCTCTCCCGGCTTCCGCCTCAGGAGTCTTAGCTTCACGCCGAGCGCTCGCAGATCAGCGCTTTTAAAGGCGGGAAGTGGGCGTGGCCTCACGGGGGGCGTGTCCAGCGGCGAAGGCAGCCGGTGCTCGGGTCACGTGAGCGCTAGGTCCGCTCTACCGTGCCCTGAAGTGCGCAGTGTATATACAGGTTTATCACAATTTAAAAGGTGAGTTTTTTAAAATTCAGTGCAATAAGCAAAAATACAACCTCTCCCGGCTTCCGCCTCAGGAGTCTTAGCTTCACGCCGAGCGCTCGCAGATCAGCGCTTTTAAAGGCGGGAAGTGGGCGTGGCCTCACGGGGGGCGTGTCCAGCGGCGAAGGCAGCCGGTGCTCGGGTCACGTGAGCGCTAGGTCCGCTCTACCGTGCCCTGAAGTGCGCAGTGTATATACAGGTTTATCACAATTTAAAAGGTGAGTTTTTTAAAATTCAGTGCAATAAGCAAAAATACAACCTCTCCCGGCTTCCGCCTCAGGAGTCTTAGCTTCACGCCGAGCGCTCGCAGATCAGCGCTTTTAAAGGCGGGAAGTGGGCGTGGCCTCACGGGGGGCGTGTCCAGCGGCGAAGGCAGCCGGTGCTCGGGTCACGTGAGCGCTAGGTCCGCTCTACCGTGCCCTGAAGTGCGCAGTGTATATACAGGTTTATCACAATTTAAAAGGTGAGTTTTTTAAAATTCAGTGCAATAAGCAAAAATACAACCTCTCCCGGCTTCCGCCTCAGGAGTCTTAGCTTCACGCCGAGCGCTCGCAAATCAGCGCTTTTAAAGGCGGGAGGTGGGCGTGGCCTCACGGGGGGCGTGTCCAGCGGCGAAGGCAGCCGGTGCTCGGGTCACGTGAGCGCTAGGTCCGCTCTACCGTGCCCTGAAGTGCGCAGTGTATATACAGGTTTATCACAATTTAAAAGGTGAGTTTTTTAAAATTCAGTGCAATAAGCAAAAATACAACCTCTCCCGGCTTCCGCCTCAGGAGTCTTAGCTCCAATACCTTCGGGTCGAGTTAGCGCTATAGAAATATGCAAAAAAAATAAACTAAAAGCCAATGGTCGGCAACGCGAAGCTTCCTGAATGCCCAAAAGAAGTGGTTAGCAAGAAGACAGTATCTGCGGTCTGGTAGGCTTCGACCTAAAAGATTATGCCCACTCACTAGTGCGTACTGGAGAATGATTATTACAGCCTCAGTAGTTCCATTTCGTTAATAGTTGTCCTGGATGGCGGGACCGCAGACAGCGAGTTGGGCTGTCCCGTTCCTGACAGGATGCCCAACCGCCATGATAATGAGGCCCTTAGTTTCTAGGAAATTAATATTTTCATTTTTAATTTCCTTTGATTTTTCAGGTTTCCTGAAAGTTTTTTTTTCCTCTAAATTATTGGGGTTTTCATTTTGGCTTTGGATTACTTTGATGGATTTCCCTTAGAGTTTTTCCTATTTGCATTTTTTGGCCTTTTTTGGACATCAGCTTCTCATTTTTGGTAGATTATATTTTGATGACGTGGATATTGACAAAGATCCACAACACAAGACCTGTATATTTTATTTATTTGTGGGTGGGGAATGTAATGTTTTATAATCTATGTGTTTTTGCTGTGATTATAATGTATTATTTTACATTTCTCTTTGTTGGATTTACTTGGTTTTATTTCGTGTTTATTTGTATTGTTGTGTTTTGTGATTGTTGAGTTGTTTATTTTTAAATAATTATTAAACTTATTATTTTTAAGTATCAGTTTTATTTTCTATGATATTTCTATGTTTGACTGCTGTATGAAAATATATTTTCCTTTTAAAATCCTTAAGTTGTGGGGGTGTGTACCTTTGTTAAGGTTTGTTGGTTAGTGTATAGGTAGCTTGGTTTTTATAATAGGGGTTTTGCTATTGTCTCTGAGTAGTGTACTTCTTTGTTGTTTAGAAAGAATCTAACTTTACATTATAGCATGTCATTCTACTGGTTTGTTTAATTACTTTAAGTTTAATATGGGTTACTGATTGCTCTATTCTTAGTTGTTGGTAGCTTGTTCTTTATGTAGCGCTTTAATGAATTTGCAGTGTGTAGGTTGGGTTCTCCCTAGTGTAGTTTAGAAGGCATTGTGCCATAATTCAACCGTGTTCTTGGTTTTGGCTTGATGAGCATTGATGGTGACATTGGTAGTTTCATGGACATTGCACCATGATATTTGGAATTTGGGTTGGTGTCTGAGTCCAGAGCGATGCAGTCTACCAACACAAGTGTTTTCAATGTGGTCCATTAGGGGGCCTAGGGGCTGATAATGATGGTGGGCGGAAAAGCATTCCAACTGAAGTGGTAGCGGAAAATTACCATCCGCAGGTAGCGCGGGAAAACCGGCGGTCAGATTAGGATGCTCTGCCTGAGACATCCTATCACAGCGGTCGGATTCCAGGATACACCACCGAAAAAGCTGAGAATCCGTCCGCGGTGGTCGGAATTGCCGTGGAAAGACCCAAGACCGCCATTTGCCCAGCAGTCAGGACCGCATGGAGGTGTCCAGGATTCAATTCTCGCTAGCCGCAGTATTTCTCCGCTGCGGTGTGATGGGCTGATTGAGGCATCGTGATTTGTCCGGCGGTCGTAACCGCATTACACACGGCGGTCCCTCTCTATTGGCTCCGTCCGCTACCGGTGTGGAAGGGGATTTCTGGCGGTTCACGTAACTCCGTCTGCAGCAGATGGAAAATGGGCTATGTTTTCCCATCATAATGCGGCGGATGCGAGGACCGCCGCTGGAGTGCGGAAAAGGACATTTTCCGCCAGCACCGCGAATGTGCCTCCGCCTGCCATCGTAATCAGCCCCTTAGATTGCATTCATTTTGTTAGTAAAATGGGCTTTCTATAAGTACATTTTAGTGGCTAGCTCCATTTGTTACAGGGACAAAGGCTGTTGCTATTAGTTTTTTTTATTTCAAAGACAAACTGGCAATTTGTTGCATATTTTACACTTAGTGCAAATTGTAAGAGATGTCTCCAAATTATTGGATTAAAGAGGTAGCAACAGCCTTGACTGGCTGTGTGTGCGATTAGTTAAAGTATTGTGTGTATCATGGCTTGTTCAAAGTTTATTATATGTTATGTGGGGAGGAGTTGTTTGTTTTAATTTGAATGTGGTTTAGTAGTTTATAGTAAGTGATACTTTGTTTATTAGGCAGCAAGGCATATATGAAGGGTATATTGCTGTTTTGACATCCATCCTGTATGGAATATATCTAAGAGAATGGTTTAGGGCTCATTTTGAATATTCCATCCAACATCCATGTTTGACATTGGCTTAGGGCCAAACTACTAGTACGGAGGTTCAATGGGCCGCCGTACTCGTGGCGGCAGTCCAACCACAGCCACACGGCGGGTCTGCCCGCAGTATTCAGAGGGTGGCGGTCAGACTGCCGGCTCCGCCGGGATCAAGGATGCTGATGGGCCGGCGGTCTGCAACTGGTAGGAATATGGATATTACAAATTGCCTTTACACTGCCATGCAAATTGCCTTTACACTGCCCTTTTCATGGCGCTGAGCCCGCCATGAAAAGGGTGGCTGAGTGACAACTAAGGAGGCCATAACAGGTCCTCCTGCCAGATCTGGACTGGGGTGCATGTGGTGGGGGGGCACATGTTGTGCCCCCGTTAATTGCAACCCTGTTCCTGCACGGTGTCACGTGCAGGATCATGCGGCAGGTGCTGACACGGCGGTGGCTACATGTTAGGCTCTCCTATGAACCTAACAGCCCACTGCCGTGTGACTACCCGCCCGACCTGGATTGAACTCTGAATCTGGCGGGGGGGTTCACCACAGCTTTGGCAGTACTCCTGCAGACGGAGCGATGACAGTGCCGCAGGAGGACCGCCAAAGTCGAAATGAGGCCTTTAGTCTTAATAAATTTCCTGCTGTCGCAAATAAAATAATGTGTTTCTTCTTATTTAGGTTGACATGTAGGATAGAGGGTTCATGATATTATGTGTGGTGGTCAAGTGCTCATGTATTTGGATGTCTTTATATCTTGTAGAGGCAGAAGGAGTTTCGCCCTTGGCTTTCTTAGTTTGTACTATTTAGCATATTATATTATATTTAAAATGCTTAACAGCAATAGTTGGTAGCTGTCTTTTGATGTGTTCAGGTACGTTAGGGAGGATTTCTTTACAATTTTTTTTAGTGGGCTCTTGCAAACTAGTATTTGGCTTTTTTAAGTCTTGAAGCACATGCCTTCAATTTGGTGACATTTGGGAGGGGGGGATTGATTTCTCAAGTTATTAACAAGAAAGTTTATCCTAGTATCCCTCTCATAATATACATCAGAGTAGTATTTTGCACATTTCCAATTCACATTCTTGGTGCTTGTGCTTTCTTGGCACATGGGGCCGATTCTGATCCGGGTCGGAAGGGCACCAAACGCGATCCGGCCGGAAAAACTACGAGCCGTACGTGTGTTTTCCGCCCGACTCGTACAGCTGTACGAGCAAGCCAGTACGATGCGAGCTACATGAAATTCACCGACTGAGTCGTTTCCGTGTCCGAACCGCTCCGTACGTCTCGGTCATAAGCTAACCGTGGCGTGCAATGGATGCGATTCACGACCGAGCCAGTACGACGCACGCGTCGGACAGCCTGTGCGAGCCGGAGTGTCCGGCTCGCAAAAGCTCCCGGAGTCATACTTCGGGGGTCCGCGTCGGACCCCCCAACACCCACAGCCGTACAACTCGCACACAGGGGGAGACACATGGGTCTCCCCACACAGGCATGTACGGCGCGGATGGCACCGACGCGTACCCACTGTAGGGGGCACACTTGTTCGAGACGTACCCATTCAGTCAATGGGAGCGCATGTACGCGTCGTACAACTGGCTCCCATTGACCTCTATGGGAGTCCGACCGAACCGAGTCCGACAGCATATTTGCGCATCGTACTCGCTCGGTCGGACTGTAGGGGTCCGGCTCGGTCGGAAAACACTCCGGATCCGACTCGGTCGGAGTGCTTTCCGACCCGGATCAGAATCGGTCCCTAAGTATAGCCTATGTTGAGAGAAACTGTTTGCCTTTGCTTGAAGTGATATACCTTGCTCTTTCTTTCATTGTTTTGCATTTTATAGTTACATATTAATTGTTGATTATAATTGCAGTTATTTTTTCCTGTTTTCCATTACAGATGTTCTAAAGTGGATTAGGTGCTTTATTTTCATTTGGGGGAACAAAGTTGTATTAGTTACATTTTAAATATTTATTTGTAGGTAGTTTCTGTGGGCTTGAGGACATTTAGTATTTTTCTTTCTTTTTTTTACTTTTAAGGTTTAACTCATATTTTGAAGTGGTTTGATTTTACAAACTTTTAATGTGGCTTTTCCTAGGCGTTTGTTAAATTTTATTTTCGCCTGTAGGATGTAGATGGTTTTGCACTTCTTATGAAGTATCTAACGTTTGGTAGATGAACAAAAATAGAGAGTTTGGTTAGTGATCCAGAGCTGGGCCAACCTCTTAGCATTGTTATCTAGTGGACCTTTTTCGCTGACTGAGAGGTATAGGGAGTTAGCATTTCATCAATCAATTTAATCAAGTGCAACCCATTTGGCTCCACAGTAAGGACCAGCAATCCGTGACTATAGTTAAGAAGGTTTATTAGAAGTTGCCAGTACTTTCAGAAGCTCGGTCAAGAGTCTTCTTGGGACTCGGGGTATATGTTTTAGCCTAAGCCACACTCAGCAAGAGTCAAAGGGGATAGGCATAGAGATCTACACCTCCAAAGGAAAGTGATTTAACCTCACACAGTGTGAACACCAGTTATTTCCACCAGAATCTCCAAGGTAACACCCTTCTGTTCGCATCATCAGGGGCCCCATTGTCCTTTCAATCCTCACATTCTGAGATGAAACATTAACAAATTCTCCTAGGCTAGACTTGGGAACGGTACTGTCCTTGGTTACCTGCATTCCCTGTAACATTGATAAATGGACACTTTCAGTTGGCGCTCTGGCTCTCCATGTTCCTTGTCAAGGTCCTTTTTTCAGACTCTCTCTACAGTGTTACATCTATTCTCAAACTAACAAACCCTGTGAATGTACCTGCAAGGAAAAGACACCTAAGCAAAAAATGGAAAACAGCATTTCATGCAGAAAGAAATAGGAGCTTAGTCATGACAAGTTAACGTATTAAATCAATGTTACACATTCACGTTACACTTTCATACAGGTAGAATAACTTTGAATATATGCTTCTTAATGTGACTAAAAACTACATTTAAATGCAAATACGAACATTAGTGCACACATTATATAAACTTTGTTTTGAAGGTAAATACATTTTAATAGTGTGAGGATGGTTTTTACGGAAACTGTACAGGAGTTTATATCATTAAATAATGTTAAGGCACACAGTGCATAACTATGATTCCTAGTTCTATAGTGAATTTACGTCAGTAATTAATTCAGGTGCATAATAACATTAGAACACACGGTGTACATGTGCTAACGTTTATTTTGCGTATTTTTGAAGTGTAAGAATGGAGCCAAAATTACACTGCTCCAATAGTTATTTTTTATAATTATGTTTATTAAATAAGTTACTTTCAACTTTCTTAAAACAAATGCTTTACTTACTTGTGGTAGCGTTTCGTCTTTGGTTTTGTGACAGCAATCCAGCAGAGTATCGTTCTCTTGCAGCTTTAACCCTTTTGGTGCGGTAAGTGTTGACATTTTCTTCCCCTCTATTATATTTTTAATTTTCTTTTTGTATTGGTTAGTTTGCTTTACAGTTGTTTTTTCTGGTTAATATTCGTTTAAATTGAATTTCTGTTTACAATTATTACCTTTTATGGTGGTTGCTAATTCATGTTTCTGTTTTAATGTTAAAGATATATTTCTGTTTTTTTGTGTTATTTTGGATGCATTATTTATGTTTAATTACATTTTTTTATGGTTATAGTTTATAAATGAACTGTTTAATGCATTTTTGTTTATTACTTTTTTCATGTTTTGAAATGTATTTTAATTATCTTTTATGTGTTTAAAGTTTTTTTATTGTTCTAAAATAGAGGTATTATATAATTGTGCGACATTTGGCTTTATTGATTGCGATGTTAGGGCAGTCAATATTGTGTGTTTTCAATATTTGTGACTTCTTACTTATTTATTTATAATGATATTTTTGTACAAGATATTTGTGGTTTTCATATTATTAGCAATACATATTTTTAACAGCGATATGTTGGTCATTGATATTTATGTTGTTGTTAATTAAATATAGAATGGTAATATTTTCATAAACAATGTATTTTTTCCAATATTGTTTTGAATCAATATTGTTTTCAATGATATTATGTCATCAATCTTTTATAAAACACCTATAGCCTGGCAATGGGACATCACTCAAGTGCTTAACCCCTTCGCTGCTAGGCCCCCCCCCCCCCGTGCTAAGCCTTTTTTAGCTATTTGCGGTAGTGCGCGCTTAGGCCCCTGTAACTTTTTGATCACATAAGGTATCCACGCCGAATTTGCGTCCCTTTCTTCCAACATCATGGGGATTCTAAAGGTACCTGGGGTTTGTGGATTCCCCTGGAGTGGTCCCAGAAATTAGCCAAAATACAGCTAAATTTTGGGTTTTTGGGGAAAAATTTCTTTCACAGTTTTGGCATTTTTCTGGGATATAGCCTATTTTTGCTATTTTTTGTGCTTTCAACCTCCTTCCAGTTAATGGTAGAAATGGGTATGAAAGCAATATTGGATCCTGGAAAGCTATACATTTTACAAAAGTAGACAAAATTCTGAATTCAGCAAGGGGTCATTTGTGTAGATCCATCAAGGTTTCTTTATAGAAAGTAACAGTTAAATATAGGAAAAATTGAAAATTATTTGAAAAAAAACAGCCTTTTGTGTCTATGTTTTCACCTGTAACTTCTTCTAATTATGACAGCTCTTTGAAAGCAATATACCGTTACACCCGCTGGACCTTACTGGTTGTGGGGATATATAGAACTTGTAGGTTCACCAAGAACCCGACAAACCCTGAGTCAAAAACTGTGCAGCAATTTGCAATGGATTTTTATTATGTACCGGGTATATAGCAATTATTGTGGGAAAATGTATACATGGAAAAATCGGTATGAAAGACACCTATGTATTTCTGAAATGGGAACAAAATATAGAGTTTAGAAATAGTAGATATTTGCACATTTCTGAAGTTGGGAATACTCATACTAGCATGAGAATTATCTGTCATTTTTTAAAATGACTTCTTTTTTACACAATGTCTTTCATTTGGAAGGCAGAAAAGCATCGAAAGTCAATAGGTAATAACAGTTGCTTTACAACTCTGAATTACCCTAAGTCTCCCGATAAAAATGGTACCTTACTTGTGTGGGTAGGCATAGTGTCCACGACAGGAAATGGCTCAAAACCCAACGTGAGCACACCACATTTTCACATTTTTTTGCAAAGTGCCTAGCTGTAATTTTGGAACCATTGCTCTGCCGGCACCTAAGGAAACCTAGCAAACCTATACATTTTTGAAAACTAGACACCCAGGGGAATACATGTGACTTGACTGCCTCCCACCAGGTTCTGTTACCCAGAATCCCTTGCAAACCTAAAAAATTGTCAAAAAACCCACATTTTCCCCACATTTCTGTGGTGGAAAGTTCTGGAATCTGCGTGGATCCACAAATTTCCACCCACCCCGCGTTCCTCAAGGTCCTCCGAGAAAAATGGTACCTCACTTGTGTGGATTGGCCTAGTGCCCGCGACATGAAATGGCACAAAACGCAACGTGGACACACCTAATTTTGCAGTGAAAAATGACCATTTTTTGGCAAAGTGCCTAGCTGTAGTCTTAGAACCATAGCTCTGCCAGCACCTAGGGAAACCTAGCAAACCTATACATTTTTTAAAACTAGACACCCAGGGGAATCCAGGATGGGGTGACTTGACTACCTCCCACCAGGTTCTGTTACCCAGAATCCCTTGCAAACCTAAAGAGTTGGCCAAAAAAACACATTTTCCCCACATTTCTGTGGTATAAAGTTCTGGAATCTGTGTGAATCCACAAATTTACACCCACCCCCGTTCCCCAAAGTCTTCTGAGAAAAATGGTACCTCACTTAAGTGGGTCGGCCTAATGCCCGCGACAGGAAACGGCGCAAAACGCAACATGGACACACCTCAATTTCGCAGTGAAAAATGACCCTTTTTTGGAAAAGTGACTAGCTGTAGTTTTTGAACCATAGCCCTGCCAGCACCTAGAGAAACCTAGCAAACCTATACATTTTTGAAAACTTGACACCCAGGGGAATCCAGGATGGGGTGACTTGACTGCCTCCCACCAGGTTCTGTTACCCAGAATCCCTTGCAAACCTAAACATTTGGTGAAAAAAAACCATTTTCCCCACATTTCTGTGGTGGAAAGTTCTGGAATCTGTGTGGATCTACAAATTTACACCCACCCCTCGTTCCCCAAAGTCTTCCGAGAAAAATGGTACCTCACTTGTGTGTGTCGGCCTAGTGCCCATGACAGGAAACGGCGCAAAAGGCAACGTGGACATATCTCAATTAGGCAGTGAAAAATTACCCTTTTTTGGCAAAGTGCCTAGCTGTAGTTTTTGAACCATAGCTCTTCGGGCACCTAGGGAAACCTACCAAACCCACACATTTCTGAAAACTAGACACCCAGGGAAATCTAGGATGGGATGACTTGACTGCCTCCCACCAGGTTTTGTAAAAAAACCCACATTTTCCTCACATTTCTGTGGTGTAAAGTTCTGGAATTTACGTGGATCCAGGAAGGAAGGAAACGTTGGGGGATCCATGCAAGCCATACCTCCCTGGAAGCCCCCGGGTGTCTAGTTTTCAGAAATATGTGGGTTTGGTAGGTTTCCCTAGATGGCCGCCGAGCACGGGGCCAAAAACCGAGGTGACCCCCCTTGCAAAACCAGGTGGTTTTGAGATTGGCAATTTTGATGTTGCCTCACTACGTTTTGGGCTCTTGCCTGTCGCGGGTACTTGGGCCTCCCACACAAGTGAGGCACCATTTTTATCGGGAGACCTGGGGGAACGCTGGGTGGTGGGAAATTTGTGTAAGCCCAGTGATGCCACAAATTTCCCACACAAAAATGTGCGAACAAAGTGATTTTTTCAGCTAAAAATGAGGTTTGCAGGGGATTCTGGATAGGGAAACGTTGGGGGATCCAAGTAAGCCATACCTCCCTGGAAGCCCCTGGGTGTCTAGTTTTCAGAAATGTGTGGGTTTGGTAGGTTTCCCTAGATGGCCGCCGAGCACGGGGCCAAAAACCCAGGTGACTCCCCTTGCAAAACCAGGTGGTTTTGAGATAGGCAATTTTGATGTCGCCTCACTAAGTTTTGGGTCCTTTCCTGTCGCGGGTACTTGGGCCTCCCACACAAGTGACACACCATTTTTATCAGGAGACCTGGGGGAACGATGGGTGGTGGGAAATTTGTGTGAGCCCGGTGATGCCATAACTTTCCCACACAAAAATGTGTGAAAAACTGATTTGTTCAGCTAAAATTGAGGTTTGCAGGGGATTCTGGGTAAGGAAACGTTGGGGGATCTACGCAAGTCATACCTCCCTGGAAGCCCCCGGGTGTCTAGTTTTCAGAAATGTGTGGGTTTGGAAGGTTTCCTAGATGGCCGCCGAGCTCGAGGCCACAAACCCAGCAGACCCCCCTTGCAAAACCAGATAGTTTTGAGATAATTAGTTGTTTATTTCTGCAGCGTGAACATTTTGGCACAATATTGCAAGGAAAATGTGACAGACATTTTGAGGTATGCAGGACATTGTGGATAAAAGAACAAGACATCAACATGTACTCCCATGGGTTTACGACAATATCTGTAGGTTATTCTTAGATGGAATGTACTCCTTGGCAGAGAGACTAAAAAGATTCCTGCACAGCCATCTATTCCTCAAACACACACACATACTGGTTGGATTTGGCACGAGAGCGAGTGATGGTTCAGTATAAAACATTTTATTAACAAGAGATTTCACAAAAATGAAATGCACTGTTAATAATTGAAAGGACGAGAAACTGAACCATTGACTCATAGCTCGTGAGCTGTAAAGCCACGACAAGGCACCAACCTCTTTACAGGCCATTCATACACCTTTCATACGTGTGACACATACAAAACCATTCACTCAGCTCCGCTGTAAGGCCCTGTATCAGGCCATAAGATCCAATCTGGTTCAGCAAGGGAGTCAGAGCTCAGCGGCTAATCCTCAGTCATGGGTGAACAAGAACCCGAACGCCCAGCATTATTGCCGTGCGCCGGAGATGATCGTCGCAAGGTCTTGAGGAAGTACTCCGCCTGCTGCAGGTTTGCACAGATGATAGTGCGGTCCCGATGCCGTATCCGCAATCTGGCAGGGTATAGCAAGGCATATTCCACGATCGCCTGGCACAATTTCTGTTTCACAGTTAAGAATTTCCGGCGAGCCTCCTGTACTGCCAAGGTAAAGTCTGGGTAGATAGAGAACGGGTTGCCCTCGTATTGCAGGTTCGGAGTCTCTCTAGCCCTTCGGAGCGCAATATCTCTGTCCCTGTAGTTGAGCAGCCTCGCCACTATAGGTCTCGGCAGTGCACCAGCCGGAGGCCGCGGGCCCAACGCTCTATGCGCCCGCTCCACGATTAGGTGTGCCGAAAAGGAGTCCGCGCCCAGCGAGCCCGTCAGCAGTCTCTCCACATAGTCTTCCATTCTCCCCGTGGCTGTGGACTCCGGTATTCCCACCAGGCGGATGTTATTCCGGCGGCTGCGCGCCTCTAAATCCTCGCTTTTGGCCGCAATTACCTTCAGGATCTTGTCCATGTGAGCCATTTGGCATGCCATTTCAGTGGAGCTGTCCTCAGTGGCGGATATGCGCCTCTCCGCCACCTTCAGCTGCTCGTCATGCTTGTCAACCTTAAGCACCAGAAAGTCCAGACTGGTGTTCATGGTGTCCATTTTCCCCGAGAGGGTATTTAAGCTCTGCTGCATCGTGACGAGCATGGTTTTGAGTTCATCGTTTGGGGCAGTCGCAGGAGGGGCAGACGGGCCCGGGGTGGGCACCTCCGCATCCCCTGTCGCAGGTCGCGTGGCCGCTTACTTCTGTTCGAACAGGAGCTTGGCCTGCCGTGCCTCCGCCTTCCCCATGCCAGCAAATTCTCAGGCTCCGTTTGCAGTAAGGGGCCCTCCTCTTCATTTTACTGGTCTCCCCTCCGCAGGGGCTCTGCAGACCCACGTCCCCGGCTCCTGCCCCACGCAGCCCAGACAGGGGGTGGTTATGCGTGCTGCGCCCGGGCAACGGCGACCGGCAGCCCAATCCAGCAGCACATGTCCTCCGAACTGCTAGGGGGGCGGATACATCGCCCAGTGGTTACTCCCGAGGGTCGCCCTCTCGTCCACCTCCTCTCAACCACGGGCCTTCCCTCGGGGGGCCACCAGATTCCCCGGGGGTCCACAAGCACAGCAGGTCTCTCTGCCCCAGCGCATCGGCCGAGGTCCAGCAGCGTCACTCAAGCCCAGCAAACAGGTGTTCACAGCCAGCAAGCCATTGTCCCAATCTCGCCAGTTATGTAGTCGGGGGGGCACAGATAGAGAGCCTCACCTCCCCGCGCAGCTCCGGATCCGTCTCGGCGCTGCTCCCGTCCGAGTTCCCGCGCCTGCCTCCAGCCAGCCACAGCTCTCAGCTCCTCTCCGGTTACAGCGAGCATTCAGGACATAGACGTGTCGGGCTCACTCCCAAAGACAGTGCACGGGCAGCGAGCGCAGCGCTAGCCAGTCCCCAGCCGACACAAGGAGGCCCCGCACCTCCAGCAGCCAGGTCCGCGTGCACCAGTGCCCAGTGTGTCTCCGGTAAGTCCCGGCAGCGTAGGTCTTCCGCACGCGGGGGCCTCAGCAGCAGTCACAGGCAACACCAGCCCTCACCTCTCCATAGCATGTCTCAGTGTGGCGGCGGCGAGTTCTCCCTCCGCACCTCATGCAGCAATCCGTTCTCTGCCGGCGGGCCCGCGGCCTCGTGGCCGCACCGGCACTCAATTAGTGCTCGCCGCCGCACCAGCCTTCCGCCGCTGAGGCACAACTCCTCCCCGAGGCAGCACCGGGCCCGATAACTCCTCCGCCGTCCAACTCCGCGCCTTGAAACTTGCAGCGAGTCTTCCTTAGCCCCGTGGGTCAGTGTTGCCGCATGTTTCGTCTGCGGGCGAGGGGTCCTTGCACGGATAAATGCCGGATATCAGGGTCGGCGGCCAGAGCCTCACTACAGTGCGGCCATCTTGGTTCGGCGCCCTCTAGCGCCCCCCATACAAAACCATTCACACCGCCAGCCGCGGGCCCATCACATTACAACACTCACACCAGCAGACAGCGCCATTCAAGGGCCCATCACTTTCACACGCCCACATTCCTGACATAGCAACCACTCAAGCTGATGGATTGCGTGGAGTGGCGTTCAGCTAGCAGTGTGTGTAGTGACCAGCAGCAAGTCACTACTCACACACCGCTAGCCGAGCACCAGTCCATGCACACTGCCAGCCAAGCACCAGTCCACACACACCGCCAGCCAAGCGCCAGTCTACGCACACTGCCAGCCAAGCGCCAGTCCACACACACTGCCAGTCAAGCGCCAGTCCACGCTCACCTCCAGGCAAGTGCCAGTCCACGTACACCGCCAGCCAAGTGCCAGTCCACGCACACCACCAGCCAAGCGCCAGTCCACGCACACCACCAGTCAAGCGCCAGTCCACGCATAATTCCAGCCAAGCGCCAATCTATGCACAACACCAGCCAAGCACCAATCCACGTACACCGCAAGCCAAGCACCAGTCCATCCACACCGCCAGCCAAGTGCCAGTCCATGCACACTGCCAGCCAAGCGCCAGTCCACGCACACCACCAGCCAAGCGCCAGCCTACACACACCGCCATCACATTTAGGATTGTTTTATACAAAAAAGAAAACACCAACAAATTGCAAATAGAAACAAATCTACTAACACAAAATCTGAAACTAAATACATTGCACTGATGCCAACCTTGAAACAGAATAAACATTTTTAAACAATGCAGACCAGGCAGTTCACTTTACCACTCATGGATGCTCCCAAAAATTATTTTGCGTGTGGTACACTCTAAAACAAGCAGGCACACACAACCCAGGGTTAGAAGGACACTCGGGCAGTACATACGAGTCTCCTTCCGCGCACCACTTCACCAACAGACTCTACATCTCCTAGTGGGAAAGTCTTTTGAGGATGTGGGAGGAATGTAATCAGGAAAGTGGCGATCTTTCAATCGAGCCACATCCTCCCCTACTCCAACTCTAGGAACACTTGCCTGTTCCACAAAAACAAGGCTGCCTATCACAGACTGCTGAAACTGAACAAAAGTCAACTTTGACGCAGGAGAACACTCCTTGAACACAACAAAAGCATTGAAAGATGCTAAATTGAAGAGATGGATGGCCAACTTCATATACCAAACGTAAGCCTTACGAATAACAGTGTAAGGTTCCAACCTCTGATCTACTCTATCAACACCACCCATGTGCTTATTGTAGTCTAAAATGCACACAGGTTTGCGCACTTCAGCATTCTGACCCCAAACAGCCACAGGTGAAGTACTCTCATCATGGATAGTAGTCAGCATGTGCACATCCCTCCTGTACACAAATTTCACACCTAGTAGTTCATCACTACGCAAGGAACTGCACTGTCCCCTCTGAAGTTTTTTGCAAACAAGCTCTTTTGGATAACCTTTATGGTTAGAGCGGATTGTGCCACAAGCAAAAGTGTCCACTTTGAACAATTCCTTAAACAATTGCACAGCAGTGTAGAAGTTATCAAGGTACAAATGGTGGCCTCTGTTAAACAGTCCTCTAGCAAGAGCCCACACAATGTTTTCTGAAACACCAAAAGTGGACGGACAATCAGGGGGGTCAATAGTGGAATCCCTACCAGTGTACACATGGAAATTAAAAACATATCCTGTTCTACCCTCAGACAACATATACAGCTTAATTCCATAGCATGCCCTCTTGCTAGGGATGTGCTGCCTAAAAACCAAACGGCCTTTGAACAAGACCAACGACTCATCAATAGTTATTTCTTTCCTTGGAGTATAGATCTCTGAAAATCAATCTATAAAGTGATCAAGAACAGGCCGAATCTTAAAAAGACAGTCACAGTCAGGGTGATCTCGTGGCAACGCCAAAGAATTATCAACAACAAGGGACTGGTAGACCAATATGAAGCCATGGACGGCTTCCTTATCACACCCATCAATAAAGTCAAACCCCAAAACTTCTTCATCTCTTCCAGATTTGTGGGAGTCCACCGGGTAGCTCTAGAGTGGGGCCTAAGTTTGTCACTGTTGTCCCTCAAAAACTGTTCAGCATACAAATAAGTCTGCTCAACAATCTCACCCAAAAATACATCATCCTTAAACAACTGAAAAAACTGTATAGGCAAAAAAAATTCACAATCCAATCTACACCCTGCATCACCACTAAAGGCAGGCAACACCGGCTGCACCATGTTTGTATCAACCCAGCACTTCCATTAGGAAGCCTAGCAGCCTCAGGCTGCAATCCAGATGCCTCTTGCACCATCGGCACAGCAGTATCCTCCTCTAAAACAGGCACTTCATCCGCACTGAGAGTAGCTTCATCCACACCAAGAGTAGCTTCATCTGCACTGAGAGTACCTTCATCATCCGATGATTCCATGTGGAGAGAAAACTCACTGCATGAATCTTCCACTCCCTCCTCTCCCTCAGACGCACTGTCAGTCTCATAATCCTGCTCAGAGGAAGATTCAAGAAGCATACCAACCACCTGCTGAGCAGTCATTCTACGGCTAGCCATAATGCTTACTAATAAAGGTAACTTGTCAAACAAGTCAACAACAACAAACACTTTGTAAAATAAGTAATAAACAAAATGCACCTTTATCAGAAATACCTATATACTCCAAAACGATACCACTCACTTGCAAGAAGCAGCTAAACTCACCACCACCTACTCTGCACAGACACAGTATGGATCAACAATATCCCACTAAAAAAGAAAGTGAAAAGAAAATTACACATAAGACAATGCAAAACACATCGCAAAGAATTTCATGCTCAAAACACTAACTAAATATGCTGCCATTTTGACACCACTTACAAAGAAATTCATTCATACATGACAATAATACTCATTTGGAGTAAATACAACAAAAATGTTTTTCTTACCAAAAAAACTAGAACTACGCAAAACTGCAGAACAACCACTGTCGAAACCGTAAACAGGAATCAAAAGCTTTACACTAGAATACAAAGGAGAAAAAAACATTACAATCACATATGCAAATAGTGCTCCAGTCCACACACAATCCACCAGCCAAGCTAAGGGGTAGGTGGGCCTAAGAGTATAAATAAAATATTCACCCCCGTAAAAGGGGAGTAACCCTTGCACTTGAGGCCACTGCCCAACACAAACATTTAAAAAACCCTGGTGTCTAGTGGCTCCAGCCCCCCTTGGGGGCAGATGGGACTAAACACATACTGCTATTCTTCCATCCAAAGAGGGCAGAAATGGCCACAATCATCCTCCCATAAAGGGGAGCGACCCTTGTCCAAGACGCCGCTTCCCAAAATAAAAAAAAAAAAACCTGGTGGCCTAGTGGCCCTACAAAAAAACAAATCAGCCGATCAGCCCCTCAGGGTGGCATAAATGGGCAAATTAATGCTCCCCGAAAGGGAGCAACCCTTGCACAAGGGGCCACTCCCCACAAACAAATCCCTGGTGGTCTAGTGGGCTGAATTTTTTTAAAAAGATGGTGAGATCTGCCCACCAGACACAGCCACAAACATTTCCCCCAAAGGAGAGCGACCCTTGACCAAGGGGTCACTCTTAAAAAATCAATCCCTGGTGGTCTAGTGGGCCCAATATAAAAAAAATTGTGAAATCTGCCCCCTATGGGGGCAGACAGCCACAAACAATGCCCACAAGGGGGAGCAACCCTTGCCCAAGGGGCCACTCCACACAAATAAATCCCTGGTGGCCTAGTGGGGCTAATTGTAAAAAAACATGGCGATCTGGCCCCCTGTGGGGACAGACACAGCCACAAATATTGCCCCCTGTCGGATGTCCCCATCCTCCTACAGAAACAATGAGCAGGACTCACCTCCGTGCCCCGATTTTTTCCCTTTTTCTCAGCCCCCTGACGAGTACGGGAGAAGAGCATCTCAGACCGTGAGTATTCCTTCTATGGACTGGCCCTTTAAGGAGAACGAGGAAAGTGAAGACCCCGCCACCTTCGGAGACGCCGTCCACGAACAGGAGCCATTTAACCCGGAAGAGGACGTCCATTGGGGAGGTGACGGGAACCAGGAAGCTGAGTACCCGGGTGTCGGAGGAGAGCGAAGCGCTGCTGGCAGAGCGGAGAGAGAAGTTCCTAAAGGCTACGCGGAGGACGCATCGCCTCGCCACGGCCTCGGAGGGTCGTGGCTCCAACAGGTTCGTTCCCGTTTCTATGGGCTGAGATGCGGGGAGGGGTTACGGGGTCCTACGGGGAGAACAGACGCTCAGGGGAGAACCCTTTAAAAAAGTTGGCTGCCGATTCCTGGGTCTCCTCTCTGAACCGCTCTCTCTGGTGTTGGGATCTACCCTTCCCTCACATTGTGGGTCCTGCTGTGCGTTATACCCCCACACTACCCCCCCTTGGTTACACAAGATAGAGTGAGCCCTGCCTCATATTGGTCTCTTCATTTTCCCCTATATGTGGCGAGCCTGAAACGGAGAACGATATGAGGGGCCCAAGACTGACTACAAAAGAGGAAGAACTTCCCCAGCAGGCCACCGCACTTCTGAAGAATATCTACGGATGCACTAGAGTCCTTGTTCTTGTTGTAACACTAAATAAACACCCCCTTAAGCATCATCAACGTCGTCTGATCTCCTCCCTGACCCAGCTATTTCTGACACCCCCAAAGGAGAGCGACACTTGCCCAAGGGGTCACTTTCCACAAATAACTCCCTGGTGGCCTAGTGGGTCCGAGATAAAAAAAATGGTGAAAACCATAGCCCCCAAAGAGGAGTGACCGTTTTAAAAAACAATTATGCTAAATCTCCCCCCCCCAGGGGGGCAAGCAAAGCCAAAATGATTACCCCCCTGATGGGAGCGACCCTTGCCTAAGGGGCCGCTCCCCCAAACAACAAAACTGACTCGCGTTTAAAAAAAAATCCCTGGGTTTAGTGGGCATTCCTGCTGCACAATCGTGCAGCAGGAATGCACAAAAGAGGCATCGGGGAAAGGAAATCCCTTTCCTTTCCCCCGATGCCTCTTTTGGATAAATCCCCCCCTCCCCAGCCCCAAAAGTTACCTGTTTGTTCCCCGACACGCTGGATGCAAATGGTTTCCTGCACATCGGGGAACAAAGGGAAACCTCCAATGACGTCAGCACGCGGTCATTGATGATGTGTACGGGAGGGTGGGGAGAGGCAGGGGAAGGGCTTCCCCTGCCTTCCCCAGTAAAAATACCTGGTTCGGCGTCCCACGGGGGGAGCGCCAGCGCTTCCCCCGTGGGTGGGTGTCATGACGAGCTGGACTCGCCATGAGCACACACCCACTGTGTGCCATGACGAGTCCAGCTCGTCATGAGCACCCAAGGGGTTAAACTAAATATCGGTGGTGACGCTAAGCCCCACTGAAACCAGATGCACTATTATCTTATTATATCCCTTGAGCATGCATTTCAGTACTGGTTTTACATGAGACCCCCACTATTGCCAAATTGTGATTACTCCTTTACGTGAAAAAGTGCCCTTGTTCATATGTTATGTTATACGCATTTATTTCGCACGCGGATACTCAGGAGTGTCCCGGCGCGGTACCTTACTAGTGAGTGGGGGTCAGACTGAAGAGATTATACAAAAAGCAGTGTTGTCATCATTCCTTAACAGCTTAGCATCTTGGATACAGCGGAGTTCAAGATGAAGTGCATTCCATGCCACAGCGGCCTTGGAGGCCAAAGAGCTGCCGCCCATATGGCGGAAGCGTGGAATCACTGCCAGGGACTGTGCCATAGAACGCAGGTGTCTGGCAGGCATGTAGAACTTAAATTACTTCCTAAGATAACCAGGGCCAGAATGGTACAAAGCTGCGTGCGCCATGGTAAGGGCTTTGAATCTCACCCTTTCAGCCACCGGCAGCCAATGGAGATCATGCAAATGTTGTTTTATGCTTGATCTTTGAGGGCTATTCAGTAAAGCCCTAGTTGCGGCATTCTGAATAGACTGGAGTTTTTTCAGCTGGTAACCAGGTACGCCAATATAAAGTGCGTTTTGCATAATCAATACGCGACAATATTAAGGCGCGGGTAACCATTTCTTTGGCAGGCTGTGGTAGAAGCTGAAGAAATTTCCTAAGTGATCTTAGGGTACCAAAACATTGACCTGCTAACTTTTTAATCTGAGTGGTAAACCTAAAATCCTCATTGAACCAAATCCCCAGATTTTTTACAGGCTGGCCTTCAGAATTGGGTAAAGAATATTCGGCCGGCCAGAGGTATTCGTTAAACTGAGAAGGAAAGGTGCCGTACAAGAGGATTTCGGACTTATCCTCGTTGCACTTAAGCTCCGCAGCATGTAGCCATTTAAAAACGGCAGACAGGCAGGCTCTAGCTTGAGCAGGAGAAGAGTCATCTTTACTCCAGGTGAAGAGGAGCTGGGTATCATCTGCATAGGCGATGATCTTGGCACCCAGCTCCTCAGCCAGATAAATCAGAGGAGTCATATATATATTAAAGAGGAGAGGACTCAAGGTAGAGCCCTGAAGGAATCCAGTGGACACAGCTTGTGGCGCAGAGGAAAACGGGGGCATCCATACCTGCTGAGATCATTGGTCCAGGAATGATCTAACTCAGCTAAAGGCAGAACCTGTCACCCCAATGTCAGACAGGCGGGCCAGAAGCAGCGAGTGAGGGACGGTATCAAAGGCCACAGAGAGGTCTAATAAAATCAGAGCCGGTCTGCCGCCGGTGTCCAAACACTCTCTGATGGCCTCAGTGAATTTCAACCAAGGCCGGCTCAGTGTTATAACTGGCTCTAAAACCTGACTGTGCAGGGTGAAGCGGGCCACCGTCCTCCACGTAGGAGGTAAGTTGTTTATTTACCGCCTTCTCGCAGACTTTCGCCATGGCTGGAAGTAGCGAGATCGGCCTGTAGCTTGCTGGGATCAGAGGATCAAGAGATGGCTTTTTTAGAAAAGGCAAGAGTTTGGCTTGCTTCCACGTCAGAGGCACAGTGGCTGTCCTCAAGGACAGATTAATCAGAGACTTAACCTCTGGGTTGACTGTCTCTGCTACTGAGGCTAACAGCCTGGCCACACAGGGATCTGAAGGGGAGCCAGATTTAAGTGATTTTAAAATAGCCAAAGAATCATGCAAAGTAGTAGGTGAGATTGCAGACAAAACAGAAGATCCATGAGACGCCCGTTGTAGGATTAAGTGGGCAGAGCACTCGGCTGATGTGGTCGTAGATGGCCTAAAATTTGCCTGGATTGCCTGAATTTTGTCAATAAAAAAACTTGATAGATTCTCACACCAGGCGGCTGAGGCAGGGAGAATGGTACTTTCAGCAATTGGTGCCAAGAAACTCTGCACTATGGAGTAGATTTCTTTAGCATTATTTTGTGAATGAGCAATTCTCTCTGCATAGTGCAGGCTCTTGCCTTGCAATATAGCTGCATTATACCGTTTTTGTGCTTTCCTCAACAACTCTTTTGCCAGGGGGCAATAAGTTTGACGCCAACTCCACTCTAGTTTTTTACATGAGAGCTTCTGTATTTTGAGCTCCTCCGAGAACCAAGGTTTCGAGGGGGAGTCTCTGGCCCGCCTGGGGGGGAGGAAAGGAGAAATAGACTCGACCACCTGAGCAATACAGTTATTGAAGTTTTCCAAAGCTCCCTCGAGATCTTGGGCTAAGACCGGTTTAGTCCCTGCCAAAGCTAATCTGAAGGCATCAGGGTCGATTTTGGGTGACAGTCTGCACTGACTGGGCTTTTGAGGGGGGAGAGGATTCTTAAGAGACCAGGAGAAAGGAATAACAGCATGATCAGTCCACGTTACTTGAAAAGGAGGCTTAGCGAAAATCGGACAATTAGAACAAATAGTGTCCAGGATGTGACCGCCACAATGGGTGGGGAAGGTGACCCATTGGGAAAGCTGGGCCAGGTGAAGAGAGTCAACGAACTCCCGCGTTTCCCCTTCCTCAGTACAGTCTAAGTGAATGTTCAAATCTCCAAGAAGTAAGAATTGAGAGAAATGAAGTGAGCGAGGGATGATATCATCCAATGCTTTAAGAAAGGCACCTGCGGGACCCGGAGTGCTATAGTCCAAAATACCACCCAGTGTAAATTGAGAGGAGATGATCATGGAAAAATCCAAGGACTCCCCATCTCCAAAGCTCACAATATCTCCCCGTTGGAGGGACCACTTATCCCTGTACACCACCGCAACACCACCTCCTCTGCCCGTTTTGCTGTCGACCTGGGACACTTTGAAACCCCAGGGTATGCTACAATACTGTTCCTGTATAACTCTTGGGCCCTCAGTAGGAAGTCAGTGGGACTGCCACCGACAGGCCGACGGTGGGGGTCCCTCCGACATCCAGCATAGAGGACTGAATGACAACTCCGACAGGCTCAAGGTGCGTAGGTCCGACTGTAATTCCTACAATAGGGACAATGCCAACAGAAGCACCACCGTGGGCCTCCGCTATGGGCCCAGGAGGGCACATGTGGTGCCTCCCCAAACATCCATGCACTGTGTGCCAGGCACCACGGTGCATGGATGTTTGTGAACTGCCCTTTTCCACTGCGGCTTGAGCTGCGGCCCTTTTCTTCATGGTGGTTGCATTGTAATCGGGCAGTTGGAACAACTGACATATAGTTGGACACCTGCCGGAGGCGATGGTGGTCGGGCGCCCGTTCAACCGACATCGTAATGAGGCTGTTTGTGTTCGTTTTTAGTTTTTCTGGTTTTGCTAGCATTCCCTATGTGCTACTATAGTTTTGTTGATATTAAGCATTCTATATTTTCCTTTAGCAGGATATGCTATTTATGCCCTAGTATCAGTTGTCAATACATGATTCGGTTTGTACCTCACTGTACCACATTAATTCTGCTCCTTGCCTTACAATTTATCATGCTGACTTATTCCTCTTGCAGTTGTTCGTAAAATACTTATAAAGACGATAAAAAGAAAAGCTATGCATGCTGTGTGACCAACAGCATCGAGCCTGCAAGGCATGCTTTGAATTCTTGCTGGTTTTCCAACTCAACCTTTCATTGCTTAAGATTGGAAAATGTGATCAGTTGGGTGTTAATAAATAATTATTTGGTGTCTAAGACATCCAGTTTGTATTGTGTGCTATATAAAGACTGTTGGTGTAATTACACACACAGGCAGGCACATCTGATATTCCTACAGAGCACACATTCTTATTTATACACTCAACCTGAATGAAAAGCTCTTTTAAATCTCACGCTGTCTTTTTGGTAACTTGAGAAGGGACACCTAAATGCAACTTTGTTTGTTACTTAATCTAGAGTCAAGATTTCAGTTGTGTTGCCCCAAATGAACTCCAACTACACAAAGCTGGACACACAACTTGAACAAAAGCAATTAGTGATTGTGCACAAAGTAAGATATTGATATTTACTCCTAGGAGTGCTGGAAATAAAACATGAGTACAAGAAGTAAACTGAATGTGTATATGCCCCCTGACTGCATGGTGTCGGCACACAGGGTTGGAACATATCCGGAAACATTCAGTGGGTTCAACGCGGATCATGGTTCTGGTTCATGAATTGCTGTGGAACCAGACTCTGACTGGTTCCCTCTCTATTATGTTCTCTTTCCCATTCCAGAGCCACCATCCAGAATGATCAGCTTTTATCCAATAATATTCACCTTCTTCCAGGAAATCATAAACATACTTTAAGAATGTATTCAGGATTTAAATTCTATGTCACCAGATAAAGAAAACAAGAAAAATAACCTTCAGTATAGATAATTGTTTGTTTATGGTTTTCATTGGAATAAAGTGTGGTATCCAAAAAGGGCAGCAAAGAAGTTCAGTCAGGATGGGAGCTGATGTGATCATATTTATTCCGACTGTGGATGACATGTGCTGCTGCATGTAGGATGCCCTAGAGGGGTGCCAATGGGATATGAGAGGTGAAGGAGTTCCACATTACCACCATCCACATGTGACAGTAAGAGGGCTTCAACAGTAGTTTTGAAGGCACTGTCTGGAAGAAATGGTTTCAAGTTTTTTAGAAGAGACAGCTGTTACCAGGCTGTATTTGTTGTTTGGGCAATGTGTTCCTTGAGGGTGAACTTGGTGCCCAAGGTGCAGAAGGTGCAGAAGAACATTAGCTCCTGGTGAGGTCTGTATGTGAAGACTACTGAAAGATACTTACGTACCAACAGGCAGTTCAAAACGGTAGTTCAAAACTACCTGGCAACATGTAGACCGTGATCTACATCAAAAGGACTTAGAGGTCCAGGAAGAACTTCTTACCCCAAGTGGAAACAGAGCCCACCAGTGAGATTTCACAATGGGTCGCCTCGAAGGAGTGCAGCACCTGCAGCGCCAAGAAATACAGAACATCAGGATGAAGAGAAGCGGTTGCTGCGCTGTGACCAAGTAGCTGCCATGGCTGAAAGACAGAGGCTAGACCTGCAGCGATATAGGAGATCTCTCCATTATGAAGGGGCCCTTAGCAGAGCAGCATACTGCATTGAGTTGAGAAACGGCTGACCTGCCCCCCCCCCCCCACCCCCTCCTCAGATCTCCCTTGGGGCATCAGCAGTCTGTCACTCATCTTTGACCAGTGAAGAAGTCAGGGAATTCCAAATCTAAACAGGTTTGTTGAGATGGCCTAGAGGTGAAATGTTTACAAATGTATGTCAGAGAATGATCATATAGGGTGACATACAGCAGTCCTTGTTGTGAGGCAGGGGCTGACAGAGGTGGCGTTTAACCCTCTGCTAGTGAGAATCCTAAATATGTGCTGCTAGGGCTAAAGTAGTTGAATAATTGTATATCTGCAGTACTATCCAGATGCTGGAAAGAGGTGAGGTGGTGCACTTCTGAATGTTCTTGGTGCCAATTTAAAGGTGACCACTACAATATGGAAACCAGACTAAGCACTAGAGAAGCACGCTGGATTTATCAAGAGGGGTTAGACCAGTCTGGGCTAAACGACCTAATTGAATGGAATAAGGTCAACGTGTAATTAAGGAATTATCATTATGCTCTCTGATGTCCCCTAGTTGCTCTAGTACATGCATCTACTTTCTGTAGAAAATACACAAGGCTTCCTGTTATAATGGCACCCTATCCAGACAATAGTAGATCACACTTTGTTAATTAAATATCTGCAGTATGCATGACAGACCATTCCTCCTGATTATAGGGGCAGGCAGGAATACATCCAGCCCCGTTTATAAATGGAGGATGCTGTTACAATATAACATTACCTGAGGAACCCTGCAAATGTTTTGTATGTTCAACTTGTGTTTAATAAAGTTATTGGGAGTTAAACATATATTTTATTCTCGCTTGCTATCCCATGGTCCAAACCACTGCTTGAACATTGACGTAAGTCTACATATGCATGCAATTTAATATCGTAGTGAATTGAATTATGACGCTCAGCGAAGCATATTATAACAAAAATATATAAAAATATACAAAAACATATATAAAAATAAGGGGTGAAACACAATGAAAATAAAAGCCAGAGTTTGATTGTAGTAATTACTTCATTGCCCCTTGTATACATGGAGGCAACATACCACGCAATATTAAATTGAACGGAAGGATAGTGGAGCGACATCCATTTCATAATGGCGCGGGTTTTTCCATGCAGGTTGCATGTATTGATTAGCGCGCCCAGCTCGGTAAAAACATCCAGCGCGGACCGGACCAACGTGGTGCTGAGTTAACGCCAGACACCGACGCGGTCACGGTAAGCGGGATCTGAAGGGGCTAGAAGTAGAGCAGAAAGAGAGCTGTGCCCATGATGTTTAGTGGAAAGGCAATTTGAGAGCACTTGTAAGTTTCTTTGCTGATAATGATGGGTTTTGATTTTAGAACTAATGCAATTAGCTGAATCAGACTAATGAAACGGGGGTTAGGTGTAGTAAGGACATAAGCACACCCCCGGATTAACAATATTGGAAGTAAAACCATTGGCAAGGTATAATATGGAATATATGATATTGAAATGCCTTTTTTAAGTTGAGTTTTACCACACTTTACTATGTTTTGCAGATTGACAGTTGGCAGCGACTGCGAGAGTCAGTGAGATAGTGAATATGTACACACTCACAAGTGCATAGGGGGAAAAGGTATGCCCAAGTGGGGCGATATCCCGGTAATTATTATGACAACACGAGGGGGGTTTCCATAATGAGGAAATTCCAATTTTTGTGATCATGCGCCAACTGATTATGTTGCGTTTGTGTTCTTATTTGTGTCTCCCGTAGGAATACTAAAATAGACAAGTATTGGTGCAGGGTGGAGTGATCGACGCACGCCCTGAAGAAATTGCCGTGAGTTTTCCCTTGGCAATGAAATATGTTGGCTTTTAAATGAGCAGACACACAGCATTGAATAAAATTAAATAGCCAGTGTGATCTAGCTCGGTTTTAAATTGGGATGGGCGCAGCTACAGTTTGGACCCCGCAGTTCCAATTTTTGGGTTGACTCTGCCGCACACTGAGACAAACTACCTGGTGCACAGGCAGTAATTGATACCACACCCTAGCACCTTGTCCACTTTTTTCTTTCTCTTTCACCCCATCACAGTTTTTTTATGAATTGGTGGTTGCTGATGATGAGAACCTAAGGAAGCAGGCGAGTACCATCCTGCTCACTCCCTTGGTGTTACTTCCGTGAGGCACCGCCAATCCTTTCCCACACTTTTTTCTTTTCTACATTCTCTTTTTGCTCAATTGAGCTTGGTCGTATCACATGAGGGGATGGGTTTGACCGTGGGAGACATTAGTCAGAACTAACGCAACAGACAGTTTTTAATTTTCTAAAAATGGTGATCCAGATCCCAGCAGCACAAACGATATATATGTTTAACCGCTGGTCTAATAGATTTTTTGAAGAATCATAACGGCTTAGAAGGGATGTGAGTATTAAACTCACCGTGTGAACAGGTCCCCTGTTGTGTATGAATATAAGAGTGGGGGATGACCTGTTTTCTACCCCTATAGCTCCTTATTGTATATGGTCAATTTAAAGGGACCATCCAGTGAATGATGTCACAATACATCTCGAAACACACAACGGCGTCATCTAAAAAGGTACATTCTAGAATAAGTATCTTTAAAGAGTGTTAGCGAAGCAGGTGTGGGTAAAGAGAACAATTTTTTCCCTGCACTGGATGACCCTTTTAATATTGCAGAGTTTATAGTGTGTGGGTCCTGGCATTTAGAAATGTGGATTCTGCCACTCTTGCGGATTCATGTGGAGCACCTTTGTGAGCAGCACAGAGTATGTCAATGACACTCGTGGATTGTGGCTGTCGGGGGACACTGCAGCTTATAGCAGAAAGGTGTAAGCTGACAGGCTAGCAACCCAGTTCATGTGTGACTGGTTAGAACACACCCATAGTAACCGGTGTGACGTCTGATGTGAGAACCCTGTAGACATTTATCTTCAGAGTTTTGGTTCATTAGTAGCGAGGAAACATTTTTTTATGTCTTGTGTGGACTGAGGATGTTTGGACCATTTTAGGTAGTGACAACAGAAAACTTTAGCTAACAGTAAGCAGTCCTATTGTTTTCAATACAGAATAAATACCAAAGGTCTCATTATGATGCCAATCAAACCAACCATCCGATCGCCATCTACGCATGCTCTTTCTGACTCCTGAGGCCAGGAAGCTCCCCCTCACCCCCGCAGCATTACGATGCAACTGCTGCTACCGCGGCGGTCGCAGCTACTGCAGAGCACATATGCCTGAATATGTCACTGCAAATGTGTACAAAACTCACAGAAAACATGTGACATGTACACACATGCATAACATATGTTGGGATATGCCTTGATTCCCCATTGCTGCAGTGTGGCAGAATGTGCACAGTCCAGTTAATGAGGATAAATACAGCAGAAAGACTTACTTGGATTCCAGTGCCCATAGGATCATTATCATCGAGGTTCAGCTTCCGAGGTGTAGGGGGGACCTGGAGGAAAGGATCCATGGTGGAGACTGCCGAAGAGAAGTGGATTGGGTGCGAGTATACAGCCCAAATCCGTTGTTTCCGACAACTCGAGGCACCTGGTTGTACCACCATGGTCATGTCGTCGGAAACCCACATCGTAATCCGGACGGCGATCGGAAATCCCTGTACAGCTCTATAGATGCTGGTTGTCCCTGACCGCTATCTCGGTGGTCGGAGAAAAGCTGTCGGGTCGGTGATCTTTCAGCGGTCGGCCGGAGTACATGATGCATACAGCATAATCCAGCAGTTGGACCGACCGCTTCTTAAGATAACTTTGACGGTCTGACTGCCTCCGACAGGACCTTGGAACATCGTAATCAGCCCCTTAGAGTGGCTTTGGATCAGCCCCTGGCTAATGATTGGATGACATTGTTGTCTGTATCAGTTGTCTGCTCTTGATTCGATGGATTTCCTGTATTCCTGTATTTTTCCGTCTTAAGAGAATTTCAGTCTTACAGCATTCTATTTGGATGATTTATATCTTTCCACTATATACTTAAGAGCACTCTTTTATTTTAAATTCATTACTCCATGGGATTGCACATATTTTATTGCAGTCTTCTCCCTGATCCTTTGCTTTCCAACTAGTTCCAGCCATGTATTTATTTATTTATTGTTTAATTTTAATTTTATTTCACATGAACACCTTTGCTTGCCCACTTTCCCCTTCCCCTTCCCTGTCCCTTTCTCCATCCTGCTCTCCATGATCTATTTCTTTTAGTTCTTTCTTTTTTCCCAGCAACAAAGTGCGGACGTCTGCTCGCTCTCTTTTTTGTGCTGGTGCGCACTTAAATGTTTTAAAAAATATATATATCTACCATCCTAACATGGCTTCTTCTTCCTGTCAGAATGGTAAATGAAACGGGGAACTGTGCATTATATCCCATGCACAAGCATGCATCATGACTCGTGCCCCAGTGCCACGATGCATGCATCACAACATACGCATGTACACTGGTATAAGTATTTTTAGGTCTCGCCTAGCATTGCAACGCGAATGCGCTGCCATCGCTTTGCAAAGCATGCAGTATATACTGTGGTGTGGAAGCTTTGTGGAAGCTCCTCCCACTCTCTGCCCATTGGCTTTTGTCTTAAATGCTGCCTTCCGATTGGTTTGAGGCTTGTTAGTCCCTCCTCATTCATCATTTGTATCCTTCCACAGCTATTGGCCCCTTTACTCCTAATCTTATTTTCTTCCCTGTCTCCCCACCCCATTGCCCCCTCCCTCAGTCTGTGACTTTTCAACCTCCCCTGCCACTTCCCCCCCACTCTCGTTCATGTTTTTCTTTCCTGCCGGCACTTCCGTTTTCATCTTTATTATTGCCACCTTGAAACATTCGCGTTCAAGATGCGTGCTGTACAAAAACTTCTCTTGTTTAATGAACTAGATTTTAATGTTACTCTGAATATAATAAGACTCTAGGCAACATTTGGGGTATGCATGGCAACTGACGCCTCTTAGTTCACAAATGGCATTGTTGTCGGGCAGGAGGAGCGGTAGTGTTTTAACTCATGCTTAAAACAAGCACTTTTAATAACTTCCTCTCAATTCAGTGCTATAATCATGTGTACTGAGGTGACGCGCTAAAGAAATGCACTTTTTTGAATTCTGAAGAGACATTATCGCACATTTACATCATGTTTACTGTATGATTAACATGCCGATCATTTTCACGTCTCGTCCACTGGCTCGTATACGCTTGGCTCTTCTCCGGCTAGCTCTACCTGCTAATTAATATATTGGCTTGCGCACCTGTAACAAAGCGAGATGAATGGATACATGATAGTGAGCCCGGTAGATGGTAGAAAAATAGACTGGTGCAGACAAACAGACAAAGTCAGTCTCCATTGCCTCTCGTCAGAATCATCACTTTCAATAACCTGGAAATCTGCCGGCAACTCCTGCATGCCCCAACCTCATCCCCCTCACCTATTCTTAGCAGAAGCGGCAGATTCTGAGCTGTGCCCTAATGGTGCAGAGGAGCATGGCAGAGTCTGTAGAAGAGCTGGGATCCCTAGCCTCTCCGGGCAGGCACCTAAGCCTTCCGGGTGCCTTCACACTCAGGATAAATTAATACATTTTGTTCTGTGCTTTAGTCGCCCCTCTGTGAGCACTGTCTGGTAGATGGACCTCTGTGTTAATAAACACATTCAAAGAGGTGGTTGGGTTCAAGCAAACAACAGCCACAATACTGTACGTTTTTAACATGTAGTTAAATAACTGCTCATCGAGTACCTCATTGGCTGATCATTCCATGGCACTTCCAAAACTACATTTGGACACATTTGCTCAACTGTAGAACACTCCCTTCTATGGGTCATTTAACAACTCGGGGCTTTGGGGTTAGGTAACCTACTTTGGATGCTGTGTAAAAGAGTAAATACAAAAATTAATGCAAAGAAACTAAGCAACCAGTACTGTCTAAAACACTGTGAAAACTGACACGCATTCTGGCATTTTGTTTAGTTAATGTCGATTTCCTCATAGATGCGAGTAAAGTACTCTTAATATCTTAATGAAATCTGCACACTTTTAACTAATAGCACCGGGCGACCTTTGACAACTAGGCAATTAATACATTTTCATGTATCCCCGAAGCCCCCCTGCCCCCGCCCCGTTGGCAAACTCCATACTCCATTGCCTCCCAGTGTTTTGGCGATAACCAAGACGCAGGTTAGTGAGTCAAATAGTCCAGAAAATGAAAGAGAAGCCGGGATTCAGATTCACATGCTCCGATCCAGATCGCGTTGTTTAGTCTGTAAGCACTACTTTTATTAATGAGTTTCGCATTATTAAAGCACCACGGTGTGCATGTGTGGCGACACTTCACCCATGAGGTACGTGCCAAACAATTCTTGACACAATCCACACTGCGTCTTTTTCAATATATTTATTACGAAGTGCAGGACCTTTCCAAGGGATTTTGCACACTACATACATTCACTCCAAAAATAAAACGTGTAGGTGAAAAATAAATTGCCATTTACAACGTCAATAGCTCTAACTCACAAATGCGAGACCTATTTGCATTGCAAATGCTTGTTTTAATGCACAGGGGCTGCAACCAGTTGTGTGGAATTCATTTTCTGCAGTTCATTTCTGTGATAAAACATGAAAAAAATGGTATGCCCTATGTTCTGATATATAGTATATGCACTTAGAGATGTTGACTGAAGATGTTTTCTACCTACGTGAAGTGTTTTGTAACATAGAAGCAGGCAACACGTTTGGTAATTGTTTCCCTTGAAGGTTTTATTGTTAGTCTCTCTAATTGGACTCCAATGTCTAAATTCACCAATTTGGGGGTATTAATATGGAAGATTGTTTTCTTAATAAATACGCCAGCCCTTGTATTTTCTTTCCACTGGTTTAGCCCAACTAATGCGGACTACCTTTTTATTTTAAAAAAACACACACAAAAATGTTTTTCTCTGGACTATTTGTTGAAAAGTTCCGACTGTGCTCCTGATGTTCCATGAAGGTAGCACGCCAAAAC
Source organism: Triturus cristatus (assembly GCF_964204655.1). Classification (NCBI taxonomy): domain Eukaryota; kingdom Metazoa; phylum Chordata; class Amphibia; order Caudata; family Salamandridae; genus Triturus; species Triturus cristatus. The sequence goes on from NC_140584.1 coordinate 1,007,548,338, forward strand.
GTCAACATACTGACTAAACGGGATAAGAAAAAGGGCGTTTAACACAGCAGAACGTCGAAAGTTACGGAATGTGCTTCTCGACATGTTCTGAGAGCTCGATTGTACCCTGTCACTCTGATATTTTAGCCTTACCGTTTATCACCGCTCTTTACACTTTTCTGCTAGCACCAGCCATTACTCCAAAAAATCCTTGACAAGTTTTATTGCAACTCAAAAAAGCAGAAAAATATAGAGACTTTATTGCTCTTGTAAAATGACTGAAATCCGTGTCTGCTTGGCCTGCTGGTATATTATATAGGCTACCAAGTGTTACATAATATGTTGTATTTGAGGCAAAGTTTTGAACTCATTTTTATTCGCTCCTTATTCAGTTTAGATCTTTGTACTGGAGTTGTAAAGCTTGTTCAACCTGTCACGGATTGAATATCTACTTAGGTACCATTTTTCCCTGCTTTACTGCCTGACTCAGGTTTCTGAGGGCATATTTTGATAGTACTATGCAGCGTGGGTGGTATGGGTGTCATTGCAAACTATGGTGGTTGTTATTGCAAATGAGGGGGCAGATTTATGAGTCCCTTGCGCCACTTTTGCGTCACTTTTCCCATGTTAAAAGTGACGCAAAAGTGGTGCAAGGGGCTCATAAATCTGCCCCGAGGTGTCTTGTGCGAAAGGGCATTAAAATGTGGTTTTTACCCTGGAAGGCAAGCACACGACCACTCATTCCAGAAAGGTGTGGCACTAGTTAACAGGTCTCAGGTGACAAATAAGCATCAGTTAACGTAACAAGGCCAACTATAATGTATAGAGTCTGGGTATCCAATTACATGAAGGGGAAACTAAGCAAGTAGGCCTTTAGGTAATATGTTGTGAGTGCAACAGACGTGCAGCAACTTCTCTGAGGTTATGGATGGAAAGAGGTAGGTCTGGGAAGAAGAGGAGGAAATTCCAGACTTTATACCAGGTGCTCTGAGCACCAGGGGCCAGATGTACGACCATTTTCAGCGATCGCAAACGGGAAATCGGCCAGTTGGCGACCGCTAAAAAGTGTTGTAGCATGTATCAAACCTGTTTTGCGAGTCAGTAACCTGTTACTGACTCTCAAAATGGGTTTTGCGAGTTGCTATTATGAAGGGGGCCATCCCTTCATAATAAAGTGTCGCAGGGGAATGTAAGATTGTATTGTGACCGCAAATGTGGTTGCAAAACAATGTCATTTACCACACATTTCAAATTGGTGATGAGCCAGTCGCAAACTGGAAGGAACCCTTCCTCTTTGTGATTGGCAGCGAAAATGTTTTTTAAGAGCCGGCAATGGTTCCATGGACCACTGCCTGCTCTGAAAAAATGAAACTGAAACATTTCATTTTAATTTTTTTACAATGCACCCCGTTATGCTTTAAGGAAAATGGGAAGCTTTTAAAAATAAACGCTTTAATGAAAAAGCATTCACAGAATGGTGGTCTGCTGACCCCAGCAAGCTACCATCCCTGTGATAGCCAGCCATTCCCAATGGGTCGCAAATAGTGACCTGCCTCATGAGTATTACTGAGGCAGGGCCTTTGCGACCCATTTGGGAATCACAAACACTGTCTCAGACACTGTTGTACATCAGCGTTTGCGAGTCGCCAAGAATGCTAATTGTGGGTCGCACACACTGAGGGTCGTACATCTGGCCCCAGATCCCTTGGAGCCACAGCCCGGATGGCTATACTTGAACTCTGTAACCCTGCCAAAGCTTACAGGAAAGGCACTGAAGTGCTGGAGCCTCAGATAACTATCACGCACATCTTTATTTTTGGTATATCAGCCATAAAAGAACAGTTTACCATATCGAATTACAAGAAACTTTACAAATGGTTAAATTCATAATGAAAGACCATCACTTAAAACAATGAATTAAACAATGATCAATATCAATAATAAAAGAAATAAATAAGACTATTACCAAAATGTACAAAACATTGGTACCGTTCAAAGAAATTAGGATCACAACACAAATTTGAGCAGGCGACTGTATAAAAAGGAGAAAACAGCTCTAACACATTACCTAATAATCGATAAGGTTAAGTAATTACTAACTTGGGTGTTTTGAGACAAAATTTATACCTGAGCCGCCACATGCAACATAAAAATCTAGAGATAGCAAAGACTATGAGCCGGCTTGTGTCAGATTGCAGGACCCTAAAAGCTTCCCAGTTCCTAAATTGCAGCATCTAGGAATCAGCCATTTAACCCTCACTGACTTGTACACTCAGCAAAATAATATACACACACACCAGGCAAGTCAAGTGATTCTTTCTCATGGGGCCATTCCAGCCAGCAGTAAATGCATGGACTGGAAGGGTCCCAAAAGGGAACTGCATATACAGCTTCCTCGCCTGTGCCGGCTGAATCTCATCAAGGAACCCCCTAGGAAAACATCAGTCAGGGAACCCAGTGAACTCCTAGACAACAAGGTACTCTATTTATACCTCAAATAATTACTCTTAAGTACTCGTTTTGAGGTGATGCTGACACCTCCCACAAACTATAGTTACCCATGGCCCTCAAGGTTTCACCCACATACTTTAGCCATGGTAGATTTCTTGACCTGGGTCGATTGAGTATTTCCTCCATCCTTAGTTGATAGGACTCCAATTCAGGGGTGGCCCAGAGTCTTCTCCAATATAGGATTGGCCCAATACCAATCCCATCGGATGTTGACCTTAGGAGAGAGACCTAACAAATGTCGCAGAAATTGATTTGCTGCGACCTTCAAGACCTTGTGGCCCCATAGCTCTGCGCCATACAGAGCAGCCCCTAGGGCTTGGTAATTATAAACTTGAATTGCCTGGGAGACAGGCCTACAGTGCGAGCCCCTTTGGGCTTTTAACAGCCCTCCAATATTGTATTCAAGTTTCAGTCTGCGCTTCGAGGGATGAGAAGCCCACTCAAATTGCTCTGTGAGGGTGACCCCAAGATACTCAATGGCATGCACCCACTCAAGCGAAATCCCTTTTAATATTGGGTTGGTTCTGGTTGTCGAGCGAGGGTTAAGCACCATATATTTTGTTTTTCCACATTGGCAATTGAGATCCCCACCCATAATTTAAATACTTCTTCGGGTAGAAAGGCTAAATGTGTGGACAGTACATCAATGTTTGGGGATTCCCTTTTATTCCCCGCAGACCTGGACTAAACATTATAAACATAGGCAACCATTGACAGTGAAAATGTGAGTTTAACATATAATATATCACTAGAGTTGATTGGGACTTCATTGGCTGTACATCCAAGTGTGCAGCTGACCCATGTTGTAAATCCCTCCGATGGCTTACCTTTGCCCTTATTAATTGCAGCCTTGGTAGAATTAGCATAACCGAGTCAGCAAGCTGATTTTGAGAGCTATGTCTCCTGGAAGAGACACAGATCTTGGATGTCTATAAAAAGGCCCCAGTCTGTACAATCAAGCTTGGATTGCAGCCCTGTAAAGTTCCATGAGAGGATCCTAATCGGCCTACATGGCTCAGTAATGCCTTCACCCTCTGTAGTCCCTTCTCTTATACTTGCCCCAATATTGTAGTGAGAGTGCGCCAGTGGGCAGTGCCCTCTCTACGTTCCCTCCCCCTCAATCACTGTTACTGTGGTTGGATTCATTTAAGCACATAAGCATATATTTGTCCGATTGCGCTGGTTCCCCATTCATTGTACCCGCTGGGCTGTGTGATGGTCTTGCCCACTCAGTAGGGCAAGAGAAGCCCCCTGTTGACTTTATGGCACCCCTATCATAGTTCAGGGGATTGGGGCTGCTGTCAACTTGACTTCCAGCATCATCAACCTGTGATACTGAACAAAACCTGCACTTCTCTCCCTCCTGCAGAGATTCTTCCAAGCAGCATCCCAGGGTAGTTACATCAAGCCCAGTATGACTGTCTGACTGTCATGCCCCCCAACATCCACCAGCCAACCAACCCTTTCAAGCGCAGAAGACCAGTTATAAACTGGAACATGATAGCCCATAGAGTTATGGCGGTGTCAATTGGCATTTGAGGAACACGAAGGAGGGGAAAAAGAAGTATTCTGCAGCAAAGAACGATCTTGCCTAATAAAGAAGCTGGGTTTGTAAAAGTATCAAAGGGGTAATAAAGATAGGCCTGAGCCACTACCAGACTTGACCTCTGGGTCAAATCACAACCTGTGTCCCATACATGGGCTTCAAAAGTTGAGAATAATGCAGTCCCCTTGGCGGTTCACTGGTCCCAGTGCAATCACACCTACCGTGCAGGCTAGTAGGATATTGTTAGCCATATTAAGAGGGAACTCCCTGCTCTGCATGAACCAATTCAAAGATGTATTTACTAGTTCATCGTGTGTTTCTCTCTGGTCCTCCTGCTGCTGTGGTACTCCTGATGGAATTACTACATAAGGGCATGAAACAGGGTGTAGGTTTATATCTGGAAGTTTCTGTTTTTGCCTACGTCTGTGAGGTTGGTTGTGCCCTGGCTAACCCTATCACATTGCATCCATCCCCCCTCTTTACTCTTGACAGTCGATTGACATTTTAGCGTGGTGAATTCAGAGTGTGTGGTGAGGGAGAGTTACTCTGACCTAATCTGTCGCATTGAGAGGTGCTGGCAGCAGACACTTCTTTTCAAGGGGCAGTTGTAGAAGTGATGGCATTTGAGAAACCCCTTCTCTGATCAAAGTTGTAGGCCATGAAGCCTGCCAGCCAGCAAGTGGCAATCTGCTAATGATATCAAGACTTTTCCCAATTCCTGTAAGACGCTCCACAATGGGGGCAAGTTCTGAGCGCAAAATATCCCGGCTATTAACCAATAGTTCTGCCACAGTCTGAGCCATCCAGGAAGGTTTCAGATCAACACCCAGGGCCAATTCTGGTCCAATGGGTTGTTATGAAAATATAAAAATCAGGGATGGACCAACTTATGTGCCAACCTCAAAGACTTTGTTCCGAGCCAATCTTTTAGCCCTCTTGGTGTTAACCGGGGTCTTGTGACACTCAACCTGGCTCGCCACAGGTGGGGGCCTGGCAATTAATGGACCTTCTGTTGTTGAATAACCGCTTCCCAGGCCAAGAGGGCCTACATTAACCGCGGTGAAAGGAGGGCTTGTAACATGAGAATTGAACAATGCGGGTGAATGCAGACCAGATCCGGTTCCTAGGGACAGTCTCTTCTCTCAGAGTCCAGTCTCGGTAGAGATTACCCCCAAACTCTCTGCAACATCTGATCGATTGAAGTCGTTTTGTGGGGAGGGGAAACAGCTGAAGCACTCCTAGCCCCTTTTATTTCGCAAATGGCTCTCACACAGAGAATGAAAAAGTCCATATAACCTTAGCAGAGAACTGCTAAGAAGGCCAACATCTTACAGCCAGCCAGCTATGTACTGGTTCTTTGGTTAATCATAGCAAAGACCACAGAAAGACCTTTCCAGGCACACCAGGTGCTACCTCCCTGCAGTTCATTTAATCTTACAGTCTTGACGAGAGGCCATACTGGTCAAAGCAGAAAATACCAAATGACTGGGAACCAAATGTAAATAATAGGGATTTAACAGACATGCACTCACCCCAGCTGGAAGACAGTTGTTGGGGGTGAACCAACTCAGACTCAGTCGGCCCTGGACGGGCACAGATGGCCCGACCTTGGCCCGGGTTTTGCTCGGACACAGTGCTCACTGCGGGAAGACTGAAGAGTGCTTTGTAACGCTGCATGGTATCCTGGCCCCTTCTCTGGGGCGGCAAAGGTGGCTGGGACCTGTAGTCCTGTTTGGCAGTCAGCAGCCCAACAACGATGATGTGACCCGTGCTGTGTGAAGACCTGAAGGTGCTTTGTAGCGCTGTACGATATCCTGGTCCTCTGGGGTGGCAAAGGTGGATGGGACCTGCAGTTACCTCTGGTAGTCAGCAGCCCAACAACGATGATGTGACCCATGCCTCTAGAATAATGTAGGCGCTTTGTAGTGCAGCACAGTATCCTGGACTCTCCTCTGGGGCGGCAAAGGTGACAGGGACCTGAAATTCCCTCTGGCAGTCAGCAGCCCAACAACAATGATGCGACCTGCGCCGCGGGAAGACTGAAGGTGCGTTGTAGGTGCTAAGGGTGATTGGTAGCCCATTGAGTGCCAAGGCCAGGGGCCAAGATGTTTTCTGACCCATCATTGCATCTCAACTGGTCCCAATCCTGAATGAAGTCTACAATGGTGTCCATGGAGCCCTATGGAGAGACTAACTCCATGACAGAAGCAGCAATCACCCTGATCCTTAGACCAGGCACAAATCCCACACTTTGCTCCTCATACCAACACATATTTTGCTAAGTCTAGATGTCGAACGTTTACTAAAGTGCTGGCAAGCAGACTGGATGATATGATTCCCTCCTTGGCCCATGTGGATAAGCGGTCTTCATCCATTGGACATAATGCAAGTGACACTGGGTGCTCCATCCAAGTATTAAAAAGGAACCCACAAGGCAGTTTACTTCATTTGATACATTCCTTAAATCATTACCCTCTTCTAGGCATTTGGTGGTTGGATTTCAATATAAATTTACAGTAACCCAATAACAGATTTTCATTCCAATTGCAATGGCAAAAGAAGCAAGGATTTTCTCTGGACACCAAGCAACACATTTTCCTCAAAGGAAGCAACTATGCTAGACATGCTCAGTGAAAAGAAGCAATGAAAACACTTTGCAGGGGTACTATACCGCAGCTAGATTGAGGTAATTAGCTCAAACAAGATCAAGGGAGTGTTGGAGAAAATGTGGCAGATTGGGGACATTCTCACATATACTATGGGGATGCCTGAAACTATAGGCAAACCAGGTGGACATCTAGAGGGGATCAATCAGGTGACAGGGAAGGTGGTAGAACAGTGTTCCAAAACAGTGGTTCTGGGCCATAAGAGGCCGACCAGTTACATTTCAAAAGAGTGAACCCTATATCCCATCTCCTACTGGCAGCTAAGAAAGTGATAGTGACGTTATGTGGTTAGAGTCAAGTCCAGATGATAGAACTATGGTTATAGAGAGTATGGACATTTGTGAGTCATGAAAAACTGGCCCAGGGGGCCTTGGGCATGAAGTGAGTGCTCTGTAGGGTAAAAAAAACAGCAGCTTCTTATCTGAAGCAGGATTAAAGATGGCTATCATGCCCAATGATAACTAAAGGCTAGATTTACTAAAGAGTCACGCAACAAAATACAGCAAGACAACTTGCTGTGTTGTGTGACAGGAAGAGTGCAGGAATGCGCCATATCTACTAAGATATTGTGCACTCCTGTCCTCTCCCTGCGCTGGCGCAATGAGTGCAGCCTGGTGCCAATGCAGGCACCCGTGCTCCATGGTCCAAGTGTGCCTGTGTTATGGTCAGGATTCTTTTTCTGCAGTGAGGAACAGCTTCCTGCACAAAAACTATCATCTGAGGTTTTTTCCTCTTTCTATGCAGAACACGTAGAAAGAAGAAAAATTAGGAGAAATAAACCTATTTCTCCTCATTACCCCTCCCCTGGGAAGGCATAGCACTTTAACACATTTCCAGGTTTACTATTGTTAGTAAATCTAGGAATGCACCAAAATACATGGGTGGATAACATGGGAACCACCATGCTCCAACCATGGAATGCGTTCCCAGGGCAGAGTTATGCAAGGCAGCAACTTGTATTGCCTTGCGTTACTCCAGATTTAGTATGCCACACTCTCACTTAAGGGTTTGCGTTGCCCTTGCGACACCTTGTGAGACACAAAGGCAAAACAAGCCCTTAGTAAATCTGGGCCAAACAGTCATGTTTTCCCTGGATAGAGAAAAATATATGACGAATAAATGAGTCGAGGCGTGGCGTGGCCTTCGAGTGATGAGTGGCAGGTTGACTCTGATGACTAGACAAGAGCTTACAGTGGCTACGGCGGGACGTTGGGATTGAGAATCTTTGAGGTTTTGGGGGTGGGTGGAGTTCCATTTAATTTAGTTAGGGAGAAGGTAAAATAAAAATGGATTTCGCTTATGTGTGATTTTTATTCGTGACACTTACTGATCTTGTCTAATATGAATGCTTCTTTCTTTCAGGTGTGAGCCACAATGAGTGAGTGGTGAATTTCGAGTGGCATAATGTGTGACTACTTGGCTATCTCATTAGTCTCAGGGAAGTATTTTCTTGTAATTTTAGTCTGATGGTACAATCATGTGAGGATGTGAGCATATCATTAGTGTGGTGACAGGGTGAGTCCATCAGGTAAATAGTGTCCGGGCATGTAATTTGTTCCATGGTGTTTGATGTGACTGGTAGGAATATGGAGTCCCCGCGCTAGAACAGTGCCTCTGCCTGTGGTAATGATGCAAGGTGAAGGAGCCTGGCCAATTAGAGAAATAGTGAGTCTGCAGCCATGTTTGTCTGTAGTTGCAGGGCTATGGAGTCCCTGTGCTGAGGATAACGCTATAGCAACACAAACGGATGATGGACAGAATGCTGAACATTGTCAAACATTCACTCCCAGTCACAGATTCGAGTTAAATCCATTGTGTTTTTGGTCACCATGCCACCCCTGCTCCCCATGGGAACAGTCCAGCCCAAACTGCCAGACAAAGTCCACCCTGGACTGTAAAACAAACATCCTGGGACCTGTTTCAAGGTATCAGCCCTCATCATCCAGGCAAGCTTGAATCGAGTGGCATAGCAAGCACGGGACCCACGTCTGGACATATCCTTCCCACTAAGGTGGACTATAGCAACACAAAAAAATGATGGAGGGAATGCTGAACATTGTCAAACATGTACCCCAAATCACAGATTTGGGTTAAATCCTTTGTTTTTTGCTCACAATGCCACCCCAGTTTTGAACCAGACATATGCAAATCAGTCTTGACCCTGCTTCCCATCGGAACAGTCCAGCCCGAACTGCCAGGCCAGGCCAGGTCCTCCCTGGACCGTAAAACAAGCATCCTGGGACCGGTTAACACTGCAAGGTCAGCCACTCTTGGCTGGATGGGTTGCGGGAAAGGAGAATCTGAAGTTCCACAGTGGGGAGTGTTAGTTCTGTACTTTATTACTTCTATCGTGTGTGATGTTGTTGCGCCTCTGGACGTATATGTGACTAATGTGGTCTATATTCTTGTTCAGTTCTGTATCCTGTAAGCAGACCGATGCACGCGTTACCAGATGATAGTGGATGATGGGCAGTGAAACTGATGTTTCTCTGCTAGGGTGACAGAGGAGATGCTTGCCATCTTGTTTTGGTATGTGTGTCCTGTCTGTGTGGAGAGCTGTGTTTTATCTTTATGTGTTGTGAATGCATGAACTTCCTGGCTCGGTGTTGTGATGCATGATGTGGGGTGTTGTCACAAGTATTCAGTTTTATGTCTCAGTGAATGAAGTCACATAGGAAGAACATTAGCTGATTACCAGTAGGCTGAGTATGAAACGAATGTACCCGCAGATAGTTAATAAATACGTTTGCCTGTGCCCGTCAACGTGTGGATAGCAATCTTTACTTTAACTCATCTATGGCCTTCCATTGCCTCTTGGTAATGTTTGAGACTGGCTTCTTACATTCACTCATTAGCTCATTTTTGGGTCCATCCTTCTGGGGTCATGGTCATTCATCTCAATAGACTTTGCCTCGTGCAGAAGTGCTTGGTTCCCTACAGAACTGAACTCCTTGCTGACGATTTCCACCATAGACCTACCAAGGGGCTTATGCCACCCCTGTGCAATCGAGGGGGTATGTACCAAGTGTGCAATGACCGCATCATACTCAGTTTCGGACCTTGGATTGGATGGTTTCTTCTGCTCCTCTGGTCTCAAAGCGGGTTTACCTGCACACTTTGCTCCAGGTTTTGCCTGGCCTTAGTCGTGCAGGCAAAAACCAATGGGGTGCATTATTAGCACACCTGTTATCAGGGGACCCAGGTTCACCAAGTTATTGATGGCACTCATCATAAGAGCTGCATTCAGGTCAAACGTGTTGCGTGGTCTGTGGGGTGTGCTGAAAACACACCTGATCTCCAGCTTAAAAGAGCCACACACCTCCAGACTCCTGCACAAGGAATAAGCAATTCATTTCGTACAGCATCATCCAACCAGTTCCTGCCCTCCTCGCTGCTGTATCTGAACCCAGAAGAACAAGCCCTAAAAATAGGAGGGGCGAGTTATCCTAGACAATAATGTAATGCTGTCTCTTCAATGGGGCTTGGTCTATTTTCCATGCCAAGCTGTGGTAGAAACTTGGCTAGATATATATTCTGTATTCGTGTAAATATATGTATAGTATACAATATAAATGTTAATGTATGTACCACACATTAATGTCTATTGCCATTTTTGTCTGTCACTGAAAACTAACAGGGGACGTTAGAGGCGATGGAATGAGCCTAAATTTAAAAAAAATATTATACAATTTATAAATATTAAGGTATACCGGAAATCAATGAATGCAAGGATCGTGTTTGAAGCTGTGCACTCCCATGCTGTCATTCTGTATACATGGTTTGATGATGTCTCGTGTCATATGCGTGTAATCATTGTAAAGTGCAAACATCTATTTATTGATAACAGAGGTGTGTGATCGTGTTCTATGTTTACTATTGGTCTATGTGTACACTTGGGTGAGTGCTAGACAAAAAGAACATAGAAATTAGATACTGTCATACATGGAAATGTGAGAACACATTTGCTTTTTGTAAAGTCACATGTACATTTCCGCAGACTAAGGGGCACTTCAGCTTTCAAAACCAAAGGGAGAAACGCCTGGTTGGTATATTCAAAAGGGTTGGTTTTCAATGAGTAAAACAAATGTTTTGACGTATTTAAAGTGCTAACACTAATGTTTTGACAGTTGTTGAGATGACTTTCGACAGAAGTTATAAATGTCTCTCACTTGCAGCATATTTCTCTGCTAATCTACCAAACACCTTTCCACGCTCCTTCACAAAGGAGACGGCGCCTGGCGTTAATGAGCGCAGCCCGGAAGTGACAGAGTTTCCCTTTCCTTCCTCATCTCTCCTGCACCTCTTTGGCACACATTACAAAGCGGCAGAAGTGCTTTCCTCCGAAGCTTCTGGTAGGCCAGGCTCCAGGCCCCCACATGCCCTGATGACTCTGCCTCCTATAACCCTATAGGAGTTTGAGCCTGACTCTGTATTGGCACCGGGCTTGTCATGAACCTCTAAGCACTGTCCCTGGGTTGCTTGTCTTTGCAGCGCCTACATTGTGAGAGTTTGCTTCACATGGACTCTGATGGATGTCATGCTGCCATTGGGGTGGACTTTAGAAATAGGTGAAGTCCTTTCAATATCCTCCGAGGGTCTATTAGTCTTCCATTTGTCTTTGGTTGCCTTGTCAATCTGTCCCACTGTATAATTTTTACATGAAATCTTTTTATGCAGCTATTTTACTTTTCAAAATGCATATTTAATTTGGAAAGTCTGGGTGTCATTTCTATTTGTCTCAGGCCCAAACAAAGAATAACTCCCTAACCATTTGTTCCCACTGAGTGCTATTTAAGAAGAAGTATGCTGTTGCTTCTCCTATTTCAGAACCAGCATCTCATTTTATATTAATTTACTCTATGTTGACTTGTGGAGTTTTAGCTTGTTTTCAAGATTCATCTTCTTGTAGTAGGTTAGGACTGTGCTTATGCCCCAGATTTGAGCCATCATTTGTAATGGTGGAAGTGTCTTCTGACTGTATTTGTCTATAAATTGAAGAGAATGAGTGTAAGGCGGCAGCCACGTTACACCTGTTCATTCATTTTAGTCAATGTGCCTATTTGTCCGTCCAGGCCAGTTTGCATCTGCGTTGTTGTATCTTCGTATCGGTTCAGGATAGTTATTCGTTGAGTGATTTGTTCCACTTTCATCCCTGGGATGAGACTACAGAGTTGTTTTGCTATAGAGTTCATAATCATAATGATGGGTGACTCTTTGTGAAGCAAACAAATGCTATTGCTATAACACGTGCCATGTACTTTTCAATTCCTCTGGACCAGCTCTTTAGAAACAAAAAGGGATATAAAGTTTGTAATCCCTGTAGATACACGTTAGTGAAACAAACACGTGCAAGAATATTCTTACATGATCCCTCTTTTGTTCCCAAATGTCTTTATTGATTCATGGAAGGTCAAATAGCAATATTCCAGCCACAACTCACAGCAGTCTTTCATTCATGTACCAAGATTGCCTAGTAAGAACTCTATGGATCATGAGGAGCTTATTGTCTGTGTTGGAAAACGAGGCAGTATCTGTGAGGCCTGCACAAATAACATGACTACATTTGTCCTTCACTGGGAACCAAACACCCAATTGTAGCGCCTGACTCTCAGAGGGTAGCGTAGCAGAGCAGTCTGAGGCTTACTCAAGGGAGGTGGTGTGGGCTAGTAATCGCCATTTGCAGGTGCACAAAAATAACACTCAATAATTGATTGTCCACTCTCTACTTTGCTTTAAAAAAGTAAGAGTAAATGTATTAAACACATACACTACTCAATACTATGCACCAATTTACAAATATACATAAGCTGTTGGAATTACTTTGTGACATTGCATATCATCTCCACACCTCCCGCAGGAGGGGTGGGGTCTAGTACCACCACTCCCATATATGCACATTATCTTGCCCCCAATGCAGTTCGTTGAACATAACCTGGAGCGAGGGCCCTGCGCACTGGCACCATCCAGTGGCGTAGCTAGAGCTTGTGGCGGCCGGAGCTATTCCTCAGATTGCCACCCCTAGTGCTGGGGAAAAAGCACGGCGAGCACTTGAAAGAGGTCCGAGACACACGTAGTATCGTCGGTAATAGTTACCTCGATCACGCAAGTTACATGCACGACAGGGTCGATATTCTGTCCATCGATATTCTTAACATCAATATTCTGTCCCTTCGATATTATCAACTCGATATTAGTGTGGGTCGATATTTAATTTTCGATATTTTTGACTGTCCACCTCAGCACACACATGGTGCACAGCCTGCCCAGGGGGGCCAAAGCTAAAATACAGGGAGGGGCGACACATTATCATCACAATCCTTAAACACAGCTGTAGGAGCCATGGGAACATGTTCAACCCTATCCAAGGCCCGGGACAAACTGATCCGGCACTGCGGCATTCCGTGAATAATCAGAAGAAACAAGAAACATTACATTTTTCTGCGATTTTGTTTTCACATTACTTTCATGGTAACCAACAGTGGTAAAAGTCCGCAAAAACAGTAAAATCATAATAATGTGTCTAGTATGGAACAGCAAGGCTCTGTAACACACGTCACTGTAACACACGTCTTCAGCTGGCTACCAGACCCGAATGTAGGCATGCCAGACCAAGGTCTGGAGAAAAATAGCCACTTAAAAGAAGTCCGGATACGAAGTAAGTTATGTGTGCATTTACGCATGTGTGTTTCAGTATGTCCACGGCTCAATCATTGGAGAGTAGTAGCTAGCTACTACTGGTATCGCTCTACTCACAGACATCCGGGAATAAAGCGCTTCATCAGATCCCTTACACATTTCAAAAGGTTCGTAACCTTAGTGGTACACAGACCTGGATGCGCCTAGACAACTGCTGACTGACTGGAGCAATCACCCTGGAAACCTGCCAGCACAACTGGAGCTCTTGCAACCTAGGCCCTGATATCAGAGAATACCAGGTTCTTCTCTTGTATCTTGTATCTCAATCTTTTGTGTTGCTTTCCTCTCACAAGCCAAAACTCTTAAGGTAAATAGCTCACACGACATTCAGCTCTCTCTAGAACTCTAGGCTCTACAGATGAATGCATTATTTAGGAAGAGAGAGTAGAAAGGCTTGCCTGTGCTTACAGGTAAATGTATCAATGAGAGAATGGAAGCAGAGAGGTCAGTTTATCCCTGATGTTTCCTTAGCAGAATTACAAGAACACATCAACATAAGGGCAGGGTACAGACTGACATTTACCCAGAGACAGGTGCAATAGCCCTCATGTCTAACTGGCGCTAACAGCACAGCCACCACTTGCTCAGATGAAGACTTATTCCACACTCAGCGATTATAGTACAAGTATCAATCATATGTCACAGATAGCAAAAGTACTACTTAGGTGCCACAGTGACCACAGCCATCATCACATGTCAAAGGCAGCTGATTAGTACCATTCACCTGATCAATCCCTTGCTCTTCTCCGCAGACAGTGAAGTTTGGCTGTTGGGGCATCTGACTTCCCCATTGTAGACACCAATGCATATGTGGCGGCGTGACCGTGGTGTCCCCAGCAGAGGCCTTCATGTCTGGCTGTCCTGACTGAATGGATCACGAGCGCAGATCGCACATATTGAAGGGGGGGGGAGGGGTAGCCCCCAACCAGTCCACAGGATGTTAGGCAGCATGCTGCGTGGCTGGACGCAGATTCAGGGGGCTCAGTTCCACAGTTACGCGCCCCGTTGGTCGTAATTGTGAGTGAAAGCAGGACTCGCCGTGAAGTGCATTCTGATTTAACACCGTCATCTGCCAGGCAAAGCCTGCATGTTGCAAGGTAAACCGCGCTTGCTGTACCTTCTGGAAAGTCTCCGCCTCATGTAGGCGCAGCAGGAAAAGCCAGAGGGTGTCGCAACGATGAATGTCTCATGGACCTTTGCTGTCAAAAAAGGTGTCTCTGCGGGCCAGCTATCCCTACAGGCGGTACCTCAATAGGGCCCTGTGATGTTCAGGAACCTCGGGTTGTGTCCCGATGGTTATGTATTGGGAGTTCCCTCTCTGTCACCGGGCAGCACAAGCGATGAAGTGGAGCGGATGGGACCCTGCCCAATTGGAGAGGGGGGACCCCGCCCGGCTCCGGAGGCATGAGCAGGCCCGCATGATCAGCGCAGTCACTCACCTGGCAGCCTTGAAGATAGACAGGCCTGCTCACTCCATGACCGCTTGTCGGGCTGGCACAGTCACGGTCTTCCCTCTGTTGATGCCTGTTTCTCAGGAGTCGCTCAGGTACAGGGGCCGGGTCGGAACAAAAGAGCAGTCAAGGTTCTGAAGGGAAGGCTGACAGGCTACAATCCGCTATGGCGCGATCAGTGTCATGCTGCGGGTGCTGCTATATTGAGCAGCGATACATATGAACAGTGGTCCCAGTGGATAGTTTCATGCACATAGGAAATAAACAATATTTACCAAGGAAAAATGCAAAAAGACGTATTGTACTTAGTGGACAGTGTTATTTAATCACACTGGACTCCTAATCATTTATACATTTGTTAACATAGTGCCCCAGGAGGGGAGGAGGAGGGTGGGCGTGTTGTGATTAGGGTGAGGATGAGGGAGTGAATATACAAATGTGTGATTAATACAGTATATTAAGTATACAACAAGGAGGCTTATAAATCAGCCAAATTATTTAAACAGTGTCCTAATTCCCTAAAAGCCATGTTCAAGTATCAAAAACACAGTGATCCATCGCTGTTGTTAAAACTGGCTATTGTATCAAGTGTCGACGTTTCGACCCCTATAGTATTGTAGGCAAATGAGTCCCTTACGACGGGGCCTTACTCAGGACAGTGGTGGTGAAAGAGGGGAAGGGTTGGAACCTGGGAAAAAGATGAGAGAACATTCAGAAATGTGTTCGCAGAAAGGGGAATATATTAAGGGTCACGGCTATGAGTCCGCTACTTTACCCTAGGAAGAGGCCCTCGTGGGCCTGGACGTAAGAAGGATGGGTGTGTAGGCTCCAGTAAGGCGAGCGAGAATCAAAACAGCCTGCTGAAAAAATGAGCAGGTTCAGTAAGGAATCTAGGACCCAACATAATCAATTAATTGGACCAAGAAACACTACTTACACAAATGGTCTTAATCCCTGAAAGTCAGTGTAAAGGCCGGGTGTACAACTCAACAGTGGCCTTGAAATCACGAAAGTTTCTTGGTTACATCATAGTGGGCAATGAAGCTCCTTAATTAGGAATCTCTAAACCAAAAAAGGGGGGGGAGAAGGGGTAATGAATAACAGTTCTACTGAGTGCCACAGGGGCATTTGGGAAAATAAAAACAAAAATCGGAGCAAAAGCAGATAGTCTAGGGTCCTGGTTCTTATGAAGAGATAACATGGCATGTTAGAACACAGTATGTATGGGTGCGCTCATGGTGTAGAGGCGGGGCTACATACTAACAGGAAATTGAAAAGCCAACAGAGAATGGGCATGGAGGGCACTGTGCTTATATGGTTTGCTTCCTTCCTCTCTGATAGATCCCAAATGATCAAAATAGCAAACAGTCTTTCATCTCCTTTGGCGGTAGGTCAAGGTGTTCCTCAAGGCTTTATACTTGCACCCACATTGTTCAATCTCTATTTAGAACCACTGGGAAATCTCCTAAGTAAATCCTGGATCCACTATCATCTATATGCGGACGACACTCAAATCTACCTTAAAGTGGCCTCCACTCACGATCTCTCCATCCTAAGCTCTACACTCGACTCCATTCAAAACTGGATGTTAATTCATTAACTGATTCTGAATCCCTCCAAAACTGAATTCCTCCTCCTCACTTTCTCCTCCCCCGGTTCAATCATGGATGGATCAGATTAATCTACTTAACAATAAACCCATCGTTGTCGACAGCGCGAAATCCCTTGGTGTCATACTCAACAAAAAACTCAATCTACTCTCCCACATCAATTCCATTGCAAAGTCTGCTCGATACCAACTGGGGGAGGGGGGAGAGAGGAACAATAAATCCCATTTCTACATATTCTACACTCCTTTTCCTTCAGGCTATGTTCCGATTTTGAAAACACATACCACTATCCCTGAATATTACATGGAAGCACATTTAGAATTTGGACCCGTGTGCCTCTGCAGTGTCGGTGACCTGGCCAAAAAGGACATGAAAACGCTGAAATTGGATCATAAATACAAAGCTGTTCTAATGAGGGGCACCAGAAATAAGTTTTGTCCAGGCACTCAAAATCCTTAAGATGTCCCTGTGCATTTGTTAAAGTTTTCATGTTAAACGCAGCACCCATCATGAGCTGCAATTAACACGAAAACCTTAACAAATGCACACAATCATCCCGCAGTCCATCCCTATTAGGAAAAGAAATGCAGCAACTTAGCTGCCAAGGTTTCGAATTGCAATGTGGGATGTTTTCATAATTTTACTGTAATTATTTGTGCCATTTGAACAGGGCCGGCTTTAGTGCTGGTGGCGCCTAATGTGACAATGTTTGTTGGCGCCCCAATGACCACCTCCACCACGGATACTCTCATTACCAACCTTTAACAGTGACCCTCAAGCCTCCATAACCCCTCTCTCTTTCATATTTATTTTGTTTAATAGCACCACTCATCCCCGTGTAAGGTGTTAAGCACTTAACATCACATACACATTACATAGAGACACTGAATCATAGTGTGTAAATCAATGTATAAGAAATGTTACATCAGACAGAGGAATAAAATGTCTCTTCTTAACAGAGCTGGGCTGCTAGGGTTTTAAGCGAACGTTTGGAGTGATATTTGGCGCTGCACACACGCGCTGTGTGGTTCCTGCCGCACTTAGTCATGGCTGCAGCGCACAGAGACCATACACTGCCGCACACAGAGGAAAACAATTAGAGGGAACAATGATGGTGACCTCGTCCTCCTGGGGCCACCACAAGCCGAGAAAATGCTAATTTATCCTTGCAGGCCATTCCTGGCCTGCAAGGCATTATGGGGCAATTCTCCGTGTTGTCGTGAATATTGGATGAGCGGCTCTCCCGCTGTGCCGCTTGTGGTGCTGGCGGTCCTCCGCCGCGTTCTCGCCTCGTTGGGGGGCCCGGTCCCACCCGGACCCCCAGGTGAGTGTTCCCTGTGGCTCGGGGAGCCCACCCCCGGCCGCTCTTCTTTTTGTGTGGCCCAGTCCCACCCGGGCCCCTGCACTGCCACCTTTTCTCATCCTTGTAGGGGTTCTGGCCCCACCCAGGACCCCTGCATGCCCACACATTGGAGGGCAGCCCGGGGAGCCCATCCCCGGCTGCCCACGCCGGCTCTCCGCTCGGCCAGCACCCTCCTGTGCTGCTGCAGGAGCCGGCAGCGTAGTTCTAGCCTGCCTGCTCCTGCGGGCAGACGCGCTGGACTGCTCCGGTCCTCGGGGGAGTGCGACTGCACTACCCTGGCCTCCTCCTACTTCACGGGGCACGGAGAAGGGGTCCCTGGCCCCCAGGAACTCCGTCCCGGGGAGCGCAATGGCGCTCCCCAACCTCGGATCTTCTGCGGGGCCAGGGTGGGCACCAGGGTAGATTTGTAAATGTAAATTTGATACTTGTATAGCGCACTACTCACCCGCAAGGGTCTCAAGGCGCTTGTACTAATACCGCTGTGGAACCCATCCTGGCTTTCCCTGTGAGGCGTCCACTCCTTGGCACCCCCAAGGTGGAGGCCAGGCATCCTTAACGTTGTGGGGGCCGTTGTGGAGATTAAGCAAGCTATTGCCCAGAGTTGCAGAGTGGGACTCCATGATTGGAATAGGCACCGAGGCGAGAATTATCAGGTCCGTGTAATTTTTGAGCCCAAGACCCGCCGAGGCGGGGAATTGAACCCTGGTCCCGGGCTAGACCTCTGCATCAGGGTCTGCCGCTCTAATCATTGAGCCACACTTCTCCAAGGGTGGGCTCCTGGCCCCCTTTCAGGGCATTTTCAAGGGGAGCGTGATGGCGCTCCCCGGCTGGCATCGTGGCGGGGGTGTGACGGCTCCTGGCCCCCTTATAGGGCATCTTCACGGAAGGCTTCCCTTCTGCTGGGGGCAGCCCTCGGGACCTGACCCACCCCGGGGGCATAATTGCGACCGGTGGCGGAACCCCACGCGCTTGGTCGTTGGTCCAGGCGGGGTCAAAGGTCGCCTACATTCTCGGGGGCATATCTCGGCCCCCAGGCTGCCGATTTGCACCATTCCAGCCTCCTTTCGCTCCGGATGGCCAGCCCTACCCATCTGGAGCACTTGTCGCTGCCCTCTTCACCTCCAAGAGGGTGAACTTCAGCAGGGAGCTGTTTTCACTGGCTCCCTCCGCCAGCCTTTCGCTTGGCTCCCATCCTGGGTCTCTCTTCTCCCTGTGCAGAGGGCCCTGCTTCTGTGCACTGGTCCTGGTGTCTTCTCCTGGCACTGTTCAGGATCCTGGGATAGTCAGGGTGTTCCTCCTTCCAACTGCCCATTGCACCAGGCTCCAGCACCTTCTGCCTCAGCAGACCACACCCCAGCTTCTCTTCCAGTGCAAGTTCTTTTAAGAAGTTGGGGAGGGGGCTGACAGGAAGTCTCTGTTTGCCCTATCACATAGCGATACATCACATCTCTGCCCCTGCTACCTCCTTCCTGCCCAGGCCTCTGGGTTGGTTCAAGATGGCGTCGTCCAGGGTCTCCTGCCACATGGTCTCTGAAAAAGCCCCTTCCCCCCAGGGATGCCTTCTTCCTGGTGCAGCCTGGTGCCTGGCACCCAGTGATAGCTGCTGATGGATGAACCTGTAGCTCCACCCATCTTCTCTTCCTTGGAGAGGAGGCCTTAGCTCGTGGAAGAAAGGTTAGCAATTCAGCCTGCTGAGGGCAGGCTCCAGCCAGGTCTTGGTTATGGTGGGCTCAGAGAAATACAACATTTCTGGATCACCCAAAAGCAGTACAAATATGACTTTGGACTCTGCAGAATACTTCTTCTCACATAGGTTATGGTGGACTTTGGTGCGTGTTCGGAATTTGTAGGCCTTAGGAAAGTAAAACTAGCACATGGGCTCCTCATCCCCATAAGAGAATAATGGAATAAACACTATAAAGCGCACTGACATTCCCTGGCATGTTTCTTCCCAGTGTACAAAGCCTATTCCATGTCACCACCCAATTCTGCATAAGTCCTGCCACACCATTCACCATGTATCTGCCCTGGGGCTGCGCACGCCAGGAATCTCCCCTGCGCAGCCCGCACACGTGTGCACACTCTTGTACACATGTATGCATGTACACGGCCCGGTGCCCCTTCCTCCTGCGACTGCGCAGCGGCCTGGTCAAGCCAGGGGGACACCAGTAAAATCCTCCTGCAGTCTCTTTCATTGTGAGTTCACTGTGGGTGAGTCCCAACTTATGAGGCTCCCTCACAGTAAAAGCTCAACAATTAGGTTCTCAAAAAGTGAAAAATTCGGGCAGCCCATAGTGTCAGAACCACCGTCTAACAGTCTGCGCTTAATGATGGCCACCACCTTCGGCAAGTCGAGAGCGAGATCTAGAGGCCCATGGGACATGTAATCTTTCTTGTCTTTACTAAGGTGTTTCAATAAACACATCCTTCTAAGACATGGGGCTTCTGTCCATGCAGTGCCCCGACCATAGGCACCCTTCCTTCCGCCTATGCTCCTGTACGCTCAGCAAGTTCATGAGTCTCGGAGTAGCGTGTCACATGGGGGCCATTATGCAATGGTAAGCTCTACCTATGCTGCAGCCTCAGAGTGCCCCCCAAGGGCCAATGTTTCAGCAGCAGGGCTTTTGTTTAGGTAGGTGAAGCATGGAGAATTGCTTTAGTAGGCAAGGGGCATTAAGATTAGAAATTGACTCCTATGATCGTTCCTCTTGACCAAATCCCTTCCAATCAATGAAAAATATACCTTTACTCTTCTCAAATCATGCTTCCAAAATCTTTTTCCACTTTAAACTCAATTGGTTCAGGATTTGGAGCAAGAAGAGATTTTGCCAATCAAAATTTGAGCAGGCAAACATTAAAAACACGAGATGACTCTTCATAGACTGAGGCAACTATTAACAGACTAGATCCACTACATGTTCAATAATAAATGCAACCACAAACGTAGGCTGTACCTTAGAAACTTTCTTTAAATGCACCAAACTTTTTACCCCTCTTCTTAGTCAGATGCTGGAATCCTTTCCTTTTCAGCATTGAGCTTATAATTTGTTTTGACCTTCCCTACTATCTCTTGTGCAGTCATCTGAATTTTCTGAAGTTAACCTAAATGTTTATGAACTGTAGGCACTGGTGTATAGAAAGTAAATCCAGCGGTTAAATATTAGGTTGATAGCCACTCATGCAAACGAATGGTGATATTCATGAGTCAAAATGGCCAGTATTGTTAATTCTACTAACCACAATGTCTTAATCCAATGTTCTTCCTGTACCAGTGCCTAAAATTTCAAATAGTTCAACACATTGATTCAAACGTTCTATCTGCCCATCTGTCAGAGGATGATAACTAGTTGACAAACAAACTTCCATATCCCATTCTTTGCACACCTCAGTTCAGAATTGTGATGCAATCTGACAAATTCTCTCAGCTATCAAAACCTGTAGATTTCCATGTAAATAAAATAACTCTGTGCTAGTTCCTGCGAAGAAGGCAACTGTCAAGACTCACCCAAGAAGAAGCTCATAAGGTCCTACCTTGGACTCCACAGGATTGAGGGTGCATGGGAGAATCAGAGATACGTCAAGAACTGAAAAGGTAACATGACGTCTATGTCTGCCTGGGAAGTGGATATTGGAGGGCAACATATGCAAGTATTGGCGTCTTAACCACTCCAAGATGGTGGAAGCTTACTGTGTGTCAGATCTCACCTTAGTTTCTGCAGGAGAAATAGGATTCCCACGGAGTTTGTACAGTGAAGAATGTCGTACGCGGATTTGTATTCTATATGTCTCTTGAGTAAAACAGAAAAGAAATAGGGAATCAATGACACTGCTATTATGTGTAGGCAGTGATAGTGCATATATTAATACCTAATAGTAGTGTACGAACACTCGTGTAACATCCCTTTTATGTTTATGTAGGCAAACCTGTCAAATAGGCGGCAGGTGGTGAGTTGAATTTGCATTATGAATGCTGAATGTCTATGGTTTATGGTTTCCAATTTCAACTGATTGCAAGAGGCAGAAACCTACCTGACCAAAATGTGGATGTTAGCTGGTAACAGGAAATGACCGGAGGTTACTTGAAAAGAATGCAAAATTCTTGTGTTCTCTTTCCCCGATCACATCCAGTGTTGTTTGTGCTCTTTTTTATTTTCTATTTTGTTTTGCACACACCAGTTAGTACTGGTGGGGAAGGTCTGCTGCACTCAGAGCTTGAGTTTCACCTACCACTACCACCCAGAAAGCCTGTACACAGCACTCTGCATGAGCACATCAAAGTAGTGGACATGCAACTGAAGAGAATTTAAGGAGTGACTACATACAAACAGTTTTTTTAAATGGTTTATTTAACTCTCAGATCTAGGTAAGATAGAAACAGCAGGAGTTCCCTTGGCCAGGCACTCTGGGTTCAGGGACACTGTTGTGCAGGGATGTTGTAGGTGATGCAGGTGATTCACTGGTGTACCAACAACAGATACTCTACTACCATATACTCACCTGAGCCCATAAACACACAATTAAGTAAACCGCTGGTTTGTCAAAGTTTTATATTTTCCACAATAATCAGGATTAGTTATTTAATACATATGCTCATCTCTGACTAACCCTTTCACAGATCAAACAGTTCTTTCCTCTGGTCGATGGACCATTAGTTGAACTAGATGATGGTGGTAATTAACATAATTCTCACTTTTCTATACTTTAAAGTAAATAACCACAGATTCAGGAACATTTTAAATCTTTATCTCAATCAAATGCATGTGAAGCACTTAAAATTACAGTGCCGTCACCATCATTCTTAGGAGAGAAAATTCAATTGATTAAACATCAAGCATATACTTCGGACTCATACAATAACTAATGCTCAGAAAGTGAGAGGACAGAGAGAAAAGAACATTTGCAAATAATGTGAAATGATAGTTACCAAGAATGGTGTGAAAGACCAACTCCCTGGCCAAAGGGCTGGTAAGGGTCCCCGGAGATAGGTCAGGTGACAAGGAC
Organism: Triturus cristatus; assembly: GCF_964204655.1. Classification (NCBI taxonomy): domain Eukaryota; kingdom Metazoa; phylum Chordata; class Amphibia; order Caudata; family Salamandridae; genus Triturus; species Triturus cristatus. Next base: position 1,007,571,161 of record NC_140584.1, read on the forward strand.
TTCAGGACAGGATCCAGGACAGGATAGTTTACCTCTCTAGAATACAGACGATTGTGCTGCACCCCTCTCTGACACTCTGTTCCTCCTCGAGATTCTTCCGCGATCTTCTGATCTAACCCAATTAAATTAGGATAGAAAGTTCTGCTTAAGTTCTGCATTCGGCTCTTCATCAGCATCTCACAGCATCTCTCCCAGCATCAGCATCTCTCCCAGCACGACTCACAATATCTGGCTCTCAGCATCGCTCTAACTAACTAACTAAGGCTATCTTAATTATACCTTTTGTTTTCCATGTTCCACCCACTAAAGTTTCAATATCGTAAGAATACGAAATATGATTGGTCAGGCAAGGGGGAAGCTCCATCACACCATGCTTACATGTCATTAATATCAGTTCAACCATTGTTGGCAAACCCATCCCCTTAATTTGTGTTCATAATTTTAGTTCTCACACACATTCACATTTCTCTTGCAACAATTTATTAACATTCTGAATAAGACTTCTTCTTCATTGAACTCTTCACCATCCGTTCCCAGGGAGTATCACTTTTATTTTGGCTCGCATTCAAAGTTTCTGTCATCGCTCCGGCCTCCCTTTCAGTGCACATGCGCAAACTTCACGTGACTCAGCTTAATTCAGTTACACGAGAGAGGCCCAAATGCGCACTAGTGATAAAGTCAGAAAGACAAATATTAATTTCACAAATAAAGAGGTCGCACTGTATACCACCCACCTCTACTCTATTCCCCTTTACTTATGAATACTTCTCCAGCATTAACGTTGGTAGAATAGCTTGTTTTTGTTTCAGCTTAAGCAGATGCCATGCATGCGAGTCTTCAAGACTCCATTTTAGTGTCTTCTGCTCATGCGCAAGAATTTCCCTCCCAGCGATAGCTCATCATCCCACGTAGATATAGTTGACGCATGCACAGTGAAAATTTCCCGTTTAAAGCGGTTTTAGCCATTCGTTCATGTTATTCACATTAGTAAACACATACGCAAGCTTCACTAAATGGCGTGTTCATGTGGTGCGCATTAGTTTTACACAAAACATTTGTAATAACTTGTTGGTGAGTTAAAGGAGCGGATTGCTTCCAAGCAAGTCTCTTTTCTACGAGTCCTTGCTCCATCAATCCCCTCTCTGATGGCATTTTGAGCCATCACAAAATTACCCATCCCTTCTCAGATACCAACTTTCAGCATTTCTCATTCTCATTCACCTCTTTTTCTTTCTCATTTTCATCTTTGTTTTCTAAATCTTTCATCTTTTGGTATATCCTCCCTTTCATTTCCTCCATTTGTATCTCCTCGTATTCCCTCTTTCTTTTCCTACTTTTCCGATTCACTTTATATTTTCTTCCTTCGCCTTTGTTTCTGCAACATTTACACCAAATAATTATTGTTAAAACTATTATCGTTATACCAACTACTGGAAGAATTATTTGACCTAAAATACTTTTCCCTAAATCAGAAAACCATGACCCTATTGAAGAAATACTTTTTGTTAGTCTCTCCCATACACTGTCAACCTCCAGTGGTTTCAAATCTTCATGAAGTTTTGTAATATTCTTAATATACCCTCTAATTTCCTTACTTTTATCAGGAATGGAAGTGCAACAATGTCAAACTTTCAGCATTCTACAGACTCCGCCTTCTTTTGCTAATAAAATATCAAGCGCAAGTCGATTTTGTAAAACCATAGACCTAATTGCAACCATTTCTGTATTTATCATCAAGAAACCCCAGCAGTATCAGTCGAGAGACGATCAACTACTGTCAACAATTTACAAATTCTTTGTGAATTCAGAATGACTCCCACTAAAGGTATTAATGCACCAAATATATCACCTACTATTTCTGAAAAACTAGCCCTCTTTCTCCGTGTTAGTCCATTAGTGTTTTCATTGTTTCCAGTGATTCTTTATACATGATACATTTTCGGAAATACTATCCCAAAATAGCAGCTTCCGTACCACCGTGCAGGCAACTTATAATAAGCATTATTCTCACACACGTAGTAAATCCCAGGAAATATTGGATCAGTTCCCCCCTTTCAGTCCCCAACCTCGCAAAATTAAGAAGTTATGTTCACATTCACTGTAACCAATAAATACGCTATTATAATCTGTCTTTAACCTATGGAGGCAGGTTTTCCCTTTCTTTACAAAGTCCAGGGACATCGCAGCATGAGCCTTGCCAGTTGTATAAATTCCCTCTTTCCCAGCCCATGGTGGTACATGAGTTTTTTGTTCAGCGGCTTTCTTTTTAAAATCCTGTCCCCTTCCCTCAACTAAATTCAAAAACACTTTTTCTTCTTCATGTAATATACATGTTAAATTATTCCTGTGTTCCTTTACTATATCTATTGATTTCATTGTTCAGAAGAATTCCCCCATGAACTGTGCATCTTGGCTACTAAGTACTGGATTCATATTCTTTTTCGAATAGGAAGTTCTGCAAATACTACATCTAAGTATGAATAATAATACTGAAGTTTTCACGTTTTATGAAACAGACTTGCTAGAACACTACATGATATACCATATGTTAAAGGTAAATGGTGGTATGTAACTCCCTCTGAGACTGACGCTGGTAATTTCATACAGACATAACAATCACTAATCTCCATTGTATTTACATATTGAAATAACAATTTTGTAAAAACATTTAAAGACGTATCATTATCTAATACTGTGTGATGAACATCTGTCTCATCTGCTGCTTCTAATTCTACTCTATCTCCCTTTAGCTGCTTTCTCATTAGTAACTGTATCATTCTTCTTATTTGTTATCATAAATAAAGGTACCACCATTGTTAGAAAAAACCATACTGAGATCACTAATAAAATACTACATATGCAGGCTCTACAACATCTTCGTTTTAAACTTTGTTTCGGTTGCTTAGTGACTTCACTTTTTGTCATTTTAATCTAAGAAGATATTTCTTCTTTTTCTCTTTTCACTTGGAAATTCAAACTCTTGTTTTTAAGGTGGCCTCAATTTTCTTTCATCAATCTGTGCAGCATCTACTTCTTCTGATTCTAACATCTTCGTTTTAAACTTCATTTCGGTTGCTCAGTGACTTCACTTTTCGCCATTTTAATCTAAGAAAATATTTCTTCTTTTTCTTTCTTCACTTGGAAATTCAAACTCTTGTTTTTAAGGTGGCCTCCATTTTCTTTCATCAATCTGTGCAGCATCTACTACTTCTGATTCCTTACTCAAGTCTAAATTCTCAAATTCTTCTAATCTTACATAGGTCCACTCAGGGGCCTTGTATTTGTTGTTCAAAATTCTCAGTCTTGGGCTTCTTCGTGTGTTTCTCACAATTGAGTTTGACTAGTAACCTCATTCACTTGCTCTGGTCTTTCTCTTGTTTGTCTCAGATAGTATCTCAATCTTTTCACTCCACCTTGCCAGTTATCACCTTTTCTGACCCTTTTACCTTGAACTGCACTTTCACCCTCTCCGTCTTTTTCTAAAGTTCTTTTATTTTCAGTATGTCTAGGCACAATCTGTTCTTCTTCTGAATCACTCCCTACCTGTTCCTGTTCAGGTCTTATTTCAAATTGATCTTCTTCTTCTGCTGGAACTTCTTCCTCTTCTTCCTCTTCTCCTAACTGATCCTGTTCAGGTCTTACTACAATTTGTTCTTCTGCTGCCTGAACATTTTCTTCTTTTCCTGTCTGTCCCTGCTCAGGTCTTTGAATAGTTCTGTTCACCTCTGCCTGAGTATATTCTTCTTTCCCTGTCTGGTCCTGCTCAGGGTTTCGGGTAGCTTTATTCACTTCTACCTGAGCGTGTTCTTCTACATCTATCTGATCCTCACTACTTTCCTGTTTCTCTAATCTGGTTCTTCTTCCTGTATGAATAACAACTTCAGGTGTGCCAATCACTGGTATCCATTCCCCCTGCCTTGTGCTCGGTTGTTCCTCATCTATTACTTCAGAATCTATCACTCTAGATTCTCCGACTTCACAACCTTCAGCTGTTTCAACTTGTTCAATCAGTTGCTGTTCTTCTTCAGTGGGGCCTGGAACTGTCTTGGTATAACTGGCATGAATCCAATTGGGTAAACTTGCACACTTCACTGCTGTGGTAATGACCAGTATGACTTGACGTGGTTTATCCCACCTGGGTGCTAGGCACGACTTTCTGGCGTGTTTCTTCACTACCACCCAGTCTCCAGGATTCAAATCATGCATCTGCATTGGCTGCCTGGCAACTGCATCTTCTCCAACCTAGTGAGGGACAGAACGCACTAGGTCAGTCAATCCTTTGCAATAGTCCAATACCAAATCATCAGTTATATTCATCAATTTATGTCCAGGAATAAATGCTTGCCTCATTGCCCTTCCCATGAGTATCTCATGTGGACTAGGGGTGGGTGGAATCTGCGTAGTCGCGCTACGCAAAGCTCCGCGAAACGTTAAAAAATCTCCTTGAGCACGCAGAGTTCGCAAACACGCGGAATTGCTTGTTCAGCCCGTTCGCGATGCTTTTTTCCTGTTCGCGAACACTGTTTGTGTGCTCGGGGGGAAATATCTCATGAACACGCATTTTGAAAGCGTGAACAAGCAAAAAATTCTGCAAAGGTGCGGATCGCGGAATTTTTGGCAATACTGCGTTCTCCGCGGAACGCGAAATTACCCAAATTCCGTGAGCGGAACTGGATTTACCGCCCAGGCCTAATGTGGACTCAATCCTGTTTTTCTATCAGGAATACTTCGGAGTCCCATTAACACAAAAGGCAATGCATCTGGCCATTTCAGTGATGTAGATGCACACACTTTTCCTAACCTTGACTTGATTGTGCCATTTAGTTGCTCAACCACTCCAGAACCCTCTGGGTGGTAAGCACAGTGCAGTTTTTGTTCAATTTTGAATGCTTCACAGATTAATCAAATTATTTCATTATTAAAATGAGGTCCTCTGTCTGATTCCAAAGTGACTGGGAAACCGAAACGAAGTATCAACTCCCTCAACAGTAATTTAGCAACTGTGAGACTGTCATTTCTTCTTGTGGGGTATGCCTCTACCCATCTCGAGAACAGGCGCACTATGACAAGTACATATTTAAATCCATTGCATGGAGGCAACTCAATGAAATCTAACTGCAAGCTTGTGAATGGTCCTTCTGCCTTTCCAATTTTTCCCCAGCTGACCACAGTCTTTCTGCCTGGATTTAACTGCTGACAAATTAAGCATCTTTGGCAAAGGCTTTCTACGAATACCCTAAACTTTGGATTGTACCAACTCTGAATAGTCTGATTATTGAATCCCTGCCAATATGTGTTGTCCTATGTTATACTCTTGCCATTTGAGAGAGTAGGCAGTCTGGCATGACTGGTCTGCCATCGGTGTATACCCATACATCATCTTCTGTCCTTCTTTCACAACCTGACTTTATCCAGATTTCCTTTTCTTTTGCCTCAACTTCATCCTGCAACTGTCTAACCTCATCCCATGTTTCTAGAGCTAAGAAAAACACAAGTTGGCAGCTGATTTCACTTGTTTCAATCTTTCTGTTAAGTGCCATGTTATTTCTTGCACAATATTGAGCAATTTGGTCTGCATATCTGTTACCTGCCGCCACATAGTCATTTCCTGACTGGTGAGAAGCACACTTGACCACTGCTATTTCTTTTGGCAATTATATTGGTTCCAACAACTCTTTTACATTTTTGTCATTTCTTATAGTAGATCCTGAAGAAGTCAGAAATGCCCTCTGCATCCAGAGCTGGCCAAAATCATGCACAACCCCAAAACCATATTGACTGTCTGTGAATATCGTTATCCTCCAATTTTTCCACATTTTGCATGCCTTTGTTAAGGCCACTAATTCGGCTACTTGTGCAGATTTGACTCTCGGTAAACGGGATGCTTCAATGACCTCTGATAGTTTACTTCATTCATTCATAGACTTTATTTCGGCCCGAAAGGCCATAAAAGCAACATATATTATTACAAATCACAGTATTAAAATATCTGAATCAAATCACAATTACAGAATTTAATATAAAAACATTCAGTAGTTACAAAAATATGTTAAGCTACAGATTAATTACAGAATTTCCTGCGTTGTATCCACATGGCATTTAGAAACCGGGAAACTGTAAAAACAATTGGAGGGTGGGTGTCGTACTTCAAGACTCTCATAGCTTTTTCACACTCACGAAATCCCAAGTTTCTACATATGGGCTTAACCCAGCGTTTCCTTTGTCGGTGGTATATAGGACAGAAAAAGAAAACATGTTTTTCGTCCTCTAGTCTAAAGCCACAGGCCGGACAGACAGTGATTTTATTAGCATCCCACCTGGAGGTGAAGGACCTAAGCGGTAGACTGCCCATTCTCAATTGGAAGTACAGCTTCCTGGCAGCCGGGGGGGAGATCAAATCCAAAAATGCCTCTCTCCTGTAATTATCTTTGATTAGGAGAAACTGAGCAGTCAACCTTCCAATGCCTGAGCTCTCATGCAAACGTGAGAGATGGAAATTTCTAAACTGTTAAGCCAGTTTTACCTTCGAAACGGCCAAACATGAGGCCTCCGGGGAGACCCATAAATCAGGGAGGCCGATCTTAGTACAGGTATCCTTCACAAATTTCAACCATGGAATATTCTTATTTTTGATTAGAGGCCAAACCCCCTTAAGTTCTTCTCGATAGGAGGCCAGCTCAGCATTAGACCAGAGTCTCCTCCAATATATCACTGGACGCAGTGTTACCACCTCTTCCATGGGTATCAGCCCAAAGTCCAACCTAATAGGGACCAACGGAGAGCTAGGGGGCAGACCCAGCAGACTCCTCACAAAGGAGTTTTCCGTCCTCATCAGGCTAGGGACCCTGGAATGTCCCCATAGTTCAGCTCCATAAATGGAGGCTGCTCTTACTTGGGTCTTGTAGATTTCTATTGCTGGTGCTACAGGCTTGGAAACCGAGCCTCTAAAAAGTTTGGAGATTCCTCCTGCAGTTTGAGATAGTTTGAGTACAGAGTTAGCGATTTGACCCCCTCATCCAAAGTCTTCTTGTAATATGATCCCCAGATATCCGAACGTTTTTACCCGCTCGAGGGGAGTGTCATTCAGCACTGGGTATGGACGTGTGTGCTTGGGGGGGTTGAGGATCATAAATTTCGTTTTCGCTAAATTAATCTCAAGGCCTCTTTCGCCACAGAAATCCACAAAACCATCCAGGATGCGCTTGATGCCAGTTGATGTTCGCGACAACAACAAAGTGTCGTCAGCAAACATCAACGCTGGCACTAGACCCGTAGCAAGTCTTGGGGCAGCCGTGTCCTTAATACCTTCCAGATGTTTTGTAAGCCCGTTGATGTATAGACAGAATAACGTAGGTGCCAGCACGCATCCTTGACGGACTCCACGGTTAACAGGAAATGTTTCCCACATCTGACCCCAGCGAAATTTTCTGTGTGGAGACTTCTCAAGGCATCCAAGAGATATGGAGGAACATTTAGTGCCCGGAGAACACTCCACAAGTTTTCTCGCGGAACCAGGTCAAATGCCGACCTCAGGTCGACAAAGATGAGGTAGAGGCTACCACCCTCTGAACACACGGTCTTCCAGTGTAAGACCTGAAGTCGGAATATCTGGTCAACAGTAGAGATTCCCTTTCTAAAGCCCACCTGTAGGGTACTTAGAATGTTATTGTCTGACTCCCACGTCTGTAATCGCTCCAAAATTACACGACCAAACAGCTTCTGGGTAATGTCAATTAGGCTGATAGGCCTATAATTTGAGGGTTGTAAAGGGCAGCCCTTTTTATATATTGGCACAATCTCTGCACCACGCCAGGACTCTGGAGGTTCCGCACCCGACAGAATGGAATTAAACAAGGTGCAGAGATACGGCGCCCATATCTTGGGTTCCGATCGATAAAGGTCACCAGGGATTTTGTCCAGACTCGGTGCTTTATTGGGTATCAACAGATGTATGGCAATTTCCACCTCCTTTATCGTTATCGCCGGCAGATCCTCAATTTGCCATACTGGGCTGGGGGGAGAAGTATCTATGGATGGTGTGCTATGGTTTGTGCCCAGGTAAAGGCCCCCATAGTGATCTTCCCATGCTACTGGAGCTATATTAGGGAATGTGGTAGTTCCAGGTTCTTTCCTGCCACTACTGCCAATGGACCAAAAGCCTTTAAAGTCTTTGGACTGCAATGTTAATCTTAACTCCTCCCACATATCATCCTCCCAGGACTTTCTTGCCCTTTCCAATATTTGTTTGTACTGAGCCCTGAGTAATTTGATCCTGGCTTTGTCCATGGTCTTAATTGCCAGGATCAATTCGCACTTTGACTTCCTACACTCGGCAGTATACCACATTTGTCTTTTGGCCGAGTGGGCCCTCGCATTCCCTGTCGGACAAAACGCGTCCGTAAGTTTGGTTACTAACTGAAGGTGAATATCTACAGGCCTGGTCACCCTCTCTGGGGAAGAACAAGTAAGCCCAACTTCAGCCATTCCGCTAAGGAGGGGCAGAGCAAGGATGTAAATTTCTGCCATTTTGTTTGGGCAGGCAACAATGCAGGGCCATCTTACTCTGCGTCTGTTGTTGTGCAGGATGAGGGGTTGTGCAGTGGGGGATACTGCAGTATCATAACTACTCATGCCCCAACTACCTGGTTTTAGTGTCATGACTAGGGCGTTATGATCGCTATCAACCCGTTCTGACACCCTAAAATCAAGCACCTTATCCCATGATCTAGTTTCAATAAGGATATAATCTAAAATAGAGGATTGGCCAACTCTGTTAACGGTGTCACGTCCAGGTCTATCGGAATCGAATCTGCCATTGCATGCCCTCAAAGATAAAGAGAGAGTGAGTGCAAAGATCTGAAGAACCAGGGGAGTCCAGGCTTTGACCGTAGGGATCATCGGATCAGGGATATTCCGGTAAGCGTTTTCCGCTGTTGGATCATCTAAGTCCAACACACTAAGTGGTTCGTATTGGCAATTAAAATCGCCACCCACTATCACGGAATATCCAGGGTCCAAGGACAAAATATAACTGTTTAGATATTCTATAACCTTAGATTCCCGGCCACCTTGGGAGGGTCTAGAGTAGACATTCAGGAGTGCCAGGTGATTGTTTTCTGGCAGCTCAAGTAGGACACATTGGATGTCATCTGAGCTAGTTTGGAGCTGCCTAGCTGTAGCACCTAGGTGCAAAGCCACCCAGGTGCTAAGGCCCCCTGAAGGTCTCCCCCTGCCACTTGTTACTGCAAGAGTGTTAAAAGACACAAAACCAGCCCTTTGAAAATTTTCAAGAGCCCACGTCTCTTGCATTAGGCAAACATCAAAAGTGTCTATAAATGTGCCCCAGTCTTTGCATATCAATTTGCTCCTTAGACCTGCCACATTCCATGAGAGCAAACTGATATTCGACCTTGGTTTACTTATCACCGGCGTCAAGTCACCAGCAGGTCTATTAGTAGCTGGAGAGATAACTACACTGACCGGAGTTTCCTGCACACACCCATTTGCCAACCCATCCAATGCTGTCACCCCCCCCCAGCACTGGGAATATATCAGGCTCACTAGGGGGACTCTTATTGTTATTCCGGGATGGAACCTCCAAGACATCCAAACTGTGCGATGTTTCTGGTAATCCCGGGTGGGAAAAATTAAATTTCCGATCCCAGGAACCTGTGTTGGTGACGGGTAACCCTTTCTTTACCCTGGTCAAAACAGTCAGGGCACTATGGCTTGTACGTCAATCCACCTGGTCAAGGACGCTAAATCTGTTGTTATGGTGGAATGCTTCAAGAGGAGGCGGGCAGGACTGGTCGAGGCCTTGGTTTACATTAAAAGGGCAAAGGAGAGGTCCAATCTTGCCGGTTCTCGAACTATCCACCCAGCCCCTATGGGAAGCATCACACCCAAGATTCGAAGATTCCGGGTAAAAGTAGGTGAGTGGGAGAGCTTTTATAGCTGATTGGGGACTATCATATCTACCAGACTGTAATGTACAAATGTACCTAACTGTACTAGGATCTCTAAAATTGATTACAACACAGTCGCCCAGGATGTCCTTGACTCTTGGACCAACCCAGTTTATCCGCCTAGCGAAAAATATCTCGCTTCTGCACTGAAACGGGAGGGGTTTGTTACGATTTAACCAGTGCATGCACTTGTTTTTTAATTCGAGAAAAACCTCCCTAGATCCATGGTTCAAGGTGGGGACTCCTACGAGAACCACCACATAGGGTACAGATTCAGGTGGGAGATCCAGGCAAGGTAGCTTAGATTCGAGTGAGTACCCTACCTGCTTGAGGGAAGTGGGGTCAGGTTCTCTCAACTCAAGCAATGGATTTACAGTAACATGGCTCACCCCACTCCTTAGATTCCCAGCTGAGTTCGATAGAATAGGGTCATTGGGTTCTGCTTGTATGTCAATGCCCAGTCCATTTCCCTGCGAAGTAAGTTGTTCTGTTGTAACAATTGATACATTAGGTATATTGGGAGCAGGGCAATTTGGTTCAGCTAAGTCTACTTTTGACCCCCCCCCCCATCCCTTATCTCCTTAACCCCAGGCAATACAGCACATATTGATTCAAGATTAGAGAGTCTTTTTTCTATCAAGTCAAGTCTATTACAAATAGGGCGACAGGTCACAGTAAATAACTGTTCCATTTTTGACCAAAAGTCTGCGCTAGTGCTGGACCCGTCATGCCTTCAAGACCTTCAGCCCTCAAATCAAAGTTGGCCACGGGGTCAGAGTTTCCGGCGTTTGCCCGTTTTTGGATTTTTGACCTTTTGTTGGACAAAACTGTGCCGCCCCGCTTACGTCTAACAACCGGTTCTGTCGGTTTGGCATGGGTTTCCTCGGTGCGGATGGATAAGCCGGATCTGGTTGTACCCGCGATGCTCGCAAGTACAGGAAAATCAGGCCGGATAATGTCACCACGTTCAGATGGACTACAGACATTACTGTTTGCTGTTATAGCAACATCCCCGTCATCTCTCCATGTCAATAAATTAGTGACCAAAGCTGGTGTAGGCAAATTAGTAACTACAGGTGACTTTGCATGGGCAATGTTTCCCATTGACGAGCGTTTGGTAAACTCGAGGTCGAGGGAAAGTCTTTTTCCCGTAAGCTCGATTTCCTTCTGTAAAACCGAGGAGGCCCTTGTGATAAAGTTGTCCAGAGTTCCAGCCACTCCGGACCCACAGAGAGACTTTCGACCCTTCCTCGTACCTGCGGTAGCCATAGCCTACTGTTTATGTAAATATATGGGCGATAACTTACAACAGTGTGCCTACTGGACTAGTCACACTCTATCACTCACCATCCAGTGCGGGACGAACCAACGATGACTTCACTCATGTAATGTTGACCTCCAGAGCCAAGGGGTGTGCCCCGTCCCGTCCTCAGACGTACTCTGATGGCTCAGACGGGCCCGCCCTTGGCCCGGGCTTCGCCCCGCTCGCGTCCCGCTTACGCGTGAGTGAGCGTTACTAAAATAGACATCAAGGGGAGGGGTCGGGAAGAGGCCCCAGCTGCAAACAATGATTATGACGCAAAGGCCGCTGGTCCTCGCAGTCCCGAGTGCTGGGTTGCTGATACAAATACACTCGTCCCTCTATTTCGGCAAGTGTTCTCCTCCAGACTGGTCCCAGGATGTCAGGCAATATCAGAAGAGCGTCCAAGCCTCCGAGCGGCTCCCGCGAAGCGGGGGCACCGAGGCGTTATGTGCGTTGCGGGGGAGGGGGAGGGAAGAGGCCCCAGCTGCAAACAATGATTATGACGCAAAGGCCGCTGGTCCTCGCAGTCCCGAGTGCTGGGTTGCTGATTCAAATACACTCGTCCCTCTATTTTGGCAAGTGTTCTCCTCCAGACTGGTCCCAGGATGACAGGCAATATCAGAAGAGCGTCCAAGCCTCCGAGCGGCTCCTGCGAAGCGGGGGCCGCGAGGCGTTATGTGCGTTGCGGGGGAGGGGTCGGGAAGAGGCCCCAGCTGCAAACAATGATTATGACGCAAAGGCCGCTGGTCCTCGCAGTCCCGAGTGCTGGGTTGCTGATTCAAATACACTCGTCCCTCTATTTCGGCAAGTGTTCTCCTCCAGACTGGTCCCAGGATGTCAGGCAATATCAGAAGAGAGTCCAAGCCTCCGAGCGGCTCCCGCGAAGCGGGGGCCGCGAGGCGTTATGTGCGTTGCGGGGGAGGGGTCGGGAAGAGGCCCCAGCTGCAAACAATGATTATGACGCAAAGGCCGCTGGTCCTTGCAGTCCCGAGTGCTGGGTTGCTGATTCAAATACACTCGTCCCTCTATTTCGGCAAGTGTTCTCCTCCAGACTGGTCCCAGGATGTCAGGCAATATCAGAAGAGCGTCCAAGCCTCCGAGCGGCACCCCGCATCGTAGGCTGCACTAAGTCCTCCTCCCTCTGTTCTCATGCATGACACATCTACAAATAGTTCATGATCTGGCTATTTCAAGGGCACTTCTTTTATATCCAGTTGGGACTTAGTACACATCTTAGACAAATGCAGACAATCATGATCCACTTCATCTTTCACTTCTTCACAACATGGGTATGGCAATAATGTGGTAGGATTCATTATTGTACATCTTATTACTGTCACATTTTCCGCTCCCAGAGTCACACTTTCATATTTAGTCATCCGACTAGGGGTAAGGTGTTGTGCTTGAGTTCTTGTTAAAAGAATCTCAACTGAATGTGGGACATAAACTTTAACTGGATGTTCCATCACAATCGACTCACTTTGCTCCAGACTCATACAAGTAGCAGCAACTGCTTTTAAGCAGCCGGGTGAAGCTGCAGCCACAGGATCCAGAGTAGCAGAGAAATATACTACTGGACGTCGGCTTAATCCATGGCTTTGAGTCAAAACTGAAAGTGCACAACTTTCTCTCTCACAACAGAACAGTGCAAAGGCAGGGGCCTCACACAGACAATTTCGCAATTTCACAAATGCTTCCACGCACTCATCATTCCAGACAATTGGATCCTTTGATCTTTTCCAAGTCAACTGAATGGTTTTGCTAGCAGGGAAAACCCTATAATCCACTGCCTACAGTCCCAACTACTCCGAGAAACATTCTCATCTACTTTTGTGTCTGAGGTAATTGCATTTGCTTGATTTTCTTTATTCTCTCTGGGGTCACTTTTCTAACTCCTCTTTCTATTTTATAGCCTAAATATTTAACTTCTTGCTGATAAAACTGCAATTTCTCTAGAGACACCTTGTGTCCTCCTTCAGCAAAATGGTTCAGTAATGCAATTGTGTCAGTGACACAATCTTCTCGTGTTTTTGATGCCACCAATATGTCATCAATGTACTGAACCAAAACTGAATTTCTGGGCATTACCAATGTTTCTAGACACTTTTACAGGATTTGATTTAAAATTTAGAAACTCTTTGTATACCCTTGAGGAACTCGGCACCATGCCAAGACATGGTCTTCAAACCTAAAGGCGAACAAATATTGGCTGTCTGGATGCAAAGTAATAGAGAAGAAGGCTTGGCATAAATCAATTACTGTAAACCATCTGATAAAGGATCACTGCTGGATTTGGCACTACTAGGCAACAAGGCACTACAATTTTGTTGATCTTTATCAAATCCTGTACTATCCTGTATTTTCCGCTATGCTTTTTAAGTCCCCTTATTGGCAAATTACAAGGACTACCCATTATTTATTTTAAAATGCCTTGTTTAATCATTCGGTCAATTTCTGGAGCAACTCCTGCTTTCACTTCTGGACTCATTTTGTACTGTTGTGTGTTTGGATAAACTGGACCTTCTTTCACTGTTACTTTTGCTAGATCTACATTTGACATCAGCCCAATATCTTTTCCTGGAAAATCCCACACTTCTGGATTCAATGCAGTTCTCAACTCTTCTGGCAATTCACTTTCAATTATCAATGAAAACATCTCATCTACTTCAGTACCTTGCCTAGCTAATACAATTTGTATACAACATCTTCATCAGGGGTTTGGAAAGCAACACCATCTGGTGTACAGTAGATTGTGCGGTTCATTTTGTACAATAGATCTCTTCCCAACAGATTTACTGGATTGGAATCACAAACTACAAACCGATGCATGTCTTTAAAATTTCCAATCTATACTGTGAGAAGTTGGCCTGATATGTAGTGCTCACTATTCTAGTGATCACTATGTATCATTCCAAACGACCCTTATTGATGATTGGTTGTAAGTCAACCTTATAGACCAGCTATCCTAGTAGCGTGGATACGAGCAGTCTTTAGGCTAAACTCTAGAGGGCGTGTTAAGCCAGCTGTTTACCATCACATATACCCCTTGAACACCCAGTGAAAGGACTCCACACAAGCTGTTATGAAAATAAAGGATATTTATTTATAACAAGACTACCCTGGCTCTTTATGAGTCAGGGAGCTAAGCACACTACAAAACTCTTATGAAAATACTTCTGGTTGCACAATTTACACAAATGCCCGAAGGGCACGAAACCATTCCACTGTAAGTGGAATGGGAGAGGTTAGAAAGTTTAAAGTGACTGATTCCGGAGGAACCCGTTCAGTGGGACTAAACGAAAAAGGAACTGGACACTTGTAGAGTGAACCTACGGTGGAGCACCGAGATGCTCGAGTTACCTAGCCCAGAGGCTGCGACTGCGTGGGGTTCAGCAAGATGTCGGGAGTCCTTGTTGTAGTCTCAGGAGCCTGAAAGAAGAAGTTGCTGGCAGGCGACCAGTGTCGATGTTCAGAGAGATCCAAGCCTGGATCGGTGATGAAGGAAACCTGAAAGCAGAGGGGACTCAGTTCTCAACCGCTAGCCAGCGATCGTGTGGGTACCAGTAAGGTACCGGCTGAAGTCACCTCGACCAGGTGAGTGGATGACCTCGGACTCGGCTGTTCCTTGGACCAGGAGGCGCAGCGGCGACCCGGAGGGAGGGCGAGCTGTCCCACGAAGGTGTCTGCTGTCGATGATGCTGGGCCCGGGAATGGGGCAGCAGGTCTTGGCAGTGGCAAACCCACGCGGTGGAGTCAAGATGGCGTCGGGAGTGGACCAGGAGGGTCCGAGGTACTCCTCTGTTGAAGGGGAGCAAGAGCCAGTCTGGAGCAACCAGACCAGTGATGAAAGTCTGTCGTGGTGCGTCGTGAAGAGGGCCACAAGCCGGTCGGCGAGTGGTCAGACAACACGGTGAGCAGTAAGGAGCAGAAGGGCCCCCACGCAGATCTCGTGGATGCTGGGGAGGCAGACTTCGGTGCTGGAGCCGCTCAGGGTTAGGGCTTCTCAAACCCTAGGTGCACTCACTCGAGGGTCCCTCGGTGGGCGTGCTAGATAAGCGTCGTGCAGGTTCTGAAGATGGCCGGCCCCGCAGGTCTCGTCACACCTACGAATCTCAGCTGAGCTGATGATGTAGGTAGAGGTCAGAGATGGCAGGGAACCCGGGTCTCGTCGGGCTGGGCAGTCTTGATCCGTGGGAGAGACGTGCAGCAAACCGCAAGCGCTTAGGTGGTGCCTGCTGGTGCAGGGTGGCTACTCCTTAGCCACAAGGGAGAGTCTTCAGAAATAGTCAAGAGTTCCTTTCGTGGAAAGTAGTTCAAGATTCAGAATTATCCAATTTGGGAAGGGGACCCGCTCCCACCTTTATTCTAGGAAAAAGGGGCTGGCCTGTGACTAGGTCCTACCTATGGGTGGGACCAGGAGGGGGGTGGTTACACCCCTATCCTTTGTCCGGCTTCGCCCCAGCTCAGGGGCTGGTGTGCCCCCAAAACTGGTTTGAGCCGGGCTATGCACAGTGAGCACCGGGGTGCCACTTGCAATCACCTTCCTTTCAGCCCTGCCTACCTGGGATACACAAACCCTGTCTGGGATGGTGCTAACACCGCCCTTGGCAGGAACCCTTTGTCCAAGCTCCCCTCGCTGGAAGGTCTCCCAGCAGCAGGGGGTCAGACTTGTGTCTGGTGGCAGCATCCATTTTGTGATGCTGAGGCTTGAGTCAACTTTTAACCGGGGTTCAAGGTTACTTCCATGTCGTGTCCCTCTAGAAGGGTGGAATGCTAACCCCGTCGCCAGAACTGGCGAGGGGTTCATATTCCAATTCGTATGACACCTTACTCGACATGTTTGGGTGACGCGATGCCAAAGTTAGCAAATAACCGCGAGGATTATAATGCACTTTAAGGTAGTTGGCGCGCGTCACCATGGAACGGCTATTAGGATTTGGTTCCGCAAGCCGTCGACGGGCTCAGCTCGCGCCAGAGCACCATCTCACATGATTCCCAGCACTCTGCCTTCAGGATTGATAAGGCCTGCCATAGGAGTGACTGACAGGAATCCATGCGTCCATTTTAGGGTTAGGTATAGGAATACTACACCTACAGCAACGGGTGATTACACCACCTTGCCCCAGCTGTCGTGCAGCCAGTTGTGTCAGATTTGGGCGGCCATCCAGGGGTGGCACAATACATGCTGCAGCCCCTGGTAGGCCCTGGGTACACCGATGCCCTGGATACCTGTGGTATGCTGATACAGGGACTGATAAGGCGGCCCAGTTCCAATTAGTGGATGCACCTAATGTACATGTGTGTTAATTTCGAGAGAGAACAGCTAGGCTGTGGGTCTGATTGGCAGGCCCGCAGCCAGGGAAAGTCGTAAACCAATGAAGCAAAAGCAAAAAATCTGGGTGATCATAGGATTGCAGACCCTACTCTCCTACATGACCCCCTCCCAAACTTTGGGACAATAAGCTAACCTTGACCAGGTGAGTCTTCTTGCTCTAAGTGGAAATACCTGGAGAGCCCATCTGCATTGCCATGATCAGTGCCAGGTCTATGCTCCACAGTGAAGTCCATCCCCTGTAGGGAAATGGACCACCTAAGTAGTTTGGGGTTTTCACCCTTCATTTGATTTAGCCACAAGAGGGGCTTATGGTCGGTCTGAATCTTGAAGTGAGTGCCAAACAAGTATGGCCTCAACTTCTTCAGGGCCCAAACCACAGCAAAGGCCTCCCTCTCAATAGCTGACCAATTCTTCTCTCTGGGGGTCAGCCTCCTGCTAATGAAAGCTATGGGCTGGTCATGACCATCAAAATTCAGCTGAGATAGAACAGCCCCCACACCCAACTCCGAAGCGTCTGTTTGGACAATGAATGTTTTGGAGTAGTCTGGACTCTTTAGGATAGGCGCTGTGCACATGGCCTGCTTTAGGTCATCGAATGCCTTTTGACAGCTGGCTGTCCACTGAACTTTTTTTGGCATCTTTTTACTTGTCAGATCGTTTAGCGGGGTCACAATGGATCCATAATTCCTAACAAATTTCCGGTAATAACCAGTCAGGCCCAAGAAAGCTCGAACCTGAGTCTGGGTGGTTGGAGGAGCCCAGTCCTGTATGGCCTGTATTTTGCTCTCCAATGGCTGAACCTGGCCTCCACCTACAAGGTGGCCCAGGTATACAACCTGTGTCTGCCCTATCTGGCACTTAGTGGCCTTGATAGTGAGGCCTGCCTTTTGCAGGGCCTCTAACACTTTCCTCAGGTAGACCAGGTGATCCTCCCAGGTGGAGCTAAAGACAGCGATATCGTCCAGATACGCCGCACAGAAGTCGTCCAACCCAGTGAGAACTCGATTCACCAGCCTTTGGAAGGTGGCAGGTGCATTTTTCAAACCAAAGGGCATTACCACGAACTGATAATGCCCACCCGGGGTAGAAAATGCTGTTTTGGGCTTGGCCTCCTCAGCTAACCTGATTTGCCAATACCCAGCTGTCAGGTCAAACGTACTTAAGTAGTTGGCCGAAGCCAACCGATCTATAAGTTCGTCTGCTCTCGGTATCGGGTGGGCGTCAGTCTTAGTGACTGCATTGAGGCCTCTGTAGTCCACGCAAAACCTCATCTCTTTCTTACCACCCTGGGTGTGAGGTTTCGGCACGAGAACTACGGGACTAGCCCAGGGGCTGTCCGAGGGCTCAATGACTCCCAGCTCCAACATTTTCTGCACCTCTGTCTTGATGCAGTCTCTGACATGATCAGGCTGTCGATAGATTTTACTCTTTACGGGCAGACTGTCCCCAGTGTCGACCTCATGGGTACACCAATTGGTCTGACTGGGTGTCAGAGAGAACATATGTCGAAAGGATTGAAGAACCTGTTTACAATCCTTTTGTTGATGTCCAGAGAGGCTGCCACAAAAGACAACACCATCTACTGATCCATCGTCAGGGTTCTGAGAGAGCAGGTCCGGGAGAGGGTCACTCTCCTCCTCCTGTCCCTCATCTGTGGCCATGAGCAAGCCCATGCCCTCCCTGTCGACATATGCCTTGAGCCTGTTTACATGGAGCACCCTGTGGGGGCTCCGGGGAGTTCCCAGGTCTACCAAGTAGGTGACCTCTCCCTTTTGCTCAATGATCGTGTGGGGCCCAGACCATTTGTCTTTGAGTGCTGCTGGGGCCACTGGCTCCAGCACCCACACCTTCTGCCCAGGCTGGTACACAGTCAGGACAGCCTTTTGGTCGTGCCAAGCTTTTTGTAATTCTTGGCTCGCCTCAAGGTTTTTAGATGCCTTTTCCATGTACTCAGCCATCCGCGAGCGGAGACCGAGCACATAGTCCACAATGTTTGATGCCGGCTTTTTGAGAGGTCTCTCCCATCCTTCCTTTACCAAACAAAGGGGTCCCCTTACAGGATGTCCGAACAGAAGTTCAAAAGGGCTGTAGCCAACCCCCTTCTGCGGGACCTCTCTGTAGGCGAACAAGAGGCAGGGTACCAGGACATCCCATCTCCGCCGAAGCTTTTCAGGTAGTCCATGAATCATCCCTTTGAGGGTCCTGTTGAATCTCTCAACAAGCCCATTGCATTGTGGGTGATAGGGTGTGGTGAATTTGTAGTTGACACCACACTCCTTCCACATAGCAGTCAGATATCCCGACATGAAGTTTGCACCTCTGTCTGAGACAACCACCTTAGGGAAGCCCACTCTGGAGAACACTCCAACTAGGGCTCGTGCCACAACAGGTGCTGTAGTGGTCCTAAGGGGAATAGCTTCAGGATACCTGGTGGCGTGGTCCACCACCACCAGTATAAACTTGCGCCCTGATGCTGTCTGGGGTTCCATTGGCCCGACAATGTCGATCCCCACTCGTTCAAAGGGTACCCCCACCACCGGTAGTGGTATAAGGGGGGCCTTTGTCGTGCCACCTGACTTACCGCTGGCTTGGCAAGTGACACAGGAGCGGCAAAACTCCTTCGTATCTTCGGACATGTGGGGCCAGTGAAAGTGAGGAACAATTCTGTCCCATGTCTTATTCTGGCCTAAGTGACCTGCAAGGGGAATCTCGTGGGCCAAGGTAAGGAGGAAACCTCTCAGAGACAAGGGGACGACCAGCCTCCTGGTCGCGCCAGGCTTGGGGTCTCTTGCCTCGGAGTACAGGAGTCCATCGTCCCAGTACACTTTGTGGGTACCTGTGGCGTTCCCTGCAGCCTCAGCAGCAGCCTGCTGTCTGAGGGGTTCAAGTGAGGGGCAGTCTAACTGTGCCTTCCCCAGGTCTTCCCTGGAGGGTCCCCCTGAGCCCAGAAACTCAACCTGACCAGGTTCAAGCTCTTTCGGCTCAGTTTCCCTCAGTTCTTTAAGGTCAGCCTCCTTGGAGACTTGATCCACGACCTGGGGCAAGGGGGAAGGCGAAGCCTTACCCTTACTGCTCCTTTTCTTGGAAGGTGTCTGGTCCGTTCTTCCAGGATCCAGCACCTGTTCAGTGGGGCATCTTTTGGCCTGTGACCTGGTCACAGCAAGGACATGTGCTGGCAAGCCTAACATTTCCATGTGAGTCCTCTGCTCCACTTCTGACCATTGTGACGTTTCCAAATCATTGCCCAACAGACATTCTACGGGGAGGTCTGAACTAACCACAACCTTTTTCGGGCCACTTACCCCTCCCCAGGAGAAATCAACAACTGCCATACTGTGATTGGTAGTGACATTGCTGGCATTGGTCACTAGGTAGTCGGTACCTAGCATGATCTGTCCAGGGTCCACAAAGTTAGGCGTCACCATGGTGACACTGGCACAAGTGTCCCTGTAGGCCTGAGACACTTTTCCATTGATCAAAGGTGTCTGTCTGTATTTGCCCAAAGTATTGGGACTGGCACCAGGGGACATATCCATATCCCCTGTACAGACAAGGATGGCCTGAGTGAGCGTGCCGACTAAGTCGTTACTCCCCTCGGTTCCCAAGGTTAACCCAACTAATGCCTTGGGAGGCGCACTACCACTGCTGACTGTACTAGGGGGTGCAGGTGCCTTAGGGGCTGCAGTGGCAGGAGTTTGCCCTCCTTTCTTGGTGCACTCACTAAACCAGTGAGTCTTACTTTTACAGTATTGGCACCACCTTTTTGACTCGCCTTCTTGAGTCTTCTTCTTCTGTGAAGCCTGACCCCCACCCTCTTTAGTTTGTTGGGGACCTGTCGAAGACTTCTGGTCATTTTGTTCGTTCTTGTTACTACCCTTTTGGTCTGCTTTCTTCTGACCACCCTGGTTCTGAGTCTGGTTTTGCTTGACCCTTGTTCTGACCCATCTGTCTGCCTTCTTTCCCAATTCTTGGGGAGAGGTCAGATCCGAGTCGACAAGGTGCTGATGCAACAATTGGTTCTGACAGTTGTTTAAAATCTGTTCTCTCATGATAAGATTGTACAATCCTGTGTGGTCAGTAACCTTGCTACCCAGCAACCAGCCCTCCAAAGCCTTAGTGGCACAATCGACAAAGTCAGTCCAATCCTGAGACTGAATTTTCTGGGTGTCCCTAAACAGCACCCGGTACTGCTCGGTGGTTAAGCCGAACCCATCAATCAGTGTATTCTTCAGGACTTGGTAGTTGTTCGCATCCTCAGCTCTAGTAGTGAGGAGCTTGTCTCGTCCTTTACCCTCAAAGGAGAGCCACAGTATAGCTGCCCACTGACTCTGGGGGACGCACTGGACAGTGCAGGCCCTCTCCAAAGCAGTTATCCACTTGTGGATGTCGTCCCCTTGTTTAAAGGGGGGCACTATTTTACTCAGGTGTCTAGTATCTATACCCCTGTCTTTCTCTCTAATGAGAATGCTGCCACCAGTGGGATCTAACCCACTTAATTTCTGCTCTCGGGCTAAGGCAAGTCTTTCTTTGGCGAGGGCAAGTTCTTCCCGCTCGATCCTCAGATTGACCTCCCTCATCTTCGCTTCATGCTCCCTTCTCTGAGGGGACGTCATTCCTCTCTGAGAAGATGCCTGAGAGACATGTGTACGAACAGATCTGTTAGAGCCTCTGGAGAGAGACCTAGCTCGTCCGTTCCCAACGTTAGGCCTGCTTGAGCGTGGGGCCAGGGCTCCCCCGGTTCCATTCTCATGCCTGCTTAAGTTGGTCCTCGTAAGCCTGCCGACTACCACTGGACCTTTGTTTGCCTCGTCTCCTGATAACTCCTCCTCGTCTTCCTCCTCTGTATGGAGGTCGAGGTCCGGGTCACCAAGGGTTCCCTCTAAGGGAGGCATGTTCCCATCAGCATTGGGGGGACCTGTGTTAGAGGACCTCCTAGCATCGTATGTCTCTAAGAGACCTATCAGAAATGCGATGGTAGGGTTAGAACCCTGGTTTAGCTTCCTGGAGGCACAGAGTTGTCTCATCTCCTTGAAGCTAAGAGCTGCATATCGTGACACGACCTGTGGAGGGTCACTGACCACTAAGGGAGTCTCTGCAGACTCTCCGTGGACCGACATGCTTTCTAGTGAGGTGTAAGTGATGCACCTACCTACACTATTTGTTTACCTACTGATCCCTTGCTAAGAGTTGTAGTCAGGGTGTGCTAAGCCCTGTTACACTACAACAGCTGGTTCAGTAGAACTCAGAGTATTCTAAGTTAAGTTATATGTACCTGGGTACTTATGTGATCTTTCACTTTGATATTCTTAGGATACGTGTGTGGTAACCAACAGCAAGCTCAAATCCCAACCGCTGCTCACCAATGTGAGAAGTTGGCCTGATATGTAGTGCTCACTATTCTAGTGATCACTATGTATCATTCCAAACGACCCTTATTGATGATTGGTTGTAAGTCAACCTTATAGACCAGCTATCCTAGTAGCGTGGATACGAGCAGTCTTTAGGCTAAACTCTAGAGGGCGTGTTAAGCCAGCTGTTTACCATCACATATACCCCTTGAACACCCAGTGAAAGGACTCCACACAAGCTGTTATGAAAATAAAGGATATTTATTTATAACAAGACTACCCTGGCTCTTTATGAGTAAGGGAGCTAAGCACACTACAAAACTCTTATGAAAATACTTCTGGTTGCACAATTTACACAAATGCCCGAAGGGCACGAAACCATGCCACTGTAAGTGGAATGGGAGAGGTTAGAAAGTTTAAAGTGACTGATTCCGGAGGAATCCGTTCAGTGGGACTAAACGAAAAAGGAACTGGACACTTGTAGAGTGAACCTACGGTGGAGCACCGAGATGCTCGAGTTACCTAGCCCAGAGGCTGCGACTGCGTGGGGTTCAGCAAGATGTCGGGAGTCCTCGTTGTAGTCTCAGGAGCCTGAAAGAAGAAGTTGCTGGCAGGCGACCAGTGTCGATGTTCAGAGAGATCCAAGCCTGGATCGGTGATGAAGGAAACCTGAAAGCAGAGGGGACTCAGTTCTCAACCGCTAGCCAGCGATCGTGTGGGTACCAGGAAGGTACCGGCTGAAGTCACCTCGACCAGGTGAGTGGATGACGTCGGACTCGGCTGTTCCTTGGACCAGGAGGCGCGGCGGCGACCCGGAGGGAGGGCGAGCTGTCCCACGAAGGTGTCTGCTGTCGATGATGCTGGGCCCGGGATGGGGCAGCAGGTCTTGGCAGTGGCAAACCCACGCGGTGGAGTCAAGATGGCGTCGGGAGTGGACCAGGAGGGTCCGAGGTACTCCTCTGTTGAAGGGGAGCAAGAGCCAGTCTGGAGCAACCAGACCAGTGATGAAAGTCTGTCGTGGTGCGTCGTGAAGAGGGCCACAAGCCGGTCGGCGAGTGGTCGGACAACACGGTGAGCAGTAAGGAGCAGAAGGGCCCCCACGCAGATCTCGTGGATGCTGGGGAGGCAGACTTCGGTGCTGGAGCCGCTCAGGGTTAGGGCTTCTCAAACCCTAGGTGCACTCACTCGAGGGTCCCTCGGTGGGCGTGCTAGATAAGCGTCGTGCAGGTTTTGAAGATGGCCGGCCCCGCAGGTCTCGTCACACCTACGAATCTCAGCTGAGCTGATGATGTAGGTAGAGGTCAGAGATGGCAGGGAACCCGGGTCTCGTCGGGCTGGGCAGTCTTGATCCGTGGGAGAGACGTGCAGCAAACCGCAAGCGCTTAGGTGGTGCCTGCTGGTGCAGGGTGGCTACTCCTTAGCCACAAGGGAGAGTCTTCAGAAATAGTCAAGAGTTCCTTTCGTGGAAAGTAGTTCAAGATTCAGAATTATCCAATTTGGGAAGGGGACCCGCTCCCACCTTTATTCTAGGAAAAAGGGGCTGGCCCGTGACTAGGTCCTACCTATGGGTGGGACCAGGAGGGGGGTGGTTACACCCCTATCCTTTGTCCGGCTTCGCCCCAGCTCAGGGGCTGGTGTGCCCCCGAAACTGGTTTGAGCCGGGCTATGCACAGTGAGCACCGGGGTGCCACTTGCAATCACCTTCCTTTCAGCCCTGCCTACCTGGGATACACAAACCCTGTCTGGGATGGTGCTAACACCGCCCTTGGCAGGAACCCTTTGTCCAAGCTCCCCTCGCTGGAAGGTCTCCCAGCAGCAGGGGGTCAGACTTGTGTCTGGTGGCAGCATCCGTTTTTTGTGATGCTGAGGCTTGAGTCAACTTTTAACCGGGGTTCAAGGTTACTTCCATGTCGTGTCCCTCTAGAAGGGTGGAATGCTAACCCCGTCGCCAGAACTGGCGAGGTGTTCGTATTCCAATTCGTATGACACCTTACTCGACATGTTTGGGTGACGCGATGCCAAAGTTAGCAAATAACCGCGAGGATTATAATGCACTTTCAGGTAGTTGGCCCGCGTCACCATGGAACGGCTATTAGGATTTGGTTCCGCAAGCCGTCGACGGGCTCAGCTCGCGCCAGAGCACCATCTCACATGATTCCCAGCACTCTGCCTTCAGGATTGATAAGGCCTGCCATAGGAGTGACTGACAGGAATCCATGCGTCCATTTTAGGGTTAGGTATAGGAATACTACACCTACAGCAACGGGTGATTACACCACCTTGCCCCAGCTGTCGTGCAGCCAGTTGTGTCAGATTTGGGCGGCCATCCAGGGGTGGCACAATACATGCTGCAGCCCCTGGTAGGCCCTGGGTACACCGATGCCCTGGATACCTGTGGTATGCTGATACAGGGACTGATAAGGCGGCCCAGTTCC